>NC_071393.1:128712845-129912845 GCF_022682495.2 Desmodus rotundus | reverse complement strand
CCTAATTATCCGGATTGGGGCCCAAGGCCACCTGCTGAGCTGCTGCTCAGGGCCTCCTTGAAACAGCCCTGAGCTGGGTCTGCTCTGGCCTCAGGGCCCGGGCTTGTAGGCACGCCGCCGCCCCCGCCCCCACGAGCTGGGGAAAGGAGGAGGAGCAGGCAACTGAGCCTCTTAGACACTGAGGGCTCTATCAGGTAATGGGCCCCTAGTTCCACTTCATAAAGTGCACTTCGAGCAACAAGCACTCTGGTCCCAGGTCCTGCCCGCAGGAGACATGGGAAGGCCCCAGCCTGTCCTCCAGCCCGCGGGATGGGCCAGGGGAGGGAGGTGATGGTGTGGATGCATATGTGTAGGGCCACCAGCATGGTCACTCCTGGTGTCAGGGGCATCATGGAAAGGCCTGGCCCTGGGCATGCTGGAATCTACATTCTGGCCTGGCTCTGCCATCCACCTCCTCTCCAACCTCACTCTCATACCCATCCCACACCCGGGCCTCAGCGCCGCCCTCTGTGAAATGGATGGCTGGACACACTGACCTCCAGACCCCATCCAGCATTGCACAGTTACGTTCGGATTGGCGACGTCCTGCAGGAGCGCGCAACCGTGAGACGATGTGGCCGCATCACTAAGAAGGTGCTTCTGGGAGCCTAGGCTGTGTCTAGTCATGTTCCCACATTTCTGCCACACACACCCCCCCCCTTCAGCAGAGGGGTGTCGGAGACCAGCGGTGACCTGACAGAGATACCAGCCCCGTCTGGCTGGCGGCCCCGGGCAGACCCTCTCACTGTTTTTTCCCCCTGAGCTTGGGCAGGTTACGGCTGTTAGCGAGCGTTTGTTGCCAATGGCCTCCGTCCAGGGTGAGCCCCCAGCCCTGCCTTTGACCAGCACCTCTACAGAGCAAGGTCAGGCCTCCTGTGCCTGCACAAATAGAAATTAGTAGGCAATTAGCCCCCCTGTGTGTGAATTTCCTTTTGAGGTTTTAGATGCAGATTTTAGGCAAACACAGCATTACTAACAATACTAACATTTTCCACTGAGATCCTAGCAGGAGGTCGCTGGCATCAGATTTCCAGGAAGCAGGGAAGTCAGTGTGCCAGGAGGCAGAGGGGTGTGGGAACAGGCCTGGTGGCACCAGCTGGCCACGGCCACAGCCACCTCCTTGGAGACAACATGGAGCCATGAGGTCACCTGTCATCAGGGATTAGGTGGATTAGGGTATGGAATCGTGACAGGAGCTTGTTCCTGCAGGTGGCCGGGGCCCAGGGGAAGACAGCAAAGACAAGGGATCAAGAGTCCTGGGGTCAAGCCCCCAGAACTGCTTAAAAATCTTTGATCAGTCACTTCATTTCCCTGAGCCACGTCAGTTAGAAGAGGGCCACTCACCTCCTCTGGCTACCCCACAGGGCTGCGGGGAAGGTACAGGGGGGCAGGCCAGTTGAGGCATCGTGAAGAAAGCAAAGCCCCGTGACATACCTGCTGCCACCCTGACTGCTATGCAAGACGTAAGGGGGTGGTTGAGCGTGGCCCTCCCTCTGGGGGGAATCAGACTACCTGGGTGCAAATCCTGGCTCCCAGGACACTTACTGACTGTGTGCCCTTGGGCAAGTCACATACCCTCTCTGGGCTTCTGTTTCCTCATCTCGAAGGGAGGATAGTACTGGTACCCACCTCGTAGGCATAACAGATTAATGCAGGTTGCGTGCTGAGAGCAGTGCCTGCTTGAGCAGGAGAGAGCAGAGCCAGGGATCCGCAGCCTCGGCAGGGGCCGACCAGCCCACAGCCAGGGCCGACAACCTGGGAGAGGCTCTAGGCAGGCTTCAGCATAAGAGGCACTGAGACTTACAGGACAGGGGAGGTGACTTCATGGTCACCCAGCCCCACTGCTTCCTGACTATAAGACTGAAGCTTTCTGAGCCTCAGTTTCCTTACCGGTGAAGTAGGGATAGCGGCAGACCCACTCTCCGCAGGTGGTAACTGTGATGAATGGCCGGCTCCTCAGCGCCCCCTGCCGGTGGGCCCGTGCCTCCGTATACTGTAGCTGTGAGTGGTCGAGCCTGGCCCCTCAGCACCCCCTGCTGGAGGGGCTTGGCCCCGTTGTGCCGGCCGCTCGGTGACTGGTGCCTGCCCGCCCCACCTTGCAGGATCGTGCAGATGCTGTTGCCGGTGACCAGCCGCACGCGCGTGCGTCGGAGCGGCATCAGCCCGCTGCACCTGGCAGCCGAGCGCAACAACGATGAGGTGCTGGAGGTGCTGCTGGATGCGCGCTTCGACGTGAACGCGCCGCTGGCTCCCGAGCGCGCGCGCCTCTACGAGGACCGTCGCAGCTCCGTGCTCTACTTTGCAGTGGTCAACAACAACGCATACGCCACCGAACTGCTGCTGCTGGCCGGCGCCGACCCCAATCGCGACCTCATCAGTCCCCTGCTCGTGGCCATCCGCCACGGCTCCCTGCGCATCATGCAGCTGCTGCTGGACCACGGCGCCAACATCGACGCCTACATCGCCACACACCCCACCTCCTTCCCCGCTACCATCATGTTCGCCATGAAATATCTGACGCTGCTCAAGTTCCTCATGGACCTCGGCTGCAATGGCGAGCCCTGCTTCTCATGCCCGTATGGCAACGGCCCGCACCCTCCCGCCCCACCACCCTCCAGCAGGTTCAGCGACGCGCCTGCGGGAGACAAGGCACCCAGTGTGGTCCAGGTAGGGGGTGTGGGCGCCTAGGGAGTTTGGCCAGGGCCAGCGCGCTTCGGAGGCGGTGTGGACTATGTGGGCTGATCTTCTGAGGCAAGGTGTTTCATATGCCTTGGAGGCAGTGTGGTCTAGTAGTTGATGCGCTTTGGAGGGTGTGTAGACTAGTCAGTCGTTGGCACTTTGGTGGCAGCGGAGCCTGGTGGTTAGCATGCATTAAGAGGTAGCAGAACTTAGTGGTTCATACGAACAGTGAAATCCTTTTTTTTTTGGTTCTCTGTCTTGGAGATTTTAAGGAAGGAACAGTGGAGCAGGGTACCAGTAGGGAACTCTGCAAACGTGGGGAGTTTATCACTCCCAGCAAACCTGTGTCTGGGATGGAAGGCTGAATGACCAGGATTGGGATGCGGGTGAGAGCAGGCTGGTCTAAGGTGAGATGCAGAAAGTCAGAGCCCCTGTCGATGGTGATGACCGCAGAAGTCAGAACCTGCCTCAGCTGGTGTGGCTCAGTGGATTGAGCTCCCGCCTGCCAACAGAGAGGTCTCCCGCGCAGGGCTGGGTTGTGGGCCAGGTCCCCAGTTAGGGGCGTGCGAGAAGCAACCAACTGATGTATCTCTCCCTCTCTTGCTGCCTCCTCTCCCTTCTCTAAAAATAAATACAAAATTCTTAAAAAATAAAAAGTCAGAACCTAAAATGACAAGGAAGTTAGAAATACCCTTCACTCGGAGATAATTATAATGCTAATGGCCATCAATTTGGGGCCCTACTATGTGCAAAGCTTATGTTCATATTACCTTAATTCTCATATGTACCCATTTCCTAGACAAGGAAGTTGAGGTTGGAGAGGCGATGCGACTGGCCCGTGTTGCCCACCTCCCACTTTGGCAGCAGAGGCCTGTGTGGATAAGAGGAGGGACCAGTTCCCAGCCCAGCTGTTCCTGGCGCCTGCCCTTGCCCATAGCCCCCTGCCCTCAGCAGCCTTAGGTTGCCACCTGTGGGATGAGCTTGTGGAGGCAGTGCCCTTGGTCCCAGGTGCCCCAGCGGGTGTGTGCTCTCTTTCAGTTCTGCGAGGTCCTGTCTACCCCCGAGGTGAGCCGCTGGGCGGGGCCCATCATCGACATCCTTCTGGACTACGTGGGCAACGTGCAGCTCTGCTCGAGGCTGAAGGAGCACATTGACAGCTTCGAGGACTGGGCCATCATCAAGGAGAAGGCAGGTAGGGGCTGTCGCTGATGCTGGCCGTCTCCCTGCCTGGTCCAGGCCCGGCCCTCGGGCTTGGGACATGTGACTGTTAGTGACAGTTGATGAGCGCCTGTTCCGTGCTAGGCTCTGTGCTGTGTGTCACATACAGTGTCTCTGTGACTCTTTGTTTTGTAAATGAGGAGACTGACCTGCAGAGAGACCATGTCACCTGGGCCAAGGTCTCACCACTAGTTAGTGGCAGAACGGGGACTCAAACCCAGGTTCGACCAACCCAAGTCCCTCCACTAAGTCTTTCCAGGATATTTTAAAGAATTTCAGCTCCCTAAGGTACAGAGGTACAGAGGTACTCGTCATTAATTCATTCTGGAACTCGTGACAAGTGCCGAAACCTATGAGTACTGAATGCGGTGAGTGATGAAGCATTTTATTATCTTGTGGGGCGGTGTCGTGACTCATACGAGTTCCAGCAAGTGCAATGAGTCCCGAGCAAGCGCCAAGTGCTAAAACATTTTTTTCTTGTCAAAATGCGACAAGTACAGGGTTTGGCAAGTTTTGAAACTGACGAGTGCAGAGGTATGACTGTATCCTGGGAGTTTGGAATGAGTGGCCCACTGTGGGCCACTGAGAGGCAGCACAGTGAGGTCTTGGAAAGAATCAGGACCTAGAGCGCCTCACGCAGCAAAGTGCATACGAAGCACACAGGTGTCTTGTTAGAAATGCAGGTGCTGAGCCAGAGGGTCCAGGTAGGGCCTGAGGGTCTGCACTTCCGCATGCCCCCTCCCCCCCCAGTGGTGCCACTGCTGCTGGTCCCCAGGCCACCCCTGGAGCACCTCTGGTCTAGGAGGCAGGCCCCTGAGCTCCGGAGCCAGGAGCTTGCTAGGTGACCATAGGCCTCAGCACCCCCATCTGAACAGAGGAGCCTGAGGTACCTGCAGTGGGGGAAGGGCGGGGGATGCTGGCACTGGGAGTATGGTGATGGTCCAGCTGCTGTGTGTGGTGTCGATGGGGCAGCCTGGCTAAGCCAGTTTGAGAATCCCTCTGAAGCATCCTAGAGCTCACCTGGGCAGGTGAAGCATCAGAAACAGTGGAACTGGGTGCTGCCACTGACCTGGAATCAAGCATCTGCCCAGAGGTGTTCTAGCCGCCCTGGGCTGTCTCTGGCTCAGAGGGGCAGAGACTGACCCACAGCGAGCCGTTACCCTGCCACTACTGTGGTCTGTCACTCAGTGCCTGTCCAGCTACCCCGCGCGTTCCAGTGCCCTGACTATGATCTGCCACGTTCCTCCTTGGTCCCCACACCCCTTTGAACTAAACCTACTGCAGGAGTTTGCATTCATACAAACGCCTGGGAATCAATTGATCTGAGACCCTAGGTGAAGTTCCTGGGCCGGCGACAGGGGAGGGAGGCGTTGACTTGAACTCAGCTCTGGGTGCTCAGTAAACCTGGAGCTCATGAATAATCGGTTATGGGCACCATGATCCTCCACAGCCACTAGAGGGCGGAGCAGCCCACGCTTGGATGTCAGCCTTGCCCATCACTGTCCCCTCCTCCTGTCCTCCCTAGAGAAGGCTAATCCCTTACAACTAGGCCAGGTCCCAGGAAAAAATGAGCAGAACTAAACATTTAGTAACAAGTAGAACAAATTGTTCTTAACCAGCACCTATTTTGGTTACCTGGAAGCCCACCTTCCATCTGCAAAACACTCCACGTGCTTTGTCATCCAGTTTTGTGATGTTGGCATCATTATTCGTGGAGGAAGGGCAGACAGAGGCTCTGAGAGGTAGCATGATGAGCTCAGAGTCTTCTAAGGTATCCGGGCCACCAGCTCGGCCCCAGTGGCCCTTTGCCTTCTTCCCCTCAAGTTCTGTCTCTGCTCAGCTGAGGAAGGGGCCGCACTTCCCAGGGGGCAGGCTCTGTCCCACGTGAGGCAGACAGGCAGCGCAAGTGTCAGAAATGCAGGGATGGCACATCATCGCCTAGTGAGGGTGGCAGCACCACAGCTGCCTGGCCTCCCCCCGCACTCTCTCTGGATCCCAGCCTTCCCTGGGCGGCCCTGGCCTCCTTGGCCCAGCCCTGCCATTTCCCCTGCCTGTAGTGCCCCTGTCTCCCTTCTCCTGGCAACTTCCTGCCCACCTGTCAGGACCCCACTCAGATTGCAGTGTCTGGTGTGGAACCTTCGGAAAAGGCCCTGGGCTGGCACCTCTGGGTCTTAGACCTGAACACAGAGCCAGGCACAGTGAAGGGGTTGACCCGTGTTTGTTGAATGAAGAAATGAATGACATTCTCTGATTCAGCAAACACCTTCCCTGTGCCAGACCCTGTGCCCAGGTCTGAAATCAATGACCTCATTATTAGTTGCAGCAGTCCCTGTCCTTACCTCACCCCTCCCACCCCCCACCAGCTGAGGCAACTCTAATGTAGAGGCGGCATCCCCGTTGGGATTCTGGGACCTGCTGGGAGCTGCCCCGTCCCCGAGCCCCGCCCTGGCCTCTCTGCCCCACCCACAACCCAGACCTGACTGCCTGCCTGTCACTGAGGGCTGCATTGAGGTCAGCCTGTGTAGGTAGAGGAAGGAGCAAACCCTTCGCAGATTGTGAATGACAAACCAGCATCTCTCTCTTTCCTTTATTCAGAGCCCCCGAGACCTCTGGCTCACCTTTGCCGACTGCAAGTTCGAAAGGCCATTGGGAAATACCGTATAAAACTCCTGGACATGTTGCCCCTCCCAGGCAGGCTGATCAGATACCTGAAGTACGAGAACACCCAGTAACCCTGGCACATGGAGGAGTGTTCCTCAGACTGTTTCACTGAGTCTCAGGATGGGGGTGTCCCCAAATCCAAGGGGACCTGGTGACGGATGAGGCTGTGGGTTGCTCCCACTGAGCTGGGGCTGTGACCACGACCTCACCAGGTCTCGGGGCCAGAGCTGTGCCCAAAGCAGGGAACGGACTGTGTCAAGTGGGAAGAAAACCATGTATAAATTCCAATGGATGAGTAGATCCCAGACCTGCTGTGCCATCAGGAACGGCAGGGACCTTCATTCCTGGGGTGGGAGAGGCTGGCAGGGCAGAACACGGGGCTGGCTGCAGTGGGGGCATTCACAGGGGTGAGCCTGCCTTTCCTGGACAGCCTCACTGTAGAGCTGGCCCTGCCCCCTGCTCTGTGAAACTCTCCACTTGACTTCTGATGGGGGGTGGGGAGACCCTCGGTCCCAGAGGGCTTCTTTGAGTACAATAAACGTTGCACAGGTGCCTCCTTGCCCAGTTCAGTCCCTCCCATCAGGCCCTCCAGGGCCTGGGTCCTCAGCGCTGCTCATGGAAGGAGGAAGGAGTGGGGGTGGGGCAGGGGCTGGGGACAGGGCACACAGACCCCTGAATGCGTCACCTTGGTTTGGGCTTCTGAAAGACCCCAGAGAGTGTGTACTTCATCTACCAGAAGAGACCCACAGCCCAAGGAGAGGGACAGCTTCTTGCGCTGCGGCCAGAGCCATCGAGGGTGGTTTTCTGTCCTTGATCAATCACCAGGGAAGCAGGAGCTTCATCACAAGCAGGGTCTCTGCCCACAGGCCTCCCGACGGCTGTCCCCAGCGAACATGTTCCCTGGCACTCTGCATCCCGCTCAATCCCGTTCTGGGACGAAAGTTGAGATACTAAGGAGTAAACGCCGTTCATGTGCCGGCCGCTATGAGCCCAGGTGCTGGAGCGATGGTCATCATCAGCCCTTTCAAAGTCGCCAACTTGAGAGGCATGAAGCCCTGTTGCCTTCATTGTCTCCTTCAGGCCCCTCGTGGCTCTGTGGGGTGAGCCAGGCTGGAGCTGCCGGCCCCCCTTCGATGGAGCAGGTGAGAAAGCACCTCCTTGTCAGAGTCCCCTGTGCTGAGGCCAACACGCCAGTTTCCATGGAAGTTGCAGTGACTCACCAAGTGTGATTGAAGCCGTGGGAGGGGACACCGCAGCAGGCCACCCCAATGAGAGCCTGTGCGGGCGGCCCCAGGATCTGGAAGAGTCTTAAGCCAGGTCAAACGGCGTTTCTGGCCCTTGGGAAGTGAGCGGCTGGGCAGGGGTGGGAGCTCTGGGTCTGGGCTCAGCTCCGCCTTTGGCTGTTTCCTGTGGGGCCTTGGGCTGGTCGTCTGTGGCCCCTGACGGCCTTGTTGGCTCCTGCTCTGGCTTTCCATAGAGCCGGGAGGTCCCAGTGTCTGTCTGAAGAGGAAGAGCCTTCCAAGCAACACTCCAAAGCCACAGGCCAGAGCAGAATCAGCAGAGCCTTGCCCACTCACTCGTGGTACAGATGGGAAAACAGGCCCAGAGAGGGAGGGCACTTGCCCAGGCACACACAGCAGTCCCTGGGGTTCCAGCCTGTGGTGGTCACGGTCCCACATGGCCTTGCGTTGGTGGCCCTGAAGAAATCCTGATGGAAACCTGCGTCCTCCCAGACTGAGGATGTTCAACCCGAAGGGGCCGGGCCAGGGCAGTCAGTGACCAGACAGAGCAGCAAGGTGTTCAGGTGCACTGGGTGTGGCTGGGTGTCAGGTAAACACTTAATCCATGGGATGTTTCAGGCCACCGTAGGGCCTGGAGGGTCCTACGGGCTGAGGCCCCAGGCACCCCAGGGCGGCCTGAGTGAGATGCCCCCTGGAGGCGGTGGGGTTGAGGAGGCGGTGGGAGAGGTGGGGAAGGAGGGCTCAGCCACTGCCCATGGACGCCATGCACTTACAGGAGGTGGGACCCCTGGGCCTGGGAGGCGCGGAAGCTGCATTTGGGTTCTTGGACTATTCATGTGTGCCCATGTCAGTTGGTCACAGCCACTGGTCAGGCCTTTCCCCCAAAGTGCTTTCCCCAGCTGTGACCTTCTCAGGTCCCCGCCCCCACCTCCCACAACCCAGCAGCTAAAGGGTGAATGCCTGGCCTCGGGCCTGCTCCCAAGGGTCCTTCTGATTGGTTGGTGTCCAGGCTGTGCAGTTGGCACATCTTTTGACCACCACTTGTAGATTCTACACCCATCACCCTCTGCGGAGGCCCCCACACCACCCCCAGACTCTCCTAGCCCCAGGGGGGATTTCAGCCCAGAGATGTCACTGTGGCATCACCAAACGCTTCAAATCCCGATCGTGGTTCCACCCCGTGAGCAGGAGCTCATCGGGCCTGGTGCCAGGACTCTAGGCTGTGCATAGGAGGTGAGTTCCGGACTTCACCCTGAACCAGCTCGATGCCCTTTTTGCTCAGGGGAGCATCGGCACCAAAGCCTTCCTAGATGAGCGTTTTCCCCAGGTTGCTCCCTCATGGAGACTTGTGGTGGCAGGTGCCACGTCGTAGTAAAGGTTTCTGCTTGCAGACAAAGGCCCCCGGCGTCTGAATTAACACACCCACAGCTTCCCCCTGGGAAAGGCTGAGGAGAGCCGGACTGTGGGGACCCAGGCGCAGTGGGTCCCGAGAAATCACCCGAGAAATCACCCACCCGAGAAATCACACCCCTTCAGGAGAGGGGACCTTGGTAGGCACAGGTCCTCATCACCCGGGCAGCAGTCCTCAGAGAGCCAGGCACTCACATCATCCCACAGCAACCCATGAAGCAGGCTTATGTTTAATCGCATTTTCCCCATGGGGACATTTCAGCACAGAGAGGTCGAGTAACTTGTCCGAGGTCACACAGCCTAGTAGGTGGCAGAGCCTGGACTAGCGTTTTTAACACTGCTATGCTGTGTGGGTCTGGGGGGGGGGGGGCCTTTGTGATGGTGTGCAGCGGGAGAGGGCATGTGCACACACCTGTCCCTCGTCCTTCCCTGCTCTCTAGGACTGGAGCGGCCTGAGGCGGGGTCCTGGCCAAGGACCCCCTATCCCGTATGCCAGATAATCACTCAGATCACCTCTGCCCTTGCCACACAGCCTCTGTGGCTCTGAAGTCCCAGAATGTCCGACAGGAGCCACTTCCCAGTGGGCACACCGCCCATCCTTGTGGCTGGGGCCCCCGGGGGAAGCTGGAGTAGAAGCAGGCAGGGTGGGAACGTCCCGCAGCACTCACTAACCCCAGAGCCTTATGTTGGGAAGGATTCTGAGGCCTAATCAAGGGCGGGCACCACACAGGGGACCAGTGTCACCCCCCCTCATGTGGCAGGTGGCCCAAGTAGGCCCCTAAAGGAAAGGTCCAGCCCTGCATCCCACAGCAGAGCCAGGACCACTGCTCCTCCTCCCCTGGTGCCAGCCTCCCCGTTCTCCAGAGCAGTCCGACCCTCTGAGGATCCCAGCCCCCCCTAGCCTCTGTCCCCTGCCACGGAGAACCAGAGCGCCCTTCCCTAGTGGCCAGACCAGCACCCTTTCCCAGAGTTCGCACAGGCCCTCGGGCCACTCCCCGCGCCCTCCCCCACCACCACTAATCACTTCCACGAGCGGTCCTCCCTCCAGGTGTGGGCAGCACTTCCTGGGTCTGCGGGCCCTTCGGCGTCATGACACCCAAGATGTGGAAACTGCAAAAGGAACGTCTTTATTCTTTTAACCTTAATATGTACAAAGAACAACAAGAACAGAACTGAGACTGGCTTACACGGGGGGTGGCAGATGAACAGATGAGTAACCTGGGCTTCTGCTGTGGCCGGCAGACCCCCGCAAAGCCCACCACCCACCAGAGGTCTGCGCAGTGCCGGCGCAGTGATCTGCCGGGCCCTGGCCTGGTTGGAGAGCGGCCAGCAAGCCCAGCCCCACCGCTCCCAAGGAGGCTGCCTGAGAGGCCGGCGCCCCAGGCCTGCCTTCCCCGGCTCGCACACACATAAAGGGAAGGTTCTCAAGAGGCCACGCCACTGCCCAGCCCACTCCTCTCAAGCAGAGCTCCCGGGGCCCCCAGCGCTCCTGCAAGGCCAGAGGGGGGGCCAAGGGCCTCCCGGCCCAGCTAGAGGTAGCCAAAAACGTTGAAGATGGGTGGGGGCATGGCCGGCTTGGTGGGGATCGGCTTCAGAACCACGGGTCTGTATACCTTCTGCCCCGGGCCATCCACATCTTTGCAGAAATGGGCCAGCTCCCCGGGGGAAGTTGGGCTTTTCCTCCACAGGCCTAGGCTGGGGATGGGGCCCTGCGGCAAGGCCCCTGGAGGGCCAGGGTAGACGGGCTGTCCATGGTACTGGAAGGGGCAGCAGCTCCAGGCATTGACACGGCCTACCAGGGAGACTCCAGGCATCTTGGGTGGCTCTTTTTCACCCGGTGGCCTTGGGGACATGGGCACCAGGGCCATCTCAGGCCCTAAGAGCTCCAAACCCTTGCAATGTTTCTTACCCTCATAGGGAAGTCCCTCTCTGGGGCCCAGGACCCCCTCCAGCCCCATGGGGTAGCTGTGGGTGGGCCGCGGCTCTTCCCAGAAGGAAGCGGGCAGCTGTCTTTTCCTCATGGGCACCTGGCCAGGCCTGGTGGCTTCTGTATTCTGCCCCTGTAGGGTCTGCTCCTTAGAGAGACACTCTACCCCATAAGGGTTCCCCAGAGCCTTCTCCTTGCAGTCCCCACCACCGGCAGGACTGGCGTCAGGGCCAGAATTGAGGGGCAGCCTCCCAGGCCGGTCCTCAGGCCCCCTTTTCAGGTGAGGCTCGGGCCCGCGGCCGGGGAGGCCCCGCGGAAGCCGGGAATACTTCTGGGAGAAGTGTTTGAGCTGCTTCTGCAGGTACTTGCGGTGGTCCACTGAGCGGCGGCAGGGTGCGGACTTGTCCAGGGCCGCCTTGATGTCGCTGGACGCCAGGTTCACGAAGTTCAGCAGCATCTTCACGTCACTGTCGGATGCCATCACCAGGGGGCCACTTCACGGGGCTTTCCATGAAGAGAGTGTTCTGCTAGCAGGTGGCAGCTCCGGGGAAGGGCACAGAGCTGACCTGGGGGACACAGAGGCCATTGGAGTCTCTTTGAGCAGCCAAGTCAGCCCTCCCCAAAGGCCACAAGGCTGCAACAGTAGCCCCAGTCCCAGCACCCCTCAGCTGTGGACAGAGTCCTGGGCAGAGGGACACCCATGTAAGCTGCGAAGCACTTCCTGAGCAGCTGCGACGGAACAGGCTCGAACACAGTCTTCTGGAGTCTGTTGCCCTCCACTTGCAGCTGAGGCTCAGAGAGGTCAGGTGACTTGCCCAAGGTGACCCAGCTACAAGTGGCATTGCTGGGGCTGGAGCACAAGTCCCCTTGCTCCCAGCCCACTGTGTCTCCCACACAGTGCGCTGCCAATGTGTTCAACCTGCCAGCAGAGTTTTTCTTTTCTGAGCAGAGGTGACTGCTTCACTTTCAAGCAAAGCCAAGCCCCATCTCTCCCTGGTGGTGCCCTCCTCCTCCCACCCCCGCCCCCAGCCCCGCTAGCATCAGCCCCCCTCCTCGGTCGCCACGCTCCACCCCCAGCTCTCACGCAGGACAGGCAGGACCCCTGTCTGGCACTCAAGCCCAGGCCTGCCTGGCGGGCTGAGCTCAGGCTGTGGCAGCGGGAACTCCCCCGCAGAAGCATCTGCCGCAATTTCATGCCTCCTGGGCCACCTCCCACAGCCCCTCGCCCCTCCCCCTGGCCTCTGCCTGCCCCATTCCCCCAGCCCCGACAGAGCCCAGCCTTCCGGCCTCCACACTGACCGAGGGTGCGGGCCTGGGCCCCGCCAACGTGGCCCCACTGGTTCCCGCCGCAGACCTGGGCCAGGCCCGTGCGGCTGCAAGCTCCAAGTGTCAGGCTGGAAGCAGTTGTGCCGCCCTCGAGTGGGCTGAATGGAGGACAAGTCCCCAGAGCTGGGGGGCCCCTCAGGCCAATCAGGAGCGCCTCTCCAGATACAAAGCATCCCAATCAGGCGGCAGCGCCCCGTTCCCACATTCTTTGCCATCACAAATTGTCACCATGGGGACCATCACAAAAAAGACAGCTCCCAAATGCAATCATTTCCCGGTAAATTTCTACCCTTCAGCTCCACTCTCCCCCTCGGCCTCCATGCCCTCCTCCCCTTGACCTCAGTTCCCTGGTTTCTCGAGGGGGCAGCGTGTGTGCGCGTGTGTGAGTGTGTGTGCATGTGTGTGTTTAAAAAGTCCAGGATGGAGGAGGGGCTGGGCCCAGAAGAGATGGGCTTGCCATCCTCCCCCAGGGCCCCGGGCCTGCAGCTGCCATGCTCCAGTGCAGACAGACAATCGGACGGTAAGCCGTTGTCCTTGAGTGTTGAGTGGCTCTCTCCTCTCCCCTCTCTCTTCTCCCCACCCCGCTCCCTGAGGCATGGGCCGTGGCAGGCCTGCGAGGGCCAGCAGCACACTGACATGGGCAAAGGTAGCCGGGAAGGACCCGCTAACGAGGGGCTGGGATATCCATG
The DNA here is from genome assembly GCF_022682495.2 of Desmodus rotundus. NCBI lineage: Eukaryota > Metazoa > Chordata > Mammalia > Chiroptera > Phyllostomidae > Desmodus > Desmodus rotundus. The sequence continues at coordinate 129,899,655 of NC_071393.1, read as the reverse complement.
GGAAGGCGGCCGGAGCTCTCAGGAATCTTGTCTTTATGTTTGCTTCCTCAATTGAGCTGCACAAAGCCTGAATTGCCCATTCAGCGCGGCCGGACAAAAGGTTGGCGTTGCACGGTCCCCTTGCATTTGTAGTCAAACAGTTAGGGACTTAAATCGAGTCGTCATGATGGAGAAAGAGGTGGACAAAGCCCATAGAATTGCCATCAGCAAACATTTTCCTGTGTCATATTAGCCAGTCTCCATGGCTCCCCCTGGCCTGGGGACAATGGCACAAGTTTGCACACTTGGCTACTGTCACCGTGCCAACGCCGGCGGGGCCGCAAGCAGGGCCGCTCTGAGCAAGCAAGGGAGCCCAGAGCGGGCCGCGGGCCCTGCCCACCAGCTGGCCAGAGGGAAGGTGAGGCGGGCGGAGGGAGGCTGCAGGGAGAATGCGGATGGTCGAGGCCTCCATGCCAGCCAGCCTGGTGGGTCCCCTGCGGCCCCTGACTGTCCCCTGTTTCTCTCCTTTCTCTTCCTTGTCTTCTCTTTCCTCTGCTACATCCTCCTCCTGTCCCCTGGTTGGATGAATGGCTAGTGGTCTACACATCACCCCACACCTTTGCACCACCACTTAAAATGCCAGGTACTCCTCTCTGAAGTCCTCCCTCCCAGACTCAGAGCACTGACAGGATGGGGCCAAACTTTACCCAGGAGTTCTGGCCCCACCCCCTCCCGCTGGCCAATAGACAGCTGCTCCAAGGCCCCTCCCCCTCTGGCCTGAGGGTCCTCACAGGCAAAATGAAGGGTTTGGCAGAGATAGCTCATAGTGGGTGGTGGGGTGGGGGTGGTATTCTCCACACCCCCTTCTCCTGCTGTGGGGATTGGGGAAGTGTGGACTGAGATGGGGGTGACCTTGGACTGGAGCATTCTGGGTCACTGGCCATCATATGGCCTAGAGACTGGCAGCAGCCTTTGCATGGATGAAATCAGCCCCTGAATTTGGGGGGTTACTTGTTTCTGTGGCATAACTCAGCCCACCCTGACTGGGACAGGCAGGAAACATTCTTTCTGCTCCAAACTGCGTAGCACACCCAGCTGGAGAAAACGCCCAAGGTCACCGGGTTAGGCTCCCATCCCAGCTCCTGCTGCCTCCTGAGTGGGGGCCAGGGCGCACCAGCTGGCATAGATGCCAATTCCCCCATAACCCGGCGCCAGGCTGCTCAGCCTCCTTCTCCATCCTCTGCTGGGAGACCAGCTGCAAACCATCCCAACCCCATTCCCACACTGGCCTCCTTCACGTCCTGTGTCTGCTCCGTGTCTGGTCCCTCTCCTAGGGCATTGAGATCCCCTTGTGCCGCTCTGTGTGGTCTCAGCTTTCCTGAGATTCTATGGCACCTGCAGTCACTTCCGCCCATCCTTCCAGACATTGCCCACCGGTGACATTGTCCCCCTGCTTCTCAGCCCATAGTGACACCCGCAACAGGTGACATTGGTGAGCTCTGTGGGAGTCAAGTCTGCATCTTAAAAAACCTTCCCCTATCTCTTAACATGCGCTGTTCTTCCCTCGTGTTCTTCCCACTTCTTGAGGAAAGAGGGAAAGAAAGGAAGACGAGAAAGAAAGAGGATGAAAGGGCAGAGAAAATGGGACGAATTAACTGACACTTTCTGGACATCTAACATGCACCAAACCCATAACCTATAATGGTACGTGGAAGACCTCACCTGACCCCACGAGGGTGCTCTCGTGGCCTTTTATAGTGAGGAACAGCAGGTGGAAGTCACTTTCCCAAGGATTACAGCTAAAACTGGCAGAACTTGAACTTGAAGCAGGCCTGTCTGCATGCAAAGCCCGTGGGAAGCCCCACCAATGCCACACTGCTTCCCTGAGCTCCTCCTGAGCACCAGGCATGAGGATATGCTGCCAGCTTGGGAGGCTCCCAGCTCCAGCATTACCCATGACTACCTCTCCCAGCCCTGTGTTTATAGATGCAAAGAAAAAGTCTAACCTCCTTGGTTTAACACAGATGGCCCTTTGTAATCTGACCCCTACTGGGGTCTTGCACAGAGCAGCTTGCCACTAAACGCTTCATGAGTTAAGTACTCCGCCCGCTCCGCTGAGTTGAGTTTTTTTCTTGTGGACTGGAAACAGCTGTTCCCTGACTTCCTTCTCACTTACTGTTTGTCCCACCCAGCCAACCCTGCCCTGGGAGAGTAAGAGCAGGGAGTGCGCCTGCTGGTTCATCCCTCTATCTCTAGCGACTGGAACGGCCTCGGCACAGAGCAGGCCTTCACCGACCCCTGCGGTTGCTACGGTTGCACTTGATGGCGAATTGCCTGTGTTTCTTTGGGACTGTGGAGGCTTTGAAAGCAGGAAACGCTGTTTCACAACTGCATCCCCTGCGCCACAGCAGGAGTTCTAGAAAGCTCCATTAATGGCAAGGAAGTGGTGCTGACTTGAACCTGAGACTCCCTTCCCGACCGTCAGGTGTCACCCCGTGGATCTCTGACTTTGCAGCTGCATTGGCCCCGCCTCAGAGGTATTCACACTACTCAGCGCCAGGGACTCCCAGCTCCCAGTCAACTCCATTCAACTCCTTCTTCATGCCAGGGACCGGGGGTGCATGGTGGGCTTGCTTGGCTTGCCCCTCTGTCCCCGGGGCAGTTTGTGTGTTGGAGGGGAGATTGACTTTGTCTGGGTGACTCAAGAGCCACCTTCTGCCCACCCACCAGTGAGACAGGGAGACAGGCCCTGGCTGTCCTTGGCTTCCCAAACAAACTTCGAGGAGCCACCCGTCCAGCATCTCTGGGTGGCACCTGACATACTCCACTTCTAGGGTTTAGCCGGCACAGATGCAGACGGAAACTGAAGGCGAGAGGGGGCAGTGGACAAATGACGCACCCTGGTCCAGCCGGAGGGGCTGGGGCGGCATCTGGGTGGCAGGACTGCAAGCTCCTTTCACGCAGAGAAGCCCCTTGAAAATGCGGTGCCGGTTTGGCGGCGCAGCGTGAAAACCTGCCACAGCTCCGGGCCCCGTGTACCGAGTCACTCAACACGAGCCAAGGCACACTTTCCAGGCACTTCGCAAACAACGGATTAAAACGAGGACGCTGTTTCGATGACAGAGACCTTTGGAACCAGGGGCTATGGATTCCTGTGGTCTGGTGACAGCCCTCCTCTGTTTTGGTTGCAGGGTGTTTAGGAAATCTTGACTGAGGGACAATGAAATGGTCATCTTCTAAAGCCTATCTTGCAATCTCGGGATGGCCATCGGATAACTCCCAGAACTCGGTAAGGCCTGTGAAGTCACATGTCCTTCCCAGTCACGTGACCACTGTCTTTGGTGGATGAGGAAACTGAGGCACAAAGCTAGAGAACCCGCCTGAGGTCCCCTGGGCAGTAAGTGACAGGGCTGCAGACCCTGGGTCATGACCACTGCATGGTGCTGCCCCCTGCTGACACCTGTCCCCAGCACTCAGGCCCTGACTCCCTCGCTGGGGCTTTGTCAGCCCTGGGATGCGGACGTGCCCGGCCCTCCTGGCCCTGCAGAGTGCGGTCCAACCACCAGACTCAGAAGACATGCCCGGGGAACACAGCAACCTGACCAGAGCCTCCGTGGACGTGTGACACGGATGTCACAAGATGATTTATGTAACTGACCCCCTTACATAACAGGAGTATTTCGGTCCCAGACCAGCCCGAGGCATGCTGTCAGCTGTAATCAGAGCAGACAGGCTTCCTTGGGATGGGAGGCCCAGGGTTGAAATAAACCCCACCCGCTGTCCGGCCGAGGGTTTCCTGCCCTGGTGACCTTGCCTCAGAACTGAGGCTTAACACCATTGTGACTGTGCCCTCAGAGCAAGCCCAGGTGACGACACAGAGGCATCGCAGCCCAGCCCAGCTGGTCCCTGTGCCCCTGCTGCAGCCCAGCTGCAGTCACAGAGATGCCATAGTTGATGTCCCCCTTCTCTTCCCCTCTGGCTCCAAAAGCTGCCCAGGTGAAGCCCGTCTTGGGCACATCTCACCTGTAAAAAGGGGCTCATGGGACAGGAATAATGTCCCTGTGTCCCTGATGGGTGTCCACAGTGGACCACTGCCCCCCATTCTCACCCCTGCCCTGTGCTGGTCCCTGCCCCTCACCACGTGTTCATCACCTTGACTGTATCCTCCGGCGTCTCTCAGACGTGTCTCTCTACCTGACCCAGGGCGCTGGCCAGGAATGAAACGTCCGTTTAATCTCAACTGCCAACTCGGATTTGATTAGTGATGGCTGGCGGGTGCCCCATGGAAAGATTCCGAGGGCCCTGCAGGGCTCAGCAGTTAGAAGGCCCTGATCAGCTAGTGCTGTCTTCTGTGGGAGTGGAAGGAGACAGGCTGGCTATATATGCCAGGTGTCCCTGAGACCAGGTCAAAAGCAGGGGATGCAAAGCTGGGGGTGTGAAGCATGGCATTCTGGTAACCCACTCTGAGGTTTTAATCAAGGAAACAGTGTCCCAGGGAAGGGCAGTGACTCGCCCAAGGATGCAAGTGCCCCCACTTCCCTGGCCAGAGTTCATCGGTTCAATTCAACCAATGGAGACCAGGGGTGCCAGGCACTTTGGAGAGCGGAGACTGTGAGCAGAGTGCTGTGTTGGAGACGGGAAGTCGCTGCAGGGAGTGGGGGAGGTAAAGTGAGGGAGGAGGGCTCTCTTCCACGTGCACTTGCACGTAGGAGGCACACAATAAAGGCCCACTGAGTGAACGAATGAATGAAACATAAAGTGAAATGACCGGCCGGCTTCTGAGCCACCTTGGGGACTCCAATAGCCAGTGTCAGGACAACTGCAAACGGCAGGTGCCACCTCTGTGCTCGGGCTCCTGGCCACAGCTCTCCCTCCACTGCTTTGCACAGACAGTGCCCTCTGACCATCAGAGAGGAGCCCTTCCTCCAGGAATGGACTTCCTAAAGGACATGTGACGGGGGCCTAGCTCCCCTCGAACACCACCGTGTGCCGAGAGTTTTACATCTGCCCTTTCATTTAACCCTGAATGAATGAATGAATGAATGAATGCATGAATGAACGAACAAAACCTTTCTGCGGTGGGCTGTGCCCTTCCTGTCTGGCAGGTTAGGAAATCGAGACTGGGGAGGTAGAAGAATAGGTTCCTAGTTGCTGAACTGGGTGGCAGAGGGCCTGGGGTTCACACTCCATCTGTGTCTATCCCACAGCACCCTTCAGAGAAGGGGGGACAGGCCATTGTCCCCTCCTGCCTGTCTCTTGCCTCATGGATTCCCCGTCCAGCCTCTTCCGCCTGGAGCGCCTGTCCCACTTTGGTAATATACAAGGGAATCCTTTGTTTTGACAACTTTCACTTCCTGACCTCTGATCACAACTCTGTAGCCCAAACTCAGCAGCAAACACGTTTTTAGAAAATTCTCTGAGTAATATTTTGCTGTAAGAGAGGGATATTTGCATCATCAGCCAACAGCCATTCAGGCCTGCCTGTGCATTCTGTTCCCGGGGTCCCGATCGGGTAGCTGGGGAGTAAGGAGAGTTGTTACTATGGTGAAGTCAGTAGCCCCTCACCTCCACCCCTGCACCAAGACTGAGCTCTCCTGCCAGCCTTGCTCCCTTGGGTGGCATTCCAGGGCTTGGCACGTGGCAGGCACTCCTGGGAGCAAGGTTTGCCACTTGGAAACAGACATAAAGTACCTTCAAAGTCAGACAACTACATTGCAGTCCTGCCTCTGCTAATCTGGGCAGGTAATTTCACCTCCCTGGGCCTCACTTTTCTCATCTGTAAAATGGGGTAATTCTAGTCACCCTTCTGGCTTGCCAGGACCATAGAGAAAGATAGGCTCCAAGGACGACATGGGGCTGACCAGGTATTGCCAAGGGCTAGAACACAACCAGCCCCAAGTTCAAAGACATCCATGAGGGGCTCACAGTGATAGTTCCCATCCGAGCCTGATGAGGACCAAGAATTCTGGATGACAGGAGTGGTGGCGACAGTCCCCCAGCTGCCGCAGACCCCTTCCCTCAGGCTAAAGGATGAGTCAAGGTGGCTTCAGCTCCATTGGGAAGGAGTGGAGGAAGTCCTAGGGAGAAGAGAATGCAGGAAAAGGAGGGAGGTGGGGAGACACCAGCTGTGGGCCGGGTGCTACAGTCCACTCCCAGGCCAGGGCAGCAGAGGGAGCTCGGCTTGTGTCCAATGAGGCTGGGATGAGCCCCGGGCCTCTTCCCGCCTCCGCTACATTCAGACCCCTTGTGTCTCTCCGGCCTGAAGGACCACCTGTGGGCGATGACTCCCTGTTCCAGTCTCCAGCCTGACCCTCTCCCGTGAACCCCAGAGTCACACCCAGCAGCTCCCCACCCCGTCCCCAGGAGGCCCACAATTCCCCAGCTCCGCGCGTCCACACCTGAGCTCCTGGCTCCCTCCCCACCCAGCCTTGCTCCTCCCGCAGTGTGCTCATCTCGAAGACAGCAGTCCTGCCCTTGCAGGTACTCCGGCCCAGACCTGGACGCTATCCCCGGCCCGGCTCATGCTCGCCCACGCACACCCTCTTGGCTCTCCTTGCAAACACATCCAGAACCTGACCGCCCCACCAAAAACAGGGAGTCTAAAACCTCAGCACTGGGGGGGGGCTTCTAACTCCTGCTGCACACCCTCAGGCAGTGCTGGCGAGCGTCTGCCCTGGCACCTGCTTCACCCCCACTCCCTCCCAGCCCCCTCCCCGGGCCCGTCAGGAGTGAGGCTCTTCGAGACCAGCAAGCACTAGTCAAGCTTTCCACTCACTGCATGGCAACATGCAGGGGCTCAGGCTCACTCACCAAACCCTCTACCTGCACTACAGAGATCCTCTGAGTAACCCCCTCTTACAGAGGGGAAACTGAGGCACAGATGATTTTACCCAAGTTCATGCCACAAGGAACCGGCGGACCAGAGATCTGAACCCAGGTGCACCTGAGCTCAGAGGCTCCTCCCCTCTTCTCATTCATATCTTCTGAAGGACCAGCCCTGGGGAGAGGCACCAGGCCATGGAACAAGTGGGAGTGTCTTTTATAAACCTCCTAGGCATCCCCATCACTTCAGCCAGCCCATCGGAAATGTAGGTGTGCCAGGTAAACTGAGGCAGCATGGGGCAGCGGGTTAGAGCTGAGTTCTGGAGTCGACCAGACCTGGCCCAGGGTAAGCGCCTGGCCCAGACAGCATTGCTCTGATGGCTGGTAGGGCGGTGGCCATGATTCGTCCCCTGCAAAGCCTGTGCACGAGGCTGCTCTGGGCCTGAACGTTCCATCAGAGTCTTACTTCCTGTCTCAGCTGCCTGCCAGGACCCTAATGGCTCCTGTGAATTCCTTCTCTCCAGAGGACACCTGGAGCATCAGATAAAGACAGCGGGGACCCTGGAGACCATGAGAAACCCCAGGAGAGGGGGCGCTTCCGAGTCACAGACCTGGCTTCAAGACCCGTTTCTGTCACTTACCAGCTAGGTGACCAATGGTAGGTCGCCTAACCTCTCCAAGCCTCAGTTCCCTCCTCGCAGGCAGCACCTACCTGCATGTCCTCAGAGGGGGTCAAGGTAACACCCGCCAGTGCTTAGCCCAGGGCTGGCCTGTGGTCTCCGTTTCCACCAGTGAGAGCTGTTCATGTCATCTAACCCCCTTATCAATCAGATGGGGAAACTGAGGCCAGTAGGTGAACGACTCACCCAAAGCAACCTGGTGAATTAGCAGCATGGTCAACACTAGCAATCAGCACTCCTCCCCCCTCTTTGGAGCCCATGTTTTGCACCCTCCGCCAAGAGGAAACGCAGGATTTTCCTCTGAGCCCTCAGCCTTGGCCTCCAATGGCCACAAGAGGGCGCCCTTGGAATTGCTCCAGGTTCCCAGAGATTCTGGACCGTTTAGCCTTTCAGTCTTGTGGCTCCAGCACACTGCCAGCAGCCCACGCTCCTGTCCTTTCTGAGTTCCGATGACCCACCAGCCCCACGCCCAGCTCCTTGAAGGTATTCCAAAACCCCTGTGCTGTCCCCTCCCCTGCCACCACCCTCTACCCCCCACCCGAGGACCATTTAGTCTCCTTTTCCTGCGTAGACCTGGGATCCCCTGAGGCCCCATGTTGGTTTTGCCAAGCAGGGATTTCACTGCTGGCTTCAGGATTACAGGTAGTTTGTTTGGTTAACGCTTAGCACCACCCACAGTCCCATCCACCTATTCACAACACCTGCTCAGCTCCGGCGGGTGGGGGAGGGCCGGGCGGGGGAGACGGAGGAGGACAGAGGGGAGGCGATCCATGCCCAGGGCCCCTGCCTCATGGAGGGCGCCGTCCAGTGGGGACGGACTTGGTTATCACACTCAATGACAGGGCACGCTTCAGTGTGTTTGCTGAAAAGCAGCAGCAGGGCAGAGGGTAGGAGCCCCGACCTGAGCCCTAAAGGAAGCAAAGGAGTTGACCAAGCACAGAAGGCCTGATGTTCCAAAGCAGCCATGAGGGGAGACCCACGGCTGTGGGCGAGGACCTCGCTCTCTGGACAGGGTCTGAAAATGGGAATAATACTTACTGCGCCTTCCCCGAAGAACAAAAGAGCATACGGCGAATACACGTGGGGACAGGGTGGGAACTCTGAAACACTGCACCAACATGGGGTCGGGAGCTCTGTACCCTCGTCTTTCCCGAGGCCGAGGGCATCGGTCGGTTGTCCATCGGTCTTGGGCTCTACCCCGTGAGCTCCCAGCAGAGTTCTCCAGCCCACGTGCTTTCCCACCTGACCTGCTTGCACTTGCCTGTTCAGACCGCTAGGGCTCCCGGGGCGCTAATGAGAGTCCACGTGGGGCCGCGATGTGGACCGCCAAGGCCGGCTTCCTCTCTTCCCATCTTTTCAGATAACACAAATGACAGGCTGTTTCCAAATTTCATCTCCACACAGAGTCCTCCTGGTCTGGGGCAGGGAGGACTAAGAGGAGGTGAGCCCCCTGGTCGCTCCAGCCTGCCCTCCGCAGGCCCAGTGGGCCACTGTAAACATCCTCTCCTGGCCGCGCATAGCCAAGGGTGTAGTTCACTGGTCCCCCCGGCATTCTCCAGGCTGGAGCTGCTTCCTTTTTACTGACTGGGATCTCAGCCAGGCAAATGGGGAATGCTGCCAGGAGGCAGTCCGTCTCTCTGGGGATTCTGGTCAGCCCTGCGAAGGATCCCCTCCCCTCCCCTCCTTGGGGGGTGGGCACCTGCTGAGGGGCCTGGGCTCTGGGTCCAGGATCGATTGCTCAGCAGGGGTTGGAGAAGGACTTTCCCCCCTGGCCAAGGAGGAGTGGGGCTGCCAGTGGCGGCAATGAGAGGCTGGAGGCGCATGCACTGTACCTACAGTGCCCCCTCCCCAGACCACTCTCCCTGGTGGCTCTCCTACATGCCCATTTGAACCAGATTTCACCGGATATGAAGGCTGAGATGGTTGGGTATGCCAGAATGTTTTAGAAGTCTAGCAAGGCCCAGTGGCACCAAGGATGTGGAGAAGGAGACGCACTGAAGCCTTGCTCGTGTGAGTGTAAGTGGATGCTCTGGCGGGTGTTTTGTCAGTTTCTGTTACAATATGAAGCAAGTCTGCCCCCAGACTCAGAGCACAGGGATTCAGGCATGAGGATGTTCACAGAAACGCCGTTTGCAACTGCAAAAAAGCAAGCAAACAAGCAAAAGCAAAGACAAAAAAACCAGACTTGGGGTTTACACATGGCCGTAGTGCAGGAGCGTGCTGTTCCACAGCCATGGGAAAGAAAGACGTAAACCTACAGGTGCTGACTGAGACGCGACTTAAGATGGATCGTCTCATGGAAAAAATAAAGTACAGAATTATGTGTATAGTAGGACCCCATTCGTGTCAAAGAAAGAAAGAAAGAAAGAAAGAAAGAAAGAAAGAAAGAAAGAAAGAAAGAAAGAAAGAAAGAAAGGTAAAATGAAGTAAAAGGGAATGCTTGGAAAAATTCTGGGGGGAATGCACCCCAGAGTGGTAACTGGTGGTTTGTGAAAGGAAGTGGGAGGAGGGAGGATTGCAGGGAGGTTATTATTCAGTTTATAAACTTTTATGTGTGTTGTTTGAATCTTTTCTCAGGGACCACATATGCATATATAATGTTTTTTGTCCCAAGTAAAACATATATATACCATTTTGCTCCAGGGCACCCCAATTTCAAAGGATTCCTGCTCAGAACCTTTGAAAACAGGTTGAGGCAAAAATCATTTATTTAACAAACATTTCCCACCAGAGCCCCTGCGCTGGGTGCTGGGGACAGGAGAGACAGAGAAAGGTGTGTGAACAGGTAAGGACCTTACAGCATGACAAGAGAGTGGTGGGGTCTTCACAAAGACAGTTTTCCTGGGTGAAATAAAGGGAGGCTTCCTGGAGGAAGCGGTGCTTAGTACTCTCAGAGATCATTGCAGGTGTATCTATCACATGGACCAGTGGGAGGAGAAGCGTTCCAGGGGGGCAGATGTGGACGTCTAGTGCACCTGAGGGATCACAGTGGGAAGTGATGGGAGATGGGACTTGGGAAGGGGCAGGAGGGACCTGTGGCTCACCTCTCCACTCCTAGTTGTTGCTCAGGCAACCAGGTATCAGCCAACTGCCAGCAGAGGGCGCTTGAACCTCTTGGAACTGCAGAATGGAGCTGCTGGAAGAGTTGGTCAAAAAGCTTTCTGCGACCTGGGGTGGGGCAAACTGGGCTCTCAGGGCCCGGTGCTGGGAGGACTCGCGTCATGGGGGTGTGAGCGAGACTCCATCATGGGTGAGATGACAAGACACGGTGTGGAGAGCAGCGGTGAGAGAGGGCAGCAGCCCCATCCTGCCAAGAGGCTGCGGGGCTATAGGGAATGGGCTTTGAGGCAGAAACTTGCTGTTATTTCCAAAGACCTTGGTGACGATTGTCAGCACTGTGAACAGGTTTTTGCTCTTGCGTTACTTTCAGTTCCTGAGCCTCTGCAGTAGTTGTAATGAGACTATTTTCGATGTCATACTCTGACTTTTTCTTTCCCCTTACTTTTGTTACCCAGATATGTCAGGCAGAAACCTGCCATTAAATAAAAGATTCCTTTCTGTTCCATCGAACTCCATCCTGGGAGCTTTGCCTGGTAGGTGGCGAGCAGTAGGAACCCCCCACCCCGCTTACTGGTTGGGTTTGGTAACAACATGAGCATTCCGAGGGTAGCTGTCTGCCAAGAAGAGGAGGAAATGGATTTCTGCTGAGCAACAGCAATCTCTGAACAATCTCATTGGCTCTTATAGGTCACATGATTATCATTTAATGAATCTACCAGTGTCGTGGTTAGTGTTTGCTGCATAACAAGCTGTCTTAGTTTCCTAGGGCCACCAAAACAAAGTACCACTAACTGGGTGGCTTAAAACAACAGAACTTTATGCCTTCACTGTTCTGGAGACCAGATGTCTGCAATAAAGGTGTCAGCAGGGCCCTGCACCCTCTGGAAGTTCGAGGGCGAGAGTCCTTCCTTACCTTCTCCTGGCCTCCACTGGTTTTTGTGATCCTTGGTGTTCCTTGGTTCGTGGCTACATCCCTCCAGTTTCTGCCTCTGCTGTCACATGGCCTTCTCGCTGTGTGCCTCCTCCGTGTCTCTGTCTCCCACTCTCCCTCTCCTTTCTCTTATAAGGACACTAGTCACTGGATTTAGGGCCACCCTAACCACTATGAGCTCATCTTTGTTTGATTACATCTTCAAAGACCCGATCCCCAAATAAAGTCACGTTCATAGGTATGGAGGTTAGAGCTTCAGCGTCTCCTTTTGAGAGACAATTAAACCCATCACACAGCCACTCAGTCTTCCCCAGAACGCCCACCCTTCCCGCCGTCCCATACTACGTGTGCTAGGCTGGCAGCACACCCTTGCTGGAGAGCCCTGACTGCCGCAGGAGCCAGTGTGGGTCGCAGGAGCAGTGCAGGAGTCCACTGCTTGAACCCGATTCTAGGGAGTGAGCACCCTGTCCCTGGAGGTGTGCAAGCCAAACTGGGTTGGGAAGTGGCTCAGTTCACTGAAGGAGCTTAATTCATACTTATTAACAAACATTTTCGAAGTACTACTGGGCCAAATGCCAAGAACAGAGAGGTGATCACGCCCTGAGGGGAGATGAACAAAGGTAATTGCCTCATAATATGATAGGAGCAACAGTAGGAGCGGATAAGCACGAGAGGCTAACAGAAAGCCGGAGGACAGGAGGTGGCTGGGGAGGCTTTTTGGGTGGGTAGAGTGAACACACAAGGCCAAGGGCACAGAGGTGGGGCTGGCAGCAGCCCACACCAATGGACACAGTTACCCCCCAGGGTCAGAAACAAAAGCCCAGGGAAAGGCTGGGCCATGAGGGAGGGAGGGAGAGGGAGGACAGGATGGCAGGGGAGGGAAAGGAGAGGGGGGAGGGAGGGAAAGAGACAAGAAGGAGAAGAGGGAAGGGAGAGAATTATCTAAAGACAGTTCCACAAGAATAGGGTCCAGGGCAGACTGGGAGATCAAAGCAAGTACAACGTGTCATAAACAAAGCACAAAATGATGCTGTGTGTCTTCTATGTGTTCATAATTGTGCGTAAATACATCTTACCTGGACACAAAGGGCCGCCACACACTGACGACAGTGGTTTCATCGGGGGGTGGGGGAGTCACTGGAATAGAGGGGGGTAGACAAGGGGGGATCTAACTGTATCCGTCGTGTTCCTATTTTTGAAGGAGAGAATACTTCTACACTATTTGTTCTGGTTCTTTAATGCACACAGAACAAAACGGCCGGGAGTGAATATGCCAAAGTAGCAGCAGTGGGCGATTCCGGGTGGTGGTTGTTTAACTTTTACTCTTTTAAAAGAGCATGTATCACTTTTAATGAGAGAGAGAGGGAAAGAGGGAGGGACACAGAGAGAAAGAGAGAGAGAGAAAGGTATTTTTCTTTTTAAAAAATCTGGAAGCAAAAATGCCAAAATGTCACATACTGACATGCGAGGTTGTCCTTTTCCTATCAGGGTGGTTCCGTTTGTCAAATTTCTCCAGATTGAAATGAGGCAAAGGGCTTGGACCCCAGCATTTGGCGGACGGCAGAGCCCAAAGCAACCACAGGTGAAGGTAGAGGAGGGGATGGGAGAGGATCAGGAAGAGGAGAGAGAGAGGGAAAGGGGTGACTTCCACAACAGCGGCCCCCTCTCCAGGATGGGGAGGGCAGGGCCTGGCTCGGACCCCTCAGGCAGAGCCTTGCTGGGGATAAACCATCCCTTCTTCCCAGGTTACAAATCAGTGCAGCTTTTGCCTGCTCTTGGCTTTTAGAAGGAAGAAGACACAGTCCATCTTTGCCCATATGTTCGCCTCTGGAACGGGGCAAGGACCCAAGTGGCATTTGTTGCAGGGAAAAGCAGCAGCAGGAGAAAAACCCTGTCAGCCGGATGGTGCCTGAGTCACAGGGTACGGCTCTCCCCTGCAGCTGTGGCGCCTGGTATTAACACGGATGGAATGACCTTAGGCCACCTGATTGAGTCAGCAGCCCGGGCCCTGCCACCCCTTGCCCTGGAGTTGCAGCCTCATTTTTCAGTTAGGCTTCAATCTGAGCATCTTCAAAAACTGCCTGGCGAACACGTGAATCCAGGAGGGCGACCGAGCGCGTTCAGCCCATCCTTTCTTTCCTCCCAGAGTGGGCGGAGCACAGTTCCAAACTCAAGGCGTCTGGCCCCTCTCTCCCCGAATCCTGAAACTCAGCCTTGAAAAAGGATTATTTTAGCCCTATCAACAGGTCATCAGTTGTCCCTCGTCATAACACGGAAGACTTTCATAGCTGGGAGGATCTTTCATAGCCCTAGAAATCTAACTCAGCCTCTTCGCTGACAAGTGGGGAAACTGAGGCCCAAAGGGGCCCTCCCTGGCTTGGAGCCCAGCCTGACCCCACTCGGAGACTCTAGAATTCTAAACCGGAAAGAAAAGGAGCAAACCCTTCAAGTGGGCATTGGTGCCTCAGTGTATCCATCCTGTCACCATAATAAATGGGGGGGGGGGCGGTGCCTTCGCCGCTCAGCGGCACCCAGGTTTCCTGGTACCTGCCTGCAGTTCCCAGAGCTGCCACCAGGTGGTCCCAGCCATTGCCCGTCACAGCTTCACGGTTCAAACAGCCTGGCTCCACTCCCAGCCCAACCTGCAGGCCTTCCATTTTCAGAAGGTGCAGGAGCACAGGGGCTGGAGGGAGAGGCCTGCATGTGTCCTGAATGTGCCACCCTCTATCTCTGAACCTCCCTCACTCACCTGTGAGCAGGGGTGTCCATGGCCACCGGCCTCAGAGTCATCATGGTGATAATGGATGAGAAGCCCAGTGGGAATGGTGGTCCCAGTTCAAAAATGCCAAACCCCAATCAGACTCCTGGGGAGCATGGCGTGTGGCACACTCCAGGGCACAGCCCCCTGAGAGGCAGAGGCAGAAGGTCTAACGCAGGCAGATCCTTGCTGAGGGCCCTTCCTCTTCTCAGGCAAGCAAGGGGGGTGTGGTGAGTCTGCCGTCTAAGCACGGAATACTCACAAGGGGAAAAAGGGCCATCCTGGTTCTTGGCCCTGGCCCAGAGCTCTCCCCACCCCAGCACCGCAGCTGTCTTCCCTCCACAACACCTTGGACACCCCGAAAGTGGTGACCCCACAGTGGGATGCAGCACACGTGGCTACTGCTGTCTGCTGTGAACACAGGGCGAGGCGGCTGGCACCAGCCACTGCCCAGAGCCTGGGGCTTGTCGGTGACTGACACTACCAATGAAAGCAGATTTCAAGTTATTCCTACACGAACATCATCACTCATGTGGCAGGCTCTCTAGAATATTCTGGGACAGAGTTATCACAACCACGCAGAGAACTGGGCCCAGCCCTTGGGCATTTGTCCTGCCAAGACTGCCCCGGGACAGTGGAAAGGACAGATTCCTCCTGTTTGGGGCATTTCAACCACAGCAGGGGGTTAAGGACTGGCTCTTGGAGGAGGGGGCATTTGAGCTGGGTCTTCAAGGGTAAGGAGGAAGGAGATGAGAGGGTGCTCACGTCACACGAGCGAGAGTATGTGTGAAAAGGAGCAGAGATCAGCACAAGCCTGGTGAGAGCCACAGATATTTGGCTCCGGCTGGAGAGCAGGGGGCAGGCGATGGGTGACGGGGGCGGCGAGTTCTGCAGGGGCTCGTTCTGGAGGGGCCTTCTAAGCCCTGCTGAGCTGTTCACAGAAATCCACAAGGACCTCTGAAGGCTTTTTAGCTCTGTAAGTGCAGCAGGGACTGGGGGACAAGGAGGCCACATCCTGGCCATTGCTATCACCTGGGGAGAAGCTGGGGCCAGAGCAGAGGAAGCGGAAGTAGAGATGAGAGGCCTGAGGTACTGGGTTGGCCAAAAAGTTCGTTTGGCTTTTTTCTGTAAGCCAACTCTAGTAGCGCTTAGTTGTCTTTAATTTCATTCAAAACAATTGTGTTAAATTGTATTGTGACAGCTGTCACATCATCATGCATTTAAAAAAACATCAAAATTGGTGAATTTTTGTGTAGTTATTTTAGTATTGAAGTTGAAAGGAAATACACAACATTTTCAGCACATTACACTGTATTATTTCAAGAAAGGTAAAAATGCAACTGAATCGCAAAAAAAAAAAAGATTTGTGCGGTGTGTGGAGAAGGTGCTGTGACTGATTGAACGTGTCAAGTGGTTTGCGAAGTTTCATGTTGGCGATTTCTCACTGGATGATGCTCCGTGGTCAGGTAGACCAGGTGAAGTTGACAGCAATCAAATTAAGACATTAATTGAGAACAATCAATGTCACAGCACGCAGGAGACAGCCGACACACTCAAAACATTCAAATCAATAAAGTTATTGGTGAAAATAAAAAATGTGTCTTATATTTCATGGAATAAACTTCACGGACTTTTGGGCCAACCCAGTACTGAGATTGTGGGATCTCTGGGACACAGGCCATGGCAGGAACAAATGGACAAAGGACCACAGAGCAACAGACTGGTGGGAAGGAAGGGCTGGTGCGGCAGGGGGATTCAGGCAGGGAACAGGGGCAGGCAGGCAGCTGAAGCCACGTGGGTGTGCGGAGCCCTGAGGTCTGTGCCTTGGTGATTGGAGCTCCAGAAAGTCCCCTGAGGAGGTGACTTTGGAAACACAGGGAGGAGAAAGAATTGGCAGGAGGAGCTGGAGCCATGGTGGGCCATCAGCATCCGGGGAAAACTCCCTCAGCAGAATGGATGGGAGAGGAGGCGGGCAGGCATCCAGCAGTGCAGGGTGGCAGGTGGGCTCCAGGGTGACTGAAACCAAGGGTGAGTCCACAGAAACCTCCAGGGCCACAGCAGGGGCTGCAGAGCAGCTGGGACCAATCACTGGGTGCTGGTAGACAAGTCCCACCTCTTCTCTCGGCCTCGGTTTCGGTTTCCTTATTGATGTAGTAAAAAAAGGGTGGCTGAGGTAGTCTCCCAAGTTTCTCCCAGTGTGGACCTTCCCCAGTTGTCTATGGAACAACTTTCCTTAAGGAAGAACCCGCTAACAGGAATGATGGGGACACCACACTGTCTATGGGCCTCTTCTGGGGAGGCTCTTAAAGGAGAGCCTATTTCGTGCACACTGCAGCCGGAGCTACTGCATCCATTGCACAGGCTCCGCCCTGCCAATAAACGCGACTGGAGAGAAAAGGAAGAGCCCTGGATCAGGAAACCAAGGAAGGACCTGAGTTCCAGGCTGACCTGCTGTGTTACATGGCAAGCCCTCCCCTTCCCTGGGCCTCTGTCCCTTTATCTGCAAGTAGCCAGGACAAGCTGGTGTCTGAGGCCCATTCAGCCTCTGTGCGCCCACTGCCAGAACCACTCACCTCTGTGGACGGGCAGCAGCACCCATGTGGCTGGTAGGGGTCATGATCACTGCCGGGGTCTTCAACAGACTCCAGCGTCATGGCCTCTCCCGGCCCTGTCTGCCTGTCCTGGGAGCCAAGACTCTGCCGTGGGCCTACTTGATGCAGAGCAGAGCCTGCCAGGCTCAGTCCAACCCATGTGCCCCCGGGAGCCCCGGGGCTCATCTCCTGCATCAGCTGCTCCCTCCTGGCTGTGCCGTAACCCAGGGCACGCTGACGGTCTCTGCTGCCGGGCTGGCTGTGAATGTCCAGGCTGAGCGGGCTGCCCACCACAGCACCTGGCAGCAGGGTGGTTCTTGTTCAAACCCTCATTTTCCCCTTTAAATCCCACGAGTAAAACATCTGGATTTGCTGCTGAGGAAAGCAAACAGGGCATCATTTTGGGGACTTTCCAGCCCAGGGACAAGGTTGGTGAGATTCATTGCTTTGCAGAAAGCCAGCCCCATTACAGAGCACTAATTAACTTAATGAGTAGCACGTCCTCCATGCTCCACGGTCTATGAATCCCTTTCTGTGCTTCTTAAGTCACTCAACAGACACCAAAGGCCCCCTCTGGGCTAGCTCTCAGCGCCGTGGACACGAGCCAGCTCCAGGTATTCCTCAGAGTTGCTCAGAACCTACCCGGCTCACAGCCCATTTGAGTCTCACAGCCCCCCTGTGAAGCGGGCTTCATTCTTTGCCCCACATTGCAGAGTGGGAAACTGAGGACAGGAAGATCAGGTGATGTATACACAGCTAAGGGCCAGCTAAGCCCCGAATGCAGGCCAGACGCCAGCCCCCGGGTCCTCTGCTCTCCGCAGGTAATGTGGCCTGCGGCCAGCACCCTCCCTTCTGGCCCTCAGTTGGCTGGTCTGCACAGTGACAGGGAAGGGAGTGGTGACCCAGCTCTGATGGGCACAGGTCCTTTGATCCCGTGTCAGCGGGGGATTTGGCAAACAGGTTACCTCCAAACATCAAGTTGGCAGATCCGGAGCTTTAAATCAGAGAAGACCCTGCTTGACAAGCCAACCGGGTCAGCAGGCCCATGGACCGGGCTTGAAACACCCGCAGCTTGGCCTTAGAAGCTGTAAACACATGCAGTCCGAGTTCCCACTGCCCGTCATCAGGCCAGAGAGCTGACGTCTGCTGTCCCCGAGCCAAGTTTCAGCCTCAAAGCAGATGCTCGTGTCTCCCGGCAGAGCTGCACACTGCAAATCAGGGGCTGGGTGGGCAGGGGTGGGAGAGGGGATTGGCCTCACAGCAGTCGGCAGGGGGTGGGGCAGCAACAGCCATAGGTCGTGTAGTAAAACGAGTTGGCTTCCTCAATAGAAAGGGAGCTCAAGGTGCCCTGTCCACCTGGTCACCGTCACTGCCCATGGGCCCAAGTGCAGAGCCTGGGACCACAGGCGGTAGAGCTACCAGAAGCACAGTGGAAAGCAGGCCCTGCTGTCAGCCAGAAGGTTGCCGTTGGCCCCTCCTACGCCCCTCCAGAGCCAGCCCCACCCTCCACGTTCTGTTGTGTCCCTGGAGGGTGATCACTGGGGGCCTCCAGTGACTTTCTGACCTTTGCTTCTCAGCAGTTTCTGACAATGGTGGGCACGGCCCAGGATTGGGGGACCGTGAGGTTACGTGTTCATTCCTCTGGCTCTTTTCCTTCTAACAGCGGCAGCTCCGTGCAGGCTGCCCTCTCCTACAGCCTCTCCCCAGGTTTTGGGAACTGCTTCCTCTCCTTGCTCATCAAGCCTGGAGGTGATGGCAGCTCCCAGGGTGGCCAGCCCTGAGACACTGCACCGTCCCTGCTGGCTCCCCTTAGCTCTGCCCACAGCTTTGTAAATATCCCCTTTATTAAACTCATTCACGTGTGCCGTGTGCTACCGACGGATGCACACTTTCCTGCACGTCCAGACTCCAGGGACATCAACGTTAAGATGCACTATTGCCCCCTGTCCCACTGAGAAAGAGGAAACCTCTGCCACACGATGACACAAAGGAGACCAGAAATGAGGAAATTCTCCTCCATTTTAAATTTTTAACTTTCATATTTATCGAGGAAACTGTTTCAGACTTATTTAGACCTAGAGTCTTTTTAAGTCATGTGTCACCCTTGTGCACATGTTAGAAGAAAAATACAAGCAAAATAAGTCAGCAAAGGCATTCACAAACTTTTTCACACTCAGAGCCCACCTTGTCTCTGAGTCACTGGCGTGTACCTGTACCCACACAGTGTCACCTCGGGCCACCGCGGGCACCAGTTCTTAAAGGTGCGCTCCAGTGTCATCTCTAAGATTGTTTTCTGAGCCACTGGTCACGTCCGCAAATTTTCAGGTACCTGTGCGGGCAATGACTCCTCTATGATGGCCGTCACCTGTCAGCGTCAACTGTAAGGAGCACCTCCATTTCACAGGTGATAAAATGTGTGTGTGTGTCAGAATCGATAAAATGTGAGTTTTAAGTACATTGATGTTAGACGATTCAGTTTGCCTCTCGGGGGCCTTCATGGTTTCATTTGTAAAAAGGTGCATTTACCCAACTTGATCTGTAGATTCAATGCAATTTCGATCAAAACCCCAGCAAGTTATTTTGTGGATAGTGACAAACTGGTTCTAAAGCGTATTGGGGGAAATAAAAGAGTCAACAAACTCTGAAGAAGAAGAACACAGTCAGAGGACCGACGTTCCCCAGCTTCAAGGCTTTCCATAAAGCTGCAGGAGTCAAGACAGGTTTTTACTGGTGAAAAAAATAGGTAAATAGGTCAGAGGAACAGAAGGAAGAGCCAAGAAATAGACGCGTGCAGTCACACTGGTCTTCAACAAAAGAGCAAAAGCAGGATGGCGGGGAAAGGAGAGGGTTTTCTTTCCAGCAAACGGTGCTGGGGCAACTACATAGCCACATGAGAAAAAAAGAATCATGAACTTAATGTAAAGTACAAAGTATGAAACTTCTAGAGATAACAAAGATGAGCTTCGGTTTGGTGATAACTTTTTAGATAGAACACCAAAAGCACAATCCATGAAAGAATAAATTGATAAATGGGACATCAGTAAAATTATAAACTTCTGCTCCACGGGGCAGGGGGGTGGGGGGGGGGAACACTGTTAAGGGAATGAAAAGACGATCTAGAGACTGGGAGAAAATAATTGCAAAACTTGTGTCTGATGAAGTACCCATATATACAACGTACAGATAACTCCTAAAACTCAACGATAAGAAAACAAACACCCTCATTTAAAAATGGGCAAAAGATCTGAACAGACATCTCTGCAAAGAATAGAAAAAGATAGCAAATATGCATGTGGAAGATATTCAATATCACATATCATTCGGGAAATGCAAACTAAAGTGACAGCAAGAGACAACCACGCACCCGCTGAAGGGCCAGATCCAGACCTCCGACAGCATCAAGTGCTGGCGAGGATGTGGGGCACCAGGAATGCCCCCACGCTGCCTGGGAGGTGGGCTGGCGGTTTCTCACAGAACTGAACATGCTCTCCCGCACGACCCAGCAGTCGTGCTCCTTGGTATTTACCCAAAGGAGTTGAAAACATGTCCACGCAAAAATCCAGGCACAAATGGTTACAGCAACTTCATTCCTACATCACCAAAACTGGAAGAAATCGAGATGTCTTTTAAAAGGTGAATGAGTAAATGAACTGGGTCGCGCATGCAATGAAATATTGTTCACATATAAAAAGGAACGCGCTGCAAAGGCACACGGTGATACGGAGGACCGTTAAACGCACGCTGCTCTGTGAAAGAAGTCTGAAAAGGCAGTGTGCCATCCCGGAAAAGGTGAAACTAGACCGTGTAAAGGCCAGGGGTTGCCAGGGGCTCGGGGGAGGGAGGCGGGAGGAGTAGATGGAGTATGGGGGAATTTTGGGGCAGTGAGACTGCTCTGTGTGATACTGTGGTGTCGGACACATGACATGACGCATTTGTCAAAACCGACAGAACGCACGACCGAGTGAACCTCAGTGTAAACTACGGGCTTCAGTTAACAATAATGAGCCAGACTAGCTGATCAGTCCCAGCGAGTGTACCACACTCCTGCAAGATGCTACCAACAGGGGGAACCACAGGAGTGAGGGGCACGTGGGAAATCTCTGAACTCTCAGAGGGACGCCGAGGTCTCACGCCTCCAACAGGCCAGTGCACATTCCAGAGGAGCGGGCACACGTGTGCATCAGGGTGGGCAGCCCATCAAAGGGAACTTGTCCAGGGGCTAGGACCTTGAGAATGCTGATCCAGAAGCCATGGCGTCAGGGAAGGCGTGGCAAGGGGTTTTTCCAGGCAGTCTCTGTTCTGGCCTGGGAGAGGAGAAGCCTGGTGTCTTCCCCCCTGAAATGCTTGCTATTTTGGTGCTGTGGTCAGTTCTCCACTCCCCCTCCCCCCGCAAATCCACATCCTAGACAATGTGGCTTTGCATTGGCCACATGAACTGCTTTCACCAACAGAACATGGTAGAAGCGACACCGTGTCAGCTCTGACCCTGGAACTCAGAGGCCTTGGGTGCTGTGCCCTCCTAGAGCACGTTCAGCACCCCCAGGTTAGTGTGCCCAGGCTGACTTGCTCAAGGACAGGTAACTGCACGTGGCCGAGATGGGCCATCCTGCTGAGGCTGTTTCAGACCAGCCAGTCCCCGCCATCCCCCCCAGTGACCTCCCAAGACGGGAACAGACCAACACCACAGCCCAGCGAACCAATTATGAGAAAGAATAATGGTTGGTTGAGCTCCTAAAATTAGGGGTTTTATTTAAGCAGCCATAGCTACCTAATTCAAGTGTATTTGCCGTCTCTCATTTGCATAGCTATGACTATATAAACTTGGGTAACCAGGTATTCCACTTAACTTTATATTCTAAGTATGTTTCTATGTAATTACATGTTTTTATAACAATCATGTTACTAATAATCTAATAATAAACGTTTAAAACTAGAGGTTGGCAAACTGTGGTCTGCAGGGCAAATGCAGCCCATCTCCAGTTTTTATAAATAAAGTTTTATTGGAACACAGCCGTGCCCATGAAGTTGCACGTAGTCTACGGCTGCTTTCAAACTGCAGTGGCAGGCCGAGTAGTTTCAACAAAGACCATGTGGTTCAATAAGCTGAAAATATTTACTCTCTGTCCCTTTGCAGAAAATATTTGCCAACCCCTGTTTTAGACATGCTTTTGACAAATTCTTTTCAAAAGGATTGTCACAGACTGCATTCTGCCTGACTCTGGGATGCTGTAGGACAGTGGTCCTTAAATCATGTTCTAAGGACCCTAATGCAGCGGTCAGACTTCTTTCAGTTACAAGTGAGAGAAAGCTCAGCTCAAACAGGCTTAAGCAAAGTGAAAAAGCCTTTGGCTCACCTAACCCTGAAGTACAGGGTTGCAAGGTGCAGTCAGATCCAGGAGTCCAAATAAGGTCCCTGGGACTTGCTTACGTTCTGGCTGTCTCTTGCATCAGCTGTCCTGTCTGACTTTGTTATAGGGAGGCTCCTTCCTGCAGATGCCCGCAGATCCTGGCTTACACTCAGCCAGCCCAGCAACCCCAGCACAAAGAGCAGACTTCTTATTCAGTGCTTCTAGGAAAAGTGCCAAGGCTATGCTCTGGACCAATTCGGTCACGTGTTCTTCCTGAGCCAACCACTTTGGCCAAGGTATGGCACTGGCTGACTGGTCAGGCCAGTGGATGGAACCCCTGTCTGAGAATGGATGAGGGGTGGGGCAGAGGAAAATCAGGTGCTGTACCAGACAAAGGGGCATAACTATGGGCAGGCTGAGAACTGACCTCTGCAGGTGCCTCAGGGACCACACCAGGAGCCAGGGGGCCAAAGGCTGAGGGGTTCTGCTCTCCTCCCCCTGCTTCAGCCAGATCACCTCCCTGTTTATCTGCTGTATTTCTTGGCCCTGCTGCTAAGATTTTTCCAGGGAACAGTTACGTGAGTTTGTAAGAATGGTTATGCTGCCGAGTGAGCTGGGACATCGTGATGTCAACAAAGGGAAGCCTCCCAGCCTGAAGGACCTTGAACCCACCTTTTGCAAGTGGCCATGGAGGAACCGGCAGCAAGGAGACTCCAAAGACGTGTGCGCCAGGCACCTGGAATGGGCATTTATTGGGCATCTGGGCGCTAGACCTGGCCTGCTGCAGAGCAGGGCAAAGACCCATGCTCGGGTGCTCACAGTCTGGTCGGATGGATGGCTGCACTATATCACTCAGGTAAAGTCAAGTCAACAGGCCCCACATCACTAAACCGAGACTTTGCTCCAGTTTCGGCTCTCCCACAAATGCAGGCTTCCACCAATCAGGAATCGCCTAGCCAGCAGGTCATCTGCCCAATAGACCCCTGATGTCCCCAAGAGAAAGTGGCCCTCCCAGAGCCAACGTGCTTTTGGCCTCCTAGTACAACTTCTTGCTCTGCTCTATAAAACTCCTTCGCTTTGTACAGCTTCTTGGAGCTCCTTTCTATCTGCTACATTGGGTGCTGCTGCCCTGTGGGTGAATCACTGAATAAAGCCCATAAGATCTTTAAAATGTACTCGCTGGAATTTTGTTTTGTTTTTAACAATAGTCAAATATGTGGAGGCAATGGTCTGGAGGAAGTGACACGGGAAAATACAGTGAAGGGTGATGGGGGGTGGGGCTGCCTTGCCTGGGAAGCCCAGGGAGGGCCTGTCTGAGGGCTTGGCATTTGAACTGGGCTCCTCCTGAAGGAAACCCGCAGAAGGAGCAGTGGGGCTGAGCAAGCTCCCCAAGGTGGGACTGTGCTGTGTGCGTTCAGAGGGACAGAATGGCCCACAGGTTTGGGGCAGATGAGGGTGAGGAAGGCGACAGGGCCAGGGGCTGCAGGATGGCACAGGCCTTGGCAAGGGGGTCGGGGCCTGGATCCCATACACACAGAGAGGCTGCAGGAAGTGAAGAGAGCTGGTTCCGTGAAGCCAGAGCCAGGGGTGGCTCAGCGACAGCTATGGGAAGAGTTTCGATACTGGCTCACTTGAGAAGCCTTTTCTGACAGTCAATGGTGTCCGAGGACAGAATGGGTGGCCTATAGGTGGTGAGCTCTCTGTCCCTAGAGGTATGCAAGTAGGGTACAGGGGCAGGACAAGCTAGAAAAATGCCAGGAGTAGGTGATTCTATGAAATCAGTGGAGGAAAATAAAACCAAACTTGATGATAATGATTCACAAAGTTAACAGCGTCAAAGGACCCACTTAAAACATTTTAGCAGCAGCCTGCTGAGATCAGAGCACTCTCTAGAAATGATTTATTTACATATAAAAATGAGACATTTTCCAACAGCCTCGAGACAGCCCCTGGGGTGAGGCTCTCATTGGATGGAGCCTCTGCTGGTCAGAGGCTCAGCCCCTGTGGGCTCCAGGCTCCGCTAGGCGGGGGGCTGATTGCTTCTCCTGGGGGAGGTGGCAGTGCCCACCCTGCCAGCATTCCTGTGTGTGACTTCTCCAAAATAAACCTCAAATAAGCATTTAAATGTGCGGCTGAGCATGAAGTACAGTCAACATTTTTATTCCAAGAATGCAAATGAACCCCTGAGGGGCCTGGAAGAGGCAAACAGGCCCTGGTTCCAGAAACACTTTTCTTAAAGGCTCGAATTGGGCTCAGCTAGTTCCACCCTCTCGGGCCAGACTTAGGGAAACTGAGGCTGGGGAGTCAGATCACAGAGAAGGAAAGGGCCGACTGGAGGATTATAACTTACTTTAAATAAGATGACTTCGCGGCTGCCTCCCCAAGCCAAGCAGTTCAGCACCATCTGAATCCCAATTAACACCATCAAGATTCCCCTGACGCCCGCCTCCTTCCAGCTGCGAAAAGTTCGCCCAGGGCCCAGGCACATGTGCAGGTTCGTGAGTCCCTTCATCGAATATGCGTCAGTTACCACCTGCTCTGAGCCCCCTTCCTGTAACCTCAACAGCGGCCGCTGGTGTCGGTCCCCAGCGCTTCCTCCAGAGTCTGTGCCTCCTGCGCTTGCCTCCTTTTCCTTTCCCGTCCCTGGCTGAGATGCTGTTAGGAATGCACCCGTCATCCAAAGCCCAGTCAGCCACCTGGCTTCTTCCCCAGCCCCACCCCACCTCATGGAGCCTGACCCCCACCTGCCTGTCCCCCAGCACTGACCGCTGCTTTCAGGCACTGGACACCTGGCTTCCTCCCCCTGGCCCCACCCCCGAGTCCTGCCACCTGCCCTCAGGTGAAGGCCTTCCTGTCCCAACTCACCCCCGCACGGGCAGCAGAGAAGGAGCCGACTTTTTGCCTTGCCTCTTGTCCAGACAGGACGCAGATGATGGTTATAAATCCGTTTGTTCCAGTTGTACAAACAGACGGGGTGGGGACCCAGCAGCATGTGAGGAGGCGACTGGACACCAGCATGTTCAGGGAAACTCTCCGACAGCAGCCAGGCGGTGGCCACCGCCAACTAAACTGCTTTGCTGCTGCTGACAGGTCTGAGCCCATTAGCTGGGCCGGGTGCTGGGGACCCACAGTGAGGAAGGCAAAGTCCCCCTCTCTCCTGGGACCCCCAGGGCAGCAGGACTCGGTCACAGAGGGCAGACAGAGCCTGCAGACATGGAGGCAGGAGTGGCAAATCTAAATCCATCCACCGAATGGAAGGAGTGATGCTTCTGCACGACTGAGGCCCCAAAGGGTCATCAATTACTCATCTCAGCCATCTGTACTTGTCGGCCAACTCCTTTAAGTCACTTCCATCTGAGCCATAGCTGCCTGGTATTTAAAACAAGGAGATGGGTGGGGGCAATCCAGAAGAGGGGCTGTGGTATATGTGCTCCTATATGTCCCCATTGCCCCCACCCCAGACCTCTGCCCAGGACCACCAACCCAACAGGATGTAGCACTCTGTGGTCCGAAGTGCCCCAGCTCCTCCCACTCCTCTCCTTACCTGCTGGGACTGGACGTGGCTCACCTAGAATGCCCTTCTTTCCTTTACTGCCCCCAGGCTCCACCGCGTCCTTTGCAAGGTCCCTCCTCAGGGAAGCCATTGCTTGTCTTGGAGCAAGCTGTTTCTCCTCTGTTATAAAGTGCAACTTATTGGTTTATTTGCCAGTTCGGTCTCAGGACAAATGCAGGGAAAAGACCTAACTCACCTTTGTATCTCCAACACCAAACACAGAACCTGGCAGTCGCTCAGTAAACATTTCATGAATGGATGGGTGAATGAATGAATGGATGGATGGATGGATGGATGGATGGATGGATGGATAGATGAATGGGTGGATGGATGGATAGATGATTGAGTGGACGGATGGGTGAATGAATGGTTGGATGGATGGAAGGATGAATGAATGGGTGGATGAATGAGGAAGCATCGCTGTCAGCTCTGTGCCAGTTGCCTGTTGTCACACTGGCATCAGTACATCCGTCTAAAGCTGAAAACCTTCCTTGCTAGACTCCCCTACTGTTATGGGTTAAATCGAGTCCAAAATTCAGATGTAGAAGTCCTAGCCCCCAGGACCTCAGAATGTTACCATATTTGGGAACATGGTCCTGGCAGGGGTAATTAGTTAAGATAGAAGAGGGTGGGACCCTAATCCATGTGACCAATATCCTTATAAAAAGGGGACATTTGGGCACAGACACACACACATGGAGAACACACAATAAGACAAAGGCAGAGGTGAGGGTGATGCTTCTACATCTGAGGAAACCAAAGATCCCAGCAAAGATCCCCTAGGGGCTTGGGAGCAGCCAGATCCTCCCTCACAGTCTCCAAAGGGACCAGCCCAGCCCACACACGGGTCTCAGATGGCCAGCTTCCAGAACCGCGAGAGAACACATTTCTGTTGTGGGAGCCACCCTGTCTTTGCGTGGTAACGGCAGCTCAGGGAACCGATGCACCTTCCTGCTCGGCATCGCCAGGCCAGACATCCTGTGGGATTGATTGGAAGGGGCCTGTTATCCTGCAGCAACTGTGAGCATTGGGATCGACTCTGTCCTCACAGGGAGAGGCCCCTAGACGCGGGTGCCAGCTGCCCTGGGCTCCAGGCCCTCTCCAGTCGCTTCAGTGGCACTGGGGCCTGGGGCTTGGGCACAGTGACTGTTTCTGCCGTCCTCCACGGCCCCAGCTACTCCCATGCTCAGCAAGCCTCCCTCCTCTAAGGCAGCCTCATTCCTGGGTCCCTTGCAGGGGCTCTGTCTCCCTGACCAGGCTTCAGAATGCCATGGCGATGGGTGGGCGCTCTTGCTGAGCCAGAGGCTGCCAAGCGCCCCCCCTCCACCCTGCAAGGCCACACAGCCTTCGGTGAACAGGCCACCAGGAGGGCCCAGCAGCGTTCTGAGCTGTTCACTCACAGTGACAGTCACGGTGACAGGCACATTGACAGTGAGTTTCCAAGGCTCCACTGTCACACTGACCCCAGTCATGCGCACCCGAGAGAGCCCTCTTTCTGGGGTGACCTCGTCACTCACAGAAGCAAGTGCTGAATCCAAAATAGCCCTGCCTGCTACTTACGAAGCCACAGGAGGCGAGAAGGCTTTCCCGGTGGCGGGGGCCGCTGGCCACAGAGGCCACATGGGCTCCAGGGTGGCATTTGTAACCAGCTCCCATCAGGTCCCAACCACACTCTGCCTCTCGCCCCAACTAGTTGCCGTGGAGGAAAGTTCCCAGGAGAACCAGCCTTGGGCACATCTCCCGGGAAGGAAGGGTCAGGGCTTAAGTTTCAGCAGATTCCACCAAGGCCTGGAAACCCAGAAGGGGCCTCATGAACCTGACCCAGAGCCCACAAGGCATTCTCAGACTCTGAAAATGCCTGCACTTGCCCTTGCTTGGCCTGCCTTCCATCCCTGAGGGGCACTTCCCTCCACCTGCAGCCGCCTCCAGCAGCTGGGACCCCAGCATGCTATGCCCACCTGCCTTTGCATCCCTGCACCTGGCTCCCTAATCACCTCATCTGGCCACGGGCCAAGAGGCAAATATTATCATCCCCCCTTTCTAGAAGGGAAACTGAGTCCTAGAGGGGCTATGATGTGCCCGACAACACACAGGGAGTAGGCAGGAAGCTGGGCAAGCCCCTGCTTTCAACATTAGGGTGATGGCTTTACCGAGTGGATGCGTGCGCTGAAAATGCAGGCCCTGGCCCCATGGTCTTGATTCGGCGGATCCGGTGGGACTTGGGAATGGAGGCTGCTGCAGCCGGCCCACAAAGGGGAGGGGTGTGCTAAACGCTGCTCTCCACAAGGAAGTTTCCTCGCCTGTCCTACCTTTTCCAGGCAGGTTGCCAGCAGGAATGTTTCCCTCAGCAGACTCCTATTGTGCATTGTGGCTGAGCCCCTTTTTCGTGGAAAGTGGTTCAAATCCCAGCTCCTCTGCTTACCAACCCAGTGACAGTGGATGAGACATCTAACCTCGTCTTGATTTTCTCACCAGTAAGATGGGGAAAAAACCATGACCTGTCTCAGCATGGCATGAGCTGATGTACAGAAAATGCTAAAACAATGCCTAGCACATCATAAGCTGTCGATAAACATTGGGTATTTTTATTACAGCCATTCTTGCAGTTATTATAACTGCGGAGCTATTTCAAGTGTGTCTGTCTTATCTACACAACAAGATTCTAAACTCCAGAGGCAGAGTTTAGCACTGGTTCAGATATGTAGTAGATAATCAGTATCCATTGATCATATAAATTAATCATTACATGCATTGATAATCAAATCTCATAATAATATATGAGGGCGTGGAGAATGATCATGGAAACAATACTACTGCAAGTAATATTATTGATCACTTGTTGATCAATTAACATGTATCAGGATTCAGACTGAGCGGTTGGTATGAATGTCTCATTACATGGTCCCAGTTGCTCAGGAGGTGGGCACTCCTTGCAATGAGAAAACTGAGAAGTTAAGTATTTGTCCATGATCTTGAGCTACTGCATGGAGGGGTTTTATCCCAGATTTTCTGCTGCAAGGGCTCATGCCCTTCACCACAGCGCCGGGTGCCAGGCTCTTCTTGCTACACTGGAAGTTTCTCCGGGAGAGAAACCTCATCTTGTTCATCTTGTCTCCGCAGCACCAGGCCAAGGACTTCACACCAAGTAGGCATTCCAAAAAGGGTTATTGGGTATGTGCTCATGGGTGGATGGATAAGTTGATGGGCGAATGGGTGAGTGGATGGGGAGCTGGGTGGTTTGGTGGGTGGCGGGTGGATAGATGGGTGGGTGAGAGGATGGTTTGATGGGTGCAGGAACGATTGGGCGGAGGCATCCTTGGGAGAGCAGGCGGGTGAATGAGTGAGTGCTGTGCTGGACGGGTGGGTGAGTGGATTAGTGTGTGGGAAGACAGGAGAATGAGCCTGAGGGAGAACGGGAAGACGGGTGAGTAGAGGCACAGGGAAAGAACACCCTCCCGCCTTACGCTGCAGAACGACACTGGAAGAATCTGAGAAGCAGAAATGATGCAAACAGATGTGCATTTGGAGATAAAAGAAGCTGCAAAACAGTTGTTGGCAGTGCTGTTCCTGGAAGGGACACGGAGGCGGGGAAGACACCTCCGGGTTACAGGAAGAGGCGTCACCTCATTCAACATCTTTAGTCTGAAAGGGCCCAGGGCTCCAGTGGTGAAGGCACTAATTGGATTTCATTAAAGTGAAATAGATTTCCTAGCACTGGAAGAGCTAGTTCGTTAAGTTAATACACACTCTGCTGGCAGGAGGCGTGGAGAGAGCCTGCCAGCCACAGCCCACCTGCGAACACCCCCCTTGGATGCCACACTCAGGTTCTGAGCACCTGCCTCGTGCTGGCGCCTCTGCTGGGTGTTGGGCACACACTGTGAGTCGGATAGAACAGCAGCCTCCAGGAACGCCTAGTCTCGGGGGAGGCAGACTGGCAAGGGGACAGGATGTGCACAGTGACAGGGTGCTGGACAAGGCTGAGCCGCACAGAACGTCTGACCTGTGTCACGGGGAGTCCCAGGGTTGGGTGGAAGTAAGGAGTGCGGGAGGGCGTGGCGGTGCTGCCAGTGCAGCGAGGTTCATGGGCCGTGGTTCGCAGGAGGAAGGTAGCTGTACAAAACCAACGGGGGAGAGAAGTGAGGGGGTTGGGGTTCATCTGAGTGTTGAAAAGTATCTACTGAACATCAGCGTTGGGCCGGACACGTTCTGAATACGGGGCACTCACTGGAGAAGACCGGCACGGTGCTGGAGCTAAGGGCAGTGATCTAGGCTGGAATCTAAATCTCCCCAGTTTGGAACATGTAAAAGGTGGTTAATGCCCAGGCCCCATGAAGGCACCCAAAGAGAGAGTTGGAGGGGGGCATTGTTTAGTTCATTTTCCTTCTTAGAGCAAGAACTCCTTCCACAGCCTCATTGACAGGTGGCCACTCTTCTCCTACTTGCATGCTCCAGGGACAAGGAACTCACTACCACTCACGGCAGTCCTGCTTGCCTTTGGAAGTTCTTGTTAGTATGTGCTTTTGTAGGCGGACTCCAGCCTCCCCCCTGATTTCAATCCTTTGTTCTGGTTCTGTCTTCTGGAAGACAACTCATTTTAATTTCAGAGTTGTGACCTGAGGGACAAGAAGAAGAGGAGATGCTTAGACATAAGAGATGTCCCTTCTTGTCCCTTTATTAAACACCCCCAGTTCCTTCAGCCCCTCTTAGTTGGCTGAGGCGCCGCCCGCTTGTTTTTCTCTGGGTTGCTGCCGGCACTGAGGATCAGCTCACAGGAAAGCAGCAGCCGTGCCAGGGTCCCCGGTGGCCGGGCCTGCTGTCCACCGTGGCCTCTTTACGATGACATTTGACCCAGTTGAGCCTTCATCCTGGAATGGAAGTGCTTTGGCCTCCTGTTGCCTTTCTGTTCTCAGTCTTTCTTCAGCTGAACATCGTCTGGGCTCTGGGACCCTTTCTCCTGCCAGCCACCATTCCAGGGCTTCCTGCCAGCCGGGTGGGCTCCTCGCCTGGCCCTGCCCCACACAGGGTGTCACCCAGCAGGGGAGGGACATCAGGCTCCCTGAGTCCTCTGTGAGTTCTGCAGAGCAGTGACTGCTTGACTCGCAGGTCTGCACTGTTCACACCCTGCACGTTCCGAAGGCAGGTCTGGTCCTGGGCCGGCTCCTGGGAACAGCCTCTGAGCTCTCGGGCTATCCCGCTGACAGGCATGTCCTTGCGCTGAGCTACACGGATAGGCTGCGTCTACAAGACTCCGCCGGGCAAGGCCCACTGGTCTCTCGGGACTCTACCCTCTGCACCTCGACCCTGTGCTGATTCTAATCAGCAGCCTTTTGCTGTTTACACTGTAACCATCAGTAAAACAGCTCTCTCTCTACCCAATCATCAAACCTCAGTGCGGTGTGAACCCTGCAGCGGTCACAGCACACATCCCGTTCTATCCCAGGTCTGCCCCTGCCCTCACGCCCCCAGAGCATGAGCCGGATCCCGGGTCTTCCAGTCTCCATCCCGGTTCCCTGCCATCCATGAGGCTCCCTGGACCGTGAGCTGCAGACAACAGCCAGCCGAGGCCCTGGAGCGCCAGAGATTTCTCCTGACCTGCCTTCTGAATCCTGCTTGCAAACATAAGCCTGGCTGTCTCAGGCTGACCTTGTACATGGGAGCAGGCCCGCTTAAGCAGGACAGTCCCTTCACAGGCCACTATGGATTTCTGTGGGGACAGCAGCATCATACAGCTTCTGCAGGCCACTCCTGGGTCTCAGGTTCTGGAATGAAAGTCACAGCTAAGCCGTGCAGCTCAGTAGCATCTTAGGACCCCCTGTGGCCCTCCCCGCTAAATACTACTACTTTCTGTTCGTCCCTGGCTGAGCCGCCACCCTTGACCCCACAGCTCTGGTCCCTGAGAAAGTTAAAGGCTCTGAGAGCTCTGAGTGGCACTTCTGCCCAGAGCCCAGGCCATGGAGGGCCAGAGGCGACCACAGCCATGTCAGCATGAGGGCCCCTGGGGACCCCCCCACAGGAAGACTGGAAGCTCCCTGTGCAGGATGGAAGCAGAATCTTCAAAGAGCTGGCTTCCTTGGCAAGATGTAAAAAAAAAAAAAAATGAAAAACAGCCAAGTCTGAGAGCAAAGAAAATCCTATTTGGTGATTTCATAGCTGGGTCTGAGCCTGGCCTGGCTCCACAGACTGGCTGGAAGGGACACCGTCCTCATGACCCCGGGCTTGATGAGGCCATCACCTCCCGGCCCTCCCTCTCCTCCGCTGGGCCTCCAACCTCTCAGGAAGCAGGGCACCCGGCCCCAAGGGGTTTCGCCTGCCCCTGGTTATCGGAGGCTGGGGCTGAGAGAGGGGCATATTTAGATCCTCTTTTTAGATGTGATCTTTCTCTTTAGCCAACAGACTCAGCTTCTAGAAACCAGACTGGACTCTAAATAATATTTGTTTAGTGACTGTTTGGTTTATAAAACCCTTTTCCAACCATGACCTCACTTGACCTTCATGCTGATCCCGGAAATTTGGTGGGGCAGGAACCCCCACTTCCCCGCTCCCCATAGCCTCCCGCAGACAGCATGCAAAGTCAGAGAGGTTATGTGGCTGAGGGGACGGGGTCGGGGCTACGGTGAGCACTGTCAGCTGTTTGGGCTCCAGGAGGAAGCGCACGGATGGGAAGCCTGCCACAGCCCTGGGAGGACGGCCCTGGGCTCTGCCACCCTGCAGCACCTGCTCCGCCCATCCCCTCTGCCAGGAGCCCCTCCCATCTGCTAGTTGGGCTCCTACTCATCCTACAGAGCCCCATCTAAATATCACCCTCATGACAAAAAATTCCAGGACATTGTGGGCCACCCAGTTGTGGGATTCCTGTGCTGTCAGGGCTGCCGGGATGACACCACCTGGACTGTCGTTCTGCGTCTGCCACTTCCCTTCTTCTCTGATTTCTAAGCTCCTTGGGGACAGGACTCCGCCTTCATCCCCAGACCTCACCACAGGCCTGTCCCGGAGGAAACACGCTCTTTATTGTTCTATCGGCTGGATGAATGTCAATCAATCAATCAAATTGAGCTGCCACCTCATGTATTTATTATCCACAAAGCAGATTTGCCCTTTTCTTTTTTCTTATGTGTTTATTTTAATTACTCGAGGAGCACACGATTATATTTTTACTGTAAGTGATTCAAACACTACAGAGAAATCCAAATTCCCCCTTGCCCTCGCCCCCCTTCATTTCAGTGCTCCCCCTGGTGGGAACCCCACCGTTGGTTTGGGGTGTCTCCTTCCAGCCCTCCTGGTCTGCGTCGACGTGCCGTTGTCACTAGTATGAATGCTTACGGCTCTGGGTTTTGTGTGTCTCTCTGAACATAAACGATATCCCCGTGTACATCTTATTCTGCAGCTTGCTCGCATCACAACAGCATACCTGGGATTTCCCTCCTTGCCAGTCTCAGAGAGCTCCTCGAGCCTTTTTAGTTGCCAAGATTGTTTATTTATCTAACTCTTCTTGATGGGCATGCAGGCTTTCCCCAATTCCGCCTCTGACAATGAGGTTTCAGTACCAATTTGACTCATATCATCTCCCCTCCCAGGTGAGATTCTTGCAGGAGCATCAGAGGCCAGGGCTCTGGCCACATTGGTGGTCTCAGGACGGTCAGAATCTTCAAGTGCCCGAGACCCAAGTCATTTAGTCCTACCCCCGTGTGAGGTTTGTTCCAATGTATATGATGCCCCACCCATGCTCATAGAGTTGCTGCCTCAACAGCCCTGGGAACGAAGCACTCACTCATCACCTCCCTGGGAACAGCCACACATGGTAGGGTGAACAGACACTCATGGTTTGGGGGCGTTGGGGGTGTGGGGTCTGAGCCTCAGATTCTTCTTCTATAGATCAGGGACAGCAGCCCCTGGCCCCAGGAAGGCTGGGAGGGTTTGTATGAGGTGAAATGTCCACTGTGCCAGGCCCAGGGCCAGCTCTTCAGAGGAGCTCACACCACCAGCTACCTGAGTCCACCCTGAGCTGCCTGAGTCCATGGCGGTGTTCTGAGGCCACTCTGTTTGAAGACCAGCTCAGCCCCACCCCGGCCCGCCCTGGTCCACCACTTGTCCTCACGTCGCCCCTGCTGATGGTAGGTCGCAGCTGAGGAGCAGTATTCTGGTATAAGTGGAAATATGAACTTCGTGTTTCCTTATGTAACACAGGACTGGAAATTCACCTCCCGCCAGAGTCGCTGACGGTCAGTGTTCCAGGATCCAAGCAGATTTGTGTCGGGGCCAGCTCCCTCCCTCCAGTTCCTCCTGGCAGAATGGAGCTGCCAAGGCTGGAGGGAAAGAAGACACATCAGCAAAGGGCCTGCCAGTGCCAAGGTGCAGCTCCTCGCGAGGAGCCGGGAGGAGGGTGAGGGAGAGGGCACGGTCCTAGGAAAGCCCTCTCCCCGACGAGCCCACAGGCATCCTGGGTGGTAGAAAGGTGGTCAGCGTTGGCTTTGCTTACTGTGTGATGGTAAGCAAGTCCCTCACCCTCCCTGGGCCTCATTTGCTCATCCATAAAATGGGCACAGGGCTGCCTTCCCACCGGGCTGTTGCAGCAGCCCGCAGACAAGTTCGTGGTGACGTCTGAGGTCTAACACATCTGACAAATGCCAGGTCTCCCTTTCAGGACACTCTCAGAGGGCAGAAATAGGTTAACAGCTTGCTGAAAAGACCAAGGTAAAGGAGGCAGGCCTCAGGCAGAAGATAAGGAGAGGAGACACAGGGTAAACAAACAGGAAAGAAGGAAAAGATGCCCAGGAAGAAAAAAGAGCCATGTGCTTTCAAAAGGCCCTTTCCACCCCTCTCCCTCTTTTATTTATGTCCCTGTTAGTCTTCTTAGAGGATGTGGCCTGGGCTGATCTCTGTGGACGTCAGCGGGGCTCAGGCACTTCCCCCGTCCTCGGCAGGCTGGCCCTGTGTCCCTCCAACTGCACCTGCCACCAGGACTTGGAAGAACACTCAGAGGCTGCGGCATTGTAGCCTCTGGCTCTCTTAGTCTTTTTTCCGGAGGAAAAGTTTCCTCCACTCCGCCTCACTCTGACCCACATAGCTTCCCACCTCACCCTCCCAGCACCCTGGCTCCCAGGAAAGATCAAGGTCCACCCCTCCAATCCCACCCCAGGCCTCAGACCAAGGCTGTTCTGAGGAAACAAGAGAAAGAATCAGAGGGACAGAGAATTGAAGCAAGCAAGAGAGAGACCATGCAGAGAGAGACAGAACTGGTGATAGAAAAAGACACAGACCTACAGAGAACTGGGAACTCGGGGACGTAGACAGGGAGCGGGGAAAGACAGACCTACAATGAGAGACGCGTGAATAGAAGGGTGGGGGGTGAGAGAGCCACACTGAGGGGAAGGGAAAAGGACTCAAGAAAGAAAGAGAGAGAGACACAGAGGTGCAGAGAGAACAGAGAGACAGCTGGAAAGACAGAAGTCGGGAGTGGGGCCAAGGCACAGAGCACGGTTATTGGGATTATCCCGCAGGATGTTGGTGCTACAAGTGTTTTAGTGGGAGTGGGGCACCGTCCTGCTGCCAGCCAAGTCAGGGGAAAGCGCAGGGCAACACGCGAACAAGGATGGTGGATCTTCTGCCGCCTGCTACCGTGCTCTCTTCATGCTGCTGTAGGCGCATGTCTCCAGGAGGGGCCCTAGGGTTTCCCAGCTAGTGTCAGCGCCACCACCGCCAGGGACAAGGACGAGATGCTGACAAAAAGATTCAGAGAAAAACATGGACACAGAGAGAGGCTTAGAGATAAAAGGAGAGGCAGACAGACAGGACACTGAGAGAGGGAGAGAGAGAGAGAGAGAGAGAGAGAGGGAGACAGGGTGGGGGGAGGAGAGAGAGAGAGACACTCAGCACAGAGGCTGGGCAGAGACGAACATGAAGGCAAAGGCAGAAAGACAGGCAGAACCGCAGAGACAGAGGAATGACAGCGGAGAGACAGAGACCCAAGAAGAGGGAAGGGCCTGGCGGCGGCCCCTGAACTTCAACCCTGGGAAGCTCTTGCTTGTCATGAAGTGGAGAGACCAGCGAATGCAGCTCCTCCTGAGGCTCCCACACACCCACCCTCCCAGCAGCACCCCAGGACAAACTCCCGGGGGAAAGGGACTTCACCTGCAACAAAACAAATTCAGTCACCCCTGAGCAAGGCCTGAGAGGGACTTCCACAGAGCAGAGTGGGGGTGCAAGGGCCAAAGGCCCCGGGGGAGCGCTGCGCTCAAGTGTCTGGCTTCCGGAAAACACAGACGACGGGTCAAGAGCCGCCACCAGAGCTTGGCTTGGCTTCCGGAGGGCAAGGCAGAAATTAAGCTCCGAGAGTTAACTGAACTGCTTTTAAATGATCTGCCATTAATTTTATGGGTTTGCAAGAGCTTTCCAGATGAAAGGTCACCTGGGTGACTTCGGAGGCTGTATTTCACGGGGGTTAATGCTGACTCCAGCCAGCAGGCTGCCGCCTCCTTCCGATCCCTTGGATGCAAGCCTGTTCTGACGAAGAGCTGCCCTGGGGGACCTCCCTGGATGCACTCACGTCCCCGCCATGACAGGTCTATTTGTACCTCTGTCCCTTGCGGCCCCGCCTGTCTCAGGTTCTGTTCCAGGCAGATGTGCCAGAAGGTTCAGAGGCCTTTGTCGGGCGCCCTGGCGTGAGGGTTGATGGCGGTCACACAGCAGCTCCTTCTTGCCAGCTCTTCCCAAGGCACACGTGTGAGTGGGCTTCTCCCCTGCTCAAACGCCTCCCATGACTCCCATTTGCCCCACTGGCCACCTGGTCATCCCTCAGCCCTAGGGAGACGAGTAAGTAGAGCCCTTCTCTGCCTGCACCATTTCCTAGCATGCTCTGAGGCTGGTGTCTCCCCTGTTCTCATCAACTCTGGGTCTTTCTTCGGCACCAGTTCACGTGTTAGAGTCCTAAATCCCAGCACCTCAGAATATAACCTAATTTGGAAACAGTCTTCACAGACGTAATCAAGTTAACATGAGGTCGTTAGGGGGGACCCTAACCCAATACGACTGGTGTCCTTATAAAAAGGGGAAATTCAGACCCAGGGACAGGCACAGAGGGAACCTGGTGTGAGGAGACAGGGAGAAGATGGCCTCTACCAGCCTCGGAGAGAGGCCTGAAACAGACCCTCCCCACACAGCCTTCAGAAGGCACCTACCCTGCCAACACCTTGATCTTGGACCACTGGCCACCAGAAGTGCGAGTCAGTACATTTCTGTCGTTAAATCCTGTCTGTGGTTCTTCCTTACAGCAGCCGTAGAACACTAATCCACACTGCTCGGCCAGCTCTGACCTCTAACCCATGGCGGGGTTGCACCCCCCTCTGCACCTCACCCCGCGCCCTGCTCACACCCAACATCTACCCAACAGCCTCTGGACATAACCCCCTGCAGCCCCCAAGCCCATGTGGTGGGTGCGGAGAGGCACATCTGCGAAGGGTCTGTTGCATTCTGCAGTCATTTCTTCCATCTTTGAGGAAAGGAGACTCCAGCACGTGGGGTGACTCCCAGCCCCCCAGCCCATGGAGGCAGCTCCTCATCCAACAAGGCCACCGTGGCTTGCTACAGGGACCTGCTGCAACTCAGCAGGCTCCAAGTCAAACTCGCTAGTTATCCCCTTCCCCTCCGTGTTCGGGCCCCACGTCCCCAGTCTGGATTAATGCTACGAGCTGGCTCCCCGTTTCCAGTGAAGAGAGAGGCACCCTGGCTCTGCTTCTCGCTCACTCCCACACCCGTGGGTCATCGGTTCTAGCCCATGCTACCTACTTCCCTCATGTCTGCCCTCGTCCCACCACCACTGGCCAGCGCCTCAGCTCAGGCCTTTTAATCTCGCACTTGGCTTGTTCCAAAAGCTCCTGACTCATCTGCCTGCCTCCAATTTCCCTCATTCCATCACATTCCTGCCTCTGTACAGCTGACCATGTCATCACCTTGTTTGCAAGTCTCCCTGGCTAATGAACACTATACCCCTGAACCTGACCCTAGACTCACTTGACCCTAGGTGTTCTATCCGAGACTCACCTCCCATCACTTCCCACTCTACTTCCTCCCTGTTTCTCAGACTTCCAGGTCCCTTCTCACCTTCAGGCTATTGTACATGATGTTCCCTCCACCTGGAGTGCCCCCCGCAACCTCCAACTTTGTTCGTACTTCTGTGTTAGCACTAACATTATGATATTGTCATTTATTTTTGTGTTTCTCTTCCATCAGCGCAGAGCCCAGCTCTATAAACGTTTGCTGAGTGAATGCATGGATGGGTGGACAGACGGACAGAGAGACAGATAGATGGGTGGATACACAAGTAATTGTCAGTCCTAGACCGCACACTGAGGCATGCCGCATGACTGCCAAGGCCAAGCACCAGCCCGGTAGCTGCCGAGACCAGGAAGGAGCTGCGGCTAGGCTGCGGGGTCCGGCTCCCGGCTCCGAGGCTGGGCTCAGCTTCTTCCAGCCATTAGCTCACTGATACTCAGGAGTTCTGACTCTGGAGGCAGTGCTGTCTCCTTTGTGTCTGAGAACGCAGGGAGCCCAAATAAGGCCCCGGTAGAAATTTGACTCTGAATGTCAGGCCACATCCATGAATTATTAGGATATTCCTGTTATCAGGTGACATAATACTACCGAGGTTATATAAGGAAGTGTCTCCCCCCCACACACCCCTCTTTTTTGAGATGCCAATGGAGGTGAGTCGCTGGGGATGAAACCAGTGTGGCAAAGGTTGGGTGGGAGCTGAAGCTGGGTGCTGGGCACGTGGCAGGTCACTGTTCTCTCTGCTTCTGAATATTTGGACATTCCATAATAAAAATTTAAAATAAATTTCCAAATAAATAACAAATAGCTTCCTAGGGAAGCGGCCCAAGTTTCCGCAGAGTTAGTCAGGGGAAACAGGGTGTGCTAAAAATGGCTGAGAGACCTATTTGGTCTCCCCACCCGACACCTTTGGTCATTTGTCCTCGATGCTCTGTTTACTCCGTGTGTTCTCCAGGTCTCCTGGGTGGGGCTGGGTCTCAGGGGAGAAAGAAGTGTCCCCCACCCCCATCTGAATCAGCGTTCTTTCAACTTCTACTCACGGCCTCGGGTGGCAGTGCCCTTCCCTGCCCCTCCCCTGCGAGCCTCAGTCTCCCCAAAGAACATTAACGTTAGGGAGCTGCTTCTGGCCCTTGCAAGGATCAGAAGAAGTGCTGAGGCTGCAAATGCTTCTTGTTAAGCCTTTATTTTCTTGCTCAAACGTGAGACATGCTCATTGAAGAATTTTGAGAAACCAGGATAATCATAACACAGTCCCTCACCAGACACACACCCCCCACCACACGCGCCCCCCCACCACACACACACCCCGCAAATGTAACACGCTATTACTTTAGCATTTTGCCTCGCAGGTTGTTGTTTACCGTGCACATTTTTTAATTGACAAAAACAGACTCGTTACGTAAAATTTTGTTTTGTAACGGAACACATCTTTTCGTACCACTCCAGATTCGCTTACCTTTCAGCCATCACTGGCTTTTCTGCTTGCGATGATGCCATGATTCAGGGAGCCAGCCTCACTGCCTTAGTCTCAGACCTATTCACCTTTCCCTCTACACCTTTCCCTCGGGTCTCATGATGAGGGAGTTCTTTCTCAGGCCAAGATTACGTACATACTTGTATTTTCTTTATTCTTCATGGCTTCTACATTCTAACGTTATTTTTGTTTTTACATTTCAGTATTTATGTGGAAAATATTTGGGGGTATAGTATACAGTGAGAGATGAATAACGGCCCCGCCCCAGCCCGGCCACCGTGCGGTGCCGGCAGGCCTGTGGCCTCTGGGCGTCTCTGTGCCCTTGTCTGTAAACTGAGCAGAGAATGTCTCCTCGTCCAGTTGCTGTGAGGCTTACACGAGGTGGCATCTGTCAGGGGTCCAGCACGGTGTGGGACTCGTGACCAACCCCTGCTGATGTTACTTCTGAATTCCCTCCCCACCTCCAGAGAACTGGGAGCAGATTCTGGACACAATGAGCCCTCTGATGTCCAACCCCCCCCCCCCACCAACTCCAGGCTTCCCCTCAGAAAGCCTGGCCTTGGAGCTCACCTGTTCCTCGCTGACTTGTTCACCTCCAGCTATGGCAGTGCCCACACATGTGGGAGCTGCTGGCCTGGCTGTCAGCACCAGGCTAGCTTCCTTGGGGGACCCCAGATGTCTCGACTCTGCTTCTGCCTCCCCCAGGCTCCAAGATGAGAGGCTGAGGAGCGAATCAAGTGGAAGCGGTGGAGGCTGCGTGGCTGGGGTGACGGAGTGCGGTCCCCAAAGGTAAGCAGCCCGGTCCCACCCATTTGCAGGCCTGCGGGGAGACAGGGCTTGGGGAATCACAGCACTGTCAGGCTGCCATCATCTCTGGAAGCTCATGGAAGCGGCCAACAGTCCTTCAGCTCTCATTTTAAAAATTAAGTGGGAGGAAGAGCGACTCCATCAAACTTCAGCCCAAGCGGCTGGCAGCCCAGAATGCCAGTACGTGTGACGGGCTGTGTGCCTGAAACTCGGAAAGAAAAATGAATCTCCATGTATCACTGGAAGCAGCCAGTCAGGCCCACCGAGGCATGTGGACCCTTCGTCTCCCAGCCTCAGACAGACCCTGCGCTCTCCTGGGCTCAGGCCCAGGCCGTGGCTCATCAGTTCCAGGAAAGCAGGGGCCACACCCATTTTGTCCAGCACACATTAGGCACTCAGCAAGTGGTAGTTTAATGAATGAATGAATGCATGCATGCATGAATGAATCCTGTTCTGTTTTTCCAGCTACAAGATTTGGGGCAAACCCCTTTGAACAAGTCAAATGGCCTGTCTCAGCCTCAGTTCCTGCATCTGCAAAATGGGACCAGGATATCGACCGCCCCAGGGTTATTGTGAGGATGAAATGGCATCAGACAAGGAAAGCATAGTACAAGGTGCCCAGGCAAGGGAGAGGCCAGGCGGCAGAGCCAGGCCGGAGCCAAAGCCCAGGGTGGGGTCAGAGTGAGAGCTAGAGGACAGCTCTGCGGTGCACTGTCCTGAGCACTGGGGCCGCCTGGCTGTTTGTTTCCACTTCCTCGCCCGCCTCACTTGACTCCTTGTCCCACCAGCATTGGAGGAATCATGCAGAAGGTTGTGACGGGGGCGTAGCACGTCCTTCCCTCTCTGTGGCTTGTGAAGGGTGTTCACAAAGGACTCAAAAAGGGGGACCACTTTGGAATGGTTCTAAAGGAGCCACACAGGGATGTGTGTTTGGACTGGTCTGTGACGGGCAGACAGGGAAGGGTGGTGGGTCAGGAACCCAG
Source organism: Desmodus rotundus (assembly GCF_022682495.2). Taxonomy (NCBI): domain Eukaryota; kingdom Metazoa; phylum Chordata; class Mammalia; order Chiroptera; family Phyllostomidae; genus Desmodus; species Desmodus rotundus. Next base: position 129,858,624 of record NC_071393.1, on the reverse strand, counting down.
GCAGGTTTGTGGACAGGTTGCACCTTCTAGGGAGGATCCCAAACGCCAGGTTGAGCACTTCACACTTCATCATCAATGCCCTGGGGAGCTAGGGGAGGTCTTGGAGCAAGAGAGTGACTACTCAAAAAACACAATGAGGGAAAAAAGCCTAACTCATCACTCATGCCTCTCACTTGGACCCCCTGCACTGGCCCCTACCTGCTATTTCCTCCACCTTCCTTCTCACTATAACCCCAAACATACCACCTGATGTATCTCTCTGGACGGCAGCCCTGGTCAAGTTGTCTGCAGTGGCTAGCTCCTCACCCTTGCACTCAAGGACTCCCTGCCTCAAGTCCAATCTCAAATGCTGCCTCTTCCAGGAAGCCTCACTTGGTTTATTTTCTTGAACCCTGTGTGTCTGCCCCCTTCACAGCCCTCCTCAGTCTTCACTTATACCAGAGCCCATCCCAAGGCCTGGGGTGTGAGACCCAGAGCCAAGAAAGAGAAGACTCTCAGAAGAGAAAAGGCAGTCCCTCCCCAGGGAGAGCGGACAACTTCCCAAGGAACTCACAGCCACCCTGCCATCTGTCACATAAAGAACATAGTCACACAGAGAGTTATCCACTCAACCCAAGAGGGCAGGAGCCCTGTGCGGGGCAGCTGGCGTGGCTGGTGTCTGTCTCTATGTATGTGTAAGGGCAGCCCAGGGGCCAGGGATGTCTCGGGTTGACAAAATTAAATCAAATTATAGAGTGTTTGAACTAAAAGAGACTTCAGACCACCCAGTCCAAACCTTTACACAGGAGGAGGCTCGGAGATGGGTTACAGGGTGAACTGCCAGTTAGGGACCATGAGAGTCATTATTTAACTTGTCCAATCATTTGGTCATTTGTTCTGTCAATCATTCAACAGCCTCCCGAAGCCCTTGTAGATTCCAGACCTCGTGCCAGACTTCGGGAGCACAGAAATGGAGAAGAGACGGCCCCATCCCACAAGGCCAAGAGTGCCTGGGGAATAGCACCTGCCAGGCCTGAGGTGAGTGGAGGAAGAGGAGGGAGGGGAGGCCCTGCAGGCAGTGGTGAGGTGGGTGGACATGAAGTGATCCCGAAGGGCTTCCCAGAGGAGGTGATGTCTGGAGTGGTTGTGTAGGAAGGTACAGGACAGTTGTGGAGGTCCAGCGGAGTTAGCAGTGGGAGCTCTGCACGTGGACTCCCTGCCCTGCCCTGCAGGGTTTTAACATCTCAGTGCCACCTGAAGGTAGCTGGAAGAAATGGGCCCTCGGTCATCCTGGCATGGCCCAGAAACCACAGACCATAAGCCCGAGGCCAGGCGAGGCATCACAACCACAACGTGATCAGAAAGGCTCAGTGTGACTTGGGGAAAGGCTGTCCTAGGAAGAGAGGCCAATGGCCACCCGGGGGCTGACCTCGAGTTAAGTGGTCAGCATGGACTGGCGGAGCGGCAAAGATGTTAGGGTTCCCCAGGCCCTTTTACAAATGAGAAGCTGAGAGCCTCCTGCTCAAGACCACCCAGCCAGTCAGCGGCAGACCTGGGACTCAAAACAGGCTTCTCAACACATCCCTGATTTGATGATTTAAATTTGATTTAAATTCGCACATCCCTGGGGGTCTCCGAAGAAAGCAGAGTTTATTCACTATGGAAGCCAGAGGTTATCATAATACGTTACAAGGACGTTTTCATAAAACACACAGAAGCAAACGAGAAAGAGTGAGAGGCTGGTAATAAGCAGGAAAAGGTTAGGGTTAGGAGCTGAGCCAAGACAAAGTGTGCAGGTTTGCTCTTCAGTGTGCGCCCCATGAGGTTCCGCCGATCACCTCCACCAGGATGCCTTCTCTGACTGCCTCCCCCGCTGCCCTGGCTGCCCCCACTCGCAGCCCTAGTGTGGTGTATCGTGTAACCTCACTCATACTTACTAGACTTCTCAAACTTACTTGAACTTACTAGACTTCTTTGAAGGACTGCAAGCTCCTTGAAGGCAAGCATGGCATCTCATTTACTGCTGTGTCCCAAAGAGCCGGCATATAACAGGTGCTCAGTAAGCATTTGCTACGTGAATGACCTCACACATAAAGGAGTGATGCTTCTTCCTGAATACTAAGGCAAAGAAAAAGAAAGCATGGCCTCTTCTGTGAGCTAAGTCCCTGTCCATCCATGCATCTGTTACCTGTCCACAGCCTCGCCATCTCTCCCTCCTCCCTCCGTCAGTCCCTCCCTCCTGCATCCATCTGCCTGCACCATGGCAGCCCGGCCAGGGTTAACAACGGGAAATGGAGGCAGGAGCTTTTTCAGAAAACCATCATCAATGTTTTGGAAAAGACAGTCGAGTAGTTTAGAGATGTGAGTAAATCAATACTTCCTGGTCCCTGAAATCCATCTCTGTTAAGTGACCCACAGAAGACGGAAGCAGGGTGGGGTGGGGTTGGGAACCTCAATGTGATATCTGATGGGCACCTGCAGGGGGTGGGGTGGGGAGAGCTGCTGAAACCACCAGGGACCTTGCTGTTCTTAGCAATCCCTGTACTGGGGCTCCCGACAATGAGCACAGTGTCCCCCCCTCCTGAGGCTGTGCTGCAGGCAGTGACAACGGGTCTCAGATAATGGCATGACAAATCCTCCTTGCGGGAAGCCTTTGGCTTCAGCCTGACTCCAGCCAGCCTGCCACGTGGGCCGTTCCTGCCTCAGACCCTCCGCCTCCAGAGGACCTGACCAAGGCGACAGCACTACCAGGAGCTGCATACTGTCCACAGCAGCTGGACAGGCCTCTGCGTTGTCCCCTCTGAGCCCTTTGAAGACCCCGAGCGAGAAGTAACAGCATGCTTCCCCTTTCTCAGGAGGGCGAACCCACTTAACAGGGTGATGAGGTTGGCAACCGTCGGCAGGACAGCAAACCCAGTTCCCTGACTGACTGACCCCCTGACAAGGCCGTTGGGGGACGTGGCTCAGTACCAGGGCATAATTAAAATCCTAGAAGGCATCTTCCAGTGTAAACCGAGAGTGCCAACCGTCCAACGGTGGCCTGGAATTTAGGAGCCGTAGTAGGACTTAGAATGAAGCCCCCCAACACGCGTTTCGTCACCCAAGCTGAGGATCGGGACGGACGCTCCCTGAGCCAGGACTGCATTTCAGAGGCTGAGAGAGTCCTTCTTAGTCAGAGCTCTGTACCATCCATTGCAAAGCAGAAAGGCAGGCGTGAGGGCGGCCAGCTGTCATTTCTATAACGAAAATCACTGTCACAGCCCGAGGCCCTGCTAATGACAAAATGAAGCAAACTCAGGCTCAGGCAAGGCGGCACGGGAAATGCCAGGACACCTCCCGCGGGGGCAGAGCTCCAGGAGTCGTGACTGAGATGCCCACACGTGTGCACACGTGTGCTCACACATGCTACAGGGGCTCCGGAAACCGGGGTGCAGAGGGAGGCAAGCTAACCTGCCGCAGAGAAGGTGGAAGCCCTGGGAAGGCCCTGGAGAACTGTAAATACTAAGGGATTGTTATGTGGGAAAGAAATTCGAATTAATTTGAACAGAAGTTGCTGCTTGTTGAGCACCTACTATGTGGCAAGCCCTGAACTAGAGCTTTTCCTCTCCCCATTGAATCCTCCCAGCGGATTCCTACTGAACCCACTTTGGAGATGACAAAGCAGGGCTCCCACGAGAGGCAGGGAAGGCGCTGGGAGTCAGGGCGTGCCTGCCCTACCTCCACGCCATTCCACCTCCCTGCGGTTGAACCCGTAGTGATAAAATGAAACAAAGGGCCGGTGGCTCCCCGGGGCAGGACTGAGTCTGAACAGACACATGACAGAGGGGAAGCCTCTGTCTCAGTCCAAGAAAGAACTACAAGCCAGGACTGGCCCCAAGTGGAACAAGAAACGAGACTCAGGTCCCAGGAGGTAAGCAAGGAGAAGCAGAAACGGCTCAGTGGGGATGACCCCAGGGCCAGCTGTCTCTTGTGCCTGAAGCCAAAAGAGCTATTTTTCAGACCCCACAGGGCGAATGCCACCTCCTGCCAAACCAATGCTGACAAGCCCACTGTGACGACAGTGCTGTGCGCCCCCAGGAGGAGGCTCCCCCCACCCCCAGGGTCCACAGGGCTCAGGGTGCAGCCACGTGACAGCCCCGCCCCAAGGACACCCCAACCGGTGGGTGGACAGGCCTCAGTAAGTTCCATGCAGGCCTGTGGTGGCTGAGTCAGGAGCAGCCCCAACCGTGGCAGGTGCTGGCGGGGGTGGGGGCTGGGGGGACTGATGCCCGGCCTGTGTCACAGTGCCACCATCTCACTCTGCCCAAGGACTGCCGTCTGCCTCCACAGCGCTGGAGTGCCTGTGGTGAACCAGACAGGGGCCCTGGAAGCCAGCCTTGGAGTCCAACAGCACATTTCCAGTCTGACTGCCCCACACCCACCCCACGCCTCAGTTTCCCTGTGACCAAGATTGAGTGAATCACAGTCACAACCCCGGCTCATCATGAAGGTCCCCGAAGGGTGACTGGCACACTCCGCACGGTTACAATAGTCCCACTTAGGCCCCCCCAACAGCCCAGTGAGTTTGTTATGGTAGAATGAGTGGCCAGAGGGGAAACAAAGGCAGGAAGGAGGAGGGATACATGTCCCACCCACTGACTCAGCAGTCCTTGAAATTCTATGGATCGTCCACTATCTGGGGAAGAAAGCCTGTGAGACTGCTTTCCTCCCAAGGCCTGAAAGACAGGAAAGGGCCCACAGAGCCCAAAGGAAGAAGCCCACTAACACCTTTGGGTATTCAGCCCCCATCCTGAAAAGCCAGCACCACCTTTACTGGTCAGTCAGTGTGTGACTTCTTCCCCTCCCCATCCTGACAGCTATGTAAGTGCTCAGACAGAGGCTGTCTCCCTCTCACCAACCCTGCTCTTGCCTTTCTCCCCCCCACCCTCCCTGTTCTCTTCCACCAGCACTACCACCAACAGACCCGGCTTGCGCGACAGTAGACTCGCTGATCTGCAGTTCTTTACTGCACCCGGTAACAAGATGACAGAAGTGACTTTGCTTCAACAAGTGAGGAAACTGAAGCGCAGAGGGGTGGAGCCTCTCAGTCGTGCTCACGCAGCTGGCCAGTGGTGGAGCCTGCACTGGAACCCGAGAAGTCCTGATGCGAAGCCCAGGCCCCTGGTCATCCCTCCTTCCCTCTTGGGGGCCCAGACTCTGCTTGGAAAACCCTCAACTTCTTTCAATGGGGGGGCCCTTCCTCTGCTCCGGGGCAGATTATGGCTTTTCTGCTCCCCGTGAGTCATTCTGGTATTGGCTGAGCACCTACTATGGGCAGGTTCTCACCAGCTGCCGCACTCCTGTGCTGAAGCTAGGAAGCTGAGTGAGGCGGGACTCCAGCCTCACAGAGTGTCTCCGGAGCTCGCGCACACCGTGCAATGCTGCCTGGAAAGAGAAGCAGGGATAAAGCAGGGAGCACGTAGAGAAGGAACGCCATTCAGCTGCAGGGGAGTGTGGAAGTGGGAAGATGGGGTCAGGGCGGGTCTCCGGTGGCTGGGCCCTGGGAGACAGGGTGGGAGTCACTCTCTGTCTGACCCCTCTGAGTGTCTTCTGTGACACACAGCCAAGGGGCTAGGAGCTTAGTTACTGAAAAAGTGCTTCAGCGCGGGTCCTGGCCATGTGTCAACTGCTTTGAAAAGTTACCTAAATGCACGACGAATACAAAAGCTAGCGTTTATGGAGCCCCGTGATGTGACAGGTTCTGTGCTAAGGGGGTTCTGGGATGATGTCTCTCCATCTTTGTAACAACCACTTAAAGCCAAGGCTGGTGTGGGGTTTAACTTACAGATGAAGAGACTGAGGCCCAGAGAAGCTAAGTAACTTATCCAAGGTCACACAGCTGGTAAGGGCAGAAAAGGGACTTGAGCCATGCCACCTGAGAAATAGGAAGGGCTGCAAGAAGAACGTGACCAACTGGACATGTGATGACCCTCAGCTGGAGTGAGTTGTGGGGAAAGGCGGGACTAAGTGCAAAGATGGGGAATCTGAACGTTAAGAAAGCTCAGCTGAGCATTTCAAAATTCTTGCTGTGAAGAGTAGCAGAGAAATGGGATGGTCCCTGGGGTCAGGGCAGGACGTTTTGAAGCTTGGAGATTCTAGAATACATTTGTGTACTGCTGGGAATGACCCAGCAGGGAGGGAGGGGTCACTGATTTCAGAGGGCAGAGATAGCTGCAAAATCCTCGAGAGGGGGATGGGGACCCAGCATGGGTCAGGGACGCTTCCTTTGTTGTACAGGAGGGAGGGCACAGAGCTTGGACACAGCCTGTGGATGCCGGTTGTCCTGTGGGCAGGAATCCCGGCTTACTTGCCTCCCAGCAGAGGAGAGGTAAGGCCACCAGCTGAGAGAGGGAAGCAGGGAGAAAAGTGTGACCTTGTGAACCTGGAAAGCAAAGGGGAATGTGGGGGATTTGGGAGCCGGGCTGCAGATCCCAGGTCCTCTATGTGGTCAGGGTAGCCTCCCCCCCATAAATAGCACTGTGGTGAGCCTTTATCACATCCTGCTTTCTCAGAATCGAGCCCTCAAAGTGGATGTGGGTGAAGGCGTTTGAACCTTTTAAAGACTTGTGACAGGTATCGAAACTGCATTGTCAGGTTGCGCTCCCACAACAGTTGGTCTGGATTTTGTCGCCCCGCCGCGGCTGTGGAGAGAGAGGGTTCTCCTCTCCTCCTGCTGCAGCAGCTTCAGGGCACCGTCGTGGTATGATTTTTTCTTTTTTTAAGATTTGATTTATTTACTATTAGAGAGAGGGGAAGGAGAGGGAGAGAAACATCAGTGTGTGAGATACATCGACTGGTTGCCTCTCACACGCCCCCAACCGGGGACCTGGCCTGCAACCCAGGTGTGTGTCCTGACTGGGAATCGAACCAGCGACCTTTCAGTTCGCAGGCCGGCACTCAACCCGTTGAGCCACACCAGCCAGCACTCATGGTATGATTTTTTAAAACGCCTTCTCATTTGATAGCAAAGGGCAGTGCTTCATGGTTGTGCTTACCGCATTTCCATCTCTTTGATCCACGTTAGATGAAACATTTTTCATAAGCTCATAGTCATTTGTCTTTCCTTTTCTTGTAGACTGGCCTCTTGGGGCATCCTCACAGAGTCCCCGAGGCCAATCTCGGTGACATGATACGGCCACACGGCCCATCAAGAGCAAAGCAGAAAGCGAGCCTGCAGAAAGGGGGTCTGGGACTATTTCTTTTCCTGACAGTTGCACGGGAGTGAAGAAACAAAAGCCAGCAAACGGAGTCCAGGCCATCAGCAGCCTGTTTTGAAGTTAATTTAAAATAGATGTCTTTGTTTAAACTGTCGCTTCTGTCTCTGTCTTCCTTGCGTACACACAGGCGGACACAAACATACGCCGGCAACAGTGAGGGATTATTTACAGAGTTCTATCTGGGCCGAGCTTTGGGGGATGACTTTTATTAATTATTGAATAATTCGATGAATAATTCATGATGTCCCTGCTGGCGAAGTCCTCATCAAAAACCCACGAGAGCAAGTCAAGACATCCCACAATTTTCCTGAAGCTGGAATAAACCCTGATTGTATTTCTACGTGTGTGTATATGTGCCTGCGTGTTTGTGTAAGTGCCTGAATGTGCAAACCCGTGTGTGAGCAAGTCTGCAAGTGATTGTACTACGAGTGTATGTTGAGCAGCTTGTGTGACCGAATGTATGAGTGGAGGGACGCATCTGGGTAAGAGTGAGCGGCAAAGGAATTTCTCTGGGGACTTTATATTCTACACATTGTTATAATTTCTTTGTCTCTGGAGGTGGGAGCAATAGTTCTTTCTTCATTACCTGTGTAGGTCCCTCTTAATAAAAAGCATCCAGATTTCAGATAGAGGAAATTGAAATTTAAAAAAATACGTGTGCGGTAAGGAGCAGTGAGGAGCAGGGCAGGGATGGTGGGAAAAAACTAAGGAATATCACTTCCACCTGATTTTTCTCTTATTCCCCAAGCTGGGCTTCTTCGGGCTTGGCGCATAATGTTACCGAGCTGAACCATTAAAAAATACAAGAGAGAAGAAGGAGAAGCCCCTTCAGACAAAAGGACAAACAAACCAGGCCATGCACCTTGCCAGCTGCAGCAGGGTTTCCAGTCCCGCCCCTTTGGGGAGGGACCTGAGGATGGGAGGGAGATGACTTCATTGGGGGTGGGGGGGCATGCAATTTACACACCCTGGGCCCTGTGGTTGTTAGTTACTTAATGTTTCTGGGCTTCTGCCTATAAAATCTTCATAACAAATCTGCGCAGTGACCACTGGGGGCTACTGTTGGAGCTTTGACGAGAAGTGGGTGCCATGTGCCCAGGGTCCCTGCAGTGCCAGTGAAGGGGCACGAGACAAAGGGTCATTCTCTGAATCTCCGTTACTGAGAAAGAAGCATTAACAGCTCCAGCTCTGACAGGTGGACGTTTCCAAGTCCCCATTTACTTCTGTCACTTCTTGCTTCGTGCGTTTTGATGCTATCATGTGCTGACACATTTATGATTGTTACGCCTTTCTGTCGAATAGAACCCTAGCTCCCAAACAAAGGCTTTGTTCTGAAGTCCACTTTGTCTGATATTAAGACAAAGAAAGATGTGCCGGCTTTCTTTTGTTAGCACACGCGTGGTCATCTTTTCCCATCCCTTTGGCTTTTAACCTCCCTACGTCTTCAGAGTTACCGGTGTCTTGTGCAGGCAGCATGTAGTGGAGCCCCGCTGCTTCATCCAGTCTGACAATCTCTGCTTTTCAGCTGAACTGTTCGATCCATTTACTTTTAGTATAATTGCTGTTATGCTCGGGTGTAAGTTTACCATCTTGCCATTTTTTCTATTTGTCTCAGCCTTTTCACTTTTCTAGTTCTCTGAAAAGCTTTCTTTTGCATTAATGTATTGTTCAGTGTTTCATTTTATTTCCTCTATTGCTTTTTAGCTATGCTTTTTTTCACATACTACTTTTCATTATTTTTACTGGTTGTTCTGGGGATGCTAATATGCACCCTTAACTCATCACGGCCCAATTAGATTCGATGTTGTGCCACTTTGCACCGCTCAAATTTAAGAACACTGCAAGAGTCTAATTACATTTATTTTTTTATCCATTGTAGTAGTAAGGTCATATATTTTATTTCCATATACATGATAAACCTGATATTACAGTGCTATTATTTTTACGTTAAACTGTGATCTGCCATGGAAAGAAATTAAGAGAAAAACGTAAAAGCTACTATTTTCTATTTACCCACATCTCTGTCCGTTCTGGTGTTCATCAGCCCTAGCTTTAGATCTGAATTTCCCTCTAGATCCACCTCCACTCAGCCTTAAGAACCTGCTTTAGTATCTCTTGCAGTGCCAGTCTGGGAGAGACAAGCTTTCTCAGCCTCTGTCTGAGAATATCTTTATTTCCCCCTCATTATTAAACAGCTTTATTGAGATGTAATTCACATATCATACAACCCACCCATGTAAAATGTACAAGTCAATGGTTTTCGGTATATTACATCATTTATTTTTTTAAATCATTTTTTAAATTGTGGTAAATTTTGCCAGTGTAACCATGTTAGCGTACAATTCAGTGGCATTAATATTGTGTGAACGTCACCACTATTTCTAAAGCCATTAAGCAATAACTTCCCACGGCCCCTCCCACCACCAGCCCCCCTAATCTACTCTCAGTGTCTATAAATTTGCCTGCTCTAGATCCCTCATGTGAGGGGCCTCATACAGTGTCTGGCTTTTTGTGTGTGCCTTACTTCACGTAGCCTATGTTTTCAAGTTCCTCCATGTTGTGACATATGTCGGTCCTTTCTTCCCTTTGAGGGCCGAACAATATTCCATCGTAAGCGCTCATCTACTCCCACAACACGTTTTGTTTATGCGTTCATTCGCCATGGTCACGTGGGTTGTCTCTACGTTTTGACTGCTGTATGTAAATCATTCTGCTGTGGACTTTGGGCTACAAAAACCTACGTCCTCGTTCTCAGCTCCTTGGAGCTCATCTTTATTTTTGAAAGATACAGAATTCTATGTTGACAGTTTGTTTCTTTCTGTGTTTAAAATTCGTGTTCCATTTTCCTTCAGGTCCCCATTGTTTCTGATGAGAAATCAGCCTTGATTTCTATTGTTTCCTGTATGTGATGTGTCATTTTTTTTTTAATCTGGCTGCTTTTACAGCTTTGGGCTTTAGCTTTGGTTCTCACAAGTTTGACTATGATGTTTCTCGCTGTGGTTTGCCAAGGTTTGCTGAAGCTTCCAGATGAAATTGGGTAAAAACACGCAATGTTCATTAATCAACTGATGGATGATGAAAAACACCTATCAGCTGATATTTTTCATCAAATTTGGCAATTGTCAGCCATTATTTCTTCGAATACTTTTCTGGATTATTTTTTCTCACTGTGCGTTTTGGGATGCTAAAATACATGCATGTCACACTGCTTAACGTTGGGTTGGGGGTCACTAAGGTACAGTTCATTTTTTCAAATCATTGCTTTCTCTCTGTTCTTTAGGTAGGATAATTCTGCGCTTCTGTCTTCAAGTTCACCAGCTCTCCAGGCTGATGTTAAGCCCATCCAGAGATGTTTTATTTTATGCCCTATTGTACTTTTCTGTTCTAAAACACTCGTGTGGCTTGTTTCCATTTCTCGGCTAGGACTCCTCATGTTTACTCAACCAGGCCATCGTTTTCTTGAAGTCCTCGAATATTTATAATAGCTTCTTCAACGCTCCTGTCTCCTAAGTCCAATTATCTGGGTCACCTCTGGATCTGCTCATACCAACTGTTTTTCCTTAATTATTAAACAGGGGTTCGAATCCCATCTTCCCCACTCTTTACCTGTGTGACCTGAGGCAGATGAACATCTCTTGGAGTTTTTCCCCTCTAAATAACAGGAATAAGAGCAGCCACTTTGTAGGAATATCACATGAATTAAACAAGAGAATGTGCTCGAAGCTCCTCCACACAGCAGGTGTTTAGTGAGAGGTGGCTGTTACTGGCCTTCAAGATTTGGCTCATGCGATATCACTCCCACAAGAAGCTTGTTCGATAATCCCATCTGGAATCAACTGCCTTTCCTCTTTGCCCCTGAACATTGTGGGCTTACCTCTCAACTACCCCTTGTTGTCCTATTATTTGCTAACCCATCTCTCCAGGTCCCCAAAAGTGGGGACAGGTTGTACTGAGCTCTGTGTCCCTGGCTCACAGTGGGTCCCTGATGCTCACTTGTCACACTCAGCGAAGCAGCCCGTCTCTGAGGGGCTGGGCGCAGTTTCACAGGCGATGTAGTGTGTGAGAGCTGCTGTGGTCCGGGACCTCCCTAGGGGCCAGCCCGCCCCGGGGTCCCCATGCCTCCAGGCCTGCTGAGCTGTAACTGAAGCGCAGGCCGCACGAAGCAAGGCTCGTGGTGGCCTCAGGAAAGCGCTGTGTGCTGTGCCTCTGAAAGCTCCTGACCTTTCCTTTGCAGAGCATCAGTGCCTCCTGATTTCTCGCTGCTCTGCCACGAGACCGTTAATACCGAATGCATACATTAGGCTTTTCTCCCCACGCAGCCCTCTCAGGCCTGAAACGTCCCCAGTCCTCCCCTGCCCCTCTAACTCGGGCACCGGACCCCTGGGCCGTTCCTCTATCCAGTGAACTGGTGAGGCAGTTGTCATGGACGGTGAGGAGGAGGATAAGCATGAGGATGAAGACAAGCTTTCGTACGGAGGCAGAACTATGCTCCGGGCACAATGCATGTTATCCGGTTTAGTCCTCATCGACCCTGAGATAGGTGTCAACCTCCTCACCTAACAGCAGCCTTCTCTGGAGGCTCAGAAAGATGACGGCATTGCCCAAGGTCAGGTGAATGGTAAGAGGGAGCCCGGTCTTGCAGACTCTGCCCTATGCAGTTGACTCTTCGTGGCACTCGGCAACCCCCAACTCTGTGGACAGGTGCGCAGGCCTGACCCCCAACCCCCCCACCCAGTCACGTCAAGTTCTCAGGGGTCCTGAAGCACGGGGCGTGGTGTTTTTTCAAAGGGATGTGACTACCTGTGATAGACTGATTGTAACGTGTGCTGGACAGGGAGGTAGGTGGGGTGACCTGAGAGATCTGGTGGGGGTGAGGACGGGTCCCCACACACTTATAATGACAAACATCACTTGGTGAGGGCCAGCTGGAGCCAGAGCACACATCGCAACTTGACATACGTTATCTCTCTTCTGTTCTCACGACAATCCTGTGAGGTGGCTATTATTCCCATTGCACAGATGAGGGAGCTGAGTCCCGGAGGGATTTGGTAACTTGGAGCTTCTAGATGGGCCTGCTCTCCCTGTCCTCAGTCTGTTCCATCCTCTGCTTCTCCTCTGGCTGGCTCAATCCAGGTCACCATTTGGTCGAGCCGAGATGTTACCTCCCTGGCCTGCAGCATCCCCAAGGCTGGGTCGAGGCCCTCCTGGCCCCACTTTCTGGCAACCCTGCCCTTCACCCTGCCATGGAGCTCTACAGGCCGCACTGTCCTTGCCCTTCGCTGACCCAACCCTCCGTCTGGGCAGAGAGCAACTCACCTCTTACTCGGCTCCATGTGGTTAAAAGACTTAGTTAAAGGAAAATGCCCAGAGCAGGCTCTGGCACACAGGAACTAAATAAATGCTGTTACTTTTATTGTTCCCATTGCTTACCACAATGTCAGGTCAAAAGACATCCGTTAAATTAAGAAATGAATGGTTATCACACAGCTATGCATTCTCAGAGCCAGGGATATGATGCTTCCTTTCCCAAACCCATGCACCACTTCCACATCCAGGCTGGGCCTGTGGGACCCTTTCCATCCACCTGCTGCTGGCATGCCTAGACCCCCAGAGCACACCCACACCCCCTCAGCAGAGGCAAGTGCATGCACTGGGCACAGCTCTCCACCACGAAGCCCTCAGCTGCCTCTGGCTCCAGCCAGGAGACCACTGCCTTGGAGAAAGTCCAGTAAAGCACCCTGGCAAGGAAGCCCCGAGACTTGCCCTCTGCAGGGTTAGTGGACAGTTAGGGAACCCTCCGCATTGTTCTGGGAACTCTCCAACATAAAATGCTGAAAAGAGCAGGGATTTAAAGCCAGACTTGCCCGTCGGCCTTCAGGAGTCATCTCAACCAGCTCCCTCCTCTCACTGTCTTCCCTGGGAGACCTTCATTTTGGTCCAGGCCTTTCTCTCTGTCCCTCCTCTACCACCTGCCACCCCCCTGGGCTGCCTCCCCAATTCCTTTTCTCCCACTGTCCTCTCAGCCTTTATAAAAAGCAGGATCACAAGGAAACCCCATAGTGGCTCTTGCTGAGGTTGGCAAAGTCCACGCCAAGACCGAAGTTTAGACCAAAGTTGAAGTCCCCTGGCGGGGAGGATGGTGTTCAGCCCTTTGTGATGAGCATGGATTCTGGGGTCAGGAATTTAGGAAGGGCTCGGAGGGGCAGGCTGCAGGGATCTGAAGGCTTGACTGGGGCCGGAGGACCCACCTCTAAAGTAAGTCACTCTTAGGGCTGGCAAGCTGGCACTGGCTGTCACCCAGGTGCCTTGGTCTGTCCAGATGGGCCTCCACAGAACTGCTTGATGACGTGGCAGCTGGCTTCTTCCAGAGAGATATCCAAGAGGCCAAGATGGAAGCTCCGACACATTTTGTGACCTTGTCTTAGAAGTCACTCACTGTCACGTCCACCACATTCTGTGGGTGGCACAGGCTAACCGTGACTCAGGCTAGGAGGAGACTACATGGTGCGTGAACACCAGGAAGCAACGATCATTGAGGCCATCCCAGACTCTGGCTTCCACAGAGACTGTCCCAAGGATGACACGGTCCTGCAGGTGAGAATGGAATTGGGGACCAAAGAGATCCTAGGCAACCCTCCCCAGGTTCCAGAGTTGGAGGTGTTAAGACACCAGCCGCTTTCTCCCAAACTCTGGGTGGCACAGCAGTGCCCACCACGTGAAATAAGACTGTGGTCTGATGCTGGCTGCTGCTGTGGGTGCAGTCCCCAGCACACTGTGGAACCCCATCTATAGTGCGGCCACGTTTCACTTCCCTGCTGGGTGCTGGCTTGGCGCACGCACAGGGAAGCCCAGACATGCAGAAGGGGGGCTAACCGTCCCTAGCAGCAGGGGATGGCAGTCAGTGGGTACGAGCCTCAGCCCCCGTCCCTTCCCTGAAACAAGGCTGAGGCTCACTCTACACTGCTTCCTGGGGATCCCCAGTGGATGTGGGACCCAGCTGTCCACAGCAGCTCAATAAAGTGCTCCTCACTGCCATTTTTCTCCTTGCCTGTCTCTCCCTCCCTGTCGTCTCCGCTTCAGAATAAACTCCCTTCACCCAACTCCTTGCCTCAGACTCTACCCTAAGACAGCCAGCTTCGCCCGTATTCTACGGAGACCCCACTTTCTAGATTCATGATATCCCCTGCTGGTCCTCTGAGTCAGAAGACGCTCTTCGAGCACTTGGTCTGCACCAGGCACTGGGAAGGAAAGAAAACCAGACGTGATCTCAGCCCTGAAGGAACTCAGCCTCACACATGCTAATGCGAGACAGAGGCACTGACGACAGAGCACGTTGATGAGGGCAGGGACCCAGTGTCCCAGGATGTGACAGGAGCCCCAAAGAGGAGGCTGTAAATCAGACAGGGCACTAGGAAGTCTGGTCAGACAACTGGTGCCTGAGCCAAGAGGTACAAAGGATGAAAAGTGGTTGGTTAAAAGCCCGGGGAAAAGTCGAGACAAACCAAGGGATGAGCTTGGTTAGGGCCAAGGGAAGTGCGTGAGAGAAACAAACGGGACGACCTGTCAGGGAGCTGCTGCTATGGCACTCTGCCGTTCTTCGGCCCCTGCAGAGAGCTCTTCCGAGGGCTGAGCCTCCACGTGGGTTCTTTCATGGAACCCTTTTTCTTCTCCGTAAAGATGACCCTTTAACATTTCAACGATACTGATTTGGTGGTGAAGCTCTGTATGTCCTTTCACTCTGAATGATAGCTTCATTGGGCACAGTAACCTTGGTTGTAGGTCCTTGATTTTCATCACTTGGAATATTTCTTGACAATCTTTTCTGGCCTACAAATTTTTTTTTTGAGAAATCAGCTGACAGTCTTATGAGGGTCTCCCTCGTAGATAACAAACTGCTTTTCTCTTGCTGCTTTTAAGATCCTCTCTTTGTCTTTAACCTTTGGCATTTTAATTATGATGTGTCTTGGAGAGGGCCTCTTTGGGGTTCATGTTGTCTGGGATTCTCTGTGCTTCCTGGTCTTGTATGTCTATTTCTTTCACCAGGTTAGGGAAGTTTTCTGCCACAATTTTTTTTAAAGTAGATTTTCAATTTCTTGCTCTTTCTCTTCTTCTTTCAGCACCCCCCATGATACAAACATTGGTACACTTGAAGTTGTCCCAGAGACCCCTTACACTATCCTCACTTCTTTTTAATTCTTTTTTCTTTCTGCTGTTCTGATTGGGATTTTTGTTTCCTTATCTTCCAAATCACTGATATGATTCTTGGCTTCATCTGCTGTGCTGTTGATTCCCTATAAACTATTCTTTATTTCAGTTAGTGTATCCTTCATTTCTGACTGCTTATTTTTTATGGTGTCTGTGTCCTTCGTTATGCTGGTGAAATCATCACTGAGCTCACTGAGCATCCTTATAAACAGTGTTTTGAACTCTGCACATAGTAGATTGCTTGTCTCCATTTTTTTTTCTCAAATTTTGTTCTGGTGTTTCATTTGGGACTTGTTTCTTTGTCTCCTCATTTTGGCAGCCTCCCTGTGCTTGTTTCTATGTATTAGGCAAAGCTGCTACCTCTCCCGGGCTTGGCAGAGTGGCCTTATGTAGCAGGTATTCGGTAGGGCTCAGTGGCACAGCCTCGCTGTCATCCAAGCTGGGCACTCCAGGTGAGTTGCCATCCCCCCACCCCACCCCCGCCCATGGGCTGTATAACCCTCCTGTTGTAGTTGAGTCTTGATTGCTGTTGGAACATCAATGAGAGGGATATACCTCCAGGCCGATCAGCTGCAAGAGCTGGCTGATCGACCGCCGAGGATCGGCTGTGCAGGGGCACACCTCACAGAGCAGTACTTACTTCAGCGGGGCTCCGGTGCCCACGGATACCACATCTGGAATGTGTAGCTCGTGGAGGTGGTTGGGTCGTGCTTTGATGTGGTCTGAAGGTGTCCACTGGGTGTGCTGGCTCTAGGGCCTCCTGGGAGCTGCAGGCCGAGGTCAGCTGCCACCTGTCTTTGCCCGGGGCCACCCGGCATGAGCTACAAAGTTATCTGCAGGTGGCTGCTACTTGTTCTGGGCTTGGAGGTGCCCAGGTGAGGCCAAGCTGCAAACCAAAGCCCACTGCAATTAGTGCTGGGTCTGGGGCCACTTAGTGAGAGGTACGGGGCGGGGCTCGCTGAGGCCAGATGCTGCTTGTTTGAGAGATTTTAGGAAAGTCTGAAGCAGGAGCCAAGACAGGCCATTCGTATTGTTGCTATTTTTAAGTAATGTTTATTAGAATCCCTTGGCACGTAATAAATTTAATTTACAGCCGCTTACAGCCCGACTTACACATGGCCTCCTGTGGCTTAGCTCATTAACACACTCAGGGTAGAAATGAGTTTTCCCTTTAATTCTCCCATTTCATTTCTCCTTTTGAATGCGGCCAGATTGTGAAACTCTTCAGGAGAGAGTTTCCCCATCATCTCCAGTAAAAATCATCTTAAACACTGAAAATTGTTCATTATCACAGAGGCACACAGCCCAAGTTCATGTTAGATAGCTCGGGGCAGAGCTGGGTAAAGAAACGGTGACTCATCCCTGCTCACGTGAGTAAGTACGAGCCCTCAGAAAGGAGGACCAGAGAAGGGGCTCTGGAGAGGCCCATGGGTACCAAGAACATTCTAGTTGTAGATTTGGAGGCCTTTAAACAAATCCAGCTGTTCTTTATTGGCCCCTCCAGAGAGCAGTAGCAGACAGAGCTCCGGGCTAGGAGACCGGGAACCTGGGCTCTCCTTCTGCCTCTGAGGTTGATCGGAAGATCTCCGAGGGCCTTTCAAGCTCTTAGCAGTCTGACCCTCTCCATTTCTTGGCCTGAGTACCAAATTCAAAGACGGAACATCTCAATCAAACTATCATATAGAATGGGAGTCAGCAGACGAGTTCTGAAAAGAGCCAGCTGGTAAATATAGGGTCCGGCACATATAATGCCCCTTTTTTATTACAAAATCATAAACATGTCATTCTGTAACATTACAATATCACACTCAAGCACACCATATGAGGTGAAATGTTCAAATTAAAACTATAAATTATTACACCCATATTATTACCCAACCAACCACACTCAAGCAGGCGTTGACTTCTGCTGGACCCTGTGTTTTAGGCTTTGCCTGCCAAGAGTCAACATCAAGGATATTATATAGATACTTACCTAATAAGAAAGAACAAATTTCCACAAATTGTGATTGGTGAAATTCAAAATATAATAAAGAACAATATCTAGTAACATAGGTCTACTAATGAGAATGGAATTCTTTTTATGGGATAGCAGCATTTTATTCAACTGGGGTTCAAAGTTAGCATTCCCTGTCATAAAACTGATGGCAAATATTCATCTGTAATAACCATTCCTAGCTCGTGGGCTGTACAGAAACAGGTGGTGGGCTGGATCTGGCCTGCAGGCTCCCGTTTGCCAGCAACGGGCAGAGAATAGTATCTAAGAGTCTGAGCTCGGCAGTCAAAGTGCCCAGATGCAACCCCTGGCTGTACCGACGATTAGCTGGGAAGTTAGGTAATCTCTTGTATCAGCTCTCTACCTCCATAGCAACGCCACACAACTTCAGTGGTGTATGCCGAGAACTATTCGCTTACCTCGTGAATCTGCAGGGCCCCTTGACCTGGGCCAGGCTCTCTCTGCTGGTCTGCGTGGTCTTGCTCACGCACCTATAGGCAGTTGCAGATTGGCTAAGCAGCTTTGCGGATCTTGGCTGGGCTTGCCCACAGGTGTGAGGTTCCGCTGGCTGTTGGCTGATCTAGGATGGCCTCAGCTGGGATGAGTCCATCATCTTGGCTCTTTTCCATGTCTTTTGCTGTCTGGCAGGTTGGCCAGGACATGTTCCTCACATGGCCAGGTACAGAGAAGCAAAAGCAAGCAAACCCAGTTACACAGCACACTCCAAGCTTCCTCTTGCATCGTTCTCTCCAACACCCCATGGGCTCAAAGCAGGGCCCAAGCGGCTGAGTCAGAGTGGGAAAGCAGAACCAAGTCACGAGGCCGAGGGGGTAGGGTTGTCTACCCTACCAGAGGCACACACTGGAACCGTTGATGCAGACCTCCCACTCATTGCCTGTTTCCTTCTTTATAAAAGGGTGTCTGGAATAGTAGCCACCTTATAAGGCTGCCATGAGGATTTAAGGAGTTAATACTGCAATAGCTTCAGAACAGAGACTGGCCCTGTTCTGTACACAGCCAGCAAATATTACTCATTCTTACTGCCTGGTTTACCCACTCTGGGTACCAGCATCTCAATTCTAATAGCCTGGTAGAATTTATGCATCCTAAGGATCTAAGGATAGAAGTACCTGGAAAGAATGAGTTCTTCTGGGGCTCTTTTAAAGCTTTCTCCATCCTCGGTTAGGTATGGACATGGATGCCAGAGCGGGGCCGTGGTATCTGGTCCCAGCCTCCTGCTCCACCCATTAACAAGTGCAGAGAGGCTGAGAGGAAGGATCTGGTCCTCCAGGGAGATGTGCCCGTGTGTTCCGGGTTATCTGGTCCCACGCTGTGTGCACGGCCGGCTGCTTCCTGTTCAGAGCCCTCTTCCCCACCCTCTCGAAGCTCAGTGTCTTCATCAGTTGATTGTATGAAGGCTTTGCCTTGTTTCCCACAGTCCACCTGGCCAGCTGCTGTGGTGGGGCACTGCACCCCCTGCCCCTCTGACCTGTGCTCCTCGAGGCTGGTCTCTGGCCTGTTCATCATGCCTGTACCACAGGATGAGGTACATGTCTCTTTCTGTTTGGACTATGACCCCCAAAAGGGCCCCCATCACTGAGGGAAAAGGATACCCTTGGTCCTCTTATGAAACATAACTAAGCCTCCTTTCTACAGCACTGCCTCCGGGGTTGCCGTGTCTGGCGGGCTACATACACTCCTCATCGAAGAAATCCAACACAGCAAACCCCACAGTGCAAATCATTAAAAGATGTGAGAGAAATGGCTAGCTGTCTTCCAATGTCAATATTTCTCTTATTCCTTAGTAATGAAAACTGATTTCAGCTGGGCACATGGCTGCCCTGAATAAGAAATTGGTTTCATAGCCTCGCTTGCAACTAGGTATGGTCACACGATTAAGTCCAGATCAACAGGATGTAAGCAGAAGTGTCATTTGATATTTGTGCAAAGCACAGCTAAAGGGAGGATCATACTTTTCTTTCTCTCTTCCTTTTTCCTGCTGGATGGAATGTGGATGTGACAGCTGGAGTTCGAGCAGCCATATTGGACCATGAGGTGAACAGAAACCTATATGCTGAGGAGGGCAGATCAATAAGCGAGAAAGAGCCTGGACCCTGATCTGTGGAATACCACACTAGCCCCAACTTCCTTTTACCAGAAATATATTATTATCATGTTTAAACCTCTCCCGATTACTGATTATATCTGGTATTTGCATGGTATTTTAGAGTTGACAAAACCCATTCCCATTTATGTTCCCTTGTTGATTTTCCCAGGCAAAGAAAGTAATATGATTATTCCCATTTTACTGATAAAGAAGCTGATTTACATGATTGCCCAAGATTATACAACTAGGTAAAAGCTACTACTCAAACTTCGACTGCGTGACTCCAAGTCCAGGTTCCGAGCCGCTGCTGGCTCCCCTACACATCCCTCCTCCGAAGCACTGCCAGCGTGGTCTCTATAAATCACAAATGTGCAATACCCAAAACAGCCTCACTTAAAACCATTCAGTGCTTCCCCACTGCCCCCAGAATGAATGCCAATGTCTCGGCATGGCTCCCAAAGCCCGCCACGGTGGGGCCTTCCCTCCCACAGCCTGGTCCCTTGTACTTCTCCATGCTCTGCTCCAGCCACACCCAAGAACACCTAGCCAGGGAAGAGCAGTACTGAGATTCAACCCCAGCTTGGTTTGGTACCAGAATTGATATATTTTTTGCTTAAATCACAAGCCCCCCCACCCCATTACTCATTACTCACACAAGCGGGTAAAAAGGGCAGCTTATACAAGTCCTTATAAGACAGAGGGGGACAGGATGAGCTTGGTGGGGTGAGGGATAGGGGAAGGGAAGTTTCCTGGGCAGAGCGACAAGAGCTGGGGTTTGAAGGATGATAAGGACTTAGCGGAGAAGACAGAGGGAAACATTCCAGGTAGAAGAAACTGCATGTTTGAAGTCCATTTGTGCAGAAAAGCACAGTTTGGTCCATCTAAAGCATAAAGTACAGTTGTGCCAAGATGCTGAAAACACCGGGTTCTTCCTGCAAGTTTGCATCCTGTGCTCACTTCTGTCACAGCCCTTCCCAGCACATTTGTAATCGTTTCCTCCTCTCTCTGTCTCCCCCACCAGCCCTGGGGCTCCCGGAGGGAGGCAGGCAAACCGGGTTCCCAGTGCTCATGTTTGGTACATAGTCTGCATTCTATACGTGTTTGTCGAGTGCCTAGAAAGTGTGGATTGTCTCAACCACATTTCAGGGGCTATCGGACCGAACTAATCCTTCTACCTTACACTCTGAGGTAGGCGTGCTCATGGAAAAGTTATAACGAACAGCCGAGTGATGGACTGGCCACCTCGGGTGTTCGCAAGAGATCGCCACACTCCCCGATGCTTCTGACATTTCTGACTAAGTAAATGGCAAAATCCTCATTCCCTGAAAAATCTACAAAGCTCAAAGACAAGACAGGTTTCCAGGCAGAAGTCATTCTGTGAAAATCCTAGTGTAAACAAGAAAAAGATGTAGTTCCACAAGTTCTCCCTATGATAATAAGTTACCCAAACATTTCATCATCAGACAAGACGCAGAATGTAAAACTTTGTAAACTGTCTCTCTGCCCCTTCATTCATTCAACAAATACGTAGCTGGTCAGCATAGGTCAAAGGCCATTCTAGGCTCTGGAATATGGGGGCTCTCTTAGTTGGGGTGCTCCCCAAAGCCAAGATAGGACAAAGACTCACGCAGGTGATCTCTATTTGGGAGGTGAGCCCAGAGGAGGCAGAAAGAGCCACTTAAGGCTGTGCAAAGGAGCCAGTTCCTGCTGTGGACCAACTGGTTCACTCCACTGGGGACCCGCAAGGAACTGTAAAGAATTAGCCTCAGACTGTGCTCCAAGGAAAAGAGGCTGGGGCATGTGTCTGCAGCCCCTCCCTCTCGTTCAGGCTGCTCTGGAGGCCTCGACCCTGGGCTTCCTCAGCTCTCAAGCAGAGAGCAGAGAGATGCTACACAGCTAGGTAGGCAGACAGACAAGGGAGGACCCCGAGCACCGAAGAACTGTCCATCACGGCTGTGCTGAAACCAGAGCTGGTGGAGGGGATGCAGGGCAGGACTCATGATGGGCCTGCTGGGACCGTGGACAGAGGAGCCCGAGCTCCCGCTCCTCCATGGAGCTTACATTCTAGGGAGAGGAGACACCCACCAACCAAAGGAAACACATAAAATAGTGTATTAGAAAGCAGTAAGTCCTAGGGCGAAAAATAAAACGAAGTAGGAGAGGATGGGGAAAGCCTGCAGGCTGGGGCTAGCATTTTAAATAGGGCAGTTGTGGCATGTGAATGGAGACAAGATGGGGAGGGGGGATGGGCCCTGCTGACATTGCAGGAAAGGCATTCAGGCCGAGGGAACAGCCAGGCCGAGGCCTGAGGCAGGCGTGGGCCTGAGGGTTTGCAAAATGTCAAGGAGGCAAGAGGGTGAGAGGAGACACATCGAAGGAAAGGTCAAGAAGTCAGGGGCCCCTTCCCCATAGGAGCGGGGGCCCGTGGTCTGCACAGCCCCTCTCAGGTATTCACAGGGCTCCTGCTCGTTGCCGGGGGCTGTCACGCACCTGAACTTCAGGATGGATCGAACAGAGCCCCTGGCCTGGGGCTCGCCCAGTGGAGGGGAGGCCAACTTGCCCTCAGGTCTAATGGATGGGATTTCCTGCGGCCTGGCCGAGAAGGTGCCAGGCTCAAAGCTTCATGGGCACCATCTCCAGTGCTCCCCACTGCCGTTCCGTAAGGAGCACCCAGCATCCTGGCTTTGCGGTCAGGGAAACTGAGGCCCAGAGAGGTTAAAGGGGTGTCCCGGGCTCAACTCAGATTCAAGCACCACCAACATCAGAGTTCTTTCCAGCAAGCCCTTGCCCTGCCACCCCTGACTGCACACACCCTAATAATTAGAGTCCAGCAGGGCAGGTGTGGCGGCAGGAGGCTGGTAAGGTCCTGGTAAGGTCCAGAGAAGGGGACAGGGTGGTTGTATGGGAACTGGCCACATTGACAAGAGGAGAAAGGACTCTTGGGGGAGGGCGCAGCGTGGGTGGAGCAGAAAGATGTGACTCAGCAGGGGTGGGTACTGGGGAACCGCAGAAGCACACGGAACAAAGGGGCGAGTGACTGGGGAGGGGGGCGAGGGAGTCTTCTGGAGAGTCTAAAGCAGGGAAGAGAAATGGCCCTATTTGCAGTTCAGGGTCATGTACGTATCTCCTCCCGCTAGTGGACTGCGAGCTCTTGGAAAGGAGGTTCCACCTCCCTCACCCTGATGGCCCCCACTTGACCCAGCACATGGAAGAGAAGACGTGGAACCAGCTCTCCCCGCTGGGCTGGCATTTGGACTTGGCTGACCCTGCCCCAGAGGGGCGACCAGCAAGCGGTTCCCATCAAATGTTCTCTTGGATCATTTCTGCTTGGACTTCCTTTGACGTAGGAAAGTGGTCCTGAGCCAGGCTGTGCTACTGAGTATGTCCGGTCCTGACAGTTTTGCCCCCCCAAATTTTGGTGCTTTCTTAGGGTTTAAGAGAGGATAACAAGAGAGGGAAGACGTGAGTGGTTTAAAGTAAAATTAAAAATCTGGGCTTCTTCCTGGCTCTTTTCCACATCCAAACATCTGGCTGCAAGGGATTTGGACCAAAATGTGCCCAGCGAAAGAGCTAAGGCCAAGTTTGGGGCAAGACAAATCCGTGGTGAATCCTGAGCAGCTCTTAGTAACTGGCTGGGACATGGGACCAACGTCAGATGGACAAGTGACATCTTGAACAGAGCCCAGGAGAGACTTGGGGTCCCCCTTCTGCCATAACTAGTCAATCAGGAGCACATTCTCTTGGATAGAGTCACAGCCGGCCAGGAAAACGTGGTGTTAACAATTGCCTGTTTAATTCCAGCTGCGGTCATGAGCAATTTGGGCAACACCAATGTCTTTTCAAAACATAATTAGCCTGATAATTTCATAGCTGCATAATGAGTGCTTCTATACTGGTCACAAAGCCTTTCTTTTGTTTTCTTTGTGTTTTACCCGGATGCCAATTAGCACTCTTGCAAAAGGGCAGCATTTTTGCCCCTCTATCTTTCAAAGTAATTAGAAATGGCCTTTTTTTAAAGTACTTTTTAAAAGATGTTATTTATTTATTTCCAGAGAGAGGGGAGGAGAGAGAGAAAGAGAGGGAGAGAGACATCAGTTGGCGGCCTCTCGCACGCCCCCACATGGGGACCCAGCCCACTACGCAGGCATGTGCGTGCCCTGACAGGGAATCAAACCCGTGACCCTTCAGGTTGTAGGCTGGCACTCAGTCCACTGAGCTGCACCAGCCAGGGCAGAAACGTCCTTTTCTGAGCAGTTCCTATGAGCCAGGCTAAGTGTTTATCTGAATTATCTCAGTTGATCCTTCCAAGAACTCTGAGATCTAATTATGTCTAAACACTATTATAATTCCTGCTGGACGAGGGGAAAGAGTTGGGCTTTGAAGGTTAGGAGAGTCTTCAAAGATTACGCAGCTAGAGAGAGTCAAGCGGTCTGACAGGTGTTCTTGACCAGCATGGCATTCTTCCCACGTGGAACGTGCCCGTAACCATAGTAATGGAGGCCTGAGAAAATCCCCTGGATGCTTAAGGAATCTCCACTCTCAGTTTGCTGTGGTCCTACAGGTGTCTCACATACAGGGTCTCCTGGATGCCATGCTGTCCCACTGCATTTTAGGCAAGTGGCCACAACATCTCCAGCCCATGACACCCCTAAGAACTTGTCTGAACCTAGTTTCCCTCAAAAAGGGAGCCCGAAGCAAAGTGTATGTGATAACACATTTGGGGGGGGGATGCAACCCCAGGTCAGAAGGAGTGAGAGAAAATAGGCAGGGAGGCAGGGAAGGAAGGAAAGCCGAGGAAATGTGGTATGCTTACTGAGTAGGCCCCAGCTTTGCCAGGGAACACAGCCCATTGCTCAGTCCCGCAAGACAGATTTGAATAAGTCATCTGGAACCATGGGTGGAAGGAAGCGGGGTGGAGACCTACCAGAGACCCTTTTTTCTCATTGATCAAAATTCATATCATGGGGAGTTAACTCCCCCACACTTTCCAGTTGGCCCCTACAGACAGCTGCGGCGGGGGGGGGGGGGGGAGCAGATCCCACCCAGTCTCTGGAGGGTGGGACTTCAGCTGAGTAGAAGCCAAAACCGCCGTGAGGATGGATAGGCTGAGCGTCCACCCACTGCAGCCGGGGTCTCTCCCAAGCCAGTGGTATGAGGAGAGGGGACAACGATGATGACGATGATGGCTGTCCTCTCCACTGAGCAGCACAAAGAGCCGGGGGGAGCCGAGCAAATCTAAGGAAGTGCAAAATGGGCAGCAATATAGTCCACCCCTTGCGTTATTCAGAGGTGCTCACCCCACCTATGATTTGCATCTAACTTAAAACAAACCAGCGTTGATTTGAGAGTGAAGGGACAAGTCCAATTTTTGAATCAGTCAATCGTAACTTCCTAAGAAGACATGAAAGTATTAGCGAATCAGGCAATAGTCCCACTACTGCAGCTGGTCCTGGGGCCATAACTGATACTCATCATCTTCCCTCTGCCCACACCTCTCTTTCTAGATTTCTCCAGCCAGCTTGTCAGCTGGCCTGGGTTCTTAACTGGAGGGTCTGTGCGTTACTCAGACCATTAGTGGTTTCCTCGGAGCACAAAAGCCCCAGTGAACCCCAGTGTATCAGCTGGGGCTGCCCTAACAAAATACTACAGGTGGGGGTAGGTGGCGGGGCTTAAACAACAGAAATTCATTTTTTGACTTCCAGAGGCTGGAAGTCCCATAACATTCCAGCAGGGTCAGCTTCTGGTGAGAGTTCTCTTCCTGACCTATAGACAGCTGCCTTGTCCTCACATGTCCTTTCTTCTGAGCTCAGGGGGAGAAAGGGGGGAAGGGAGAGAGAGAGAAAGAGAAAGAGAGAGCGAGCACATGCCCTAATCTCTCTATTCTTGTAAGGGCACCAATACTATTGGGTTGGGGCCCCACCTTTATGAACTCATTTAACCTTCATTTCCTCCTAAAAAGCCCATCTGCAAATACAGTCACATGGGTAGTTAGTGAATTGGGGTGGCAGGGGGCACAATTCAGTCCATAGCACCAGAAGTACTCTGTCCTGTGTCCCCTGTGTGACAGCAAGCCTAGATCACAGTCATCAAGGATGATCATCCTACCCCTGTAGCAGCCCCTCTCTCTGACTGCTGGTCCCACAGCATGAAGAGCCCATGGTGCCCAGGGAGTGGTTACAGCTTCCAGTTTAGTGGAGTCCTTACTATACGCACCAGTGGAAGCTTCACCCTATAGAAGCCAGGGCCTCTAACTCCGGAGAGTCTAAGTTTGCAGGAACAAGGAACACAGTCTTCAGGCATCTCACTGGCCGTTGGGCTCAGAGGGGCCAAGCCTATATCCACACCTTGGTTCCCAGACTTGTGTATTCTAGTGACTGGAGACACACTTATCAACTCACATTATGTCTGGGAGGAAAACGTCTCAAGCCCACAAGCTGTCATCTCTAAGATGATCTGGAGCTGAGCCCTCGGCAGACCACGCCATGGTTCGGGGAGGTACTAAGATGGCCAGAGAGAGGCCGGCTGACTTCTACAGGGTGGGTCCCCCTGTCCAACTGAATGCTGAGAGCCTCCTTGGCAGTGGATGGTCTCTGGTGCGTATCAGCAGGAGGCAGAAAAACCCTTTGTGCCCACTCCACGAACTCACCGACTTCCTGTGCGCCTGACCTCCAGGAGGTTACCACTGCATTGCCCCAGGAGCCAGTGCTTGTCTGCACCTCGGACCAGCTCTCCTTCCGCCCTTAAGCGGGGATGTAATGCAACAGTAGTCTGTTCCCAACTAGCAC
Organism: Desmodus rotundus; assembly: GCF_022682495.2. NCBI lineage: Eukaryota > Metazoa > Chordata > Mammalia > Chiroptera > Phyllostomidae > Desmodus > Desmodus rotundus. The sequence continues at coordinate 129,832,296 of NC_071393.1, read as the reverse complement.
CAATACGTTGTAAACGAGGTCTCGGCCCTTTCATCCCCTGTCAGATAGTCAAAGGGACCTCCTCTTTGAGGCCGTAGGTACAATTGAGGAAGAACTTTCACAGAGCTCAGGATCTAGGCCACTTGTTGATGTAACTTACCCGTTCCTCGTGGACTTGCTCAAGCATGGCCCAAAGCGTACCACCTCTACCCCACGTCGGATGGCTGCTGCTCGTAACCAGCCTTCTCACTCAGCAGCATTGCCCAGCCCGTCTTCTAAGGTGCTCCATCCCCCTTCAATCACTGGGCTCTGGGCTGTGAACAAACAGTTAATTGTCCATTGTAATAGCTCCTGTTAACTTTCTGCTCTTGCACTCTTGATTTTCTTTAAAAAACAGTTATACAAATTGAGCACTATCCTTCCTTGTCTCCATTGGTCTCGCCCCTAGTGACACCATGATCTGTCACCCACTGAAACAGACACCTATGGCTCAAGGTCAGCCCGGTTGCCACTCCAGCCTTGCTGTCCTTATGGTAAGTATGTCCCCTTTGTCTCTCATGCCTCGGGAGCCCAGCTGGCCTTTGCTAAGACATCTATTCCCCCTGATGCTAAGGAGTCAGTTTCCCTGCCATTTCCCACCCTTGAACTCAGCCTTCAGAGGATCACCACCATCAAACCTCTCAAAGAAGCTGGCGCTCCCCCGCCCCCACCAATGAAGGGAATGTCCTCTGGGCCATCCCACAAGACAGTCAGGCGGCGGTCTCACGACGCTCATATGTGCGTGTCTCTGAGCCTTGTGTCCCTTTTCTCACCAGTGTGCCAGAAAACTGCTAGCATCTCGTGTAGGCTACTGTCAAGGGAACGAGCGCCCTCTCGGCAAGGCACCTGCGGCATCGGGGTCACTGCTCAGTCTCCAGGCCGAGAGGAGCTGTTCTGTTCTGATGAAGGAGAAAGGGGGTGCTTCTACCAGCCAGAGGATTTAGGGAGATTTGGGGGTCCAAGAGTCTCAGGCTTGTGCACCCAAATGTCCCTATTCCAGAGCCCTGACTTAGACATAGGACATCTGGGCGACTGCATGCTTGGTGTTCTTTTCAGCTTGCCACAAAGCATGCCTTACGTCGACAAACAGCTTCCCTGAATCTACCCACCCTCCTTTTTTTTTTTTTTTTTTTTTTGGCAAAACTTCGGTACCATCAGAAGAAGCCACCTAAGCTCACAATCCTCACGGTTATCACTTCCCACAACGGTCAAGTGCAGCAGGTGCTTGACCTCCCAAAGCCTTGTAGCCCCTCCGGAGCCCCTGGTACCATCGTCCAAACGAAAACTAGGATTGTCCATGCCTAGGGGGCCCTTCTGCAAGGCCACTCCATCAGTCAAAGCGCTCGCCACTCACTTCCGCGGGATGAGCAGAGCAGCCTCGAATACCTGCGGTGTGGCCTGGGAGCCGGGGGCAACCTGTTTGAAAGAAACCTACGGGGCTGCTTCGCGACTACTTGTTGATAGTCTTGCCTCAAACAGAGGAGCTTGAGGCGGTTGAGGAAAAACAGTGGTGGAGAGATCTTCCTCGGGACCATCAGCAGCTCCTTCCCAGGCGCAGCCCTGTGATTGGAGAGGGCCCTGTGGGAGGGAGAGCGAGCGCTTGGCCCCTGCACCTGAGCCCCGGCACCCACGGGAGCTTCCGTCCCCTCCGAAAGGGTCCTCCAGGACAGAGCGCCAAAAGGGGTCTCCACGAATCAGCCCTTACCCCCTTCCCGCCGCCTCGGAGAAACTTGGGAGGAGGGCAAGCAAGGAGCAAGCCCCCCTGGAGCTGAGTCTTCTTCCTCGCGGGTGAATTAATAAATGATTGAGCACCCGATTCACAATAGCCTCGCTAGATGGAGACGAGGAATCACTGCAGCGGCGCTGGCGGCGGCGGCGGCGGGGAGCGCGGGCGGGAGCGCTGCCCGCTCGGGAGGCGGGCGAGGCTCTGGCGAGGCTCACGTCTGTTTTCCTTTTTCGTGCATTATTTATTTCGCCTCCGCCTGCGGCCCTGCTGCCCGAGCGGGCACTCCCAGCCAGCGCCTCTCGCCGCTGCCTCTCGCGGGCCGGCGTGACGGACCAGGAGAGCTCCTGCACCCCCGCGCCCTAGGCGGCCGCGCGGCGCCACTGCGAAGGGCGGGGACCCGGGGAGGGCACTCGCTGCTTGCTCCAGGCTGCTCGGAAGAGACTTTCCCCGCCCCCGCCTCCGCCTCAGCAGCCTGCCCTGGCCCTGGGCGCGGGGTGCCGCCCCTCCCGCCCGCGCGCGGCCAGGCGCAGCCTGGAGCCACCGCGCCCTGCACCCAGTGCGAGCGCGCAGCGCCTGGGACCCCAGCTCAGCGGCCCCGGAGGCCCAAAACGCACGCAAACTTTTGCTCCAGTGCCCGGTGCTCCTCCCAGGCACGTGAAGCCCCCAAGCGCCCGCGCGGTCACTAGGGTGAGGACAGAGGCCCCGCCTAGAGGGCGGGGGACTGGGGAGGCGGCTGGCTTTAAATGGGGGCCGTCCGGCGGCTGGCGAACAGTCTACCGCGGGGGGGAGTGCGACCTCCCTTCTCCGCGCCGAGAATCGGCTGGGGCGGCCCCCAGGCAAGGTGGCGTGACGCCCTGGAGGGGTGCGGGCGGAGATGGAGACCTGAGGGAAGCTCAGGCTCTGGGGCGGGAGGCCGGGGCTCGGGAGAGCTGCCGGGATAAATGGGGTGCGCACGGAGGTGCATATGTTGCAGTGTGCGCAGTGAGGGCCGCGGGGCAAGGAGGCAAGGATGGTGCCCGCAGCGTGTGATTTCGTGGTGTTGTGCATGCAGGGTCAGCGAGTGTGCAGGCAGGAGTCGGTGGGTGTGCACTCAGTGAGTGATTCCCGCCGGGTTTGAAGTGTGTTAACTGTGGGAGTGAGTTGTGCATGGCTGTTTCTGGGGTGATGCACGGGGCTCTCTATGCGTGCTTGGCTGTTTCTGAAGGGGCGCATGGGGCCAAGGTGTGCATGCAGGATTCTGGGGGTGTGCACTTGGGCCAAGGTATTCACGCAGGGTTCTGAGGGCATGCACCAGGATAGAGTGTGAGTTCTGGGAAGTCGGTTTCTGCGAGTGTGCACGAGAAGTCATCAAATGTGCAAACTGGAGTGAAGGGACAGGCTTGATTTACGAGGGTGCCCCAGGGTGCGGGGCTTGCCTGCCCAGACGGAGCTGCTTGCCCAGAGTTCGGGTGCGCGGCCACGACGGTGCCCGCGCGGCGCCCGCCTGACCCAAGCTTTGCTCCCCTGACAGTTCGCCCCGAGAGCGGGTGCCACTGGCCGAGATGCTCCTCCGGGACCTGGTCCTGCGCCGTGGCTGCTGTTGGCCCTCGTTGCTGCTGCACTGCGCGCTCCACCCGCTCTGGGGCTTCGTGCAGGTGAGCGCTGGCGCCAGTTGCAGACTGCACGGGCTTGGAGACCTGGGCAGGACCGGGTGGGGGTGGGGTGCCACTTCACTCCCCCAACCCCAGATTCCTGCAGTCCCCCTCTGATTAGTCCTGGGGAGAATTTAGGTAAAGAAAAGATGCTAGGGCCTCCCCAAAGTCTGGCCCAGAAGAGATGAGAGACTCCAGAGGGAGGCTTCAATTGTGGCCTAAGGCCCGCAGGACAGGGCCTCAGAACAGGAATGGCTTAGGGAATGCCAGGTGGCATTTGGGGGGTTGGGGATTATTCCCGTGCTTTTGTGAGTAGGAGGTGAACGTCCAAAGAAAAAGAGATGGGCGAGACTGCTTGCCGGTCTGCCGTGGCCCATGAGCTGTCCCAAGTTATGGGGCCCCGCTGGGAACCAGCTCAGTCAGTCTTGCTTGGATGGTGGCCGAGTGACCAGTGGGAGAGGACCAGGAGCTCTAAAGCTGGACCCAACATGCTGGTTCAGTGGGTGGGTGGATCAGGGTCCCTTCACCCCTCAACCCTGGCACCAGGCCTGTCTTCTGCCCTCTTCTCTGGCTTGCCTCCACCTCACTCACAATTGTTTTCCTTTCGGAACTGACAGCTTTCTTTAATGTGTGAAACAGCAGTTATTAAACTCAGCTGTGCCTCCTCAGGATGCAGGGTTTTGTCACTTTTAAACACTCAGGCAGTTGAGGACCAGCTTCCCTTGTTCAACTTTGAGTTGAACCTCAGATATGATGTTCACTTCGTTTTTATTTTCATTTGCTTCCAGTTTTCCATAAGACTTTTCAGCTAGTGTGGGAAGCAACCCAATGATGTTGCCTGTCTCCACGACTAGAATTCTCCCGGGTAGAAACTGGAGACCCACCACCACCACCACCAAAAGAAATAACTGTGCAAAAGCAGCACAGTTTTTTATCAGCGCCCTTCAGCCAGGCGGTCCTTACACAAGTGTGTGTGTGTGTGTTTCAGATGCTGTTACTCAATACAAATCAATTTGCGTGCAAACCAATTAGAAAAGGAATCCACTAGACAAGTAGAATGGATACAATCTTGGCTGCAGGCTCTGGAAAAATTAATCTACAAATGATAAGGACTGGGAAGCCAAGGGAAAGGGGCTTGGGGACGGATGGATCTGGTTTTTAAGCAAAAAGAGCTGAATTGAGGGGAACAGGGGGAAGAAGAGGAAAAATGGAAGGGCATGATGCTGAGTATTTCCCTGTGAGTGCCGTGCTTAAAATCTGTCACGTCCTGGGAGTGTCTCCAGCGTAGAGAAAGAACTCAGAGCTCCCATGAGTGTTATGCCAGAAGAGTCCCCGAAGTTGTAAGCATTTGGAAGGGTGAGACTGATGTGATAAAGTCCTCTAATTAATAGGATAATTGGTGAAGTGAGAGACCTGTGGTCCCCAGTGCACCAGGGTCCTACCTTGAAATCAGCCTGAAGCCTCTGGAGGCTGCCAAGATGATAAGAAACTCATTCAAGTCAGGTGACATTTAAATTGCCGCAAGGTTGGTGTGGGGACATCCATTAACCTCCCCCCTCCTTTTTTTTTTTCTCTTTAATGTGTCTGGAATTGAGATTTTGAGCTTTTGTGATGTAGGGTTCTTCTAAGTTCACTTCCAGATGATTCCTCTTTTTTTTTTTTTTTTTGCAAGCAGAGAGGATGACAGGCTGGCAAATTTATTAGGTGTGACAGGAGTGTGTCTCATCAAGTCACTGTGGTGCTGGCCTGGCTCCATAAAAGATGCCAGAAGCCGTCATCTTTGTGGGCGTCCTCCTAAAGCCGCCGGCGGGGAGACAGGCTCCGAGCCGAGCCTGTGGGTTTCCGTGTGCTGACAAGGTGCCGCCCCCAGACCCAAGCAACGCTGACCTCCCCCTACCGCCAGTCACTACAGCTTCACTTAAGAATTCAGCAGCATTTCCTGGGCGCCTACAGCTTGCCAGGCCCTGTTTTAAGTGCAAGGGACGTAGTGGTCCCTGTCCTCGCAGCAGCGACAGCCTGGCACTGGAGGGATGATTAAACAAGTACTTACAGGCAGATAGCTCCACAGGGGGTGGGACCTGGTGGAAGAGACAGAGCAGTCTCACAGGTGCGGTGCCTCGGCTGGCACAGGAACCGGGACAAGTCAGGAGTCGGGGCTGGCGTGCAGGAAGCATGCAGGCAGAGGGAACAGCTCCCCGGCTGGAGGCGACAGGACGAGGCCACTGTTGTGAGCCACTAACCTCGTATCTTGCAGTTTGGACTTCATCCTAGGGACAATGGGACTGTCAAAGGCTTAAGCCAGAGATGGCATGACCTCAGATGGGCATTTCAGACATCTCAGTCCAGCTCCAGCCAGAAAGATGGATTCGGGGCGGGGACCGAGGCGAGGGTCAAGGAGGCTGGTGATGGTAGGGTTGCCAGATTGAGCAGATAAAAATACAGGATGTGTAGTTAAATTTGAATTTCAGATAAACCACAGATCGCTCTTTAGCATCATAAATCTATCCCATTACAATATTTGGGACACACTTATACTAAAAAATTGGTTGTTTACCTGAAATTAACAGAGCGTCCTGCATTTCACCTAGCAGCCCTACGGGAGAGGCGAGGGCTGCCCAGCAGAGAGAGGACGGGGTCCTGGTTTAGAGGGGAATGGGGAGAACGGATGGACACAAGTCCTGTTTACAAGGCAACATCCCCTGGACCAGAGAGCTGAACTGAGTGTCCAGGAGTGGGAACTGGCAGCCATGGAGCCCCTTGTGCCCCAGACCACAGTGACAGGTACCACATCCAGGTGACTGCAGGATCAACCTGTGCCTCAGGATTCTGGCCCCAGGAGAACAGTGCAGAGCAGGGGAGGGAAGGCAGAGGTGACAAAGCTAGAGTGAAAACTCGTCCTGGGAAGTCACAATACCAGCTTTTGCTCTGTGGGCTGTAGGCAAGTCGTTGACCTCTCTCGGCCTCTGCTCCTTCTTAGTCAAGTCCAGCTAAGAGCAGGTGACCTCAAGGGCAAGTTCGTTGTCCTTATGGGACTCCCTAAGATATAAACCAACCAAGCCAGGTATGGATGCAAGCTCCCAGTCCTAAGATTTCCTCTCTACTTGTCTAAATGCTGCACCACCACCCCACAGGACCCAGAAGTGGACCTGGGTTGGGGGGGATGGGCTAGACCCCATGTCTCTGCACTGGGCAGCAGATCGCCTCCCAACCCATCTTTCCCCTGAGCCCCCGCCAAACCCGAGCCCTGGGCAGCTCCGGGAGACCACTCACCCTCACCGAGCCTGCCCTCCCTCCCACTAAGTGTGGATGGTAACGACCACCCCTCCTGGTTATCCTCGCGGTGAAATGACAGCCTGTCTCCCGTGGCCGGCACACAGCAGAGCTCAGGAAGTCACACTCAGTCAGGATTAATGAAGCACAGGCTCATCTACCTGCCAGCTTAAGTGGGGGGAGCAAACATCACAAAACAGTGGGGAAGGTGCCACAAAGACAAGGGCTTACAAGGTGAGGAAGCTGCCCTGGGCAGGTGGGTCTCATCTGGGGGGTCACGGGGCTCAGGACGGCTTGCCTGAGCAGTCTATGTAGGAGCTGGGTTTGAAGGATGAATAGAAGTTGGCAGGTGGACCAAGGGTTTGCGTGACCAGCTGTCAGTGGCGACAGGCTCAGCAGCCTCAAGTTGCACTTAAGCAAACTCCAGGAAGGGGCCCAAGTGGGGCCCGCCCCTCAGGGAGGACAGCCAGCCCTGAGCAGATACTCTTGTGATGACAATTGGTTAAGCAGTCGTGCTGGCCCCCTTTCCAGGGGGGCCGTTCCGAGACACCACAGCTTTCTGAGATTCTTCCTCCCCATCAATCAGCCTTGAAGCTTGGCCTCTGGTTCCCTGCCTATAATTTCATCGCATTAAATCTCTTATACATCTGTGCCTGTATAGCCTCTCACAAAAATAGGTCATTGGGTTGGGCCAGGTTAAACAAACGTGCTCCTCTCCAACGCTCTCGCGTACATTGCACTGTGGAGCATGGGAAAGTAATTGCTTTGGCAATGGCCTTCATGGCTTGACGTTCACACACTTGGTAGAGTTCAGGGGAGAGGTGATCTCTGAGGCCAGCAGCTGGGCAGACAGAGCTCCCGAGCAACCCCTCATAGTCCTAGAAAGTCAGAATCCAGAGGGTAGGCTCCGTGCAGGCAGGAGAACTGTCCACTGTACCCATGGAGAGGCCAGGGGACCGGTCACTGAGGGGCAAAGAGTTAATCGTGTCTGTAACATAGCAGAGAAAAGGTTTGCCCTCTGAGGATGTGCTCTTCCTAGCGGGATATAGATCGCCTCTCAGAGCTGGAACCACAGTCAACGGGCCTTTGAAAACGCTCAGAGGTGGTAAGCAGGAGCTTCTGGGCCTTGGCGGTGCTGTCAGAGCTGGAAACTGGTTCCCCTCTTGCTGCTGTCCCCGTGGCCCTTAGCTAGCCTGCTCGCATCTGCCAAAGGCGGCGGGAATCCGAGCCCTGTGGGCCCTCTGCTGGGCCTGGACATGAGCAGCCAAGGGTCGCACTTGCATTTACAGGTGGTCACACGTGGTTGGATTTGCAGGGAAATAAGGGTTCTAGGTTTCTACTCACTCAAGATGACAGGCAGAGGAATTAAGCGTGGGCATTGTTGGGGTGGGGGATGACCACCAACTTTTTCCTTCATGCTTTTAAATCAGCTTGTTCCCTGGGACGGGCACAAAGCACCAGTCTCGTGGATTTGTGGCACCGCCTCAGGAAGGGACACGGGCACAGAGAGTCAGTCTACGGCTCCATTAGAAGCTTAGCCTGGGGCGCTTAAAATACCCATGCCCGGCTGCACCTGCAGAAAGTCTGATTTAACTGACTGTGGCTAAGGCTCAGATGGGAGTATTTTGGGGGGCTGCCCGGAGATTCTGATGTACATTTGGGGTTGGGGACTGCGGGGTGAGCACAACCAGCTCCTGCTGCTCTTCCGAGCTTACAGGTCAGGAAATGACACCGATGTCTAAAAACACCAGACCCACATTCCAGAGGCGTGGTTTCTGGTCCAGCTTTTACTATTTTTTCATTCACTTATTTGTTCATTCATTCATTCATTCATTCACCAAATGTTCATTGAATGCCAGGCATCCCCTTGGGTGCCAGGTTATGACAGTGAGAGAAATGATCACAGGCCTGGCCCCTGCCCCCGTAGATCTACGGCCCAGTGGTGCAGATGGGCAGGAACCAGGTAGTCACCCCACGGCAGACTTCGGCCCCGCAGAGTGGGACCTGGGCCGGAGGAGCCTATGAAAAGGAGACCTAACCAGGTCTGTTGGTCAGGGCCACTTCCCTGAACAGGTGAGAGCCACGCTGAGCAAGGGGCCAGCGGGGAAAGGTGGGGGTGGGGATGTTCTGGCCCACAGGAGCAGCCCATGAAAAGGGTCGGAGTGTGGCCAGGGCCAGAGATTAGAAGAAGCGCCCTGAGGGCAGAGCTCAGGGCGAGCTATGGCTGGAGACTCCCTCGGGAGGGGGGTCTCCTGTGCAGGGCCCTGAGGCCACATAACCCCCTGAGCTGTGGGCGGGCTTTCGGGGGGGGTTCAGGGAAGCAGGTGGTCTGGTTGGATGTGTTTCACATAAGACCACTGGGGCTGCCCTTGGTCAAGTGGCTCACCAGAGCAGACGCCTGGCTGAGTAAGTTTCCTCCCTGAAGACAGAGGGCCTTTGCCGTCCCAGGAAGGGGTCAGGAGCTGGGACTGAGGGAAGGAGAAGGCTGGGCCTTGTACTGGAGTGGGACAGACTGGAGAAGTGGCTGGGTCTGCCTGCTGGGGGCGTAAATCAGTGTCCTGCCCCCACCTGCGAGGGGGAACCTGGGGCAGCCACTTCTCCTGGGCTTCAGTTTCCTCATCTGTCTGCTGGGGAGCTTCTAGGAGCTCATCTTCCAGCTGTTTCTGCTTCTCTGTAACATTACAGCCACTTGCCACAGTCCTATAGCGGGTCCCCGGCAGAGCTGGAAATAAAACCTTAATCTCCAAACCTGCCAAGCTCACCTCCTACAACATTGTTCTCTTTGAACCTGACTTCTGTCTATTCTTCCTGCCGTGGTTTGGGGGAAGAAGCCCAAGTCCCAGCCTGGCAGGGAGCGGGTGGGGTGAGCCCGTTTTGGCTCCCAGTTACCTCATTGTCTTCTCTTGGTCACGTGGGTTCATTTCTGCAGGTGACACAAGGTGAACCCCAGAAGTCCTGCTCCAAGGTGACTGACAGCTGTCAACACATCTGCCAGTGCCGGCCCCCTCCCCCGCTGCCGCCGCCACCCCCACCCCCACCGCCTCCCAGACTCCTCTCCGCCCCAGGTGAGTAAAAGCTTGCCTGTTTCCGGTTTCTCTTTGTGTCCTCCGGGCCCCTGGAGAACCTTGGGCATAGCAGAGGGCAGCCTTGCCTCCTCTGTAATTTTCCACTGGCCGAGCAGGAGGAAAGCCAAGGCCCAACTTTTGCCTGCAGTCTGCAAAACGCCTTCCCCACAGAACGCTCCTGCGGGACGGAGAAGGATGTTTCTGCACCCACTAATCAGATAACAGTCAACCTCCATTGGATGAGTGACGGGGCCTGGATTGCTCTAAAGGCCAGACCTTTAAAGGACAGGCCCTGGGCACCGGGCTTATATAGCCACCCACGCACACAGTTTCATTTTCCAACTTTAATTCTGGTTTAAGGAGGCTCTGGGAGCACAGTGGCCTGGATGCCTCTCAGCCGTTTGCAGTGAACTCGGCTCCCCGCCCCCTCACTTGTTTGCCTTGATTTCATCTATGAACAATTCGACCTCCTGGTCATTCAAACAAAGGAGGATTTCTTAGCCAGAAATGGCCTGAGTCCTGACCTCCAAGGGTTAAGTGCCCTGCATACAATTGCTGCTTGATAAAGTCTCTAAGAAGAGATTCTGTGCTTGGGGTTGATCACCCACGGTGGGGCCTGTAGGATGCCCGTGACCCTGGTTGGGTGTCCCTCATTAAGCGCACCGCCGTTGACTTAAAGAACCTTGTGCTTTAAAGAACCTCAATGATGCTTGCTCTCTGGGCAGCTGTGTGTCCAGGCAGCGATGCAGTGTCCTGGGGGATCTTTACACTGTGCTTGTGTTTCTGTGTTTTGTATACTGGGCCCCTACCTGTCTCCATTCTTATCTGACACCTGTCCCTGATGCTTCTCAGAGTGGGCTCCTCAACATTGCCTGAAACATTTTTTAAAAAGGGCAGCAGCTTCAGGGGCCCACTTCAGACCCACCCACTCAGAGACACTGGGGAGGGGTTGCTTAGGAAGCAGCAGTTCTGAGGAGACTCAAATATAAGTTAAAGTGGAGAACCTTGGCCTACCAGGCCCTCTGCTCTGGGCCTCTGAGGGATTCCCCCATCCCAGGAAGCTCACCCTTCCTCTATTCAGAAGGAATCCCCTAGCTGTCCTGAGGGCTCTGGCCTCAGGCACCTGCCCTGGGAGATCACGCCCCTCCTCCCTTCCTTGAGCACCGTCCCCTCCTCCCAGGGTGTGGGCCACAGCCCTGTGCGGTCCCCAGCTGTGCTTGTATCTGATGGACCTGGTTAGAGCCCCTTCAGTTCACCTCATGCAGACTGAGCTTCTGTGCCCCATACAGAGGTGGGAGGCCGTTCTGGTCTCCTGGGATCTCTCGGCCTCGAAGGGAAGACCCTCCTGTCAGCAACCTACAAAAGGCGGCCTGAGACAGTGCAGATGTTGCTGTCTGGTGCACAGGAGATCCCTGAGTAGCTCAGCCACACCACACTGTTACTGTGACCCGGGTCTTAAAGAATCAATGGCATGTTCCAGGTCGATAAGGAGGTGGTGGGAACAGGCATCCAGGCAGAAGGACCAGCATGGGCAAAGGTGTGGAGGTCTGCCTCTGTGAGACCCACCTTGGGAGTCACGAGCCCTTCAGCAGGTGTAAAGGAGGGGCCAGGGGCCGACGGGGAAAGGGCCTTAAGCGTGTAGCCAATGAGATCACATTTCTTCCTGTGAATCGTGGTCTGCCAAATGTCATTCATCACATCCAAATACCTCCTGTTCTTTGCTCCTTTTTCTTTAAATAGACTCACTTTTGTGTTTATGTAAATTGATTTCCAAAGAAAACTTGACGTAACCACTGTCGATGAAAAAACAGTATCACTTGCACGAATAGAAAGTGACCATAAAAACAAATGTAATGAAAACAAAGCCAGTGTTAGCGAGGTGTCAGAGCTGTAGCGGCTGTCTGTGGAGGTTCTTCTCTGGGGAGACATCGGGAGGTTGGTGGGAGAATCAGAAGGGCCTCATTCCTGGTCCTGTGTTTCCCTGTGTTTGAGTGCCAGTCCCTGTGCGTGGAAAGCCAGCTCACTCAGCTGCAGGGACGTGCACCCCACCCTTTACAAGTCTGCTGTGGGCTGTGACCAGCCCACAAAGGTGTTAAGCAGAGAAATGACATGATTCTGTGTATCTGCTTTAGAGAGATCAACTTTCTTGACAATGCGGAGGTGTGATTGGGGGTGAGCTACCAGACTGGAGTCAAGGGGAGGACTCCTGGGATAATTCAGTCCCCAGACCACCCACGAGGGCCTGGAGCCAGGCTGGAGCTGCAGGGAAGAGGAGGCAGGCAGGGAGTGCCCCTGTGGTTGGGGATAGCCACCTCATGTTAAGCTTTGGGCCTAAAGGCCTCCTGGATGAGAGGGGAGGAGGTGTAGTTTGGTCCTAAGGCAGACTTTCTAGTCACACATAGCAGACAGCCACCTTGAAGTGGCTTAAGTAACACAAAAACTAGGAAGGGAGATGCTAGTTTTTTGCTTCATGTACTGGGATATTCCAGCGGCAGGTCTTCCATGATGGTAGTATCAGGTTTCTGTCTTGGCTCTCTTCTCTTCCGATTTCTCCTGGGTTGCCTTTTCTCTCAGGCTGACCCAGTCCCTGGGACTCCAGGCGCCAGGATTCCATCAACCTTGCAGTTAGTAATCTTCCTACGAAGAGAGCTTCTCTTTCCCAAAGCATCCTCTAACGTCCTGGGGCTGACTTTCATTGGACCAGCTTGGGTCACATGTCTATCCTTGGACCAATCATGGTGGCCTACAGGATGAAATATGCTGATTGGCCAGGCCTGGGCCAGGTGACCACCCTTGGAGTTGGAGTGTAGAGACAGGTTAAGGGAGTGGTGGCCTGCCAAGGTCATGGACGTGAACCCTGGGCAAAGAGGTCAGCGGATGCACCCCACAGCCATGAAGTGCCTTGCATATGAGACCAGTGGCAGAGAATGTTTTATACATTCTCTCAGTCCTCCTTGAGCTCAACCCAGACCCTGCGCACAAGTGGCACCCAGTAAAATGTCAGACAGAGCTATGGCCACACCCACAATTTCTGCTTGTCCTGCAATGGAAAGGAGTCAGCCTCTCTCCCAGAGGGCACCGGGCTTCAGTGCTGCGAGGCTCTGCTCTTGTGTAGCAGGTGTGCATGGAGCTTACCAGGTGCTGGGCTAGGGACACAGCCGCGAGCGAGAGAGGGGCAACTCCTGCCCTCATGGAGCTCACAGTCCAGTGGACCGTCATTTGTGGGAGCGTTTGTAGGGGTGTCCTTTCCAGCCGTCTTTCTAGATACCTGGGCTCCAGGCTCGTGTCAGCCTTTGCTCACTTGTTCATCGGGTTGGCCTTGAATTTCCGCCCCCCACTCCAGGGGCCTCTCTTTCACCTGGGGGAACATTAGCCAACCACCTGCTCTGTATCCAGCCCCACACTGGGGCCACTGGAGGTACACAGAGGCACCCAGGGACTTGTCCCCACTGGCAGGGGCCGGGTGATGAAAAGGCTGGGAACGGGCACAAGAGTCTGAGTCCCGAGCCTCAGCTGGCACACCAGCCCAGCACTTCTGTGTGTGCAGGAGGACCAGGCCACATGAGCCTCGGCCCCACCTTCTACAAACCAGGTTTGCAGGTTCCACCCACCCGAGGGGCTGACTTGAGGATTCCCTTAAGTGAAAAGTGCTTTTGAAACAGCTGCCAATCATTCTGTGGAAATCCCTCTGATACACAGTGGCCTGTGAGCGCCAGACCGGGGAATACAGGTGCTGCTGAGGACAGGCTCATTCCCAAAGGGGTGGGAAGGCATGAAAGGATTCCCTGGTAGACCTGGGAGCAGAGAGAGGCCAGACAGGCCACAGGGAGTGGGGAAACGCTGACGCAAAGGCCCAGAGTTAGGGGCCCAAGGAGCTGACAGGAGACTCCCCGCTGACACCATGCTGATTGGCAGAAGCCCGGGCAGAGGGAGAAAGAAGGGAGGGAGAAATCTCTGTGTGCTTTCAAGCAGACCTGTCAAGTCTCCCATGGAAGTACCTCGCAGGGACATTTGCCTGAACGGATTATTGGGTGTCCTCCACATGGCCAAACAGCACGCTGCTGCTCAGGGGGACCGGCTTGTCCTGGTGTGCCTGGGGCTCTCCTGGCTGTACCCCTCAAAGTCCTGCACCCCAGAAACCCTCAGTCCCAGGCAAACCTGCGCGGTTGGTCACCCTACTGCTAGACCACCCTTCTGGCAAAGGCAGTGTGGTTTCTGTTTTTTGCTGTGTGTGTTTTTGGTGTGTTTGTTGTTTTGTTTTACCACAAAACTTTCTAGAGCACTAGCCCCCAACGCCATCTGGGGCTCATTGCTCTTGGGGGCCGCTCAGCCCTGCACCCCTCCGAGGGGACCCAGCTCTGTGCCCTCTCCCAGCAGCCCGGGAAGCCAGTTGAGACAGCCCTGCCCTGAGTCCCGCCTGCCATCGGGAAGGGGCAGGGAGAAGGCTCTGGTGAGGCGGGAGAGTCTTGAGCAGCATCTCTGCTTGCTGCCCTTGTCTCCCAAACTCTGCCCATGACCCTGCGCACTTCAGCTGAGGTGGCGGATGCACTTTGTGAACTTTAGCCAGATCTGGACCATCGGGAGTCACTAGACCAGTAGTTCTCCAGCGTGAGTGTGGTCAGAACCCCCCGGGAAGGCTTGTGTAAACACAGGTTGCCAGGATTCCTGATTCAGTCAGTCCGGGTGGGGCTGAGGGTTTGCATTTCTAACATATGGTCTGGTGACGCTGATGCCACTGGCCTGCAGTGCACAGTTTGAGAACCAGCGTCCTAGGGGATGGCCGGAGGTCAGGGAGCTTCAGCGTCAGTCCTGGCCCTTCCAGGCCCAGCCCTGTGACCCTGGGCACGGCGCATCCCTGTCAGAGCCTCCGTCTCCTCATCTGTGGAGTGGGGCAGATGACCCCTCGCTGAGAAGGGATTTCTGCGAGACTGCAGATTATACAGGCTGTTCTTGGCAGACACCACGTGCTTGAGAGGGGGTGTGGCAGTGCGGTGCCTCACTGCCTGGCTTTCCTGCTCCCCACCCAACCTGGGCTCCAGCCTTGTTCCTTAGCTAAGGGGTTTGGGCAAGCTGTCCTGAACTGCTTGGGGCCTCCATTTCCACATAATGACAACACCTGCCATAAATGGTGGGGGGGTCGTGAGGATTCAAAGCCACAAAGTTTGCACAGCACAAGCCCGGAGCCCACATCACACTCCATACATGGCAGCTAATAAGTAATACTAATGGTAATGATCGAAATCATAATAGTTCAGTGACCTCCAGGTTTGGAGTTGCTTAAACACGGTTCCAGCACCTGTCTGCTGAGAGCAAAAGATCCGATTAGAAATTCAAGGATGAAGTGAGTTCTTTAAGGATGTATAGACTCCCCTCGGAATTCAATAGAAAGAAATGGTTTTCAGAGAGTGTCTCCCATGGCCGCCCTCGCCAGGCCTGTGATTCTCAAAGGCAACCAGAGTCCCCCAAGTGCAGGTATTTCTAGAAGGTGTAGGCAGGGCTGAACCCTGAGGAAGGAGAGGCAAAGACTGGCCCCAGGGCCCGACCAAAAAGCCCACCACAGCCTCCAGAGCTCAGGACTTGCCCTGAGCTCCGGGCTTCCTTTGTCAGTGCCAGCGGTGGCCCAGTGGTCCCTGCCCATGACTCAGACGGCTGAGGCCAGGGCAGGAGGGTGACCAGGGCAAGGCGGGCACACCCCTCTGTGAGACCTGTCCCTGAGGCTGGCCGGCCCAAAATAGCAGTGGCAGAGCAGAGGCGTGAGCGTGCATTTCCTTAGTGCCGTCTTTCAGAAGTTCAAAGCACTGCTATTTCATTTTTTGCATTTATTTTATTCTTAGAAAAATCAAAGAAGAGGTTAAGTGACTCCTCAGAGGTCACCCAGCAGTGGCAGAGCTAAGAATGAGTCACCTGATTCATCTCTATGTGCCGAGACTAAGTTTTAACAGAGAAAGAAAAAAAATGGGATTGTGAAAGTTCTAGAATGCTCTTTTTATTTGTCCACCCAGAATACTAGAAGGAAACTGGTATTTAGTTCCCAACACTGAGGGGGAAGCTCCGCGTTCCTCACCTCAGGCCTCAAATGGTCCTTTGTAGTAGGTGTACTAGCCCAGGGTCTGGGAGGAGTCTAGGCCTCAAAGACGGCAAGCTACTTGTTCTGCTGACCAGCTAAGGAGGGGTGGTAATTCAAGCCCCCCTGATTCCTTCCTGTTTCCTCGTCTGCCTACCTCTCCCTGCATCACTGGAGTCCGCTGCAAGGGTCCCCGTTCCTTTCCTGTCTCAGAGCCTTTGTACCTACAAGTTCTTGCATCTGCAAGGCCTCCCCGAAAGTGGCTAACCTAACGCATGCCAATCTCAGATATCCTCCAGGAAAACCTCTCCTAACTCCCACAGAAGTCATGCCATTCCCCATTCAGATTTTCTGTGGCTGTGGAACAAATCACCCCGAAACGTAGTGGTTACAAAAACAACACCGATGTGTTATCCTTTCCTCTCACAGCCATGGGGGTTCAAAGGCTCCACTCGAAGGGCCACACTGGGGGTCTTTCCTGAGATTGTGGTCCGTTGACTGGGGCTGGAGCCATGCTGGAGGCTTCCTTGTTTGTGCCTTGTGGGTGGTGCTGGCTGCTGCTTGGCCTGAATTCCAGAACACCTGCACGCCATGCGTCTCTGTGGCCAAGGCTTCCTCACAGCATGGCGGCCACGTTCCAAGCTTGAGAAGCCAATAGAAGCTGTGCCCCCGGGGACGGTGCAGTTGAGAATCTCATGCAGCATCACCTGTGCTGCGGTGCCTCATTCCTTGGAATCAAGTGACCCAGGCAGCTCACCTTGGAGGAGTGGGGGCTTCGACTCCACCCCTTGATAGATAATCTGCATATATTTTAAAACCACTCCTCCCTCCTTCAACAGGCACACATCCATGCACACACACTTTGAACTATTCTTTGCCTTCCTAGCAGCCGCCCCATTACATATCTAATTAACATGTCTACTTAATTACTTGACTTACGCCTGGACTCTGTGCTAGATACAGGCAATCGTCGCATGTCTGGTGAGTCCACCGAGAGCCCCGGGCCTGGTATATCATGGGTCCTCAGGGGCTACTAATTCATTTCTCTTTTTTTCTTTGAGGGGGGAAGGGAGGGAGAAGGAGAGGGAGAGAAACGTTGATCAGTTGACACCTGAACCTACCCCGACCAGGGACTAAATATGCCACCCAGGCACGTGCCCTGACCCGGAATCGAGCTGGTGACCTTTTGCTTTGCGGGACGAGCCACACTGGTCAGGGCTACTGAGTCATTTCCTTTGCAAAGGTTTTTGACTGTCGACTCTTGCCAGCCTCTGTGCCAGGTCCCAGGAATGCAGTCGTGGGGATCACAGCTCGCTGTACAAGTGTGCACAGCAGGTGGGGCGGGCGGGGGCTGGGATGGGCGGTAAACACAAATGTCACCGGGAAAATGGAAAACAACACGTGCCACAAGGGTAACGAAAAGGATGTGATCTGATGGGGGTGACTGGGTGCTCGCCTGGATTTCCTGGTCTTGGGACAGGAGATGACATTTCAGCTGATAGCTGGAGGGATGTAGGCTCGGAGGAGGTGGTTCTCAGAGGAGGGAAGAGCAAGTACAAGTCGGTCATGCGGGAAGGCCCTGGGGTGCGTGACGGCCTGGCTGCTGGGTGAAAGAGACAGGAGGCAGCGCGTCCCAGAGGAGACAGTGCCCAGACCACATGAGGGCAGAGCCCTGGAGGCTAGGGAAGGGGCAGGGCTTTTCTCTTACGTGCAACTAGAATCCTCTAGAAGCCTCTAGACGGCTTTGAGCAGGGGAATGGTGTGGCCTCACTTCACTTCACAGAGACTGGCTCCCCCCTGAGGAGGGTCCAGGTGAGAGGCAGTGATGGAGGAGCCTGGGTGCGGCCTGGGCAGGGGATGGGGGGAGGCAGACCTGTCAAGCCCTGGTCTGGTTTAAGAGGGATTGGAGGTTGGATAATAGGACTCTGTAATGGCGATGGTTGCGGAGTGGCGGACAGCAATGTCCCCAGGCTTTGTGCAATGAACAAGCAGACACCACTCACATCCCCCCTCCTCTGTCCTCTCAGGACGTTTGTGAGCTCACCAAGGGGCTAATGCAGACGCAGTGGGGCCTGGAAGGGGTGAGCGGCTCAAATGTGCCCCTGTGTGTTTTAGCGGCTGCCATTTTATAAGGACACAATCTCCGGGACTTTATGAAGGTTCCAATCCCTGGCGCAAGCAGAAGAGGAGGCCTTTGGAAGCCTTGAAAGCCAAGGATAGGAGCAGCAGGTCTGGCCAGCCCTGGGGACCTACCTTCTCCGCAGGGCGCCAGGCTCCTTATGACAGAGTGTGAACGTCGCAGCGCCATCCTGCCGGAGTGAGCCCCTGATGAGGGGCTGTCCAACATAGGCTGTGTCACTGAATATCCCTTGCTTCATGGGCTGTGTTGGTGCTGAACTGGTCCTTGCTGTCACCATTGATTTGGACCTGGGGGGTATTTGGATGCTCATCATTTGCAGGAGGCAGGGCTTCTGTCTTGTTATCTTTGAGCCCCCGGCTTGGCTCTGGCTCCCTGGCCAGCTGTGTGCTGGTCGCTCAGCCTCTCCAAGCCCCGTGTTCTTGTCTGCGAATGTGGGCTGAGATTCCATCCCCCAAAGGTGGTCGTGAGCACAGATACTGCTTGTGCGGGTCTTGCACAGCGCCTGGTACCTCCTGCTCTCTCTCGGCAACACCATTTTTGCTTGAGTACTTCTCCTACCCAAGCTGGTCTCAGCTCCCCTTCCCTAAAACGGGCTGGTTCTGCCCGGAGTTCCTCTCCAGACTGAGCACCGCGCCCTGTGAGCACGACTCTTGTCCCTGGGCTTGAGCGTCCAGCCTTGTAAGAATTTTAATAGTTGCTGGCTTTCTTTTAAAAGGTGATTTTTTTATTTTTTAAGTACCGACTCTCCCTTTCCCAATTCAATAAGCAGAATTGTTTGTCATCCATTTATTTGCTTGAATCCAGCCAATGAAAGATTATAGATTTATGTGGACTTTAATTTGCTCAACAAACCTTTATCCACTGATTCACTGAACAAACTTTTGCCAAGAGTTTGTGCCGCGGCAGGTCCTGGGTTACAGATGAAGTGTCCACAGCCCTGCCCTCAGGGAACCTGAGCCCTGGTCGCCCGTGGCCTTGCCTGAGAGCCTTAACAATGACTGATGCCCTGAGGGAGGTGGTCCTTGTAGAGATCGACATTGAGACTCTTGGCTGCACCTGAGACATGGGGCGGACAGGATTGGTGCCAAAAAAGAGGCTTGGTGGGACTTGGGGCCACAGGGCCGGTGAGACTTGCACGTGAGTGAGTGAGTGACCACCCATGTCACCAGGGGTGCTGGGAAGTCCCCGAGCTTGGATCCTGCCCCCCCCCCAGGACTCTGGAGTCATGTGAGGTGTCTGGACTCAACGCCGAGCTGGAAAGAGGCAAACGTGCACCTCCATGCCCGCCACGTGCTTCCTGGGCGCTTGCTTTCTTATAATGATTTTTATTGAGGGAAAAGTCAGCATCTTAACCATTTTAAAGTATGCATGCAGCAGTTTTTAGGGTATTCACAATGTTGTCTAACCACCACTACGATCTAATTCCAGATCCTTTTCATCATCCCCCACAAGAAACCCTGTCCCTCCCAATCCAGCCCTCTCGCCCGGGCCCTGGCAACCACCAATCCACTTCCTTCCTGCCTCTGTGGATTTGCTCCTCTGAACGTTTAATGTGAACATGGGTGTTCTTTGGCAGTCTGAGCCTCAGTTTCCTCATCTCCTAGTGGGGCCTGGGCCTCCATCCTCAGTGGCGAGAGGCGGAATTCAGACGGAGTGTGCAGGGTGGGCCCACCGCCTAGCACAGGCAGGTGCTCAGAGGATATGGCCCCCATAAAGGAAGGGGACCCTGCAGGATGGTAGGAGGTGGCGGTGAGGTCCTGGCTGAAAGGCCTAGCCTGTTGCACTGGGACTGAGTGCTGGCTCCAGCACCCGTTACCCCACGTGGACTTCATCTCACTCACGGGGCCGTTGGGAGGGCCAGATTGGTTCACAGGTGACAGTGTTAGAGCAGTTCTGGCCCAGGGCAATCACCTGTCAATGTCAGCTACTTCATGTTGTTACAGAATCCATCTAGGACGTCCCCCTTGGGTCCAGGACAAAGCTGTCCGTCTACCTGTGAAGTGTGTGATCTGATCCCTGAGGATGGGGACTGTGGATTCATCTTTGTCCCCAGAGACAGCTCACAGCTTGACACATGGAAAGTGCTCACTGGTATTTGAAGAAATGGGTGCATGTGACCAGACAAGGCAGACAGAGAGACACCTTCAGGATCAATGGAGAGGGAGAGGACCGACATTTTTTAAGAGGTTGCCATTTGCCAGGGAGCACCTGGGACCAAGTCTGAGAATGGGCTCCTCTAGAAATGGGCACACAGACAAGGGTTCAAGCACAGGTGGCTGGTTAGAGAAGGCGAGATATCAAGCCAGTTACCACTGTGGGTGCCTGAGGGAGTCTAGTGTCCACGGGGAGCTCTGGGAAATGGTGGCTCACTAACAGCACCTGAGGGTGACTCACCTGAGGGCCGAGGGAGCTGCGGGTGATGGCTGTGGTCGACTTTCCCAGGCAGAGATGCAATACTGGCAGTGGGAAGCCAAGCTAGCAAGCCCAGAAAGGACACTGGCGCCATTGGCTACAGGCTGTCACCTTCCTCCATGGGGATGACCATGGGTGCTCTCGCCCCTGCTCAGACCCAGGCAGGCCTACTCCTTCTAGCCAGGAGCCCCCGCCTCTCTCCTACTCAGGAAGCGGATCAGCGGTCTATGAGTGTTTCCCTATTGGAGGGATGCCTAATTCATCTATTTCAGGAGCAGTAAATCACTCACAGTCACTTACTCATTCAACAGATCTGGGTAGGTCTCTCCTCCATGGCCACAGACAGAGGATGAGGCCATGGGTAAGACAGGGCGAACCTGCAGGGAAGGTTCGCAGGGGAGATTGGGGTTCTGCCTTTTCTTATGTGGAGTTTGGATGCCCAGCAGGGGAGGCAGCACACACAGGAAGTGCATCAAGAGGCCAGGCAGCGGCCAGGACGACTGTGTTGGGCCCAGGGCAGGTGTCCTGCCAGAGTCCCGGCTGAGCTGAGCGGGGATGATTCTCGGGAGGGCTGGGCATGGAGGTGGGGAAAGGACTGCATCCTGGCAGAAGGAACGGCAGGGGCAGAGGGTTGGAGGCCACAGATAGCCTGTCCATGCCAGGGTTGAAGTGCTTGGGAAGCGTGGGGGCTAAGGGTGGCAGGGAGCAGGGCACAGGGGATCTTGGGCACAGTGGGGAGCTGGCTGCAGAGCTCCCATCTAAGTTGCCTTCAAATGGCCCTGGCTGGGGGAGGGGAAGCAGCAGGAGACAGAAGGCATCAGGGAGAAGGTGGTGGCCTGGGGAGAGACCAGTGGCCTGAGCCAGGCAGTGGCTGTGGGCAAGGGTTAGGGTTAGGGTCCCTTTCTAAGGAACATCTCTTTCTAAGATGGTGCCATGATGTTGGCCCTGTTTGTTCCCCATCACAGCCCAGGTTATGGGGACTTGATTTACGCTGCGCCTCATCCCATTCCTCCCTCTAAGTACAGTTAGGTTGCAAATGGGGACTGTGACTGCTAGTCCTGCAGCGTGGGCCCTCCTTCCCTTTAGGAAGACTGACTGCGACCTGTTTGTCGCATCCATGTTGCCCTTTGACCTTTCGCCTCTAGAGAAGAAACCCAGTAAAAGTTCGGTGTCTTGACCAGCCCAGGTGGGAAGCTTCCACACTGTGGCGTTCACACAAGGGTCTCTGCTGACATCCAGAGTAGGCTGGTGACACCATGTCCTCCTTCTGAGGCGCTCCTCCTCCTCCAGGAAGGCCTCCCTCCTCAAGGCTGGGAGGCTGGGATCATGAACAGATTGCTACAGTGGCTTGTTGGGCTGCGACTGCCTTCCAGCAGGAGAATTACTGGGCTTAAGAATTTTTACATTCCGATTGTGCTGGAAATGCAGTTACCCTGAACACCCAGAGAGTGTGTTTGTCCCTTCGAACTGGCTCGATTTCTCCTTCCCCTCCCCTCCCTTTCAAGCCCTCTCCCTCCTAGTCCAAGTTCATACTTCTCCAAGTTCAGATTCCAGCCCCCCCCCCCCCCCCCCCCGCCCACACACATGCGCAGGGGCAGTGTCCCACCCTTCTTCGCTCCCCTCTCTCTGCTGGAGCTGACTTTTACCCTACCTGGGGTTCTCAGTCACGAGTGAAAACACCCTCAGTGGACATTTGGAAATGTAAGGGGGTCATTTTTAGGTCGTTGTCCCAGTGACTGGCGGGGGGTGAGTGCTACTAGCATTTAGTGGACAAGGGCTGGGGACAATAAATGTCGTGCAAGGGACAGTTCTCCACAGAGAAGTCCCTCCCCATAATACAGCAGAGATGCAGCCGAGAAACCGCTCAGCCACCAAGCCTTGTTTCAAGTCCTGGCCTGGTGTCCCGAGGAGAGTGATTGTTTCCATTTCGGGGAGCCTCAGCGACCGTCGGCTGCTGTGGGTGACAGTTCCTGTCTCTGTTGGTGATTGTGTTTCACTCTTGTGTGATAGTGTGGGGCTAGTCCACGTTCTTTTATCAGCCACTCACCAAACACCTGGCCAGCTGCAGAGAGGCACAAACATGCAAGACCTGGGCCAGGTCCTCAGGGGGCTTGTGGTTGCATTACGGAATGACTGCCATGGTCCCTGATGGGCACTGAGGACTAACTGGCAGGCCCCAGGAGGCACACAATGCATCCACTTTTCCCTGCACGCAGCCCCCAGAGCCACTCTTAGTCAGTAAATTTGCATGCTGGTTGGACCCCAGGATGTCAGTCATGCCTGTGTGGACTTTCCCATTGGCTGGAGGACAGGGCTCTCTGCATCTGTCACCAGGGCTGTTGCTCTACTCTGTTCTTTGAACGCTGATATATGAACTGAACTTTTACACAGACTCAGGTACTTGTATTAGGCTGTGTCTTTATAGACTTTTTTTTTTTAATTTTTTGTTCTTCACCCAGTCTTAGACCCAGTGGCCTCGAGGCAGAGCCTGGAGAAGGGGTTCAGGTGTGCGCCGTTACTGGAGGAGCAGTCTCAGGAGGAGGCCCAGGGAAGGGCGGAGTGTGGTGTCAGCTGGGATCTAGCTTCAGCGGAGCCCACAGGGAGATGCAGAGTGTGGGCAGCTCCGTGAGGAAGCCTTGAGGCAGGGGGGCAGCCTTCTATGGCCGTATGAGCAAGTCATCAAGCACTGGCTGTCCCCGTGACCTGGGGGACACTCTCCACCAGGCTAGATACTGCACAACGTGCTCCAAATTTCTTGGCCCAAACATGGCAGAATCCATTGCTCTAAAGACCTACCAAATTTTATCTCATTAGTTTTGAGATTTTTAAATGTATTCTCTTAGTCTCTCCCCATTTTGCTCCTTTCATTCCTCCTTTTTCCCCATTTCCACTGGCGGTGGGCACCCAGCAAAAGCAAGCCCACTGGCCAAAGCACCCAGCTCTCCTCAGAGAGCCTGAAGGACTCCACGCAGAGGAGGCTCGGGCCCCAGAGCCCTAAACCTCAGCCTGGGAGCAAAGCCCCACCCCTAGATTGGATCCTGCATTCTTTCACGGGCAGAAATACACAAAGGACTTTCATCTCTGAGAACATTCTGGGCCCTGTAACCAGTGAAGCAGTTTATCTCCTTATTCAACTCCAAGAGCTTTCTGTGGGCCACTTAAAGCCCGGTGGGATTAATGTCTCTGGTGTTTCCACTGAATTCCCGGGGAGGCTGCAGGCGCGTGAGCAGGAGAAGGCGGTGGCCAGACGTTCTTAAATGCTGCTGTCTCTGAGGGGCAGCCATTAGCAAGACCACTAATTCCTCTCTTGCTTGCTTTTTTAACGCACTTCCCACAACTTACCCACTTTGCCCTTGGAAGTTACCCCACTGGTTCTGGAAGTCCTGTCACTGCCCGAAGGTTTCTAGATTCTTCCCTACAAGGGTTTGAACCTGCATGGCCAACACGAGGAGCAAACACCATAGTAAAAAAAAAATAAGATGTCTACAGTTAGTAAGAAGCCTTTGAAGGGGACTGAACAGGAATGTAACATGATTTGATTGGCATTTTATGAGGAACCTCCGTTGGCAGTGTGGAGAGTGTGTGGGGGAGGGACCGAGCAGTTCGGAGGCTGTTGTAGAGGGCACGGGTGAGGGCAGAAGCGGCCAGTTGAAGGAAGATGGGCTGTTGGATTTAATGGAGGGGGTGGTGAGGGAGGGGATTCTCAAGAAAGACCCCCACATTTCTGAATTGCGCAGCTGGGTGAACGGAAGACAGGAGGGGAGGAGGCCAAGAGGGGAAGAGGAGGAGTTCAGGTTTGGGCACAAAAAGTCTGAGCTGGCCTGTGGGCCAGCCGTGTGGAGACACTGAGTCACCGCTGAATGAAAGGGTCAGGAGCGGGTGCTGGAGCTAAAGCATCCGGCTGTCAGCATCTGGCTAGTGTTTGAAGCCGTGGGACCAGATAGATCTTTTAGGGGAAGAGTGTGGATAGAGATGGGGGCCAGGAAGGGAGGCTGCAGGACCTTCCCCCACCCCCGCCCACCCCAGGGTGAGAGGCCACCTGCAGCCCAGGACCTAAGAACCCTGCACTTTTCCTTCTACTTTTCAGCATGACAACTTGCTTTCCCTCCTTATTCCCAAAGAGACAGATTAAAATTGACCCCTGACTGGTGCCACCGCCCAGGTCACTGTCTGTCCTGCAGAGGTTCAGGGAGGGCAGTCGTATTAGATGCTACACGAGTGGGCTGTGGCCTCGCAGGCGACACCCAGTGTTCAGAAAGACAAAGAAAGTGCCCTGGCTGGTGTGGCTCAGTGGATTGAGCATGGGCTGCAAATTGCCGGTTCAATTCCCGGTGAGGGCACATGCCTGGTTTGCAGGCCACATGAGAGGCAACCACACATTGATGTTTCTCTCCCTCTCTTCTCCCTCCCTCCCCCCTCTCTAACAATAAATAAATAAATTTTTAAAAAAGGCAAAGAAAGAAACAATGCTTAAGAAAGACACTTTGCATTTTTAAAATTCTGATCTGTTTATTCTCTTTTTAAAATCAGTATCTCGCTCTGCTGTTAAGGGGAAGTATCCTCAGAGTGGAGCCCCTCACGGTGACAAGGGGACTATGAAGCAGTGTGGGACTGGGCAGGAGAGGAAAGGAGACAGAAGGTGGCTGCAGGTGTCTGGAAGGACCTGGGTGGGGACAGGGCAGGGTGGCCCGGAGGGACTGGGGAGAGTGCCTGTTCTCTGGGATGCTTGCCTCTCCGGGACGTCCTCAGTAAGTGCCCGCTTCTCATCCCTGCTGTGGGCTGGCTCTGAAGAGAGGGCGGATGGGAAGATACTGAGCTGGCATCAAGGTGGGTTTGGGACAGGAGCCAAAGCCCAGGCGCCCATCACGTCTGGTTCACCACACCTGCATCTGAAAGGCGTGCTGGGAAAGCCCCACGTCACTTATTGGGAACTCGAGCTAGCTGTGGCTGAGAAGCTGGGGTGCCTCGGACTTCAGAGAAGCACTTATGTGTGTGCTGTGCGTGACGTCACACTGCCAGTCACTTCAGCACCTGATACTGTTTCTGCTGTAAAAAATGTGGCTGTCCCCTGAAGTGATGGATCCAGACCGTAGAGAACCCACTTCCCCAAAGGTCGGGTTTTAGTACCAAATGAATCGTGGCACCAAACTACGTTTTGGATTTGGAAATGACAGGCAAATAGTTGAGACCCTGTACTTGAACACAGCTTCTCCGAACAGATTGGGGAGACCTCGGTGCATCCACATAGAGGCACTCCGTCAGCTGGGGGAGTGGGGGGGAGAGGAGGGGAGGGGGCAGAAGGAAGGAAAGCAGCTCCGTCCACACCGGGGTGAGGGCAGAGCCGAAACACATGAAGTGGAGCACACATTATACGTCACAGACGACAGCCGCTGCGGTGTGCCTATGAGGTGCCGTCCCGGTCTGTGCAGGCTGCGGTCACGGAAGACCACGGACCGGGTGGCTTATAAACAGCAGACATTTATTTCTCACAGTTCTGGGGGCCAGAAGTTCAAGATCGAGGCTCTGGCAGATTTGGTGTCTGGTGGGGTCCCCTTTCCTGGTTCATAGAAAGTGCCTTCTTGCTGCGTCCTCACATGGCGGAGGTGGCAGGAGTCTCTCTGAAGTCCCTTCTGTAAGGGCACCAATGTCTTTCTCAAGGGCTTCACCCTCCCGACCTGGTGACCCCAAAGACACCACCGCCTGGACCATCACCTTGGGGTTTAGGACCCAGCCCATGAACATTCGGCCCGTAACAGGCGCGCCTACTTGGGTTGCATACAAATGCCCGCAGCCCTGCTGTCTCAAAGGAAACGCCAGAAACTGGTTGCCTCTGGGGAGAGGAGCTGGGTGCCTGGCCTAACCCTCAGGCCTCCATTTGCTTTTCCTGCCCAGCTCCTGGATGTCTCAAGGACCTTCAGGGTTATCGATTATATTTTGTATGAGGAGATTCCCTAGAGCTGGGGCAGGTCAGTGTCAGGAGAGCTTCTGGGAGTCCACCTCCTCCCCAGGTGAGGGGCTGAGGCAGCGCGAGCAGGGCCTGGCCCGGGGCCTCGGCTACGTGGCGTTTGTTTCCGGTAACTTCAGTTTTCAAAGGTGCGTACGGCTGGTCCCCAAAGTCACCCTGTCTATGTGAGGCAGTCCTCACCTCCCAGGCCTCGTTAATGTCCCTGTCAAAGGAAGATGATGGGACAGTTGATAACGGTGACCTGTGTGGCCAGCTGTCATGAATAATAAAGAGCAAGTGGCGGTGGCTGGGTCCCTGATGTGCTCCATGCCCCCCGGAATTTGGAACGGCGTGTCCAGGGAGCTTGTGGCTATAAGAATTAAAAGGGGAGAATACATCCTGAATGTGATATAAAAATGTGACATGTCCCTTGTGTCTTCCTTGCTGAGAATTTTATTCCCCTTTCCATCCCTCCTGGCATCCAGGGTGGGCACAGAGCAAACTTTGCACCCCCAGGTCTTGCTCATTTATCACAAACTCTTCCCCTGAGTAAGTCCTGTCCTCTGCCCTCAAGAGGAATAAATAAAAGGCTGGAGAAGGCTGGGCATGTTCCTGGAGACAGTCTGCGTGGAAACCACTGGTCAAGATCAGTGGCCTCAGACAATGTTAAATCTGTTCTTCCACCGGACCATGGCCTCCTGCTGCTGAAATGCACGGACTCTGGTCTTCGCCTGATTTTAGGCGAATAGAACATGGAGGAAGGAATGTCCTGGAACCCTGGCTCTGCCATGGATGGCTCCTCCCTGAGCTTGTCCTCACTCCTGTCAGTGGGGACAGTGACACCCGCGTCTCCTGATGATGGATCAGGAGATTTAAATCAGGTGATTTCAATAAGCGCACATCCCACGGGGCTTACCAAACGCTCAGCAAAGGAGGCTACTGTTATTATCACTGTTTTTATTAAGCCTATCACATGTTTTTTAAATGTAAAGATATTTCTCCATACAATTTTTGGAAACCTTAGGCATTTGCTCATCTGCCAGAAGATGACAAATCAGAAACGCTAGTGTGGGCTCAGACACAGCCCAGCAGGCCAGTCTAGACATTCGGCGTTTTGTGTGAACGTGGGCTTTCGTGGCGGGGACTTTGTGCAGATGGTGGTCTTAGAATCTTTTTATGGTGGGGTTTGGCATCCTGAACCGCAACTCGGAGCTGCTGTGCCCAGAACAGGTCACTGACGCCCCGCCCCTGAGGCCTTTTATCCTGGGAGCCCTGTTCGGGCGGAGGGCGGTATGGGCGCCCTAATTATGCAAGCGTCAGTCTCCAGAGGCCTTGAGAAGAGCCTCTATTGTTGGGCCTCCTTGCCTGGGAAAGATGACGAAGTTCTGCCAGGCGGCCGGGGAAGAATGTCCCTCGGTTTATGTCCCTTCTTCCACCAGAGAAAAACAAGGCAGATATGAGCACTGCCTGTTCGTAGCTCCCAAGTTTCTGTGTCGCCCTCGCCAGCAGTCAGAGAAGGCCAAAGGCCACCATTTCCTGGAAAAGATGTCGGCCTGTCCCCTGCCCCTCCGGAGAGTGAATGGGCTCCTTGTTGTCAGACTTAGAATGAACTGGACTGTGGGTGGCAAAGGCACATTGTCTCCTGCGTTGGCAGAGAGAATTATGGATGCCTTGGAAAATAACACATTTGCCTCTTGGACACAGTCACAGCCAGTTCCGCTGTGCGGCCTCTGAGTAGCCAGGGGTCACCGTGGAGGCGACTGGCTTGGAATCTTAGGTTCCAGCTGGAAGGCCATCAAGCTTAGCTCCTTCCATTGGCTGGGACTGGTGTGGTGCACCCTGGGAGGCCAAGGCAGGTCTGCGCTGTTGGCGGCACCTGTGCAGGAGGCCTCTGTCTCTGTACCACGTGTAAGAGCCAGGGAAGGGCTCCGGAGATCTTCCAGCCCCTGGCTTTCAGCCGGGAGATTTTGTTCTTTGGGGGACATTTGGCCATCACAGCTGGGAGAGGGGTGCTCCTGGCATCTAGTGGGTAGAGGCTGAGGACGCACAGGATGGCCCCCCACAGCAAAGGATGATCCAGCTCAAAACATCAATAGTTCCAAGGCTGAGGAACCCTGGTCTAGCCCAAGGTCACGACTCCCGTTTGGCAGGTGGGCGTTTGAGGTCCAGATTGATGAAGTGCTTGCAAACATTCAAAGGGTTTCCAATGCAGTGCCAGCAGCCAGGGTGTGTGGCTTTGACCTTTAGACTGAGTTGCTTGTCCAGAGACAGAATGGAGTTCCCAGGCAGGAGCTGGTTGCCATGGCTCAGCATGCCCATACTTCAGACAGAAGTTGGGTAGTAGCCGGAGGGTTCTCGTGGGCCATTTCACGGCTGTGGCTCGATGGCCCGTTACGGAGGGTGGGGCCGAAGAGCAGCCTTCTGCACTGTTATTATCTCGAAGGCAAAGTGACTGCTTTTTAGGTCACAAGTGTCCACTCAGAAAGCCGTGTGGCTACTAAAGGAGTGAGTGTGCACACCAAGGTGGGCCTTAGAAATGCCCCAGCTCCGCGGAGACCCGGATGGTTGGTCCCCGCTCTGTCCTCGCTGTCCTGGATGGCCCAACAGCAGCTTACAGCTCAGAAGCTCTGCCTCTCTCTGAGCACCTCTGGGACTTGGCCTCTTTGGCCCTTGGGAACCCTCAGCTTCCTTACCTATAAAATGGTGCTGATAATTCCTGCCTTCTCTCTCTCAGAGTTGGGGAGGAATATGAGAATAAAATGTTAAAATCTAAGGGGAAAAAGTGCTTTGGAAATAGCATTGTCAGCATACATGTGGCTCTTGTCTCGCCACCAGTGGGCTATGAAAACTACCCTTGGCCACCTGTTGGGAGAGGAAAGTGGGACATGTCACCTCTAGTCACCCTGGTCTGGGTGCCCAGTTAACCAGCTGCCATGATGTAAATGGTCTGTATCCACGTTGTTCAGCATGGAAGCCGTCAGCTGCATGGGGCTGTGGAGCCCTTAAAATATGGCCAGTGCTGCTGAGGAACTGAATTTTTCATTCAATTGTAAGTTGAGTATTTTAAACATAAGTGGTCCCCTGTGGCTGGCGGCTGGCGGCTGGGTCTCAGAGGCAGTCTTGGACCATTGGTGTGGGGTGGGCGGGTTGGTTGGCTTTGTCTTCAAAACTATGGTTTGGCCCCAAAGCCACACACATTTCAGGTGTTTTCCTTTTTTTTTTTTTTAACAAATTAAGTGGCCGTGATTTTTCTCAGCTGTGTCACTATCCCTTTGTGGTCAAAACCTGGACAACAGTCATTCTTAGCCTAACCCAACAGGGACCCTTTGCCCAGGACTCGGGCTTAGGCAGAGAGCCAGCACAGGGTGGTCTGGGACGGCAGCTTCGGAACGTGGAAGGTCTCATGCATCTCGAGGGGGTGTCATTCCATCTCCTTAGAAGGCAGCCCAGCACCGCGGTGACCTTCTGTCTGAGGTGCCTGACATGGAACCTGGCCTCAGAGCTAGAGACAGGATTTTTCAAGGACGTGTTCCCGGGGGGGACAAGGGGAGAGAGGAGGCCGGTGAGATTGTGGTAACCTCAGGCCCAGTCTTGCAAAGGCCTGACCTGATCCCGTTCCAGAGGGGACTCTGGAGATTAGTCACACTGCACGTTGTCCCCAGCTGGCGGCAGGGGGCTGGCTCTCTCTCCTGGCACCTGTCGGTTACTGGTTGACTACTCTCCAGGTTGTAGGGGAGTGAATTCTCTCCCCTCTGGATTTGGGCACCCCGGCACCCCTAGGACAGTTTTGCAAAGAAAGGCTGTGGGTGCCCTGGAAAGTCAGATGTACCTGTGCGTCCCCTACACCCCAGTGTAGGTGGGGTGCAGCTTCCACCTTGCCACCTGCACCTCCACAGCCACTCTGGGGTAGGTGGCTACAGCAACTGAAGTCTGAATACCCGACAAGCAAAAGGGCCCCAGAATGCACCCAGAGGGGCTGGGGGAAGGGAGGAGGGGCCAGTGGCTCTCTTGTGGGCTTGAAACCACCAGAGAGGAATGGGACTGAGCTGCTGATGCTGAGGGAAAGACTTTCACCACATGAGGAGCCAGAGTCTTGGAACCTGGCTCCAAAGTGGCGGCTGTCCCTGCCTTAGAAGTCAGCCCACTGCATTTAAGGGACAGTTAGAGAGTGGGGGCAGTTCCTGAGGGTGTCGGTCCTAAGTCCGCCCGAATCCCGTTACCTCTCCTTGAGAGCCCTCGACCTGCCTTTGAACGACGGTTATTGTGGCAGCCCCATCCTGCACCGACTGTCCCTGCAGCAGGGCCGCAGGACGAGAGCTCCCCACCAGCCTCCCGGAGAGCGTCGTCACCCGTCAACAGGTGAGGGGCTGGTCATGTTGGCGCTTCGTTGGGGTCACTGGGCCAGTGTGGCGTGGCTGTTAGAGTCCACACTCAGGTCCGCCTGTCCTCTGTGCTTCTGCTGTCTCCCCACATGGTCACTGCTAAAAATCCCTGGGGACAGCATCCTGTGCCCCCTGCCCAGAGACCTCCCGCCGGGGCGTCGCTGTGACTTTTGGAGTGAAGGGCCATTCTAAAACTATAATGGAAAGAGTAGAATGTTCACTGCAAAGTAAAAACTTGGGGTATAGTTTCAGGGTACCTCAGACTGCTCACTTAAATTCATCTAAGAATCTCAGCTGAAGACCACCCCCCGTCAGGTAGAGTAGACAGACTTTTTCTGGAAAAGGCCAGAAAGTAAATAAATACTTTAGGTTTTGCAGGCCATACAGTCTCCGCTGCAGGCTCTCAACTCGGCTAACATAGTCAGAAACACCCATGACCTGATGTAAACACAGAGGTGTGTCTGCGTTCCATGTGTTCCAATAAAACTTTATTCACAAAAAGAGGTGGTGGGCCGCATTTGGCCTGTGGGCCAGAGTTTGTCAACCATGAGGCTGAGCCGATCCTGAACCCCTCCTCAATATGATCACAGCTGTTTAAATGGCGGGGGTTCTACCCGCCTGGGCGTTCATGAGGCCCCACCGTCTGCGAGGCGCCCTCTGGAAGGGCAGAGAGTGCCCTTCTCTACCGAGCGTCGGGCAGGTGCAAGGGCTCTGCTGGCCACGTAACCTCAGGGGCGTGCTCCTGTCCCCCCGCCGTGAACCTGTCACAAGCAAAGATGAGCTCACCACTCTCAGGCGCCCCGCGTTCGGGGCCTCGTGGTTTTCGTCACAGCGCTCTGTTTCATAGCTGAAGCGCAGGCCCAGTTCCTTGTCTCGGTGAGGCAGGTGTCACAGCATGCATCTTTGGAGTGATCGCTGAACTCGTGTGCGCTCCCCGCAGCTGGGGAGCCCCCCGAGGGCAGGGGCCCTGTCCCTCTTGCTAATCGTCACGTCCCCGGAGCCTGGCACAGCACCTGGCACAGGGCGGACTCTTAACGGATATGTGTTGAGTGAGTGGGTGGGTTAGCACTTGAATGTGGGTGAGGAGTCAGGGCAATGGGGTGGGCTCGTGTGGTCACCCAGAACTTTCCCAAAGTGGCACCCTCTCGCCACTTCTTGACAGCTCTGCACTGTTCTGAAGCTGGGGAGTTGGGACCTCTGGGCAGCAGGGCATCTGGGTGGGAGCGGAGGCTCGGCAGAGCCAGGGCGGGTCCCCAGGCCAAGGAACAGAGCCCGGGCTGAGCGCAGCCACTATGAGAGGGCTGTGCTGAGGAGTAACAACAAGTCTTGGCCTGAAGGAGCCTCACAAAGACGGCTGTTCGGTGGTGAACAAGGGGAGACGTGTTCTGCAGTCGCCGCCAGAAGCAGAATTAATGACACCAGGCAGCGGCCTGCTGGTCTCGCCTTCTGCCCCGACCTCCACCCAGACCTCTCCCCCATATTGGGAAAAGCCGTGGCTGCCCCTGCCCTGGAGACTTAAACCCAATTCATAAATTTCCTTTCCTAATTAGGCACAGGAATAATGGAGATGATTATTAATAATGGATGAGGTTTTTTTTAATGCCCCCTTTAGGAGCCGAGCCTGAGAACAGTGTCCTTGATGATAAGCATCCACACTGCCACCACGCTGGGCTCCGTGCCCAGGACACCAGGCAGCAATAAATAAATCAGAGGAGTGAGCGTCCCGTGGAGCTCGGGCACCAGACTGGGAGTCACAGATGGAAGGGCCCGGAGCCCCTTCACCAGGGAGGCCTCAGGCACCAGCCAGGGGGACAGAGAGGCTGCCTGTGCCTTCGTCCCTTCCCTTGTGAGCCCAGGCCAACCCAGATGGGGCCTTTCCATAAGGGGGCTCCCTCCCTCCCCGACTCTGTAGGGCTCAACCTGCACAGGCCTCCCTGGGGCTCGGGGTGACTGCCTGCCGCCTGTTCACTCTCTGATTGGGCGTCTCATTCTGTCCTGCGCCAGCCTCTGGAGGAGGCTCTGTGGCCTTTGCCCAACCCACAGTGGAAGGAACTGAGGCTAAATCTAAATGATTAAATGATTTTCCCAGGGTCAGAATCTGGAATTTAACTCCAGGTCCTTCTGACTCAAAGCCTGTGTGGATAACCCCTATGCAGAACGGGGGAGGTGCCCCAGGGAGGAGGGGCCTGGTGACGGTGATACCTGGGAGGAACCAGTGCAGGCCTGGCATTGGAGAGGTGGTAGGGCAGAGAGGAAGAGCAGGTGGAGCAGGGTCAGAGGGCGCAGCCAGAGGATCTGGCCTCTGGTGGCCTAGCTGTGGAGCAGAGGGTATGCCAACACCTGGCTGGGGCCTGAGACTGGGAGGGGGAGGGCGGGGCAGGGAGGCAGTAGCTCACCAATGGATGCACAGCACAGGGGCTGGGTGTGTGAGGGACACTTCACATGCAGGGTAGTTGCTAAGAAGAGGTCAAGGGCAGGAGCGATGTTAGGGGGCCAGCAGTGACGGGGGGACCAGGGGTCCTGGACAGCTGTCCCTAGCCCGGTTGGCCTTGAGGGTCAGGCCCCTCTGGGTCGCTGAGAGAGCCTCTTGCCAGAAACTGGCCAAGGCCTGTGCACTTCCACGGGCCAACAGTTTCCGTCCCCAGTGGACGGGATGCTCAGCCACAGCAGTCCCCGGAGTCCCGCTGACATGCAGGTGGGGGCTCCGGCCAGGCTGGGGAGTCGGTGTGAGACCTCCAGGAAGACAGCATGATGGTGCTGGGCAGGACACGGCCTGTCTCCAGAGCTCGCCAAGCACGGCCCTACCTCCCCAGCACACTGCTTGACCCCAGCCCTGGTGGAAGGCCAGTAGCCCCCATTTAGGCCTCAACCTGCATCTCTCCTGTAGAGCGGAGAGGGGGTGCTCCTTAATTTTGGAAAAGGCAGGTACTCCTCCCCATCCCCCTATACCCTCCGGAGCTCAGCCCCCTGTCTTTCTGTTCAGTGTGGGCCGGGAATCCGTGCCTTCTGCCTACTGTGATTGGGCAGCCAGGAATTTCCTGCTATGGGAACTCTCATCTGGGGGAGGCATCAGGAAGACTTATGAAAGGTTGTGGGGGTCTCTGTGCTGTACCTGAAGCCTGAGCCAGATTCCCATAGGTAGAGATGGGGTGGAGCCCTCCCCCCCAGGCTGAGATGCAGAAGCTCACTGTTTTCACCTGTTTGGTTCCAAAGGAAAGGCCCTCTTTCTCTCTAGAAAGGGGGCTTGTTCGGAAGGTTTGCATAAAGCTCCCTGTCTGACCCTGCCACACACTCTGGCACCTTCCCGGTAGGAAAGGCGTGAGTGGCCCCACACGGGAGCTGGCCCGCGTGGGAGGGTGGACACCCTGGCACAGGCCTCCTCCAGGGTGCCCTGTGCCCATGAATGGACAGCAGTGGGCCTGAGTTGGCCCTTGTGCGGGAGACAATGGGCTCTGTGTGGGGGTGGGGCATGGGGGAGGAGGCTGTGGGCCCTGCTCCCAACACCACCTCCTCCTCAGTGGACCCTGGGGCTGGGGACCCCGAGGCAGTGAAAGGGGGTACTCAGCCCATGAAGGAGCCTCTGAGGACCCATGCCCTTGGGGTATTTGGAGGTGGTGAGGGAAGCAGGGCTGAAATGTGAGGCCCACAGTCTCCCCTCCCCTCCTCGGAGCCCCAGCATCCTCTTTAGTCCAAAGGGTCAGTGAAACAGCTTCTGCCACCAACAACTGGTCCAGCAAAGCTTCCTGGCCCCTCACTGTCCTTGTGAGCCCAATAAACTGACAGTGGAACCGAAAGGAGCCCCACACTCCATGAGGGCCATGAGGCTGTGTCCTGGAGAGGGGCTGTGTCCCCCACTCTGCTTCTGCCACCAGTGGCCAGTGCCGTGCCTGAGATGCTATCGTGGAAGGGACTAGGCAGGGTCAGGGGGCCCCAGCTGCCTTCTGACTTGAGTTTCCCATAGTAAAGGCCAGTGTGTCCTCTGTGGTTTGGGAAGTACATCACAGACATCGTCCCCTTGAAGGAGGCTGGTCTCTACAGCTCAGGGGCCCTCGATGAGCCCCGCAGGGATGAACTGTCAGTGCCTGTGACCTGCCTGATGGGACTGGCGCTGGGCTTTGGGAGGCAGGAAGCAGAGCGGCACCTCCTCGCCCCACTAAGTGCGCCATCCGTTCAGCTCCAGGGCGTCAGTCAGGAAACTGGCCAGACGGGCACGAGTCACCAAAGACTTTGACACTTAGGTGCGGTGACACTTAGGTTCCCCAGAGACCCGCGGCATACCCGAGGCGTCGCCAGCAGGGGCTGACGCTCGGGCTGAGCTCAAGAAACGGGAGCTGCGTGTGCAGGCGCTGGCCTCTGAAGGCGGCGGCACACAGGGTCACAGGGTCACAGGGTCACGAGTCTGAGCCGTGAATAAAGCTGTAGCTTCCATCTCACAGTGGCCACTTGATAGTAAAACGAAGAACCTGGCCGTCACTCCCCTCTAGTAGGAGGTGTTGAAAGAAATCCTGCAACCCTGAGGTTGTTTTTACCCTATTCATTGTTCCTTTGATCCATTCATTGTCCCCTCCTGTCAGTCAGACGTCCCCTGTGCACAGCCCACCCTGACGAGGAGGGAGCAGTGGCAGGTTCCCGGCCACCCATGAATATGCGCTGAGTTGGCTGTGAGTACTGTCGCAAGGCACACCTGCGTTCCGATCCTGACAGGCACCTGGCCACGTGGCCTCCCCTCCCCACTTCCCAACAGGGACATAAACAGGCTCTGTTCCGTGCAGGCCCCAGCCCGTGGTGGCTGCCACTCCTGGCACCTTCCGTCTTCTTGTTCGACAGTCACAACAAGCCCAGGAGGAATGTAGGGAAGATTTTGTCACCGAAAGTGGCTGGGGGACCTGCCTGACCTCACATGGCTCCTCCAGGACACTGGATGGCTGGTGAGCCTACAAGGTCCCACTGAAATCTCCTTGGTTAGCTCAGCCTTCTTGACACCCACTCAGATGGGCGCATCTGAAGCTGCACCCTCTCCACCCCCCGATGCTTTTTAATAGAGATTTCCACAAGATGTTGGGGCTCTGAGCTCTTGTCCCCCAGCACCTGCTAGCACCTGCCAGGAGGAGTAATGATATACCCGCTGGTGGACTTGCTTGTGGGTGTCCTCAGCGGTCCTCTTCGTTCCCTGGGCTCTCAGCTCCATCTCCCAGACTTCCCGAGGGGCGGCCCGACCCGCTTAGAAACTCTCCAGGCGGTAGCTGGACACCCCAAGAGCTCACCTCTTTGTTCGTTGTCCCTGAGGGATCACGGCCTTGGTTGCCTTGATGTCCACTGTTTTGTAAGCTATTGTTTTATATATTTGGTATATTTTTGGGATGTTTCAGGTGGGGGAGTCAAATGTAGTCTCGGTTACTTCATCTCTGCAGGAAGCTCTTACTGATGCATCTTTCAGTTGCAAAGAAAGCAGCTCCTCCGATAAATCAAAACTGAGCCCAGGCAGTTCTAAATCACACTGGGGTTGCTGGCCTCGGCGTCTTTACAGGCGACAGGCGTGGTTAATGAATACAGCAGACAAAGCCTCGCTGGGTCCCTGGAGAGAGCGTGTGGCGACCGCTGACACCTCATGGCAGCTCCTGCCTTTCTGTTGTGTTTACGGAATCTTGGCCGGGAGGAGGGAGAATGACAGTGACGGAGGGGACGGAGCTTGAGCTGCCTCAGGTCTGGAACCTCACACTCAGGCTGATCACCTGCCTCTCACAGGCCCCGCCCTCCCCTGTGAACCTTAGCACTTTGTGGCTTCCTCCCCTCAGCCACGAATGACCTTCACCTTGCCCATGAGCGCATCTCTCCTCCTCTTGGAGACTGCTAGCTCCTTGAGCAAGGCCGTCGGGTCCCAGCCAGCTCTGCAATGACCCGTGGGCAGCTGGCAGCAGACTTGGTAAAAGCAGTTTACATCGAATTCGTCTTTGCACCCCCAGCTCCCCGCACAGTGCCAGGCCCAGAGGACGCTCAGTGCAGTTTTGGTGGATGGATGAAAGAATACATGAATGAGCACCTTCACAATGCTGTCTTCTAGAATATGACCCATCAGTCTGTCCCCATAGGACTAGCTGTCCTACCATATCTAGAAAGAAGTGCTGGCCACGCCCACTGGGAAGGAAGTCCAGGCAGGGGCAGACCTGGCCTGCAGCCTGAAGATCAGGGTCCCACCCTGCCCCCAGGACAGCGACTTGATCCTAAACCCTAGTTTGCATTCTCTTTTCTGAAATGACACCTCCTAGGCTTCTTTCAGGTCCAGCCCCCCCCCCGCCCCCCCCCCCCCCCCCCCCCGTCCTTGCTAACAAGTGACTCACGCAAGGGTAGGTAAGGGTGGGTAGGTAACAACACAACACAACAGCTGTTCTCTTGGCAAAATCCAAGATGTGTATGCCTAGGACTAAGTTTTACCAGATACCTCCCTCTTTTCCTATCTGTTAGCATTTTTGCCTTGGCTAACTCCCCTACACACTGCTGGGGGGCCCTGTGCAGAAGGATCCTCTCAAATAAATCCCCTCTTTCAATACCAATTGTGTTTGGAAAAAGTAAGCAAAAAGGAAATTCCCACCTCACTGAGAGTGGCTGTAAAGAAAGAGGCACTCGGACATTCAGTGTCAGAGTTCCAAGTGAAGTTTAGAACCAACCTTTCTTTGTGAAGTTGATGGAATTTCTCACTGGGGACCCTGGGGGCATTTTTCAAGGGGTAATTCTGCCTAGTGTGGGACTATCCTGGTCACGGTGGTTGTTCATACCCATAGCTTTGCCAGACTCATTGTAGCCACAAACACAGCCCCCACCCCGTATTTCCAGGGGCCTGCTGGAGGGGGTGCACCCCTGACCGAGACCACATGGTAGATGTTTTCCCAGCCATGGGAGTGTTGGGTGACAGATGGGCCATTGGCAGGCTGGTGTGGGGGTCCCTGTGGGCTGCAGCCCGGAGCTGTCCCAGCCTGGGAAGACACGGACAGAATGGACAGGGACCAAGATTGTTTCCCTTTGCAGCGAAAATAAGGAGGCAGACTCACTGGGGTTTGGCCTGTGTGCCTGGTCGTACCTCTGGCTCTCCAGCAATGACCGCCCCTGCTGGGATCTGCCATAACTCACCCTGTGCAGGCTCAGCCAAGCTAGGGACACCCCAATGTGAGGAAATGGGGAAAGGATTTTTTTTTTTTTTACCATAAAAAGCCCTGAAGAAGTTCATCATGGGGAAAATGAGAATCTTTTTGGATTTCCTTTCCCTTATTTTAGAGTTTATTCCTACTTTGAATTCTGCACCGTACAGTCATTTCAATGCTGGGTTTTCTGAAGGATCTCGCCCTGACTGAGCATCTGTGTGGTTTGGTGACATCCTTGTCCCAGCCATTCCTCAGGAAGCATTTCTGAATCTTCTTGGTCTCTCTGAGGATCTGAAGGGCACCCCCAGCACCTTGCATTTGTTAATGGGGTTTTAACCCCTGTTTCCTGGGGAGCCTATAGCGGCTCCCTGGGTCTCCACACCCAGCTGCAAGGGTGCCAACTTGATAACAATTCCAGAACCCGTAACTACTCCCTTCTTTCTGTCTTGTCTTGTTCCAAATGGGAACACAAGAAGACAAACACTGGGGACAAACAGCGTGGCAGTTCCCTAGAAAAGTAATCACGCGAACATCGTAGGACCCTAGATGTTTATCGAAAAAAAATATGAAAACGTGTCTGTGCCACGATGGATACATGATGTTTACAGCAACTTCATTCATAGTAGTCGAAACCTGGAGACAGCCTCGGTGTCCATCAACAGGTGGGCGGATCACAAATTGTGGTATATTCCCGTGATGGAGTAGTATTCGGCAATAAAAAAGGAAGAGCTACTGCAAAATGCAACGATGTGGACAAATCTCAAACTCACTTTGCTAAATCAAGAAAGAAGACATACACACCGCACAGTTCCATTTCCACAGAAGGCAGAAGAGCGGCTGCCCTGGGGTGGGGATGGACTAGGAAGAGGTCCGGGGAACCTTGCTGGGGTGATGGAGATGTTCTGTGTCATGAGGGCAGTGTGGCTGACCCTGGCGTACCCACTTGTCACAGCTGATCAGACCGCATGCTCCAGATGGGTGTGATTCACTGCATTGAATTACTTTGATCACGACAACGATGACAACGACAATAATAAAGCCATCCATGGTGGCCTTTGGGAAATCAGTCACTTATTCCCCATGTACCGGCATACCCCTCAAAGTGCCTACTATTAAGTGGACGAAGAGTCTAGGGCATGTTGTTGATGCTTTTGCACGTAGTCACTTCTTGAAGACCTGTCCGAAGTCGCTAGTAATGTCTGTACATTTGTCCATCCATCATCCCCCTTCCCTCCCTTCCTCAACCCCCCTTCCCTCCTTCACTCTCAGCTTTCCCTTCTCTTTCTCCTCCTCTTCCTCCTCCCCTCTCCCTCCTCCTCCTCCTCTTCCTCCTCCCCTCTCCCTCCTCCTCCCTACCACCCTCCGTCCCATCCCCACCCCCCATCATTCCTTTTGCAACTCCAGGCGCTTCTTCCCAGGTGTCCCAGGGTCTTCCAGGGCCTTTGGGATGAGTCTGCCTTTCTCAGAGGAGAGTGAACCAGCTTTGTTTCAAGCCCGTCCATACGTGTGCTGGAGGTCCA
The DNA here is from genome assembly GCF_022682495.2 of Desmodus rotundus. NCBI lineage: Eukaryota > Metazoa > Chordata > Mammalia > Chiroptera > Phyllostomidae > Desmodus > Desmodus rotundus. Next base: position 129,792,988 of record NC_071393.1, on the reverse strand, counting down.
CCCCACGCAGCCTGTGCCAAGGGGGAAGACAGGCTCACTCCAAGGACCTCCTGGATTGAGTAATGACAAGGGGACCCTGTAGGCGGTGTCAGATGCTTTGTCAATGACAGACCTTTCCAAATTTTGGCCACCACATGCATGTAAGCTGAGACAGCTGCAGATCCCCTCCACACAGGCCAAATCCAAGAAAGGAGACAGCTTGCCCCTCTCAAGAAATTAGCTTAAGAACTGATGTTGATGAACCTCCCTTTCTCTCCTTCCTCCCCAGGGTCCCCCATAAGCCCTGCTTCCCACCCCCACCTTCATAGGAAGCGGATTTAATGCCTCAGCTGAGAGAATGAGATGCTCTGTTATTTTTCATGGGAAATTAAACCTGACCCTGCTGTCAGTTAGCTCATGCCGAGGGAGGACGGATGGCCCTGGGCGGGCGTGGTGCTTAACCCCTGCTGGGAGCATGCCGCCTGGCCGCAGGCCAGCCATGATGTCACCTGCTGCCTCCCAGAGTGGGGGTGGGGACAGCAGGACAGGTCAGAGAGCCTGGGCCACAGATGGCAGTGAGGCCACCCTGGCTGTCACCACGACGGTCCACTGGCTCATGCAGGGGACACTCAGGCTGCTCTCGTCTCTTTCAGCTCCCAACTCTACCTCGTGCCCCCCGGAGGAGAGCTGGTGGTCGGGGCTGGTGACCGTCATTGCGGTATGCTGTGCCTCCCTGCTGTTTCTCACTGTGCTTGTCATCATTTGTTACAAAGCCATAAAAAGGTGAGTGTCTACAGGCTTTGAGCCCGGAGGGGACCCCAGCTGGGTTCCTTCATCCACCCCCACTGTGTTTTTCTCATTATGAAAAGTGTTAAGCATTTAAGAAGTAGGAAGAATGTGCCATGAACTCACATCTACCTTCACCCTGATTCAACAGTTATCAAGGTTTGGCTAATATTTGCTACATTGCTTTCCTTTTCCTTTTAGCTTTTTGTTGGCTGAAATATTTTCAAGCCCATCTCAGACCTTACGCCCCGCCCCCATCATTTCTAGGGAGTTCAGCTCAAGAAGCATGTGACCAGCACCAATTACAAGGCGGGCCCAGTGCAGCAGAAAGCGACCCCACCCGTGACTGGCAGGCCCCATGGGAGGGGGGGGGGCTCACTCAAAGCCTCAGAGTCCGGAAATACTGCTCGCAGGGCCGGTAGTGGAGCCACTGGTGGGAGGCACCATGCTGGTTTGGAGTGGGGCCTGACTGGGTTTTGCAGTCAGATCTAAATTCAGACGCTAGTTCCAGCTGTGTTGCTGGCAGGAAACCCCTCTACCTCTCTGGCCCTCAGTGTCCTTATCTGTGAACTGGGCGGAAAGACCAACAACCTCATACTGTTCTGAGGGGTGGTGAGATGCCTGCTGCAAATAGTATGCACAATATGTGTGCTCCGCCATGCCTGGTATACAGTAAGTGCTTACCAAGTGCTGCAGCAGCTCCCATTTGTTTCAAGAGGCGCAGATAGAGGAAGAAGGATGACAGAGGAGGGAAAGGTGCTTCTCTTGGGAGGAAAGAGAGGTTGAGATGCCTCGGAGCAGGTTTGCAGTGAGCATGACATTCAAATTGGGTTTTGAAGGATGAATAGGAGTGTTCTAGTGGGATCATGAGTGATCTAATCAGCAAAGTATCTTCCAGAAACACTGTCATTTCTGTAACTGCCATCTCGGTTGCCTTTCAAAAGGCGGTCTGAGGCACCCTCCCCTAGTTGCGTTGGCCTTTGCCGCACAGTGAGGCAGTTTTTAGGGCCTGGGGGTCAGTTCACTCTGATGGGGATGTTACTACATCTGTCTGAGAGGCAGCTGCCGTGGGACGAGGATTTTAGGAAGCACAGCCAGGGAGGCGCTCCTGCTGACTCCCTGCTGACTCCCTGGTGACCTGGGATGGCGGCTGGAGGGAGCCGTGTGCGGACAGGGCGGCGTTGGCCCCACCAGGCCCAGCAGTTTGCTGGGGACTCAATGGGTCCTGGGAGCGACGGAAGGGTTTTGAGAAAGAGTGTGCTCACCTGGGGCACCACCAGGGTGTGGGGGGCAAGTCCTGTCAAGGACCCCTCCCAGTCTCCTTCCCCTCGGAGACAAGCAGCAGCAGCATCTTTTTAATAAGCCCAGGCTCTTCCAAAAGTCACTTCTGCCGCCCTCTCTGCCCCAAACTTCTGAAGTAACTCGCTGCTTCAACGGGAGCAAGGGATGGGGAGCAAACATTAATATCTGTCAGGCGGTGCCAGCCCGCTGGGGCATGCTGGGCTGGGCTTCAGGGGGTGGGGGTCTTTCAGGAAGGTGTGTGGGGGCGCCACCCTCCCCTCTGCCCTGAACAGCCCCAGAGGACTCCTGTCCACCCTGGCTTCTTGGACAGGCTCTAAGCTCTTGGTGCCAGGGCCGGTCAGTGGGGCCTGGAAAGACAGAACTCACCCCAGCGGATCCCTTCCAGGGGCTGTGGGCGGGGCTCCCTCCTGGGGTGTGGGCAGGGCTCACTAATCTAGGGCTGCAGTGGGAGCAGTGAGCATGCCTGGGACACGGGCAAGGGGAGGTGCCACGGGAAACCTGGACAACCGAGAGACCCCTGAGAAAAGCCCATCAGCACAAGCTGAGGTTGGAACTGCCAGAGATGCAGCCTCTAAATGGGAAAGGATGTGGAGGAGATGCCCTGACCTGTCTCCAGGCTCTCTGGTCTCCTGCAGGTGACTCCCATTAGCAAACCCAAGGGGATCCCAGGTGTGCAGTCGTCAGCGTCAGCATCCAGGGGCCCAGGTCCGACGGGGTGGTAAATGGCAACTGCATCTCAGCCCCTTCTCTGCCCCAATGCCATGATCTGCATCCTCCTCTGGTCAAGACCCAGGGACAGGGGAGTAAGAGCTGGCCCCTGCCCAAGATCCTCATAACCCAGAAGGGCGTCCCAGTGCCAGAGGCAGACATTCAGTCACCGGAGGCTCTGCGTAAGGTCAGGCGGAGGCAGAAAAAGAGGCTGGCAGGCCCAGAACCACCTGGAGAGAGGTGGAATCACCTGGGGGAAGGAGAAGTAGGCAAGTCACACCCAGGGCAGGAGGGCCAGCCACCCTCCCTGCTCTCCCTCTGACCTCTGCTGGCGGTTGTAAGACAGCGGCGTGCAAGCCAGCTGTCCGCACTTCTTTCCTGAATCGTGCCTCTTTCAGGAAACAAAAGCATTTCATGTCACTGTAAAACCATTAAAAGGAAAATTCAGTGATAAACCCTGTTTTTTTTTTATTTATTTTATTTATTTTTTTTTTAGAGAGAGAGAGGAAGGGGGAGAGAGAGAGGCATCAATTTGCTGTTCTACTTACTGATGCATTCATTGGTTGATTTTTGTGTGTGCCCTGACTGGGGATCTAGCCCACAACCTTGGGGTATCAGGACTGCACTCTAACCTACGGAGCTACCTGGCCAGGGCCCAAACTCTGCTTTTAAAAAAACTCTCACAGCCTGGAGTCCTAGGGGAGAAACTGAAAGATCTTTGTGAATGGTCCCAGCAAAGCCTTTTGGAGCCAGATTGCTGTGGGGGTGGTTCTCGAATGAGCTTGGGTAGAGAGGTGACTCTGGACATGCCAGCTTGGCGGGCAGGTGGGGTGTGGGCCAGGGGGTCACGGGCCTCGCGGGGACTGGAGGAGCCTGAGGAGCAGATGGAGAAGGAGGGCCTGAGAGGGCAGTGACCTAGGCGGAAGGGGCTCTAATCAGCACCTCCCATGCACACTCAGTGAATCAGTCGTTGACTTGTTATCATTCCCTTTGACAATCGTTCCCAAAGTCCCAGCTCTGTGTGGGGTGATAGGGTGCTCGGGGGACTCTGAGCCTGGGGGAGCCCAGAGGAGGGGCAACTCACCCAGACTGGGGGCCCGAGAGGTTTCTCAGAGGAGGGTGGATGTTAGTCAGGCCAGGTGCTGAAGAGGCACGTTGCTCACAGTGGGACCGACCCAGGCGATTGCCCCCAAGTCCCAACAACAACCCCAAACTCCTCAGTGGGCATTTCGGTGGCCTCATTGCCATGAGCTCACTGTGAATGGCTTCTTTACAACCACGGGATGATTGGGCCCCAGAGCCCTTGGGTGTCTGTACCCTCATGGCCCACCCAGCCTCCTCTCCACCCCTAGGCCTGGTATGCTCATGTCCTCGGACAGCTGGGACTGGGCGTCTGGATCCCCAAATTCTGTTCCCAGCCCAGCCCCGCTCAGTGGGCCTATTTTCCTTATCTATGAAGTGGGGGTCCTCCACGACTCTGTCCAGCCCCCTGAGTCTTTGTTTCCCATCCTGAGATGGCAGGAGCACCACCTGCCACTTGCCACTAGGTCAGGCCACTGCTTGGCCATCTAAGTGCTGACCGAAATGCTTGGCTGGGCCCAGTGCCAGGGCTCGCTCAGCATGGGGACTTCAGACACCGTCCCTGCCCTCGAGGCACACACCCCTGGGGGGAGAAGCGGGTGTCAATCAGACCCCCTCTCCCATACCATGTATTACAACGGGAGAGGACTCGCTGAAGGAAAACCAAGGCTCTGTGAGCAGAGATGACAAAAGAACCTGTGGTGCAGGTGGATACAGGTGGACACGGCCAACAAACAAGCAGTAACCAGCAAGAGTTGCTGAGATGCAGCTGCAAGGTACAGCCCGCCCGCTGCCCTGGTAGGAGGGCCAGACTCAGCCTCCGACCAGGGGGAGGGAGGGAGCCCCTCGGGCCTGTGACACTAGAGGGTGAGGCCACCAGCCACACTCTTGACACAGAGAAGAGTCCTGTGTTGTGGAGTGATGACACCCACCCCCGCACCCCAGGCACAGGAAGGCCATCCATGGCGTAGGCCCAGTAGATTGGCCATTAAGCCACTTGAGAACCATTTTCTTCTAATTTACAAGGTATTGGCTGAAAGGCCAATAAAATCGGCACAGGTTTGGCCGATCCTGCAGACCGTTAATTGCAGACAATGAGCAAGCTCGCTGCTCCCTGGGAGGGTGTGGGTGCCCGAGTACACCTGAGCACGCTAGTTGTTGCGGGGTTCTGGTGAGTGTCAGCTTTTTGTGGGTGAGCTGCTTCTAGTAGAACAGGCTGGGCCACAGATATTATTGAGCACCTACTGTGTGCTGGGGACTGGACTGGGTGCCAGGATGTAGTGATAAGCAAGATTGAGTCTCCTCCCACTCCCCACCACACCCCACGCCCCGATGGAGAAAGCAGATTACACACACAGACACACACCAGCTAATTAATAAATGAGGTTTTAAAAAGCTATGAGTCCTGTGAAGAAGGGAAACAAAGCCTCGGGGTAATGGGGGAGGGGGAAAGGGTGGAAGAGGGGTGTCTTGGCCCTCCATAGGGAGTGCTATGCATGCCTCTTGAGGGGGCTTTATGGTTGGAGCGTATGGTGAGCGCTTTGTCCACCTGTTACCATCTTTAACAGACCTCCCATGGGGTGCAGGAGACAATAAGCAAGTGAGCCCGACAGCTCTCCCTTCTCAGGCTCTTCAGAGCTGATCTTTGCCTCCAGCTTTCCCAGCAGAGCAGCAGGCTGAGGGTGAGACCTGTCGCATCAATGTCAGCACGGCCCAAGAGGGACACCTGGGCCCTGGCCATCCCTGCCCAGCCCAGGCGTGCTGGTGGAGAAGGCTCCTGCAGAGGCCTGTGGCTGCTGGCATTTGCAGAGAGCTGTCAGCTGAGCACTCCAGGCAGACGCAGTGGAGTGCCTGCTGCTTGCTAGGCCCAGGGTCATGGGAAGATGCTGCGTGGCCAAGGAAAAGCTCATTGCCCTTTCTCTTGGTTTTAGGAACCATGCCGTGTAGGGAGCCATCTCAGCCTGCCCCCGGGGGGAAACGCCTCTCTTTGGTTTCTTGGGACCAGCCCTGCTGGCTCCTAGTACCACGGAGTCTCTAGCATTGCTGGCCCCACGGGGTACACCTTAGGTAGGAAGTCCCTGCAGACGGGAGAGCGCCAGCTGCCCTCCCCACCACCCGCCAGTGGGTGCAGCCACCCACTGACATCTTTCCGCCAGCGTCCTGAGAGCTAACAAACCCTCTGGAGCGCTTGCTGATGCTGGGGCTCCTCCAAGTGCTTGTCACACACTAACGTGTTTACCGCTCCTAACAAGCCTATGAAACAGACACCATCGCCGTGCCCGTTTTGTAGAGCAGGAAACTGAGGCCTAAGGAGGTTGAATGGCTTGCCCGTGAGAGGACACAGTGCTGGGTGAGGTGGAGCCTTCCCTGCTGTAGGAACAGCTCCAGTGGGTCCCAGAAGGACCTCAGGAGAGGGTCGGGCAGCAGCCCAGGGTGCAGAGTGGCTGGGGCTGAGCTCCGGGTGGAGAGGGGAGCAGGTCAATTTCACCTCTCAGGAGGGCCCTGGGCCCCACCCTCTCCGCTCATCAAGCTCCTCCCAAAAGCCCCTGGGCTGGGGGAGGTGGGGGTGGGGGTGGGGCCCTGCGTCAGCCGCACGTTCCCTCTTCACTGGGTGGAGCTCCTGCCCAGACCCCCTTCATCCTTCCCGGCCTGGGAAACTGGCTGAGCCATTGCCAAGGGCCTGGGGCTGCCTCCTTGCCCTGTCCCCAGCATCCCTCCAGCCAGGCTGGCCTACCTCCAGGCCCTCTGGGCCACCATTTTCCCCCAAGGCCCCCAGAATGCAAAGGGGTGTCCAGCCTTCAGCCTGGCTTTAGAATCTGCCCTCCCCTCCAGCAGCAGTAACCCTGCTGATATTCCAGCCTCAACTAAGCAGGGCCTGTGCCCCAGGCTCCCCGTATTTGCAAGGGAGTTCCAGATCCCCTGCTTCGTCTCCTCTGTATTGCACCCTCCAAGGCCCGCAGCCTTATCTCCCCTGACCTGGACCTATGGCAGATTTATCAGACCCAGAGATGTTTGGCTGTTAGTATTCTGTGAAATCCTGATTCTGATAACCAATGCCCACCTCGTATGTTGATGGTATATTTAGGAATCTGCCTTAAGTGGTCTTGTGGTGGAGCTGCTGGGGCAACACGGGATCTCACTGTAAGATAATGCACCCCCTGCCCCCGCATTTTCCAGGCCATGCAGACCCATTGAGTCAGAAATCAAGCCCACGCAACCTCGTCAGACTGAGCGAGGCCCCTGGACAGGCGAGGTTGGGACTGGGGGGAGGGGACAGAGGGAGGAAGGTCGAGGGACAGAGGCTCGCTCAGACTCTGTCGTGTCCGTGAACCGATCACCAGCAATGCAACTCCTCCCAGCCCAGCGAACCTGGGGCTTTCAGAAAATGTCTCTGAGCATCTATCCGCATCAACTGGGGTCCTCGGACCCCGGAACACGGTGCGCGCTAGGTTAAAGCACAATGAGATGGGCTTCTCGGAGGCCCCCCAAGAACTTCAGGAACGTCCAGGAGGAGGGGAAGGCCTCCCAGAGCTGATTGGATCACAGAGCCCATTTCGGGGGAATGCCTGCTGGGAATGCCGATTTAACAGAAAGGTGTCCAGACCAGGATGTGGTAGAAATGGGTGGTGGTCCAGGCCCCACTGTAAACCAGCGGGGGGACCTTGGGCAAGTTATAGCTCTCCCTAAGCCTCAGTTCCCCCATGAAATGAAATGAAACTCCGGGCCTTGCTTCTTCAGGGGACCATTGTGAAAGGGGACAGCAGGTCTGTGACTGAGGGTGCTTTGAACAGAGCATGCACCCCACAGGGGTAGTTCTGGTTTGTACCTCACTTTTCTAGGGGCCACTGTGGCTGGGCCTGGCGCCCAGCCTGAGTGCACCTGGGTTTTGTCACGTGTTTTGGGAGCTGATTCTCCTGCCAGAGAAAAGGGAGAGTTGATAGATTTGGTCTTGGGTGCTGTCTGAGCAGGCCTGGTAACCCCACCCCATGATAACCACCTCCAGGCCCCTGTCCCTGAACTGATTCCTCGAAGGGCTTTATCCCATCGGCACCAAGCTAGCCAGCACCCTCCTTCTCGTGCTGGGGGCTGGGGGGCTCTGGGGACATTTGAGAAGGCAGATGCCGCCATTCCCTGGGCTCTCAACATGGCCATGAACATTCACTTTAGACAACTGACGACAAAGGCCAGCTCAGGCTCAGCCCCAGCGTTCCCGGGGACACAGGTGTCTGAGCTGCAGCCCCCAAGCCTCAGAGCCACCTATAGCCGGGGACTGCCACACAGCATGTACAGCCTCCGTCAGGAAGTGGTGGCCACTCAGGCCCAGGCTGGGGGCCGGAACCCTCCTGAGACACTAAGAGAGATGAGAATCCTTAGAACCACAAGGTACTGCTGCGAATCCAGAACCTCAGTGAGGGAGCGAGAGCCTTCTCAAGCCCCCCACAGCCCCCTGCAGCTTCCGCCCCAGAGCCCAGTGGTCCAAGGATGCTAACCCAGGACAGAGCCTGGTGGGCTAACTGGGAGGGCATGATACACCCCCAGGCATTGATAATTAACGGATGTCCCTCCCTCTCCCTGGCCTCCCCTGCCCCTTCACCCGCTCCCAGGAAACCCCTGAGAAAGGAGGAGAACGGCACCAGCGCTGCTGAGTATCCCATGACGTCCTCGCAGGGCAGCAAAGGCGTGGCCGTGAACAGCGCCGTGGTGTGAGTCTGTGGCCCTGGACCACTGGCCAGAGGGGCACCTTGGTGGCACTAGTGGACACGAGCTGACACTGGGCTTGTCCAGGACTTCATTGTCTTGCTGGCCTTGAGCCTGTCGAAGGAGAAACCACGCTCTTCCCAGCCTCGCAGCTGGGCCAGGGCGGCGCAGGCCCCAGGCTGAGCCAGGCGCCCCTGCATGCAGCCCTGGGGCGGCGCCAGCGCCCAAGACTCTCCGCATCTTGTCTTGTGTGTGACCCGCTGTCTCCCAGCTACCATCTAAAGCACGCGCTCTGTCGCACGCAGAGGGTCTGTCTGCTGACGGGGAGGCATCCCCCTTTAGCCAAAAGAAAGGCAATCCAGGGGCCACTCCCCTGCGAGAAACCTCTCCCCTCCCCCCCCCACATTCCCCACCCCCGGGACGCCCACCTGCTGCTCCGCTGACCGTGCCTCCCCAACTGAAGCCATCGACACGGCCGTGAGACGTCTCCTTTCTGAGGTGCTTCCCACACACGTCTGTCGCCCCATCTGCTCTGTCTTCAGTCTGCAGGGCCTGCCTTCTCCCTCCTGTCCCCACTGACACCCTGGGCCCCTGGACCCTGCCTGAGCACACAAAGGGGCTCGTTTACACTCCAGGGTAGCAGCTGGCCTTCCGGGGGCAAAAGGACACACTGAACCCTAGGGCACGGGCCCGGAAGGACAGAGGCCACGATGCGTGTTCGCAGAAGCACCCCCACACCTGACCCTCATAGAACTGATGCATCTCTGTGAGCCTGGCCCTGCCTTCCTCCAGCAGAGGCCGCTGCTGTGCCAAACCCACAGCGGGCGTGCGGGGCGGGGCGGGGTCTCCCTGAAGCTCCCCTGCAGCCCTGATAGGGACCTGACCCTCTCCTGGGAGCCCCCAGGCCTCTGCTCACCCACAGGAGGCAGTGTTCCTCCAGTGGCCCCTTGACTGTCTCTTTCCAAGGTCTTGTGATCTAGAAGCGCAGAACCCTCCACAGTGCTTGGCAGATGAAGGGAAGCCACTCACCCACTTGTGGGCACATCCCTAGGCCCACAGAGACGACAGCCCTGGGGTTTTCCATCCCCTGGTGGATTGGAAGATGCTCCTGATCCCATGGGTCCCTCACCACCCACACATTTCCTAGGGAGGAACGAGACACATTGGACGGTTCCACTCCCTGGCCAGGTAGGAACCTTGCTAGGTGGATGTGGTCTGCCTCCCAAACCACCAGGGTAGGGGCACAGGTGAGAGACTTTCACATCCGGGTGAAACTGACAGACTGAAAACCAGTCCTCATTTGGGCTGAACCTGGACACATCCACTGTCCTGGTGCCCTGTGCCCCCTGAGTGTTCAGGGTCCCGCTGCCTTTCGCAGACCAGAGGGGAGAAGGTGGGTTTGCTGTGGTCCTAGCCCTGGCCCTACCCCCAGGTCAGTGGGTACAGGCGGAGGACAGGCCCTGGCCCTACCCTCCCAGAAAGGGCCTCCCCACCCCACAGTTTTCCTTCTGTGTGAGGACTGGTTTGGGGTTTGGATGTGGGTTTTGCTTTCCCTGAACCCCTTAGCATGGCACAGTACCACCCGGGCCTCCATTCCCGCCCCCAGCCTCATGTGCCGCAGTACCCCTGGTGGACACCATCACTGCCCTGAGGGATGCACAGCTGGGTGACAGACGGGCCAGAGGTCGTAGGTCCTTGGCAGAGCGGACCCCGGCCCCAGGGTCCTCCCCTAGCTGCCTGCACCTCTGTGCAAGTCCCCTGCACGTTCCCTGAGCAGATGATGGGGGACACCTTCAGCCAGAGGGGGCACCTGGCTAAGGGGTCGCGACATGCTGGGCAGCCAGCCGGGAGGGGCATCCAAGGGGGATGGGCAAATACAGCCCACCTTCACACAAACCCACGGGTCCCACCTTCCCCGACCTTGGCTTAAACCTAAGATCCCCGGATTTTGCGATTAGCCTGACTTGCCAGCGCCCGGTGAGCCTTCCATCAGGCTCTGGGGGCCGCATCCTCTTCCCGGGAGAGGCAGCCGGGGCTCTGAGAAAAGCTAGCCTTTGAGAGTACACTAAAGTCCCCCAAATTGGGTTTGCAACACCTCTTCCCACCCAGTCAATGAAAACCAAGAGAAGAGCTTTTGTTTTTTGTTTTCTGTTTTTGTTTGTTTAAAGGATTCACTTTGAGAACCCCCAAACCAGGAATCCGCCATTCATAAGACAGCTTTCAGGGTGCAGCGAGAGAGCCCCACTGGATTTTTAGCTTAGGCGACAGAAGCGTCCATAAAACCGGACCAGCCTGGTATTTGAGCTTAGAACTTGTATGTAAAGGATGAATCTGCAGCCCCTAAACAGACCAACCCTCAGCGTGGTCTGAACGTGGAGGCCGAGAATGAAATGCACATTCCTCCTCTGCATTTTCTCAAATAGATGTTTTTCCACCATGTCTCCTAGTTCAGCCCAACTTCAGAATGGCCCTATAGGACCACCCAGAGTTTTCAGGTGTTATTTAGAAGCTTCTAAAGCAAGTGTTGGAAGAAAGACTAATAGCTGTAAAAATATAAACATATATTATATATAGTTATATATATTTAAAGAGATATCAATATATGTACAAAACTACTGTACTGTCTAAACCTGTGCAAAGTGTGTGATTTCAACAGCCCGGGCGGGGCGAGATGCCTATTGCATGAACGTGAATACTGGAGCTCCGCCTTCCTAACAGGGCGCCGCGTGTGCGCGGGAAGCCGGCTTCTGTCCTGGGAGTTGTCTCGGTGGACCTGTCGGTGTGACCTGTCCGCCGAGAAGCCAGTGGTGTCGATTTTGTGCTGAGACTTTGCCCATGGAGCAGGCTCCGCACTGTTGGAGGGTGGGCTGTATGCTAATTATGAGAAAGAAAGTACCATGCCTTTTTTATTTTCAATAAAAATATACTTATAAAGGTGGCTACAGGTGTCATGTGTGGTGGGGGCTTGTCCCTGGGGTGGGGTGGGAAGGGGCCAGCGGGATGAGTGTGGTGGCAGCGGGTGTGGCCCTCCCCGAAGACCTGCCAGGGCTGGGCTGGCACGTTGCCTGCCTCATTTCTGCCTCATTTCTGTATGGTTTCATCTAATGCCCCAAAGCCGGCATGTATGGCGATTCGAAGGTTCTGATCCCCCACCCGGCCACCTTGATCCTTGACTCAGCTGAGAACAGGGTGACCAACCATCCCAGTTTGCCTGGGCCTGGAAAGTTTTCCTAAAAGTGGGACTTTTGGGGTTAAAACTGGAAAAGTACCAGACAAAAGGGATAAGCAAGTCACTTTAATTTGACGAGTGCTCCTAAGAATCATGGGGGACAGGCAGCCCACACTGAAGGGGAGACGGGTTAGGCCTCCTGCCATGCCCATGCCTGTGTCCAGACCTTGTCACCGCCCCCCGTCGGTCTGTGTCACCCCTCACCTGACCAGCCGCTCAGTGCTCACGCCGCATGGCCTGCCTTGCACCCCCAGCAGAGCGCACGCAAAGGCCGCCTGCTGCCCGGAAGGAGGGGAACGTGGACCCCGTCCTGGGGCCTCCGTCTCCTTCCAGCCTCGCCAGAAGCAATGCCCTCCCCAGCGCTTCTGGAGGGAAAAGCTTCCTGTCCAACGGGCCCAGGGGAGGGAGAGAACAGTGGCCCCTGCGGTGTCATCACTACCACCGGGGAGTGGAGAGACGTGTCGGGGGTGGAGTGGGGTGGCCCCCGTCACACGGCACAAGGAGACAGGTGGGGCTGGGGTTTGAACCCACACTTGGGTTTCTTCAGCACCCAGCCACTGAACACATCGAGGGGCACCCAAACCCAGACTATCTCCACATGGTTGGGGTGCTGCTGGATCCTGTCACCCCCACCTGGATTCCACGTGACTTCAGAGTAGACCGGTGGAAGCTATTGGGAGGCCCTGGGTGTCTCCAGCTGGGGCGCAGGTGTCTTCCCATCCTGGCCCCAGCCCAGGGGATGGTGGGCTCAGTGCAGGAACTTTGGGGGAAGGGCCCTCGTCCCAGGCACCTGGAGAGGAGCTATGAAAGTCTGAGCCAGGAGTGCCCCCACCACCACCTCGGGTTCCAAGAGCTGCCGTTTGCCAAACTTGACACACACCCTGGCATGCAATGGGCACGTAGCAGGTGGCAGCCATCACTGATGTCATTGCCGGCCTTGTCCACACTCCCATGCACTCCAGCCTGGCCGAACTCGCAGCAGCAAACGCCAAGACCAGCAGCCCTGTGTGCAAGGCTCTGCAAGACGAGCGCCTGGCCCAGCCTGGGACGGAGAGGGGAAGGGCCCGCTGGCGCGCAGGAGCTGTCAGCACAGAACAGAGCGGCAGGCCCTCCTTGGCAGCGCGTGCCATCCCCACCTCGAATCTCTGGGGATTTTGGCCACCTGTTCCAGCTCTGGGCGACCAACACAGCCAACAACAAACAGCACGTGCCTGGCCACCTGTCGGACTCCTGCCTGCTCCCTGGGTGGCTCACCAGCTGCCCCACCACTGAGGCACAGGACACAGTGTGATCCACCGGTGTCCCTGCATGGCCTCAGGACGTACGGCGGGATGACCACCTCTGACCAGAGGGCTGTAGCAGAAAGGCTCTCCTGTGTGTGCTTGATTCCAAGTGGTGACCCCGCTGTGTCTTCACCTTTGGACACAGCTCCCCCACCTGGCCAGACTAGTGGCCCACGTGCTGCACCACTCACTACCCCTCCTCTCAGCCACCCTCCCCCCCCATGCAGGCACTAAGAACCTTTATGCTCTCTCCTCCTCCCAAAATCAGCTCGGGAAAGTACCTGCTGACAAAGTCCCTGATGCAGGCTTGACGCCGTCTCCATGCCTGGGACAAACCGTGCCACCGAGCTGGGCTCCAGGCCCTGCAGTGTCCGCCCTTATTCAGCAGGTGCAAGCTCTCCCGGTGCCTCCCTGTCCTCCCCTGCTTCTCCCTCACCCCCCGTCCTGTCACCCCTCTGTGTTTGTGATGAGTGTGTGCGTTTACTTCCTCCTCCCGTGGCCGGCACAAGACGTATTTGTAGGATTCATTCATTGATTCATTCGTCCATTCATTCATTGTGGGTTACAAATTCAACACTACATGCAGTATAAGGAAGAGAATAAAGCACTTTATTTCACGTAACTGTTCAGAATCCCCACCTCATTGGGTGTGTGGGGGGTGGGGGAGTAGAAAACCTTGAATTTGCAAACTGATGGCATTTGGGTCTCTTCTGATTTAACAAGTCTCTTTTGGATAGATTCTCAGTCTGTGAGCCATCTTCCTGGGTCCCCGCTGGCGGGCACCCAGATGTGGTCCTGAGCGGGTGCCCGGTCATGGCAGAAGCAGGGCTTGGACCTCATGGTGACATCAGGGTCCTGGCAGGGCGAGGCTGCTCCCCAGCAGGGTGACTGCACGCTGTACCTGGGCCCTTCTAGCCTCTGAGGGTGACCAGTGGCCCCCGGGTCCACTTGCAAATGTTCTGGCTGCAGCGGTCTCTCACTTGGGACCACGGGCTCTGCCCATCTTCTTGTTCTCTCAGTACCCGCCATGGGGACTCTGGAGGCTGCACATTCACGCAGGCCAAAAAAGGCGGCCAGAGCCGGGGCACAGGCTCCCAGCTGCAGCCACCTCCCCTGCCCAGGCTGCTGAGGGCTGCAGGCACCTCTCCTGGAGGTCTGTGTGACACCGTGCTCTGGGGCTCACCTGGGCATTTCTACAATGTCCTCAGCAGGAGGAAAGGTGCAGGCCCAGCTGGCCTCTCAGCCCTGCCCTATTCATGCCTCCTTTTTGCTTTTGCCAACAAGCCCCCAGGGTCCAGCAGAGATGGGCTCTGAGCTCCCCCATCCTGTCTGATCAGCCCTTTTCCTCCATCTGAACCTCCCCCTGCCCCAGGCCGTCTGCAGAGCTGGAGGGAACAGGGTTTCCCGGAGAATGAAGAACACACGCGCTCACTATTTTCAAAATGTTATCCCCGTCACAACACAAGGATGTGTTCACACCAGGCGAAGCCCCAGCTACCACAGGAGCACCTCAGCGTATGGAGGAGGGTTTCCCAGCGCTCATTCAGAGAGGAAGTGGGGGAGCCTAGAGTCGGCACACAAGGCTCGGCAGTGGAGGGAGGCCAGTCTCGAAAGAATGCGAGCCCGATTCCCGTTGAAAGCTGCGATTTCATTTCAGCACACCACCAGCTGCCCCACCACACTCCAGTAGGAGGAAGAAATGGCTGCGTGTCAGGTGCTCAGCACCGAGCCGGCACCTGGGAGCAGTGAGTGCTCCTGCAAGGTGGGCCCTGGCTCTTGCTCCAGTTCCCTCTCTGGGCCGAGTTCCTGGCAGGTGTCATTTCTTTCACTCCTCACAAAAACGCTGGGAGAGAGGGAATGCCACCTTCGTTCTGCAGTCGATGGTACAGAGGCCGAGCAAGATTAAGTGAGCGACTTGTCCGTGGTCAGAGAGCAGATCAGCAGAAAATCCAGAATCCACCTGGCTGCAGAACCTGTTTTAGGCTCCCATCTGCCCCCCACCCCACCCTGCCCCACCCCAGCCCAGGCCAGTGCTGAGCTGCCAGCTCGGGGCACACACCCTGTGGTCTGGAGCTGACCAATCCCTCTCTGCAGAGCCCCCCACCCCCACCCCCACCCCTCACCCCCGCTGGGCCAAGTGATTGTCCTCACCTGGAGTGTTTCTGTCCTTCAGGCTTGATTAACTTGCTCATTCCTTTCTTTTCCAAGAGGCTACTTGAAGGAGCGGAAATCAGGGCGTCTGCCAGGCAGCCCCGGGAGGCTCCCTTCTCCGCTGGCCTGCAGGCGGGGCCTGTCTGGACTGTGTAATTAAAAAGCCAGCTCTTTGTTCAACCAAACCTGACTTTTGCCAATGTTCTGTGCACCCTGCAGGAAAGCACTGGTGCCAGGGGCTCACCTCGAGTCCCGAACCTAAGCTTCCCTGAGTCGTAGGAGACCAGGACGATGGTGGGCTGGAGAGACCAGCCCCGACCTGAAATGCAGTCAAGCTGGTGGGAGTGGGAGTGCAGGTGGGCCCGGGGCCCTGCAGGTGGGGACAGAGGAGTGTGCCGGGGAGACGAGAGCCACTGGGGGCAAAGAGCATGGCCCAAAGTCCCCTGTGCCATAAAATGAGAGGGTCAGTCCAAATGGGTGGCACACTAGGCCTTGCAAACTGACCCAGAGGCAATAGGACTTCTGCCAAGAGGCTGTTGGGCACCGCGGAAGGCAGAGGTTAGCCGTGGGAACTGTGCAAAACTGGAGCCTGCCCGCCCCATCAAACGTGTTCAAAACAAAAGTGGAAATTAAAAGTTCGAGCTCACCAAACAAAAGATGCTGTGGGCCAAGTTCATCCAGCAGGCTGCTGGCTGCTGACTTCTGGTCTGCATGATTCCAGGTGACCTTGTTGTCCAGGTGAGTAGCAGAGGACTACCTATCCCTTCACTACCAGAATTATGTGCTAGAAAGGACCAGGGCTTTGAAGGCAGACATAACTGGATTCAGAGTTGGCTCTGCCTCTTACTGAGTGACTCCTGAACATACTCAGTCTCTCAGTGCCTCAGTTTCCTCGTCTGTAGTACGGGGTCAACGACGGCAGTGCCCACCTCGCATCACTGTTATGAAGACTGGGAGCGATCCGTGCGTCTAACGTGCCAGCCCAGCCTCAGATACGGTGGCGGTGGTTCGAATTAATCAGGGCTAGTCTCCGTACGGCTGAGGGAATTCTCAATAGGCCCTCAATCTAGTAGAGTTCATCATCAAATCTTTAATTCATAAAATTTTATTCTTTCTCATAAAACTATTATATTACGTGAGAAACCAAATGCAACTCAATTTGTGGGCTCTGATATTTTTCAAATAAATGAATTCCCGAAGCCAAGGGGAAAATGCCTCTTGTCAGATAAAGTGACTCTGGCTCAATGGGAATTTATGGGAGGGCACCAATAAAGAGATCCCCGCAGATCAGCGATGCCTCAAAGAAAGCCCCCAGGTTTCTTTCCCACGCTCCTGGCACATTTCAGCCAAAAGAAGCTTCTGGTTCTAATGCTCACACTCATAGCTGCATGACCTTAGATAAGTCACTTAACCTCTGGGCCTCAGTTTCCTCGCCTGCAAAATGGGAATAACAACACCACCTACCTCGTGCAGAGGAGAGCTAGGAGGAGTCAACATAATGTACGCAAAGTACTTAGTACCCAGTAGATGCTCAATTAACGATGGCTCTTGTGGTTCCTCTTGAATACCATTCACAAGGGCTCGCTGCTGCTATCAGTAGAAGGAACTGGCCAGCCTCTTACCAACAACAGCTCAGCCATCTCCCAAAGGGTTCAACGTTCGAAGAAACAGTTTGGTAGTATTCCATTGAGTCCCAACTTCTCCCTTCATTCTTCTTGAGACCAAAACACTCAGCCTGCCCAATGTACATATTTGCAAATTAATTCTACTAAAGAGTTATATTAAATGACTTGCATTGTCCAATTAATGTCAGAAGCCCTTCAGTCCCAACTCTCGAAAGAGTCCTGGTGGCGAACCTTCTTCTCAGATCTAATGCAATCTTAGTTGGGAAATGGAGGCGAAGTTCTGCAACCACTCGGCCCCGAGTGAGACTCTCTGGGTAGAGATTTGCTGAAAACACCGCCATGTCAGGCAGAACAACCGGCTTGCGAAGAGACAGCACAACCGTGGAGACCAGACGCCCTCGGCTCAGGCCCGAGTCCAGCTCCCACACGTCTTGCAGGGCGTGCTCGTGAGAGACTGGCTGAAGGGAGGAACCAGAAAAGCCTACAGCTGCGAGCTGCCCCCTCGTGCGGGCTTCCTGAGGCAGCAGCAGCCTTGCCCCTGGAGGTCTGTGGATTCCAGCAGTCTCCCAAGCACCATCGCAGTCCTCTCCTGTTGGAGCTCTCCACCGGCCCCGGGGTGGGCAGACCATTTTACAGGTAAGGGAAAAAGAGGTCCAGAGAGTTTAATAGCTTGTCCAAGGTCACCCCACTAGTAAGAGGCATGCCCACTGGGAACCACAGAATCTATGCATTTGCAGATCGTGGCTCATTCCACCCTTGGGCATCTCAGAATGTTCTATTCACACGCTGAAACTAGTAGGATTCCACAAGGGAAGGGAAACTGAGTCTATTCCTTGGCTCTTCTCCAAACCAGTAATTAGTACCGGCCAATCTGGATCGGGTACGGTTTGCTGGATCTCTCTGCCCTCACTGCTGTCGGGCTGTTCCCTGGGGCTGGGCATGGTGTGGCAGGGGTTAAATAGGCAGTGGCTAAGGGCACCGCCCTGGGGTCAGCCAGCCTGCAGTCACGTTCCAGCTCTGCCTCTGACTAGCCGTGTGACCTTGGGCAAGTAGCTTCATTTCTCCACGCTTGGACAGCGGTAACCTTTATCAAGTGCCTACATGTGCTCGAAGCTCTTTCCTTGCATTCTTTTATTTCATCATCTCGACAACCATAAGAGGTAGAATGTGTCATTGTCCCCATTTTATGGATGAGGAAACACTAATAATGAAATTTCAAAACACCGTGAGGCGGCAGGAAAAATATATCCACGCAGATTCGGCCCAGGGCTCCTCGGGGGCCATTAGCCAGGTCGGGGGTCAGCAGACTTTCCCTGGAAAGGGCCAGATGGTAAATATTTCAGGCTTCCGGGGCCACACAGCCTCTGTCACAGCTCTTCAACCCTGCCCTGGCAGCACGAACGCAGCCACACGCGACACGGAGGTGGCGGGTTGGGCTGTGGTCCGGTCACTTTACAGAACCAGGCGGCGGGCTTGGCCGCCTGTGGGCTGCAGTGTGCTGACCCCTGACCTAGGTGAATGGTCCCTCCTACTTCTTGGGGCCAATCCTACTCAACGTCTATCTGTCCCCTTTTCCTGACTTTTCTCTGCTAAGTGCCTGAGCCCCACTTGCTGGAGAGACTGACACAATGAGATAACAAAGAAGATGAGGAGACAGGGAATCGGGGGTAGGTAGGGGGGCAGCACAGGCCAGGGACCCTTGCTGGTCTTTGTCAGCCAGCGAAGTGGCAGCGTCCCAGAGGGAACAGTATTTGGGTCAGGTCGGAAGGAAAATGGGTCATGGTTTTCAGAGGCAGGGAGCAAGACCTGCCTGGGCGGAACCAAGACCCCAGGTTGTCACTGCGGTCCACCTCAGGTCCGGACATCAGGAAGCATTAGACGGGGGCCCAGGTAAGGGGGCTAAGTAAAGGGGTCACCTCCAGCCCTCGAGGGGCGGGGGTGCAAATACAAAGGGAAACTGAGGCAGAAGTCCATCCGAAGAACTAGGGGAAGAAGATGGGGTGGGGGAACAAGCTGTGGATGACTTTGGACCTTGTCTACGGGTAGGACAGGGCCACGCTGGGGCTGCTGGCTCCCACAGCCGGGTGGGTGAGGATGAGCAAAGAGCCAGGTCTACCGTTGCGCCCAGACGGGAAGTCCGTTAGACCCCTCACTGGGAAAGCAGCTAGGGCCTCCTCCACCACCTGTTTCTATAAGGCCCTCGAAGGGTCCCTGAACAAAAGGAGAATGTCACAAGGCAGCCCTGGCAGAGCCCACTGGGTAGCTCGAGAGACCTGTTGCTTAATCAGATCCATCCAATGCAACGGACATTAATTAAACACACACTACACGCCGAACCCCAGGACACAGAGACGGGGCATAGCCTGGAAGATGTCACAGTTTACACGCGAGATAAATACACGCGTGAGTTTCTATAATACAAGAGAGAATGTTCACAGAAGCATAACCAAGCACAACTGGATAAAGAATTCTGACTATGGGAAGGCCTTTCAGAAGAGTGTGTTCGTAAATAAGAAGAACGATCATCTCTATACTCTCAGTATAGAGACCTCGTGGTTCCCTGCAAGTTTCCCTAAGAATGGAGACCTGCCTTGTCTTTCTAGGGCTTGTGAAACACCCAGACCCTCAAGGACTTGTTCTCCCCTAAGAAACATGAAGGTATCAGACTTCCCTGAAGAAAAGAGAAGCCCCTGATTAACCAACATGAGAAAAAAAAAAAAAAGGAATTGTCTGATGCCCTTAACATCATTCCCATCGTTCTAACAAATATCATTTGGTGTCCTTCTCTCACCAAATGGCCTGAAACGAAGCCCTGTCCTCTTAACGATGGCACTTTAGTTTTAAGGGAAGTCAGAAGTTTTAAAAATTTAGAAGAAATGGTTATCAGGAACTAAACTCTAGCTCTATAAACTGATTTTAAAAAACCCCAGGCTCACAAAGATCATAAAAAATGCATTTAATAGCATGTCAGTATACAGCTCAAATGTATAGTCGGTCTTCTTTGAGTCAGTGCGTTACAGGGATAAAGAAGAGAAATATCATGTGTGAATGCACAGTTAAATGCTACGTGTGAGTGCTGCTGAGTCCTGGTGTCTCACACTATGAAAACTCCACTGTGGGAGACGTAGCTCCCGGTGCTCTGTGCCGGCGCGGGGGGTCGTCTGGTCCAGTATGCAGTCTACAGTTTTAAATGGAACTGTATACAAGTATTAACGAAAGAATAAAATTTATTATTCACAAAACTAAAGTGGTTATCAGAAAGCTTACAAGAAAGTACAGCCCAGAACTAATGAGTTGAAAACTAGTTTTAAAAATGATAACACATACTGGACGGTTTTGGAAAATGATATTATAAAACAAAGAAAACCATTGGCACAGATTAACCACCTAATTTCTAAGTGCACTTTGTAATGGTCCTTGCAAGCTGCCACTTTTCCCAGGGTAATGACAAAAAGCTTCAGTCAAGTGTCACTGGCTTATGGTGACGTTTTTGTTTTTTGTGTTTTTATTGCATTGCCAAGAGTGGATTTTAAGAAAAAACACTACAAAGGTTTCAAAAACCCTATTTATTCTCTATCATCAAAAATAGCAACAGGGGGACTTATACAACTTTTCTGTGAGTACCCACCAGTCTATTTTTTTTTCTTAAAAAAAATAGAAGTTAGTTAAAGAAAAATGATTTGGTTTTTAAAAAATAATGTAAGGAAACACTTAATCAGATAGCCCAAGGAGTCATCAGAAATATGTGTAGCAAGAAAGCTTCGCTGTTGGCCCTCTCTGGCCTTTGCACGTCTTGTACTAAACTAGAAAGAGAATGTACAGTACCAATATGTTCCCCAACCTGCTTGGATCAAAGTGTTTTGTTTGTTAAACCCATTATTGCTAAACCAGAGTGTTGACGCTGAGAGCCGAGGAGTCCACTCAGAGAGGATAAAATTGAGAGGCTGCTTCTGAGGACTGGATCTCCACCTGGGCCATTTTGAACTGGGTGCACTGCAGCCACTTGCGGAGCGCGGCCAGGCCGGCGCTGCTCTGGGCCGAGCCCGGCAGCGTCCTTAGGCTGTGGTGGTTGACGTTGTTCTGAATGGCCTGGAGGCGAAGCTGGAGTCCGGCTGATAAGTGCTGTTAAGAAAGGGCAAGACATTTCTCTTTTAGTTTCCTCCTTCCTAAAGTTCACGGTCAACTCAGGGAGCAGCAGCCTGGACTTCTGCAGGCAGAGCTTCCACGTGGCTCAAGGGCCGTCTGGCTTGAAGAAGGCTGCTCTCGAGCTCGGCAGTGCTCAGCACACGGGGTGTGGGCAGGTACCATGTTCTAGAGTCGGCCTGGCCCAACTCCACCCAAATCTCACCATTCCTATCTTGACTCGTCCACGGCAACGGGAACTTAACGCCAACACCAAATGTGCCCCCAGGAGCAGGGTGTGGTGGTGAAGTGGCCGCGCTCGGTGGCCAGACTCCCTGGGTTCAAATCCTGGCCCCTCTGTGGACTGCTTTGGGAACAAACTTTTTCAGTCTGTGTTTGGATTTTCTCATGGGCAAAGTGGGGATAGCACCTCACCCATTTCACTTGTAAGGATAAATGAGTTAATAGAGAGTGTAGAACAGAACGTGGCACATAGTAAGTGCTCACTTCATTTTTGTCAAGATTACAATCTCTCTGTTCTCATGTTAATGCACATGAAGAAGCTAGGTTATAAGTTTTCCTTATTTTTCCTAGCTTTTCACCACGGCCTGGTGGCCTCCTCTTAGCAGCCCACCCAACGTCCAAGGGCCATAGATCCTCATCAGGCATTGGGGGGGGACAACCTGGAAGGCCTCGAGGTGGAAATACGAGCACTTTCCACAGTAAAAACCACACTGGGGTGAGCTTCATCCACCAGAGGCCACAATCAGGACCAACACTGTGACTGGGACTCTGAGCCTGTAGTTGCTATTGACAGCTTGCTGTCTGGGTGCCTTGGTGTCACCCTTCTCCCTTCCACTAGCGTCCCTCCCCAACTCTGAGAAGAAATCCAGTAAGAAGGCCTCCCCCCGCCCACCACCGCCCCTGCTCCCAGGGCGGTAACAGGGCTCAGCGCCGGGTGGCGCGTGGCTAGCTTTGCCACCTTCGTGTCCAGCCCTGGTAACTCTGTTTCTTGGTCAGGGGGCGCATTTTGGCCCTGCGATGGCAGCGTGTCACTCCAGGCGGAGCCTAGCCGTGGGAAACGCACAGTCAGCGTGGTCCCCTCCGCTATGGGCTCTGTCCTAGTGACTCTCCCTTCTGGCCCTGCTTTCCTCCTATGAAAATGGCCTTCCTTCCATTCGAGGCTGTCCTTTCTTAATAGCATTCTTCCCATCACAAAATGTCAATTTCAGCGACCAGGAAACGGCGCTGGACGTGCCCTCTGAAGGCAGAACAGCTTTTCTGCCTGCATTCGAGTCCCTAACGGAGCCTCGTGGGACTCTGGGGTTCCACTCCTCCCCGCCCCACACCCTTCATCCTCATCAACAGTGTCTGCTGCTGGCCCTCGGCCACAGGCCTCTTACCTGGCCCACAGGGTCTGCCGCACTGTCAGCGCCCTGAGACCAGGAACAGGGAGAATCCACCTTTCTCCACAGTATGCAGAGCATGCGCGAGCCCTAGGATTCTCTGGAGGGAACTGAGCCTCGTCCACCTGGGGCGACTTACCTTGATATTTGACTGAATCATTGGCAGCCACATAGGTATCAGCTGTGTGGAGAAACACAGAAGCCTCGTTATCGCGGTTCTCCCTTCTCCCAGGTAAGCTTCCACGACTCAAGGGACAGCCAGGCACACTGAATCCCTTTGACGTCGCAAAAGGAAGCGGGTCCCTGCTTCGGAGTTACCCATTATCAGAAAAGCGTCTTTCTGTGGCCAAACCCTGCTGAGCTGGTGGCATCTGGAGGTTAATAAGTGCCCCCTGAGTGCCTGAAACACACACTTTAGAGTACATGAGTGATTGTCTCTTGAAAGCTACCAAGCACAGGAAATTAAATGTGTATTTATTTAATTAAATCCTCGCTTTCTTGAAATAGAATTTCCTCCACGGATCTTCAGACCCAAGCAAGCCTCTAGCAGCACGCAACCCTGTCTGTAGTCATTAGGAAAACGTCACTGGGAAGTGGTCAGAATGGTTGAGTGACAGAAGAAGACAAGCCTGGCTGTGATGTGGAAGGTGAGACCCGGCAAGAGTGAGTTGGCCTGGGGTTTGAGCAGGGCAGGTGCTCACGGCGGTGGGGGTGTGGGGGGTCGGGAGTGGGGGAGAGGAAGACTTTCACAGTGCAGGCAGCAGCGGGGCCTGGGACCTCCACCGCCTTTGATTCAGCCTTGCCCCCCAACCCCGTGCAGGCGCCCTGCCCAGGAGGGTGCAGGGGGCCCCACCTGACGCCTCCAACCCAGGCTCTCCTGTCTGCTTTGCTCTCTCGGGGACAGAACATAGCGTTTCTGCAAGTGTGTTCTTACAGAAATCAAGTCTGCTGGGATTTAAATGGGGGTGGGGGCGGGACTAGGGTCCAATGAGTCTGGGAATGCCAGTTTCGTTACTTTAGTACTGCCCAGGCCTTTCATATGTTGATATGCGTCGTATTACTCCCCCAATGCTACTTCCCATGGACCAAACTGTGCCCCCTCAAATAGATGCTGTAATCCTCACCCACACAGCCTGCGGTGTGGCCTCGTTTGGAAATGGGGTGACTGCAGATGGAATTAGTTAAGATGAGGTCATTTAGAGTAGGGTGGGCCCGGATCCAATAGGACTGGTGTCCTTATAAAGGGGGACATGTGGACAGAGACACGCACTCAGGAGAACGCCACGTGAGATGAATGCAGACATCTATGAGCCACAGAAGCCAAAGACCCCAGCGAACCACCAGGAGCTTGGGTTAGGGCCTGGAGCGGGTCCTCCCTCTGCCTCAGAAGGGACAGCCCTGTGACGCCTTGACCTCGCTCATACTTGTGACCTCCAGGACTGCAAGACGACAAGTTTCTGTCACTGAAGCCACCCAATTTGTCATACTCTGTTACAGCAGCACTAGCAAAGTCAGACAACAGTGCCCCGGGAAGCAAAGCCAGAGGCAAGAGTGTGCCAAGAGGGGTGGGCGGTGGGGGTTCGGGTGACACAGAAGGGGTGGTTCTCAGATGAGGCCACGAGAAGAGAAACCGTTCAGAAGATCAGAGGCGAGGCCTGTCATCATCCGCACAGATGCTCTGGGTGTCACATGAGAGACCGGATTTTATTCCCAATTCAACACAGCTTCTGGAGGGGCCCCTCGCCATGAGCAGACTGTGCTCCAGAAAGACGACTGTGGCAGCAGTCTGCAGACCAGGGGGTGGGAGGACAGGTAGGAGATGGGGGCAGCTCCAAGTAAGACAGGGACAGCATCGGGGATGGTGAAGGACGCTGCCTGCAGAGATAACCGTGGGGTCCGAGGACTGGTTTGCTCTTTGGGGCAAGGAAAAACTCAAAGAACAACAAGCTGAGGTTTCCAGCCTTGGCAAACTGGGGGGCAGCGACACATTGAACAAAATGAGAGAGCCAGGAAGAGAGATTTTGGGATAGGGGATAGTGTATAGGTGACCTTTCTCTTCACTAGTTAGGGCCATAGACTGCCAGTCTCACCAATTCATCAAATCATTAAAAAAATAATAATAAACCTGGCGAAGTGATAAATTATATTTCTCTCTGCTTTTGTTCCCAAAGCTAAAGTTGGCTGTAGTTCTGCTTTCAACATTCTATGATGTGTATGATTGGCTAATTTGACTTCCAGTGATGTTTACTCCTAAACACAGTGTTTAGGTTGCAGCCAGTTAATATTTAGTTTCTAACACAAATATTGTGTTTAGAAATGGAGTATGGTGTGTCCCAAAGGACGTAAGTGGACTAAAATTCAAAATATCAGAAAATGGCACCCTCTCCGAACCTCCCCCTGCCACTAACACTCATAACAAACTGTAGGGTCACAGGGGCTGGTGCCAGACGGAGCTGGGCTCCCTGACATCCTGAACTGGGAAATGTAAACTCGTCTAACCACTTCCTCCCTGGTGTCTGCAGAGCAAGAACCGAACCCAGCGGGTCCGCATGTCTGCAGACTGCAATCAACTCTCCACCTATTTGATATGGAAGCAGGCCCATAGGCTTCTTTATATCTGGAAAATACCTGAACTAACCTCTTGTCAAGAATCCTGAGGGGCCGGGGAGGGTAGGGGCTGGGGAGCAGTCAGAGCTCAGACCCTGGCGGACACCTTTCCGACCGCTGTCCTGTATGAGGCAATCCAGGGGGACAATGACATTGGTTTTAGAAGGGTTTTCATTATTTCCCCGTTGATGTGACCATAAGATACTAAAACATGACTACGAGGGACCTTCCAGTTTGTGACTTACAAATCACATGGCTAAAGGCTTCCGGTTAAATCTCATTATTATTGGGAGCATTATGTAATCCAGCAGTCATCCCACTTCAGGAATGCTGGTTCGACTTACTGAATAACATCCATTTCAGTTCCCTTTTGATAGTGGCACCTACGAAGCTGTCGGGGAGGATCAGATGGGATTTAGTTTAGGCTCTGTAATGTTATAATGAAGTTGGTTGGGTTTTTTTTTTCTGTTCCAGAAACAATATCTGAAAAACTAAAGAACAGTTGGAAAAAAGAGGTGTTTTTCATCAAAACAAAAGTAATCTCTGTTCTCTGACCTTGATTTATGCTACGGGATAAATTGAAGACACCTGCTTGGTTAGCTGTATTCGTTGTACTGCTGGTCCTCAAAATAAAAATCAGCTGCGGAATGCTCCCTTCAGTAAAGACGGCATAACAAAGGCCAGATTTACCCTTCTGCCCGAAACAAATGAAATTCCAGATGAAGTATGTGAGACACCGGTTTTCAGACGCCGGGCGTCAGCAAGGCTGGGCAGGGATGACTGAGGGAGAGGAGACACACAAGGCGAGCGCTACAATTAGCCCAGCTCCCGGTCTGGGGAGAGTTTTCAGGCAGCCGCACGGGGAGGAGGATCCCAGGCAGAGCTGGCAGTCCTCCTGAGTGGGGGAGAGGGAGCCAGGTGTCATGGGGGCCGCTGTGGCAAGTTTGAGAAGCAGAGTGCTGGAGAGGAGAGGGGCACACAGAGAGAGGAAGAACCCTGGAGACCTGTGACAGGTTCCCCTGAGTCTTCAGCTGAATGCTGACCAGTGCCACAGTGCCCAACGCCGAAGAAAAAAACACCCAAAGTTATTAGAGGGAAAAATCCCCGCTGATCACCTGGGGCCAGCAATAGTTCGTGTCTCCAGTCGTTAGGGCGGAAAAGCTTGGAAGTTACAGAACATGAAGTAGACTACTTGGGATATTAGCGGAGCCGTGAAGAAACACTAACCTAGACAAAATGCAGCTCTGATCCGACCTGACAATGCTTAAAACAGGTCTCAAAAGGATCAAACCGTCTCTAAGTAATTTAACCATGTCACAGAACACAGTTCAAGAATATTTATGAGAATGCAGAAATATCCAGCACCCAAGAAAATCAAATTCAGAATGTCAAGAATTCAATAAAAAATTACCAGGCATGCAAAGAAGCAGGAAAAAAATGTGACCCATAGTAAGAAAGGTCAAGTAATTAGAATAGACCCCAAAATGACACATAATAATTTGTAGACAAGGACATTAAAACAGTTATAACTACACTCAATACAGTCAAGAAGGTAAAGGAAATCTTGAATATGTTAAGTAGAGGCCTAGAAGAAAATAGTTAAAGAAACGTGGCTGATATTATTTTAAATATAGTGAAAACTGTAAATTCACAGATAAAAGCAGCTCAACAAACCCAAGCACAAGAAACATAAATAAAACTACACCAAGGAGTTTCATCATCAAATGGTTTAACAACGATGGTGAAGAGAAAAATCTTAAAAGCAGCCAGAGGGGGAAAAAACCCATATTACAGACAGAGGGGAAAAAAGATAAGAATAATATGGATTTCTTGTCAGAAACAAGGTAAGGAAGAAGACAGTGGAGAAGCAACACCTTTAAAGTACGAGGAAACAAATGCAAACACAGAACTCAATACCCAGCAAAAGTGTCTTTCAAAATGCAGGCAAAGCAAAGACTGAGGAGCTAGCTCTTCACCAGGAAACCTGCACAAGAAGTAGTACTTCTTGTAGCACAGGAAGCCATCTAGGCGGAAGGAAGACAGAAGCTTAGCTCTGCGTAAGGAGTAAAGAACACTGACAATAGCAAATGGAAACATGGCAATAATAACAAGTGTAAATAAATGTTAAAAAATTTTAATCTCTTTAGGAGATGACTGTTTAAATTGAATAATAACGTATGGTTTGGTATATAGAACATGTAAAAGTAAAGCATGTGGCAATACTAACACAAAGCCAGAAGGAGGGAAATGGAAGTGTGCTTACACTATCCAGGAAGCAGTACTGTATTTCTCCATGTGTAATGTGCACTTTTTTGACCAAATTTTCGAGGGAAAAACAAGGATGCACATTATACACGGGTAGTGCCTGAAATACCTTGTGTCTGTTCTTGCGTTTTACAATTATTTGTTACATAAAATTTCTTGTACCCATAATATGTTCAAAATAAATGCTAAAATTCCTTTATAATATGAAAAACAAGTATCTAAATATAAGTAAATAATTAAATTTAAAAATTTAAACGCAAGGTTTTGTTCCTGAAAGTTTGGGCCAAAAACGTGGGTGTGAGTACTCACGGGAGCGCACTTCACACAGCAAAACGCAGTACAGTACTTGGACGTAGACTGTGATACGTAAAAAACGCATATAGTCAACTCAAAGTCACCCACTGAAACAACAACTAAGACTGACTAATAAGATAACCACGAAACACACTTCTAAATACCCCATGAATCAAAGACGAAACCCTAAGGGAAATTAGAAAGTACTTTGGACTGAATGGGAATGAGAACGTATCAAATGTGGAGCAATGAGGCTCCAGCAGTGTTAGGGAATTCAGAGCACTAGGCGCTGATGACTGACAAGAAGAGCTTCTCCAATGAATGGTTCTCCGATTAAGGATCTCAGCTTCCTACTTAGGAAAACAGGAAAAAATAGAGGAAATTACATCCAAATTTAATCATTAAAAGTTCCATCCAAAAGAAGTAAGAAAAAGACAGAATAAGGGATAAAGAAGAGAGAGACAGCCAAGGAGCAAAACAGGAAGTTTTAAGATTCCAAACTGATGCACTCTGGGAGGGCGGGGGATGGGCGGGTGGGGTGTAAGGTGTCCAGGGTAATGGAATACGGAAGTCCTATAAGAAGAGGAAATACAAAGAATCAGTGAGACTAAGTGGTGTAATGATAGGAAGGAAAGGAAAAAGGGGAAATAAAAAGGTAAAGCGAGTCCTGGCTGGTGTGGCTCAGTGGATGGCATGTCCGCCTGCGGACCAAAGGGTCTCAGGTTCTGTTCCCAGTCAGGGCACATGCCTGGGTTGTGGGCCAGGTCTCCCAGTAGGGGGTGCATGAGAGGCAACCACACATTGATGTTTCTGTCCCTCTCTTTCTCCTTCCCTTTAAAATCTTTTTTTTAATTTTTATTGTTATTCAATTACAGTTGTCTGCATTTTCTCCCATCCCTCTACCCCACCCCAGCCAAACCCACCTCCCTCCCCCACCTCCACCCTCCCCCTTGATTTTGTCCATGTGTCCTTTATAGTAGTTCCTGAAAACCCCTCTCCCCACTATCCCCTCCCCACTCCCCCCTGGCTATTGTTAGATTGTTCTTAACTTCAGTGTCTCTGGTTATATTTTGTTTGCTTTTTTCTTAAAAAAAGATAAAGTGAGAAACCAAGGTCTCCTTTACTCTTTATACCCCAGTGGTATGTTTCTAGTGCCCCTGGATAGATGACAAATGCCTAGATTACTTTCGTACATTGTCCAGTGGTTTAGAACAGTAACATTAGAAACTAATTTATCTAAGAGGAAAGTACCAGCTAACAAGTCAAACAATCACAGGCTATTTTCTTTGGTTTTCTGGATATCTTGGTGACAGGTGAGCTGAGGCACCCCAACCAGTTTATATTACTATAGGGTCATTTTCAGACCAGTGTCCAAACCGATCGCTTGTGTTGCAAGCGATCACCGTCCGACACACTTAACCCAGTTAGAGTTGGTCGCAGTGGTGAAGCAAGAGACAAAATATAACAACAACCATTAACTGAAGGGTGGTTATATGAGCCTGAATCCTCCAGCCCCAGCACTGAGTGTTAAAATTAAATCACTTGTATTTTCCTCTTCAGAAGATACATTCAAATAAATCCACATTTGTTTTTAGGAGCAAGAAACAGTCTATAAAAATCATGAGATTTTCCTACCTTGACAAAAATTGTTGAATTGCATTCTTGCAATGCTTCCATTAAGCTAATCACATGGAGACACACCATTTCTACCATCTGAAAGAAGAAACATGAAGTCAAGTCCACTTCCAATAATACAGAAACCTTGCCGACTAGCTGCAGCCACAGAGAACCCGGGCCCGGGCCTGTGAGTTCTGCCTGCACAGTAACCAGAGGGGACCACAGGGGCTGCCGTTTATTCACCTCTGCAGCTTCCGTTGAAAGCTGAATTTTCAAAGCTCCAGAGCTTTTCCAATTGTCATGCCTCCCTCCTCTCCCTTGGGGCTGGCTGCCAAGGGAATTCGGGTATTGATCTCGCTAACCTGCCCTCTACTGATTCACAACACAAGATCAAGGGCTCCTGCTTCCTTCACTTCCAGCCGCAGAACTTGAGGCTTCCGCTCTCTTCTCCATTGTGATCCCGCCTCCGTGCCATTATCCGGAGTGGCTGTTTAATTTACTGCGTCTCTGTCTTTGGGTCTTTGGTCTCCGTGAAAAGGGCAGCTATGCTCACAACAGTTCAAAGGGACGGTAGCAATGCTATCCCTTGTTGAAAACTCTAAGGCGGGACTTTATCCACGTCAGGGGGACTTTATCAGCCTGGCTTACTTGGAGGAAATTTTCAGAATAGAATGCGTTCAAATTCACTTATAATATCATTATCCAAAAAGGATATTATATATCATTATAATATCCAAAATTCATCTGTAACATTTGAATATCAAAAGAGCCTTGAAAGAGCAGCATTAGGGCATCAACAAATGAACGACAATGGGAGGAAATTTTGAATCTCTAGCTTAATTTAGAGGTCTCCATTTCATCGTCTGTAAAATGGCAGAATAGTTTCAGCTCCACGTTCTTCTTCAGTCCCAGACGCTAAGGATCCAACCAACGTAATTATCTCACAGCAGCCAGAGCTGTTTGTGTACCCTAAAATTTTCATGTAAATGTCCTTTAAATTGAACTGAAACATCTCTCCCCATACAGAGCTGCCCTATAACACCTGCTTTTCCGAACTAAAGAAGTGCTTCACTAGGGAAATATGGAATCCCCTTTCCAATCTCTGGAACGCCCTTGGTGGGCCGTGCAGTGTTGACTTTCTGAGTACACTGGGATCACGGTCACAGTGTTCTTCCATCCCTTCCTTGCCCCTTGCACACGTGAAATCAGCTGCTTTCCCAGCTCAGAATCCTGTTCCAAAGCAATGAACCGAACTAAAGGTCTCCCTTGTACATTCCTTCCCTACACCCTCCAACCCTGACCCCGTGCGGACTAGTCCCAGCATGTTCAATGAAGTGCGCTCCTGCCAACTGTACCCTGTATCCAGGAAGGTCTGGAGCAGCCCCTCACCTGTGACGCAGCCATCCCCACTAAAGCGAAACTGGACCTGAAAGCTGGGTCCTCTTGGGTAACTGGAAAAGGTGAGGTTCTTTTCCAGTTCTGAGCCCTGAGGGTAAGGAGCGCATGTGGTTGCTCTGCTCTTAAAACTCCACAAAAGTTGGCCTAACTGGCTTTTTTCCAAAACTAACATGAATCTCCCTCCTAATTCTGGGTATTTGTAGCACCAAAAACAGCTCTTAAAGGTAGGAGTTGCATATACATTTCCTTTGGCACAAGACAGAGAAAACAAAAATTGTTTTTGCTTGACTGACTTGTTTGCTTTGTTTTTTATCAAATTCTTATGCGAGCAGAACATCCAGTTTATAATGTAAAAATTCACCAATCCATTCCTGTAACATTGCATCTGAGGTCTTGGAGACAGACGGTGGGAGGACTGGGAGTGGTCTACACTCATCGAGATTCCGCCTGAGAGGGAAAACCCACTTGTGAACTCACCACTTTGTTGTGGGCCATGAGCTGGAGGATGCTGGGTGTCACCCTGCTCCAGAACTCCAGCGCCGTCAGGACCGCGGTGAAGCTGAACTCATTCTGACTTTGGATGCTGGTGGCTACGGCACTTTGTTCGCAGTATACGGTCCAGAGCTGAGCAAAGATAAACGCATGGAAGAGGGAACACATGTGCAGCACGGAGGTCTGAGGGGGAACAAAAGGAAGAGCCGTTACCTTCTGGGGGGCTGGGCCGCTCCGCGGAACCCTCCCCGCACAGCTTAGCACAGCCAAAGCACCACGGACTCTGGCGGCCAGAGGCTGGGGGAGTTAGCTCCGGGCTCCAACTCCTGACGCACCACCTTAAAACAAGCTGCTCTGCACTCGGTCAGTGGGAATGGGCTTGGAGCACAAAGCTTCCTTTCAAAGAGGAGACACCTTAGTTTGCAGAATGAATCTACCCACCCCCTAGCCCTTTAATGAAACTGGCGTTCTCATCCCTTAACTAGGTTAGGAAGAATATCACTCTACCATTTTAGGGTGTTCTCCATCTACAACATGGGGATATGGTGCCTTCCTCAAAGAGTTGCAGTTAGGAGCACACGAGGAGATATATATATATAAACACATTGCCCAGCACTTAATAATCACACTACTAGCAGCAGCAGCAGCAGCAGCAGCGAAGATAGTATTCCTGCTGGTGGAAAAGACTGATTGAGTGAGCTCCTGCAATGTCCTAGGCACTGCGCTAAAAGCGTGTCCCAGGCTCGCTTTTCATAGATCACATCCATAATTCTCAAACCATCCCCTCATCTATTTTACAGAACAGAAACCAGAGCTCAGAGAGGTTAACTTTTTCAAAGTCACAAAATTACAAAGTACCACTGTTAAGAATCCAATACAGATCTGGGTT
Organism: Desmodus rotundus; assembly: GCF_022682495.2. NCBI lineage: Eukaryota > Metazoa > Chordata > Mammalia > Chiroptera > Phyllostomidae > Desmodus > Desmodus rotundus. Next base: position 129,761,057 of record NC_071393.1, on the reverse strand, counting down.
GAATATATCAGAAACTGACGGCCTAATTTCTCCTGCAAACATCATTCGGGGGGCGGGGAGCGCTCTGTTTTATCAGAGTCAGCTTGTCCTGGCCCAAACCCCCCATGACCTCCCAGAACTTGCCTAAGCTCTGAGAAGGGGCCTTAGCTCCTCAGAGCTACTTAGTACCAATGTGCCCCGTTTGCTTGTACTGGCTCACGATGGACTGCTGCCCTGGGTTTACTTTCTTCCCTGAAGCACGTCATCTGTCTCTACAATTCACAAAGTTCCTCTCCATAGGTGATTCTAATGTGTAATTTAGTGAGTCCCCAACTGGCCTTCCGATTTTCATTTTGTATCTTCACACATTGCTAGCGACTTGAGTTGCAAAGGTAGTGCATGAAGAACCACTGGTAGATAGAGCATAAGTTTGCCTCCACTTCATACCTGGTTCTAAAAGCTGATCACAGAATTTGTATTGTATTTCTAGCCTCTTATTCCTCTTCATTATTTTGAGACAGAAATGCCTAGGAAGCTGACTCTTGCTTGCTTCCGTAATTTATCTTCATAAAAGTGAAGCGAAAAACAATTTAGGGGGAAGAAAAGAGTGTCTGGGAATTTAAACAACTTTAAATAAGGCATTAGCACCAAGTTGCTTTCCTAATATCCACAGGAGGGCCACTGATAAGATGCATTTTCTTCTCAGAATAAACGTAATCGGCTGATAAAGGTTTCCATTAGCAATTTCGGTGCATATGGTCTCAGTCTTGCTGAAATCACTTACCTTTGATTGCTCTGGAAATCCAATCAGGATAACAATAAGGTGGTCTGCAATGTGGGAGCCTGCATCCAGAGGTATGGGCAGACAGGGAGAAGAGGCGTTTGGACACACTGCATTGTGAGTGAGGGACCCCAGAAGCAGCCAGGACAGCAGCCGGATGTGGGAGACACACTCGATGAATTCTTTAGGTCTATCAGAGAGGAAGGAAGTTAAAGGTGATTTTACCCTCTCTATTTTGTTGGGTACCCACAAATGCTTATTGATGGACAGGATGGGAAGTGTGGTTTTGCAGGCAACTACACACAAGAAAACACCAAGGTGACACAGTGCCAACAAAACAATGTATCTGGTAGTCTCTGACCCCACTCTAATCCTGGACCTAAGCTTTCTGAGCAAAGAGCAGCCTTTGGTGACACAGGATTATATGCCGTTCTTCCACAGACCTGGCTGCCTTTCTGACGACCTTCTCTTTCGAATCTCTTTCCTTTCCACTCATTAGGAAGTCTGGCATCCCCGCCAGCGAGGAGGGAACAGAGGAGAAGATACAACACACAGCCACCCGTTTCCCTGCTCGCTGATACTCTTCTCCTCCTGCCCTCCTCACGCCCCAGTCTAAACCTGTCCTCCAGCCAGGAAGTTAACCGTGCAAAATGGCACGCTCGCCCCTGCTCCGAGTTCCAAAGAAACACCCTCTCTCCTTAGCCTCCCGTAGAGGCAGGATCAGGGGCCCACACCTCCCTGCACTCCATTTCATCACTGCCCCAGAACTTGTTCCAGCTGCAGTCGAGCTCATTGAAGACAGAAGCTATGGAAGTGCTCAATAAATGCCTGTGGATTTATTTTGTGAGTTGAAATTAAGAGTTAAAGTGGTAAAGCTCCAAGGTTCCATCATCCCTCAGGATGACCGAGGTTTTTGTGTGAGGGCAAGTTTCTTTTACTGGCAGCAGGTCATGAGGTGCCCAGGCTCAAAAATGCCACCAGGTCAGCAAGTGCGGATGGAGATGGGTGTGGGTTCCCATCTTCCCAACCAATCACATTCCACTCCCACAAATCTTCAGCACATTCATTTGCTCTGGCTGAGCCCCAGGAAGTGTAGGGAGCTCCCTGCTGTATTGGTCCTCATGGCTGGAATGCGAAGGGCCTTACCCTTGTTGCATCGCTGAAGGGGGATGATAGAGCCAAGGCAGATAGCGAATCACAGCTTTGTTATCTCTGTGGTTGCCCCGGGAGATTTCCATGGCTGCGATTTGGGCCAGCCCGACTTTGAGGTGTCCACCAAAGGTATCTTCATGCAGAGGCTGGGAACATGTCTTCATGTGGTTCTAAAAAACCAAATGGGGTTTTGTGACTTTGGCAGAGTACTTGGAGATATTTCAGCCTCTCATTAAAATGATCAGGTTGTCATTTCTGCACCTTCTGCCTCCCCTCCCAACATACAATCCACTGAAACTTCAGTAGCTTCCCACCTTAGGGTAAAGAAAACAAAACTCCTCTGCATAACCGCAAAGGCCTGGAATGACCTGACCGCGGCAGGGTTCTGCATCCTACCCTGCCTTCCGTGGTCCCGCTGCCGTGGTCCCCTACCGTCACAGGCCATTGCTCACGCTGCTCTCGCTGCCTAAACTACTGCACCTGAGTCTCTTCACCTCATTAACTGCTATTCATTGTTTGGATTTCAGCTCCAGTGTCACTTCTTCCAGGAAGCCTCCTCCCTGGCTAGGTCATATCAGCCTGTTAGAAGTGCACCTGTCTCTGTCTACCCCTTCTTCATAGCAACTGTGAAAGTCACAATTTTACTTTAGTCTGTATGAAATCTTCATTAGTTACCCTCCACTGCCAGACTGTAAGTTAAATGAGGGCAGCTACTGTATTCGTTGATTGTTGCATCCTAAATGCTTAGAACAATGCCAGGTACATGATGGGCGCTCAATACACATTTGTTGAATTAATTTAGAAAAAGTTCTTTGCTCAGTGTGGCTTAGCGAGTGGAAAGAGGACTGAACTGGGAGTTGAGACCTAGATTAATCAGTCTCACGGCCAGAGAAGCCATCTGCCCTGTCACCTTCTCACGCATTTGCTAACACTGTGTAAAATCAGACAGGTGGGTGCCGTCCGTAGCCCCCAACCTTTCAATCATCAGGGATTCGTCTTTTTATTTTTGTCTTCATTTTGAAAGTGGCTACATAAAACAAGCTAAAAATGTGTAGGTAACAATTAATCTCTCTTCCTTGTACATTAAAGTCATTTAGGTGTAGGCAACCAAATTCAGCAACCAGTAACCAGTGTAGGGTCAAGCGCTAGGGGAGCTTCCTTAGAAATGACTGGGTTTGGATAGTGTGAGAAATCATCATTTTAAATTTTGATTCTACTTTCCACTAGGATGTGCAAACCTATTGGTGTCCTAAGAAATGCTTAGCTCCTCGGAGCAGAGTCTGGTGCTGATCTGGGTGCTGAAGGGGCCATGATTTTAGCTGAGGAACCTCTGCCATGGCTGTATCTGTTTGTCAGACAGGAACCACTTCATGCCAGATGGCAATCTGGCTGCTCTCTGGGCCATGCTGAGGTTCTCTTCTGCCCTCTGTCTAGGGCCTTCCTTAAATCTCTTTTAGTAGACTCGTGGTAGGGAAGTTGACTTGCATCAGCAATTCATTCCACCCTACAAAACCATCAATAAACTCAACAAATGCACTGGGATTTTGCCCATTTGCAAATTAAAGTGTGTTCTATTCGCTTGTCTTTAATTATTTTCTTGACGATAGCTTCAGTGCAGATAAGCACCACGAACAGCTTACACCGGCATCGTGTGTTACAGTGTACAGGTCTCCTCACGTGCATTATCTCACAGCGAACCTTGCGACCGTCAGCGAAGGTAGATACTACCAGGCTTTTTCTGCAGACGGGGGAACTGAGGCTCTAGGCAGCTAAACGAGGCTCTGTGGAAAGCTGCTGCTTTGGGAGTCACTACAGTCCTAGGTCAAGCCCGACTCTACACTTACCAGCAGGGTGACCTTGAACAAATTACTGCACCCCCTCAGGCCTCAATTTCTGTGTTTGTAAAATGGGAATAAGACCTCAATAGGGCCGTGGTGAGGACTGAGTAAACGGCAAACGGAAAGTGGCGCACGGCTGGTGCCATGTAAATGTCCTTCCCCGCTTCGCTGAGGCGCAGCTCGGTCCCCCAGACTGCCCAGACGCGGGCTTGTCCAGGGAACAGTCAGGCCCCCCGTCCGGTCTGCTGGGACGGGCCCACGCACGCTCACCTTCAGCTTCGTCAGCGTGTGCATGTCGGCCATGAAGTCCAGCACCTCGCCGATGGACTGCCGCGCACACTCCATGGCCGCCGTCCCGCACTGAAACACAAGGACACCGGGGATGTGCACTCCAGTCGTGCACAGCCTTCCTCTCTGCCCCGACCGCCGCGACTGTCTGGCTCTGACTCCACGCCGCTTGCTAATGAGTCGTTTCATTCTCTGGGGTTCTGACTCACTCTGCTAAACTCCGCACACGGTCTGTGCCCGGCCGCCCAGAGCCGGGACAGACTCTGGGACAGACGTGGATCAAAGGTTTGTGGTGGAGGGCAAAGAAACAGCCCACAGGCACGGGGATGACATGCATTTCCCCACGGGGCGATTTAACTGGCTTCTGTTCGGTTGTTTTTCAATCAGTTGGTATACGAAGGGTTAACTGATGGAAAGCCATTAGTGTCAGCCTTTGTGACATGAGTCACACTTAAACTACCGTGACACTTTATCACTCTGTGGAGTCTTAGATACATATAAAGTATGTGACACCAAATTCCACACCAGAATCTTGACTTCCTCTATTAAAAAATAAAAAATTATAAACAAGTATTGTGTTTGCCAGAAGAGTCGGCAAGTTTTATACTCAAGCCCAGTCACTGACAGCGTGACTCATGCGTGGTAGGTACACGATTAAGTAGACAGGTGTACGTACTACTGATCTCCTCGTTGCAGATAAACACACAAACAAACGGTCGTCTGGCCCAGACACTGGCAGCCGGTTTGGGAAGTTTTAAAGGAAAAGACAGCATCCTGTGTTTCAGGTGATTAAATGGCACAAGCCTGCTCTCTCGGGGCGATGCGGGGAGTGTAGGGTCATAAGCAAAAGACGGGAAATGAACAGCCGGGCTGCCGCATCAAAGCGGCAGGAGAGAAGCCCGCACGTCGGTTGGGGTTTAACGTGGATCAAAAGCAGGCCGTCTCTGAAGCCATCTGAATACCAGGCGAAGCCTTTCTCAGCTTCCTCCAGGAAAGCCTGGAACACCACGTACTTAACCAGCTCGCCCAGGCAGAAATCGTTTTCCCATATTCATGTCAATCGGCACCTCACTGAACTATATCACCTTCGCTCTCTTCTAGGATGTCACGCCTGTCAGGCCGCTGACAGGCTGACAAACAGGAAAATAAGGTCACTGGCAGCTCTGTCAGACTGGTTCCCAAGCATTTCATAAGTTCTAAGCTTCTCTTCTTTTAATTCAAATCGAGTGAGGGGATTATAAAAGGTTATTGTGTTCCTGCTTTTGGAATATTAATCCTTTAATGCAAGAAAGGATTTCCCCCCGATTTATTCCATTTTCTCTGACCTTTCACATGTCATGCGAACAGAAGCGTACGCTCTGTTCTCGCACTTCTTGAAAGGGATTTGTTTCTTTCACAGGCAATATTTTGTACCATTTCAAGTAGGCAAATGTCACAGAAAAAATTACTAACAGCATTTTTTAATATTTATCCTGTAAGTTTAAACTGCAAAAAAAAAAAAAAAAAAAAGAGAGAGAGCAAAGAATTTACTATTCCCCAGTTACATTTGCTCTAAAGGCAGCAGCTCCATCTAAGAAAAGCCCTAAAATACCCTTCATAGGCAGGATAACCTCAGCAGGCCATCTTCACTTATAAAACAGAGAGTGCAATTTCCAATCCCTGCCCCCCTTTTCTACTCTGCAAACCACCGACATAACCTTAGATGCGTTACCAAAAAACCCTAAAGGGTCACACTCCACCTGTTTCAGAAGGCCTGTATCTATTTCAATGGGAAAGCTGATGATAAAGATGTTGAAAACATACTCTAACCCCAACACACGAATTGAAGTGAATCATATCCAATTCTCCCTCAAAACTTAGGTTTGATTTTAAAGTTACACTGTGTGGAAAACTTGGAAAATACAAATTAATGAAAAGAGAAGGAAAAATCACCATGACCCGAACTCCTGCCACCGTGAATCTAGCCCCTCCACTCTTAACCACTCTTCTACGGCACATCCACATGCAGGATGCTCCGCAGCCATTACACTTTGGGGAGAATGCTTATGGCACGTGAACCTAGCGGCACTTGTGTTATGGTTTCAACCGGGTTTAGACAAAGAGAAAGAAAATACATTCATATGTTAGCAATAAAACTTTCTGTGTTCAATGATTACTTTTCCTCTCTCATAAAAGTTCAACACGTCAAAAAATAAATATAATAGTTTTAAAAAATATTTAGTGTTGTGGATAAAATTGGTATACTTATAAATGTAAATTTGCCCTGGCTGGAGTAGCTCAGTGGATTGAGTGCCGGCCTGCGAACCAAAGGGTCTCCAGTTTGATTCCCGGTCAGGACACACGCCTGGGTTGCAGGCCAGGTCCCCAGTATGAGGCACGTGAGAGGCAACCACACATTGATGTTTCTCTCCCTCTCCTTCTCCCTCCCTTCCCCTCTCTCTAAAAATAAATAAATAAAATCTTTAAAAAAATTTTTTTAAATAAATGTAAATTAATAAAACCTTTTTGGAAAACAATATGAGAATAGGTACCATTAAGATATTCCTACTCTTTCAGGAATTGTATCTAAGGAATTAATCCCAAGGACATAATTCAAAATAAAGGTGATGATAGGAAACTGGAAAATATATAAATTTCCAGCAATATGGGAATAAGCAAATTAGGACAATAAATAGATCAAAACATGGAAAAATAAAACAACAGAGTTAAGATTTTGAGGCAGAGGAATTTATAGGTGACCCTTTTCCTTTATTAATTTTTTTCTCCTGAAAATTTAAATAATTGTTTTCAATGAACAATATCTCTAAAGTTTCTGAGTTTGTTGCAGTAAACTTGCTGTCGGAAATTGCGGTTCCTCATCTTCAATCCTGTCGTGATCATCTTAGCACAGTTTACCAAACAGTTCGCTAGCTGATAACAATGGAAACTTCTTCGTTTTCAGAGGAAATATTATAAAGGAAAACAAGGCATTACAATGCTTATTTCTTTCTGGAAGTAGTTAAATCAAACTGGTTCATGGGAGCCAACATAAGAAAATAGATTCTGGAAAAATGGAACTTAAATTAAATCTATTCTTTTTTTTCCACTACCATTTCTCCCCCCAAACCCCTTTCTCCTCCCCACACCCCCTCCTCCCTGCAGTCGCCACACAGTTGACGGGCTCCATGACAAATCTGTTCTTTAAATCAGGTCATTTGTTTCCTGTCCTTAACTCGCTGCTTCAATTTTACTCCTGTTCCCTGGAATTAGAAGTTTCCGAGGGCTGGGATTATTTTAAATTTTCACTAGTGCTCTCGCTAAAAAGATGCTACTACATTTTCAATTTCACAGTGCTTGTTCTATCCAAGTGAACCGGACAGAGGCCAGAAATTCCTCTTTGCTAAATGAGGAAAAGAGAAAACACATACAACGTGGACAAGTAATTCAGTCAGGACTTACTCCAGGCACAGAGGCGATCATCTGCTTGCTCAGGATTGTCGACTCCGCTAGTTTGGTTCCAGCATCTGCACAAATAAACTAATAAGAAATTGAGAGGATAATTATTTTTAAGAGCATGGGCACAGTAATAAGTAGCTTACAATTGTATTAACTTGGCTTAAATTCACTCGTGTGTACTTTCGTGACCATCTGCCTTGGGTTTGTGGCACTGGATCACCACGCCAGTGGGCTCCTATCAGAAACCCAGAGTCACACACCTGAGAGCGCATGCCGACCCTCACTTTACCCCGACGGCTCAGCAGTGCTGGGAACGCGCCTTCGGTCAAGCAGGCAAGAAAAGATGTCAGTACCGTCGTATTAATTCCGAAGTTACTCTGCTTGTTCCTCAGCGCTTCTTGACAGTTACTGAATTTTCCAGATTTTCCCACACTTCTATCATTTTATCACACATGTAGAATGAAAGCAGAAAAACCATCACCCTCAGTGAGCATTCCAGCTGTTTCTTCCCCTCCAAGGCCCCTCCGCGCCTGGCCTTCCTTCTCCCACTTCACTCACACGCATCCTCTGTGTGACAAGGCCCACTCTCCTGCTCTGTGTCCCCCCAGGACCTCGCACACACTCCACTGCCACAGTCACATCAGACTGCAACGGCCTGCCAGTCTATTCCTTAACCTGCCAGGCGCTCTTCTCGAGCACAGACTCAGTGCCCCTCACCCCTGCACTAGCTTGGGGCCTCACCCCTCAGAGGGGCTCGGCCAGAGTTTGTGAAGTGAATCGACTGATCGGTTGTGACTTGAGATCAGGACAAGGGTGGATTTGCCAGATTACAATGTAATCTCCTTCACGGATCCTTACAGATGTTTCCCGCTTAATGCAACAGCCCACGCTACAGTTTCAGGGGAAAAGCCTGTAGAGTTTGCTATGAGCTATTATTTCCTGGTTGATTTCCCTCCCCTGGCCCCTGCCCAGTGGCCGCAGGCACTTGGGGACCCAAAGCTGCCACTGTGCAGAGTTCAAAGCTTGGACAGCTCTTCCTTCTAATTCATTTCGCTCTCACACTGGAAGAGCACAGAAAAGGTCAGAGTTCAGCGAGGCAGGCTCAGATCCTGTCAGACTAGGAGAAGCAACAGGCACCAGGGTGGCAGAGAAAACCTCCAAGAGGCCTGACAAGGAGCAGGAACCAGTGTGCTGCCGACTAATCAGGGATCAGAATCAAAGCGTTATCAATGGGTTTTGGCTAACAAGGAGGAGCTATAAGCCAGAGGCCTTCCGAGGTCAAGAAGCCCTTAGACATCTTGTTCAAGGCCACCAGCTGGTCTTCGCGTGTGTTCCTCCAAGAACGGTGTTTCAGTACAGGTGACTGGGCAGGGAGAGGACAGCAAGCAGAGCTGTCTCTGAAAGCCACATGGAGGGGTGACACATACCTCCACACTCACTTTCTATCATTTCCACTTGCCTCACATACAGTTACAGGAGGCTGAAAAATCTACTTGGCCGTCAACTCCAAATCTGGCAAAGAAAGTGCCAGCTTGTAACATCTAGGGAATACCTAAAATATTCCATCATCGTATTCATGAATGCTTATGTCTGCTCTTCTAACTCAGGCTTATTTCTAATACAAGGAAAGGTAAATAAATCAGGACTTTTTTTTTTTTTTTTAAAGTGAAGCCTCTCACTTCGGCCAAAACCTGTAAGAAAAAAACAACAAAAAAAAACTGATAGAGGCACACGGGGAAAAGAAAGAACTCCCAACTCCCTGGCAGATAGTTTTCCCCATGAAATGTATTTCCAAAAGCTGTCTGTGTCTGCCATCTAAGACAAACCACTTATAACTAAGTTCCAGAACCTCTGTCAAGACACCATCATTTTAACTAATTTCTTTCAAACAGAAGCGAGAGACTGCACGGCTGAGAGAGGCCAAGGGCAAGACAGAACTGCGTGGAAATGTGCGCGCCGGGAAGCGCTCCTCGGAGGGCTAACGCGCCCACCCCTGAAGCATGCTGACGTGGCCGGGCTGCGCCCTTGAGGGCGGGGTAAGATTTGTGAAGAAGCAAAATGTCAAAGGTCCCTGTCCCTCATCACACAAGCCTCTCTCACCTAGCATCTGCGGCCACGTGGAAGGAGAAACACAACGCAAGTAGGTCGTCAGCCATGCCGCGCCAAGATATGAGGCCAAATTCACATGTCTGATCTGTGACAACTCTCAGAAGTCAAAATTAATCAAACATCACCCTAACCGTTACGGAGGTGCGGCGGAGCGTCTGGGGTATTAAAGGGTCTAAAAGCGCATAAGCCTAAAACCATCTACTGTTTATTTGTTACCAGTGCATTTTAACGTAATATGTGCAACTAAGTCAACTATTCTGTCTTCATTTTCTAGAGCTGCCGACCAGGAACCAACAGGCTCCAGTGAAACTTTCCAGAATTGCTCAAGAGATAAAGGCATAACCACAGTCAGAGAGGCGCAGGGTGACTGCCACACAAGAAGAACTCTATACTTCCAGAGAGAAATAGGCGCTCCCACACAAACACGGAAGAATACAGAAGAAACGCAACATCCATTATTCATTATCAAAATGAGACTCAAAATAGTACCTCCACCTCTCATCCCAAAGAGTGATCGGATTGTTAGTAACTCAGCTAATATTCATAACCCCACGTCAACGGTAGCTGCGTTAAAAACAACAGCAGTCCCCCTGCCATCTCTTTGTCCTCCAGCCCACGGCTGGTCTATCTTTAAAAGAAAACCTTTCACCCACATGATTGCTCACACTTGAACATGCAGGTATATCCCACACAGCGGGAGTGTCACATGCAAATTGGCAGAAGGTCTACCTACTCTTGACACATAATAGGAGCTGAGGACGTTCTTTTGGATTTGAGCTTATGTAGCCTTATGGTGGCTATTAACGGTAATCACTCTCTCATGAAAACCCTGCTTTAATCCCTCTTGAGAACACCTGTAAGAACACCTTGCTACGGTAAGCAGCTCCAGCAGACCGGCAGAAGAGAAAACATCAGAAGTGAGAGCAACACAGCCAACAGACCCGCACTGACACGAGGCAGAGCCCCCGTCCACGGCACGGAAGAGCCAGGCCCTGATCGTCTACAGTGCAGATTCTGAAGAACGCATGTATTTTTTCTATTTTGCAAATTCTTTACAGCCTCCATGCACCTTTGTCTTCTAAAAATGTCCGCCTGAACACCGAAGGCCGCCTGACTTCTTACGTGAGTAAAAACAAACAACAGGAGTCGAGGCTGGACAGCCGCCCTCGCAGGCTGGGAGGCTGCCTGCGACCCGGCCCCCAGGAAGACGTCCTGGGGGTCAGAGAACAGATGGGTGCCTGTCACTGCCTTGCAATGTTTAGAACTGGGGTGACCCCCCATTCCTCGGGCAGGGGTTTCACTGTTCCTTAAGGGGACTGTCACCCGCAGAGCACTTGGTAAACAATGAAGGCACAGTCTATCTATGAGAAGAATGTAAACATCTCCCTCTCTGTGAACTCATCTATCTACTAAGTTATTAGTTCGGGAGGCAGAGGACATGGCCTAGTGCTTTCCTGTGGGGTGAAAGATCGACAGGCAAATCCAAGTGTGAGAAACGGACTCTCTTCTCACTAATGGGGCCAGTGTCCTTTATGGTGGCTCACCAGGGGAGTTTCTTCTTCCAAAGGTCGCTTTCTTTTCAGTTTCCAGGTTAAACAAAGCCACCCGACAGCCTTCAGATGGCGGTCACCAGTATCTGTTAAAGGAAGTCACTGCCTGCCTCAGACACATTATGTGTCCGTACTGTGAGCATGTCACAGCCTGGCCTGCCCCATCAGTAAGGGGAACGGCTCTCTCCGACTCCAGGCTGGGTTCTCTGGCCTAAGAGAAGCTGCCAGAGAGCAGGTTACACACTGCGCTCTCCTCCAGAGAACACCTGGAGGACCCAGGTGGTCAAGGGCAAGAGAGGAGGAACAGGAAACCCCTACAGAGAGACACACTGTTCATGAAGAGAGACGAGGTCCTTCATTCCCCGTGCGGCCCCACAGAGGACTCCTCTCCATCACTTCGCCAGGAACCGCAGGGCAGATACGGGAACTTTTAAGTATGCCTCCCTTTTGTTCCCCTCAGTAATGAAAACTGTTTATTCCAGAAGTTTATAGAACCAAGATACATTACTTCAAAATAGCATGAAGCTTAACATATTTTGTTGGAGGTAGAAACATTCCTAAAGTTGTTCTTCCCAGGCATGATCTCGAAATGTCTCCACTATGCCTCTCCAATCTAAGTAATTTTACAACTTGATTTTTTAAATTCAATGATTCAATGACAAATACACATTTGTTTTAAAAAGATGAAAATGGAACCCAGTGACATGGTATACGAGTCTAAAAAACACATTCAGAAGAATCAACTTTTTGCCTTTCTTTTCCCTGAAGCCGATTTGTTTTTGTTATTTGCTCGCCAGGCTGTGACGCAATAATCACTGTTTTTGTGGTTTCCTTAAGTGCTGGGCGATTGAAGCTGTCACTGTTGTTTTGCTGTGTCGTGACAAGTGCTTATTATGGTTGACTAACGTACTTCTTAGCAAGCCAGCCCCCGCTGCAGTCACAGTGTCGGGGGCCCGACCCCAAGAAGATCCAGCCTTATAGATCTGCTCTGCTCGAGGTGGAGGGGCAATTAGGGGAAGCTTGCTCCCTGATGCCCACAGGGAAGCACCTTCAGGGCCTGAAGCCTAGGCTGTTTTGAGGTGGCAGGTCGCCAACCAACACACTGCCAGAAGCCAGTGGCTTCTACTCACTGTCAACCTGCTGGCCTTGCACCGCTCCTGGGCTGCCTCACTACGCCCAGTTCACCTGCCCTCCCTCCAAATCGGCGTGGGTCCCATTCATCTTTATGGTCACTCGTGTCGCAGGTGCTTGCACTCAAAAGCAGTAGAGCTGCTGGTGTGTGAGTAGGAGGGGCTGGCCCCAGGCAACCCACTGGCAGAGCTTCAAAGTCTGCCCGACCTCGGAACGCAGACATGTCCAGGCTGTGAGTTTTGCTTCCACCTTCCCCTTGGGCTGTCCACTGTCTTGGAACAATGGGAGCCCCTCGTTCTGACTACGTCATGCCCGACATCGAGTAGTGTCATTTTCCAGTGATCACTGCTCTCCAAAAGCTTCAATGTGTCCCAGAAGCTCTTCAAAGACATCTGAAGATCGTTCTTCATTGAAAGTACACCAACTTTTTATTAAACCTCAGGGCTCTGAGGCAAACTCAGTTCTGGCCCTAAGGAGCAGTCATACAGTAGATAGCAGTGAAGGAAGGGGACCGAGGAGCAGATATGACATGGTACATGGCAGGTCTCCTTCCTCCTCTTCTCCGGAGTAAACACCTCAATTTCCGCCCACCCTTCCAGGCCCACAGTCCCTTTTCTCTGCCCGTTCCCTGCTCAGTGCCCTCTGCTACTGCGCCCATCACACTGTGGTGGGGATTTTTGTTTACACGTCAGCTCCGCCTTCCAGATAATACGTCCTGGAAGGAAGGGGCCCTGGCTTAATCATCTGTATTTCCCGGGCCCCTTCCTCCCTCCGCCTTCATACTTTACAAGCTGCACGGTGCTTAGCACGTTATTGGGACAGGGCCTACGCCTGTTACATCCCTGTATCCCCAGAACCTAGCCCGAACCGGGGGGTCAGCAAACATCTGTCATGGGAAGTACTGCTGAGTAGTGCATGGGAAGTCAAAGGCGGCCAGATACTGAAAGATCTCAGTAGTTCAGGCATTGCAAGGTCACTGTAGGTTTACAATGCGGAGTGTGATTTGATAAAAAGCAGAGTTTTAGCAAAAATTCCTCTTGGCAGCCAGAAGCCAGAAGCCCGGATTGGTGTGGAGAGAGCTGAAGGCAGCACCAAAGCTCGGGCTGTTACAGTAAGTGATGGAAGGAAAGGCCGGCCAGCCGTGCTCCACCACGAACAGACCCTGTGCTCGGATGCTGACTCTACTTGTGCCCCCCGTGTGATCTTGGGCGGGCAAGCCGCTGAAGGCCCCGAACCCCAGGCTGCTCACCCACGATGCAGAGCCAATGCCTCACGTGGCTGTAAGGACAAAGCGAGGGGAACTTGGAAAGTGCCCACCATGTTGCCTGGCACACAGCAGGTGCAGAAATATTTGATTAGTGCATATGCCCCACGCCTTCCTGGACTTTCCCAAACATAAGCGGGTCTCATGAAAGCATTACAAACGGGGCACAGGCCTACCTGGACAAGCAGAAGGAGGTTTGTGTCGGGTAACGGAGACTTCAGCTTCAGGGCCTGCAGCAGCTCCAGAACAACACTGCGAGACAAGTACAGCTTATCCCGCTCCTAAATGACAGCAAACAGAGGCAGGTGAGCATTTCTAAAGCTCAGTTAGCACACACCTACGTTACAGAGCTTCCAAGTGATTCATAGGTCAGAAGTAAAAAACAGTATTTAAAAAATGCATAGTGAACTGTTCTTAATAAATAAAACTAAAAAGAAGAAATTAAAAAGGCATTTTTGTGTGCGTAAAATGAGTTTATTGCAACACTGAGACCATGTAATTTAATGGATAAGAAAAAGGCAGGCTTGCTCTTAAATACTGAAACCACAGGATGTAGCTGTTATTCCCAGGGAATGATACAGGTTCCCAGAACTGCAGAAATTAAACAAATCTAAACGTATTCTTTTCAATAGAAAATGATTTAAAGAGAAATATGTACGATGGCTTGAAGGATCTCCTATCCTTCCTAAGGAAATTATTTTTTTAAACGAGCAATTCTAAGCATCTAGAAAAACGAAGAGATGGACTATATTAGGTGCTACCACCTGTCTTTGTCAAATTGTAACATTCTGCTTTGATTTTACATTTTTTAATAATAAACACCACAGAAACAGTCGAAGCTACCCATTCCTTCTCCCTTGAAGTAGCCACTACTTTGAAGGGAGCTCATTATTTCACATATGCTTTCCCAATACTGTCACTACACGTGTATTGTACACATAACGTATAACATTATTTCTGCATACTTAAAAAATTTTCTACTATTTTAATATTACTATTAAATATTGTTTCTAATATTTAATCATAAAGCACTATTATAATGTATAATACAATGCACAACTGATCACCATTACAATGTGTGCTATTACTTTTGCATGTTTTGAACTTTCTCTTGTAGTGCATAATATTAGATAGTGTGTGTTTTAAACCTTCTATAATGGTATCATACTGTGCATGTCTTTCTGCAACTTATAATTTTCACTACAGTATATTTTTTACATTAGCCCCTATTGATACACATGGGTCTATTTCTTTCAACTAAACGGATTAGTGATATTAAATACGTTATGTATGGACATACCTAAATTCATCAACCTGGCCTCCTATTAGTGGGACACTACATTGTTTTCCATTCTGTAAGCCTTTTTTATAGGCAACTATAACACGCACACAGAAGAGCACATAAGTGTACGGATAAACGCACTAGTAGAGACTGAATCCCAGGTCATCAGTGCCCAGATCAGATCAGACGACGGCACCCTGTCAGCGTCTTAGACGCCCCCTGTGTCCTTTCTCGACCATAATCAACTACCTGGGGAGACCCCGTGGGTTTGTATCCACTATCTTTTCTTTCCCATTAACTTCTGGCTTCTGTTGTGCTGTTGAGAAGCTTGTCGTCAGCCTGTAGAGCATCTTTTCTCTCGGTTGCTCTTAAACATTTTTTCCTTGGCTGGTCTGCCTAGTTGCACCTCCTCACGTAGACAGACTATGACACGAGCAGGTTAAACTCGAGTTCATTTGTAATGCTTTTGGTGCTCACTGTGCTTCCTGAATCAGGGCATTACAGAGTTTCATCAACTCTAGAATTGATAAAAAGCCTATTTCCCCCTCTAAAACACTAGATACAGGTTAGATCTTCTCTTTAGAGTCTTCATCTCTCTCTCTCTGCTGCACACTATATAATTTCTTCAGTTCTCTTCTCCATGTCACCGATTCTCCCTTCGGCTGTGTCTAACTTGCTCTTTAACCTGTCCATCAAGCTGTTTATGTTAGTGACTATTTCATTTCTAGAATATCTTCTTTGTTCAAATCTACCTGGTTTTTTAAAGTGACTCAATCTCTTCTCATGTTTTTAATCCTTCCTTCACATGATTATCATTTAAAGTACATTTTTATAGTCTCTATCACATAGTTGTAGTATTGGAAATCCCTAGGGGGAATAATCTTGCTGTTTGTTGATTAAACTGAACTAGCTCATGGTGGATTATTTCTTCATAGGATTTATAATGTTAGATTGTGAGCTCATGTTCATCAGGATTTTAATTATGGAAGTCCTGTTGGGCCTAGGTCAAAGGCATATCCCTCCAAGAGAGGTCTGAGAATTGACTCCGAGTTTATTTCTGCCAGACACTCCGATACTGTTGCTTGCTCAGCGCCAATGTTACTTGACTCTTTAGTTTGGCGTTTCCGAGAGCATGCAGGTGTTGCAAATCAAACCCTAAACATGTTCCAGGATAGGTATACATTTACTAGTTCTCAAGGAGGACTATGAATTGTTCTCAGTTCCCACGTTCAGACAGATCCCTTTCTCTGTCACCTCCACCCAAGAATATATTCTCTCCCAACTACCCTTTTAACAAATGTATAGCCTTTCAAGGGTCCTGACTTTCTGCTGGGGGTGGCTCTGCTCCAACTCCTGGCCTGAAATACTCCCAAAACCTCATCTCCTTTCTCTGTGTGGGCTTTAAAACTCAAGCCACTAAGTTACCAAGACAAGCAACTCCCCAGCCCAAGATTTCTACAGTGTCCACTTATACGCTTACCACTCCGGTTCTCAATTCCCTCTTCATTTTTGTCTCTTTTCATTTTAATAAAATTAGGCCCACTTTTAAAATCATGTTGATTTCATCCAGTATTTCTAGTGTTTAAGTGGGATAGTGTTCAAGTTTCCTAGGCTGCCAGGCTGGCATAAAGAGAAGCCTTCAAAGTCCTTACCTTTCCACGCCTTTTCTTTAGATTAAGTAGGGAGAAGGCTTGATTACAGACTGCTCTTTAACTCTTTCTTATAGTGTCTCATCATCTGTGAGGTAGGTGGGAACACCCTAAACTGAAGCTTTCTGTAGAAACACTCAGTTCAGGTTGAAGAAGCGAGAAAGGGCAGATGACCACACAAAGAGACGGGCCCCTGAAGTTAGGACGCATTACGAGGGGATATAATGTATAGTCAAAGCCAAGAATATCTTAAATTCAAAGTGGCGGAAAGCCCCCTGTAATCAACACCTATTGTGGACAGCATGGAATAGACACACTCATTACGGTTCTTCCTCTAACAAAATGCATTAATTTAAATGAGTCAAACATAAAGAAGATGACTTCTAAGTAGAGCATCTTTTCATTCCATCTGGTGCTGTGTCTTACAGATCAATTTTTTTTTAATGAACAAAAGACAAAAGTTCTTTTTCAGGAAGAATTTGGAAAAAGAAAAAATGCTGATTATTTTGGTAGCTAGAAAACATACTGTTCCAGCAGAGTAACAGTTTACAATCAGAAGGACTACAGAGAAGGCTATCGTGGGACACTTAACATGGCAGAATGGACACGAGGTGGAAAGAAAGGAGACAAGAGTGTTTTAAACACAATAAAAGCCTTGATATAAAATTAGATTATTATGAGGAAAATAAAGGGCTTGCAGGAGTGAACAACGTGACTAATGGAGTATTCTGAATACTCAAGAGAACAGCAGACCCAGAGACCCCACTGAAAATAAACTTGGAAAGCGTGGAAATCGAAAGAGGAAGATCTGCACACTGTCCGCGGGGACAGAGGCCCCCGCTTTTCCGTTAGCGGCCGCCTACCAGCTCCAACAAGGCTGCTGTGTGCACCGGGCTGGCGGTACTTTTCCACTCCCTCAGAGGTGGGGCCGGGGTACTAAAGGTAATGCAATAGAGAAAGCATTACGAAGGCAAGATGACAAAAAGTGAGATTACGATCTCAGAGGCCAAGAACCCAGAACTGGGGAGACAGACAAATGATGAGAATTAAGGTGCTCTCCACAGGCAACCCGATGTTTTCCTACTTCGGGTATAAAAATACTGTGTAGGAACGGCTTGCCCACTCATCATGGGTGAACTTGAGGAGGACATTAAGAGGTCATTTAGACCATTATCTCATTTCATTCAAAATACCTCTTCTCTACGAAACTATAGGACCCTTGATCCTCCAAGTTTGCATATTTAAGATATTTCATGTACATATTGAAAGCGTTTCTTCCCAATGATATCCATTAGACCTTAGTAGAATTACTCACTTTAAAACTGCATTGAAGCAATGAACCTAAGAGGGATCTTATCGCCACGTGCACACTTACCTTGGTGAAGGCCCGGTAACATAAGCCACACACCTCCACCAGGTAGGCCAACGTGAAGACCGCATTCTGAATTACAAAGCTGAGCAGTTTTGAAAATGGTTCCAACAAACTCTGCAATGAGATTGGGGCCAAATACAATCAATGGCTGATTCTTTCATTTACAAAAGTATTAAATTCTTATTATACTTTAATGGGATCATTCTTTTCATTTCAAATCTGTTGCCAGTGGCTACTTTAGCAACCCTATCAGTTCTAACAAGAACAGAACTGCACCTTCAATTAACGGATTGAAGAACATGATCTAATCGTGTTATTGCTAAAAGAAGAAATTCATTTTTCCAGATGCATCATTTATAAACCTACCTAACTCCAATCTTGCCCTCACGTCCGCCCCCAGCAATCAAGGCTCTGTGAGGTTTGCATTAACTCTTCCACTCTGTTTCCTAGAATGTCTAGACGTCTCTGGGTCCGTCAGACCCAGCCCCTCTGGAAGTCTGCCATCTCAGTTAAATTAAAGTACGGGAGCGCCGAAGCACTCCCAGTGTAGACAAAACTCATCACCATGATCCAGCTTCCTGCCAATGTCCGTCCTCACAAAGGCATTGTCAGTTTTGGTTTCCCCATCTGAATTCATTCAGAGAGGGTCCATTGTAGTCCATATACTTTCTGAAGCCATTCAGAAACATTTATTGAGCACCTACTAAGTATCAGGCAGAGGTAGATGCTTTTGTATAGTTTCTCTTATTCAAATTTCTTATAACACACCTGAGGAGATAGTATGTTACAGTAGTTAATGATACAAGTTCTAGAGTCCCACATGCATGTTTTCAAAGTCTGGCTCTCTGTGACCTTGAATGGGTAATGTAACCTCTCTGGACTTGGTTCTTTCCTCTGTAAGATGAGGATGGTAACAGCCTCCACCTCACTGGGGTGTTGTAAGAGTTAAAGGAGATAAGGTACACAGACCACTTGGCAACAGTGAGCCCTCCACCACTGTGAGATATGATCTGCATCATAACTCTGAAGCTTCAGTGTCCCCATTCTGCCCCTGAGGCAACAATAGGCAAGTAACTCGCTTAAAGCCACACAGCTATTGAATGGAATTGAAAACCATACTCCAGAGCAATTTTCCAGAGGCAGAATTGCTCTGTAGGGAAGACAGAATCATTTTAATTAGGCTCCAAAGACTTCCATGTCATTATCTCTGCTACGTCTCAACCTCTCGAGTCCTAACTGCATGGATGGTAAAAGTAGTCCATGCTCGATGTGCGTGTACGTGCGGGGGCTGCAGGGAGCGTGGACAAGGAAACGGAAGTCATCCTGGACCCTACCACTTAGTGATGACATTTTGTTATGTTTCCCTTCTTCCCTGTACACAGGTTTATAAGGTGAAATCCTACACATACACAACCCTACATTTTGTTAATATAATAACAAAAGGAATTTCCAGCGCTATGGAATTCTTCCTGATCCTCCATTCTAATGGCTACAGAAGTCATATGTTATTATAAAATTCCAATAAATAGGTCTTTGCATTATATTTGCATTTTTGTAATAGGTTCCCAGAAAATAAATGACAGATTCAAAGGATATAAGCATTTTGAGATCCTTTTTCCTTATTGATAAAAGAAATGAATCACTACATGTTAGTTCCCCCTAAGGATAGAAATTATATCTTTCATTTTTTGTATTTCCCACATAAACTCATGTAGTACTTTCCACATTTAAAAAAAAAATCTTAAGAAGAAACTCTTTGAAATAGTACTGCTGATTCAGCATCTTTTGCTCTGTATAAATGTTGTTGCCTTGGAAGGTGAATGAATGGGGACAGGAATATGGCTCTGTTGACATAAAATACATCCTTACTGGTCAAGAAAAAAAGAAACCTGAACTGAAACCTACATAGAAATTTGCTCCATTGTCTAGCAGAGCAGCACGGTGATGGGGCGATATGGTGCGACAGAAAAATCAAGGAACCTGGAATCAAAGGACCAGGTTCAAGTCTCAGATCTCCCACTAACCAGCTATATAACCTTGGCCAAGACACTCCGTCTCTCTGAGCCGCTTCCCTTATCTGTAAACGCACAGCTTAGACCAAATGATCTCTTTGCAACTTTCCAGCATAAACCATGAGTCTATGAAAGCACGTTCTAGGTAAAAAGTGATAGAAAATGTGCCTTCTTGGTATATTAACTGTAGTTACAAGCCACTGCAGTACAAACTATTGTACCATTTCATATAAAGCAGTCCCGAAAAGAAGCCAGGAACACAAAGGCAAACGAGACACAATGCTGGAACTCATGCAGCTCACATTCTCACTGGGAGACTCCGATAAGTGCTAATTCAGAGAGCTCCATCAAGTATTATGGCACCTGGCAGAGGAGGACGTTGCTACAGAGAATATGAGCATTTTTTAAATTGAAATTCAAAGTCTTATTTTGAAGAACGAGAAGTTCATCTCACTGACAAGAGTATTAAGCATTTCAGGTAAAGGAAATGACCTTAGCAAAGGCAAGGAAGTATGAAATTAAATAAGACTATAAATGTCAAACAGTTAGCACAATGCCTGCCATATGGTAAGAGCTCAAAAACAGTGGTGGTTGTTTTGATGACAATCAGGATTCCAAAAGCACACAGGAGGCGTGGGGGATGAGGCAGGGCCGAAGACTGAACTGGAAAGGTCGGCTGCAAAGTTAGTGAGCTACCTTCTTGTATGCCACACTAAGGAATTTTGGATATTGTCCTAAAAGAAATGAGAAATTATCAAAGATTTTAAAGCAAGGAATTAATGCAATGAGATCTGTGTTTAGAAGGACCATCATTTAGTTCGTAATATGGAGGACAGACTGGTGGACTTGGCCCAGAACTAAGAAGACCAATTATAACAAAATGATACTGCGATATATTAGAACTCTTCGCATAAGATGCTTTCGCGGAGATTGAAAGTGAAGCATTCAGGACGCAATAACCAGTTCTTCAGTACTGCTACATGCCTTTCTTTCTAAGTTAAAAAACTGCATACCAACTGTTATGTTTGTCTGAAACATACATACCCTTGTGGCATTGGTAGACGGTATCTTCAAGAGGCAAATCATAATTCTCAAACTGGAATCTAAAGAACACTGTGGACAAATATGGAAAAAGGAAAAGTCAGTACCTTCTTAATATATCTTTGCTTCATGTATTTCCTATGAGCGTTTACCTCAGGAAATGAAATCTGAGATACAGCTGCCTCCTTAGAGTTTCTGTAACATCTTCATGCTGAAAAACATCATTCTCA
Organism: Desmodus rotundus; assembly: GCF_022682495.2. Taxonomy (NCBI): domain Eukaryota; kingdom Metazoa; phylum Chordata; class Mammalia; order Chiroptera; family Phyllostomidae; genus Desmodus; species Desmodus rotundus. Next base: position 129,739,944 of record NC_071393.1, on the reverse strand, counting down.
GGCTTTTAAAAATATTATTAAACCATGTTGAACAATTAAATAACTAAACACAGTTCTTAAACTACTTCTCAAAGATATATCCCTAAAATTAAATCAGATAGAGTTGGATAAAGAATTGGACAGATGGATGGATGGGTGGGTGGGTAGATGGATGGATGGATAGTTGAACAGACAGACGGACAGGTAGGCATGTGCCCAACTCTACGGAGGTAACACTAATTTGTAAAAGGCCATGTTGGGAAAAAAACGATCAATTTAAAACCATTAGGCTTATTAATCCAAATAAGAACCAGTCTCATCTGCCTTTTCTCTGCTACTAAAAGACATGAGAAAAACCTGGGGGAAAGCAGTAAAATTTCCACAAGACAAAATCATATCACACAAATTTATTAGATTTCTATTTGGCAAGATTCCACAACAAAATGTACTTTTTAAATCGAGTTTACTAGGATTGGGGAAAATGTTACAGCAAGAATAAACAATAATATCACCTAACATTGTAAATATATCACAATAGCAGGCTACAGTTAAACCTCTACAGCTGGGTACCATAGTAACTTCTTTAAGGTACTACAAAGTAGGCCAGTGCTTCTCCAAGAGTAACCCCTGGACCAGCAGCCCCTCTATTACCTGGAAACTTACTAGAATGCAAATCCTCAGGCCACACCCCCACTGAATCAGAAACTCTCAGAATAAGGCCCAGGAATCTGGGTTTTTGGCAAGTCCTCCAGGGACATGGGTGCACACTGAAGTTTGTAACCCACTTCTCTGAACTGATGAGAACAAACTACAGAAGGTTTTCCAATGGCGTAATATTTCCCCCAGAGACTAAAAACAAAGCAGCAGACGATCGGAGAAACTTTCCAGCACATTCTGAAAGTCTTTTGCAAGTACTTCCTAAGGGAACCGTTGGTCTATTTAATCTCCTCGATACCCATCAGAGTTGGTGTGACATTTGCATAACTTTGAGCCTGGGGCTGAAAACTGGTAGCCCATAGGGTCCCTACAGTGTTTTAAAAATCAGGAAATAACATTTTGGAAGATGTGGGAAGACCATCAGCAGGAGACCTGCACCCCCACATAACAAATGGCCGACCCTGTGGGAAGGGACTGGCACTTTCCAGTTCGCAAGGGTCTCAAGTCTCCTCATCATCCTATCTCACTCTACCCCTATGGGCAGTGAGGGTGCCTACGGCCAGGGCTGAATGTCACAAATGAGGCTGACTGGTTGTTTGCAGCTGGCAATACTTCCAGGCAGTCAGTGTTCAAGTTTAATATTTTGACTATAGCATCAGCCAATAGGCATTTGAATTTGCCAGCCTGCCCCCCGCCCCACTTCTCTTAAGGAACAAGTGACCCTAAATGGCTCTCGGGTGCTAGGGAAGTTCCATGTGGCCAAGTTAAACTGCATACACTTGATTTCCTATGTGTTTATGAATAGTAGCTATATACGTATGTGGTTTCAAAGTACTAAACCTCCCACTTGGACTTATTCCGCTACTCCAGACTTGTGGGTAAATGAGAATCAAAAGATGTGAGACACAGCCCTGGCTGGTGTGGCTCAGTGGATTGAGTGCCAGTCTGTGAACCAAGGGGTCACTGGTTCGATTCCCAACCAGAGCACATGCCTGGGTTGCAGGCCAGGTCCCTATAGGGGGCACACGAGAGGCAACCACACATTGATGTTTCTCTCCCTCTCTTTCTCCTTCCCTTCCCCTCTCTCTAAAAATAAATACATAAAATAAAATTTAAAAAAAGATGTGAGAGATGGTAAAGATCTCAGGATTCCTGCTTCTCACAGTAACTTCCAGCTCAAGGAAAGCAGCACGCACCAAGCTATGAGTCCCTGGATTATCGTTCTTACAGAGCCTATGTGGGGGTCGTATTTTCCAAACCAAATCTGCCAGTTTGGATAAAGGCCTCAATCAGAGGTAGTTGGTCTTCATGAAACATTTTATATACACGTGATACTCGTTTTAGAAGCAGTGCTGCTAACGAGTAGCTGCACCTGTCAGATTAACAAGTGATTCATTGACATGTGGCATACTTCTATCTGGGATCTGCACAGAGCACAAAAAGCTTGTGGGACAGACAAGGCTCACGGACACGGCCATGGCCACTGCCAGGCAGCTCTCTCTCCCTGCTGCAGAGACGGATGCCCTCAGTTCACCCCTGCTTTAGAAGCACTCGAGAAGTCTCTTAGTGGAAAAGGCCCTGGGCTGGGAGTCAGGAGACTCGAGTTCCAACCCTCACCCTGCCACCGCCTCTCCAAATCTGTGGTCCCCATCTGCAACACGGGGACATTGGAAAGAATGGTTGTTAGAGGTCTCTTCCAGCTTTAACAGTACAGGATTCATTTTCACATGGAATGAGCTCGTGTCGATAACGTTCACTAGGCTATCGGAGTTCCAGCTAGAAACGTGTGTGTGTTCTTGGAGGGTGGCGGGCTGCCGAGAGGAGGGTGTAAAGCCATCAGGAATATCACCTTGGTCTTGCAGGCTTTATTCACAAGTACACAGCAGTCACTTCCATTTAGATCATTCTCTAAAAGTGAAGCTTTACATTGCATGTCTGGTCTCCTTTTAGACAAACCTACTTATTTACTTACCTACGTATTTCTTTAATATTCACTTGAGAAAAATTTCTAGATAAACACAATCCAATGTCTTTCTGAACCTTATTTTTTTAAATAAACTGGAAACATGAAATCACTAAGTCAAAATGCCCGCTGCACATTGCTGCCACCCTGTAGCGTTTGTGGAGAAGAACCTAAACAGTATTCTGCACTCCACGGCTGACAGAGATTCTCTATAGCCCCTCGGGAAACATTAAGTCACCCAAGACGGACGGTCTGCAAACAGAAAAAGTAATTTACAATGAAATCCTGGCCTCAGCTTACCTTCAGAGGCAAAACACAAGGCAGCTTGGCAAAAAACGTCTGAAACTGGTTGCTGATTGTGGTCCAGAGGCTACTAGGAGAATCCATGGGCAAAGCTTCCATGAAGGTAGCAATGTTTTCCAAACAGTGTATCATAGCACCCCCTGCTGGTAAATTCTTTTTGTTGTTTAGACCCTAAAAACACAAAAGCAGAGACAATCACCTGAAACAGCGCGGTCCTTTGTGCAGCTACTTGGTAAAGGTCAGTTTTAAAAACCACATAGTCAGACGGTAGTTGTGTCGTGTGCCTGCTATACAGGGTCATCCTCGCCAATGGCAGGAGTACAGAGAACAACCAACACATTCAGACAAACTTAGAAGGAGAAATGGTGATCTTCGACTCAGTGAGAAAAGGTGAAATGTGCACAAGAAAAGCGTCTTTCAAACGTTACAACTGGCGTGGTTAAGTGCTTCACAGACACCATGAATGATGCTTGTGGGAAACTGTTGGCCAAAGGCTAAGAGGGATGACCGGCAGCGAAGTCCGAACGGCACTCTGCCGGCACTCCACGCTAATCGGGAGAGCCAGCAAGTGGAGGACCTGCGACGTGAATGCAATCTTGCAATAAACAAATAAGCGATAGATCAGTTAAGCGGGACTTGAGTCCAAATCTCGTGATGCGTGAATAAGTGAAAAGGAGACTTGAATCCGACTCTCACAATACAGGGCACCCTGCTGTGCCCACCACACACTTCGAAAGGCAGGAAGTTCCTGGAGCTGAGTGCCCAGTGGGTGGCAACCACCCCTTAGTCCAGAAGCTTTAAATAAATAGCAAGTCCATACAGAAACAGCAATGTCTAACAGTCACCTGCCTCAGCGCTGGCAATCTCTTAAATGGATTTTTAAAATTTAAATTATTTTAAATTTATAGTTGAATCTTTTAATTAAAACTTTTTATTTTCATTTTTTAATCAAATGACTTTCTTCCTCAGCAGGGATTTCCACGGGGGCTTAGTGTGTCGAGCAAACCCACCTCCAAGAGCTGGCTGAGCGCGGCAACGGAGCTCAGCTCATTGAAGTCCATCAGAGATGTGGCTAAGGTCCGCAAGAAAGTCCCATCTGGAAAGTGAACACTCAGGCTTAGCAGGGTTCGGTTCCAGCACCCCGCCCACGTCTGTGGTCTCGGCACTCGCCCGGAGGCATTACCTTTGATGGTGCTCTGGAACAGCTGCGGGAAGATGCCGTTGGGGGCCAGCTGATGGAAGATGCAGCGCAGGAACTGCTTGGCCACCCCCGCTGCGTTGCCAGGAACCATCATGCTGGGGTGGAGCAGGGAAAGAAAAGACGAGGAATCGTGGGACAAACAGCACGAGTTTAGGGGTTGATTTACTTGTTTATTTGGAGTTCAGGCATTTGCACGTACCAGTGCACTTACGGAATATCTCATTGTCATTTTCATCAGTGAGATGAAATATTCTAATCACACAGAATCCTGTTAATCAGTTTGTAGGAAGAGAGAATCAGGAAATGTGCGGGTGGCCCATTAGCCTGGGTGGTCCCAGGCTAATCCAGCCACTCCCATGTACGGATGAGAGTTCTGAGGCCCAGAAACAACAGGTGACCTGTAAAGGCTGCCAGTCCAGAGAATGGCAGAGCCGGGACTCGAACCCAGGATGAGGGTTATCAGCAAGATCCTCCCAGAAAGTGTCACTGGCTAAAAGAGAGAGCTGCTCTGAGGGAAAATACAGGGAGGGAAATGTTCATTCCCACTGGGAGAACAGGGAAGGATTGGGGGGAGGGGCAGGGCTCTGAGTTGGTACTTGTGTGAAATGGATAGGACTTTGAGGTGTGCAGTTTCCTCTTTATCCTCTGTACCACCTCTGCGTGTCAAGAGGGAGCCAGGAGATGAGTGGGTGGCCCTGCCCTTCAGATTAAAGTTTCAGATACGATATAAGCCCAAACTGAGAACTGGGTAGAAGTCCCTCTTAGCTAAACTGTTTCATTATGCCACGTCTACCCTGAAATACTGGTTCAAACTTGTAGGTCAAAATTGTTCTTCAGGAAGAAGTAACACCAAACTTAACAAACTCTTTCAATATTCAGGGAACCCTTCCCAACTTATTTTATGAGGCTAACGTAGCTCTAAAACTAAAATCAGATAAAGTCATTACAAAACAAACAAGAAGGAAACAAACAAACAGAAAAAAAGACCAACAGCCGTCGTGGACATTTAACCCAACTATAAATACAAAGGATAATGGACCCTGACCAAATAGAATTTACCCAGGAAGGTAAGAATGACTTAACATTCAAAAACCCATCAACTAAGTGAACTTAGTTTATTACACTGCGATGTTAGTACAAAAAAATCAATGGTACAGTCACATACCAGTAGCAAAAGTTGGAAAATTAAGTATTTTTAATTCCATTTACATTGTAATTATTAAAACAAAATTTAGGGGAATAAATTTAACAAGTGAAAACCACAAAGCACTGTAGAGAGGAGCGGAAACGACCGGCGGAAACGAGAGTGTGTACTATGTTCGTGGATCGAAAGGCTCACACTTTTATGAAGTCAGTTAGCCCCGTACTGATTTATAGTTTTGATACAGTCTCGGCAGCCTTCCCTGCCCCCTGCCAATTTGAGAAGCTTATTCCAAAATGTATATGGAAATGTGAAGAACCTAGAATACCCAAACCAATCTTCTTGAAAGAGAGGACGAGAGCCGGGTGATTCACGCTCTCTGACTTCAGGACTGACCGCACAGCTGCCATCACCGAGCCAGTGTGGTGCCAGCTTAAGGCTCAGCACACAGACCCATGAACCAGCACTGAGAGCCTTGAAATGGCTTGACCCTAACGTGGGATTTGGTTCTAATGGACTCTACAGTGATCCAGTGTATAAAGGGAAGGTCATTTTTTTACTGGTGAGGAAATAACTAGATGTCTACACGGGGAGCACCAACCCCCACCTCACACCACACTAGAGTATTTAATTTGAGACGGATCATATAAATGCTAAAACCATAAAACGTCTAAAGTAGAACTTTGGAGAATATCTTCTTGACTTGAGGGTAGGCAAAGGTTCCTTAGTCAAACAACAGGAAGCAATAATTATAAATTGTTTTAAATTTGTACAACATGAGACACGTAACTTAAATTTGTAATCTAAATTAAAGACTTTTCATCAAAATACACTATTAAGAAAAGGAATTGGCAAGCCCCAGACTGAGTGAAAATATCCTCAAAACATACTTAATGAAGGCCTGGCATTCAGGATATATAAAGCAATCCTGCAACTCGATAATAAAACGACAAAAGCCCAGTTAAAAATGTGCAAAAGATTTGCAAAGATTTACAGAGGGTTATGAAGAGTACTTGAAAATATACTCAAAGCAGTTAGTCATCAGGGAAATGCAAATTAAAACTATAATGGCTGAAATTAGGAAGACCAGCGCCACCACCTTTTGGCAAGGATGTGGAGCAACCAAAGTCCCACACACTGCGGTAGGAGCGCGAAACGGCACAACCACTTTACAGGGACGTTCCGGTAGTTTCATAAACTAAAACATGCCCCTATCTTAGAGCCAACAATTCCACTCCTAGGTACTTACCTAAGAGAAATAAAAACATTTGTCTGAAAATAGGCTTCTGTAAGAATGCTGTAACAGTTTCATAATAGCCCCGAACTGGAAACAACGCAAATGTCTCTCAAGAGAACAATGAATGAACAAACCACAGGCTACTACTCAGCCCTGAAAAAGAACCTAGCCACTGACACACGGAACAACATGGAAGAACTCGGAGGCATCGCGCTAAGTAAAAGGAGTCAGACGCAGAAGAGCACGTACAGCGTGATTCCATTCACACGACGTGCTACAGTGGAAAACATCAGGATAGAGTTCGCCTCCGTGAGCGTGGACACTGACCGGGAAGATGCACGAGGGAACTTTCTGGGGGTGATGGTGATGTTCTATATTTTGACAGGTGTTTGGGTTGTGCAGGTGAATGCATTTGTCAAAACTCAGTTAATGTACATATAAGATATGTGTAATTTTTAATGTAAATTTTGCACTAAAAGAAAAAAACAAACAAAAATTGAACTTTAGTTAATAAATTTGCTAAAGAACATAGGGGGGCCCTGGTGGTGTGGCTCAGTGGGTTGCAGGGTTGTCCCATAAGCCAAAAGGTCGCAGGTTCCATTCCCGGTAGGGGCACATGCCTAGTTCAGTCCCTGGTTGGGGCACACACATGAGGAAACCAATTGATGTTTCCCTCTCCCTCCCTCCCTTCCCTTCTCTTCAAAGTCAGTAAGCATGTCCTTGGTGAGGACTTAAAAAAAGAATATAGGGGGGAAGTATGCTAATGCCTGAAAATTACTTTGAAATGCATCCAAAACCAAAATGGATTGATGGATGGGCAGAAGGCTAGGTAGATGGCTGGCTACGTGATAAAGCAAGTGACGTGTTCATTGTAGAATCTAGCTGATAGGTATATGAGTGTTCTTCACAAAGTTCTCTCAATTTTGCAGTATGTTTAACATTTTTCATAATAAAATGTTGGGGGGTAAAGTAAAGACAAAACAAGTAATTCTATGACTAAACAGAGCATAAAAAAGAAGAGCAACCATTCCTAAAACCTTACGCTACAGAAGTGTGATGACAACACTATCTTATGTTTGTAGGGCCTGCTACAGTTACACTGTCACAGATGTCGTATCACTTGGACCTCATGACAAATGCCCAAAGGCACAAAGAGGTCATACGTTGGTATGTCTCTCTTATAGATGAGCAGCTAAAGCAGAGAGATAAATGTGCCCAAAGTCACACACAGTAGCAGCTCCTGCTCTCCTCTGGTCCTTTCTCCCCACTGCAGCCAAAGTAACTTTCCTACATCAGACACACACACACACACACACACACACACACACACACGCACACTTCGCTGCTTAAAATCCTTCCATGGCTTTCCCCTGCTGCTAAAAGAAAGCCCAGAACATTTAACGTGGTTTGTCAGCGCTGTCCTATGTGACGAGCCTGTCTCAGCCAGGGCCTGCGTCACCATGCTGCAGCCTCCCGGCCTTTTCACAGTTTCCCCAACACACCATGTCCTTTACCACCTCTGGACCTTTGCACATGCTCTTCCCATAACTACTTGCACAGTTAAACCCAGCTCAAAAATATGATTTTTTGCAGATCATATTTTAAACATCACACTTTAAGGGAAGCCCTTCTCTCCTCCCCTGCTTCACCCCAGATCTGCCGATCATACACCCACTCATCTCTCCTGGAAACAGGCCCATCTTAGTGCGTGGCACACTCACCCGCCCAGTTGTTCAGACCAAAACCTGCGAGTCATTCTGCCCTGTTTTCTTTCTCTCTCACCTAACATCCAATCTATCAGTAAACTCTGTTCATTCTCCTTTCAAAATATTTCCTGACTATAACCTTACTTCTCGCCTTAAACCAAGCCTTTATTATCTCATGCCTGCGCACTGAAATGGTCTCCAACCTGGCTTCCCTGCTTCTACTCTTGACCTGCTTTCCTCCGTGACCTGTTTCCAACTCAGGAGCCACTGTAGTCCTTTCAAAACACAAGAGGAGTCACGTCACCCCTCACTCCCGGCTTCGCTCAGTGAAAGTCGACTTCGTATAATGGCCTCCTGGGCTCTGCCTGGCCTGGCCTCCCATGACCTCGTCCCTACCCCTCCTTCCAGGCCCATGCACTCCAGCCTACGTTAGTCTTCTTCCCCAACTACACTAGACATTTTCCTGACTTATGGACTTTGCATCCGCTGCTTCCTCTGTCTGGAACATCCTTTCTATAAATCGCTGCCTGGGTGCGTCTCCCCTTTTTCAGGTTCTGTTCAATACCACATCCTCAGAGAGGCTGCCTTGACCATTAGGTCTAGAATACTACCTCCAGGAGCTCTCCTTCTCCTGGACTGACTTGATTATTTTCCACAGCATTTAGCACTAAATGATACGAAATTACATTATCCATTGTCTGCCTCCTCAACTGGAATACAAATTCTGTGAGAGCCAGGGCTGGCTGTTTTGTTAACTCCCGTACCTTCAGTTCCTAGTGGCCTCTCCATAAATACTTACTGAATAAATAAACGACTCACCACACTCTTTGTTCAGAGCACTTAGCACTGTTTACAAGTATACATGTGTGTAAATATTTTATCCACCTTTGTCTCCCTGGTCAACTGTAAGCCCTACAAGGGCAGGAATCACGTCAGTTATGCCGCAGCTGAAACCTCAGCATCTGGCACAATGTCTGGTCCATGGTGGGCTGAAAATTACTTACTGACTAACATGAACAAATGCATGCGTGAATGAATGAATGAATGAATGAGGGTGTGGAAAGGAAATGAACGAGTGCTCTCTGGAGCTGCAACTGAACCTAATAATATTCCTTCCGTGTTGTACACGCTGGTGTTTTAGAAATGAGATAACCAAGCATAAGAGACAAAAAGGAAGTGAGATCTGGGCTCACTGTAGGACCTTACCTTTCTGCTTGATTGGAAAAAGTAGTGCTGGACGCCAACCTAGGAAATAAAGTAGACAAAGTCACATGACTAGCCTAGGTCTTCATGATGAAATGTGTGAGTACTGCGGTGGGACCCGCTGTGGCTCTGGGTTTCTCGGCAAAGTGGGAAACCTCTGGCCAGGGACAGAAGGGCCCACATGGTGGTCAGTCTCCGGGGTTCAACTTAACCTAGTTCCTGTGACCTGATTTCCACATCAAATCAGGTATTTCCACAGAAATGCGTACAGTGAGGTTGGCTTACTATCACCTGGCCGATCTGCAAAACGGCCTCTGCAGCCGGGTCAGACAGGTATCAGAACGGCATCTGACCCAATCCATCCCCATATTAACTCAACTCAGTCTTCACTTCTTTGTATATACAACCTCTGAAACCTAACCACAGACAAATCACCAATTGTGAAAGCCTCTCTGAGATAGTAAAATGGGCAATAGGGGTATTTGTCAGCTACTTGTTGGATGAGAGGACATAGTAAGAAATATGTTAGGTTAAGTAATCAATATACTGTATACTATGTAATTTTTGAAAAGTATAATTATGTGGTTCTGCACACATGGAAATAATCTATGGGTATAGAAAGAAAGAGAATGCACTAAACTGCTGGGTTTAGAAAAACCTGCCTCGATCGGTAAGATACTAAAGAAACAACCAGAAAGAATGCTACAGATTTATTTGCTTGAGACCACAAGAGAGCGAGCAAGGCGTGCCAAGAGCACATCTGGGGAGGAACAGCAGGTCCAGCCACCACTAACAGCACACGCTGCTCCCAGTTGCTGTGGTCCTGGGCCCTCCGTGCTAACAAGACTACAGTGAAAAGATAAAACACTGGCAAATGAGATCAACAGTAGTTAAGGGCACAGCAAACGTGATTTTGAAGGCAGTACCTAGAAAGAGGGGTGGGTAAGTCTTAAGAAGGATGTAAGTAGAGAGCAAAATACAAAATCACGTGGAAAGGCTTGGGGGTTACATGAAAGAGTTGTGCTGCACTTCCTTACTCTTAGAACATAGCTCCCGGGGGGCCTAGCACAAACAAACCACGTGGTCGTCCAATCACATGACCTCAGGTGGAGCTGGGGCGTGCCAGGAAGCCCTGAATCAGGTGACGGCTGAATCTGTGTTCCTGGCAGGTTTGGTGATTGGGCTTAGGTTGTTAAGAATTCTGGAAGCTTGCTTTAAATGCTCTCTCTGTGTCTCTTGCTAGTCTGCCTAAAAGAGGCAGAGATTTAAATATATATCTATATGTAAGTTGGTAAACATGTATCTGTTACTGTTTTTCCTCTGCTTTTCTTCAAAGCGCATGTGTTTCCATCCTAACAGGTGGCCATGCTTGAACATAGTTTATTCTCTCTTAATGTTGAAACAAAAATACACAAATAAAACCCCTCTATATAACAACTACGACTTAGATAACCTGTCTGTATTCAAACTGAAAAGGACTGATGATGGACACTGTGACCCTGTATGAACAAAACTCTCCATTCCACAGCGCTGTTGATAGGTGGTACAAAACTCACACCACGGTCATGGTGATTAGGTTAAAATCAGGGGCTTAAAAAGTAATGCACCTTTCCTCATCTCCCCATCTCCCCGTGCTCATCGCTCACTTTGCGCATTGGCTGCTTGTAAGTAGGAGAGGTAGAACAGTTACACCATCTCTGACTATATACTCCTACGGTTACCACAGAAAATTTGGAGGAAGGGAGATAAGAGTCAGGTATTTTTAAGGTCAAGGGGTTTTTAATGCATTCCTATTTGTCTTTAACTTGCAATCAGCATTTCTTCATTTAAAAAAAAAAAAGATTAAAGTTCAGCTCCATTAAGATTCATTCTCTTTCCCTTCCTCAAATGCCAGGAATTTGCAGAACCTAGTTTTTCCATGACCTCCTCCATAGAGAACTTCGTAAGACGTCACTTCCATCCTAAACTTCTATAGCACTCACTACCCACACCACACGTCACAGCTCTGCATCACGTCCTGTCTTGTACGGCCACCCAGTCATTCCACACATCACTGTTCTCTTCTACAGCTAAGCCACAGATGGAGCACCTGAGAGCCCGAGCTTAGCCAATGCCCGCAGACTATAAAGCACCGAAGCTCTGTGCCCACACCGAGTGGAAACCTATGCATTCACGTGCAATTTAATTCAACCCTCTCCCGCAAGTTGTTCATGGTAAGACTGCATTTGTCCCTGAATCTGACTGTCACTTATATTCATGAAATACTTCACTTTTCTTCTTGGGTCCTGTCTACTAAATGGAAGTTTTTTAACATGAGAATTTTCAAAGCAGCTAAGTTTAATCATCCTTCTGTTGGGCTGAAGGCCCTGTTCCCAAAGTGTGTGCATCCTTCCTTTTTCAGTCAAAATTGTGAAACGGCTACACTTCCACTTATGCCCCCATCTTCCAGCACTTCAACTGCATAAGGAGGGGAGCCACCCCAAGATTACAAAATGCCTGGAGAGCCCATCTGAAATGGGCAGAGAGAGAGTAATGATCATAACCTCTGCACCGTGTGAAGTGTTTACTCTGAACTACACACAGTTCCGAGCACCGTGACATACCTTAGCTCACAGAGTAATAGACAGCAAACAACACAGTTTTCTCAGCGTATTTCCCTCTAGCTTCGCTTTGACCTTGTGACTCATGACCCTACCCAGCTGGGGAGTGCAACCAAAAGTCTGGCCAGTGGGTTTTTAGAATTAGTCTGAGTAGATCCCACATGTAGCAAGCGTCGATAAGGTTACTGAATGTTTCCCTTTTGAACTGGTAGTTTTTATTTCAATCTATACATTGAGTAAGCCTCCTTCCTAGCAGCCGACATTCACCTTCCCACGGACTGCATGATGTCCAGCAGCAGCGGGGCCGCCAAGTCCGGGCTTAAGTGAATGAACGTGGAGAGGACGACAATGGCCAGCCCAAGGGTTTCCTCGTCGTATTCCTCAAGAACGGCCCCGCAGTCGTGGCACCTGCAAAGAAAACAGAGGAACGTTCCCATGAAAGCCAACCATGCCTTCAGTAGGTAACAAAACACATACAGCCATTTCTGGCGGGTCTTGAAATGGTCCCCAAAGGAGGTCAGTGGTCTGAGGCGAACAATAAAGAGGAGACCTCAATGCCACCCTCGGCAGCAATGCAGAAACAGCAGCACGCGTGGCAGAGACCGGGAAGGCTCCCTTGAGCACTGAAAACACTCAGCTCACAAACATCCGGCCTGTCCAGGAACTTGCTCCCTTTCACGAGGAGTGCCAGTGGCACTAACAGATTCAGGCTTCTGGTTGAGGGACTGTAGGCCTGTGAAATTATTGCTTGGGATAGTCAAAAACTAGATATGTGTTCATTCGTTGAAATTAAAAATTTAAAATGCCTTGACACAAATGGGAGCTTTCCTAAGTTTTCAAATTAAAAAATGTCCTGTTTGTGGGTGAGAGATAGCAAGTCAATAGAATACTCTAGAAAGCGCCTGGGGAGCCTGAATTGCCATCTCTTCTCTACCAGTCAGTTAGGTCAGTTTTATAAACTCACCACACCTACAGAGGGTAATATGTAACACACAACGTCACCTGCTGGTAAGTAACTCACAACTCACTGCTCTTTGTAGTCTCCAATGGAGGCTCAATCTAATTCATCTCAATCAAAGCCGAAGCTCATCGGAGCAGCCCAGCTGGGCAGCTGTGTAACGTGAAGGGGAAGTCCACCAGGAAGGGCAAGGAACACGAGCTACAATCGCTATTGTGACCCTTCCACCTGAAAACTTCCTAAATAACATCATGTTGGGGTGGCCAAAAAGTCCGTTTAGTTTTTTCCATAAAATAAAAGACACATTTTCACCAAAAACTTTATTGATTTGGATATTTTGAGTATATCAGCTGTCCCCCATGTGCTAGAATGTTGATTGTTCCCAGTTAATGTCTTCATTTGAACATTGTCAACTTCAACTGGTCCACACACCGTGGAGCATCGTCCAGCGAGAAACCTCCAGCACGAAACTTCCCAAACCACTTTTAACACATTAGATCAGTCACAGCACCTTCTCCACACACTGCACAAATCTCTTTTTGTCTTTCAGTTGTGTTTTTACCTTCCTTGAAATAACAAAGCATAATATGCTGAAACTGTTGCATATTTTCTTCTATCTTCAGTATTAAAATGGCTACATAAAAATTCACCAGTTTTGATAAGTTTTTAAAAAATGCATGCTGATATGACAGCTGTCACAATACTATCTAATAACATTGTTCTGAATGAAGTTAAAGACAACTAAGCACTACTAGAGCCATCTTACGGGGGGAAAAAAAAAACTTCTTAGCCAACCCAATATACAGATAAAATTCCTTATGAGTTGACTTTTTAAAAATATAGGATTCACATTTACACTAAAAAAGAGGAGAAACAGAATGTCTACAAGGCAACCAGGAAGGCGCCTGGGAGAGACTGGGGTAACACGATGGGGAAATCACACCAAAGTGGGAGCCAACAGCAGCCCTCCCGAAGCCACCAGGTGCTCCCCACGTGGCCACGCCCAGGCCGCTGTTTGACACAGGCACTGTCCCGTCTTTGTGACGACTGTCAGTGTTGGCCAGCCACATGAGTCTTCACACCAGCCCCTTCCACCCCACCCTCCTCTCCTCCTGCCGCAAGCCTGCCCCATTTGTCACTTGGAACACCTTTACCAGGAAGCCTGCCGGCCCATGGGGATCTCTCCAGACCCGAAATCCTGTCCTTCTTACTCTTTGCCACATGCACTGAACAAGCATTTATGGGCCAGGCACTGTGGAGGGAGCTTAGAGCACAAGATACAGAGGAAAGTGGCCCAGACTCTGAGGAACTCACAGGCGACTGCAGAATACGCATGTGCTAACACCTAAACAATTACAATACCCTGGGACAAGTGGTGGGATAAATAGATGCACCACATACTGTGGAAGCCTGGGGAATGGCATGGCTAATTCTGCCTTACAGAACCAGGGAATCTGCCGGACACTGGGTCTTGGAGCGTGAATAGGAGTGCACCAGGCAGCGGCAGTCCCAAGAGCAGGGCACATTTGAAGTCACAGAGGAGAGAACACAGCAGGCATGCTCGGGAGAAGATGAGGGGGCTGGGCAAAGTCCCTGGTGACGATGGCAAGGCCACCCCCTCACAACCAGATGGGCCTTTCATAAGCTAAGGCAGGACTTTATCCTGCAAGCAGCAAAGGACACTGGAGGCTGACAGACCTAGAAGCAACACGCCCAGTTTGAATATCAGAGAACAGACTCTGCTGGTAGAACTGGGAATACGGACCAAGTCTCCAACTCAGTCCCATGCTAACAGTAGGAAGCTTTTGACGGTTGGGGTTCTATTTGCATAAAGTTATTACTAGGGATAACCTGCAAGTGGATATTATTTGCATTCATCCAAATGTTTAAAAGTGCCTTGGTCTAACCGGAAGCTGCGCATACGAGACTGTGTTTCTAGAATAATAAATGCCTGCCAACACCTGTGGCTACCGTCGTTTGAAGAACGGATGATAGCACGCCCCCTCGATGCTGTCTCATAGCCGGGGGAGCCCACTCTCAGATTCTGCGCAGGCCTGAAGGAAGGAACAGTGCGAGCTTACTTGTCAGCCATCACCGTCGGCTGCTCGTCCGTGAACTCTTCGGGTGCCGGCACAAACATGCTGACAATGCTGGGTGCTGACAGCAGGCTGGACTTGGTGGCCCCTGGGCAAGCAGCAAAGAGACAACTGGTGAATAGAGACCTGCTTCTGGGGGCCAGGAACAGCGCCGCTCTCCTCTGACAATTGCTCCAAAGATCACACTCAGTGGGAGGTAACGTGGACAGGCCAACAGCATTGTGAAAAACCCTCAAGGGGAAAATGAATTTGAGAGAGACTGTGCTTTGCTTCTGTTTAAATGATCTCTCCTTTAACTGGAACATAAGCAATAGAAGGAAAAAGCAAACAAAATATAACCAGAGTCATTGAAGTTAAGAACAATCTAACAATAGCCAGGGCGGGGGTGGGGGGTGGGGGCGGGGACAGTGGGTAGAGGGGATTACAGGAAGTACTATAAAGGACACATGGACAAAACCAAGGGGGAGGGTGGAGAGGGGGGAGGGAGGTGGGTTCAGCTGGGGTGGGGTGGAGGGATGGGTAGGAAAGGCATACAACTGTAATTGAATAACAATTAAAAAAAAATTGACTGTTAAGAGCTAGACTCCTCTATCTCTCTCTTGGCTTCTTGGCCTTGAAAAAAATCAGAAAGAGTTCAGGTGCCAACAGGGCACTAGGACAAAGATGGAAAGGGGGAAACCTACTCAGGGGCACCTGGAATGAGTTAGGACCCTCATCTGCTAGGTTTGAGTGGGAGCCACCCACACGGTGCTGTTTCTAAAACCACAAATACACACCAACACTAAAATGTTGCGAATTTGGGAAAGGAATTAGAGCCCAGAACTCCACACTTCTAAGTAGGGGAGATGACTGGGCTAAGAAATATCAGGACTGTTTTCTACTTTGGAGATTAGTATCATAAGCCCCAAAGCCAAAGACTTCACTTTTTAAACTGAAATATTTAAGAATAAAATATCAAGTGTTTTGAAGGAGCCATCCAGGGACTTCAGCCAAGATTGACTTCGGGTCAATCTGTACCTCACAGTTTAAATGTGGGGTTTTGTGAATGTGGGGTTCTGATGCCTTCACAGAAACCCGACGGGGGGGGGGGGGGTCCCGGCAATGATCAGTGCACGTGGACAGTGCACGTGGACAGTTCAGAGATGGCTCTCCGTCAGGAAAACCAGTGGCGCTGGGCAGGTCCCCCGGGAGTGTGGGCAGAGGCACTCCAAGAAGACTCCCAACACACCGGTCCAGAAGAATGCCCTGTTCTACCAACAAACAAGGAAAACCCCGAGACTCAGAGTCCTTCGAACAGGAAAGAAGGCAGATTGACCCGACGGTCATTAGAGAACCTGTTTCTCGTCAAGGAACTGGGAACTCGGGGCTGAAAAATAAAACTGGCTGACCTTTCCTTAAGTAGGTGAAAGGGAATGATTCGGAGAATGGGTTTCTAAAGGTGTCCACATAAACATTTTAGAAACCCAGCCAAGTAGGGGACATGTGTCCATCTGAGGGAGAAGAAATGGCACCGAGCCTTCAAAGAGTCAAAATGCCACCTGGCTGTGTGGCCTCGCCCATCAGAGGCCACAGCGTGGGTTTGTGAGAAGCCTGGGGCCTGCAGACCCAGAGGCAAAGGCGAGTACCTGAGAACACCTGTGTGTTACAGCTAAAGATCCCAGATAGGAATGCAAATTTGACTGCTGCATTTGTCAGCCCTCTCTGAGATACTAGCTTTCCTAAGTGGGCCCAGGTGTATCCTTAACAAAGCTCTCCAATTGTTTTCCTAACGAGGCAGCCTGGAGTGGAAGCAACAGTGTTTATTATAAGCATAAGTATAAACCGATTACTGATTAATAGTAGAAAAGGTAAGACCTGGGCCAATATATAAAAAAAAAAAGACTTAATTGATTAGTAAGCAGTACGGTGAATACAGAAAGCGCAAAGCCAAACTCCGCATTTCTTGACCACTGACAGCCCACGAGCCCCAGGTTCTGCAATGCCAGTGCTGAACGTGGGAAAGCTCCTCCCAGTAGATGCACGGTGACGTATACACGGTCTTACTAGAAACGTAAGAAACTGATTTTTTAAAGCCCCTGAGTCAAAGCTCTCAGAAGATCACTGCCTATTATTATATCATACAGAAATCACAGTTTGAGTCAAGAAAAGGGAGGGAATCAAAGTCATTTGGGTGGTTTCATGCCAGTTACTACCCAACACAAATGCCAACGAGTGGGCACTTTTGACGACAGCATCGTGAAGTTTTTTCAAATGACAGCATGGCACACGTGGTGCGGTAGTCACGGCAGTCATCTCTAAGAGCAGGCAGGTTAAGTTATTGGGCAACAGTAGCTGACTCAGTGGACTCCTGAACACTGCTAATGGTGTGAGAGCAGAGAGCAAGGTACCAGGAGAAGGCGGGCAATGCAGAAAGGAAGTCACAGACCCCAGCGACGTTTTGTTATAGCTGGTTCACAGCTGAGTCTGCAGTACCGAAGGCCGTCTCACGATCCGCCCGCTGTGGGCAACCTTTGTGATGCCACACGCCCCCTGGTTCCCCTACTTAAATACCCAACGTGCGTGCTCTATGGAACTATGAACAGAAACAGAAGGGTCTTAGAAACTTAGAATAAAGAGGGGACCTGCTCTGAAGCCCAGCTTCCAAGTTGGAGATTTTGACAACAGCCACTTTGGGAGCCTTGGAGGCAAGAGAAGTAAGAAGGCGCTGGTTGTCTCACAGCACGCCTGCGCACATCAGCCCGTGGCTGCGCCAGCAGGCTCTCCGTTTTACCCCAAAGGACACTTACTGTCTGTCTTTGGTCTCAACGCCTCCTTCCATGTGTGCAGCTACCAACCGCATCACTAGACCACAGAGAGGCACCAGAGTTTGTTTAACCCCCCCGATTTCTGCTTATAAAAGCTTTTCCTGTAGGTCCCATAAATGAGATGAGTCTCTTCCCATCAGACACAGGGACAAAAACTGCTGCTTGATGCCATACAAATGTTAGCAAAATCTCGAGACAAATACCCCTCATTCCTAGGGAAAACTAGGAGAGTGTTGTAATCTGCATACTTAATCTAAGGGACCAGCTAGGAGATGCAGTCACAATTCATTTTTACTACTTTGCTTTTTACAAGTGACAAGTGAACCTACTTTCTGAATTAGAAAGGAACTAAAGTAATGATTAACTAGCCATGAAACGAATTTTGAAAAGACATATCCTGATGATCTTAGCACAGACTTATTCTTAGCTTGCTCCTACGAACAGCACAAAGTCAAGTGTATATTCTGTGCAATTTCAGATGGCTAAAAAGAAGCTGTTCATCAGCGATCTCAACATTCTAGAAGGAACACAGATGTGCTAGCTGGACCACACTCAGAGAAGCAGACACAAGACGTTACGGAAACTAATACACATTGGGAGGAATACCAAAGGACCCGGGGGGGTGTGGTCCAGAAAAGACGGAGGGAATAAGCAGTGGTTGGCTACTGAGGGAGACTAGAGTTGTTTTATGTGGTCCCGAGGGTGACAAAGTCAGCATTGGGAAGAACTTTCTGTTGGTCATGTTCAGAGAGGGGATGTCATGCATTCCCACCCCATGGGAGTACTGGAGCAGAGGCTGGAGCCACTTCACGCAGCTGCTAAGCAAGAGGTTTCAGCACCTGCTGCACGGCTCGGTGGTTCACACATACAGCTTCTCTCAGTGTCCCACAGTCTGAGACTCCGTGGCTCCGCTCACCTCTCGTTCTCAGTGGCTGCCCCTCCAGGTCTGGGTTGAGGCACATTGGCACGTTACACTGGCGCTTCCCGGGCTGTACCTGCTCTGTGGATAAATAGAGCATCTCAGTCTTCAGTGTGGTCAATTCAGCACAGTTCGCAATACAAAGAATTTAACCATAATCTCCTGGGGCCAATTTTTGGCCATTGCTATTGTTGATTATTAACATTTCTAGGAAACATCCTACTTTTCAAGGTAGGGCTGGTTGGGGTTTCACTACAAACCTGCCCTTCAGGGATATGAAATGCAATTAAAGGCAGAAAAACATCTAAAGTCATCCAAAATTAGTCCAGATCCCCCCGAGCCACAAAAACTCAAATCCTGTATCTCTTTGTATGAAATGAAAAAATCAAAGGCCAATGGCACAGCCATAAAACAAGTGTTTTATGCAAATCAATAAATCCTAAGTGATCATTTGGGGCAATGGCCAAAATGGTCACTCAGAAGCCATGTGGAACTGGTAGCAAGGAAATGACAGGCGTTTGGCTGAGGGCTGAGGAAGAGGAATTAAGGGGGCAGGGGCCGGGGCAGAAATGGAGGAGCGGTGCTTCAGACACGTTCGTTTCACATGAAAAATGAAGCAAAGACACGAGCCATCAGATTTCAGGGACGGACAGAGGAGAGGCAGGCACTGCGTGAGCGAGCAGGTGCACGCCCAGGTGCCTCGGTCGCGACCCTTGCTTTAGGCTGCCTGTCTCGGTGCGTCCACACACACGACCAGATTTGTTCTTTTGGAGACTAGAGAGTCACTGCATCGGCACACACGGCATGAAGTGACGTGCCACCTAACGTCGAACCATCGACTCTCCTCTGGCCTCAGATTCGGGGAGAACTTTTTACAGCACTAACAAAAACAAGAGTGTTGAGATGATGCTCTAGTTGAACGAGGTAACTAGAGAACCAACCTGGAGGATGGAAAATAAGAACAGGAAAACTCAGGTAAAGAAATTCAGACAGCACGTAAGTGGCAAGTATGAAATGAGAAACCAGAGTGACGTGAACAAGGCTTAAGTTGGTTGAAAAGTGAAAAATTCAGTTAAATGGGTTATTTGGCATCATATAGATTTTTTTAATGATTTTATTTATTTTTAGATAGAGGGGAAGAGAGGGAGAAAGAGACAGGGAAACATCAATGTGTGGTTGCCTTTCACACACCCCGCACCAGGGACCTGGTCCACAACCCAGGCATGTGCCCTGATCTGGGAATCGAACCTGTGGCCCTTTGGTTTGCAGGCCAGCACTCAATCCACTGAGCCACACCGGCCAGGGCAGATTTTTTAAGACTGAAATTTAGATGGGAAATTGAGCTCTCTTTGCCTTTTTGTCTCTGCTGAGTCCATCAAACTGGGCCGTAATTGTAGTCAGAATCTAACATGGTTGGCTTAAGCTGAGCTACTTGCTATAGAAAATAGCACAAAGATCAACTACTCTGAGAGCCCCCAGGTCGACCTAACAAAAGCTGGGTGTTTAATTATTAAAGAGCTAACCAAACAGTAGCTTTCATTCTCAGTTCCTTATACAACTTCATCTCAGTAAAGAGAGAAACCAAGTCCTCTTCGGGTGGACAGAAAGGCTTCACCCAACTCTCGAGACTGGCTGCCCAGCGTCTCTCTTCTTGTCTCTCTTGCTTGTTGGCTTTTGGCCGTGTCGTTACTCACTACCACCTGTCACTAAAAGAAAGACAAAACTCTAACCTCTAACATGTTAACAACCCTTATAAAGGTCAGGAGAATTGAAGTATTTGTTAAATGCAGGATTGTGTACAGTGTGTGGGATTAGTTATCGAGACCAGCTTTTTTTTTTTAAGAAGAAGGTGGAAGGGTGGGAATAAGTTGAAATGTACATAACTATTATGGTTTTGAAAAAATACCAATATCTTAAGATTTTGGCTTTGTGAGCATTCTAATTCCTGGGCATAAGGAAGGATAGTAAAATAATCTCATACAACTGTAGCCAGAAAGTACTAGCCAAGATACTAAATTAGCTCAATCCAAGTATTGGCCCCCAGATCAGAGTGATAAACCCTGATATTTTCCTAGTTCATGCATGTTGCAAAGTACTTTCACATGTATAATCTTGTAACCCAAATGACCCATTTAATTAAAGAAGAAAAACAAAATGCAGACACTCAAAGGAGCAGGATTGGGGAAGGAGCTCTGGGCTTGAGGAAGCGGCACGGGTGCAGAGAGAACTTGGTGACACGTGTGGAAACTGCGGGGTGGTGGTGTGAAGTAGACACGGCACAGCCTGAGGCTGGGTGCACTTCCGTCAATGGCCATGAGGGTGCGCTGCTGCAGCGCAGTGACCCTGCTGACCGACACACTCAGCCCGCATTCCCGAACCTACCAGCAGATTGCAACACCACTAAGCTGCCATTGGTTATTATTATTATCGTTAAGTCCCTTATTTGGGGTACTTTATGATTTATAAAACAGAGAATATTGATGACCTGGTGTTTGGGTTTATATTTTTAATTCGCATCATGAAACATAGATCCATTCCCTCCTTTACACATTTGCATCATTTAACTCCCAGGTAGATAACCTAATATGTGCAATCTGGGTCTTAGAGAAAAAGAAAAGGGGGTTGGACCAGCCTAGGTGGTGGCTCTGGACGTTTGGAAAGTTTAAAAACACTTATTCATTACCCTAGGGTTCCTTAAAAAAAAAAAAAAAAAAAACTATTTGAACCACAAAGCACAAGAGAAAATCCATTCCTTAGCAAGGGAGCATAGGGGACCCAGAGAAAGTGGTGTTAGCTAATCTGAAAGGTAGAACAAGAAGAAAAAGCTTGACCCACCAGTGTCCCAGTTGCTGATGTTACGGGGGGTGCTAGACTGATGTTCCAGCTGTCGCTTCATTAACTGGCTCATTGTCAGAGCTCCCAGGGATCCCCTTTTCATCTGCCTATACTGAGCTATATGGAGGAAACGAGGAGATGATTACCAGGGAGAATCAATCTGCTGGCACACAAAGCCTCTACACATCCATACAGAACCTCAATTGTATCTTCAGCGGCTATTCGCAGTTGTTTGGTAAATCGTCTGCCCCTGTCCAAATGAAAGACTGAGGCGCTACACTGTTCTGGCTGCCTTCCTTTACTTGGTAAAGGGAGTAACGGTGCCTATAAGAACTTATCTGTAGCTTCTAAATGTTTACCCCCACACCATGATTATTGTCATTAACTTTTTATTTACAAACTCTGCCACGTTCCAAAAAGGATTTTAACACAGATAATTTCACTTTGAATTTATAGCTCAGCTTGCTTTCACGGAGCCTGTGCATAAGTAGTTTCAGTCTCCATTGTACCTCCGGATGTCCCGTGTGTGCGTGTGTGTGTGTTTGTGTGTACCCTGGAGTAGGATGACACAGATGGACCCCAAGTTTTACAGAGAAACTGAAGCCAATGAAATTATGCTCCTTGGAACCAACCAGCAAATGATGTGGTCGCAAGACAAAAACATGCTGTGTTCAATCTCTGTGTGAGGCTCCGCCTACCGTTCCAAAAGTGTGAATCGAATAGCGTTCCACACGCATATTCTAGCACACATCTCTGTTCCAGAAAACAGTGGCAACGTTTTCATCCTGCTATTAGGCATTGACAAATATCCCACCAATGAAAGGTCAAGTTATAAATAAGCATTTCCAAACCAGAAAAACAATGAAAATCACTTCTGCCAGTAGACTGCTGAGCGAAAGCCACCTGCCTCCTGCCCCCCTTTTCCTCTGCGAGCGGTGCCCCCAGTCCCTGCCACCGGCCCCGTGAGAAAGGCAAGAGCGTCACTCATGTACTTTTTCTGCATGACCCCATACACCAGGACGTTTGAGACTGGTGACCATTCACTCTCTCATCAGGACAATTTCAGCAACGGAAGCTCTGCACTACGTGACCTAGAAGGCGATGGCAGCAACGGGGATGACTGTATGGCCTCCAGGAAGCCTTGAAGGTTACATGCAGGTTTCGCAATCATGGTACCAAGGCAGCAACGTGGTGTGATGTGAAACCAATTGTAACATTGTTTTTTAATGTAATTAGCATGCTGTTGGATGCGTGGTAGTCACGGCATGCATAGCTACAAAATAATCAGCTAATAAACAGATGAAAAAAGAGGGACAGGATAGGAATTCTTGTGTCTTGGGATCGTGTTAACTGCATTCGTGGGAACGACTATGCAAACAAATGTGAAAAATCTCTGATTCTTCTGGTTGATTGGTAATTTTATGACTCACTTTAAAAGTACAGCTTTCTTTAAAATGCAAAAGTGGAAATCTTTTAGAAGATTTAACAAATTTAAAAATTAGCAGCAAAAAGAAAAGATTTAAAACCTCTAGTGATTGAATAATTTCTCTAATTCTCAGTTGTTTTTAAAGACAACAGATTTCCCTGAGAATAAAACCCTTAATGTTTAGCTCAGGGTCTAAGACGCCTGGCATTGTGCCTCCAAGAACGCAGCACCGAGAGCCAGCCAACGCACACTTTAAGTGAAGAGGAGGAGGGAGGCAGAAATCCAGTGATGCATTGTGCTAAATCCATAAGGTCTTTTAAGAGAAAAACAGACCAAATAAAGCTACCTCAGGTGTCCTTTACCTCAGCACCTTGCTCTTGTGTTTCCCTTAGAGACTTTGTAAAACTGATAGCTGGAGCATTTTGTTTTAAATAAAAATGAGTTGGAGTAAAAACTAAGATGCCAGCTGCCTGCTTGGACAAGGTGACAGTCCACGTGTCCAAGAGCTGCTCTGATTGAGTGTCTTCTGCTAGCCAACAGCCTACATGGCCTTCTTTCGGACAAGCCTTGAAAACGTTCATTAAAAACCAAAGAAGATGACAAAGGAAAACCGAGAGAGAAAATGTTGGAGACGTCCTAGATTTCAGTAGGGTGCACGCCATTGGGGCTTCCTGCGCTAACGGACGAACACGTACTGGTTTATGCGAACAAACTGTTTAACCACCGGACTACAATGCCCATTCCCTCTGCTGCGAACAGTGTTCTGTGACAAAAACAAACAAACAAACAAAAAATGAAATGTATCCAGCCAACAAGAATAAATACGTAAATAAATCCGTACGGGAAGCCTTATGGATTCGCTCAGACGCGATCTGAGGGAATGATGCACTGGCTGCGTTTATTTTACGACATATTTAACTAGCACTGAACTCCAACTGACTTGGTCATCCTATCCCCAATTGAATCCAACTTGGGATTCCCACTAGAAGTCACTTTTTTAAGATGACTCATGCAAATTAGGAGGAGAAAATATGCTTTCATGATTTTTGTGTATAGACTTCAAAATGGGTATTATATCAGGTGACCAAACAAATTTTTTTGTAATTAAAAAAAAAAACTAGATTCAGAACTAACCATCCTTTGCTACCAAAAGGGAAAATAACAGTCACTTGGAAACTCTTAGAATTCCCATGATCTCTATTATAACTGAATGTGAATTATTCTAAGGCCGTGTGGTATACTCAAAAGACCATGGGCTTAAAAAGTCCAACAGGCCTGGTGTCAATTCCTGTCTCTGCCACTTAGTAGCTGTGTGACTTCAGGCAGCCAGTTAGCCTCCCTGCAACTGTTTCCTCACCTATAAACGAGGTCAGTAACACCCACCATGCGGGGCTAATGTCAGGACTGAACAAGGTAACCACGTGTGGCAACTGCTTAGCGTAGTGCCTGGCACGTGGTGGCTGTCAAGCAAACGGTGGCCCTTACTGCCACTGTGACTGTAAACTCCTTGAGAAGAAGGGGTGTCTTATTTATTCACAGTAGACCCCCAGTGCCAAGCACAGCGCCTGGCACCCAGCAGACACTAAATAAATAGTTGCCAAATGCAGGAATGCATGAATGAATGAACGATGAAGATGAGAAAGTCATTCCATACTACCAGTCCAGCACGTAAGATCTTTATCTGACTTTTTCAGAATCCTCCTCATTTCAAGAGAGTCAAATGAAAATTAACCAGCTCCTCAGGCAGCGTCTCCATGGAACACATGGCAAGGGTCTGCAGAACTTGCCCCTCTGTTTGCATCTGATTCCTGCAGGCAATTTCCTATTCTAAAATCTCCTCATTGCCCCCGCTGAGCCGGGGGGACACCCTCCTCTTCACCTCAGTGAGACTCAAGCTCCTCGTGACAAAAATCTAGGACCCAACAACAGAAGTCAGTTTCCAAACGGCCACCTCTTAGAGATCCTACAAAATTTCGGGCCACTTTTCTTTTCTGATCCAAAAGGGCTTGATTCAGCCCCGAAGTTAGAATCATGAGATACCAGGTGTGTTTATTTTATGATAACGGAGATAAAATTTTGTCGGTGAGGAAGGGTTCCATGTAAAATTCTGCCATAGGCAATGCTTTTCACTTGTCCCAAACCAGTTCCACGAGGTAAGGTTGGGCTTGGAATATATAGTGATTGTTTATTGAATGATGAAATCAGTGGTTGTTCCTTAACAAATTAGGGTTCCTGGCCCATCGGTAACCATACTGATTTATCGAACACTTGAGAGGTTGACAAATGCGGGCCTATGCCTCAGGGTCTCTGAGACCATACAACACAGTGTCACCTAGAAAGCCACCACATTAAAAAAAAGAGAAAAACAAAACTCCAGGAGTGCGAAAAGTGAAAACAATGCAGCAGGTAGAGTTCCGAAACCAATGTACGAGAACCCTTACTTGATATGGAAGAGTGGCTGCTTGTTTCTGGCACACCGGCTTCCAACGTGGGTGCGGACGAGGATTCTCGCGGCATTTCCAGGGTGGAGAGCCCTTTGGCAGAGGAATCTACAAACATAAACATTACTTAAAACTCAGGACACTTGTCTAAAATAAACATTATTTAAAACTCTAGAACCTTTTCTATGGCCTTTCCCCTCTGCCTGGCACACCCACTCTACTTTTAGACCCATTATATACCACTGTTCGCTTCCTGAGCCTCCAATCACTCCAGTGGCATTACACGGAGCGTCTCAGAGTTCTGCGGGGGACTGCTCGCCTATCGCACTCTGCATCTGTGGCCACGCCCCTCAGAGACTAACGACAGCACAGTGACAAGACTACGGCTCACGTGCCCACACTGCCTGCCCACCAGCAGGTCCCGGAACCTTCCCCTGAATTTCTTTTCGTCTAGTACCTAAAGATGCTTATACTTCATTCCACGAGTATCATTACGCCCGCTCATCATTTACACCTCAATTTACACAGAAAATTCCTCCTCCAGGAAGGCGTTTAGGGCCCCTCCCCCCAAAATACAAACAAAAACACTGGGCCAGGTGACGCTCTTATGGAATTCCAGAGCACCCTGTCCTTAATCTCTCCCTAGCCTAACACACTCTAATGTAATTTCCTATTTACTTGTCTATAACTTCGCTAAAGCACAAGTAATTTAAGAACAGGGGCTGTATCGAATGTGAAATAAATACTATTCAAGAAATGGGAGAGGTGGAAGAGGCCCCTGCAGCCGAGCAGAAGACATGTAAAGAGAGCTAGTGAGAATCAGGACCATGTGCAGCGTTCCCGGAACTGAAGGACTTGAGCTTTCACTGTGAAAAATGGGGAGCCCGTGGTGGGTCTGAAGCAGAGGAACCGTATGATCTCATGTTTTAAAGGATCGGTCTGGCTGCTATGCTGGGGAGACACAAAGCCAGTAAGAGTAGAAGACAGGGATCTCATTAGTTGGCTATGGCAGTGACCCAGGTAGAGATGATGGTGGCTCCGACCCGGGTAGAGGCAGGGGAGGCAGTGAGAAGGGGTCAGATTCTGGATATAATACGCAGGCAGATTAAGGTGGCCAGATACACCAGAGGGTGCCCAGTTAAAATTTACTTCAGATGAACCACAGATAATTTTTTAATATGGGCATGTACCATGCAATATTGGGGAGAGTTGGCCCCAATTCTTTACTCTTTCCTGAATCCATGCTGTCTGCCATGCAGCTTTGAAGTTCCTCTCACTAAAAAGGTAAAGTGTATTTCCCTTCCTGACTTTGGTTCCAGCCACATGATTTTTTCCAGCTAACCGAATGTTTGCAGGCATAGCGTGACCCAAGGCCTGCAAAGCGTCCGTGAGATAGGGCTCGCTCTCCTGTGCCTCCTGCGTCACTGGGAGCCTATCCCCGGGGGTGCTGGTCTGAAGGGGGCAGTGATGAGCAGGAAGATGCCTACCCCCTCACTGAACCCAAGGGCACAGGGCTATGGGGAAAGCAATGTCCTCGGGGACAGCTGGGTTTCCACTAGACCTTCCATGAGGAGGTGAAGGAAACAGTCAGAGGAGAGTACGTAAGGGATTTTGCTCATGAGGCACCATGAATTTCTTCAGACCAAGGTAGGGTTGCAGAAATCGGCATACAATAGGAGAGAGATTCCGAAGAGATGGTCAAGGCCTCGTGGAAATTAGAGTGGGGGAGATGAAGGGTGGCCTAGGGCTTCCTTCTGGGACTGGCATGAACGGAGAGAAAGCACACAGTGAGATTGGACCTGGTGGACTTGAGGCGGTCAGTGGTGGCAAGGCTGCGCGCATGGAGGGTGCGGAGGGGTAGGTATCTGGGCCTCCCTTGACTCCAGCTGACAGAGGCGAGAAGTTCTGGGGAAGCTGAGTCTTACTCTGGGCACGTAGGTCTCCTGCCCCCACCCAGCAAGGACGGGTAGGAGATCTGTACGTCTGCGAGAGATGGGACACTATACAAACTTCTTATGACTGTACCATATGTATTATAAAATGTTTAAGGACATATTATTATAATTGTCGGATACCTTCCTCTTGTTCTAGTAACAAGCGTATTAATATAAAACCAATTTCCTCCCCAGTTTCCTTCCTCTATCTATATACAGAAGTTTTCCTGGCTTCGAACAATAAAAAGGTATCCCAGTTTCCCTGGAAACCTTCTTAAACTTTCTTGTTATTACCGGGATCTTTTTCCTCCCCCTGCCTGGCTGGAGCATGACCTTTTACAAACACACTAATGTCCATCCCACAGATTTTTACAGAGCCCCTTTGGGGTGCACGGCTCTGTCCCATAAGGTAGAGAACGGCTAGAAACCTCAGGAAATACCCGGGCAAGTGAGGGAGCTGAGCCCTTTCTCTTAGGAGTGGCTTTTATGTGGAGCAGTGGGAGAAGTGGGACTAGAACTGAGAGACAGTCCTGGCAGGGCCACTGCCTGGCCATGTGACTGGGGTGAGGCACATCACCTCAGTGCCAGCACCCCCTTCTAGACAATGGGGTCTCTGAGATCTTTGCCAGGTCTCAATGCTAGAGTCTGTGAGGCTAATACAATGATCATCCCTAGCCAATCCCATTTTTTTGAAGTCCCACTCTTCTTTTTAGATCTGAGCTGAGAGATGAAGAAGTGCGCGACCGGTACTTCCGAAGACCATGTTTGGGATGAGGTGGATGTCTGGCTCGCCACGTTTGCAAGTCCTCTGTCTTAGAAATGGTGCCTCCAAGGAGACACAGGCAATGGCACTCGAGGCAGGAAATGCATGTGCTGGGACAACTTCACCATCAACTGGGGCCCACGGATTGGGGTCTCAGCTGTAACTGGGCAACTAGCTTTTTTGTCATGGTGGTGCCTGAGGGCACGCATGTCTACCAGATGGCTGACACTGGTTAAAACACACGATCAGCTGTAGGCCCTCAATGCTTACAGTCAGTTCTTAATTATTCTAAGCGCTCTGCTTCATTTTAGCCCGTCAAGAGTTCCTCTATCGGACTCTATCACAGCTCACCAAAGGAGACAGCAGGGGAAAAAAAGAAAGCAAGCAGAGTTCAAATGAATGACTTTTGCTGGTTGAAGAAGGCTAAAATGATATTTGGAACATCTGGATGTGAATCAACCACTGCCTCTTACTGCCAAGGATGGTCAAGAATTTAAAAACAACCGATACAGAAACATTTATGGAGCCAATAGAACCGCATCTGAATCCAATGCATGCTGTGAGGCAGGAAGGATTCGGAGTGATTATGGAGCAATTATAATGTCACTCCCTGACATTATAAGATTGAGAATTTATGTATAGTCAGCGCCAAGGTCCTAACAAGTGAGATGCACAAACTCGAATGTAAGGCCGGGAGGAAGGAGAGGTGGGAGCTGGCTTACCTGGCTCTTTCTGTTCCCCCAGTTTGTCCGGGATGTTGAAGGAGATGTCGAGGTACTCTCTCTGGATGGCGCTGACAGCGATCTTCCTCTGCTTCCGCTGCCTGGGGACGATCTGAATCTTAAATTCGGATTCTTCAGCTCCCTCTTCTTCGGCCTTCCTCTCTGGATTCTGTTCTGTATCCGACTCGGCACTGGTGTCGGGCTTCTCACTTTCCATTGGATTCTCGGCATCTTTAGGGACTTTGAGGAGGACGGTTTTTGCCCCTGAACTTGGCACCAGCCCACCCAACGTCTCTTCCTCGACATCAGCCTCGAGGTTATCGTCTGGTGATATCTCGGGGAGAGCACTTGACTTCTGAAGGAGGTCCCGTTTTTGTTGGAGCGTCAGCGGGCTGCCACAAGGAAACTCCTGCAGTGCCCCTGGCTTTGATGATTCTGCAGAGTCTGGGGGGTCTTCCAGAGCTATGAGACTGGAGTCCTCGTCGCCTGCTGACTGGTTATTTCCTGAGTCCTTTGGGGAAAAGTCTTTGGAACAGTCCTCCACACTTACGTGCACAAGGGGGGTTGTGCTCAGGCTGGGGACAGACGGGTGGCTGGGGAGGGAGGGTGAGGAGGCAGCATTTGTACCAGAGGCACCGTCATTTCCTTGGTCCATGGTCTCCTCTTCGTCACTCTCGACTATTCGGAGAGGGGGAAGAGGTTCAAACACCAGAGAGTCGCTGTCAGAGGTTGAGAGCACAGAGTGTTTCTCGGGCCCTGACGCTGAATCGGAGGACAAATCGATCAGATCTAAATCCTCTTTAGGAGCAGTCTTTACTGGGGAATCAACTTTGACCTCGAATGCAGTCTCCATGCAGTTTAACCTCACTTCTGGAATCACGGGCCTCCGAGTTTCCTGAAAACCTTCCACGGCAGGGTTCTCGGGGACTTCGGCACTGTCGGGCCTGGCAGCAGAATTCTGTCGGGGACGTCCGTGGTCGTGTGGTCTGGGCGTGATGTAAGCCGCCTGGGCGGGAGGCTTATCTAGGTCACAGCGGTCTATGCAGGACTTCCTACGGTGCTCGTCTAATGTAAACAACAGGGAGTCTGCGTTCCCTATATCAAGAGATTTTTGTTTTAAAGAGCGCAGCTTTTTTTTCTGAATGCTTTCTTCTCTCACACAGTGGAGAATGCTGTCTTGTAATGCACCCGTTTCTCTATATTCAGCCAGCTCTATTTCACCTGATTAAAACAGAAAAAGCTAGTACTATTTTACTTGGAGACTTCACCATTCTTTTTTCCCCCTCGTACTTGGGCATACAATTGGCATAAATCACAACCCCAGCTCCACTTGACTTCCCAGCCAAGTTTTTGTAAGGTTCATTCTAATTTCAAAACCCAGAAAGCTTTGGAATGCAAGAACCCACAATGGCAGTCTAAGATCGTATTTCCGAAATCAGGCTTCAGGATAATTCCTCAGCTCTGTTCATTTGTACACAGGACAGGGGATCGCTTTTGGCGGAGGCAGAGCTAGGAAAATGTATTCAAATTGTGTGGAAGAGGAGCAAACATTTTGCAACAAATCAAATCAAGCAATGGCCCTCTAGGACAGTCATGACATTAATGGTGTGTCCGTCAATTCACGTATATATATAAATGTGGAGGTATATATATACTGTTTGTGCATACATATAGATAAAATCAACGGGATTAAAATGTGTCGTAACGTAATAAAATTAAGATTTCACCCCAAACAAACGGTAGAGTACAACATTTCTGCATAAAATGACTAAGAGGAAAAAATTCATACTTCTCTGCACATTCATCTCAACCGGCTGATATTTCACCATTTTGCTGCCGCCTATCCTTTTCAATCTTGCAAAAAAAGTTTGAGACTCTTTATTGCAGGGTCCAGTAGGTGTGTCATGAATATCAGATTCATCAAAAACACTATCTTCTTCTAATTGGGGAGAGAAAGTCAAAATTACACTTAAGAGGTTATTCTCTCTTAGGCTGTGTCTACACAAGCACTTCAATGAAAGCATTGCATGGAACCACGTCTGAGGTGGTTTCTACGCCAGCCCAAGTCCAGCCACAGCTGGGCATTTCACCCAGATCAAATCATCCATGCGTTGAACAGAGCAACCTGTTACAAGGTTGTCCCTCATTTTCCGTGTGACAAATTGGCAGCATTTGCAAGAGAGGCACCTCAGTTTGCAAGAGACTTCACGCAGAAGCTTTCTGGTGCACTTAAAGCCAGATAACACATGCATGTCAGGAGCCTGTGACACTGCTTGACATCCCTGCTTGGGGTGAATTTTCAGGCTACTTTGGCAAAAGAAAATTGAACACAATGAGTGGCTCTCACTCTTTCCAAAAATATACGCCTTCCTGGGATTTGAGAACTGGCATAGACACAGCCTAACAGTACATGCACCTTATACTTTGTGAATGCAAAATACTGTACTCTACATTTGGTAATGAAACGCACAACACACAGAAAAAGCTTAGAAAAGCCACTGGTCATCTCAGAAGCTCCACAAATGATTATGGACTGAAAGAGTAAACAAAGGAAAAGGAAAACGGAAAGTAACATTTCCCCCTAGGGAAGACTCTTCTCCGAGGAGTTTGCCGTGTGTAACTATTACGAATCCCACAAAGAATCTTTGACTCGTCTTCCTGAGGCTCCATAAACGCACTGGTCACTAGAGCGCCTGTCAAGCTTGTTTCCCTGCCCTCTTCTGCCCCCATTTGGCCACTTTTGAATCAAAGATAAACCCAAAACCGTATTAGTAAGGAAAGGGTACTACATTGCCACCCATGAAGTCCACGTAATTTCAAATGTTCTTCTTTCATGCGTCGGAAAGGCCAAAGTCATGTACGTACAAAGCAGCGAGAGAAAAGGCTACTAAAATGCCCTTTATAAATATCTCAATAAATGGCATTGACCTACTACAAGCCAAAGTGAGGCTCAGGTGCAATCATGATTGTTTAAGCCTTCCTGAGGACAAGGGCAGTACAGACGCAGAGTCCAGCTTGATCCTGTCCTAACACACAAGAGTCTCCCAGTCAGTGACATTTGAAGCAGATGTTAGACGAACTAAGAATACTAATCTTTTTGTCAAATAACAAAAATAATAAATGTTAACAATCAAAATGGATACAAAACTCCCAGTGAACTTCCACAAAGATGAGAAAGCCAATCAAATTCCTGTGTTTCTGGGGGTGATGCAACACAGTGATTTGTTTTATTTTGTATTGCCTTTATAAAACTATACTCCTTTCAAACATACAGCTTTTTAAGAAATAGTTGTACAATTTCCATTACATGACTTTGACATAATTCTCAACGGTGCTGATTTATAGAGACAGAAAGGCTCCAAGATGGCACCCCCCCAATACAGAAAGGTTCATCTGGGACTGGCCCAAACACTGAGCCCACACTGAGGACATCCACAGTGTGACTGAATCCACCCGATGTCCCAGAACCAAGGCCCTAAACTGGTAGACGGGATACTCTTCGGAAAGGATCTGATCGGTACCAGAACTAGAACACTTAGTACTTAGTTGCATCTGTGGCCAGCCTAGACCCTTGGACCTTGCAGCAATAAACCAATAAAGGAACACTGGCTCCAATCCGTCCTACTGAGGTATTCCCAGAGCAGTCAACCAAATCACTGTACAACACTATCTAACAGCCCAAAGGGTCGTGGGACACTTGGCTTTCTCCCTGGATGGAGCTCGATGATGTCCTTTTTTACAAGTCTAGTCACCCTGTGACATGCACTCAAGATATACACACTGGCCCTTCAGTTCTCATCTAAAAACTTTCAGGCTACAACTTTACTCTAAAGTTTTACTCTATTGCCTCCTTGGTGGAAAAGCTATCAATATAAAAAACATCAATATTAGAAATAATGTAAACCTATGCAGCAAAAATATTTCATTGCCGTTGCCTTAAATCAATTTGGGTTGAATAACGCAGCTAGGAAAAAGCACTTCAGCGAATTTAGACTCCACTCACATCTGTGAGCACAAGGTTCAGGAGCAAACGAGAGACCGACAGGGTCCCGTGCTCCCCTGGGTGCCGACCAAGATGCACCTCACAGCCCAAAGCAAGGCATTGCCATCATGTAGGAAAAGGCTTACAAAGGCTCCTTAACCGACCAGCAGACACTTTGTACCAAACACCATCTCTGATGAAATGGGCTTTAGAAGCATATTAACTATTTCTCTTGAATGCTCCTTTTAAAAAAAAATTAAGGCAGCCACATTCACGGGAAAGTTGGAAAACGAATGAGGCAGGAAGTGATTTCTTGACTCCAGAGTGATACCCAGGGGTGCTCTCCTATCTCCTGGGAGAAACACTGTCTAGAAATGAATGGCGCGGTCAAGCTCAGTTCAGCATGGAATCGAGACGCGCGCAGAAGTACCTTTCTCCTTTTCGCTGTACCGGCTTATGTTACTGCCGTCGCTGTACAGAGGGCCCGCCGTGGCGTGCGGCTTGCAGCTATGGTACTGCGCATTCAGTGTGTTGACCGTTATGTGAATCAGATGCAGCAGGACCTTGCTGATGTCACAGTCTCGGTACGGATACTGCACGAGAAAATGAAGGCAGAAAAACACAGATGGTTATTCAGAAGGGGAAGTTTTCCACTTGAGCTTGCTAGGTATTTTTCTCAGGGTTCCTTTGGGATAAAAAGAAAAATACAAAAAAAACCCCCCCAAAACATAACTTCTTATCATGGCCTTATTCTGAAACGGGACCGTATTCCCTGCCTCTTGCACCGCACCACGGACAGCTATGCATGCCAGTTCGTAGTTACGATTCCTTTCGGGAAAATTACCTGGCGTAAATATTTGGTGAATGACTACAATTTTAAACGGTTTCCTTGTTTTCTGACAATAAAATAGATTCTGGTCGTAAATAGAAGTTGTGGATCAACGTCCTACAATTCATGTTTTGTGTTCTAAACATTTCCAAGACAATACACTGGTGTGGCCTCCATTTCTATTTTCATTCCAATAGTCCTTTGCTTCTCAGCACCAACTGTACATGATAATTCTTCTGAAGGTCAAATTATTGTCCTACAAAATTCTCAACATAGGTCTCTTAAGGGTTTTCCTCACTAAGAGAATCATTCCACCCAAAAAGGGGGTGACTAGGGCAACTTACCTTGTAAAGGATGACGAGCAAGGCCTTCAACCACATCTGCCGGATGTGCGGTTTTAGGGACCAGAGGGAACAACGAGGTGGCTGTTGGAAATAATGCCGTAGTTGAGGACAAGAGCAGTATTTGAGCACCTGAACCACCAAGGGGAGAAGGTGTTTTCCCAAGTTAATGTTATAGTCCATAACCTGAAAGAGGAAAGAAATTAATAGCTGAAGGAAAACTATAAGGAATACTTATAAGCCAAAAGGAAGAATGTGAGCTATTGAAACACAGGCAAAATATTTAACAGGCATCTCACAAAATATTGCCAGTAATGGCCAGTAGACATAAAGGAGGAAAGTCCAACCTCACAAGAAATGTTTTAAAATTTTGTATATTAAAACAGTCTTAATCTACTTAATTCTCTACCATATTTTTCAGACTATAAGACGCACTTCCCCCACCCCGTCTGGGAGGAAAATGGGGGTGCATCTTATAGTCTGAATCTAGCTTACATTTACATTGGTGAAATATTATGTGATTTGTTATTAAATATTTTACCACATTTTTTGCTTCAAATTTTTTTTTCTTATTTTCCTCCTCTAAAACTTAGGTGCATCTTATGGTCCAAAAAATATGGTGATTATTTAACTTACCTATGTAATTACCTATTAAAGTGATCTATTAAACTATTAACTAGAGTAAAATTCAGAATCAATCAAAACACCTAGTATTGAAAATCACTCGGAGAAATGGGCATTCTCAGACACCACTGTGTTACTCAATACACCCTTTCAGGAGAGCGACTTAGCACCGCATTCAGAAGTAAGAAAAAGCACATAGCCTCCAATACAGCAATTAAATATGTCCTAAGGAAATAACCAGACAAGTGTGCCAAGACGCACGCATACAGACATTCAGCATTACGGCCGCCCTGAACTGAAAACAACCTACATATCCAACAATACGGGATTAGTTAATCAAAGAGTGTTTTTAGGACAATAGACTAGTTTGTAGCCATTAAATAGGATGTGAAACAAACTTACTTACATAATATGAACTTTGTAATATATTTTGCATTTTAAAAAATCAAACATATGTATGTCAATATATACAACATGATCACATTATTAAACCATGTGTGCATATGTATATATACATACATGCAAATATGCATGTATGTGTGTGATGTGTGTGTGTGTTGATTTGGAGCCAGTGATATACACCAAAATGTTAGCAATTTGTCAGGGTTTTTTGGAGATTTATATTTTTACTTATTGGTTATATTTCTAAAATGAATACACATAACAGACTTAGAAAGGGAAAAGTGAGGAGGGAAGGAAGGAAGAAGGGAGTGCGGAGGGGCAGGAGGGTTGGGTGTCTGAAACAGTTCTCTCTTCGCCACAGACAGCTGAGTGCTCGTGGCGCTCCCTCAGCAAGAGACAACTACACACGTATCGCTCCCACTTTGCTTGTCTGTTTTCATTATTTTACAATCTGTTTGCACTCATTGTAACAGCTGCCATCACTGAGTTCCTACCCTGAGACAGGCACTAAGCACGGAGCCTTGCAATACGTTGTCTGTAATCTTTGGGAAAAAGTCTGCTACCGATGAGCAAATGGAGGATGCCTAAGGCCATAGCAGTCAGTAACAGTGGCAGGGCTGAAATTAATGTCCATGTCTCTCCAGCCCCAAGTCCTGTGCCCTTTGCAGACTGTGCAGCCATTCTGGAGAGTCAGATTTATAGCACTAATCTGTGGTCAAATTAGGCACACAGTCACCCTGTAATCCCTTAATTCTGCTCTTGGATCCACATCTCAAAGGAATTCCCAGATTCGTGGATAAGGGGCACATACAAGGACGCCCACTGCTGAGCTGTTTGGGGTAGTGGGGAGCTGGGAGCAATGTGAGTGTCCATCCCTGGGGGGGTGGATAGTTAACCATGGTAGAGGTACAGAAGGCATCTGATACAGCAGTTAGACGTAGCAGACAAATGTGGAATAGCCAGTAATGATAACGCGACACGAAGTAAGTCGTATGATTAATTCAACTCTTTACTTGAAGCCGAAAAGGAAAAGGATTAAAAAGCAAAAAAGCAGTATGGTGATTATCAGAGAGAAAGGGGGGTGGGGGAGGTAGAAGAGGGAAAAGAGGGGATGAATGGTGATGGAGAGAGACTTAACCTGGAGAACTGTACACCTTAAACCTGTATAATTTTATTAACCAGTGTCAACCCGATGAATTCAGTAAGAATTTAAAAAGGAAAAGAAAAAACACCCACAAACAAAACCCCGCATTGCTTACTGTTCAATGCACAGAGTTTCAGTCTGGGGTGGGGAAAAGTTCTGGGATGGACGGCAGGGATGATGACAGCGATGTGTGTGTACGTAATGCCGCTGAACTATACACTTACCAACGGTTAAAGTGGTAAATTTTATGTTATGTATATTTTACCTCCCCCAATAAATCCTAAACTCCCTTTATGACATCAGGTTGCTGAGTTTTGCTCATCTTCATATTCCCCTCCACACGCCCCTGCCTTAAATAAAGTAACTTGTACAAACCTTTCCACTCAACCAGTGTTGGTTAAATGGAATTCAATTACTTGCTTCTACTGAACGCCTAATGGTATGACTTCGGAAAGCTGTTATTACACTTACTTGGGCAATTCCTGCAATAAATGCATTAAAGCAAGTTGACAGGCGCATTTTTTGGGGCGCAATCATGAAGCAACCTTCCTGCTGATCATAGCCGAGTAAGACGTACAGGTGCCGCTTGACCGTGTTGAAGGCCTTGGCGCTGCTGATGTCTGACTCGGCACTGCTCTCATCCTTGGCCATGAACTTCATGAGCACTGTAATCAGCTGGTGGACTGTCTGGTGGTCGATCCCCGCATCCTCTGGGAGCAGGTCCTTGATGGTGTTGTCATTCTCGGGGGATTGTTGCCCTGTCGGTACAAGAAAGGCCATCAGCGGGGGGCCCCTCCACAAGCAAATCGACACTAAAACCTCACTTACTGATAAATCACCATTCTTCTGCCACTAAATATTTAAAGGTTCTTTTCTAGAAAAATTTAAAGGCACAATATAACCGACTAAGCAAAGCATTAGTCCAAGAAAGTTATCGAATCCATCAACAACCAAGTAATGGGGAGTAATAAGGAAATAGAAATAAAAATGGGAGCACTAGACAGCTAGTTTATCTTCGACCAGCAAGATAAATGCCTAAAGAAACTTTGCATTTCATGCTTTTTAAAGAACTTGGCAAAGTTTTATCCTCAGTGATAAACAGAAGTTTTCCTTCCAGCTTTGTCAAATAAACATGTGAGAATAACCACAAAAAGAAATTCTAAAATCCACTGAGCACAAAAACATCCACTGGGTTATTTTGTTTAAATTATTATCTCGATTCAGTTATGTTCACAAATCAGCTGGAGAAAAATAAGTTTTCTGTTTCAAATCCTGAGATATTAGCAGTGTGTAGTTTTTGAATGATACAGTCAAAATTATAAATAGCAAATTATAAGCCCTGCTGAATGTAATGAGAAACATACAGGGAGGGGAGACCACAGACAGAAAGAAAGAAGCATGAACATTTCAAACAGAAAAAAGAAAAAAATGCCACATGAAGGTGAGCTGAAAGTTCACATGGAATGAAAAAAATATCTTAGCCCTTCACTTATTCTTAACCTAACAGACAATTATATCCAAGCAGCTCCCTGACACTGACTTTCTCTGGTATTTTTCAAAGTCAGAAATTATACCCTGTCTCCCTTGTTTTTCTGTCTCTTCTGATCTGGTTTAGTTTAGGACTTTGGGGGAAGGAAGAGTTTGTTATTCTTTATTGCTGTTTGGGGGCTTATTCTTGTCCTTCCTTCGACAAGCTGCATCAGAATTTCTAAATTGAAGACCATTTTTGCCTGGTGGGTTAAGGTAAGCACACCAGATCCTCACCTCTCGTCCTGCAGGGAAAAGTTCAGCTATATGATGAAGCTCTGGTTATGAACTATTATAAACCAAAGCTTCATCACATTTATTTAATGATGGGATAAAGGATGTAACAAAGAGCTAGGTCATAATTTATATCCGCTAACTTGTCAACCAAGTCAGCAAAATCTCCATCTTCCAGCACACAGCCAAGAGAGGCAAGATAGACAAAATGTTTCTGGAGCCTGCGGAATCAGCTGCCTGGAGCCCAGACACTTTTCTCGTTAGCAGTGGCATGAAGGTAATGTCAAGTTCAGAACTAAGTTAGAACAACACATAAGGTAGCGACCTAGGTTGTCTAGTTTTCCCCAGTTGATCAGAAGAATGTCGGTCTGTTCAAAAGTGATACACTGAGAAGGGATGGTTTGCAATGTGTGAAGAGGCAGCAAAATGAAGAAAGGCAGAGAGCCTCGAACAAAGGGAAAAGCACCTGACCAACTTCACAGTGACCTCAGGACTTCAACCTTTTCTGTCTCATAGTCTGTTCCGGACGGAAAAAATCTGTGCAATGTACTTGAGAGAAGTTTTTACCAAAAATTATTCAAATAAAACCCAAGAACTTGTTTATGATGGTGTTTCTCAGGAAGAGTGGTTAATATATTAATTGTTGCTATTATCATTATTTATTAGCCATGCATCAGCCATCATAAAAAAAACCACCCTATTTCACCAAGAGCCCAATAATGTGAAGCACTGCTGTATGTTATAATAAAATTAAATGTTTCAAACCAAAGCAATACCTATGTAAATCCTCACAAAACAAAACAGAAACAGTTTAGAAAACTACCTTTCAACCTTGAAATATTTCATCTTGATTTTTTTTCTCCAGATTATGACTTTCCAAGTAGAAGAAGGTTATTGCTTTGGGCAAGCCTGGGCCAAGACTGTGGCAAGTGTGAAAATCTCGGTAGGTTCCCTGCAGGAATCACTGATACCGTAGCAACAAGTAATGGCTGTTACAATACAGCTTCATCCCCCAGTTCGTTCTGCCTCTGGGGGCAAGGTTTCAGACAGCGTGAGTCCCTGAGTCCTGCCCCGCCACCTCCAAGTCCAGAGTGGCTTGACTCTGAAGTCCCAAAGTTAAAAGTGGGATCAAGGAGGGTGGGAGAAGGAGCGGCACCTGTTTTTTAGCCCTGAGCGACTAGGGACCTCAATATGGAGGAAAGGGAACTCCAGGCTAGGCCCGACTAGGATATCAGCTCCCTATTTCATTCTACCCAGTTTAGGTCTAGAAAATAAACCACCAGACTTGTCCTCTTTAAACGTGTCCAAATTCTTCTTCTCATTGTCAGAAGACATTCATTTTAAGAGTCTGTAACCTTTGCTTTTCCCCATCAAGTCACATTTTCTTAATGACTATCATTTCACAAAGGCCCCATCCCCATATTAAATTCTTCCCTGGTCTTCAGTGCTTTTTGCATTCAGTTTGCTGCTTTCACTTTGCTTTCTCTGAATAACCAAGAAAGAACACTTTTTAAGAAACCATTAAATTGACTGAAAAAGGACTAGTTAATGGGACCTATTGCATAAAGCATGGGGGGAGGGGAGGTGGATATCTTTTCTTTCCAATAATTACCACTCCAGTTGTGGGCTTTTGCAAGTCTGTGTTTTGTATATTGTCTTTCTTTACAATACTTTAGGCTTGTGACTGGTACACTCTTCATTAAGAAAAGTTACCTTAATCGAATCCACAAGAAAAATGAGTGTAGAAAAGTTGGAATATTCTTTATTGATAAAGACACTATTTTGTTATGTATAAAGGGTACAAAATTTCCATTTGAAAACTAAATACCTACAATATTTTCTCTAAGGTGTGACAATTAAAACACTTTTGAGTTCTATTCTATGAAATTCCTGAATATCTGTTTTAACTATAAAGATTTCACATGTTAAGAGGTATGGTTTTATCATTTCGATAAAGAGAAAGGTAAGCATCTTTACAATCGTGAGGCAGAGAGAGCTATTCCTGCTACAACTTTACCGCGGGCTGGGCCCATCGCAGTCTGCCCACAGAGCAGCAAGGTACGGACTGACACCCCAAGCCATAGCACGATTCTATTTACTCAGGCAATGTGAGACCAGGCAGGATCAGGATCTGCTTTTCCAGACTTCTCTCCTATCACTCCACCCCAGATGCTCAGCATCCCTACGAGCTGGGCTGCTCACAGGTCTCAGAATGTCGCCAGCATTTTCCCACCTTTAGGTCTTTGCTTGCGGTGCTCTCTTCACCTTGGGAAGTGGTCCTCCACCCCCACCCCCAATTTAACCCTATGGATCTGGTCCCCAGAAGCCATTCTTATTACACGTGCCCACCCTCCTTGCAGCAAGTAGACGTGATCCCTACCTTCTGTAAATCTCCAAAGACAAAGAAGGAGGGAAGATGGGAGGGTGAAAGGGAAGGATGAAGAGCAGTTTCCATTAGCACTTCCTAACTCTCATGTGACAAATAACTATTACCCAAGGCAGTGAACTGTTTATTCACTAGCTTGCCTGATTTCCCCTGGAAGAACCAAGGCTCCTTGAAGGCAAGTGCTACGTTTTCTCTGTTTTTATATCCTTCACAGAAACTAGGGTGTATTTCAGATCTTCTCTTCTCTACAGGAGAAAAACTGATGAAGTCCCGAAACAGTAAGGAAGTGTCTAGGGAAATAAGGAACAATTCCTCTGTTTCAGTCAACTCATTGACTCTGAGCCAAACCAATGAGTGACAATTAAGTAGAGGAAGAAAGGACCCCTTCCACGAGCTCACTCTGCATTTGCTCCAGAGTAGCCAATGGTCAAGCACTATAAATGAGGTTGCATTATTTCTGTAATTCTAGCTTCACTGCCTCATTGGTCTCCCTGGCTCATCAACTCAACTTCAAGCTTCATTCACAGCAGTTCTGCTGTGTGCACACACAGCCGCAGTAGGGCCATAAAGCTGGGGCCGGTGACTAGCTCCACATCTCCACCCCTGCCTTTGCCTCTTCCCATCCCAAACCCTATCACTGTGAGTTGACATCCCATCCACCAGTCGGGGAGTGACTTTTCACACCTTGCTTCCCATTTCACAGCCCTCCTCCCATTGTGTTTAATGGCAACCATCCTGTAGTACCAACACTTTCACTCTGGATGAGAGTTCTTACGTTCATACTTGATCTCTCTTACTTGACTATAAGCAACTTGGGAGTATAAAAATTTTTAATGAATCTTTGCATTCTTCATATTTGCCAGCAGGTGTTTCGACAGACACTGTCATTTCCCAAAACTATCATTTCAAACAAAGAATTCCTACGAAAAACAAAAAAACTGTCCTCTTCGACTCCCTGGATCACGATGATCAGTAGGCATTTTGAAGTTAGTGAAAATGTGAATTGTAAATCATCTTTCTAGAAACAAAGAGAGAGCACAAAAAGAAGCAATTTGGAAGTTTAGGCTGGGACACCAAGAGGGAGGAAGGAAAGGTCAGAACAAGCTTTACCAATGCTACCTAGCATTGGGTACCTAGCATAGGGCACCTTCTCTTTTTGATATTGTACACGTTCGGACCAAGAGATCTTAAGATTTCTCTATAGGCTGGAGTAGAGCATCCATGTCCTTTTAGGGACCGGGATGGCTCTAGACCTGGGGTGTCCGACCTGTGGCCCACGGGTAGCTGTGAATTCAGCCCAACACAAAACCATAAATTTACTTATAACATAATGTGTCACAATATGTTTAATGTGTGGCCCAAGACAACTCTTATTCTTCTTCCAGTGCGGTGCAGAGATGCCAAAAGGTTGGACACCCCTGCCTAGACCAATCTCTGGGTTCTAACTGGAAAGGTCCTTTGGTTTGGATGCCCATGGGCTTGCTGGAAGCTCACTGTGGCAGACCTGAATGCCCAGGCCAGCTCCATAATGAGACCAGTGTGCTCACGTCCCCAAGGGTAGCAATACCCTAAAGCCAATTCATCAAGGGGTCACTGTAGTGGGAAAAAAGCAAATCAAGTCTCCTGGTCTCAAGTATCAGTTCTACCTCTGACTAATTAGTAACAATGTGATCTTCAGCAAATCATCTGAGAAGAATTTCTTAACTCCCCAGGACCTCAGTGCCTCTCTCCACATGTAAAGTGGAAGAAAACAGTACATTTACATTTTACTGTGATTTCACGTTACAGTTGTTGTAAAAATCAAACTTGGACGATTTGCATAAAAACACTCTTTATAGATAGACATACTATACATATATGAAGTATTATTATTTACCTACTACTGCTTAATGATTCATTTCAGGAGATGAGGAACAAGATATAATTGAGCTCCCTGTGATCACATGGAGTGGGTACTGTTTGTTCAGTATTATGCCATTATAAAATCCCATCACCGCTGCGTTATACTCAGTTAATGTTCAACAGATGTTCTGAATCACCAAAGACAAAGAATTCCTGGTTCTCACAGCGTTAGTAAAAATACACTTTATATGTAATCATCATTATGCCAACTTCAGATTAGCAGGTGAAAGTGTGTACCTCATCAACTGGGATCAAATAAAGGTGTGGCACTCCTGCTAGCATTTACCACACAGGCCTTGTAAGGGACACCCAGATGTCTGGGCCTGAGACCCAGATCTGTGTGTTACCAGCTAACCCGTGACACTTGCTTCTTTCTGAGAACCTCAGTTTCCTCTTCAGTGAAATGAGAATATTAACATATTTCTAGTGTTTCCGCTGTAACAGTCTATGAATTTTACATATGTGCACAAGGCCTGTGGTTTGACTCGTAGGTGTCACAGAGCAATGCAGCTTGTCACTAGCTTTGCACAGTGTACCTTCTATACAGGTGTGTTTCCATTGCAAAACTTGCTGTGCGTGCTAAGATCTACATAAACTGTAGATACGGTGCCCAAAAGTTCGGCCTTAAGCAACAAGCAGAGGCCATCTGCTTTACTTGTGGCCCAATGAGTAAGAGGTGGTCACAGAGGAGCTCATGACCTGCATGAACAACAGTATATTCAAGTAGCAAGTTCTTGAGTTTCCATTCAATTACTGTTTTAAACCAGCTGCAGTCTTCTGATTATCCCGGCATGTCTTTGCTTCCAAGTTAAAACACTCAGTGTCCAGTAAATAATAACACAAAAGTATGAAACTAGCTTGAAATTGTCTTATAAACGATTTGTAAGTTTCCAAATCTAAGCAAATTTTGCTTATGGTGGTATCATGTAAATTATCTTTATAGTTAATATGAACAATGCTGTTATTTGCCCCTTTCCATCTGGTCACTTTTGATGGGACAACTAGATGACTGAAGGCTTTTCTTAATGTCAAGAAACACATGTTCACATTTTCCCAGAGATGTGAGAGACTGGATTGTCATAATGAGTAATAATACTACAGACTAGCTTTTCAATTGAGCCTTAAGACAAAGAGAAAAGATGGGGTCTGTAATAGTCTTGCCAGAGTCCCTTCCACCCTTGGGATACTTCAGGATAAAATGTAACCTATCGTGGAACATCAAATGACAGGTACACCGTACCTGAATGTGAAATCCTCCTTCTCTGAGAGACAGAAATGCATGTAGAGCTGCAAAGAATTAGGAATGGCTAAGGGGAAGGTGAATGATGGTGGTTCGAACGCATAACTTTTGAAAATGCAAATGACATGTGTGTTTTTCCTAGAGCAGATGTGTATGAACATAATATTTCTATGTGTAAATGCAGATACACATACAAATATAAGCACTGGGCCTGGTTCTAGTCGTATTGGCTCTCCGTGGAAAGGCACACACTCAGGTGACATGAAGCTTCTGACTGGACCGAAAGTTAACAGGATCGAAGTCATCTGCTGACAGTGAAATAAAGAATTGCTATCTCGGGGGCTCGAATGCACGAGTGTCTGGGGAAAGACCCTTTGAGCCTGCGAACCCTAGATACATCACTCTGGTCTGTGCCTCGTCCACCTGGGATAGACAGTTGCACGCAGCCCTTCAGGTCAGAGGTACCCACCTGGTGTCTGTTCGGGTGTCCCACCGAGAGCTGGAGCAGACTGCTCATGCCTGGTCAGCCTCATGGCTTAAAAATCAACAACAACTCTATTTAAATAAGCATTAAAAACAACTTGAGCCTAGAAAATATACTCAGTGATAACTGCATTGGATAGCAGGGGCCAGTTTAGTTCTCCTATTTGTAATTAATTTCACATATGAGATGCTTACATCACAAATGTTTTGGGGTTTCACCTGAATTCCAAGAACATCCTTCAATGTTACTTTAATTCTTAATCTTCAAAATTGTCATGTGAGTCAATTAACAAGAAATAACAATAAATAAACCTTATATCCCAAACCGATCAGTCAGGTGCTAAGAGAGCTGGGAAATTCTTACAGAAGCTGTAATGTATTGGATCTAGGTGTTGGTTTGTAGGACCTGCTTCGGTGTCACCTGGGGCCTCACATTACTACAGGATATTGGTAAATGGGCACCTGCGGTTACCTTTGCTCTCTGAAAAACTGCATTATCGATTGCTTAGAGGGTTTGTATTGATTCTTTCAAAGTTCAACATACCACATTTCCTTGGCTTGTCAAAAAATAGAGAAAATGCAATAAATTAAATCAAATCATACTTATGATTAAAAATGGTTATGTTACATAAGGCTGTCTTCTGATGAATGCCAATGAAAAAGCAAACTTTTCAGCTTCTGACAGGACAAGAAATATGTTTTTTTTAAGATTTCATTTATTTATTTTTAGAGAGAGGAAGGGAGGGAGAAACTGAGGGAGAGAAACAACAATGTGTGGGAGATACATCAATCAGCTGCCTCTCGCACACTCCCAACCGGGGTCCAGGCTGCAACCCAGGCATGTGCCCTGACTGGGAATCGAACCGGCGACCTTTTGGTTCACAG
The DNA here is from genome assembly GCF_022682495.2 of Desmodus rotundus. Lineage (NCBI taxonomy): Eukaryota > Metazoa > Chordata > Mammalia > Chiroptera > Phyllostomidae > Desmodus > Desmodus rotundus. The sequence goes on along the minus strand of NC_071393.1, from coordinate 129,695,077 downwards.
GCCAGCACTCAGTCCCCTGAGCCACCCCAGCCAGGGCACAGGAAAGATGTTTTATGGTGTTTATTTTATTAACTTTACAGCAATTAAAAATTGAATAAATCATTTAATAAATTATATAAGTTAATAATGTATTTATATCCATTCACTAATATGGTGATTTAGTTATGAATTTTTACTTATTTCTCATTCATGAGCCATTGCTAATCATTAGAGTTCATCCAGTGATTTGGTAATGTAAGGAAAATTTTGTTCTCTTTAAAAGCGAAATATAAAGAAAGACCTTTAAAAAACAAGTGCATGTGGTCTTTGTATTAAGTTGGCAATGAAGACTGTTTTAATTTTACCTGGTAAACTAGGGCAGAAATTCAACTTCTCGGTCTGATTTATCTTTTTCAAAAGCAAACATTTATCAGTTTGTCTAGGAGCCTGTTTGGCTGCCTCTACCGTGCCCTGAATGACGACTGTCCAAGTCTCCAGAAAGCTCTCGGGTGACCCGGCTGGTGCAAACCTTCACATTTGAGGACTTAGGAGCAAATGCTCTACTTTCCTGCCAGGCATCAATGGGTTTGCTCCCTTGCACATTTTAGAACCATCTACTGCTGGATCCAGGCTTTGCTTCACCCCAAAACTAGAAAAAGCTACCCAGGGCACTAACACCCCTGGGGTGACCCTCTAGGGAATCCAAAGGCCAAACCTGATGACTGAGCTGTTTGCTAAATACACTGCTCTGTGAACACTCAACAAGACGAGTCAGCCTCAGAAAGACATTAAACAGACTGAAAGGAAGGATGAAAAAAGATACTCAACGAATTTTGGAGGTTAGGGTCTCGGGGAGGGAGAGCGCCCTCTTGGACTCGGCGGGCCCTTTCACGCTGTCTCTCAGGGAGCGCACGCTCTTCTGGCGGTTCCTGGCGAAGCGCGCCCGCTTGATCTTCCACAGCGCCGCGTCGCTGAGGTTGGCCACGTTGGTCCTCACCGCAGTGATGGCTGCGCAGGAGGAACTGGGGGTTATTTTCCTTAACCGGCTATGTCAGGCCACTGGCTTGAAAACACCCATCTGTGTATATTTTCAGGATTAACCATCTTTCGTGGATACATAACTCATTCACCTTTCTCTCTTGATAAGTTTTATATTAAAAATCATGACTACTGCCTATCACGACCATCATCTAAATACGATTAAATGATCTCATTTTGTTGTCACTGGATAACCAGTGGAGTGACCGAAGCCTTTCCCCTATCTCCTTTGGGGTGTCGGTAACAGGCATAAGCAAGCACGCAAGAGGGAATTTGCGAGGTGCAAATGCATCTCACAAGCCTGCTCACACACATTACAAACGTGATGTTGAATAATAGTTAAGGGACACCCATGTGCGTCACAAATGGTTCTCACAGGTCCTCAAAGAAATGAGAAGAATTATGATTTCGGAATGGCAGAAAATAGTTAACCTGCAGATCACCGCAGTAGGTATTCAACAAACGTTGGATAGACTGAGCACCTGAAGGCAAGGCGTCCTCCACAGTCGGAACTGAAACCCCAGGCAGAGCAAAGTCTGCTTATCTGCCAAGCACAAGCATAGGACCTGCAGCTCTTTAAAGCAAGTTCTTAGTTTTGCTTACTTGTAGGAAAAGGAAATTCTTTATTACAATCCAAATGCAGCTGAGCTTCCAAAGAAAGCGTCTCGAATCTATTGACAAAGAACTCCCAGCTCAAAGCAGGGATATCTTGCTTAAGAAAATGCAGGAGCAAAAGCTTGCTCAGGATTGTGGGTCGATCTTTCACCACAGTGTCAAACTGGAAGTCGAGACAGAGACACAGACCCTGGAGAAAAGGGGGAAAGGAGGGGGAAAGTCAGATGCAAACATCTAAGTTGCCTCCAAGCAAATACACTAAGCAAAGTCAGAGAAACAAGGCGAACTCCTCCATCTGTATTTATAATGTAGGATGGTCCAACTAAAATCTTTTTTAGTGCAAATGTTAACAAAATACAAAAGAGCAGCTTCTCCTAATTGTAGAATATTCCTTGAATTTTGACTCAGAAATATGAACTAAATGTATGTTACTAATTTTTTATCCAAATACCTTCAAACCAATGTTTCTTTTAGTAATGTGTGTAGTTTCCATACATTCAAAGCCACATTTTAGCATACACAAGAAGACGGCTTCTAAACTCCCCTTCAATGGTAAATTCTAAAATTGAGAATTAAAATTTCTACACTTGATCTTAGCCAAACAGCCTAGAAGCGATAGAATTAAAATCTCTAAAAGAAATTTAGATTTTAGACTTCTTTTAGTGATTCAAACCAAGAAAATAGAGTCATCTTCTTGGAATGTGAGTGAAACATGGAATCTTTAAAAATCAAAGACAGAATGGACAGAGCACCTATTTCTCCAGTATATGAGTCTGCCATTCCCTTTTTATTTAAATCAATGAAATTTAAAAACTGTAATTTATTCAACTGTCTTATTAATTCATTCAGCTCTCACCTAACGAGTGCCTCCTGGGTTCCGGGTCCCGAGCAGGGGAAACACATACAGCCACCTTGTCTTATTAAAATCGACACAGAAGCACTACCCAGAAAACAACGGGGAGTTTTTACAATGGAGGGTGTGTGTGTCTACAGGCAGCATAGCCCTGATGTTTTCAGATCCCGCACCATCTGCCTTTACTTCTTAGTCTTTTTTACAGGAAGAGCCCTTAAACTGACTGGGAGGCGGTGTGCGCGCACACACGTGGGAGCATGGCTTCATTATGAGTCAGACCTGAGCTTGCTCTGCCACTTACTTGCCACTTACTTACCAGCCGTGTGACTATGAAATTTCTTAACCTTTCTAACCCTCAGCTTTTCTGTCTGTAAAATGGGAACACACAAAAGGCTCCTGTGGGGGTTAAATGAGGTCATGCACAGTGGGACACTTTTAATCCACTGCCCTGGAAACACACGACCTATTTGATAAATGCTAGCTCTTGCCAATCTTAATAGTTTTAGTAACAATGATATAATAATAAATCAGGGGGTAGCGTGGAAAACAGAAGATTAGGACTTCGGCGGTTCTAGTCTTGGTTCTCCCATTAATTCACTCTGTCTCCTCTGAGAAGTGACATTATCTCTCTGACACTTGGTTTCTTCAACTATAAAATGCAGGTGCCAGAAGACAAACATACAACCCTCTCCAGGTCTCATATTTCATATTTCTTTGGCTTTAGTTTGTAGCATTTCATTTTTGGTAGCACATTTATCTTCCCAGGGTTTGCTTTGACTTATAATTCATCTGATTTCTCTTAGTATGTAGCCTCTAATAAAACGGCTTTTAGCCCAATAGCCAGCAAAATGGTATAAAATAAACAAGCCTAATTTAATGACCTGCTACCAAAAACAGCTATGCGATAATTACATCAGTCAGAAGTGATTCAGCACATGTACAAAGGCTGAAAAGAAAAGTATCAACAAATAAAAACAAGAGGTCTGTTCATAAGATATGGTTCTGGGATGTTTCCCCCAATTAAAAAATTTCCGCTGCTGTCATCATCATCATCATCATCATCAGTATTAGATGTGTGTATGTGACAAACTGACTCAGTGAGTTAGCAGAGCAGACAGCACACGCCGAGGGACGTCACCTGCAATGCCGGCCTCTTTATGGTGTCAAGCAGGAGGCCGGCCCTGGTAGCCACCGCTGGGTTGACGTCCTCCACGGCCGTCAGAAAGCAGCAGAAGGCGTGCGCCAGGGAGTACTTCAGCAGGTGGTTCTTGGTCACTGAGTGAATATCCAGAAATCTGCAAATCACAGCCACTTTTTCCACTGCAATGTGGAAGGCAAAGAACAAAAATAGAAAGACATTTACTTAGATAGTCTGAGCACAGAGCCCACAGAGATAAGGGTAACCCTGGGCCCCCCATCCACCGATTTTAAATACCAAAGGAGGTTCGAATGCCACCTTCTCAAGCTTCTTCTATTTTATCTGTACAACAGAGACTGTTTCTACTCAGTGCAGTATTTTTCTGCCAGGCAGCCTAGATTTAGCTCTGGGTTGTCTTTTTTTCTTTTTTAATGGTCTTTCCCTTTGTTTAACTTCCAGTTGTATTTAAAACTATTCAAGATGCCTCAGTGCTCATTGCTTCGTCCATTCCACAGAGGTTCCGCAGACCACGCCAGGAGGTGGGAGCTTCCCGCCAGCCTGGGCTCTAGATTCTGGACCCCCGACTCTACTCTTTGTACGTCATGATGTGAAAGGACAACCAGCCTTCCTGGGGCCATAGAGCACATTTCTTCCATGAAATAGATGCACCCTTGCTTGACTAATGTCTAATCACTCTGCAAATCTATGTTAAATGATTCCAGCCACTCTTAAAAACAGCTTGATGAAGTTATAGCAGATAGTGAGGCAATATAGTTTCATGCAAATGAAGACGTCTCAGTGCTTTGCTTAAGCTGTTTCTGCAGCCTGGAATATTCTTTCTATTCTTTTCTGCTAATGGACATTCTACCATCCTTCAAAGAATCTGCCGTTAAAATTCTGCACATTCTGTGAAGTCCACCCTGAGTTCCTAGAGTGGCCTTTCCACCCTGTGAACGCCTGCGAAAGTACTGTTTATTTAGGTTTGGCACGTGTGCATTGCAGTATGACATATCTTCTTTTGTGATCTCGAATTATATTTACACCATTATAGTTCCTTAACCGCGTACATGTTCATATTTGGTCTCATCAATTAAACTGGGAGCTGCTGAGAGCAGGACGCTGCTCTTTTACTCTTTATTGCTCCCACAGATATAGTATTGATTCAATAAATCCACTGATTCATTTATTTTAAATATATCTATAACTAAGAGACCATCCTAGGTACTTGTAGGGACATGGAAGTGCATGGAAAAATGAACTGTTAGGGACTGAATGTTTGTGCCCACCCCCCCCCCCAATTTACATGTTGAAGCCCTAACCCCCAATGTGATAGCATTTGGAGTCTCAACTTTGAGAGGTCATTAGGTTTAGATGAGGTCATGAGTGTGGGGCCCCACGATGGGGTTTATGTATTTATAAAAAATGGAGGGGAAACCAGAGCTCACATGCTCTCATTCTCTCTCTCTCTCCCTCTGTCATGTGAGGACACAGAGAGAAGGTGACCCCCTGTGAGGCAGGAAGAGCACCCTCTGTGAGGAACCAAACTGTACGGCACCTGGTTCTTGGAATCCCAGCCTCCAGACCTGTGAGGAGTACGTGCCTGCTGTTTAAGCCCCTGTCCGTGGTTTTCTGTCACAGCAACCTGAGCCAACTAACGTGTGGCTCATTCACAGGTCCTGACTTCAAAGTCAAGTCAACCAAAAGAGATAAGATGGGTGCAACTATAACCAAAAAACTGTAATTGCTGCTGCTGAGGTATAAATAAAATGTGGGGGAATGAAGAAATGACTTTCCACCAAAGGAACTGAGAAAGTGGAACTCAGTGGGCGCATTTAGAGGTGGCTCAGATGGAAGTGGCATCTGAATGGGCCCTAGAAGGGAAGAGGATTTCGGATTGAGAACAGAGAATGATCAAGACGTGGACGAGGGGAAGCGGGAAGCGATTGGGAAAGGGCGATGGAGCGTGGAGGAGGGGGGCGGCTCGGAGTGTCTGTGTGAGGAATATGAACTTTATTCTCCAAAAACCCAAAATCCATTTGATTGTTTTGAATAGACAAGCAACATGATCAGAACAGAGATGCAAAAGATTAATCTGGCAACAATCTAATCCTTCCATTGGAATGAAAGAGCATAGTTAATTATTTATCTGCTTTATTTGTATTTAATGCCTAAAAAATGTGGGCATTACCATGTTGTTTTTGCTAGGAAATTTTCTTCTGATCTAATTTCTTACATCATGGATGACCCTATAAACACACCAGCCCCTGGAATTCACAGTGGCAGTAAAAAGGCCAGAGATTAAGAAACTGAACTCTTAAGTATAGTCGTTAACTCACCTGATGGAATTCCATTTCTTTGCCCAATTTTTGAGACACTAAAGTATACAGAACTATCCTGATGAAGCACAGTATGGTGTACCAGCCCTACGTGCTGCCCCAGAGAAGGGAAGTACGGTGCTAGCAGAGTGAAGCCAGCAGATGCGAGGCTAAGAGAACACATCTTTCCTTCCTGTGTTCCTCCGAGAGGCTGCCATTCTAAGCACTAGCGTATTATACCCATCCCTGCCCTGGACTCGGTCCCTGATGCTTCAAAGGCAAAGGTATAACAGCAGAGCTCCTCAAACTCCATTGAATTACCCGGAGAACATGTTTAAAATGTTGATTCCTGGCCTTACCTTCTGAGGTCCTATTTCAGCAGGTCTAGGATGGGGCCCAATAGCAGTGTTTATAACAAACACTCCCAGCTATTTTGATGCAGGTAACCTAGTAGGTTGACTACGTGATTGATCACTCACGCCAGGGCCCATTTGCAAGTAAACAAGGAGGCAGGTAGTAAATACACCTGGGCGACAGGTATTAACTGGGACTATCCTAGGCAAACTAGACAGGGCCACCCTACCCAAGGACCAATCTGCCAAATTCTGTTATCGAGGAAGCTCAGCTAAGTACAAAGAACACCAGCAGCAGGACAGTGCCCTTTAAAAAGAAGGGAGGGAAAAGGCGGGCCCAGAAGAGATCTCCTAACTGGGCGTGTGCTTTACACCGTGACGCAGAGAGGACGGTCAAGCTAATACCGAGGTACCTGCTTCAAACCTCATCTTCCAGTCCTTGCTGTTGAAGTTGCCATTTATGATTGTCCAGAAAATGTCAGCACCATGAGGAAGAGACAAAGCGTGGAGGAGGAGAGGAACCGCCAGAGAAGACAACTGGGAGAACTCCGACTTGATGACCCTCCACAGGCTGGAAGTCAAGAAGAAGCAAAGGGGTGGCAGTTAGGTGGCCTTCCTAGAAAGAAACTACTATCATCTCAATTTATAAGAAGTGTAGTTAGCAGGTAGCTAGTAGGAATGGTTCTAGTGAGTAACATTCATCCACAAAACTATAATCTTCTGATAAACTTTTCCTATGCTCTGTTCCAGTAATGTTTTTTTAAAGTAATCACTTTTATGCAACAACATAGAAAAACATCTACCACTTAACATTGCATTTTTTAACATAAAAATGTTTAGTTTTATATTTTAAATTCAGGTATGGAAGTGAACAATAACTTAAATAATATACAAAATTGATATTAGTTATGTTAAGATAATGAAGTGATAGTGATTTTAAGGGTTTTTTTTCTTACACTCAACATCTGGGGGGTTTTGTTGGTCTTGCCTGCCCAGCAGCTTTTCCCTCTTATTATCCTAGCAAGAAACAACTCTTTTTCTATTAAGAACAGCCTCTTCAATTGTCAGGGCTATCAATCAACTCCCAACCCCTCCCCTCTTTTCCCATCGTGAACGCAAAACCCACGCTGATGGAAGTACTTCACTCCCACAAGCAAAGTGACTAGTCTAGGGGTGGGCATGCGACAGGAGCATGGGAACGCCGGAGCCCTCTTCGCAGGCATTGGTACGGGCTCTTGGACAGAGAAGATCTCTCTTCTTCTCATGGGGACAGCCTGCTGACAAGAAGCCAGTGCAGATGGAATGAGACTCAGCGATGGGGAGGGAGGAAGAAAGGGCAGAGGAGAAAGAAAGAGAAGAGAGGAGAGAGAGAGAAAGAGACATATCCCTCCTAACACCGTGTGAGTACTAGCCATGCCTAACCCCAGACCACTACTGAGCAAAAATGCACCTTAGCAAGTTTAGCTAAGCGTCTATCAATTTCTACCAGAATAATTTTCAAGATATATTTTTAGTAATAATATATTATTGGCTTCAAATGCTTTGATTCAATTATTTAAAGTATGCCGTTTATTTATTTTTGTTGTTTTAATTTGTTTTCTATTTGGCTCCAGAGTTAATCCAGAAGCAAAAGTCTTTGTGACTAAAAAACTCGTAACACACCACTAAAAGATGGGAGGAGTGACACGTTATCTCCATTTTATAGGGAATACGTGGAGGCACAAGTCACTGAAGTTGCTGGTATCTCAGAAAACATACTAGACCTACAGAATGAAAAGGGGTCATTTTTAAACAACGTCTGAGCAGTGGAAATCAGACATATACGGATCCACCCCCAACCCTGTCATTCATTAGCTGTGTAACCAAGTGCAAATGTAACTTGTCTGAACTTCCACTTCCCCCAACGCTGGTCGTATTCAATGCACAGTGCTTGCCCCACGGCAGGTATTCAAAAGACCCGACACTGCCATCGCCACTGTGAGGCTAAGGGTATGATGCTTCTAGACAACAACAGGCTCTACACAGACTGCAGGAAAAAAGGACATAATCTCTGCCTTCACGGAACTTGCAGTTTAGTAAACGGAGGCAAACCATATACGGCACTGCTGGCAACCCATCTCAATGACAAAAATCCCTGGACTTGGCCAATCCCATATGGCTTTCTCAGTTCCCTAAAGCAGCTTTGTTTGAAAAGCAGAAGAGTGCCCTTTTTCCAGATCCCTTCATTGTCCGTCATGGTTTTTGAGGGAAAACCTGGGCTTTGTAGCCCACAGCCTGCAGCAGAGCCGATGACACCAACGATCCATTTGTCCCAAGTACCTATGCGATGAGGTGGCTTGAGCCAGCAGAGCCAGCCCACTCAGTCCTCCCGCTCTCCTGGAACGAACAGAGCTTCTGCCTAACTCCCTACCCTGTTCCTTGACTGCTTTTGCCTGGATTTGCTGCTTGTCTGGTCCTTTCAGATCATTGTCACTCTTCCCCACATCCATGGCCCCCTTCTGACAGCTCCTCCCATTGCGCCTGTAGAAGCCCAATGTCACTGTAAGAAAACTTCTTTAGATCCTGCATCTTTCCCACAGTATGCTTCTGTCCCCACCCCCTAAAAGCTCATATCCACCTAGACCCCAGAACGTGACCTTATTGGAAATGGGGTCCCTGTGGACATTGCCCACTTCCTCTCAGCCACTCCCACACCCCTGGAGCCCCAATGAGAAAGAATCACAAAGTCCTCCTAACTTGGTCCACCACAAACTGGTGCTAGCTAACTTCAGCTGGGCCTGAGGCTGGCAATTCTTTGGTTATTTCTTGTTGACTCCTGACTGCTTTCCTCCCATGGGCTGTTCCATTCTTTTTGTCCACGTTCCTCAAGCTCCCAAACTGATCTCTGTCCCCTCACCCTCAGGAGAAGACAGCAGTACCTACTGTTCTTAAAGTTTCAGTCATCTGTCATGAACTCCTCTTAACACTAGGTTTCTCTTGTCCTCAAAATGTACCTCCTGTCAAAGGAAAGAGCATCCCTCCTCTTTCCCACCCACCCCTTGCCCTTGAATGAATTCTCTTGCCTTCCAGGACCTGGCTCCAGCAATGGGTCCCTTTCCTCGGGTTCTTTCCCACTGACCACAAATATGTTCAGATCTTTCTCCTAAAAATCTGATATTCACTCCCTTCTCCCTCTAAGTATTGGCCAAAAAATCTGTTTAGTTTTTTCCATAAAATAAAAGACACATTTTCCATTTTCACCAATAACTTCATTGACTTGGATATTTTGAGTATGTCGTCTACCTCCCACTTGGTAGAACATCGATTGTTCTCAATGAATATCTCAATTTGATCACTACCAACTGCAACCGGTCTACCCGACCATGGAGCATCATCCAGAGAAAAATCTCCAGCATGAAACTTCCCAAACCACTTTTGACTTCTCCACACACTGCACAAATCTATTTTTGTGTTTCAGCTGCGTTTTTACCTTTCTTGAAATAAGAAGACATAATATGCCAAAACTGTTGTGTATTTTCTTCCATCTTCAATATTAAAATGGCTACACAAACACTCACCAATTTGGTAAGGTTTTTTTCAAAATGCACATTGATATGACAGCTGTCACAATACAGTCTAACAAAATTGTTTCAAATGAAGTTAAAGACAACTAAGCGCTACTAGAGGACATTGTATGGGAAAAAACCAGAACTTTTTGGCCAACCCAGTATATGACCTTTCCCTTCCTTTCGTAACAAACTCTTCAGAGGAAGGTTCTGTGTTCTATGTGCACACGTCCTATGCCCTTGCACCATGCCTTTGCACTCCTTTCCATGAGGGTGCTTCCCAAGTATCTCGCTCTTCTCCATACTCACGCTATTAAAGTACAACTCTGCCCCTGCTCCTTGTTTTAAGATCTTCCGTAGATCTCCAAACATTATTAAATAAAGTCTCTATCTTCAAGGCCCTTCCTTCACACGTGGATCCCAACCTATATTCTTAAGCCATCTAACAACGGAAAGGTATAAAATAATCCTTTTTTTGCCTTTTCTATTTATATGGTATCTAGCAAAACATTACTATTACTCACATTGACATAAAAATTAAACTAAATAAAAGAAATGAAAGTAGTACCCATAGGTGATTAGGTTGTCTTGGCTAAGAAAAATAACCCAGACAAATAGGTAAGTCTTATTCTAACTTTAATTTTCACAGCCACGGCCTAACACATAAACAAAAAAGGAAGACGTACCTTGCAATCAACATATGATCCTGAATGTAGGCTAAAAACTGAGGATGATCCTTCCTAGCGCTGTATAAACACTGTCCATGTAGACAGAGAGTCTTCAGGCAATTGAGCATATTAAAGAGAATGTCTGGCTCTTCAAACTTCGCCATTTCCTATGCAAAGAACCACACGGTTACTGAATTACCTGAAACAGCAATGCTGCCAAACCAAAAGTTTAAATATTCAAAAAAATACCTGGAAAATGGTGTATATTAGCCTCAAAGTTACTGGAAGCTGTTGGTAGCAAAACTTTCTTTCAGTATCGTTCTTGACTGCTGTGAAGAAATAACCACACAAAGGTTAGCCCGACTCCTCCTCTCCCCTGCCGCTCGTGACCTGATCAAATCATAAAGCCGAGAGGAGTAAAAACGGATACAGCACACATACACTTTTAAGGTGTGTAATGGTTTTTGTTTTGATTTGTTTTGCCCTCCAAGTTAGCATATACCCCTTCTATGATGCAAGTGAAGGAAACCTTCTAGATTTGGGATTCCCAGCTTCCATTTTCCACTGTGTGGTCCATCATGTACTCATATGCCTTTGGCTCCCTGAAGTGACCTCAGCCCCGCCCCACGCCCCTGTGGGCCACTGGTTCTGCTGCTGCCCGGAGGGGCCTGGGGCCTGGCTACGTCTGCTTTCCTAACTGAAAGGGAGACGAGCAGGTACTGAAGAGAGGTATTCAAGTTGTGTTAGCACCTAAGGAGGGATTTGCCCCATGGACTCACTGGAAAAGGGAACATTTTAAAGAAGTTGAGTATATTCAAATCAGAACATGGCCTTATTTTCTCAGGAGTTTCTCTAAAATCTTTGCTTCTATGGTAAATGATGGCAGTGCACTGTACGTGAGGCATGCTAGAATAAAAGAATGCACAAGTTAATCAGAAACTGGTGTAAAATGTTTTCAAATCACCATTTTAAGTTTTGGCAATTCCTAGCATCGGAAACAATGTGAGTTGAACCCTCTTGGCACCTGTACTAGATAGTTTATTGGAGATCGCCCACCCTAACGTATCTTAAATCCTTGTAATCAGCACTCGGCTCTTTTGTCCAGTGTGAAAATTTTTACAGTATTTTCACTGGAGGAGACATCTGACTGCTAGAAAAAGTAGCCACAGCCCACCAAACGCAGAAACAGGAAATGCTCTAAAACGAACGAGAAATCCCTGCACAGGGGGCTAGCGCACTGTGTTTGTTCTGTGACAGAGGAGCTCAGGACCACTGCCAGCGGCAGGACTGGGGACCGAGCTGCAGGGAGGGCTGGCTTTGACAGAAAATTAATGGAGGCCTCCCTGAGGAGACAATTTATAACTGTACCCTGCCAGACAGCAGAGACTAAAAGAAGGAAAATCGACCAGAAGCTATAACAGGAGACTGAATACATGTTTGGGGCAGATGAATAAATCAAAGGTTAAACAAGTGAAGTTTATGACTGTTAAGCAGGGAAAAGAGTCATTTATAAAAATAAGCATTGTTCGAATAAAATGTTACATATAAAATAAAAGTGGCAGTTCATTGACTTCTATGCTATCTTGGGTTTAAAAAATATGTTGGCATATGAATAGAACAGGTTACTGGGTCATAAGTGAAACCCTCGTTTCCTTCAGCCATAAATGCAGCCTGGGCCTGGGCCTCAGCAAGTATGATTAACTCTAGGCAAACCAGGAGACCTGGCTTCTAGTCTCATCCCTGCCACTAACTATTTCACGATATTTGGATATCCAGTTCACAGACACCCCCCGCCCCAGATATACCCCGAGTTGGGGGGGGGGGGCGGGCGAGGCTCATCCATTTTGTTCTCTTCTAACTCCCCAGGTGAGCCAGGTGCTCCATCACCAGTCTGGCAGCACGATCAGCACAAAGCACAAATTAGGAATGAATAACACGAGCTGCGTGAAAACAGGCAAAGCCGTTTCACTCATCTGAGACGTACAGGCCTCACCTGTGAAGTGAGAGGGCCGAACTGAATCAGCAGGCTTCAAACTTCTTTTCCGCGGAACACTTTGTTCAAAGGAAATCACACCCAGAGCGCCATCATATGAAACAGAGCAAGTCAGGGCAGTCTGGTGGAAGCAGGCTGGGCAGCCTGAGTCTTTACCATCTATTTACCCACGTCTTCCTCCCAACTGCCACCCCACATAAGGAAGGTCCAAAGGAAACAACAGAGAGCCTTGTACAACTCCAAGTGCACGCTGAAAACCAAAGAAGTGGGTTATCTCAGGGGTTCCTTCAAAGTCTGTTTCAGTGGTTCGAGTGTGAGTCAGGATAGTCACACTCAACTGACCATTTACACAGTCCACGCAGAAGCAGTTAGTCCCAACAAGCATTCTGCAGTAATGACACAGCTACCTTGGTCTGCATATGACACCCCAGGACCTGCAATGAACCCCACACAATAGTCACATCACAATATTTGCTGTTCACAGAGGGCGTGAGACAAAGCCCACACTCCCCAAACTCTGGCTCTGGGAGTGGGCCTCCCAGGGCCCAGCAGATATTTTAATACATCAGGACAGTGGAAGCAGGGAGACTAAAAGCTCCTCAGATTTGTTCCAGGGCCTTCTACATTCTCAGAGTGCCGCAGTGCAGATCTAGACAGCAGGCTTTCCCAGAGGCACACGGGGTCCCGTCCTCATTTCCTGAAACTCCTTCAGCGTCTGAAAGCTCGAGTGTGATTCCGGGCCTGCCTGTTATCGTGCTGTCCCCAGCTAGCCACACAGAGCTTTTAAACAATTAGCAAGAGGCCACTGTCCCTCCGAGCTCTGAGCTGAGCCCATCAGCCTTTGAGCACAAACGGCACAGCTATTGCGTCATCAGCCTGTCCAGAGTCCTGGCCACGCCCCTGGGGCGCAGAAGCCACAAGAGCACAGGTCCATCACCTCTGTCCCAACACACTCTGCTCTGGCCAAATGCCCCGAGTGGCTGTCGAGAGCATCAGCACCCTCCACTTCTGCCACTCACCTTGGTTCACAGCAACTTCTGCACAGAGAAACGATACACTAACATTGGGGTTTTGTTGATAACAAGCTCCTGCTGCCAGAAAGATGCCCAGTGGCCTCTGTTCCACTAGAAACGCATCCTGCACCTGTTCAGTTCATGATCGAAGTGGGGGGGTGGGGGGGGAGGGAATGGTTCACTTGCATAGGTCGATATTAAGGAAGCCAGGTCTGAACTGGTGCAAGTCAATGGTAATCTAAGAAACCAGGCTTCTGAACGTTGGGCCAGTGCAAACTGGGATGTGCACACAGCTGTCTCCCATCAGCCAGAGTTCACCTACCCGCAGGTTCCGAGGGCTCCGTGCGGTTTCCTGGGTTCTCCCTGTGCTTGGTGGATGGGTTCTCCTCCTCCTCACCTTCAGGGCCTATAATAAACTCCGCTCTGGAAGAAAGGAGGCTATCTTCAAGGCTGTCTGTGGGCTCCTGAAACAAAAATGACAAGTGGCCCAATGAGCAGCCCTTTGGGGATATAAAGAACATTCTAGATCGAGTGAGTGCCTACTGGGCCCCAGCCCTGTGCCAAGCCTGGGAGCAGAGGTACCTGCCTCAGAAGAGACTTGAGTTTATTTCTGTAATGGTTAATGGAAATTTGGGTCAGCTGTTAATGAAACACTTTCATCCCCTTGAAATAAATATGGGAAAATATCAGAAACATTGTTAAATCTTCTTAGGCCTGCTTTCCCCTCTCTGCTCTAATCCCTGTGATCATATCCTACTCATCAAGGGATTCCAACCCATGAACGTTTTGTTCAATAACTACTTAGCAGGGAATAATTAGGTTGTTATTATTATATTTTAAATACATCAGTACTTAAAATATAAATATCAACTGTCTGGAGAAGTCAAAATTTTAGGAATAAGAAATTGCTATAACATGTGAGTGAAAGAGAATGAGGTATCCATACACAGATTTATAGGCAGACAAAATGTGGTACGTGCGTACAATGGAATATTATTCAGCCATGAAAAAGGAAGGGCCTTCTGACACATGCTACAACATGGATGAACCTTTTAGGCGTTATGGTAAGTGAAATGAGCCTGGTACAAAATGGACAAATACTCTATGATTCCACTTACATGAGGTATCTACAGTAGTCAGACTCACAGTAAGAGAAAATAGAATGACGGTTTCCAGGGGGAAGGGAAACGGGAGCAGGGAGTAATTGTTTGATGAGTACAGACTTTCAGTTTTGCACGATGAAAAAGTTCTGGAGATTGACTGCACAACAATCACATTATAAACCGAGTTTCACGAAGTTCGATCTGCTGCCAGGACTCTCCCATGCACGCCCAGTGACCCCCGTTTCTGGTGTCATCCTCCAAGGCACAGGGGCTGCTGTCAAGCATACTGGCCTAAGCCCCCTGCTAGCCTATCCTTTGTATCCTCACCCTATGTCCGCCACCTGTCCCCGGATGACACCTGAAGAGCTAAGGTGGCTGATATGCACAGTGGGGACCAGGTGTTCTAGGACAGAGCCCTCTTTACTGACGAGCATCTCCCCCATAAGACTTCGAGAGAGGAAAACGAACTCCTTCAGCTTCACCTCCACAGCTGGTATTTTAAGCCAACGATAAATGTCAAGAGCATTGTGCACAGAGAGGATTGTTTCAATGGCTCGGTCTCTCCACATGTATGCTTATTCCTTCATGTTCCATGGGACGGTGGTATGAAAGCTGACGCAATACAGAAAGCCTGCCGGAACAGGGGAGGGGCTCGCCCCCCCCCATCCCGCATGCTCTTCACACTCTCGTTCCTTTCTCAAGGAGAAGCCTGCACTTCATGTAGCCCTCTCCTCTGCTGGTCCTGTTCGTAAACCGCAAACTACTGTAATCCATGGTTACTACCATCCCCAAGGTCACAAGGACCCCTAATTTCAGAATCCCCTGAACACATTTCAGGCTTTTATTTTTCCCCCCTTGTCTTGACATGATTCACTATTCCTTCCTTTTTTTTAGACTATCTCGTATCTTGGTTTTGGAGTTAATTGCTCTCCCTCAGTTTTTCTGTGTCTCTGGTGTCTTCGCAATTTACCTCTGGTCTTTACGTCCTCTGTTTACCATCTCAAGAGTTGGTCCTTCGCAGGATTCTAGCCTTAGGTCTTTTCCATTCTCATTCCACACATCCTACCACAATAGGCTGGTGACTGCAAACCTGTATTACTGCCGATCGCTCTCTTAAGATGCAGATCCACATGCCTGATGGTGCGTGCCAGCCCCGCGCCTATCTACAAGGCATTTCAGTGCTCGGTGTCTAATTGTGACCACATCGTGGCCCACTCCTTCCCCAAAAGTCACCTCTCCCGCTACAGTAACAACTTTTCTGTCAATGGCGACGTTTGTAAATGGCAGTGCTAGAAAACAGATTTGTTCTCAATTCTTCCATCCCTAAATGCCAAAGTAACAAGTGCTATACTGATCCTCTTTCCTCAAAAGCCTGCCAGGCCTGCCCCTTCTCTCATGCCCACCACTGCGTTGGTCCAGGCTCCCCTGTTTTCTTCCAGGAGTGACCACAGTGAGCTTCTGATAGAGCCCTGGCCCCAGTGCCCACAGTCTCCACTCCGTCCTCCACAGACAGGATGAATTTCTCGAATTCATCGAATTGGATCACCACCAGATTAAAACTCTTCAGCATGTCCCCATTGTCGCGAAGACAAAAGCCAAACTTCTTAGTTTAGCAAACAAAGCCCTTAATAAACCTGAGTATAAAACCGAGTCTTTCTCTACTCAGCTGTCACTGCTTTGCCATCCTTCTCACTTGCTCTAGTGACAGTGAACTACTGGCAGTTTCCTGAGGGCGTTGAGCCCTCCTTTCCTCAACCTGTGGCCTTCATTTCATTAACTCTGCTCCTCCTTCAAAATAAGCTCAGGAACCACCTCCTCCAGGAAGACCCTCTGGATCCCTGTCACACCTCTGAGGCAGATGTGTCGTCCTGTCTCTGCACGCCTGTGGCCACCTTGTCCATACCCCTCTCACAGTCCTCACCACTCTGTCTGTCTCCGGGTTCTCACCGACTTACACATCTTCCTGATTAGACTCTGAGCTTCTTGATTTTATTTTGTTTTCATATCATCTATTACTGTGACTGTTTTATAGCAAGTACCCAATGACAATGTTAAAAGACACTACTGCAGGGATGTTATTTTGCAACAGGCAGGACTAATGAGTTAGGTGGGCTGAAAGGTACTTAAAAACTGAAGAAACACTTTACTGTTTGCATGCTATACCTCAAAAAACAGTTTGAAGTCACATTAAAACATTCACACCTAAAGAAACGTTAGGGGAGAGGAAGAAAAAGAAAAGATGGCGAACACTGGCTCAAATAATTCTAGCTACGGTGGCGTAAGGGTATTCTGGTGACGTGTGTGACTTAGATGGAAGATAAGCTAACAGGAAATAACTAATGTGTGGAGCAGCTAATATATGCTGTCTATTAGCTGTTCCTTGTTTAAATAATTTTCTTGGGCAGCAGAAAATGAAATGAAGATTTTATTGGCTGCTGACGAAGTCAGTGGGTCTTACAAACTAAGGTTACCTAAGGCTCCCAGTGTCCTTGGCCAATTTACTTACTCAGTGTTCGATGTGTACATTTTGTAGTATTCGTTGTTACCCAAACTCTGTGATATGACTTTCTGATAAAAGTTATTTCAAGAATACCAGTAATGCTTTGTATTTATGAAAATTATATGAATGGATATGCTACAAACCCACTCAAGACCTAACTCAAGAATTGTATATAGAAAAATAAATAAATAGGTAGCTATTAAAAAAAGACTAGCCACCATGAAAATAAAACTTAAGCGTTACAAGGAAAAAAACTGTATATAATATAGCTACATCTCATGTTACTTTCCAGGAGCCTGAGTTGGTGGAAGGAGCAGGAAAACTTTCTTTGAACAGAGTTTCACACAGAGCCCAGCATGGAGCACAGGCTAACACTGGGGGAGACCTCATTTCACCAGCTGCTCAGTCTGCATTCCCGTTAGACAAGGGCACCTCATTTCTTTAAGGGCTTACCACCAGCCGGCTTTCCTCTTTAGGAGCCAGTCTCTCCAGGAGTTCGCAAGCAAGCTGATAGCAGAGAATACTAGACTGACATAAGTTACACTCAGTTGCTTTTTCGTCCTTCTGGCAGCTGTGCGAGCCCCCCCAGGGGGCTTGGAAGACGTTGTTTATAATGGACATAATGTCCTTTGATAAGTTGTGCTCTAAACCCATCGTGATTCCATCATCCTGTAACTCCATCTGAAAGACACCAAAAAAAAGTCCAAAAAAAAAAAAAAAGAAAAAGAAGAAGAAGGAGTTTGATCCTTTTGTCCACTATTCCACTGGCACACTAATTGGGGATAATTTTCATTAACTGACAATGTTAAGTTATTTAAATATGTAGAGTTTATAGACCATGGATATAAATTGATTTCCACGAATTCTTCTAAAAAGAATATAAACACAAGCCAAAGTAATGAGAATTATTTTTGAAATCATGTAGGACATTTAAGTTTTTAAACTTATCGCTCTGTGAGGTTTTACATATTTAAAAAATGCTGCCCCTCACCCAGTGTTCAGATACTGATTTCTAAATACCCTTATCCATTAAAAGGAACCAGGGATGCTTGGAGATATGGCTGGCTTCAGGTTTGGGGCAAGGAAAATGTGCAATGAACCCAGAATATCTTGTCAGGTCAGAAATTATGGAAGTATTCAAGAATGATATGACCATGTCAAAAGAACACAGGAGCCAGCTTGAAGGGACTCTCACTGACCAACTATGGGCCAATGTAAGCATCAAAATAAATAATCAGAGCAACAGATTTTAACCCACTGAATAAAACAAGAATCCAGGAGTACATGAGGGTATAATTAGATAAATAAATAAACATATAAATGAGAGAGAAGGAAAAATTGGTCCTTCAGTGGAATGCCAACTAATGAATTTTTTAAAATTATGGAATCAGAAAATTAGCATTTGATAACCATTACAGAACTAATTGATTCAGGCATGAACCATCTATGGATGCTAAACTAGTAGGTAAAATTCTGATGAGAAACAGGAAATCTCATAGTCTTAAAGTATCTCTCTCCAAGTTACTTATTAATTACAAAGAAAAATGATGGCTTTGTAGTAGGGAAATTTGTAGAAATCACCTTCACCAAGTTATTGCCACCGATAAGGGGACATTGTGGTCTTATGTGTTGTCAAGGAATACATCACATCTATGGTACCAGTGCCAAAAAACGCTCTACCCAAATCAATTCACAAAAAGACATGAAACTCAAATTGAGGGGTGTTCTACAAAATAACTGGACTCTTTTAAAATGTCAAGAGCGTAAAAACTAAACAAAAACTGAAGAACTATCCTGGATTAAAACTGATGCGGGATTGTGTCCTCAAACAAAAGCAATTCTTTTCTTTTGTTATAAAGGTCATTGTTATATCAATTTTGAAAATGAATAATTTCTATAAGTTAGATAATAGTATTAAAACAATATTAATTTTCTGATTTGGTACCTTTACTTGGTTATGTAAGAAAACGTCCTTATTTTTTACAAAAATATACTCTGAATTTCAAGGTTAAAGGGACATCATGCTTGCAACTTCCTCTCAAAAGGTTCATTAAAACATTCATGCATACATACACAGAATAAGAGAGAGAGAGAAATAAATAAATGTGCTAAATGTTAATATCTGAAGAATTTAGGAGACAAGTATTTGGGAATTCTTTGTATTATTCTTGCAACTTTTCTGCAAGTCTAAAAATATTTCAAAATAAAAAGCTAAGAAAAAATGTTCCCTTGACCAAAACTTTTAAACTTCTCTCTTAAAATTACCTTCAAAAATCAATTTATAAAATATATTCAAATCAGCTCATCACTATAGAGCTGTACGTTGGTATTCCCACCAATAGCATTACCCAGTTTGTTCACCAAATTCGTTCAACAGAATCAATTCTAATGATGCTAGGATGTTTCTAAAATTCATATCCATTCTCCTATGTCAATGTCATTGCAGGCTCTTTGAGAAATGTCTTGAGGAACACTGAATCATTTCAGTAAGTGTAAAGATGTCCAACACAGAAAAAAATCACTATACAATGTTTTTCTCATCCTTCATTTCTGAACTAAAGGAAGCTCATGCTTCAGCTACCTGCTTCAGGAGAAGATCAAACATGAGGATGAAACAATTTAGATTCATTTCATCATCTTCACAATCAAAGTCAATAGTCCTTCCTCCTGGGTGTCCAAAATTCTTGAAAGGGCTACGAAAGGGGCTACGCATAGGGCTCCGAAACGGACTCTGAAAAGGACTATGAAACGGACTCAGCATATTGTGCTGAGCTCGCCGGCCAGGATCAGAGGCAACACTCACCTAGAAGAAAGAACATCAATGCACGTAAGTGAACTTGCGGAGGCACAAGAGGCCCTATAAACTAGTGGGGACTGTGGAAGGTATTTCCAGCTGCCACACTGATTTCCTTTCTTAGCCAATAGCATTAATACCTCAAAATACTATAAATTTTTTCAAAATATAAAAATAAGAAATAAAATTACCCAAACTTTCTGTCAGAAAAAATAAAACATCAGCACTCTGAAGAATGAAGGCAGCTGTCTTTGCCATTATATATATTTTTGATGGTCTATAAAAACCTACCTTTTTTAAAATATATATTTTATTGATTATGCTATTACAGTAGTCCCATTTTTTTCTCCCCTTTCTTCCCCTGTCATGTACATCCCATCAAACATTTCCCATGAAACTAAATTGCCTGCACTACCTAAAACCATAACCTAAAAAGTGAGAACTTAATGAAAATAAAACATTGCTAGATCAGTTTTAGAATTATAAGCATAGAAGGTCAGACTGTCATGTCTGCTTAAAGAATGGACTCTGGGTATTATAATTATTAAACTGTCATGGGAGAACAATAGATGTCAAACCTGTTTACTAGTTATTCTCCATGTGCCAACCCAACCCCCTACACACACACCCTGGTCCTCACCGCCCTGCTCTTCCCTGCACCTACACCCAAGGGTGCCAAGGACTGAGCTGCTCCTGGCTCTCTTGCTGACTGGCTGCCAGTGGTGGTAAGACTACGGGAGGCACAGCAGGAGACCTGAGGCTGAAGGAGAGAGAGGTGGGACTATTTCTTCCCTCTCCTTGCCTGCTTTGATGCTACATCTCTGGCAGTGTCTCCATCACCCTGTAGCTCCTCTAGCCAGCCCTTCCTTATAATTTCAGCTCCCAATGGGCTTTAGGAACTGTTTACCTTGCTCCTTCAACCCTAGGGGTATAATGGTTTCCCATGGAACTATTGGTTCACCAACAGTTCGCCAACCCTTATTGTTCCCTTAACCTTTCCCATAACTCTACAGTCAGAGTTTCCATGAAAGCCCTTTCGCTTGAACCATCTGGGATAAACTCTGTAGCAGGACCCGACTGACATACCTGCACATCACTCTCGATCATCTCTCTTACAGATCTCTAATAACCAGCAAGGTCCGTGAACATATTTAAAATAGAGAAGAAGAGTACCCCATTAAGAATCAGAATACCTGGATAGATAGTGTTATCTATGGACAGTCACTTCAGTTCACTCAACCTCACGTTAAGTAGTTGTAAAATGAGGATAATGAATTCTTCCCCAACTGCTTCACACGGTTCTGTGATGTCATTAATTGTGAATACATTGCACAGTATAAAGTGCTAATGAAGTAATATAATATTAAAGGTTACAGAAGAAAACAAACAAAATATAAATGGCAGCTGGTTCCTGTGAGGCAGATTGTTTTTTTTTTTTTAAAAAGCACTGAATATAAACTAAGATCCCATGATTGTGTTATATTCTCTAATCCCCGGGCATCAGGTGGAATGACTGGGGGCCTGTGGCAGACCGTAGGGAAAATGTAAGGGAGAGGCTTGACAAGGAGAGAGCCGAGCACAGTCCTTGCCCACTGCGAGACGCTAGCCAGCCTCTCCAAAACTGGCCATGGTCTGGGAATGTCTTTACATCACCCGAAACTCTCTCGAGTCCTCCACAGAAAAAGTATCGATAGTGTGTGACATTTTTCATATACTTTAAACCAGACTATATTGACTTTTCTCATCCAAAAAGGTACAAAGGGGTCAATTAAATGGTCTCCGTTGGCTCAGAGTGACAGCATCCCTCATAGTCACCATATGATCTCACCTATAATTGGAACCTAATCAACAAAACAAACACGCAAGCAAAATAGAACCAGAAACACTGAATCGAAGAACAATCTGACGGTAACCAGAGAGGAGGGGGGAGACAGATAATGGGGGAAAACAGGGGAAGGGCCATCAAGGAACATGTACAAAGGACACGTGGACAAAGCCAAAGGGGGTAGGTTCGAGGGTGGGAGTCGGGGATGGGTGGGGCGGGGGGCCAAGGTAGGGTGAAAATGGAGACAACTGTACTTGAACAGCAATAAATAAATAAACAAATAAACAAACACATCCAAAACACAATTTTTTAAAAAATCCAAACTCTTCATCCTCGAATGAAAGAAGTGATCTGCTCGGTAGCTGATAAAGAATTCTTATTTGTCAGGAGACCCAAAAAAAGTACTTAAAAAGCTTCTTTTTTTACTTCATCGAGGTCGTGAGAGACAGCTAATAGGTATGTATTAGAGAAAGTGAAAACTCAATAACGTACTGATTACAGACTATACAGAACCCATCTTAGATTAACGTTTCCTATTATTTAATGTGCTTAAAGGGTTTTAGAGTGAGAGGAGATGAAAAGGCACTTTCAGAGAACTGTACGTGATGCTACTTTTAGGCCCAGTAGGATCAAGCAAACCTTAGTAAGTCAGACAAAAACAACGGTGGCAATAGTTACCCTTCGAGCTGCAAGGTTCCCTGCCAGTTCACTGACTCTTGATTTTCTCTGATTTGCCAGTTCTTTGACTGAATTAACTCCGTCAGAAAACATACTTATTAATAGTTGAAGTGGAACCATGATGTCCAACTCCGATAATACCTGAGGAAAAAAGGCATATATATCCCCCCAAAATATAAACTTTAGAATTCAAAAGAAAACTACATTTAGCATTTTTTCCAAAGTGAACTACTGAACATAAGAACATTCAGTCTTCCTATCAGCGCAGTCATCCTCAATTTTTTGTGTTAAGAAAATCAATATCACCATTGAACCTTCCCTTCCTCCCTCCCCACATCTGTCATATCACCACGTTCTTCCTATTAAAACTCGAAAGTACCTCTTGGTGGTGTCCCCTCCTGTCCATGCCACTGCTAGCACGTTAGCTCATCACCTCTCTCCAGGATGAGTCTAATCAGTGAGCACTTGCCTCCCAGTCTGTTCCCCCTCCCACGTGAATGCCCCCCCTGCCCGTGACCTGGAGCAAGCTCAGGGATTCTGCCAAGACCAGGTTATCTTTTCCGCAATGAATTTTCTAGAAACAGATGCCTCCTTCCTCAGACAGAATTAATCCATCCTCTATTCAGCTTTCTTAGAGATTTCTACCTTCCTCATTAGAGCCATTGTCACTTCTCATTCTATTTGATTATTTGATACTCTCTCTCCCACTGTGAGCTCTTCAAAGAAAGTAAGCATGAGAAAAGGACCATTTCTTACCCCATTTGTACCCCAGTGTGTATTACAGTGACTACTGACACATAGGAGCTCTATAAATATTTCCACAATTAATTAATCACAGAGTTAACTCCAATCACTATTCCCCAAATGGTTAGACCAGTGGCTTAAATCCCCCTGCAACTGCAGCTCTGTCTTCCAACCGAAAGTATGGCAAAGCCCAGTCCATAAAACATGTAAACTGTTTCAGCTGTGGTGGGGACAGAGGTTATAGCCCTGTCCCCAGCTGGCACAGCTCAAAGGGTGTGTAACCGAGTAACAATAATTAGCCATCTGTAGAAGAACTGGCTTTCCTAAAGTGAGAAACTATCTTATTGAAACCTACCTGGGGATGAAAAGTTAAAATTCTAGGTCCCAAAGGTGACTTTAAAAACAATATCATCCCCTTTACTCTTTGTCAGTTGTGGAAAATATTGTTCCTTAGTTTAGAACCCAGAAAAGTACCTTCAGAACCTGAAAAGCTTTAAGGATCACATCCTTCAGTGAAACAAGTATCTGCAGCAATAGCTAACCTAAACATTGGTTCTTCTCTGGCTGGCGTGGCTCAGTGGACTGAGTTCCAGCCTGTGAACTGAAAGGTTGCTGGTTCGATTCCCAGTCAGGACCCATGCTTGGGTTGTGGGCCAGGTCCCCAGCTGGGGGGCACGCAAGAGGCAACCAGTCAATGTACCTCTCACACATTGATGTTTCCCTCCCTCACTTTCTCTCTCCCTCCCCCCTCTCTAAAAATAAATAAATAAAATCTTTTTTTAATAAATAAATAAACCTTGGTTCTGTCCTCCTTTTTTGAAATGTTCTAAACTTTATATCAGGTATTCAACTCAATTTAATAAACTTTTAAGAACATCCACTAAATTCAAAACATGTGCCAGAAGCTGAGAAGAAAGAATGAAGGGAGTTATAAATTCAAAAATAAAAAAGACATGGTCCCTGCCTTCAAAGCATTTATAATCATGAGAAGAGACAAAAATAAACTAAAATATTAGACACAACTAGAATTCACACGAGGACCTGTATGAATCCTGGGGGGGAGGAATAATGAATGCTGAGGGGGAGATGGGGGGTAAAGTAGCAGAACACTTCACAGATGAGACCATTGTTGAGTTGTAATTTAAAAGCTAAGCTGGGGTTCTCGTGAAGACGGGACAGAAGGTCATTCCAGGCTCAGTGAACAGCATGAACCACCCCTAAGTCAGTAGCTCTCAACCTTCCCAAGTAAAGGACCTATTTCATATCAAAATATTTATCAGAATCTCACAAAACAGCTATTATACTCTTAGTATCTTTTGATGGAAAGATATATATATGGGTCAAAAGCTACTATAATTCAGTGATAGTAGGCATATATTTGTGTTTTCTTAGTGAGTTACAACTGTAGCTACAAGTATTTGAAAGGCAGTCATCTGTGCATATGATTTAATAATCAGTGTACAGGTAGTCCTCAGCAAACACACAGATCTATGGACTCTGCAGTAGCTCCCTGCCCTCTACCTGGGGTCCAAAGTTCATAGGCTAAGAACTAGTGCCCAAAATGATCGAAAGTATCATTCACTTACATGAAGCCACAGTAAAGCTTGCTCCTGCACAGAGGAAGGGTATCCTGTGAACCGACAACTAATAAAGCCAAACATCTCTTCCATTGAAAAGGGTAGAGGACAGAGCTCAATGTCAAACATTTTGCTGGAAAGCAAAGCAACAGAAGTAAATGACTAATGGGCGGCATACAGGAGGATCTGCTTTGCATTCCCAGTGTGTTACGTGGGAAGCTGAACGCTTTAGATCAGTCAGTGTTCTGGACTGTGACTAGTATGTTTCATTTTACAGTAATAGCTTATGTCGTTGGAATAGATGTCTCACAAATAATTCACATGGCTGTAATAACATTACTGTTCATACATGAGGCCTAACGGAAGAAACTGCATTTCTAAAAAATGAGAGTTGCTTCCCAGCATCTAAAAACATTTTCCCTTTGCATTTTTCTCACTTTATCCAAACCATAATTATGTTTGAAAATAAGTAAACAACATGGTGCATCTCTTATTCCACAAGAGCAAAATTTTTTCTGAACAATTCCAAATCACCTTAGCATGATTTATAGCAACTATTTCACTTTGGGCCTTCAAATTTCTCTATGGGGTTTTGTTGAAAAGTCAATGAGATTTACATAAAATGCTTAGCACAGTGCCAGGCACACAGTAGGTGCTCAATAAACACTAGATGTCGTTATAATTACCGTGACTCCATTAAACTACTTACCCACCTTAATACTTCCCTGAATTCTTTTAACTGGTTGTCTGGGACTTCTGTTCTGACGGCTTCCAGCCATTCCGGCATGATGCACTCCCACACAGACTGACCGATCACATTGTAGGGGATCAGGCAGAGGATTCGGTTGAGACCTTCCTTCAGCTGAGTCACTGTGCTGCAGGACTTGTCCCAGTATCCACCAACCTGATGGCGGTTCCACAGCCACAGGAGAAAAGAACAGAGTGCACTCGTTACAATCACACGCAATGGCTTCCTACAGGAGGTGGGTACGGAGCAAGGCGACAATCCATTATATCTGAATCCTGGGCCAAGTATCCTCAGAGCGAGATCTGCAAGAATCTACAAACCATCAAGTTACATAACAAAAAAGGACCCATGAGTTACATAATAAAAAAACCATGGTGATAAATACATTCAAATATTAATCGCAACTGAATGTGAACTATTCGGCTGCAGACTTCCCAAATCGCACGTGAATGAACATTCCAAAGGTGTATTCCCAACAGGAATACTATGGGAGCGTTCTGATTTCTAAAGTCTGACAAACCCGTGACAAAGATGTGCGGGTATGCCGGTACTTCAGAGAAAAACAGATTCCCACTACAATAAACCCTGTCCTGGAGATTGTTCCTTGTGGAACGGAGCGGCACAGAGGGCTGTTTGCCCTCTGCTGCGTGAGCTGCCGCAGAATTCTTCCTAAAAATGCTCAAAGGCTGGTTGAATTCATGAATAAAAAATACCGGTATTTTTTACTAATTAAGATAGTATACAAATTTTCTAGTGCAGAAAAAATTAAAGTCACAAATCTAAGTTCTAATTCCAATTTTACATAAATTCCTATATTCTTATTATACATATCAAAGTAACACAGGGTTAATTAGCCCAGACCCTTTACTATGAAACAAAATTTGTGGAACACTGCCTTATTGTAAATGAACCTAATTTTAGATGTTTAATTATTACAGGTAGAATTCCAGATTC
This sequence comes from Desmodus rotundus, assembly GCF_022682495.2. Classification (NCBI taxonomy): domain Eukaryota; kingdom Metazoa; phylum Chordata; class Mammalia; order Chiroptera; family Phyllostomidae; genus Desmodus; species Desmodus rotundus. The sequence goes on along the minus strand of NC_071393.1, from coordinate 129,668,644 downwards.
TTCAAAACAATTGAATCAATTTTATTTAAAGCTCAAATATCTTCTTGTTATCGTATTGGTGAAAATCCTAGGTGATTGACTAGATATTTTGAGGAAGTAACTATATTTCCGGGATTGTTGTTGCATCATAGACTGATAATGATGAGACCAGAGTAGGAATCATTGCCGAGGTTCCTTTGGCTTTACGACTTATATTTAAGCCACACAAAGGCCTATTGGTTTTGACTCACATTTTGGAACAAATATCTCTGTGGAGATCCCAAACTGCCAATGCCTAGACAATGGATCCTTTTACTCAGAAACAGTTTTTATATTTAAAGGGATTTTTAGATCTAAGATGGTGGCAGAGTAGGTGGATGTTACACTCACTTCTCCTGAGGACCAAACTGGAATTACAACTCAAATGTAGAGCGATCAACCTGAATAATCATCTAAAGACTAGCTGACGAGAAGTCTTGTAACCAAGGATTTACAGAAGAAGCCACACTGAGACTGAACATATGCACCCCTATGTTCACTGCAGCATTATTAGAATCGCCAAGATTTGGAAGCAGCCCAAGTGCCCATCAGTAGATGAGAAGATAAAAAAGCTGTGCCACATTTACACAATGGAACACTACTTGGCCTTCAAAAGGAAGGAAATCTTACCCTTTGGGACAGCACGGATGGACCTGGAGAGCATTATGCTTAGTGAAATAAGCCGATCAGAGAAAGATGAGTTGTCTATTATTTCACTCATATGTGAAATTAATGAACAAAATAAACCCACAAACATGATAGAAACAGGCTCACAGGTAGAGAACAGACTGACAGCTGTCAGAGGGCAGGGGTGCAATGGGGGGGCCTGGTTGAAGGGCTGAGTGAAAAAGATAAAGGGATTAAACAAAAAAAAACTCATAAGCACAGACAACATATGGTGATTACCTGAGGGAAAGAGGGGTGGGGGAGGCGGAAGAGGGTAAAGGGGGCTACATGTTGACAGAAGGAGACTTAACTTTGGATGACAAACACATAATACAATATATAGATGATGCATTACAAAATCATACACGTGAAACATATGTAATTTTGTTAACCAATATCACCCCAATAAATTCAAAAAAATTTTGGTGTAAAAAAATGCAAACATCCAAAGAAATAACTCTGGCTTGCCAGCCCAAGGGGCACCTTGCTTTTACTAGTGCCTCCCATTATAAAATAGGAGAAAATTTATTTCTTCACCTGATAAGCTTCAGTTAACACCCCCCCCCCCGCACCCTCAACAAACCTCCAGTGTCTTTTTCCTTAGCTTTTAACTTCTCAGTCAACCAAAACCACTGCCTGAGGTTGAACTACAGCCTCCATGAGATTACATATCAGGGCAAATAAAAAACTGTAGAAGTCTCCCCCACAAGTATTGATGAGCTTTAGCCCTTATAATGGACAGGTAACAACTTGTTCCATCTGCTACAAGCGCAGTTCAAGTAAAAATGAAGAGAAGATGAAAACCAACTCTCACATAAACTATGAGTCTTGTATTACTATGACAGCCTCTACTATAAGGTCCCTTTATTTGTATTTGCTTGTATGTTCACATATGTATGTTATGTATATATGGTATTTTCTTGCCTCCAGATGGTATTGCAAAAAAATGTTATAAAACCCCTCAAAAGTTCTCAATTTAAATGAGGTTTCTAAAAAATAACAGCATATATAAATTAAGTATTCCCAAAATGCTAAGAAATATAGAAAGTAATCCCAAATGTTTTCCAAGTGCATATGATTTGGGTAAATCTTTGATAAGTAAGACTAGTCTAATATTGTTGGTTTAATAAAAACAGCTGTCTTCTCACTGTGGACCAGACAGGGGTCACATACTAACCGTGACAAGCCCATGCGGGCCTTGCGAACTCAGAGACCAAAAGTCACCACTGGGTCCTGCGCGTAAAAACTCCTGACTAGAAGTGCGTCATGGTGGGGAGTCAAGTCCTAGGGCTGTAGCTTCCTCGACAAAGGTCAGTCTCTACCTTTGAAATTGTCTACGTCTTTGTGCATCTAAGATAGCATACCTTTGAAATGTCAGGGCAATTTTCTTTTCCAGACCCCTTGAAGGCAAGACCACTAGCACTAGAGCACACAAGCCCTGGAGCAGGAGACAGCAGAGGCCCGCATTGGTATCTGGTTTGACCACATACCTTCTCTATGTGCTGTAAATGTTAATCATCCTGCACCCACCAACGTACAAGAAGTGTGTGTCTCTCCGTTTTGCTTTTTTATCCAACCCCAGAGATTTCCCCGCTTTGCTTTCTCCTGCCCCCTTAATCTGCCACCAGTGGATTTCATGTAACCCTCTCTACACATCCTCCTTTGATTAACTGCAAAACTGGAGCATTAACTCCATTCTCTGGAGCATTTTCTCAATCCTTGAGATTTTGCTTCTAGGCATGTCCTCAACATTTTGGCTCAAATAAACTCTTACACAATTTTTCTATAGGCTAGCCCTGGCTGGTGCGGCTCAGTGGACTGAGTGCCAGCCTGTGAACCAAGGAGTCACTGGTTCAATTCCCAGTCTAGGGCACACACCTGGGTTGCAGGCCAGGTCCCCAGCTGTAGGGCATACAAGAGGCAACCACACATTGATGTTTCTCTCCATCTCTTTCTCTCTCCTTCTCTCTCTAAAAGTAAATAAATAAAATCTTTAAAAAAATGTCTTCCATGGGGTAGATGATTTCTCCTTGACAAGACTGTACCACAGGACTGAGTAAGGATTCCACAACTCTAAGGAAGCAACTAGTGGGTCCATAAAACTGCTAACCCAAAATCAAGCAGAACAAAAATGAATTACATGAGACTAAATGAACTGAGGAAGAAAGATGATAATTTTTATTGGTTTTTTGGTTTGGAACAGTGCTGGTTCTTTAATGTTCCATTTTCTAGACACAAGACTTCCCTTAGGCTATCTGTAACTCACAAAAATCTAGTAGGTTGTACCTTTGTAAACAAAAATGAAATATGTCTTTTTCTCCCTACCTGATCCCTCCATAATTCAGAAACTCTCATCAAATATTCTTATTTTCATGGCAACATAGTTATTCGCACAAGTTCAGTAAGAATCTGTTCTCCTTGTAACAGCATAATTGAAAAAAATCGGTTGTATTACCAAGGCTTTGACTAGAATGTCATATTTGAGAATGATGTGGATAGAATCAGATATGACCAGACAATTTTAAGGAACTAAGGTTGGCATTACGATTAAGGTTGAAAGTTTTAAGGAACTGTAATAGAATAAAATACTTAATCTTTCTGAACCCACCTTGCTCAAGCCCACCCAATTCCCACAACCTGTCAGTTAGCAATTTCTGCTTAGCCCTGCACATAGATATCCTAATCAATTCAGGGACCCAACCTATAGCCTAGGAATTACTGAAGCAACCTGGCTGCTCGAAATTACTACCCTAAGGAGATAAGGAAGGTATGTTTAAAAATAATGATTGTTTTCCCTGGCTGGTGTGGCTCAGTTGGTTAAAGTATTGTCCATAAACCAAACGGTCATGGGTTCAATTCCTGGTCAAGGCACATACCTAGACTGTGGGTTCAGTCTGCAGTCAGGGCACATGAAAGAGGCAGCTGATCGATGTTTCTCACATCAATGTTTTTCTCCCTCTCACTCTTCCTCCCTTCCCCTCTCTCTAAAATCAGTAAGCATGTCCTTGGGTGAGGATTAAAAAAAGTAATTATTGTTTATCAAAATATTTATAGGAACCTCGTGACTGGGACCACGGCCACGGAGTTTGTTGAACAAAAGCAAAGAAGTTTCACCATCCCCCTCGGACCCTTGCTACGCCCAGATGACACCTGCAGTCATAATTACTTCCTGACCTCAAACCCCTTCCGTTTCCTCCTTCCCCTGACATAAAAGAAGCCTGAACTCTGTACTTTCTCAAGATGGTTCTTTAGGATGCTACTTTCCCATCTTCCCAGCCTGCCGAATACAGTCGCTTTTCTTGCCCCAACTCCTTGGCACTTGAGTTATTGGCTGTCGTGCAGCGAGCAGTTCGGGCCTTCACTCAGTTAGAGAACTAAGTTTGAACATTATGCTGATGCTACAAAGCCCTCTCAGAAAAATCAGCCTGGTACCTGGCTCCTGGGACTCCCATCCCATAGGCAAGTAAAAAAGGGCACTTCCTGGCAGGCCCAGAAAACTTAAAATATTTTGGGGACCTCAAGAAAAAAGAAATTCACCCAAATCTATAGATAATGCAGATGAAGTATGATGACTTCTTCTCGGCTTGGCATCTTAGAAGCTTTTGAAAGTGCAGTCTGAGATTCTTTATAAAAGTTCCAGCAAAACAAACTTAAAAATGCCTTAGTGGTCATTTACCATTCTTGCCGCACTTACGAAAATAATCAGCCCAAATTTAATGAGACTAGACTTATTTTGTGAACAAGAATAATCTTACTTTGATTATCTTCAATCAAAATGGGGGTGATTAGAGAGAGAAATTTTATGTTTCAATGGAAAGCTATTACCCACCCTTGTGGATTATCAGATTCTAGTTCCATTCATTGTGTTTTCAGCTATTTTTCACCTCTTTGGAAACTGGATGCTGCTGTCTTTTACATTTTGTCAGTAATTGATGTTTCCAATTTTTCTCCTACCCTGCTGACCTGATGTCACTAAGAACTAAAACCTGATACTTATTGAAACTAGGTTGTCTCATCTGAAACCCCTGTAAGCTGAAGGACAACTCGATAGGAACCTCAATGGACTTATTACTGCAAGAGTTCAGGCCGCTCAGGAAGTTCACCCAGAGCCCACATCCCCCCTACTCTGCCCCAGGAAATAACCACGACTGCGACACTGATATGCTCCCTCCGTCATCCAAAGATGCTTTGAGCCCAATACCCAGAAATCTTCTTGCACGGCTGCCCTCTGGACACAGAACTAGGTTTATAGTCTACTCAAACCATTAAGCTTTAATTTTCTTTTTGTTTCCTTGTTCTGATTTCTGCTCTTTCCCTCCCTTGTTGATGATGTCTTCTTGGCTTGTAGTTCCTAACCTGAATCTTGTCTCCACAGCAATCAACCAAGCCTCTTTTCCGTGTGAAACTTGGAAGGACGTTGGCAACCCACTCACACCCCCGAGTTGTTATAAAGATTATTTTAAAGTGGGAAACATCTGAGCCACAGAAGATGCAGAAAGAAAACGCACACAAACTTCCCTTATCTGACTGAAGCAGAGCCTCCGGGAAATAGAGCTGCCAGTCCCCCCCTCCAAAGGGAGCTTTTCTGCGAATTCAGCTGCCCCTGGAGACACACAACCCAGGCCCATCAGCATTAGCACCAAAAAGTCCAAAAGAACTTTCCATATCCTCCCACTCAAGTACAAAAACCTTTACCTGTGGGTCTGAGTAATCCCGCATACAAGCATAAACAAACTTTGTCTTTTCTCTTGTTCATACATCTGTTGCCAGTTAATTAGCAGGCTCCCAACCACTGAACTCAAGTTAGAAAAGTTTTCCTCCCAACATAATCATTTCTGCTTATCTTCCAGAGTCAAATCACACCAGCCCTTTACTACTCGGAAAGAAATAATAATAGAAAACATATCAACACAGTCAAAGAATGCCAGGAAATTGGGAGTTTCCAGTACATAAAAAGCCAATTTTATATGTGAGTCAGTGGATGGCACCAAAGAAGAAAGAAGTACATTTTGATAAATGCAAGAACGCTTGAGTTCTGAAAATCTAATAAAAGCTGCACCTTTAGATGGTCTGTGTTTTGTTTTATTCTTAAATGTCTTACTTATACTGAAAATTGCCTCAAAACCTCATTGAAAGAAACCCAAAAAATCACACACAAGCACACAAAACCTTAGAAAAGGCCTTGAAAACATTTCATATATTGCTGCCAAAAACTGATTCTGGGTTAGACACACATTAGATTGTAGTCAGGAAATGTGGGGTCTTCTCAGCCGTGCATCTGAAGCCTGGGATCCCGAGACAGAGCAAAAGGAGAGGCACACAGAAATGCGTCCTCCAAGCCAGAGGAAAACCCAAAACATGCTTGGGTGGCTCCTAACCCTTCTTGGCATCCCAAACAGGAGGGCAGGGGCGTCTACTGTTCATCTCCAGAAATGCTTGCGAAAGCACAGACCTGCCTGTAGTCAAATGTTAGCTTTTCCACAGACTGTAGACCAGAAAGAGACTGAGCTCTAGCAAACAGAGAGGCTTCCTTTTTTCCTGTTTCTTAATAAAAATGTTCATCAGTGTCAGGAAAGAATATTCCCTTAAATCCTTAAAGACAGTTCGCACATTCTTCCTCCACTCCTCCCCATCCCAAACCAACGCCAAAGCAGGACATCACCTAAAAGACACACACTAAACTGAACTAAACTAAACTCCTTCAGCTGCACTGACTAATGTACGAGACATGTTGCTCTTCTACCGGCACTGATACCACCCTCGTGGCTAAGGCGGCGCTTCCCCCCAAGCCCTCCTCTCCAGCCAGGCCCCAGCGGCAGGCCTCCACTTACCCTGGCGAATTCCATTGGTTTGGGAAGAAGGCACATGACCATGACATCGAAGCGAACATCGCACACTGTCTTCAACCACTTGGTGACGAACTGAGGCTTCAGTTTTTCCACCAAACTTCCAACTTCATCATCCATCATGTAGGCGGTGGAGTGAAACCACTGGAACACCATGGCCACCAGCCGGGCCAAGCTCTCCGTCGGAGTGTTCTCACTGGGTGTGCAGAGGCTCACCTGGAAACAGGCAGACAAGACTCCGCCTCAGCCCCCAGCCATCATCGCACAATTACTACAGCCTCATTTAACAGATAAAGAAAGATGTCCCAGGTCATCCATCTGAAACAGGCAGTGTTCTAAACGATGGGGACCACTCATCTGAGAAACTGTGTTCCTCTCCAAGGAGAGGCAGCTTGCAACGATCATTTCCCCTCAAGACTGAACCTTCCCATAGGCCTTTTCTCCCATAAGAAATATGTTACATAGTCTACACTAGATAGATGCTTTTAGAAAGTTAAGTCTACCAAGGGAAATTTCATAAACACCCTCAGTGAAAAAATAGCTATACACATTTTAGTTCTAATATGATCAGATTTAGCCAAGAATTTCTATCAGTAATAATTCTGGAATGTAAGAACGCCCCTCAATTCACCACATTACAAATAGACATTTCAAAACAACTAATCATGTATTCATGCATTCATTCATTCATTTATCCTGAAATAACCTTTCATTGAGCTGTGCAGTAGGGTTCAGAATTATAAGAATTCATAAAACCCTATCTTTGCCTTCAAAGAGTTCACAATAGTAGTCATCGTATCATTAGATAATAAGTTGTAGGAACAAGACATGGAAAATCAACAATTAAATTCCAATTTGATTTTTAAAAAGACCTTTTCAGATAACCATATGAAAGCATGAAAAAGATGTATCACCATGGGGACTTAATTCATGTCTCCAATGGGCAGAAACAAGTCTGTTTCTTTGCAGAACTGGCAAATCTAGCTTGCTTGAAACTTTGGATCTGTATGTTTGATCTTTGCTGAATGAATACTCCAGCTGAACTGGTCCATATCAATCAAATTCCTTGTGTTACTTTTGTTTATATTTTTTTGGCTATAGGCAGCCTTGCAATAATTTTTTTTTTAATAAAAGCTCCACAGAGACTGAATTTTCAAGAAAAATTCCATGTACATAGGCAAAGGAATGGGAAAGAGGAATGTCAATAGTCTGTAAATCATACTGAGTCCAATATTTCACAATATACCCTAGCTGTTCTGGCAAAAAGTGCATTTTAAACAATCCAGAGCCTGGCACAGTAAGTTTCAACACCTGGCTATTCAAGAGAATCACCTAGAAAGCTTTCTAAAGTTCCCAAGAATCTAGTGTGAAATCTGGGCATTTTTTAAAAAGCCACCCTAGGTAAATCTAATGTGCAGCCCAGGGTCAAGTGCCACTGTCCTAGCGTGTGGGGTCACACTTTTAAGGTTAATTTTCCACGATTTACTTTTTAAGTTCTTTAAAGAGAAAGGAGAAATCCTTCATGGGTATGAGGCTGGAATGAAAAATAAGCAAGTAGAGAATGGTCAACTTCTTTTCTTACTAAGAACCATATTCCAAATTGACTGAGCAGCCGCTGGTCGTGTTTGTCGTCATCCTTGTTATCAAAGTCAGCGTTCTCCAGCGAGTGGTGGGAAGAAGAGAGGCCCAGCTGCCGCCGGCGGTTCAGCTCGTGTTCCCGCTGCTCGGCGTGGAACTCAGCTTCTTTCAACAAGCTGCCCGACAGCAGAGATGTTAAGACAGACTATCAGAAGACACATTCTAGAGGATGACCTATTGAAAATAATTACTTGAGAGTACTCCAGCATCTTTTAAATTGGTAGGAGTTACTCCGAGAAGCGTACTTTCATTTCCTTCCTATTTGCTAATCCACCCCCATTTTAAAGATGAACAAAGTGAGGCACGAAGAGCCTTCTTCCTCCAATCAATCAGAATCAAGCAGAACTGATGCCTTCTGGCTTCTGGTTCACCACCCATCCTGCTAGAAGCCAGTGCTTCCCCTGTATCTAACGTGAAGCCATGTGGACATCAAACATATGATGGAACGAGAGATTGAGGAGCTTGTACCCAATGGGAAAATATTCAGTATCTGGTACTCAAAACCCTGAAAATGAGCAACGAAGACTCCCTTATCAATTGCTAAATGAATGACAGTTTTTAAAAATAATACCCAATATTGGGTGTAGCAAAAACTAGCCATATCATACAGTGCCATTGGCACTGTAAATTCATATACACACTTTAAAAATCAGTTTGTGATGTACCAAAGCCATTAAAATAATCAGACCCTTTGACCCAGTCAAACACATTTGGGCATCTACCTTAAGTAAATAAAAAATATAGAAACAGCACTGTATGCAAAAATATTTATCACTTATTTATAATAGTAAAAACTTAGAAGCATTCTAAATACTTAATAGTGGAAAAAATAATCTAGATAAATATTATGTATCCACTAAGAATGATAAATATGGAAACCACGACATGGAAAATACCTAATGGTATATATATCAAAAAAATTATAAATACACTGTGATTACAGTTATATAAATAAAACATGCATTTGAATAAAAGTAGAACATGTGCAAAACATGATGATGACAGCGGTATGATTGATTTTTTTTTCTATTTCCAAATTTCTGTCATGTTTTATTTGACAAACATTGCATTTTTACATGTGTCAGACACTGGGATGAGAGAAACAGAAAAGACTTGGTCCCTATCCTTAAAACTTACATTCCAATATTATTCTTTAACTTTTCAACATCTTGCCTCAGTTAATATTATACAAAAAGAGAACAAGTCTCGATATTACCATTCTTAAAGCTCCTTTCTTTGTCATGTGACAGAAGAAGAAAAAGCCAGGAACCTGCAGGATCGGCCCTTGTCTTATTCCACAGCCTTCTGGTTGACCCCAGTACTGAATTACCCAGAGTTCTCCCCAACTTTGCTGCTGTCAGTCAAGCCTCAGGCCCCCCTCTCCCTGCCTCTCACTCTGACTGTGCTCCCACTTCCTTCCCCCTAAGACCTCCGGCTGTGCCAGCACTGGGCTCACCACGCTGGATCACAATTTCAAGCTGCTATTTTTACAGTCCCTACATGGGTAACCTGAGGGCAGAGACTACATCTTACTCTCTTCTGCCTCTCAAGTGCCTAACATACGCCTGGCACATAACTGACATTTGATAAAAATATTTGGTGAATGAATGAATTAAAACATCATCATTGCAACATTGTGCTGGGCTGAGGGCACTTGAACTTGAATTAAATTTACACAGCTCAAAGTGAGGAGAAGGGCGGCTCAAAGCCAAGGCGGTGTTTTCTGAGCAAGCGACTAATAAACAGCCTGCTACCTGATCACGGCCTCCACGGCGCAGACAAGCTCCTCGGCACCACACTCTCGGGTGTTGATGGGTGGAGGGGAGGTCTGGTACAGGTGGGTCTCCGAGGCAGCCCCCACTTCATTACTGTGATGGTTCGAGTGGCATCTTTTGCAGTACCGAACAGGCCTGTTCCCGTGACGACCGCAGCACCCTGCTGAAAAGCAGGTGACAACGGCTCTTCTAACATGGGAACTGCAGTTCTAGAGGCAAAAAAAGGGAAATCAGTTAGAATTAATCGCCGAGGTAAATTTGCCTAAGAATTGGAAAGAATGGAAACTTAAGGGGCCACTGAAAATGGCAGCGTGTTTCTGAAGTGCCACTCACTAGTGTCCAGAATGCAGGTCATCTCTAGTCAGTTAGAGTTCAGTCATGGTTAAAAGTAAAGGTGAGAAATGGTTCCCATCAGTGCGAGTGGTAAAACAGCCCACGTGTGAGTGGGACTGAGTTGAAAAGCCCTTGTAAAGTCCCCTCAGTCAGGGGGCCGGGCAGCTTTGGGGATTATTTCGTGTTGGTGTTTCAAGAGTTTTCAAGAGAAATGTAAAGAAAAAAAATAAAACCACGGTCCAGAAAGAGCATGCCACACAGCACATAGAAAAGGAATAAATTTAACCCCAAGCATAAAATTTCAAAGTTATTTTATCCACCACTAAAAGAGCAAGCAGCCACTGCAGCTCATCTGTCCTCGCTGCATGGGGCACAGGGAGGCGGTTGTACTACGCTGAGCTGATGGCCCCAAAGCAGGCCTTTCTGGTCCCACCAGGACTCTCGGTCAAGACCTTAAGAATATGTCATTGACACCACAGTAACATATGAAAACACAGCAAAAACCATTCATAGAAGCAGCCATTGACACCATCCACAGGAAGGAATCAAAAGATGAAGTGACAGAAATGAAAAAAGTGGAGCAGTATAAGATCCCGAAGCTCAGGGGGCTACTGTCAGAGCTGCTCCGACCAGGGGTGGAGGAGCAAGGCAGCACCCACACGAAGTGACTGGAGGAACTGTCAGGAAACATCCCCGAGCTCCGCCCAAAAGTGTGCCCCGAGCCTGTTAGACATGCCACCGGGTACTCAATGTCTTGGGACCAGAGAGCTTTTCAGTCTTTCAATAGAGCTTAATAAGACATGAACACCTCTAGGGGATATAATGCTCTAAGCCATTATGAACTCAGAGCTCAGTGAAGATTTGAGAACCCTCCATGACAGCTACCCTGGAGAGACAGAAGAAGGAAAGAGGCACCAAACCTGCATCAAGACACTGGCAATGTATCGAGCCGTGGATCTGAACGGCCATTTCAGAGTAAGGCTTGTTCCACTTAGATTTTAGCACGAGGCTCTGGGTACTAGTGTTAGCAAATCTCATTTTCTGAAAAGGATTCAGGCCGACAAATCATAAAAGAAGTTAAATTTTTAATAATATTCTTAGTTATTATTTTTGAAAATTATTTATTAAAACAGTGTGTTTCTTCTGCATCTGAAGCCCAAGTCTTCTTCAGCAGTCAAGGCAGCCCTGACTTGTCCGAGCAGCCACTTGTCCTGCTCTGCCCTTTGTTTCTCTTTTGCGCCGTAAATTGCATTCTGGAAGCTCAGGAATTTTTATTGGCTTGAGGCTTCTCCTGCTTACGCACAAACCAATGCCACACCACCAGCAGTGAGGTATGTATCAGAGTATAATCTCAGAGTTTACTTCTTCCTTCTGCTTATACTTAGTCTTTGCCCCTCTGGGAATCCTACTGTTACGTAAACAGTAGGATGTGGACACGGGTTCGGCGGGTAGTTCTTGGCTGTAATGAAGTCCTGAAGTTTAAGGTCTGCGATTTCCCATCCTGTTTTCTAATCACATATTGTTCACATTCTTCCCACATGCAAATTCATAACTGGAGGCCCAAGGTCTTCTTGTCTAAATGAAGTCCATCCGTGGAGGAGGCTCTTTGGGTTTGGTTCCTCAGATATGCCTCCTTGAATCTAGGCCCTGAATCGAGATGGGCTGGAGGTGACTTCCACCAGGAGAGTAAGGCACACTTATATGACTCCCATGGCCAGGCTATAAAAAGATGTGCAGCTTCCACCTGAACGAATGTCTTGGAACGTTCTCTCTTCAGAAGCTTCCCCATCAGGACACTGTTCTCAGATCTCTGCCATGGCCAAGCCCCACAGACAGGTTAATGTGTAAGTCTCTAGTCAACAATTTGGGCTAAACCGAGTCTTCAGGCCACCCCATCCCAGAGCCCAAACATACCATCTAGAAGCCTTTAGGTAATTCCAGCCTTCAGCTATTCAAGTCTTCCCAGATAAGGCCTCAAAGTCATCAAGCAGAGACAGGCTGTGGACCATGCCCTGTCCAAATCCCTGGCCCACAGACTCTCTGAGTGTAATTAAATGACTGTTGTTTCGTGTTGCTACATTATGAATGATTTCTTACACAGTATCTGGGTATTCTACATATATTAGTATCAGGAATACCAACTAAAAGTCAACCTGCCTTATCACCATGTACCATCAATTCTAAACTAATACCAGCAATAAACAACCCCAAAATGACATTTGACTCACCAAAGTTTTAACAACTACTATGGTTCCTAATATGTTTTAATAATATATTTACAAGCCACCGTTGGTCCTCAACCCATGTGGAGCCATTTCTATGCATTCATTTCAAAAGCATACTGGAGGGATTTCCCTTAGGTTTAGATTCTGCTGGGCATGGTGTTCAAATGTTCACTCTAGCCACTGCGTTTCCTTCACTGCTTTAAATTTTAAACCTAAATAAATAACTCCAATTGGTCTCAAAGAACAACAGAGCTGAAATAAATCAAGGTCTATCTCTTATCTTTACAATCTCGATGCTCATTCCAAACCTACTGCTCAAATGCGGGAACACGTAACACCAAAAGTACAAACTGTGCCCAGGGCCAGCTCGAACAATTCTGAACTACTTTGAACTGAATGGAAGGTCTCCAAAATAACATTTACATAAAATACAATGTTTATTAAAGAATAAGTCATACAAATGTGCTAATTTGAAGCTTATTAGGAAAAATAATTTTATCATAGAAAGGAAGGGAGTGTAAAAAATTGATCTGGATGTCAGATATGTTAGGTATACCACCAGAGCCAGAACATGCTGATTTAGAAAATAAAACTGTTTCTCATCCTAGTGTCTCTGGCTTCTAAGATTCTCAACGTAAGAAACAGCCTCGGGATAAAAATCAAACCAAAAGCTTGCTGAATGACTGGGTGATCCTTCGTTAAAACTTCAGAAAGATGTAGGGTACTGCCCAGTTGAGCCTCTCAGCTAGTACAGGGCTCCTAATCATTTTAAAGGCAGACTGAAGTGCCCAAAGAACAGAAAGGACTGTCTCAAAAAGAATTAAAGATGGCTTTGGGGGCACAGAACCCCAGTGAGACTTGCTGAAAATCCACCAAGTTTTAAAGTCCCACCAGCAAAAATACCACTGACTTAGATGAAAGGGGATAGACACAGCTCAGCATGAGAGGAGGTCTGTGAGACCCCCCCTTCTGCATGCAGGAAGCAGACTGAGAGTTACTCAGCTACAACATGGGACATTTCTCATTGCAAATGAGAGACGTCTCAGGAAGTGCAGCAAAATGCCCATAAAGACAACATCGGATGTGGGAACCACTCCAAGACAGCAAAAGCAGATCCGATTCGACGCACATTCACTACCCCCAGAGACAGGAGAACGCTTGGTGTGTCCGTGGCTGGAGCTCCTACAGACCAGTGACTGCGACCTGCTTCCTCCTCCTCTTTTTGAACAGAAGGCTATTGCTGCTATCGTGTACCTAGCTCACCACTGTGTGTTGGGTGTGCAGAGAGCAGATAACTTGCCGTTCTAGTACACAGGTCTCTGGATCAAGAGAATTTGCACCCCAAGTGTTTCATCAGTGACCAGACCAGATGCAGGTCACAAGATAAGGACTTTAAGCCTGAAGCCATAAGTGGATAAGAATTTTTAAGGTATTATAAAGTGGTAAGAGTACTTCGCATTGGAAAGAATGTAGGTACCAATGTCCAGAGGGTGGACTGTGTGAGTTAAATATGACCACAAAATTCTCGCTGCTATATAAAGGGGAGGAATCTATTTCCCCGCTCTTTGAAGCTGGACAGGCCTGGGGGCATTCTCTGAAGAATGGAATGCGGCAGAACTGATGCTCCATGACTTCTGAGCTTCAGTCTCAAAAGGCCTTTCAATCTCCTCTCTCATTCTCTCAGACCGCTGCTCCCACCTGAACAAATCCAGCCTAGCCTCCTGGAGGATGCGACTCCTAAGGGGAAGAGGGTGAGCTGGACACCCCAGTCATCCCAGCCATGGCAGCCACCCCAGCGGAGGCTCCAGACAGGGGAGTGAGGTCATCTGGGACCAGAGAATCCCCAGCCTACTCACCAACTGATGCAAACACACAAGTGAGCCTACAGGAGTTTATCAAAAGAAGCCCAGCTGAGCGTAAGCCAAATTGCCAATCCACAGAATTGTGATCAAACAAACGTTTGTTGTTATAAACCACTACATTTTAGGATGGCTTATTATATGGCAACAGATAACTGGAACAGCCCTCCAAAGGTACCCATTCATGACTAACTCCTAAAAAGTTTAAATGGCCTGTACGTGGTCTCATAGGAAGGTGGGAACAGAGCTGGTCAGAACCCAAGTGTCTCAGCCAGCTAATCCGAAGTTCTTTATATGACACTATACTACTTTCTCTTGTACTTTTCCACAACTAGAACCAAAAAGAGAGAGAGAGAGAGAGATGGCTTAGGGAAACTGTCATGAAGGTGGCTAAAGGAAATTCGAAGGTGGAATCTTTAACTAGAGATAATATTCAACTTCACATAAATAACTATTTTCCATATGTCATCGGTCTGAGTATGTTTTAACACATATAGTGAACCATTTGCACTCCACTTCGAAAAATAAGGATGTTTAGCATACAAGATACATCATTTATCAAAGTTAATTGCATGTATTTACACTGTCATTCAAATGTTTTTGTAATTAGACTTCTATTCCAGAGAAGCACAGAGCTTTCATTTCAGATTAGTTATCAAACACACTGGTGCGTGAGACGGGTGAGCAAAAGCAGAAATGGAAATAGAGAGCGTTAGGACATAGCAGTCCCGCGTGCTGAATTACTGCTTTCCCCTTCACACATACAGTGACGTGGACACACTGGGAACCGTGGTGCAGAAATGAGGCAGATGTCGATGAGTGAGTTTACATACGAACACAGCAAGTCATGCCTCACCACACAGATGGTTTGCTCTTACCTTCTTCTGACATATAGCAGATATTTCAGCTGTAAGGGGAAGGCACACAAAATATCAACAAAGAAAGAGAGGCCATTTTCCATAAGGGCAGCCGGGAAGAGGAGTAAAAACAAGTTTTGTAATACAACCTCTAGACTTGGCCAAAACAGCTTCTCAATTGTCTCATGAATTATCATCCACTTATGTTTAATGGCGTTAAAAACCCTTCCACGCTGCAAATACTCCACCTATTCTTTTAAGTAATTCAAACTCCTCAGACATGACTTAGAATTCAGATCATATTAAAGCCAAATAACTGTAATCGCACCTTCTCACTTGACAGAAGACAAAATTGAGGGGCACTGTGGTGCCATGACTCCTCCAGGTCCACAGGGCACCCACGGTGGAGGCGGGTCTGCCCATACACGTATGGATCCCCCCGTACAGCTGCTCCATTATACCATGACTCTGAGTTGCAGGGACACATTTAAAGCTTCACCACGAGGATGATGTATCAGAACTATAGAAAAATCTTACTAATTTTAACTACTTAGACTTGAGCTATCCATTTCTATCAGTCCTTACTTAACTAGGTTCGGATGACCTAATGCTAAAAGTTAGACTACAATGACGTAGTATAATTATCATCAAGCAAAGGCCTTACGTTTTTTTTAAAGGTCATAGAATTTAGTCAAGTAAGGTTTTCAGGTTTATATTTTAAATGAGGCCTTATACAGTCTTTTAGCACCTACCTCTGAAGTCCTGTACCACGTTTCTCCCATGTGCCTGGTCTGCACTCAGTACGCTCCCAGCTTCGACCACCTGCCATGGTCCCCATGCTTTCCAGGGTTTTTCCTGGTCATTTCAGTCCCCAGTTAGGGGGCTGGAATCCCTGCCTTCCCATGGGTAGAAGAGTACTAGCTTATCTGTCTGATCTGTCAACTTAACAGGCATAGCTCTTAGACCTCTGACAAGTGACAAGCATTGCGATCTCATCTCCTCATGGAGATGGGTCAGATACACTTTATCCCCATATTACTGATGAGGAGACTATTAACAGTGGCAGGAGAAAGTCCCATTATTCAGCGTTCTTCCCGCTGATGTTCCTTATTCCCTTTCTGACCTGGCACAGCACACATATCATTGGCGACACCTGTTACGTACACAGAAAGTCCCTTGACATAGTCAGCAGGGCTCTAATCCTACAGAATCTTAATTCTAACATCTCCCCGTGATTGGGGTAGAAATGATACCTCTTCCCTCATTATTAACATGTGGGCAGATTATAAGTAAGACATTGATATAATGCTTCATATCAATGAATATTCATAGAATGTAATACTTTAATACTTCTGTTACTATCTTTGTTAAATAAAACAGTACAAAAGGAGACAAATCAACCATACCATTAGTCATGACTACCCATGATTCATTCTGAAGTAAACCGTACCTTGTGGCAGAAGAACATCAATCAACCATTCACTGTGGTCCCTATGAAGAAAAACAAAATTCATTTTTGAACCTCCAGCAATGTTACCCTTCCACATGAATGCTTATAAGCTGCACGCTATTGCTAAAAGGCTTTTAATAGAAAGAAAGTGTAATTAAGAGCACTATCATAATAAACTTTTTAAATGTCTAGTGCATTCCAGCTAAATTATAAATTATAGGCATTTTATCATATTCAGTTATCTTTGAATGATACTTTCCAGATGCTAATTAACCCAACCAAAATACAGCACGGCTTGCACAAAGCCGAGTGTGATTCTGTGAAACCAACACAGAGAACCCACATGAATTATATGGCATGTTTGAAAAACCAGTTTTATTTTTCTCTGTGGCCTTTTTAACAGGGTCACTTGAAAACTGGAGCTTGCAAGTAAGTGGAATTGCTTCCTCCTGTCACACAGAGAGAAATATTGCAACTTTTCAAAGCTGAAATCTTTCCAATGAAAGTTTGCTATATATTAAATATGTGACAAAGCACTCTTTAAGAAACAGAGAGCATAATGGGAAATATGGGTAATGTAACCAATTTAAGTCCAGGTGATTATTCTCATCTTCCTATTGTTGCCCTATCTCCTGTTCATTGGGGACCCTTATACCTACCCCGCGATCCTCTGGCTGCATTCTTCACATAGATACAATGGGGGTGGTTTATCGCCCAAAGCTACTGACAGGGAAGGGTCGATACACATCTGAAACACAGGGAAAGGCAGAATGAACTCCCCCGTCCTGTTCATCACATTCCTGACCTCATGAGCACAAATGTTTCAATAATGACAGGTTTTCCAAAGCAAAGTGGAATAAATACTTTTAGTTAAAGCCATTCAACCTGTAACTGTTTTTCCTGCGATGACCAGCACATGAGTCCACCTGGTTGATTTTAAACATGGCTACTGTGGTTTTCCATTTCTCCTGTCATTTGCAAGTCAAGTAACAAATAATATTGAGGAACCTACCCTCATTCCACAAAGATAAAAAAAGTCATCTTGTTCAATAGCAACTGACATTGCCTCTATGTTACTCTGTTAAAGTGGTAAACATGGTATATCTCTTTAAGGAAAGGAAAATGTATTAATAAAATGAAAAATCATAACTGTTACCAAAATGCTGGAGTAGAGTTTCTCTTTTATTAAGAGAAACCTCATTCAGAAAATGCAGCTTTGAGTCTACCATTGAATGATTCACTCTGGAATCTAAGTTTTATATGAATCCTCCAATGTTGCATTTCCAGGTGTTTTGTTTTTTTTTTTAATTCCACACATGACCTGTAGCTTGTTTACCCCTGCCGTGCTCCGTTCGGTTCTGGATTATTTATGGCTGAGTCTTCATTAGCCTAAGCACAGAGACGAAGAGTGTTCATCTCCTTTCAGGTAATCTTCAGGAAATTTCAGTTACTGGATGTTTTAAACCAAGTGAACAACACATTCAGATAACTAGCTGAGTTCTGTACTCTGCATCAGTTTAAGTCTCTATGACTTGCCAGAGTCATTTTGAATTCCTTTCCTGCTTTTCAAAAAATGATCAACGCATGCTCTAGCCAATTATGTAGTTAATATACCACAAATTCTTCTGGAACATTCCTCTGACTTGTCTTTTGTTGTTTTTACCGATTTGAAAGGGGAAAATGAACCAAATTTATAAACCAAACAGCCTGTCATTAAAGTTAAAAAAAACCCTGAGGAGTTTTAATGATTAGGGACACAAAAGTTAGAATTCCTAAATTTAAATAATTGCACCATCAAAATCTGTACATTATATATTTCCTGAATGCTAAACAACCCGTGTGAAATTTTCCTTCAATAGGTTTCATGCTTCCTTCGATGCAATGGATAACAACGACCTTTTGGCATATTAAATCAGGGATTGGCAAACTTTCTGTAAATGTTCAGAGAATAAATATTTCAGGTTTCATGGGCCATGTGTTCTTGGTCACAGCTACTCCACCCTGCTCTTGTAGCATAAAGGCACCATAGACCATACATAAGCAACTAAATAAAACTTTATTTACCAAAATGAGCAGCAAGCCAGATTTGGCTGTCTCCCAAATGCCATAGTTTGCTGACTCCCATGTTAGAAAATTATCTGGGGTCCAAAGTATTTGATAAAGTGATTTTCAAGTAGAATCAAGTAAAACCAAAAGCAGAATGTGATATAATGAACTATAAATTCCAACATATTTTCCTTGTGAATCCCATCACAACTCTTGGCTCTTCCCCCAAAAGTACTTTTTTGCAACTATTGCAACAAAAATAAATAATACTTTTCTGTTTGGCAAATCCATTCTGCTTAGTAGTATAGCTCACTATTATGGAAATATCAGGCTTTTTGTGAGGATACATCCATTTTCCTTGAGTCTTTCCCATTTGCGCCATGTAGACCTCTTCTTCACCTTTACTTTCATTTCTGATGAGCCATTGATATCTCTGTCAGGTGAAGATATTCGTCCATTCCACTCAAAAGGAAAAACTCCTAGGATGTTACAACTATAAAGACTCAATAGAATTTCGCTACTTGACCTCGAACGTGCCAAACGAATTCACTAACAGGACCCGTCTGATTTGTGACTAATAGTGTCGATTCCATTCAACTGTGCACAGATCAGTTTATACTCATACTAATACGTTCATATCTGCCTCTTGCATTAAAAAATAGTTACTTTCTGTTACTATTTAGTTACTAATAGTTACTAAATAAGTATAATTTATGCCCAGTGTAGAGGTTTGGAAAACTGGAGAAAAAGAAAAAAGAAAATTAAAAAAGCGATAACCCTCCGTCTCAGTGCAAACACTGGTACTGTCCCAATGAGCGTTACTGGTGGTTTTTCACAATGAGTGTGAAGATAAACACACATATGTGCAATTCTTAAAATAAACTGGCATCACGCTACACAGTTTCACCATTCCTTTTTCATTTAATGTTATTCTATAAGCCTCTAGATGCTGGGTACTCGTGATCCACATGTCACAAGGTCACATCCGTGTGCACTTGGGAAGAGGTCCTACTATAAAGAAAATGCCGCACAGACCAGCTGTCATGCAAAAACATGTCACACTTACAAACAAGCACGTTACCTTTTGGGGAAGAATAAAGTGAAAGTTTTTTTAAATGCAGCAACTTAGGAAAGCTGGGGCTCAGAAAGTAAAATTCAGGGGGACGATAAAAATGTTTTGGAAGTAGAAGAGGTGGTGGTTACACAACATTATGAAAGCGCAAAATGCCACTGAACTGTTGGTTGTAAAAGGATTAAATGATGTTGTGTGAATTTCACCTCCATAAAAAAGTGACAAAGTTAGATGGCTTGGCCTATCCCAGAGGACTGGCTTTAGGAAACAGCCTACAAGAAAAGTGAGGCCGGGCCCAATGGCCTGTAGGACAGGGAGAAAATCTGAAGTGTGAGTAGGAGGCCAGAAACTGTCAGGAGGTCAGACAACTCCTGTGAATGCAGTATGACATAAAATGAGGGAAAAAATAATTGCAAAAATCAGACAGAAAGTACCTCCCTCCCATTGACATCTGGGCATTGTCAAAAAAAAAAGAGGGCATTGTGATTTGGGCGGGAAGAACAGATATAGAAACTAAATTATGGGAATCACGAAAGTCTTACCACTGTGGAGAATTAAGCTGAACTGCCTGAGTAATATACAAACTAACATTTCATTCAATCATTTGCTCCTGATAATTGACCACTGACTATACAATGTGATGCCGGCTCTAACAGAACAGTACCTTCACGGCTGGCTTGTTAATTGCATTGTGGCATTCAATGTGCTGGCAGTGGATGGGATTCCAAGCTGTAAAGCAAAGCATAACCGATGAATACTCCTCATTGAAAGTATTGGGTCCCAGTAAAAACCAGAGCAGATACTTCATTAGTTTTCTTTTCCCTAAATAGAACCATCATCTGAAGGCTTCCTAAAATAATTTTTAAATCTATGAAAAATTTTAAAATTGAGCACAGATATCACAAATCCATCATCCATTTTCCTATGAAGGGAAACAATCTAGTATAAGATGGCAGACACAATACCATAATATCACCTCACAGTGATATACCATTAGTAAGTTCTCAGAGGGTTTCACATCTATGGTTTCACTGGTTCCTCCCAACACCTCTGTGGGAGAGGTAGAGCAGGTTATTAACCTCATTAAGCAGATGAGGAAGTTAAAGTTAAAAAGGTTTAAGTAGCTTGCTATGATCACAGCCTTAGCAAATGACAAGCTGGGACCAGAACCTGTATCTCTTGGCTCTTAACACTCTGCTCTTCTCACTATTAGTATGCTATGCTAAACACCCTAGATTTTTGGCACCAGGAAGTGCTTCAAATTGATAACAACTGAAATGAATGGTAAAACAACTTCCACTTCCCACCCCATTCCCATCAAATGTGGAGACTGAAAAGATGACTTTCTTGCCCAAATCAAGGGTAGCTCTCTCTCTCACATGTGATCCACATATTAAATCTCTGATGTTAGCTAATATGCAATTCTTTAACACAGTGCACACACAGAGAATGAGGACAAAAACCAAGGGATCTGGAACAGATCAGAGCAAGAACCACAACAAATAATAATTATCACCCAGCTGACTCTGCAGCCCAAAGCACTTAGCTAACAATATTCCATCATAAAAAAAGTAATAGAATTATATATTTAGAAGCAAGAAATGTTTCTAAATTGCCATATTCTAAACTTATAGGCCCATGATGGACCTAATATAGAAGAATTTGCAGGCGAGAGGATATTGTTATTTGGTTACATATCAAATTATAATTCAAAGATATTTACTATTAATAATCCAGGACTAATTTATGCTCTAAATATTTTGTAACATTTTCTATCTAGAAGTATTCTAACTTCAAATATTCTACCCTATTGTTAGATGAAGCGTAAGATTCCAAGTCTAATTTGGAATTCAAGAAAATACAATCAACAGAGCCATTGGCCTTAAAAATATATACAAAAAAGACAAAAAGTACAGACCAGAAACCACGACTCTAGTAACAGCACCATATTGATTATATCTTTAGAGAGAGAGAAAGAGGAAATGAGTAAGGAATGGATAAATGAAGAAATTATTTGAACATGAGCATTCCATAACTGTAAGACTTGTTTCCCACCTGTGGAAAAGTCCAGATGAATATAGAGAGTAGAAACAAGTTTTCATATGCAATTATTGAGAACTAGAGAAAAAGAGTGCCTTTAACCAGGACAGTAGTTGCAAATACACAGGACATGTTGCCCCATTCCTTTAATCCCAAATTCATGACAGATATCACTAATCCATACAGGATTCCTTCCTGCTGAGTCCAGAACTAACCTCAGAATACTTCTCAAAACTGAGCTCCAGGAAGGCACCACCAATCAAAACAGAGTTGGCACACCCAAGATAAAATCATCTCCGAATCTGTGTATTACAAGAACATGTACCGATCACTTTGTAAATATCAAAGAGATTTTGTTGACAATTTTAGATAGAGTTAATATTCAAAGTGTATAGAAACTGCTATGGGACAGGCACAAACAAATCAGAATGTGCAAGAGCCATAGCACTTGATTAAAGCTAGAATATAAAGACTCCTGTTCTACTAGAGATTAATGCTTTATATGTGGATGGTGGGGATACCCAGAAAGTCCTACTCCTCTAAACTTTTATTCCATTTTTACAGAGTAAAACTGAGTTAAGAACAGGTAGTAGGATTTTTCATTTAAGCTCACTGAAATCACACTAGATTTAAGCTTACTAGGACAGTGATTCTTTGTTTTGGTTGTGTATAAAAAAATCACTTGTCAAGGTTTCAAAAAATGTGATACCTAAAACCCATGTGAGATCTACTGAATCAAAATCTCTGAATATAGAGCACAGGTATTTGTAATTGGGAAAAACATTACAATTGATTCAAATATAATGACACCCTACATTCCTTACCACATGGCAAATATAATTATAACATATCTCCCTTCATTTGAAAATAAAAACAAAAATATAGCAAAAGAATTCTGCTTCCAAATGACAGAGTAACTGGTAGTAGACTTGCCTTCCTACCACAAACAACTAAAAATGGAAAATATATACACATAAACTATTTCCTGAAACTGGACTACAGGTAGTACAGGACAATGATCCATGAGAGAAAAGAAACAATGAAGTGACTCCTACAATCACCCTGGCTTTCTTCTTGGACGCTTTCTAGACCTTGCCCCTAGAAGGGAAAATGTAAGCACAGTAGGTTGGTTCTATTGAGTTGAGAGACCAAAAACTGGAGTTTAGACAGGCAAGATGACATAAATTTCCTGTGTAGAGTACCAAAGAAGAGGGGCTCCAGAAATCTCAGGAGGAGTCCTTTTGGAGGGCTGGCTTTATACTAAGCTGAACATGTATAAGGCAAAACCTCATTAGGCTGCATAGAGAACAACTACAGCGTACCTGTAACCTAAATAATTCCTATACCTCATACAGGGCTGGAAGATATTCAAGTTCCAACCAGCCAGAGTGGAAGAAACTCAGTGAAAACCTGCAATATACAATAGAGACTCTAGCAAGTCATACCATAGTAGGAAGGTTGAACTACCACTAGTGAAAAGGCAACCCAAGGTTCACCCTAACAAAACATAAGAACAAGACTTGGAAGGATCAAGCTGATCCACCAGTACTTTGACAGCCAAAACAAACCTCAACACATTGTAACTGAAGACAACAAAATCTAGACACTCAATAACGTAATATTCACAAAGTCCAGCATCCAGCCAAAAATTACTGAATATTTAAAAAGGAGGAAAATATAATCCATAATTGGGGAAAAATTGGTCCTTAGGAACAAACCCAGAAATTACGGAACTGAAGTAGTTTTAGCAAACAAGGGCTTTAAAACAGCTATTATAAACATATTTAAAGGAAAACATGAACATAATAAGGATAGAGATTAAAGATATAAAAAAGAACCAAATGAAATTTCTAAAAATTAAAAATACAATATCAAAAATGAAAAATTCACAGAAGTAATGGCAGATTAGACAATACAGAAGAAAAGATCAGTGAATCAGGAGACATAACAGCAGAAACAACCCAAACTGAAATGCTAGAAGAAAAATAAAGAGAGCTTCAATGAGCTGTGGGAAAATAGAAAGAAGAGTAAGCATGTGTGTTTAAAAGCCAAAAAGAAGCAAAGGGGGCCGGGAGTGGCAATTATGTGAAAAAAAAAGTGGCCAAAATGTTTCAGTTTTAATGAAAACTATAAACCCACAGATCCAAGAAGCTCAATGAATCTTAGGCAAAATAAAAGCAAAGAAAATCACACCAAAACTCATTAAAATCAAGTTGATGAAAATCAGTGATAACAGGAAATCTTAAAAGCAGCCAGGAAAAAAAGACACATTACTTACAGGGGAACAAAGATAAGAATGATCGCTGATTTCTCGTCAGAAACAATGCAAGCCAGAAGACAATGGAACGACATCTTTAATAGGCTGAAAGAAAAAAACTGTCAACCTAGAATTCTATACCCAGTGAAAATATCCTTCAAAAATGAATATGAAATAAAGACTATTTGAAGACAAACAAAAGAAAAGAGAATTTATTGCCAGCTGAGCTCCACTACTAGAAATGTTAAAGGAAGGTCTTGAGGCTGAAGAAAAACGATACTAGATGAAAGCTCAGACCCACACAAAGGCAAAAAGAGTCCTGGGCATGGTAAACACAATTATTAAAAGACTTTCTACTTATATTAACCTGTTTTTAAATGATGATTTATTGTTTAAAACAAAAATAACAGCCATGTGTTGTGAGACAAAAAGGATGGGATGGATTCACCCATGAATTCTATTAACTAGTATAATATTATTTTAAGGTAGACTGTAAAATTGAAAGTATATATTGTAAATCTTAAAGCAATTCTTTTTTTAAAAAAAAAAAGAATAGCTAACAATTCAACACTGAGTTAAAATTAAATACTAAAAAATAATTAACTCAAAAGAAGGCAAGATATTAAAAAGAAAAGGAACCAAGAACAGATGAAATAAATAGAAAACAAGTACAAAATGATAGGCTTAAGTCCAACTATATCTGTAGTTACATTAAATGTAAATGGCCTAAAAAAATAATTATATTACATGTAAATGGTCTAAAAAGCAGAGGTTGTCAAATAGGACTTGTTTTTCAAAACACATGATTCAAATATATGCTCCCTGTGAGAAACTCTTGAAATATAAAGATAGATATGTTAAAAGTAAACAGATAGAAGAAGTTGTGTCATTATATAATATATGCTTAGCATAGCATTAGCAAATACTAAGAATAAGAATACTGGAGTGTCTATGTAAATGTCAGACAAGTACTCCAGGACAAAGCATATAACCAGGAACGAACAGGAATATTTCTCAGTGATGATAGTCCATTCACAGAGATGACATAACAATCATAAATATCTGTGCATCTAATGGTAGAGTTTCAAATCATGTGAAACAAAACTGACAAAACTAAAAGGAGAAATGAGTCCATAATTAGTGTAAATTTCACCAATCCTCTTAGTAATTCATAAAGCAAGCAAACAGAAAATCAGTAAAAATAGAAGACTTGAACAACATTCTCAACAACTTGACCTAATAGATAATGATAGAATTCTCCACTCAACCACTGTAGAATAGACATTATTTTCAAAGGTATATGCAAAGTTTACTAACATAAATAATATTCTGGCCCATAAAATAAGCCTTAAAAATTTATATAGAGCAATAGCAAAGAGTATGTTTCCTGACCACAAAGAAATTAAGCTGGAAGTAACAAAAGCATATCTGGAAAGTTACCAAATATTTGTATATTTGAAAAAATACACTTCTAAATAATCCACAAATCAAAGTAGAAATCACAAGGGATATTTTAAAATACCCTGTACCAAAGTAGAATAAAATCACAGCATATCAAATTTGTGGGAGGCAACTAAAGCAATGCTTAAAGGGAAATTTATAGATTTAAATTCTTATGTTAGAAAATACAAAAGATGCAAAAATGATTTATGCTTCTACCTTAATAAGATAGAAAAAAAAACAAATTAAACTCAGTGTTATCTGAAGAAAAAAAATAAAGATAAAAACATAAATTGACAAAATTGAAAACAGAAAACCAATAGAGAAAATTATAAAACCAAACATTGGTTCTTTGGAAAGCTTAATAAAATTGATAAGTCCTCTAGCTCGCCTAATGAGTAAGAATATAGAGAAGAGAAATTACCAATATCAGAAATGAAAGGTAGGACATCACAGAAGATCCTACAGACATGCCGATAAGTTTGATAAGTTAGATGAAAATGCCCACATTCCTCAAAAATCACAAATTAAAAAATTACAAAAACTGACTCCAGAAAAAGGAAATTTAAATGTGCCATAACTATTAAATTGAATACACAATGTAAAACATTCCCACAAAGAAAACCCCAAGTCCAGATGGATTCACCAGTGATTCTATTAACTATTTAAGAGAATACAAATACAAATGCAAAAATAATACAAATCCTACATAAACTCTTTCAGAAAATAGAAGAGAAGGAAACATTTCCCATCTTACTTTATGAAGTCAATATTACTATGTATACTAAACTAGATGAAGGCATTACAATAAAAGAAAACTAAATCAGCCCTGGCTGGTGTGGCTCAGTGGATTGAGTGCCAGTTTGCAAACCAAAGGGTCACCAGTTTGATTCCCAGTCAGGGCATATGCCTGGGTTGTGGGCCAGGTCTCCAGGAGCTTATGAGAGGCAACTGTTTTTCTCTCACACAACAATGTTTCTTTCCCTCTCTGTCTCCTTTCCTTCCCCTCTCACTAAAAATAAATAAAATCTTAAAAAAAAAAGAAAAGAAAACTAGATCAATATCCCTCATAAATATAGAAGCAAGAACACAACAAAAAATTGGCAAATTTAATCTGACACTAACACAACATAGAATTTATCTCAGGAATGCAAGGTTAGTTTAATATTGCAAAGCAACTCAATGTAATGTATCATATTAATGGAATTAAAAAATGAAGTCATATGATCATCTCAAAATGTATTTAACCAAAATAGAAGAAAATGCATTTGACCAAAATTTACATTCGCTCAAGATAAAAACTTTCAGCAAACTAAGAATAGACAGGGACTCCCTCAACCTGATTTAAAAAAAAAAAAAAAAAAGCATCTGTGAAAAACCTACAACTACCATAGTATTTAATGGTGAAAGCCTTAATACTTCCTCCCATCAAGATGGGGTATAAAAACGAAAATATCCACTCTCAGTACTTCTATTCAACACTGAACTGGAGATATGAGCCGGTGCAATGAGCAAAAGAAACAGAGGAAGGAAAGAGGAAGAAGGGAAAAAGGGAAAAGAGGGATCAGAGGGAAGGAAGGACAGGTGGGGGCAGGGTAGAAAGCAGGCAGACAAACAGGCATACAAATTAGAAAGAAGGAACTGTTTTAATTATTTTTATTTGCAAGAGGGCATAATCATGTATACAGAAAATTTTAAGAAACTTACAAATAAGCCACGAAAACTAAGTAAATTTAGCAAGGTCGCAAGATAAAATCAATATACAAAAATCAATTATATTTCTATATAATGGCAATAAAGAAGTCGACTATTACATTTTAAACATTATTTACAATAGTACCCAAAACCATATTTACAAATATGTTTAACAAAATATCTGCAAGATTTGTACACTAAAAGCTAGTGAACATTGCTGAGAGAAATTAAAGTAGGCCCAAATAAATGACCAAATATGCCATGATCGTGGGTCAGAAGGCTCAACAGCAAATTTTTTCTAAAGATATCAATTCTCCCCCAAGCTAAACTACATAGTCGATGTAATCCTAATCCAAATCCAAGCACATTGCTTTGTAGAAATTGACTACCTGACAGAAAAATTTACATGAAAATGCAAAGGTCCTAAAACGGTCAAAATAATTTTTAAAAAGAATCGGTCCTGATAATTTATACTACATGATTTGAGCTTCACTACAAAGCTGCAGTATTCAAAACAGTGTGATACTGGTATAAGAATAGACACTGGAGTAAAATATCGGGTCTAGAAATAGACCCATGCATATGAGGTCAATTGGTTCCCAACGAAATGGTCAAGGTAATTCAATGTGGAAAAAGTAATTTTTTCCACAAATTGAACTGGAACAATTGGCTATCCTAATGGGAAAAAGTCAACCCTTACCTCCCACCATTATCAAAAATTAATTACAAATGAATCATATATTTAAATGTAAAAACTATGAAACTTTTAGAATAAAACATAGGAGATTCCTTTATAACCTTAGGAGAGGCAAAAGAAAAAATGGGTAATTTGAAATTTATCAAAATTTAAAATTCCTGCTCTTTGAAATACTTTAAAAACAAAAGCCCCTGACTGACAGAACATATTCACAATACATGTATCTGACAAAAAGTCTCTTATTTTGTACATATAATGATAGACAAGCAACCCAATTTGAAAAATGAATGAAAGATTTCATCGAGAACTTCACAAAAAAGATACAAAAATGGCCAAGAAGTACCTGTAGAATTGCTCATTTGTTATCAAATAAATGCAAATTAAGCAACATGATTCTACTACATGGCCATCAGAATACCTAATGTTAAAAGGAAACCTAACAATCCAAAGTGTTGCTAATAATGTAGAACAATCGGAACTCTCACACACTGCTGAAGAGGGTATATATAATAGGGTACAACCACTCTTGAAGAACTGTTTGGATTTCTTTTAAATTAAGAGTACACTTACCATAGGATCCATCATTTTCACTACTAGGTATTTATCAAGAGAAATAAATGTATGTCTTTATTTTTAAAAATTTATATAAATGTTATAACTTTACTCATAATAGGTAAAAATGTTCATGAAGAAGTGAATGAATAGGCTAACTGTGATATATCCATACAGTGAAATACTATTCAACATTAAAAAGAAATGAACTACTTATACATCAACATGGATACATCTCAGAAACGTTATGCTGAGTGAAATAAGCAGACTTAAAATGGTATGTACCATAGGACTCCATTCACATGAAATCCTAGCAGAGGCTAATAACTAACCTATAATGACAAAGAGCAGATCAGTGGTTGCCCGTAGAGGAAAGGGGCGGGCAGGCATGGACTGACTGAAAGAGAAATAAGAAATCTTTGTGGGGTGATGGAAGTGCTCTATGTGTTGATTACAGCATTGGTTACATTAGTGTATAAATATGTCAGAAGTTATCAAACTTTGCTAAAAATGGGTCATTATACTGCATGAAAATTATGCCTCAATAAAATTGATTTTAACAAGGAATAAACTAAGGATGATCCAAATAGATACTTCAAAGAAAGGGAAATATCATAGTAAAGCCTGAGAAAAAAACATACGTCTGAAAATTACCTAGTCTATGAGTCAAAAAATTTGAGGGCAACGTGTGGCATCTGCAACATGAGGCAAGAACACACGGCCTTTGGAAAAGCAGGGGCAGAGGTTCCTAAAAGCTCAGGTTGAGACGGGAAGCCGACGGAGTGCGATGAAAATGGATTTGGAGCAGAAATGTGAGTGTGAGTACACCACAACTAAAACAGCAAGATGAGAAACCCTCACTCGAACCGGTAAGTACAGCTGATGTGGGGGAAAAGTTAAGTTACACAATAAACTAACCTAAAAAGCTAAGGCTGTAGAGGAAAAGATAAATGGAAAATTTATGTGGAATAAAACACGATAAAATAAAATAAAATATGGGAAATAGTGGTTATAATAGCTACACAGTACATAAAATAAAAATCTGACCTAGAAATTATAGGTATTCCTCAGGAAAAGTACCAAAATAATTTGAAGAAAGCAATAATTTAAAATTTCATTAATGAGAAATTTCCTGAAAAAGATTGAAAAAGAACCCAAATTTTCAAATTAAAAGCACTGTTCACATTACAGGCAAAAATCAATGAAAAGATATTCATATATAGAAACATTTAAGAAAAATTCTTTTTTATAAATAAGTCTCCAAATTTAAAAAAAGTGGGGGGGGATTCCTATCATTGACAAGCCCTTAGCTAGACTAACCAAGGGAAAAAGAGAGAGGGCCCAAATCAACAAATTAGTAAATGAAAATGGGGACAGTACAACTGGTACCACAGAAATAGAAAGGCTTACAAAAGGCTACTATGAACAACTACATGCCAACATACCAGACAACCTAAAAGAAATGGAAAAATTCTTAGAAACACATTGAATGCAACTTATCAAAACTGAACCAGGAATAAAGAGAAAATCTGAATAGACCAATTATAGTAAAGTGATTAAATCAGTACTCAAAAATCTACCAACGAAGAAAAGCCCAGGACCAGAAAACTTCACTGGTGAATTTTACCAAACATTTAAAGAATTAACACTAGTCTTCTGAAACTGTTCCAAAAAACTGAACAGGAGTTAACACTCCCAAACTCAGGTTACTAGGCCAGCACTATCCAGATATCAAAACCAGAATAGGATACTACTAGTAAAGAAAACTACAGGTCAATATCCCTAATGAATATAGATGCAAAAAAATCGCAGTCAAACACTAGCAAACCAAGTTCAGCAGCACATTAAATGGGTCATTCACCATGATCAGTGGGACTCATCCCTGAAATGCAAAGATGGTTCAACACACACAAATCAGTCCATGTGGTACATCACATTAACACTACAGAATGGAAGAAAGGAATCATCTGATCATCTCAATAGACCCAGAGAAAGTTTCTGACAAAATCTAGCAGCCATTCATGATCAAAATGCTTACCAAATTAGTCATACAAAAAACCATATCTCGATATAATAAAGGCAAACCCACATATAATAAAGGCAAAACCACATGACAAACCCACAGGTAACCTCACACTCAACAGTGAAAGGGTGAGAGCTATTTCTGAGACCAGGAACAAGACAAGGATGCTCACTGTCACTCCTAGTCCACATAATACAAAGTCCTAGCTAGAACAATCAAGCAAGAAAAAAAAAAAGTTTTCAGAATCAGAAAAAAGAAGAAAAATTCTATCTATGCGCAGATAACATAGTTTTATATAGAAAACATCCAAAAAAGAAAACATCCTAAAGACTCAACCAAAAAACTGTTAGATCTAATCAATGAATTCAGTAAAGTTGCAAAACACAATTGACATGAAAATAGCAGTAACATTTCTATACACTAACAATAAATTTTCTAAAAACAAAATAAAGAAATTAATCCCATTTGTAATAGCAACAAATACAATAAAATACTTAGGAATAAATTTAATGAAGGAGATGAAAGATATCTACTCTGAAAACCATAAGACACTAATGAAAGAAATCAATGAACACACAAATAAATGGAAAAACATCCCATGTTCATGGATTAGCAAAATTAATACAGTTACAATGTCAGCACTACCAAAAGCTATCTATAGATTCAATACGATCCTTATCAAGAGTCCAACAACAATTTTACAGAAGTAGAAAAAACAGTCTCCTAAAAATTATATGGAATCACAAGACTCCATATAGCCAAAGAAATCCTGAGAAGGAAAGACAAAGCAGGAGGCATCAAACTCCTTAACTCAAGTTATACTATAAAGCTACTGGCATAAAAACAGACAAAAAGACCAATAAAATTGAACCAAGAACCCAGAAATAAACCCAAATGTACATAATCAATTAATATTTGACAATGGAGCAGACAATACTCAATGGAGAAATGACAGTCTCTTCAATAAGTGGCACCACAATAATTGGGTATTCACATAAAAAAGAACGAAACGGGACCACTATCTTACACCATTCACAAAAATTAACTCAAAATGGATTAAAGACTCAAATGTTTGGTCTTAAAGCATGAAACTCCTAGAAGAAAACATAGGAACAGATCTCTGTGACACAGGCCTTGGTAATGACTTTTTGGTATATGATACCTAAAGGACAAGCAACAAAATAAAAAATAAACCTATGGGATGGGAAAAATAT
Organism: Desmodus rotundus; assembly: GCF_022682495.2. NCBI lineage: Eukaryota > Metazoa > Chordata > Mammalia > Chiroptera > Phyllostomidae > Desmodus > Desmodus rotundus. The sequence goes on along the minus strand of NC_071393.1, from coordinate 129,636,941 downwards.
TTGCATATATCTGAAAGGGGGTAATGTGCAAAATATATTTAAAAACTCATATAACTCAGTATAAGAAAAAACAAATAACCAATTAAAAAATGGGCAAAGGGCCTAAACAGACATTTTTCCAAAGAAGATATACAAAAGGCCAATAGATATATGAAAAGGTATTCAATATCACTAGTCATTAGGAAACTGAAAATTAAAACCACAATGAGATATCACCACATGCCTGTTAGAGTGGCCATCATAAAAAGACGAGAGATAACAAATGTTGCAGTAGATGTGAAGAATAAAACCCTTGTGCACTGTTGGTAGGATTGTAAATTGGTTACAGCCACTATAGTAAATAGCATGGAGGATACTCAAAAAAATTGATAATAGAAATGCCATATGATCCAGCAATTTCTTTTCTGGGAATATACCAAAGGAAATGAAAACAGTATCTCTGCACCTCCATATTCACAGCAATATTGTTTCTAATAGCCAAGAACTGGAAACAACCTAAGTGTCCATCAGTGGAGAAAGAAGTTGTGATGTGGTGTACATAATGGAATATTATTCAGCAATAAATACATGGAAATCCAACGATCTGAGATAGCATGGATGGGTCTTCAAGCCAATACGCTAAGTGAAATAATTCAGACAGTGAAAGACAAATACTGTATGCTATCACTTTTATGTGGAATCTACAAGCAAAATCGAACTCATAGAAAAAGAGATCAAAAATGTGATTACCAGAGGTAGAGGATGGGGGTGTACAAATTTCCAGTTATAAAATGAATAAGTACGAGGGATGCAATGTATGACATGATGACTACGGTTAACACTACCCAGTATGATACATAGAAAAGCTGTTAAGAGAGTAAACTCTCAGTTCTCATCACTAGGAGAAAACTTTTTTCTTCTTTCTTTTCTTAATAGTGTATGTATGTAAGGTCATGGATGTTAGCTGAACCTATCACAATAATCATTTCACGATACATGTAAATCAAAACATCATACTATATGCCTCAATATATAGGATGATGCACATCAATTATTTTTCAATAAATGTGGAAAAAATATTTTAAAAGGAAAGTTTCAATCAAACAGAAAAAAACTCAAAATAAACAGAAAAAAGGCAGTTTACCTTCAAAAGAGCAATAACTGACAGCTGATTTCCCAATAGAAACAGTAAAAATGAAAACATCATGAAATACCTTCAAAGTATGGAAAGAAAATGACTCTCAAGCTATAATTTGATACATTGAGAAAACATATTTTAAAGACAACAGCTAAGTCCTGACCTGTGTGACTCACTTGGTTGGGGGTGTTCCTGCAAACCTAAAGGTTACCGGTTCAATTCCTGATCAGGGCACCTGCCTGGGTTGCAGGTTCGGTCCCCAGTCGGTGTGTACAAGAGGCAACTGATCAATGTTTGTCTCTTATATCAATGTTTCTCTCCCACTCTCTCTCTCCCTTCCGTCCCCTCTCTCTAAAACATAAAACAAATAAAATAATGGCAAAACAAAGACATTTTCAGATAAACACTTAACTGAGAAAATTTATCCCCAGTAGGAAAAGCACTAAAGGAAATACAAAAGGGTATTATTAAGAAAAAAACCTAAATCCCAGATGACAGCTTAGAGACATAAAAAGGAAAAAGAACAAGAAAAAAGAAAATCTAATTAATATTAACTGCAAAGAACAATAATAATTGTTTTGTGAAATTATGAAAAATAAAGCATAGCATGAAAGTCAGGATAAGGTAAAAGAAGTTAAAATCTTCGGTCTTTTACCAGAAAAGGTAAAAGTACTATTTTGTACTAGACACCGAAGAGTCAAGGATGTACGGTATAATCTCTAGGCTAGTGACTACAAGAATAGAGAAGACAGAATAGCTCACTACGACAAAGATGAAATAATCAGTGCAAAAGAGGCAAAAAAAGTGAGAAAAAGGCAGGAGAAATAGAAAGCAAATGGAAAATGGATTTTTAGTCAAATACACCAGTAATTACATTACATATATGGATTAAGTACTCCAATGAAAAGGCAAGTGCCATGAAAATTGAGTTTAAAAAACAGAATGATATGCCGCTTACAAGACACACGTAATATATGAATATAAAGTTGAAAAAAAAAAGAGTGGAAAAGTTATGCTAGGCATTCACGAAATCTGGTGTAGCTATTACATAAGACAAGGTAGATTTTAGCACCGAAAAGAGCATTGCTAGAGATAAAGACGTGCATTTCATCACGGTAAAAGTTTCAATTCACCAGGAAGACACTGCATTCTAAATTTGTACGCACTAATAATGCAGGCTCTGAACGTATACAAGCAAATATTGATAACTAAAAGGAGGAACGCACAAATCTAGAATCATAGTAGGAGATCTTAACATTCTATTTCTGGTAACTGATAAAAGAAAGACAAAACCCCAATAAGAATGCAGAAGATTTAAACTACACAATTAACAAATTGTATTTAACTGACATGTATAAAACACAGCATCAAACAACTGCAAAATGCAAATTCTTTTAAAGTACACAGGAACATTTACAAAAATGACCATAGGCTCAGCTCTGAAGAAAGTATAAAAAGTGTCAGGAATGAAATAATACAAAGTATGTTGTCTGACCACAGAATAATCAAGCTATAAATCAGTACAAAAACTCACTAGGAAAATCCCCATATATTTCTAAATCAATCAGTCATTCTCCCAAATGGCCCAGTGGGTCAAAAATAAAACCATGAAGGAACTTCAAACTCAGCATGGCACAGGAGGTGTTAGCTGGCGCGACAAGGCAAAAGAAATAAAAAGCACAAGAATTGAAAAGGAGACATTAAGCCATCATTCAACATAATATAAATGCATACATGAAAAGTATTTTTAAAACAAAACTACAAGAAATTATTAGAATTTAGAATTGATCTAGCAAGGTTGCTGGATATAAGATCAATATACCAGAATTAATTGCATGTCTACATATTAGCAGCAAGGAGATAAGAAGTGTAATTTTTAAAAAGATATATCATTGACAATAACATCAAAACAATAAAAACCTAGGGACAAACTACACGCGTGACAGGCAAGTCATCTGCACGGGAAACAGCCCTGAGGAAAGCTGAAGCCAGTCTAAATGAACGGGGATACACTCTGTGTGCGGGTTCGAAGACTCGATATTATAAAAATGTCAGTTCCCCCGATGGATCTATAGATTTGAGTCGTTCTCAGTCCAAGTCTTAATCATTTCCATGTATGTGTATGTGTGTTTAACTTGATAAACTCCTTAACTTAGCAAATAACTGAGAATAACCAGGAAGAAGAAAAGAAAAAAGAGGGAAAGAACAGGAAGAAGAGAAAGCAGGGGAGATGAGAAAGAGAAAAACAATTACAAGGTGGAAAAACTTGCACTGAAGGATATGAAATGTTATTATTAAGCTACATTAACTCAGACACTGTAGTATTGAGGAAAAATATGTCAATTGAACCAAATAAAGAATCCAGAGACAAAACCATCCTTAAAATGACCAAAAAAAAAAAAAAAAGGTACTACAGAGACCTAAGGAAAGGACATTTTCAATAAGTGATGTTGAGTCCACTGGCTATCCATAAGAGAAAATTTTGACATGTACCTCACATCATACAGAAAAATTAATTCTAGATACATCTAAATGTAAATGGAAAAAAACAAATATTCTGATGACAACAAAGAATATTGTCGTAATTTTGGAGTAGGGAAAGATTTTCTTCGATAGGATATAAAAAGCCCTTTAAAAAAAAGATTCCACTTCTAGGAATTTATCTGAAGAAAACACTAATTCAAAAGAACATATGCACCCCTATGTGCATTGCAGTGTTATTTACAATCGCCAAGATCTGGAAGCAGCCCAAATGTCCATCGGTAGATGAGTGGCACTCATAAAAATGCTGTGGTACATTCACACAAAGGAATACTACTCGGCCATACTAAAAGAGGGATGTCTTGCCATCTACAACAGCATAGATGGACCTGGAGAGCATTATGCTAAGTGAAATGAGCCAGTCAGAGAAAGACAAATACCATATGATTTCACTCATATGTGGAATCTAATGAACAAACTGAACTAAGAAGAAAACAGAGACAGACTCATAGATAGAGAGCAGACTGACAGCTATTGGGGAGGGGCTGAGGAGGTAGAGTGGGGCGGAATTGAGCAAAAAAGAAAAATTTCATGGAAATGGACAGCAGTGTGGCGATTGTCAGGGGAGAGGTGAAGGAGGGTCTGGGGGGATAAATGGTGATGGAAGGAGACTTGACTTGGGGTGGGGAACACACAATACAATGTACAGATGATGTGTTGTAGAATTGTGCACCTGAAACCTGTATAATTTTGTTGACGAGTGTCACCCCAATAAATGCAATAAAAAGAAAAAAAGTTTGCTAATTTGATTGCATTAAAAACTAAAACCTTGAGTTAATCAAAATCATCATTTAGCAAGTAAAACAAAGGAGATATTTGCAACATACATAACCGACAAAGATTATATAGATACCCAAATAGCCAATAAATGGATCAAAAGTGTGCATTAGTAATAAGGGAAATGCAAATGATAACACAATTAGTTACTTCTACATACCCTCAAAAATGGTTAAAATTTTAAAAGCAAATAAAATAAAGAACTGCCCAAAATATGGAATATAGAGAAAAAGAACTCTCATGCTTTTTTAATGTAGGTACAAATTAGTACAACCCTTTTGGAAAACTGTTTGCCATTATCCATTGAAATTGGATATATACATATCCTCTAATCGAGCAATCTCACCCTGGTAATGCAGCTAACAGAAATGTGTATACAGGTGCACCAAAAGATATGTGGAAGGATGTTCATAGCAGCACTATCTATAATAGCCAGAAAGTGGGAACAACCCAAATATCCGTTAATAGTAAAGCAGGTACATAAACTGTGGTACATTCATTTGGTAGCTTATATATAGCAATAAAAACAAACTAAGCACACAGTTATGCCCAACCCATGGACAATTCACACACAAACACAAATAAGTAATGTATGATTCCATTTATATAAAATTCAAACTTAGACAAAACTAATCTCTGCTGTTGGAAGGCAGGTTAGCGGGTTACCTTCGGGATAGCAGAAGGCGTAATCACGGTGGTGAATATGGCGGGAGGTGTTCCAAGGAAACTCAAAATGTGTGTGTGTTTCTACATGTGTGCAATGCGCAGTAAAAAGGTTTAGAACATTTTTTAATTTTGTGGAGATAAAACTAAGATAATAAGAAGATAAATAACTCAATGATGAGGAAATGATGACATGAAAAGATGGTAGAGCTTCTTGTGCTTGACTTGAATATAACTCAAGAATCTAACTCTACTAATTCGGTAGCTTAAACCAAAATTCAATCTGGTAGTGCTGTCTGTAGTTAGCTAAGCCCTCTCTATGTTTTCAACAGTCTCTGCCCAGGAAACACATATCTTCCCACATCTTCTGTCTCATAGTTTGAGTGGAAACTACAGCGTAACTGGTGCCGACCTTTGCTAACGAAGGCTAAGTTACTTGTTGGGACAAGAAAATTGCTAAATAACTTCTTTCTTCTCCACAGAAGCAGAGCTTTATAGAACAACATGGGGGGGGGTCATTGCCAAGAAAAATGTAATTTTTTCATCTTTAAAATTCATATTTAATGCCCAAAGTCCTCGGAGTAGTTTTTATTGTTGACAAATACTAATAAACTCAAAAGAGGCAAACACTGTAGATTATCTCACTCTCTGGTCATATTCATACGAGTTGTAAATATTCCTATGTTACTATGCTTAAAAGCAATAAATAATTTATATACATATATAGTTAAAATTATGGTGAATTACTAACAATTATTGAATCTGTGTGGCTATGTATGTGTTCATAGTGTTATTCTTAAACTTCTGTATTTAAAAACTGTCATAATAAAAGGTTGGGGGGTAACTTTGTATAATTATACACAACATGATCTCAACTTTATTTTAAATGTGCATCAAAAAAAAACTGGAAGGAAATATATCAAAATGTTAACAAATATACCAAATGTTAGACCAGAAAGATATGGGTTTTTAATGAAAATAATCTAGGTTCAAATTCAGGCAGTGTTTCCTTATTATTTGTGTGAATTTAGTGATGTTACTTAAACTATGTCCCACTCCTCATCCTCACCTCTCAAGATTTTTGTGAAAGTTAATTAAGAAAATGTCTATAAAACCTAATCTGGCTCTTGGTCCTTAAATTATGTTCAATTAGGAGAATGCTCAAGTATTAAATGATAACAAGCAGCGAGAACAAGCAGACAGTGCTGGATAAACAGTAACATACGGACCAGAATGGTTAACTTTTTCCATGATCTCCTGTTTTCTGCAAAGAATGCCATGACCCACTGAATGGGAGTTCCAAGAAACCTGCTTCCCTAGGAACTTGGACAGTGCCTGGCAGGTAGCAGGCACATTATGATCCTGTAAAAGGAATGGGAGTGTGTGGAATGTGATTACAAGGATGGACTGAAGAACCAAGGCCCGTAGACAGAGGCCAAGCAAAGAGGAAAGAGCCGCTCTGCTCTTAGTTGCCAAAGGCTGAGCTATCCTGGAGAGACAGGTTTGTCTGGCCCTTCAAGAGAGTGTGGTCACAGGGGGAACCGGAAGCAGCTCTCAATTTCCCCGGGGGGCTTGCAGGGTGCTCTAAACAGGCTGATCTCATCATGTGGCTTCTCCCTTTACAACCTGTTTGTGGTTTCCCTTTGCCATTAGGACGAAGTCCAGTCTCCTTCACAGGCTTTCTGCTTATCCCTCGCTACTCTCCTCCTGTCCCTCTACTGTCCGGCTGCATACAACTTTTTGGAGTAAAGTACAGTCATGCTGTCCTTAGCTTCCAAGTCCAAATCCATACAGTTCCTTCTGCCTCAGCCTCACCTTCTACCCACTAATGATTCACTCCCCTTACAAGGTCTAGTGTGTGCATCTCATTCAGGTATCAGCTTACAGGTCACTCACTGAAGAACGTTTCCTGACAACTCAGCCCTCCTCAACTTGCCCACCACAACAGTGAGGTCAGAGGCCCTTTCTGTGTGTTTCCACAGCACTCCGGACAGTTGACCCTTGAACAATCCGTGTTTAAATGGCACAGGTCCACTTATACATGGATTTTTCAATAATACTACGAGTGGATTTTCTCTTCTTATGATTTCCATAATAACATTCTCTTTTCTCTAGTTTACTTTAAGAATGCAGAATATAACACATATAACATACAAAATATGTGTTATTCACCTGTAATCTGTAAGGCTTCCCATCAACAGGAGGTGACCAGTAGTTAAGTTCTGGGAGAGTCTAAAGTTATACAGAGATTTTCAACTGTGCAGGGGGTGGGGCGTCGGCACCCCTCACTCCTGCGTGGTTCAAGGGCCAACTGTATCCGTTCTGTCTTAGCACTTACACACCGTCAGGTGCTTTCCTGGTCTTCCCCCCACAGACGAAATGTACACACCGAGATATTAGTGATTGTAGCGTGGTTTTTCATTGTATTATCGCCGGTGCCTAGAACAACGCCTAGCTAATAGTAGATATCCCATCCCATAAATATTTACTGAATAACTGAATGAATGTTCATATCTAGATTGTATTAAGCTCCACAAAGTCTGAGTGTGTCTAAAAGTACAGGGCCTGGAACATTAGATTACTCTTCAAACATTTACCAAATAAATCTCATTTAATACTGGTTACCCATCCATACATCCTGTAAATGCTTACTTCAGGGAACTGTTGAGAGGGGTTGGTATCAAATATTTCAGTTATTTCACCTTTTATTTTATTAATGCTCCCAACTATTTTTGCTTTTACATTCAATTATCTACTTAGCAACACTTCAACATTCTCTACTACCATGGATATAAAACACCAAAGATACCAGTTTCTATTTTTTAAAAACTACTTCCTATCTACCTTCACTGTCCTAATTAATAGCATTGCTACCACTATAGCCAATATTATTTGTTCTGAGTTTAGAATAAGCCCACCAAGGACCATCAAAGCCCAGAAAAACAGGTATTAATAACTCTAACACTTGGCGTTAATTAAGAACATAAGAAACAGAATTAAGTTAATTCCCCTCTGAACAACCTCCAATCACCCTAGGAAAAACGAGCAATGCCAAGAAAGAAGTGGGATCTAGAACATCAGTACACAATCCCACAATAACTTGAATAAAAGCTACCTGGGCCAGAACATCCACCTCTTCCATTTTCAGAAAACTACGCATACAATTAAGGGGGGCAGGGGAGAAGGTAGTCGGGGCATCCAAAACTCCATTAGCTGTGGGTTGCTTCTTTGATTTTATAATATATAAACATAAACCACACAGAGGACCTGGGGTTGGTTTGTTTTGGGAAAACATATGTCATTACATTTAAATTCAATTATTCTCAGTTATTAATGACACCAATGGTCGGCAATTGTTATCCTGGCCAACTAGGTTATCGGAGTCATTTAATTTTTACTTAGTGTGTAAACTGGTAACACTGAACATGCTCCGAATCTTCTCATCAGAACAGAATCAGCCGCCTGAAGTGTGGCTACATGGTGAGCAGATGTGGAGCACTACTCACCGCTCACACCTCTGCACTGATTAATGTCAGCAGTAGTTAAGTCCACAGGGCAACGTGTAGCAAATGAGACTGACACTTACACTGTGGTGTCATAAATGCTTCTGAAATTAATTTTCACTAATTTATTTTATACCATCTAATTTTAGAATGGATTTATGGCAATGTCTACAGGCACATACCTATAATCCAGCAAGAGAAAAATATAAATGAGTAGGTAAGGCAAACGTGACACAGGAGAAATGAAGACGGGGTATCACAGGCCTGCTCTCTTCTTACCTGTGTACTGCAAGCCCCTGTATTCACTTATTGCCCCAGGAGGTTTTAAGTTGGGCCAGTAGTGGAACAGCATTTGCACGGCTGGCGGCTTCACCTGTGAGGGCCCATAGGCTATCACGTACAAAAGATCCTAAGTAAACAGGAAGAATATTTTGACTTAGCACGGTCAAATGAAAATAAAGGTAGCTCATTGCATAGTACCAATGCAGTGAAAATTTCAATAGAGGGTTTGAGGCGGTTAATTCCCCTGGAATCTCATCATCCCAATGTGCTTCTCAGATTTGATCATATTAAAACATTATTTTTAACAAATTCTTCTTCTCTACTCAGAATAATGTTAAATAATCGATTTTTGAATAGCATAAGCCAGTTTGCTAAACACTGCATTTTTAAATTTCCTAAAATATATTTCTTAGCAATTCACATTTCCTACTTGAAAAAAAAAAGGAAGGTTCTCAACCAATCTTTCGAATTAAATAAAATTGTCATATAATATAGTACGCACTAAGTCCAAGAATAAGAGACATTCAATTACTTTTGCTGCCAAGCCACTGTGTTCAAGATCATCTGCTCCGAATGATAAATAATCAACCAGCAAGAAATTATAGGTTCTACACACCAAAATAGTAAGACATCAGTAAATTTGACCAAAAAGTACTTTTAACATGCAAACAACTTTTACTATTGATACATTACTTAAATTAAGTGTGTGGCTATATGTTAAATGTGGCCCAAAACTTACTTTCCAGACTTCTTGTTTATATTTCATGAGGCATTCCAATAATTGACAGTGATACACTGTAAGGAAGAAAATGGAATTTGAACATGAACTGTAACTACCAGATAAAAACATCCTTTGAGATATAATAAACTATATTAGTATGACTTTCACTCTAATCATTAAATTGGAAATTACTTATTTCCATATACTCAAACTTTTCAAAACATCATATAAGCCCTTGACTTTATCAAGCTTTATTCCAAGATCCTTGAGAAGTATATTTCATTCATCTTATCAACAAAGGAAATATTAAGAAAATCCCCTAGTAATCATACCTTTACAACAGAAATTTATATCAAGGTAATCAAGATTTACATAGGGAGTCCTGGCTGGTGTGGCCCAGTGGATTGAGCGCCAGCCTGCGAACCAAAGGGTCACTGGTTCTATTCCCAGTCAGGGCACGTGCCTGGGTTGTGGGCCAGGTCCCCAGTAGGGGGCATTTGAGACGAACCGCACATTGATGTTCTCTCCCTCTCTTTCTCCCTCCCTTCCGCTCTGTCTAAAAATAAATAAAATCTTAAAAAAAAAAAAAAGATCTACATAGGGAAAAAAACAGCCTCACAGGATCACAACAAAAGGCCACATTTACTGAGCATCCATTATGCCGGGTACTGCGCTAAGAGCTTCATGTGTACAATCTCATAGCCACCACCGTGCTGCAGGTGGGAAACCGAGACTTGGTCTCCTATCTCGCCCACTTCTGGACAGAGAGCAAGTGACAGAAGGACAGATTAGAATGATGGATTAGAATGGGAGTCTAATCATTTGATTGCCAGTTCCATCTGTTGAGGAATTCTTAAAAGCTGTACAACAGCAAGCTTCTTTGATTTGCCTGTGCTTACTTAGAGAACAAAGATACTTTCTCCCCAGCTAAGGTAGCTGTTTGGGTTTGTTTGTTTGTTTGTTTGTTTGTTTTGGGTTTTTTTTACCTTCCCTAATCCATCTTCCAACCCTGTTGTGGCACTGAAGCGATCTCACTGTAGTCACCGGTGACCTCCTTGTCGTTCAATTCGATAGGCATTTTTCAGTCTGCCTTCTCTTTGACCTTCAGTGGCATTCGGTGCTGGCCCTTGAATACCCTCTCTTCCCCTGACCTCAGGACAGCCCTCTCCTACTACCTGTTGCAGACACCGCCATTGCTACTCAGCCGCTAACAACCCTTTTCACCTTGCCCATCTCCCAGTACAGCCTGCCTCGCGGGATGGCCGTGTGACTCAGTTCCGGCCAGCAGGACCTAAGAGAGAATCTGCTGGAGAACTTGTGAAACACTTTTTTCCTCTTTGATAAAGGAAATAGGCACACGAGGACACATTGCTCCATTGCCCTGGCTGATCCTATTGCCTGCTTGTGGATGTGGTTGTGTAAGAATATAATAATCTCCACAGTGGCAGCCATCTTGCAAACCTGAGAAGCTCAAGAAACACGCAGAGATGCCACCTCAGCCCCTGACACTGTGCAGCTATCTCCAACACTTCCCGCCGAGTACACAACAAACCTTCCTGTTGTCTAAGGCGCCCGTTAGTCAGTCAAACACATCCCAACAGATACAACCTCTCTGTCTCCTTGGCAAGCTTATTCTTCCACTGGACCATTCTCTGCTGAGTTCCTAAAGGCTTGGTCACAAATCCACTCCACTTTTCATTCTGCACTCTCTTGCAATCAATGTCACACTCTTAAACAACTTCAATGACCATCTACATGGAAATTCAATGAATGTCACTGGACACTTACGTGTAGGCTCAAAGTTCATTACTTTTAACACAGAGTTCTATTTTGAATTCCATACTCAAAATACAACTTTCTGGTTATCATTGCCTATTTTTTTAAAATAAGTTGATTTATTTGCATTTTTGTGGTTTGGACTTATAGAATTATTACTGAGGTCATGTGTAGAGTGTTTTTCTCCAATTTTATTGAGATGTAGTTGACAGAATATATTAGTCCAAGGTGTACCAACTCCTCTGAAATACCTCAAAGACACCTTGGACACAGCACGTGCAAAACAGATCTCATGAGCTTCCCTCAGAAGCCTGGTCCTCCTCTCCCAGTGCCCCCTTTCTCAGTGAACAGACCAGCCATGCATTTAGTTATGGGACCAAAAGCCCACCAGACCTAGGTAGCTCTAAGATGTATCCACTTTTCTTGGCCTCAATCACCTCTGCCTTTTACATGCCTCAGCAAATGCAACAGCCTCCTCATGGGTCAATCTGTATCCATTCTGGCTCCTTTTTAATCCTGTCTCAAATGCAGCCTGGGTAACACATACATAACCACTCGAAGTCCTTCAGTGCCTTCCTATTATTGGACTTGGGATAAACACAGGATTCCCAAACAGAGTCCACAACATCCCACGTGTTCTGGCCCACAGAAGTCTCCAGTCTCCTCTCCCACGCGGCAGCCCTACTACGCTGATCTTCAGTCCCACTGGCTTATCAGACTCCCTTCGGACACAGGGTTCTTCTGCCTGAAGCCCTGCCCCTGTGGGCCTTGTTAACGTCGCCTACTCACCCCTCAGTTACTTCCCTGGGGAAGCCCTCCCTGACCTCTTCAGTAAAAGGGAAATCTCCTCTTACAGGGTTTCATAGCACAACGTACATCTTCCAAAGCTCTTGTCACGGCTGAAACTTTACATTCATTTTTATAATTGTTTGATTAATGTCTTCAGTGTCTTCTCTCTCCCCACCACCAAGTACCGTATGATAAGCTTCTTGAGGTGAGGGCAAGCATCAGTTCTGTTTTGCTAACAATGATGTCCCCGGTTTTGGCACATAGTACACGGTCATTGACTCTTTGTTGAATATGGAGATGACCCTCTAGAATCGGAATTTTGTTCTTAAGCCATCAGTGAATTCTCAAGTGCAGGAGTTCTGGGCTACTTTCTCTTATACACCACCCACTGTTCTCCACGTGTCTGCTACACAGCCCTGCTTCAGAGTAGTTCACTGAGAGTCCCATGAACAGAGTCCCTCTGTTTAAACTGTTCCCCTTCCCAGGAGGCCCTACTTACCAAACCAGTCAAACTCTACCCATATTTTAAGACCCATACTTTGGCTCAAGTGGCATGAAGCCTTCCCTAATCCTTTTAATCCAGAGTTCTCTTTCTGATGAATTAACCCTATCTATAGTATTTATTTTGTAAGTTTCACATACTTATTTATACTGTAAACTAATGATTCATTGTGAATATGCCTAGTCTTCCCAGTTAGACATAAGTTCCACATAGCAAGCCCCATCTCTTACATTTCTGATGGCTTTCCCGATGCCTAGAACAGGCCTGTGTACCGAGGATTTGCCCGACAAACACTTGTTAGCTGAACAAGGTCTGTACTCCATCCCTGATACACAAAGACCGCAAGGACCAAGCTGCCCCCTGCTGTCTCCCCCAAGACAAATTCAAACAATAAGATGATGACCTCCCACTTCGTCGCAGAGCGTCTCCTGGTGGATATCACCTCACTCCTTCAGAGCTTCCCACATCACAAGACTGGTTTGGGGTTCCAAATGTAATTCTTCCTAGAGGATTCGTTTCTGGCCATCAACATTCCCCCATGAATAGATGAAGATACTGACTTAGACATAACAGGATTCATTCTATCTGATCACGGTGGTCTCCCCGTGAAACATTCAACTCCACGAAGAATGCAGCACACTGTAGCAATCCCACTGCTATTTATTGAGCACTTACAATGTGCCCATCACTACTGCACTAAGTAAGCACTTCACATATGCTCGATTCATTATATCCTCGCAACACTGTAAGGCACTGCAGGAAGAATTATTCCCATTTTGTAGGAGCTTTACAAGGGAACTTGGTCTTAGGGTGGTTAAAACTTGCTCAAAGTCATGCTAACTGGCAATTTGCAGGTGAGCTCAGAGGTGAACCCACACATGTGGCCTCAAACCACATGATTTTACCTGCGCTGCTTTACTGCCTCGCATCTTAGAAGTTAGGGCCAAAGCCTTGTGAAGAGACTTCAATTAACTAAATTCCAAATGAAGGGCTTTTTTCCAGAACATACTATATAATATAAATGGCATTTTGAGGGTACTTTACGCCAAAGAGAGTGAGATATGAGGTATAACTTCCAACATATATACATTTTAATTAAACACATATAATAATCATAAGGGATTTCATATTTAAAGGATGATATTCCACACCAGAAGCATTTCATTTTAAAATGAAAAATACTTTTTTCCTCATCCTGAGTCAAAATACAATTATTATTTACTATGTAATTAAGTAGAAAGTTGAAAACAGTGCCACCAAATTTGTTCACTTTCCAGATAAACATTAAAATAAAAGTAAAAATTGTCATATCTCAGCATGTGACTCACAGGCAGCCCCTCTTTAGGGCAGTTTCCCCAAGTTCATCTGCAGTTAAACTGATGAGTGAAAACCAAACAAAGCAAACATGTGAAACCTGTCCAACATCACTGGTAATCAAAGAAGTGAAAATCAAAGCGAGATATTATTTTTCACCTGTCCAATTCCATATAAATTTTATGATAATACTCAGTGATGGGTTAAATGCACTTCCATATATAATTAGTGAGACTACTGAAATTTTTTTCAAGTCCTTTAATCAATTAACCCCTCTTTTATTAATTTATTCTAAGAAAATAATCAGAAATGTAATAAAAGATTTATGGTCAGGGATACTTGTGTGGCATTAGAGTAACAAATTCACAAATTATTAATAATGGTTTTCTTTAATTATTAAATTGCAGGTGATTTTTATATTTCTAATTCAACTATTCCAATATACTTTTAGTCAATCAATTTCCAGGCACTATTCTGAAATTGTGTCCCCAAACATTCTGAAAATATCACTAGCTTGCAAGATTACTGCTAATAGCAACAGGCAAAGGAAATTTATTTCAACTCAAAACTTTGTTTTCCAATACATCTTCATTTGTCTATCCACCAAGCAAGTTCTTCTCGCGTGAGAATTTCCAGCCTGCTCCTTTGATATCTTGCTTAATTATTGGTTTTGCAGTGAGTCAAGCCACCTGAAGTTCCCCTACCTGGGTTCGATGTGTACTGCATTGCAATCATTAGCATGGAGGATGCGGAGAGATTCACGTGGGCAGGAACTCCTTCTCTCCTTGAGGAACCCACTGAAACCAAAATATTTTTATTAGACTCAATTAATATCTGTATATATTAATTTTTACTTGCTACTTTGCCTAGAGCATGAGAGCTAAGCAGAAACTTTTTCTGCAAGCCCCATCCAAATCAATGAAAATTTTGCACAAATAAAACTACAAAATTTGTCCTTGCATACGAATGCTACAGTTATCATCAGAAGCCAACATTTAGTGAGAATCTACGAGGAGCAGGGACAGTGCCAGAACGTGCTGTAATGGCTTTAGCAGAGCTGTACTTAGACGGGATCTCTGCTCCCAAGATGCTTGTGTCTGGGTGGAAAAGAAAGAAAAACCAGAGTCCTCCATGTCCCAGGTATAGAAGCATGTTGAAGGATATCCCCTTAAGAAAGTAAAAATAAAAAGTTTCTGAACCCAACTTGACTATATTACGCTTTAGAGATGCAAATAAAACAATAGTCTACTTATAATGGGTACCTTATTGATGTAGTGACACAAATTTTAAATCATGTATTACAAAAAGTTGTATGTTAGTTTAAAAATATTTCAACTCTCAGTGTCATTAAAACATTTTCTTCAAACCTTACATGTAACTTAACCATTACCACCTTCATTGCCGTGAGAACCACTTTTTTATAATAATTTTCCAAAGTTTTCCAAAGCTCACCATCTCCAGACCCGTCTGAGTTGTCTGAAGCAGCGCTTTTTGGCTCCGTGAATAACACTGCTGCGGAGCGTTTTGCCCTGTCCACAAGCATTAATGGCAACGCAAGCTGGTTTCTTCACGCTTCTTATGGCTGAACAATTGTGTTCTCCGGGTGATAACCACTTAAGACATCTTTAAGCAGCTTGTTTACAATGACATCCAACTCTACATTAAATTTCTTTGTCTTTTTTAATAGGATGTATCAGGTAACCCCAATAAACATTCAAACCCAGCACTGATTGAAGTCATTCAGGGTAATACATTGTCCCCAAAGAGCACTTAGTTATTCTAAAACAGCAATTGACACAATAAAAGAAGCTTTAAAAAGACTCAAATATAAAATGAATTTCTTTTTTCAGGGATAATTGTAGAAGTAGGAGAAACCTCTCCTCATATTTGGGCTTGTATGGCAACTTGTCGAGGAAGCATGACCGGACCGGTGCTCAGGGAGAGCAACGCCAGTTCTCCATTTCCTGCAAACCATGGGCAAGACCACGACCGCCGACAACCGAAAAAGCAGATAACCCTAAAATCTGCTTTATTTTATTTGAGGTTACTCTATTCTATGTTAAAGTGTAATATGTGGGGATAATATCTCACCTACACCCAAAAAACAATGAGACAACTTATAATAAAACACATGTATAAAAGTAGCATTAAAACACTAATAAAAGTTTGCCATAAAGTAGATGAAGAAAATTTACCATGATTCTTTTTCTTTTTTACAGAGAAGACTTTGAGCACCACAATAGATGGTGACCATCGCAACAGCTTTACACAAATAAGCAAACCAACAACACAGGTCTATAATTAAGATGCATTTACCTGAGTTTGCTTTTATTCATCACTTGCAGCTGGGCTGCTGTTAGCCCACAAAGTACGTAATATTCAGATAGATAATTACTTTGGCTATACAATACATATAAGTATATTATACAAAGACATTTTAATAAAAATTATTATATAAATAATAATTATACAAAGACATGGAGATCAGTTCATTGCTCTTAGATGGTAAAGTTGATTAAGTAAATATGATTGATCAAGGAAAAAGGACTTTGAGCCAAATCCTAAAGAAAAAGGAAGATGCAGTAGTTCTCAGACTTCAGCCAGGGAGTTTGTTCAGGTTCAGCATTTGGGGACCTGGAGAGCCTAACTCAGTTTGGAAACAGGAATATGTTCTGTACTTAACGAGCACACCAAGTGATTCTAATGCCGACGGACCCTGGACCTCCACTGGAGAAGTATACTTGAGAGATGAGAAATGAGACAGAAAACGTGGAGTGTAAGGTGTCCAGGTGTGGGAGGAATAATTGCATGCTCCTTGTGCCCTTTGTTTAAGGAAGAAAAAGAAAGTCTCAAAAAAAAATAATTTCATATATATGTATGTGTACATATACAGATATATGTTCCTATATATATTTGTGTGTGTATATATTCATATATATATATATATTCCTTTTGGATTTCACCTTTGTTTAAATTCATCTCAAACTTTTTAATAACAAGCATTTCAGAAAAATGAAACCACCGTTAGGGAGGCTGAGAAGCTCTGTGCCTGGAGGCCTTTGTAAGTGGGAGAGATGCCCAAGTGCCTCAAATGATTTAGGTGAAATCTATTTATATAGAACAGCCCAAATTGTTCAGTGACCTTTGGCTGTCCCTTCCACCCTACAAATCCATGCTCTCCCTCAAGTACGGTCCACCACAAAGCCGAAAGCACTCCCTTGGCTCAAGCCCTAGGAAATTGGCTCCAGTGCTTATTATATAAACAGACAGTGCCTTGCAATTTCTTAGCCTTCTAACAGACGACATAAAATCATCGCAATTCTAATTTAATAAGCGCACACGGGCATACGTCATTTATTGAGTCTTGTTAAAAAGCATGATGTAAACAGATGTGCTGCTTGTCCCCATGAGGGTGCAAAAGGCCACAGCTACACACAATGATAGGAAGAAAAGAATTAATCAAACTTTCTAATTTTTACACTTAATATTGTGCTCAGAAAATATAAACAAGTTTTCGGACCTAGTCCCCAACCCTCTCAGTACCATTGGAGTAACCATTACCACCACCCGCTCCCTCTATGGACAACAACAATTCCTTCACCTGTTCCTGCGTTTCATAGTTCCTAGTATACTATCGTGTACAACTCTTATATGAGTCTCACCAAAACAAAAGTATATGGGAAAAGCCATTTTATAAGGGAGAAATCAAATTATTTTCCTGAGAACACCAACTTAATTATTAGGACTACAGTCCAAGTCACCTGACTTGATAGCCCTAATCACTTATTCAAAAAGTACTTTTTCAGCCCTGCCTGCCAGGCATTGCTCGAGGCCCCGGAGACGCAGCTATATACCAGGCAGGCAGGGCTTTGTCCCGATGCAGCTCAAATGCTGTCCAATAGGGTAGCCATAGCCACATATGGCTATTTAAATTTAAATTATATTACATTACATTAAATTAAAAACTCAGTTCATCAGTCTCACTGGATACATTTCAAATGCTCAATTGCCACCTATAGCTAGTGGCCATTGTATTGGACAACAGAGAATTTTACAGAACATTTCCATCATTGCAGAAAGTTCCGTGGACAGTGCTGCTCTACACAAATACCGGAGAACAAATATAAAGCAGGGCATGGAAACAGAAAGTGAGGGGAGGGCCTATTTTAGCTGCAGGGTAAGGAAGGGCATCTTGAAGATGTGCTACTTGAGCTGAGACCTAAAGACAGTGAGGAAGCAAACCATGCAACCATTTATAAGAAAGGCTTTTGAGACAGAGGGAAGAGCCTGGAGCAAGAGCAAAAGCCTGGCATCTTGATTGGACACAGAAGAGCTGGTGACAAAGCAGGAGGGTCCGTGGGGGCCAGATCACAGAGGGCCACTGAATTTGATTATAGGAGTGGCTGCAAGCTACTAGACAGTTTTGATGAGGGAAGTGACGTGATCTATTTATGTGTTTGGAGATTAGCTCTCACTTTGGTGGAGATCAGCCTTAGCAGGGCTAACAATAGAAGCAGGGAGACCAGTTCAGAAGCTACTGGACTGACAGAGATGAGATGGTGGTAAGAAGTGGTCTGCACTGGAAAACTTAAATAAACCCCACTAGCCTTATATTTGTTTAAGGGGTAAAGATAATGGAGTCGTCTGGGAAGAAGAAACACATTCTGGTGCTAGTTCTGCCACACAGCGGAACCATCATCCTGTACATGGCCAGACTGTCCTGCGTGGTTTAATGAATGGTCTCCGTGTTTCATGAGACAGGGAGTGAGCATAAGATACCCATGCCTTCAGAAGGGCATACCCGTCCAACATAATGGGAAGACTAAGACACCAGGACCCTGAAGTCTATGCAGCTTTAAAATATTTACAGACCGGTGAGTTAATAAAAATCATAGACACAGCACTGCCCATCAACATTGTGGAGGCTCTATGAGATCAAAACCTGTTATAACAATTGCTGTTGAGATAGAACAGACTCTAGGGGAAAAAAATCCCAAGCACCGGAGGATGGCCCCTTATCTCAAGCAATATTTAAGATGACAACGTTACAGGACAACATGTGAATTTGAGCAGATACTGGTATTGGTTACCGTGGAACTTGACACATCTGTCATTTGACTATGGATTCGGTCTGTTCACACGCGTGGGTAACATACAACATTCAAAGGCCATCCCTGCACATTGTCTTATGGTCCTGACAACAAACACGGGTACAGACAGGGGAGGTAATGATTATTTGCAATTTTACAGCTAAGGAAACTGAAGTTTGATGAGGTTAAGAGATGTTTCAGGAGTCAAAGGACAACAATTTGGCTCTTCTGGAATCTCATTTCAGAACAATCCTTCCCACCTCCACCCCGATTCAACAATAAACCCTGAGAGTATAGTAAGGCCTACTTTATAAAAAGCAATCATTTGCCGATAAAACAGATTTTATATACAAAAGATTGTTTAAATACCATCAGTATCTTGTGGGATTTTTTTAATTTATTAATTTTAGAGAAAGAGGGAAAGGGAGGGGGGAGACAGACAGAGAAACGTCGATTTTTTGTTCCACTCATTTATACATTCATTGGTTGCTTCTTGTATGTGCCCTGGCCAAGAATCAAACTGCAGCCTTGGTGTATTGGGACGACACCCTAACCAACTGAGCTACCCAGCCAGGGCTTTTGTGCTGGTTTTTGACTGTCTTTTTTGACATATATTTATTAGATTTTGGAAGATCACAGTAACACAATACAGACATATCCTTTGTAGTGGTAATAAAACAAAAAAATGATCCAGGGCCAATGGTGTGAAATCAAATATTCAGTTAACTCAGACAATTGTTTTTAAGTCAACGCAAAGACCTGAATGAACTTTTGTTTTTCCAGAGGTTAAATGACTTGGGAGAAATTTAACTTGGAAAAGAAACTAGACGAGGCTGCACAGCCCTGGCTACAAGATGTACTAGCAGCGTCTTTCACTGATAAAATTGTGCAGCATTATTATTACCTTTGAAATAACACCCCCTTCACCAATTAATGTTCATTTGGGATCGGCTTCTTCTCTTCTCTGCCAAAGTGCCATCTTCCCAACATCCTTATTTCAACTCAGTCCACAAATCACAGATTTTTTTTCAGAAAAAGAGAGGTTTCCATGGTGAAATGCAAATGACCTTTTCAATTCTTAATAGCTCCTTAATATATATTTTTTTATGAACAAAGCCTATTGCACAAACTTGGGATAAAAAGAAGTATATCTTATTTATGGAAGAATTTAAAAAGAAAGGCTATGTCAAAGGAAATTTTTATAATAAATTGCTGTTTGCTCTAGGCCACCCCAAAAGGACTTACTTAGAATAAAAGCACAGTACTTGGTTTATTGACAAAAATGGCATTAAGGACACAACTGATAACACTCACGGCTCTTAAACTGAAAGAGCTGTGACAACTCGTTAGACCCACTCAGAGCTCAGCGTCTTCTTCTAGCCCCTTCATGATATCACCATTTAATACCTGGAACTCTGCTCTCGTTTTACATTTGACCTTGTGAACGCCGTACCAAAGAGATAAAAGCTCTTCGGTTTTAAAGACTTTATCAAGTACTCAGAAAATGCAACACCCTTCATCCTAACATCTCAATTCTGACATAAAAATAGTCTGGAAGGAGTTAGACGCTCCTCTCTCTTTATAGTCAGAATTTCTAGACACTAAAACAACTTCCAAAAAATAAAAACAACAAGGATGCAAGCAACAGACACATTCTCACATCAACTCATTTTAACGTGATGAATCTAGGAGCCAATCCCTCTGCCTTTGGGTCTGTGTCTTTGCACCTACCTTGTGAAGGAACAAGTACAAAAGAAACACCTGACTCATTTACTAAAGTTTGGCTTTAAGGTCAGTACTACAACTTATTTTTATTTTTCCAAGATTTAAAGATGACAAAGGCTGGCTACTATTGAACCACAGGATCGGTGAAGAGAAACCCGTCAGAACTGAGTGACTAAAACCAGAGCAACAAAATAAATAAACCAGATTAACGATTGGGTTAGCGGGAGATATGTCTCTTACAGGAAATAATGCCGATGTTGTTTAGCCCAGATTATTAATGCCAGAAAATAACCTCAGAGATGGAAGACTTCTTCCAAACCCCTCCTTTACAGTTGATGAAAATGGAGTCTCGGAGACATTAGCGACTTGTTCATACCGTTAAATGAACATGTTACTCCCAAATAAGCACCAAAATTCACACCTGTGTTGTAAACTCGATTTACTATTTTGTCCTCCTTAGTTGCCATGGTTCACAAATTTAAATAATTTAGAATTTCAATGTGACTACAAGGCATGTTTTGGGGTCCTTGTTTCTAATTAAGTAGAAATTAATCAAGAGTGAAGAATCAAATTGCCAACTGTCACAATGCATGATCAGTCTAAAGTGTAAGTTCAGAGACCTGATATATTCAATGCCTCTCCCCAAATTATTAACTTATTCCTAAAAATTAGAAATACAGTGAACTGGATTATTACAAAGATGCAGCCTCACCTGCTATTCTTTTTTTTTAAAGTTTAACAGTTAACACATTTATTTTTTTTTAAATAGTTATCCAATTCCAAGGCTGTAGCCATAAACAAGAACTTGTCAGTAAGGTTACGCAGAACAAAAAAAGACAATGGTTAAATATTCTATTACTTGAATGGTATAATCAGTCTGCTAACTTTTTTTGAATCACTATATAATTTCGGCAGAAGTCAGACTCTTTGCTTAAAAGACATGAAAACTACAATTCCATGGCTAAAATTAAACTTGATTGTGAAAAACATAAATGTGGCTCAAAGATACATATCTTTATAGAGCAACAACTTTAATGAGATTATAAGTACATAACATTAAAACTGTGAAAACCGATCACTAGTAATTGAATGTGACCAATGAAGGTATTTTTGTAGAACCAGAGTTGAGGGACGGAGAGAAGGAAATTAACATTTACTGAACACTAGGCATCGTGCTAGCACCTTACCAATGTTCTAGGGTGACCGTCATCTCACCACCACAACAATCCCATGAAGCAACTATTGTTATTATTCTATTGATATTTTACAGGTAAGAAACAGAAAGGTTACTCAAGTTGCTTACGGTCACACAGCTAGTTTGTAGCAGAGCTATGATTTGAATCAAGATCTATTTGAGTCCTCAACCCATAATCTTTTCAGATTATTCACTGGAACACAGACTAATTCATAATCCATTTCTACAAAAAATGTGTTTGGAGGATTTTGATCATAAAAGCCACAACCCAACGATTTTTCTCTTTGCTCTTATGTCTAGAAAGTCTGAAGAATTAAGTCTAAAAAGTGAAACAGAATTTAAATCAGCTCCACATTTCTAATAGTACCTTGCCCATGAGTCTCAAGGCTTAGCTTTTGTCAACATGTTCTGGTAAGTTTTGATTCACTTTATCATCACAACACCCCGTGAGAGAAGCTGGTGCTGCCGTCATTCTGGGTGTGATGTTTCCCCAGAATGACCCGCTGAGCAACAACGCACAAGGGATTACAGCTGGAACTGAGCCTAGAGTCTACGTGTCCTGATGCTGTCCACTGCCCTTCTCAGCACACCCCACTGCCTCCTACTGCAAACCATAACGATTTCTACATTTGAGGCCACCCTCTCTCCACCTTTTTTTTCCTCAAGAGGCAAAAAATACCATCCTTCATATGCAGGAAATGTAGATCATGCCTTGGCATGTTCTTTCCTCCTATTGCATAAGATCAAACTATGCGAATAAAACAATTCTAAGGTATAATCATCTCCCATGTTTTTGGTTTTCACCATAATATACATGCTGAAATGACTGAATTTAAATCATAGCATTTGTCCATAGCAAGTGATTTCATTATAATCTTGAAAATCTATAGCCTCAAACAGCAAAAGCAATTTCCATTTGTACAATATATAAAAATAATCTATTAGGTAAGATTGAACTTACATATAGCCATTGGTAGAAAAGATGTGCTAAGATATTCAATGATATCCTTGTGCAGAAATGGAGGGAAGGTAGCTAACGTTGATATCATCGTGTAGGGCAAAGTACTCAGAATATCGTCACTGAGAAAGGGCAGCAAACATGTGGTTGTATAAAAGATCGACTGTCCAAGATCTACAAAAAAGAATTGAGGAATCAGTCACTGTATATTTTGCCTTTTAACAAAGTACACTAAGTATACATTCTAAGTTTTTATGAACTGATTGAAGTTGTAAGCAACTATTGCTTCCTGCCTATAAAGCATTCTGAAACCTACTGCTCGGTACACTGAGTGTATGACGTTTGCTCAATAAATGGCTAATGAATGATTGCATCAGGAAATACAAACATCTATTGCATGAGCTTTTCCTCAATACAGATCAACCTTTAGCGATACTTGGTATTCATATTGCTCTTCAGTTTCATAAATTAGAAGCACTTTCCATGTCATAACGAATCCTGCAGTCTCTCCAGCATTCTTACCTCCATTACATTTTACACAAGATAACTGTGTCACAGCGATGTTAAATTATTTTCTCACTGGAAGTTTTAGAAAGTCACAGGCAGGACTGGAAATAAAACCAGGCTATTTCTGCTCCATCGGCCAAACCACAGTCTTCCTACATCTGGAGTCTTGGGCAAGGCGGTAGTTGGCATCTTCCAGCCCAACGGCAGATTCAGCTCGCACCAAAGGAAGGAAGCTGTAAACTGATGCTGCATGACCCTGTGCACTTAGTTATCGATTGTCACAGAAGAACACGCCACCTAAATCAACATTTTCAAATGGGGATAGAAACAGTACCTACCTCACTTCATTAGAAGGGTCGTTAGGAGGTTTAAATGGGATAAAGGTAAAGTGTTTGACATAGCACATAAGGTGTGCTCCGCAAACTTTAGCCATTTGATTAATACTAATATTGTTACTATTATTATTACCTGCACAAGGAGTAAAAATAGAGGACATTTGAAAAAAAAATAACTATTTAACTTTAGAATGCATGTAGACCAAACCCACTGCACTGAGTGCATTTTTTATATTTCTGGGCCTCCCAATATATAGGTCATCAGCCGGGACGCGACAATGAGGACTTTGGTCATTTTCCTATTCATTGTCAAAGAAGTTATTAGACTTCCTCATTTTGCAGATTTACCTTCTTAGTGCTATTTTGTTGCCTAATGTTATTTCTGATTTTCATTAGAATTAATATGCCATCTCACAAGCGATCAGCTGTCGACAGCAAAGATGTGGCCACACTGCACACTGAGGAGCAAGGGGCAGTCAACCTTGGGTTCCAATTGAAGAAACAAAAAATCCACAGGTGGTTCACTAGGAATTAACTGAGGCTGTGCATAAAAAGACATCTCAGCTGCATGTGAGCCTACTTACAGAACATTAGCAAAGAAAGAGGCCTGAGAGCCCATCAGGAACATTCTTCATTTGAGAAGAATGGAAAAAGGCCTGAGGCCTGGAAAAAGGAAGCGAATGTCCAAGATTTCCTAAGAGTCACTATCTGAGCTGAGACAAAAATGTGACTCTTCCAGGTACAATGCACTGCCCTTGTGCACACACAGCCTCCAGCCCTCAAGCAGTGGCTCCCAAAGCTGGTGTACAAAAGTCACCCAGACAGCTAGTCAAAAATTCGGGGACTCTCATTTAGAAGTTCCATCTTGGGACCCAGAATTCCATGGCCCAAGCTCCCTCAGGGACTCTGTGGATCAGATCACCTTAGGGAAGCAATGCAGCACTACCTTTAACCTCTAAGGGATGGTTAGGGAGTTTCCCCCTATCTCCCAAGCTCTGTTATGCAGAACAAGAGCACAGTGTACAGGTAACAGTGAAAAGTCACAAAATAGCGGTGAGTATAAAGGCAAAAATACAAATTCTTCCCCCCAAATTGTCAAGATTTACACATTAACTGCAATTAAATGAGTTGTGAGTTACCACACTGAATGCTTTTCTCTTAATCAAGGAGATTTGAAGATAAAGAACAGCTGCCTTATCACAGCAGCCCCACCCTGGACCAGGCAGGTCCCCATTGCCTCAGGACTGGTAGTTAGTCACAGAGGAACAGCTCTGACAAGCTCACCACCCAGCAAGCTCACCACACTGGCTGCCTTTTGTTCAGAGTCACCTCCTTTACCTTCTGAGCTGGGACAGGATCACAATATAAGTGACTAGTCTTAAAACAGCTACAAAATTATATGATAAGCAAATTTACAAATTTCTACATTTTTTATATTCATTGTATTATAGAATCGTAAATGTAAGCAAAAACAAATTCAATAACCATTACCTCATGACTTCTATGAAAGTAGATTTAAAATATTTTTTTCTAAATTAAGAACACATCTTACTAAATAAGCCATTAAGCATTCTCACAGGAGAGTTAACCATAACTAAAAGGCAAAATAACCTCCCATCACCCTCCCATTTCCCAAATTCCAATATTTCTGTACAGTGAAACCCCAGTTATCACCCTTCCAGAATCCACATTCTCAGTGCTTTCACCTTAAAACAACTGATGTTTTAAAAGTTCACTTTCTCACTTGTTACTACTGTGGCAATATAATTCCATTACAATTCTCTCATTTTTCTTCCTTAAAATAGTTTATTAACTTGAAATTATAAAGCTCAACTGTTTAACAAATTTTGTCATTAAATTTGAAATATGCATTCAATATCGTAAGTGCATCTGATTTTTTTTTTAAGTTTATTTTCTTTTCGTACTGTATGGTTTTCCATTTGATTCACCCAAACATAATAGTGAGTGGTTAAGTGGCGGATACTACTGTACTCCTTTTTATGGGTTAGAAGAATTTATTAAGCAATTGAGGTAATGAACTTGACCAAGGACACCCAGTAGAAAGGGGAAGAAGTAAGGCACTCGCTCTCAGGCTTCTGTCCGGAAGCACCACTGACACCGGGCGCTATACACCATACACAGCAGAGACACACTGTACCATTTGGCCAACATTTGGTAATTAAATATGGACTGTTACTTAAATTTGGACCAGTTCTTAGAGAGTTCTTTTTCATTTTCCTTTCTTTGTTGTTGTTTTGAGATTTCTTATCTAATCTCCTGGGTTTAAAGATAGGAAAAAAAGAATCCCAGAAAGATTTTGTGATTTGTCTCTCAAAAATCACAAAATTAATTCAGTGCCTTTGACCTGTTCATCAAGCTCCACCTCTTATATTGTCAGGTGGGAAATTTTTGAAATCTTAGCTCCCAAATCATTTCAACAAGAGTCTGCATGATAAGCAGTTCAGGGGAGAAGAGGTAAATTCCTGTTATACTCTTCCTCCTTTCCCCAGCTCATACCCGCTTAATTCGGACCTACTTGGATAACATCCCTCTGGCCTTAGAACAGCGAAATGTTAGGACAGAAAACACCATAATTAAATATCAGTATAAGAAAGGCTTTAGCCACACAAAGACTTTTCAAGCAATTTATTCCAAAAACAATAGCCTCCGGCTTCCAGAAATACACATGTACATTTTCAAAGTTTTCAATCAAATGCTCACCGTGTTGGCCATGCTGTAGTAAAGGAACTAGATCCAGGAGAGTCACCAAAGTCACGTAGAGGCCTTGATAGTCCAAAGAAGGGTAGTCTGACAAGTGAGCATCACGACTTTGCAGGCCACGTTCAGAGGGAGCATCTCGCAGGACGCTGTAAAGGAGGGAGCGAGTAACAGTAGGGTTGATGGAACTGACCTGCGGTCTTAGAGATGGGGTGAGTGGGAATGGCACAGGAAAAAGACACATGGTCATGGGCACTGTCAAATTGGAGGCATCTTGGTTTTCCTTCTTCCCTGTGCGGGACAAAATGCTGTTGGGGGGACAAAGAAAAAAAAGAGACAACAAAGACACAAAGAACAGCACATTACATTGAAATGACACTCTAAAACAAATAATAAAACACCAGATATATCCCACATAAGATGCAATGGCCACACCAGGAGCATCTACGAATCTAGTCCAAGTGCTCAGATACCAGTAACGCGAGGTTTCTTTTGTGGAAGTTGCATTGCATCTCATGTGTTATCTGGTTAGTAAGGAGCAAAAATATAAAAATGCATGTTTCAGTGCCAAACCCATGTTTTACAGTTTATCAATCTGGCGAAGGAGAAGTTTCCCGGAAGGAAAAACAACAGGTTTGTCTAACAAGTTAGGGCTTTTATTCTTAATTAAAAGGAGCTTTCAAAGCAAAGGAAGTTTTCAGCAACAGAGTCTTAATCAGGTAAATAAAAACTTGCAAAATATAGGTATGGCACTTGCAGAAACATGTTTTAGCAAAGAATAAACATGTGTGTTTATTAAGAAAGTCTTAAAAATCACATGTTTATTGCATCAAAATAATGTCTATATGTATATTATGATACTGTTTCATGACATTCTGTCAGTATCATCTGAGATAATGAGGTTTCAACAGGCATATGAATTTAGAAATAATACATATTTCTAAAATGTTAGCTAAACTACATTGGAAAAGCTGTAAAATAATATGTATTAGATGGCCATAGCATGTGTTTGTGAACTAATGATAATGGTTATTTACGTGTGTTTTTTTTAATTTTGCATGTTGGGGAGGAAACGTTTTATTTTATGAATACAAACACTGGTTTATTAAATAGTTACCTTCAAAATTCTAAACACTAAGCAAGCAGTACCTGTCGTGTAGCTGCATATCATACAGTAAGAGCTCATATATTACTGCTGCTACTTACGTTATTATTCAACAAAACTCACTAAAAACTAGAGGAAAGATAATTTAGAAAGTTAAAAAAATCTTTGATGGGAATAAAAATAAATTCTAAAAGAAACTGGCTTTCTTTTAGCCTTCAATTTTTAAATAAAAACCTTTTAGTAAAAGCGATAAAGCAGAAAAACTGTTATTTTAAAAACAGAAGAAATGACTCCATAGCCAAATGTTTAGGTTTTTTAAATGAGGTTATACTATTTATCATTAAAAACAACAGCTATACATTATAATGATAATATCTGCTACACTTATAACGTGCTTTTATATGTTAATCAAAATAGAGAACAATTTATAAATGTTTCATTACATAAAAATAACCTGGTTTTACACTTATTCTATGTGGATCAAACATTACTAAGTTCTTAGTTAATGATATTACATTTACGGTTTTACAGTGGGGTGAAGAATTGGTTAGTGTCAAGCATGCTTGCTATTCCAAATTTACATTTACTTTTATATACTCTTAGTGCAAAATATGTTACAATATAAGAAAAGTGGCTACATGCTTTTTATTTTCTATGTGCCTAATTTACCTCGATTTCCTTTGTCTTCTGTTACCCAAAGTCCAGGGAAAAACAATTAATAATAATAAAAATAATTTCAGAATAGTTATGTAATACTTCTTAGCAATAAATAACTTAAGATTTAGTGTAAGTTTTTTTAACTTTTAAAGGGCTTTAATTTACCTTTTTTGTGTGTGATGTATTGAACTTTGTAAGCTTATACTTTACAATGGGATAATATCAGCATTGCAGTTACCCCTGCCTGCCTACTTCCAACATAAATACCATCAGATTTTCCATCAGACTTTATACTTTGCTCATATAATTCAATTATTCCTAAAAGTACCACCTCTGAATGTTATATTGTTGATGATAAGCCCAATCACCAAAAACTATTTTAATCCTGTAGGGTTCTATTCCACTGACAATGCCTTTAGGTGGGTATAAATGAGAAATACTATTTCCCAAATGTCAGCCCTAAATTAGCCTACTACCAGCATCTTTTCAAATTTGCAAGATGCGGATCTTCGAGGAGTGATATGAAAAGACATTTTGCCATTGAGAACCAAATTTTCTGTTTATCATATATTAGTGCTATCCTTTAAGTACAGTGCTCTCGTCAGACTTTTCCTTGGTGGGGGAAATATAGCATATTGTATTTTCAAATATACATTAGTATTTCTCCAAAGTCTGATATAATTTGACAAACACTAGTAAGCCAACTTTGGAGATTCTACTTTGGTATTTTCTCCCTTCCTGTACGTGGGGGTTCCCCGATGGTAGCAACAACAGCTTTGTACATGCAGGGAGGGAAGAACGTCAGCACTGAAACAATAGGACTTCTCTCTCACTGCCTTTAGATTTAACAAGTGGTGAGGCTGAGAAAAAAAATGGCTGAAGATGAGTTATCCATGAAACCAGCTTTAAATCACCATTCATGTCTCAATGGAAGGAAATGTTTTCATTTGTGGAAAAACTTAAGAAAGGCTCATGAATAAATGTATAATGTATTGTGATTTTATGATGTTTTGTGAATTTTATTCAGAAAAAAAAACTTATTTCCCCAACCAAACTGTCTAGCTTGGGAACCATACAACCATCTTCCCCGTTTGAAATTCATTCCCAGAAGTCTGTGCATCCAGCCAAACAGAAAATTAATGGCGCCCTGCTCAGAAGAGTTTGACCCAGCGGGCAACCTTTCACCTTTCCCTCTCCCTCCTGAGATCCTCTTTATCAAGCATTTGCTTTCAACATCAGGAGAAATCGAGAGAAGATCTCTGTGGGTGTTGGTGAAGATGAGAAGTTGCCCCAAGGTATTTCTAGTGCAGAAAATTAATACGTAAAATAAACTTTCTATAAAATTATAAATGTTGAGTTGAATTTATGCACTGAACAAAATGTCCTTGATCATGCTATGCTCTAAAGCTACTCTGTGGACTTTAAATCAAATAATTTGAAGACCTAAAATTGTAATTCAAAAGAGTATTGAATTGAGGCTAGAACCCTTATAAAAACATATAAAACTTTTCTAAAAAGTTAGCAGCAAGTAGCTTTCCCCAAACTTAATGGTTTTTAAAAAGATGTCATGCTAGGAGCCTGAATGGCAGAAGAGAGATGTGGGGGGAGGGATTCTAAAAGAATGTTTGCCATAGAAAGACTGGAAACCTCTAAATGTTCTGCAGGTAAAAGGCAAGATCCTTAAAGAAGAATTTAGATGTTTAAAACATGGCCCCAGAGGGCTTCCAATACAAAAGGACAGACACCTCTGGAAGCAGTGAGGCGGGAATCAGACTAGATGATCTTCCTAATTGCTTCTAATACTAAAAGCAAAAACAAAAAACTAAACCCTGAAGTCGTATGCAAACTGTGTATCCATTCCTACACTGAGGTTCCTACTAAATTAAAATGAGTACAACTCAGCCTTCAGATGAAATTTTACCCAGACCCTCAGGTCACTGCTAGATGAAGTGAATGCTCTAGAAGGGTTCCCGCAATAGATGAAATTTGACCTAAAGTTAGTTCAATTCAACACACAGGACTCGCCTTCCACTAACCTGGAGTTTTGTTAGGGAAGCTCCATGAACTCTAACCTGAGTTTAACTGTGAGCTAAGTGGACATTGTGCACTATGCAACTGCTGATCTAGTCAGTTATGCTAAATATAATCCCTCCTCTCCTGGGCATTAAATTAACTGAAGGTAAACAGCTAGGATAATCTCTAGCTTTGGAAATGTATACACGAGTCCACTGAAATCACTGAGAGTTACCTGCACGCATGAACGCCAGAGGACTATTACTCTAAAACCGCAGTTCTTACTCCCATGAAGCTACTGGTACTGCAGGCTGCAGATTTTAACCAAAATAAAATAATTTCGACATCTTTGAGAATACCCAAATAGAAAGACAGAGGGTTGCTCTGTGAAAATTAACCTCTATTCTGTGTTCTTTCCTTCCCAGAATCTGAATTCTGAAAGCAAGACGTGCTTCTGAATGTAAAAATTACATAAATGCTATGACTGTCCAACCACTATGCTGTACACCTGAAACTAATACAAAATAATACTGAATGTAAACTGTAATTAAAAGATTTATGTATTATATAAAATGCAAAAAAGGAACCATCTGGTTTGTAAGTAAAAAATCTTACTGTCCATAATCTCAGACACCAAATACCTACACCATCTTGTTGTCTTGAGCTTTCTAACAGCATAAATAAAATACAGAAATATAAATATGATAGCCAGTTATGTATATACTAACAGTGAAAGTGATCATAACTTAGTCCAATATGTAGGACAATAGTTGTCAGCTCTGCATTTCCAGTTAACGAGAGATGAAAGAGGTTTTTTTTCTTAAGCAGAGGTAGGAAAAAAGAAGAAAGAAAATGCATTGGGCTCAGCCCAAGAGTAGAATCTCTAAGTACTGAAGTCCAACCCCTGACCCATGTCCTTTCCTTTATTCAACTTCACGTGTGTGGGTGTGCGTGTGCGTGCGTGTGCGCAGCAGGCTGTCAACTCCGCTCTGACTTGCTATCTGCAATGAATTGCTTGAGAGGGAGATAGAGCTAAAACATCTGGGAGTTGAAATACTGTCCACATCACCTCTGGTACAGCTCAACCTAACTTCCAAAAAGGTGGTAAGTCTTTGTACTAAACACTTCCTTTCTTACCTGAATCTCAAAGACAAGCCAGACTACTCTACGGAGTCGTAATGGATGCCAGCATCCCCAAAAGCCAAACCAAGTTGTCACTAACAGAAGTGGCCCTGTGTATGATAACTCGCAGTACTAAGGAGAAGCAGTACAGCATAATTGCTGAGAGCGAGTGCGGTGGATTAGGAGCACCAGCGTCAAATCCTGGTTCCGGCACTCACTAGACATTACCTCCGAGTAACTGAACCACCCTATACTTTACTTTCAATATTTGTAAAATGGGTATAATGGTACATTTATTTCATAGAATTATTATAAAGGATTAAATGAGAGGATACATGCAAAGTGCTTAGAACAGTGTTCGACACATATAATTACTATTATTATACAGTATTAGTATTACCATTAGTAGCCACTGTTGATGTCTCCCTTTAAAATGGACTCAGCTCAATTGCACATAATCTTCTTCAACAGCCACTTGAACAAAACTACCTTAACACCAGTTTCACCATTAAAACACTACCACCCGTGACCACATTCTAGTGACTCATCAAGAAAACGGAAGCTTCGTGTCTTGTACACAGGACTCCAGTACCCTAAATTTCTGAACTCTTTGGCACAATGACTACGACCTAAGCAGTAAGCTTCCAAGTGCCAACGAGGAGGTCAGTTTCTTTGCAAACAGAATTCAGAACGTGCTCCCTGCTGAAAAGTGCCTCTCAATTGGACAACTTTTGGAATTTGTGATAAAGGAAAGTGTTTGCCTTTGAGGAAACTGACCTCAAAGACAAAAGGAGAATTCAAGAGAACAGAATCAGATGCCTTGGTGTACAAACTTATCTGATTATTACTATGAAAACTGAGCTAATTATTCCACTGTAATTTGAAAAGAAGGGAAATACCCTATAACAAGGTCCTAAACTTATTCTGCAAGTATGAAATCCATGAATCTGATAAACAGAATCCCTTTAATACAGAGCAGAGGAATACAGAGCAGAGACACTAAGGGTTCTAAAGAAAAAAAGATATTCTAAAGAATAAGAATAAAGAGACAGCAGGGCTGCAGAAGACCAGTGACTGACTTGACTGCAGGAAGCTCCTTTCTACAGAGTGTTCAGTCTGCCCATGCAAAGCCTCAGACCACAGTGAACTCCAGTGCAAATACACTCATCCAAATTGGTGTTCTTTCCCCCAGCTAATTCCTATCTTACAAAACTTTTGTTGTTATATAGCTAAAAAAAAAAAAAAAGTAACAGGTCAAATTTACGTGTTTCCTAAATCAGACATGGAGTGAGAAAATCACGGTGATGGGAAAGGCTAAGCTTTAGAATTTAATGGGAAGTGTTCCTCTCACTTCTTGGATGTTATTTCCCAAACCACTAAGCTTGCCTTTGCTTGTTTTTCCTAATGAGATCTGTAAACCAGACAGGCCCCTCCTGTCTATGCCTTATAGTGGAGGCAGACAATATTTGTTTTTGTTGTCTGGTCCTCCAGAGAATTTCCCTATTAATTGTGCAGCACGTTGAACACTTAAAGTGTTCCACGGATTAAAAATAATTGTTATTACCATATATTATACTTCAAGAAATACAAAATACTACTGATAAAACTAAAAGGCTACATAATTCTGATTTTATTTAAGACTGTAAGTGCTTCCTATTCTTAATTTTAGCAACATAGGTTCTCCTTTTAATCCCACTCTATGTTTCTGCCAGACATGTAACTTTTATCGCTGTATAAAGCTCTTGATAAGACATCCAACTGGGGAAAGCAGGCAGTAGCCAGGCAACCCAACCTTTCTTTTCACTGAGGCCTGTGATCTGATCTGCTATATACACCCAGAGAACTTGAGTCCAGACTCTTCTGGCAGAGCACTAGAAACCATGAGGCCCTTCAAAACTTTCAGTTCGATAAAAATTTAGATCCCAATTAATTCAACAGTCCTACCTAATAATTCTTTCAAAGTAGAGGATATTTTAAAGCTTACCTTAACAAGGTCTGAGAAAAGTATTTCAGGGTGTTTGCAATATCTGTTCCTGAAGGTACAGGGTAAATGTTGTGGAGAACCCGGTTATGATATTCCTGTAAGTACCGGATCTTGGAAGCAACTAGATAGAAGCAAGCAAAAAAAAAAAAAAAAAAAAAAGAACGAGAAGAAAAAGGAGAATCATCTTGTACTATGTAGTAAGTATACAGCATTTTTTTTTAATGATCAGATACAGGAATTTAATCAGTATTTTAAGGAAAATATGTAAATTTTTACTGGAATTCCATGACAGAAAGAGTTACAAAAGAGCTTTAATTCTTTATAATAGTATTCAGCACACAAAATTATTTGTTATCTGAATTAATATCCTTTTCACAAATTACCAATTACTTTTTTTAATCACTAAGAAAGGCAGTATACCACATCATTTTATAATCACCCCCAAGTTAGCTTATTTTAGCAAAATAACAATAGATATAAATCTCTGCCACTAGAGAATTATATTTAATATTACTTAACTAAAACTAAAGGAGAAAACTCAAAGGTCTTTCAATAACACTCTAAAAACCCTAAGTAAAGGCAGTCCACTGCACAATGGCATCAGTTGAAACCAGGCTTTTAACTTAGTAAATGATCATAAAAGCGTACTTAGCAAATGTGTGAACTGAGAGAATATTAAGAATAGATTGACTTAGTATTAAATAAGAACACAATGATTGGGCAGTAATAAAAATAGTAAAAACTGAATGTGACATTTTTCTTCCAAGACATTTCAGAAATTAGGAGACTTCCTAAGCTTTCTGAACTTGGCTGCCCAGATCTTTTCAAAATTCAAGAGGGACCAAATGGGCTTATTCACCCTCCTAGACCTACCTGGAGTCACCAGCATCGTCCACATTCCTGACCTGACCCTTGACCTGGCTGCAGTGATTGGCCCAGTTCTAGTCACTCCTCTTTGCAAATCCCAAGGGGCCATGATGATCAACGTTTCTCAGGTCTCCTCTTCCACAGAGCTCTCAACACTGTCCATTTGTCCTTTCAATCTTTGAGGCTACCAAAGGAGCCTTTTAGATGCAATGGCTCACCGTTAGCATTTAACTGAAGACACATCAAGTCCTGGAGAAGCAAGGCCGTGCTGTTCCCAACAGCCCATGGAAACAGGCTCCTGGATGCACTCTAACTGAAATTCTGGCTTAAGCAACTGAAAGAATGTCAAAAACGCTTTCGATAGGCATGGGACATAGAATCACAGAAGGATGAACCACCAGAACTGGGAGGACCTGAACGACCTTTTCCGTTTCACTTTAAAGATGGGGAAAGGAGGCACATTAGGTCAGTGGCAGAGCTAGACTAGCACTTACTAGCCCTGCCTCCCATCCAGTTCTCCTTGCACTTCGACACACTCTACAATCAGGCTCTGCAATGTGGTCAGAATGCGGGTGTGGGTGTTCACGGTATGACATCAAAGCAATTTTCCGCTGTTATGAGGTTGTTCACTGATTCTAAATCCCACATACACCATTTATCAGATGTCCTTTCTCTCTCTCTGACTACCTACACATTTCCATAATACGATTAGTATTTTCCACAGAAGTAAGTCTAGATTGCAGATAATGATACCTTGAGTGTGTATGGCACATCGCCTCTGAAGAGGACAACAAGGTTTTATCCACTGTCTCAATTAGCCTTGTAAGTGTCTGGTTGTAAATATTTTTTTTTCCTGAGATAAGGTAAAAATAAGGGATACTTGAAAATGTTTCAATTACATACTCTACAAAAATCCATTTTCTTCTCAGCATTTTTGATCTGCTGTTCATCCCCTTTATTAAATCACAGTATGGGGAACCCCCACATTAACACATAGTTTCAAGCCCCAGATATTTGAGATAACGTGCTAGGCCAGCATATGCTTTCTGCTCACCCAGCGTCACAATAATGTCCTGTTACTGTGACTTTTCTCAGCCTTTACTATTCAGTGGGTTTCTCATGAGTCTTCCAGGAAAACCATTCATCATTCCGCCACCTAAGAAAGGGCGCCGATAGGTTGTGGACAATAAGCTCAGAGGAAGAGAAGAGCCGTAGATCCTCCAATTCAATGCTTGCTCATAACTCAAGAGCTACAAAACTGTCCCTACACCCTGATAGCAAGCAGTCAGAAATGTCTGTGAAATAAATGACTGTTCTTCTCATAGTTCTGTTTGTTGGAATGCAGCGATGTCTACTTTCAGTGGGTACCCAAACATTCAGGGAAAGCCGAAACAAGAGTCATTTCCGTCTTTGAGATCTTTTAATATTTTACAAATGTCACATTGTATTGTTTTTGTTTACTTACCTGTTTTATTTTCCTACACCAGGTTGTAAATTTATTGAAGGCAGAAACTATATCTTACTCATATCTCTATCCCGTGCCTGGCACTTAGTAGGCACTCGATATATTTGTGGGATAAGTGAACGAGTGAATTATTGCTTTAATAATAATCCTTAGCACTTGGAGGTGTTTTGCATATATACATATCTGTCTCCCACACTAGACTGTTGACTCTTTTTATTCCTAGAGCCAGGCATCTAGTAGGTGCTCAATAAATAATTGATGCGTGAAATGGAAAAAAGAAGAAAGAAGGGGGGTGAGAAAGAAGAACAAAGTAGTGGTGAAAATCATGAAAGACAATTTGTAGAACCAGTTGGGAAAATGTTTGAGCTAATTTCTGCACTGGCGAACGCACAAAATCATAGATTTATTTCACTTTCACACAACGATTTGACAAGAGCCAGGCAGGCCCCTGACATACAGCGACGTGCAACAGTGTTGAGGCTGTGATTAAAACTCAGTTACATTTCAGCTTCGCACAGAAGAGAGGTCATCTGGCTGCTCACTAAGCCCATGTGAGCGCCGGCAGCCTCGTCACAGGACACAGTTCTTATTTTTACTCCAACACTGTCCGTGAATATTGCTGCGGACACTCAAGCAATTGGGCTGGATGGACATAAACGAGTTATCTCCAGACTCAGCTGACCTTCAGGCAGTCACCGTCTCATCCCTCTGCACACTCTTCGAAACTTCTTCTCATTACACTTGAAGAAAACAGAGGCCATCTGCTGTGCACTGAATGCCCCGCACCCAAAATTCGTATATTGAAGTTCCAATCTCAAAACGTGACTCTATTGGAGATGAGGCCTTTGACGGGTGGAATAAGTTAAAATGAGGCCCTTAGAGAGGCTCTAGTATAGTCTGACTGGTGTCCTTATTTTTCAGAAAAAGGACATCTGGACACAGAAGAGACACCAGGGAAGCAAGTGAAGAGAGAAAAGGCCATGCACGAGCCAAGGAGACAGGCCTCAGGAGAAGCCGAACCTGCCAACACCTTGGTCATGGACTTCTGGCCTCCAGGACAGCGAGAAAATTAATTTCTGCTGTTTATGCCACCTGGTCGGTGGTACTTAGCTACAGCAGCTCTATCAAGCTGACAAGTGCACTGTCACAGAAGAGACCCTGTGAGACTGCAAGTAAGAGCTGAGAGTCCAAGCCCTGAAGTCAAACAGCTCTGGTTGAGACTTTGGCTCTATCTCCCCTTGACCCCAGTTTCCTCATCTGTAAAATGAGGATAATCATACCAACTTCATGGGGCTGTTATGAAGAATAAATCACTTACTGTACCAATCACTTAGCATACTACCTAGAACACGCTCTGCATATATTAACTATCAAAAGCCTACCTGCACTGCCTTCCTTCCTTTTCCCATGGAACATTCATCAGGTGTCTCTGCTACACATTTCTCTAAGCACTCAAATAATGTTTGTGAAAGGGAAACCAGAACAACCTACTGTTAACCTGAAGTGCCCCTCCAGCTATTGGTCTCTCCATGCAGAGCCCAGATTATAAGCAGTAAGTATACTCTCTCATCTCTCCATCACTTCCAACTCTGTCATCCGCTCGGTGCAGTCTGGCTTCCACCTCCATCGCTGCACTGCATCTGCTCTTTCCACTATCAGCTGGAGCAGGGGTGTCAAACTCATTGTCACCGGGGGCCACATCAGCCTTGCGGTTGCCTTCAAAAGGCCGACATACTTTTAGGACTGTATACATGTAACTACTCCTTAACTGTTAAGGAGTTGAAATTACATTCGGCTCTTGGAAGGCTGATGTGGCCCCTGGTGAAAGTGAGTTTGACACCCCTGATCTAGAGCCTCCTTGTTGCAGAACCCAACGGATACTTTCCAGTCATCCTCAAAACTCTCTCCTGTTCGCACCCCTGACACCACATTCTCCTCGTCTTCCACCTCCCTAGAGGATCCCTCCCCACGTGCATTGCCATCTCCCCCATGACTTGATGTTTAAATGTTGGAATTCCTCCGGGTTCTGCCCTAGACTCTGTATTTGTCTCCATATCCTCTCCACAGTCGATCCCATCTACCCACAAGGTTCTCACACCTTCTGTGCCAACTGCTCTTAAATGTGCATCTCCACCCCAGGTGTGAAGCTCCTCTGACTCACAAGCCTCATCCATTCAGTTTCTCCACTGGAAATCTCAGAGATATCATAAGGAAACATGTTCAACACTGAACTTTTCTCCTTTCCCTCACCCCCCAAAAAACCTACCCCACCATCTACATAATTCAGCCAGTCACTCCAAGTGTTCTAAAAACCACCCTTGACAGCACCCGTTCCTTCTCCCTCACTCCCTTAATCCAATCTGTCACTAAGTCCTGTCGAGGCTACCAACAAAGTATACCTACAAACCATCTTCTAGGCTTCAGCTTCACGGTCGTTACTGGGCACTGCCATCTCCTGAGTGATTGCCAAAGCCTCCGAACTCATCTTCCTGGTTCTCTCTTGCCTCCCTCCAGTTCCTTCCCCTCAGAAGAGCCAAATGGATCTTTTAAAAATACAAACAGTTTCACCCTGACTGGTGTGACTCAGTGGGTTGGGCGTTGCACCACAAAGCAAAAGGTCACCAGTTCAATTCACGGTCAAGGCACATGCTTGGGTTGTGGGCCAGGTCCCTGGTCAGGGCACATACAAGAGGCAACCAATCGATGTTTCTCTTACACATCGATGTTTCTCTCCTTCTCTTTCTCCCCACTTTCCCCTCTTTCTAAAAATACATAAATAAAATCATATATATAGATACACACACACACACACACACAAATATATTTTCATGTAAATCCTTTGCCCCTTTGCCCATTGCCCTCAATAAAATCCAAAATCTAACATAGTTCCTCCCTATCTTCCAACCTCATGTCGTACCACTAGAACTGGCTCTTGCCCCAGTTTTTTAAACACACAGAAAAGGGTTTTGGTTTTTTTTACCTGAAAACCTCTCTATGTACTTGCCCCTCTTCCTAGAATGCTTTTCCTGTCACACTGTATCTGGGTAACTCCCACTCACACTTCAAGGCTGACTTCACGTGTCACTTCCCCGCAGAGGCCTTTGCTGGCCTCCCTGTCTAACTCGATGCCCTGACCTCCACCCACACTTTTCTGTTTTAAAATATCCTATTCTATTTTTTTTCACAGTAGTTAGCACAATTTTTAAGGATATACTTCTTTGGGTGATGGTTGACTCTCTGTCCCAAACAGACAGTAGTCTTCAAAAACTAAGTCTCTTGTCCATCACCACGTTAGCCCAGTGACCAGCGGGTGCTGAATTTCCTGGGTCCTAGCAAGGATGAAGGAAAGGAAGGAGAGATGAGGAGAGTGGATTGAGGCCGTGGTTAAGCTTTGTGTCTTTGTGAAAATAGCCAAGAAAACCAATTGCTAAAGCTGTGATGCAAATGAGGAAAACCCAAAAGGGGGAGCCTGAGAAAGGGCTGGTTTTCACCCAGGCACACACGAGTCTGACCTGGACGCACTGCTACTTCACTACGCATCCTGTCTTCACCAGGCCTTCAAAGCTTTGCTACATTTTGGGAGAAAAGGCCGCAAAACTCGGTCATTCATTTGAGCTATATACAAAAATACTTTAACAAAATTGGAATCATATAATACAGAATTTTTTAATAGTTTTTTTCTTTCAATCTTAAGCATTTTCCTATGTCACTAAATATTTTAAGAGCAACATCATTCCTAATTTTTAATATTTAATTATTTATGCTCATTACCATAAAAGTAAAAAACTCACAGAAAAATAAAAACCTAAAGGCCCACTCTTCAGAGACAACCGCAGTTAACATTTCAGTGTATTAGACTTCTAGAAAACTTCCTCTGCATAAATATACATTTACAAAAGTGGAATTTCTCTGTATGTAACATTAGAAGCTGCTTTCCTCATTTTCTATATCCGAAATACACTTGCACATCATCGTCGTAATGTTTTATAATTTTCCCTTATGTACATGAGTCCTAATTTATTTCATCAATCTGGGGTTATTAGTTGTGAAATCTGGGGTAATTTTTCACTATTCTATTCAATGTTGCAAAGAATATACTTTTAAATATGAGTACTTATCTTTAGTGATCTCCTTAGGATAAAATATTAATTGTGGAATTGCTGAGTCAAACAGGAAATACTAATTTTAAAGCTTTTGCTAGGAATTGAGACATCTCCCTTCAGAAAGACAGTATCTCCTTAGGTACTACTAAGACTACTCCGGTTTTTCTTCAGATCATATAAATCTTTCGCCTTTTACACACTACTAATATATAAGAATAATAATGTTTACTGAATGTCCACTATTTATCGTGTCCTCTATAGACATTATTTTTAATCCTCACAATAATTTTTCAAAGTAGTTATTATAATTTCCACTTAAAGGTAAATAAACCAAAACTCAAGAAGAGTAAGTGACTTACCCAAGCCAGTAAGCGGCAGAACCAACAGCTTGGCTCTACAACAAGCTTCTCCACCAGGCTATGTTGCTCTTGCATTATCTTTATTAGCGTAAAAGCATTTAATTGTATGATAGAGCATGCGATATTAATTCTTCCCTTATTCTATTTGACATTTAGGTTGTTTCCAATATTTCATTAAGTAACACTGTGGTAAACAGACGAAATATTAGACTAAATCTATTTATTTCTTTAGAAAACACAAAATGAAACTTGTTTGCCTCACTCATCCCGCACTTTTTTTCTTGAAAAATCAATTCCCTTTAATCCTTTAAGGCCCAGCTTAAGAATCACACCATTCATGAAGCCTCCTAATTGCCTCCAGTCATTATCGCTACCGTCCTTCTTCTGACCACTTATTATCTGCCTCAAAACTTCTATCACTTCATTATATAAATTTATCACTGATAATAAACTGTCCTGTACGGCTCCAGATTAGTCTTGTGTCTGCAAATCTAGTACCCTTAACAACTCTGTGAAATCTTTGAGGACAGAATGTGTCTTGTACAATATTCGTACCTCCCTTAGAACTTGTCACAATGCTGGGTGCAAAACAGGTGGTCGACCTTTACACAAGGGTTGAAATGAATTGAAAATTTAAATGTCAGCTCTCCTTTATCCTATCAATGTTCTCTAAATAAATTATTTAAGATTCTAATATAATTGACACAAATAAGTAATTTCCAAATAAAACTTGTTTCACATGTAAATAATGCAGAACCCTTTGGTGACTTGCTTTCTCTCATTTCTCATTCCAACAGAGCTCCAAATAGTCATTTTGCTTGACGTGTATTCCAAAGGTTTGTATAGCTTCTTCATTGTCATTTTTAGTATTTACTCACTTTCTTTTCTTCACATAGACCACTCATTTTACTTTTCACGTCCTGGGTCCTAAACCTGCTGGGCAAATGTCCTGGAGTTGTCACAATGTCCTGCAGAGAACACTGGGATGCAGCCTGAGCTCCCACCTTCAGCCATGTGTGACCTCGAGCGAGTCATTTAATATCTCTGCACTTCAGGGGTTGTTGTTTGCTTGTCTCGTTCTTGTTTTTGCCAAGTGAGAAATTAAAATAATATTTCCCCCACACTCTTTGCAAACATTGGTTATTAAATTCTGGTCACTAAAAGTAGATTTGAGGTATACACTCTAATTTCATCTTATTTTTTAGGTGTTTATTTACATAAAGCCCACGGCTTTATGGATTTGCTGTCATTGCCCCTTTTTAAACCATTCGTCTCTCTTCAGTCTAACCTTCCACTGAGAAATGACAGACAGAAGGAAAGAGTAGTTCATAAATTTGGATTGCTGTAAATATTCACAACAGCTAAAGTAAAAATTATGCATGATACCTTTTTCATTTCTTCTCTTAGAGTATCAGTAAGGAATTAGACATCCTTCTTAATACCCTTGAATATCTGTCTTAATTCGCTATTTTTGTGTCTCTCAAAGTCTCTCTTACATCCAGTAGATTCTACTTCTTGGTCCAGTTGGTTCTGTCTAGAAATCACATCTAAAATCTACTCTCTCCTTCATCCATACCTCAACTCAAACCTGCACGATCTTTTTCCTAGATTACTGCCATCACATCCAGACTGATTCCCTTCTGACCCTTTTTTAACGTGACATCCAAAGTGATCTTTCTAAAATACAAATCTTCCTCACGTCCTGCTGGCTGAAATCCAAACAATTAACTTACCACATCCAGTCCAGCAGGAACGGATCCCTGCTCATCTGTCAATCTTCATCGTCTGTCTTATCCACGTGAACCACACTTCAGCCATCCTGACTTGCAGAAACCCCAGCTTACGAAGCTCATACCACAGCTGTGCACACAACACTCTCCCTACGAGAATGCAGTCTGTACTGCTTTGCCTGGCCACCTCCTAACAATCCTTCAGAGCTCGGCTGTAGCCACTTCTGCTATAGATAACTAACGCTTCCCACCACGAGCTGCATTCGATGCATCTCCTTGGCACTTTCATAGCCCACAGGGCTTCCCTCTAGTGGGGCACTTATCACTCTATGTTATAATTATTAACTCAGTCACTGTTTCTTCAACTGGGCTATCAGATCCTTGAGGTCAGAAACTGTCTCTTTTATTTTTGTATATCCAGCATTTAAAGAGTGCCTTATCATAAATAAATGTTTGATGAATGAATGAAGGAATGAATGCACGTGTCACATGATTTATGGTACAACAAAGCAGTTTAGAATTTATATTCCTTTCATGGATTAGTTTTGGATCTTGGATATGACACTAAAGTTCCCTGTACTCCTTTTTCTATTACTTATAGGAAAAATAATTTGTATCACAAGAACTAATGTATCACTTTCTTCCAAAGCCCCCAGTTCCACTACTGGCCATTTTGGGGTGTGGGGTTGGTCTGGCTGAAAGCCAACTGAGGGGCTGAGGATGGACTGTGTCTGTAAGGATGGAGAGAGAGAAAGGAAGACCTATTCCAAGAGTCAGAAGGGCGGACAGAGAGCCCCTTTCTCAGCGACTAACTGCATGAGGAACCAGGCATGGCCTTGCAGTCAGAGGGTGTTATGCGCCCCAGTCGCCCCTGACCAGCTCCGAGAACAGTCAGAGCAGGGGAGTACAAACAGTCCTCAGTCTCTGAGTCAATCTCAGCTGAGGATTAGAGCTATGTCCCTCTAGGTGAAGAAGGAAAGTGAAACACCATTCAGAAAGGCACACCCGCAGGAAGGGCATTTTGGGAAATGTAATTTTAGAAGTAGAAAATATACAGGCTATAGCACAGTTAAAATCGGCCCTGTTCTACTCAGAACAAGTTAGGCTGTCCCTTCCTCTGTTGGACGAGAACCACAGAAAAGAACCCCTGTGGGCAGAAGGTGCCCAGACTAGCTACACCGTTGGAGGACACATCTTGAACTCCTAGCACAGTTAAAGAGCTCAAGCTGAGGGAACTTTGGCTGGAGGATGTGATAGAAAGAGACCAGAATTTGGAGTCCTGTCTAATACCCACTAAGCCTGATATTCAAGTTACCTGTATCCTTTTAGCCCAATGCATTTAAAAGTACTCATTAGTATAACTGCGTCTTCTCACTTTATCCTTTATTTTCAAATGGAGCTCTTCTGGGAAAAGGAGTTTGGGGGTTTTTTTATTCATCAACTTCTCACTATAGAAATTTTAAACACATACAAGTAGAGAGAAAAGCAAAATGAAGCCCATGTACCCAACACTCAACTTTACTAGCCACCATCAATTCCTGTCCACAGTATTTTTTTGCTTGAATATTCAGAGCAAATGCTGTTAATCAGATCATTCCACTTATAAATATTTCAGTTTAATCTCTGACTAATAAAGACATTTATAACATAATTGCAACAGTGCTACACACCCAATAACATGAACAAATAAATCCCTTTACGGCAGGAACCAAACAAGACCTGCGAGGGGCACGTCACCAGTTCCATACGCACCCCTTCCCTTCCTCACTCCCTCCTGCCGTCACAGCTACAACCTGCACTTCCGCAAGGGCACAGACAATATGGGCCTGTAGCGTCTTCAGTTTCACGTCCGCCCCCGCGTTCCAAGTTCTCCAAAACTGTCCTCATTTATTTCATTGTACATCTGTAATTTTCTGTAGCCACTACAAGAGACTCCTCACTCTCTTCCTCCCCAACCCCAACAACTGGAGCTTCACACACACACACACACACACACTCCAATTTACTGATGGAAAGATGGAGGAACCAAGAGTTCAAAGCATATGGAAAAAGAGACAGGTGTCGTTTGAATTCAGGCTCTTCTACATACTAGCTATGAGAACTTAATAATAATAATTTCTTTGAGCCTCAATTTCCTAACCTATTAAATGGGGGATTTAAAATATTACATGTATAAACTCCTCAGTACAATGGCTGGCACATGGTTGATAATAATGGCCACTATAATTAGCAGTTACATGTGAGATCCTTCTCTTTTCCCTTTCCCGGTCCAATACTCTGTCCCTGTGGAGTAAGAAAACCACAGCAAAGATCTGGCATCAACCACATCAATAATAATCCCTCACACACACACAATCTACTAGTGCATTTGGTACTGAAATCCAGTTCTATTTTAAAGAATACAAAAGTAAATATAGCTAATAATAAAGATATTCGGAACTGGAGATGAAGGGAGAA
The DNA here is from genome assembly GCF_022682495.2 of Desmodus rotundus. Classification (NCBI taxonomy): domain Eukaryota; kingdom Metazoa; phylum Chordata; class Mammalia; order Chiroptera; family Phyllostomidae; genus Desmodus; species Desmodus rotundus. The sequence continues at coordinate 129,592,566 of NC_071393.1, read as the reverse complement.
CAATGAATGCCACCACACATTGTTTGGGAGTTCTAGCGAGGAACCAGAGTTCTTAGGAAATCCTTGATCAAAGAATAGCCTCCTTCTTTGAGGACGGCCATCCTCTGTAACTGAAAGCAAAACCTCATACAGATTCAAATGAAGGGTGAGGGAAAAGGATACACAAGTTTAGAGAGCCAAAACAGTTGAATCTCCCCTCAAAAGCAAAAAAAGTCAGACATCACCAATTTCATTGTTAATTCTTCTAAGTACTCACATACTTACATGTATATTCTTTAGTCGGTTTTAGTTCCAGGTGGCAAACTTTACCTGGCACTTTCAGCAGATAGGAGAGGTCAACAAAGAACATTCCCGATCTTCAGCAAGTGACTCCATCGCTGCCATCATCATCATCATCATCATCATCATCATCAATTACACTTGTCTAGCCTTTACATTTTTCAAAGCACTTCCATATACATTATTCAGTTACATTTTTTAAAGATTTTATTCATTTATTTTTAGAGAGAGGGGAAGGGAAGGAGAAAGGGAGAGAAACATTGATGTGTGAGAGAAACCTCGATCAGTTGCCTCTCACACGACCCCAGCTGGGGACCTGGCCCACAACCCAGGCACTCAATCCACGGAGCCACACCAGCCGGGGCTCAATTACATTTTTGAGTAGTGAACTTGTAAAAAACTTGTCAGGAATTAAAGGAACTTTACATGTAAAGCAAAAGTTAAGCAGCAAAGGTGAAGGAAAATACATAAGTGATTTCATTTGTTTACCAGACATTGATCGCACCCTCGCTAATGCACTAGGCACTTTGACATACGCATAAAATCAATAACAAAAAGATACAATCCTTATTCTCTGGGTCCCAATAACAGTAACAATTCTAAATTCTGACTGTTTATGTTGTGCCAGTAAACATAAAAATAACAGTTGTATTATTAGTATTAATCCCATATTACCAATGAGAAAGCCAAGGCTAAGAGAGGTTAAGTAACTTGCCCAAGGTCACATAAGAGGTAAATAATAGAGCCACTTTCTGACATGTCACCTATAAAGAGAAACAACTGAACTAGTCGTAACCCACCATACATTTTTAGCGCATTAAAAAACACACAGATACCTAAAATCAGCCACTGTTTTCATGCATGAATAGTGACACCCAACCACTTGCCAAAGGAGAAAGCTTTAACATGGAAACACTTCACTTGCCAGAGATGCAGCACTTGCAATAATGAAAGGGGAACACAATTTGTCAGAGTCAAAAGAGAAGATTGCTGCCCCTATTTCTACTGCATTATTGGCCAGGAGAGCTTGTACTGGGAGCTGTGAAAGTCAGACTCATTTCATGGTGTGATGGAGAAAGTGGTAAAGCAGTGAATTTTCTTCATGAGAGTTTGTTGGGTATTAGTAATAATTTGAAATGGAATATGGAGCTGTATTTTATTTTCATACAATCAGGTTAGGTTATATAAGTTTTTTTTTTTTTTAATTATACTGGACAGCTTCCTTACATCAAGATTTTGAAATTGAAGAGTTTAAGGGGCCAAATTCTCAGTACCTCCCATCCCATCCAAAGAGTAACTCACAAGTTTGTACTTTCTTCCTGATGTGACAAGGAGAAAGTATTTGAAACTGCAAGAACAGGGTGGGTGGGGGAATAGGGAAACAAGAGTATTACCGATTTGTTCAAGGACTCATAAATCAAGATATATGAATTTAACAGATGAAAACTAGAGAATGTTTTAATTGCTTATTGCTAAACTGTACTAAGCTCTCTATAATCATAGATTTTTGAGGAACTAAAGAGCTATTTGGTAGAAATTAAATAATTTCAGAGATACACAGAAGCTGATGACCCTGAATCATTCTTTAAGTTTCCGCATCTAACTGCAAAACACAAGACATATAGGAATTATCAACCATCTGTCCAATCAATGTGGCTCCATTTCAAAAGAAAATGATCGCACAGAAAATAAATTATACTCCCTAAGAAGATGCGGATATCCCAGTGTTGCCTAAATAAGAAGATAAATTATAAAGAACATGGCCCTGAAATTTAAATGTCCGGCTACATGGACAAACTCTGGGAAATACTTGGGATCCTACTTCGCTGTTGAACTACGTTCTATCCCACGACGGTGCTGACATCCAAGTGGAGATTCATGATCGACCTGGAGTTAAAATTCAGATGTGCCGTGACTCAGAACATACTGCACAATTCTCAAGAATAATTCAGTCCATCATACCACATTTTCTCTAACTTGATCAAACTGAACAATGATGAAATATAAAATTATAACTCTTAAAGACTCTTTTTTAAAATTATAACATGTCTTTTGTGTTGACTATGTACCAGGTACTATTCTAAGCACTTAGCCTAGTAACTTTTACAAGCCTCACAACAATCTATGAATAGGTGCTGTTTTATTCCCCTGCCCTTCTTTTTCTAGGCATGAAAAAGCTGAGGAAACTGATATCAATTTCAAAAATCCATGCAGTCTGCGTATAAATTGTGCCCTCACTCATTCAACAAATATTCATGGAGGGTCAACAATGTGCCCAGTACTGGGGATATTCCAGAGTGGGAGACAGTGGCAGCCCCTGATCTCATGATGCTTATGGCAAAGCATCAAAGATGAACAATAGGACCACAAAGTTGTTTTAAAGGTCTATAAAGAACCATGCAGGGAGCTAAAACAGAGAATTAGAAAAAGGAGATTGGGAATGCTCTCTCTACATAGGGTGGTGTGGGAAGGCTTCTCAGAAAAGATCGTATTTAAGTTAAGACATAAAGAATGCGATGATGCTAGACATGAAAAAGATGGGAGAAAGCTTCTGGGTTAAGACCACAAAGTGAACACTATCATCTAAATCATGCACACCTGAAATGCCACCTAACACAGGAAAGCAAACAAAAAAAAGAAGAAGTAGAAAGATTGACTGAAAGCTGTTCAAGCAGCAAATGGATCCCTCTATTCTCTCCACTACTTCACATCCCTGAGAGAGCACCTCTCCCTACCTCAGTGGGGCTGGAGTCGTCTAAAGAGAACATAAACTAGAGGGTCTCTGGAATGAAAGAAACCAGACACAGCGGCAGACCAGGTAGCCTACCTGAACCAATGGGTTTAGTGGGTATGTAGAGTCTGAATACTGAATACAGAGCTGCACCAACCTGTGCCTGCCCCACCCAATGCCTAGCAGATGGACCCCTACCCTTCAGCCTGGAGACTGGAAGCCTCTTTCCTTCTCCTCCCTTCTGTGAACCTGACCAGTCAAAGATGAAAAGCTTGAAGACAGACAGTGATATCAGGGGCTTCCCAATAAATGGCCACCGATGTGCACAAGTCAGCTCCTTAGTCCCAACCCTTAACCATAAAGATAGCAAAGAATGTGCCCAGCCAGAGAAAACCACCAACATGGAAGACAGACCAGGAAGAACAGAAAACCAACTTGGAGAAAAACAATCTATGTAGGAGAAGAAAAGTTTTTTAAAAAAAAACTGTTAATAATAACAGAAAGATGAGATACTCTCCCCAAGAATGAATGTTGAGGTCCTATTTTAAAAAAACAAACAAAAAATGCCACCATTGCTGCTGCCACTGCTAGAGGCAGCTGTGACAAGATGAAGCTCATTGTTCTGGACCACTGTTCCCAGGCCAGCACATGGGTGCCAACGGCATCGGGAACCGCATGATCCAGTTTAACCTAAGACCAGACAAGTACTTCACTCCGGGGCTCCCCACCAGGAGTACCCCACTTGGCTGTACAAGAAGCTAATTGAGTACTGTAAGAATGGACACCTGTCTTCAAATACATGAAAACCTTCAACATGGACAAGTACATGGGTCTTTCTAGGGACCACCCAGAGGGTTACCACTCCTTTATGTGAAACAACTTCTTCCAGCACACTGACATTCACCCAAAAAACACCCACATTCTGGATGGCAATGCAGCTGGCCTGCAGGCTGAGTGTGATGCCTTTGAGGAGAAGATCAAGGCTGCAGATGGGATGGAGGCATTTGTTGGAGGCACAGGCCCCTGCAGACACACTGCCCTCAATGAGCCGGCCTCCGGCCTGGCGACCAGGATCCATGTTGAGACACTGGTCACGGTCTCCATCCTGGCCAGTGCTAGGTGCTTTGATGGAGACCTCACCCAGTGCCTATCATGGCCCTAGGCGGGAGAAGGGAGGGCATGGGCACCGTCGTGGATGATGGAGAGGAGGTAATTGTAATCACAGGTGCTCACAAGGCGTTCGCTCTGTACAAAGCCATCGAGGAGGGAGTAGACCACATGTGGACCGCGTCTGCCTTCCAGCAGCATCCCCACACCGCACTTGTGTGCAGTGAGGGTGCCACCCTGGAGCTGAAAGTGAAGACTGTCAAGTATTTCAAAGGTTTAATGCTTATTCATAACAAGTTGGTGGGCCCCTTGTACAGTATCAAAGAGAAGGAAACAGAGCAAAGCCAGTCGTCTGTGAAACCATACAGTGGTTAACCTGGGCTAATCCTAGTCTCAGGTACCTCATGGGGACAGGCAGGTCTTTCTGGAAATTGTCTTCAGGACGACAGAATTGTATTTCTTTAATCCAGATGATGACTCCAGATAAATGGGTAAATTTACTGTTCTTGCAGCATGGGGCCTAGGCATGGAGTTTAGCTACAGGAGAAGTAAGTTGTTTGTAACTTTCTCTTAATCAGAAAAAAAAATCACTCCATAATTTTGATGGCTGCTCCACGCAGATTAGGGGCTTTCAGTTTTTTGTTCTGCCTCTGACTCCGTCCACATGTACAGTGCACCCCCGTCGGGAATTCCCACCATTGCGTGCAGATTTTCAGTTTGGAGAACAGGGGCCTGTTGTACTGGACAAAACCTCTTTGGGAGGTCTGGAAGCCCCTCTTGAGCAGGTCCGCCCCTTATCTGAGGGTCACTGATCCAGGTTGGTGAACAACCTCTCAATGTCTAAAATTGGCATAAGGGGCAGTCCCTCCCATCAATAACAAGTGCCTCGGAGAGAAGACGGCCCCTTACTTTCTTTCCTCAGTTTCTTTCTTTTTTTTCCTTTCTCTCAGTTGGCCTTTTGTTGAACTCAGAGGACAAAGAAGGCTTTTCTGATACACAGAGAGCCTCAAGTGGCCCAGCAACGTCAAACCCCTCTCCCTCAGGGACCCTCCAGCACCAGGAGGAAGGTGGAAGCCCATTTCCCACTGGAGCCCTGTGTCTTTGCCCCCAGGTCTCACGGTGGCTCCCCCTCTCACAGACTCATTAGTAAGGAGAAGGCCCATGGGGGCAGTGGACACTGGCACAATTTCGGGGTGGTGTTCAGCCAAGGTGACTGGAGCAAGCAGCTCAGTTATGAGTTTAGTCACAACGCATGAGTGACATGGTCTCCTACGTCCCTAGGAGCTAAGTACCAAGACCACATATAAATGCTTCTGAAGTTGCCTCTCCCACCTAAAATGCCCTGCCTTCTAACCCTCTCAGTTTCACCTGGCGTGCTCTGATGTTTCCAGAACATCAGGAAATACAACCCTTTGTCCCTTTGTCCCTTTGTCCCTTTATCCTTCGCAAAATGAATCTATTGCTCTGCCTTCCTTTTGCTCTTTTAAGTCTCCTCCTCCCTATCTTCGTGCTGGTTTCAAGCTGCTGCTGCCTCCAATTCTGGCGAAGGGCTTTCAGAGCCTGGCTCAGGACTCTTAAGTGCTGTGTTTGGTACCAGCATCTTGCCCTTATTTTTGTATACGTGACTGTGCAGTCATTCTGCTTGAAGCTAGTAGACTAGTGGGCTTGTTAACAATGTGCTATTTTCTATTAAATCTGATATATTTTTTTAAATGCAGAGAACAAACAAACAAAGGATCTTTGCAAATTAAAGATATGACCTTAGAAATAAACAATGAATAGAAGGGCTACAAGAAACAGTTGATGAAATTCTTCCCAAAGCATAGCAAAACACAATCAAAATAAGAGAGAAATGATCAATCTAGGAGGTCTGGCATCAAAATAAAAGGAGTTCCAGAAAAAGGCAACAGCAGAACCAAAGGGTTTAAAATCATTAACAAAGTCGTTAAGAAAATTTTAGAATATGGCAGACTTTTCACGTCTCCCACGAGGAATAAAAGTTGACACACAACAAGGTACATCATCGTGAAATGTCAGAAACTGATGACAGGCAAAAGATTCTGTATGTTTCTAGAGTTTTTCTTAATCTTCACCTGAGGATACGTTTATTGACTTCAGAGAGAAAGGAAGGGAGAGAGAGAAACGACGACGTGAGAAACATCGATTGGTTGCCTCCCACATACATGCCCCAACTGGGGATCAAACCTGCAACCAAAGTATGTGCCCTGACTGGGAATCGAACCTACAGCCTTCTGGTAGATGGGATAATGCTCTAACCAACTGAGGCATCCAGCCAGGGCACTGCAGATTTTTAACAATTTATATCACTTAGGAAAGACCAGGAATCAGAATGGCTTTGGACTTCTCAAAAGCAACAGAAGAAACAAGACTAATAATGAAGCAATGTCTTTAAAAGCCTGGAAAAAATTATTCTCAAAGTAGAAATCGATAATCAGGCAAGCTCTAAATAAAATATAAGGGCATGTTTAGACATTTATGGGTTCAAAAAAGTTATTTTCATGCATCCTTTCTCCTAGGAAAGACCCCGTTGTGCATCAGGTACAGACGGCAATCAGTCAAGAGCAGAGTGCTGTGGTCCGAGCACCAGACTGTTGGAAGCTGTTGTCACCAAGAGCCCCACGCCCGATATACTGGGATTTGTGCCCAAGTCAGAGTGCCTGGGAGAGTGTGCCCCCATTCTTATTCATTCCTAAGCCAATGAAGTTCCTACTCTCTTTCACAGTTTCTTGAAACAGCTAAGGACGCTCATTTTGCTTCCAAAGAATTCTACTTTGACCTACTTCTAAGAACTAGGGGTAGGTCATGCTGAGCTTAGGCAGAAAATACAGAGTCACCCCCTCCCCAGAGGTGCAGTACTTGGCTCACACTTCCGCATCCACCAGAAGCCCTGACTGTGGTGAACGCTGCTTTTCCCAAACTCACTCCCGACTTTGCTCACTGATGTCCCAGAAGCAGCCCTCCTCAAGGAGACTGAATTCAAAATCATACCCCAGGGAATCTATTTATCTTCATGACATGAAAGAGGGTATAAGTTACATATCCCGCTTCAAAAACAATATTAAGTATATACTCACATACCCACAACCAAGATAAAAAGACGATTTCCTGTATCTTCTCTGTATCTATCTCTTTGGTCATCCCCCTCACTCACCATAAAGGTAAATACTTTTTCTAACTTTTCTGCTAAGCATTCTCTTGTTTTTCTTTACAGTTTCATCCAATGAGCACATATAAATAGTGAATGTAAACACTGTATTATTTAATTTCAAAAAACTGAAGAACAAGCCCAAACTCGGTGGTGTAAGAAAACAAACGCAACATTGTCTTCGATTCAAATGTTCCCCTGTACTTACACATGTTGGCCATCTCCTCTCAGTGGCAACAGAGGGAAAGAAAGGACTGAAGGGGCTGCCATGCCTTCATCTTGACACAGACACGGAGTGGGTGAGTGGTCACAAGGCTGGTTACACAGGCAGCAGCCATCTGATTCAAGAAATGAATCTTAACTACCAGAGAGCAGAGTTTTAAAAAGAGTCTGGTTAAAGACGCTGAAAGAGGAGGGATCTTGGAAGAGGGTAGTGGCAGCAGCTTAGTTTTTTAATCAACCCAAACCCCTCAACTAAAAATAGATAAATCAAGGAGGATGACAACCCAAAGACTGGCTGATGAAATCTGCAACAGAACTAGGGGACAAAGTAGCCCTGTGAACCAATTATCAGAGGATGGGACAAAGGCCTGACAGCTACACACCCACGTGGTATCAGCATCCATGCCAGAAGAAAAAAAAAGAAGGCCTTTGGGCCTAGTGGCCCTCTGGAGAGGGGAACTCTTATATGGTCCACAGGTACTCACAGGAAACTGTGGCGGCCCAGCCCGAAAACAGAAGCCAAAGCAGAGCAGGTTCTTCGCGTGATAAGGTCGAGAGTGAGGGAGTGGATGCTCAGCTCTAAACACTAACAAACCAAGGCTTCGTTCGAGACAATGCCCTGTGCTCAGAAGCAGCTGCTAAGAATAGCATTCGCATTGAACAGTGTAAGGGTATTAGATGCAAAGGAGAAAGGAAGTCCAAATAAAAGTGGGGAAAGTCTTAGAAAGTACAAGAGCAGGGATTAGTCGAAGAACCTGAATGAATGACCACGGACATGGACAACGGTACGGAGGATGACTGTGGAAGGGGGCAGTGAGCTGGGTGGAGGAGGGCAAAGGGGGAAAAACTGGGACAACTGTAATAGAATAAACAAGAATAAAGAAAAGTACAAGAACATATAAGAGAAAATAAGAAGCAGAGACATGCACTACACAGATAAAAACTGTAACCTCATACTTTAAAACAAGCTAAAAGAAATTAAGAAAATGATTGAAACTAAGTTATTAAGCACACTGAAATTAGGTGAATAGAGAGGAGAGATTCTGAAAAGGAAGGTGAAAGAACTCTGGAGAGAATCAGAAATAAAGAAAATATTTTTAAAATGAAGACTCAATCACCAGAAAGAGGAATAAATAAACACAATGGACAATGCTTAAGAAAAATAAAACATGGAAAGAAGGAATTCTGCCCTGACTGGTGTGGCTCAGTGGATTGTGCGTCTTCCTGCAAACCAAGGGGTCACAGGTTTGATTCTTGGTTGGGGCACATGCCTGGGTTGCAAGGGCCAGATCCTCGTTGGGGGGCATGCGAGAGGCAGCTGATATTTCTCTCGTACATTGGTGTTTCTCTCCCTCTCCTTCTCCCTCCCTCCCTCTTTCTCTAGAGGAAGGAAGGAAGGAAGGATTGATTCTTAAAAATTAAAAAGAAATAAAGAGGCTTCTGGTTATGATAAACTAAACCTGTACCAACAGCTTCTCTTCCTTTCACGGAAAATAACTGCAAAGCTTGGATATGATGAAAAAACAACGGCCTGAGAGCACAGGAGAATGGACAGAAGTGACAGACTCTGAGAGGGAGTTCCAGCTGCCACGGAGGAGGGGCATTCAGCCTGGGGCAGTCCATGCAGCATACACAGTGGCGAAGGCAGACAGAACAACCCAGTCTTTCTGACCTGGGAACCAGAAAAGGCAAACTGGCAAACGGTGAGTGTTGAAGCAAGTGGGGGAATCCCACAAGGGGAAAGGGACCTGCAGCCTCTGAGTACCCAGCTCCCCAACTGGTCCCTGAACCACACAGATACAAAACAGCCTCAAAGCAGCCCAGCTAAAGGCAAAAGATCTGAACAGAGTGCAGAGTTACTGCATAAGGAACAGAGTTTACACTTTAAGTCAAGCCAAGAAAATGACCTAGAAAAATAAAGGAAACACTATTCATCAGTGGGAAATAATAGAATCCCAAATCTCCACCATTTAATATTTATAACATACAGGATACAATCCAAAGTTATCCAACAAAGGACCAAGAAAATGAAACACATTCTCAGAAGAAAAGAAAATAGTCTAGTTTGATCATGAAGTGAAACAGAGTTGGAACTAACAGAGAGGTATGCACAACTAGTGTAACTATCCTCAATGAAGTAAAACAAAACATGCTTTCAATGCATGAAACTCTCATCAGACAAGTAAGAAGTCCCAACAGAAAAATAAAAATGATTAAAAGAAGAAAGGATGAAAATTCTAGAACTGACAAGTATAAATTTCTGAACTAAAAAAATTCACTGGATGGACTTAGCCAAATGGATAGGACAGAGGAAAGAGTACATAAACTTGAAAATAGATCAGTAAAAGGTATTCAAGGTTGAAAAATACACAGGGAAAAAAAGGACCGGGGAAAAAATGAGCAGAGCCTCGGAGACCTGTTACATAACATCAAACAGTAAAATTAAGGATGTGTAAATGGAATACCAAAAGGAGAGGGAATAAAAAGAATGGGGCAGAAAAAGGTATGTGAAGAAAAATAGCCAAAGATTTCCCAAATTTGACTTTTATGAAAACAGAAATTTTCACACACAAAACAAGCAAACACCAAACAGAATAAACATCTAGCAACCTATGCCAATCGAAGCCCACATGAAACTCAAACTGATAAAAGCCAAAGATAAACAGTGTATCTTGAAAGTATCAAGAGGAAAAAATACATATCACATACATATCACATACATATTACATACATATTATAAACGTAGTACAATTTGATGGCTGAATTCCCCTCTGCAACCATGAAGGCCAGATAGAATAAAATCTTTAACGTACTGAAAGGAAAAAAACTGTCAAAGCAGAATTCTCTATTTACCAAAAATATCCTTCAATAATAAAAGCAAAATAAAGGCATTTTCAGACAAAGAAAGCTAAGAAATTTGGTCACAAGCAGAGCCACACTGCAATAAAAGCTAAAGGAAGTTTTCGGGCTAAAGACAGAAAATAGATCCTCAGAAAAGAAGGAAGAACATCAAAAATGGCAAATCTATTTGTAAATACAAAAGACTATGTTTTCTTTTCCTCTTAATTTCTTTATTAACCATATAACTTTAAAATTAAAATCGTAACATTGTCTCATGGATTACACTCTCATATAGCATATATGTTATATGTGTTACATATAACAACTATAAAAGGGAGAGGAATATGGGCCTATAAGGCTGCAAGATTTATGTATTTTAAATAAAGGAGGACATAATTAATTATATATTAACTATGAAAAATTAAGAGTATACATTATAATTGCTAGGATAACCTTTACTTAAAAATGCAAAAGACAATCCCTAAGAAGCCAATAGGAAATTTTTAAAGTTTGAAAAGAAATGAATGTAAAATACAGGGTGGGGCAAAAGTAGGTCTGTAATCGTTCAAATGGAAAATAATACAATAATTAATAAAGAATAATAAAGAATAAACTCTCTGTTTCATGTACTCACAACTGTACACCTACATTTTCCCCACCCCTGTAAATGCCACTCAAACAGTAAGCAAAAGTAGGCTGGAGTAGCATTGTCAGTATCAAATAAGTAGATTTCAAAAGAAAACATACTAACAAGGATAGAGAAGATACCCCATAATGATAAAATAGATGTTTCAACTGGAAAACTATCATAAATGATATGAATCCAATTACACAGCTTCAAAATATGTAAAGCAAAAATTGATAGATTTAAAGGCAAACAAGACAATTCCATAATCATAGTAAAGACTGCAAGATGCTTTTATCAGCAATTGATAGGAAAACTAGACAAAGAGCAGCAAGGACACAGCAGATTTGAACATGTCACTAACAACTGCAGAATACACATTCTTTTCAAGTGCACACGGAATGTTTACTGGGATAGGCCCTGTTTTGAGCATAAAACAAGTCTCAATTCATGCCACAAGGTTGAAATCTTATAGATTACTTTTTCTGGCAAAAATGGTATTGTTAGAAATCAAAAACAATAAATAAGAACCAGGAAAAATCCCAATATTTGTAAATCAAACATTAACACATTTCTAAAGAAACTTTGCGTCAAAGGGAAAGTTATAGTATAAATTACAAAATATTTTAGACTAAGCAATAATGAAAACACAACCTGTCAAAATTTGTGGCGTGCAGCTAAAGTAGGGCTTACAAGGACATTTAGAGTTTTGTGTACCTATATTAGCAAAACAGAAACCTCTCAAATCAATTAAACAAGCTTTCACTCTAAGAAGCTAAAAAAAAAAGAGAGAGAGAAAGCAAATTAAATCCAAAGCAAACTAAAGGAAAGAAACAGTGCAGAAGATAAGTACAGAAATCAATAAAACAGAAAGCAGGGGGAAAAACAATAGAAAAAATAATCAAAACCAAATGCTGGTTATTTGAGAAGATCAATAAAATTGATAAACCTCTGAACAGACAGGTCAAGAAAAAAGAGAGACATAGATTGCCGATATCAGAAATAAAAGGAGATCTCAAGTTTCTACATATATGTAGAAAGGAGAATAAGGGATTATTACAGACAACTTTATGTCAATAAATGGACAAAATGGGCAAATTCCTTGAAAGATACAAACAGCAAAGTTGACCAAGAGAAATTAAAACGACAACAAAAATTACTTGAATAGCTCTGCAGCAACTAATTTTAATTTAAAATTTAAAACCTTCCCCCCACTACACACACATACACAAACAAACACCTTCAGACCCCAGCAGCTTCAGTGTTGAATTTTATCAAAAATTTAAGAAAAAAATAAACATCCTGCCTATGCAAACTCTTTCAGCAAATATAACACTTCCAAACTCATGTTATGGGACCAAGTCTACTGATTCCAAAACCAGACAAAGATATACCAAGGGAAAAAAAAACTACAGACCTATATCGATCATGAACATAGATTCAAAAATCCTTAACAAAATATTAGCAAAAATGGAATACAATATTTTAAAAGGATATATATTGTGACCAAATGTGGTTTACTTCAGGAATGCGAGGTTGATTTAATATTATGACAGGCTCAAAGCCTTCTACCCAAGACCAAGAACAATGTAAGGCTGTGCACTCACCCTATAGAAATAAAAAGACTGGAAAGGCAGATGTAAAACCATATTCACAGAGGACATGATTGTATGTGTTGAAAGCCATACGTAATTCCCCCCAAAAGCTACTAGACTAGTAATTAAACATTGCAGGGGTGTAGAATATTAGATCAACATACCAAAATCGATCATGTTTCTCTATACACCATATAATTAGAAAAATGATATTTAGAAAACAGCTCTGCTCAAAAAAATACTTACGAATAAATTTAATGAACAATGTGACACAACATTACAATGGAAATTAAACAAGGCCTAAATAAGTGTACATACATATCATTCCAATGATTGGAAAACTCAGTGTTGTTAAAATAATAATCCTCCTCAACTAACCTATAGGCCAAAACCCAAATAAGCTTCTTTAAAAGAGAAAGAGAGAGATTGGTTTTTAACTTTACATAGAAAGCACTAGACCTAAAACAGCTAAAAACAATTTTTAAATGTTGGAGGATTTATACTACCTGATTTCAAGGCTTACTATAAACTTATAGTAATAAAGATTGGCATAAGGATAGATATGTAAATGAATACACAAAATAATGCCTGGAAATAGACCCAAATTATATGGTTGGTTTATTTTTAACAAAGCAACAAACATAATTCAATGGAGGTAAGATCATTTTTACAACAGACAATGCTGGAACAGCTGGACATTGCACATGGGAATAATGAACTTCAAACCTTATCTCACAACACATAAAGACTGGCCCGAAAATGTTAAAAGGCCTAAATGTTAGATATTAAACACTGGAGAAACTCTTTGTATCATTAAGTTAGTCAAAGACTGCTTACACAGAACACCAAAAGTACAAATGATAAAAAAAAAACTGACAAAATTAATTTCAAAACTTAAAAGTTTTACTTCTCAAAAGTCATAGCTAAGAAAACACAAAGGTAAGCCACAGAATAAAAGCAAAATTTTTCAATACAAAGAACCTGAATTCAGAATATATAAACAACTCTTACGTAAAACTCAATAAAAAGACCAAAAATCTAATAAAAATGAACAAAATATTGTAACAGACATTTCCCATAAGAAAATATACAAATGGCCAATAGGCACGTGAAATGATGCTCACCATCCCTAGCCCTCAGAGAAACGCTAATTAAAACCACAGTGAAACACCATTACACACACCCATGAGAATGACTAAAGTTAAAACGACTAAAGTTAACTAAAGTTAAAAAGTTAAAAACTAAACTTTTTTAACTAAAGTTAAAAAGTCAACACCAATCGTGATGAGGATTTGGGGCAACGAGAACTCTCTCCTACATTGCTGGTCAGAATTAAAAAAATGTTACAAGCACTTTAAAAAACAATATGGCAATATCTTATAACATTACATATTCATCTGACATACTGTCAAGCAATTCTACTCCTAGGTATCCTCCCTAGAGAAATAAAAATATGTATGCAAATACTTTTAGCAGTATTATTCATATGGCCAAAAACTGGAAACAATCCAAATAATATATACATACCATGAAAACTAAGGAGTAATAAAAAGGAACAAAATATTACAGCCAACATCAATGAATCTCAAAAACTTTATGCTAAATAAAATAAGTCACACTGGACAGACTACGCACTGCATGATTCCGTGGATATGAAATACTAGAACCAGGGGTAGAAGAAGGGGATCAAGAGCAAAGGGACACAGGAATCTTTTTAGGGTACACGGACTATTCTTTATACTGATTAGGGTGGCCCTTACACAATTGTACAGGGAGTTGTGAGTACAAGAAACAGAGCGTATTCTTGTATTATTTATTAACTATTGTATTATTGATTTGTATTACAACTGTAAACCTACTTTTGCTCACTCCTGTATATACTTAGCAAAATCCAATCAACTGTGCCTTCAAAATGGGTGAGTATTTTTATGTATAACCATTTCCACAATAAACAACAAGAGGACAAAATAACGAGTATTTCAATACATTGGTACTTGGGTATATCTACACTGAAAGACATAGAGACATAGTCAGAAGCTTGTTCTTGCTTATAGTAAATAACTTTGGATTTATGACAGAGAATATTCAACTGAAGAGTTTCAATTTTTAATTTCTATTTGACATTTCAAATTAAGAGCTAAATATATTCTATTTATATGCAAAATCACCATGAATAAGCTAGCTTACATATAGACTAATAAAAGTATATTGTACAGCTGACTCTAAGAAAACTGAAAAGGAATGAAGAAAGGAATTTTAAAAACATTCAGTAGAAACTGATCTAACACAGATGATTAGCAAAAAAAGAAAAAAATCACATATATGATAGGGATTGCACAGAATGCCAAACAATTGAACAAAATAAACATTAAAACTGTAATTCTAGGACACTTTTAAAATTTAAAAAAAACCTCGAAATTACATATTGAAAGGACACACCACAATCATTTCAACATGGCCAACACTGAGTCATATTATAGTTAAAACTACTTTGAAAGAAAATAAAAAATCATTTGGGCAACCAGGCAAAAAGGCTGTCACTAATAAGGAAAAGAAAACAAGATTGTCACCAGACTTTTCAACAATTCTTAGTAGCCCCCAGAAAAAGGGTGTAACAAATTTAAGACACCCAAGTAAGGGCAATATGAGTTCAGCAGTTGACATCTACCCCAAATGACCTCCAAATACAAAGCTGCAAACAAACTATTATATAAACTTGCCAAACTCAGGGCACAATGATCCTGTGTACCCTCCCTAAAGAATCTACTAGAAAAGAACATTCAGACAACTGAAGAAACTAAGAGACAGTAATACGGGAATTAGTGGTGAGCATTAAATATAAATATGCTGTAGAACAAAGCTAAACCATAGTTATAAAGAAGAGACCGTAGTATAGGGTAATAATAAAAAACTGGGGTAGGGAAATAAGGAGTGTGTATGGATATGATTGCCTAATAAATATTAATTGGAAATAAAAGGATATTATTTTAGACCAGATACTGAGATAGAAGGAGCAGGGGAGAAAAAGTTACAAGTTAATTCAATATTGTTCAACGTAAGAAACCAATTAAGTCCAAAAATACAGACTAATGGTATATAAAGCTATTAACTATAAAGTTAACCAATGGAACAAACAAGCAAATAAAACCCACTGCATAATGAAAAAAGTATAGATACAAAAGACACAAAAATAAAACAATATGATAAAATTGAGGCCAAACATATTAATCATATCAATAGATGTAAATGTACTTAACTCACCTATTGAAAGAAAAGGATTTTCAGATTGGCTAATAAAGCAAAATCCAACACTATGCAGAATACAAGACACACCTAAAACAAAGAGATTCAAAAGAGTTAAAAATAAAAGGATGGAGAAAGATATATAAGGCAAACCCGAAAAGAAAACAGGGGTCATAAACTTGATATCTGACAAGGTGGAATTGAAACCAAAAAGCATTAAAATATATAAAGAACACTTTATAATGCTTAAAGCTACAATTCACAATGAAGACATTACAGCTACTAGTATTTATGAACCCAATAATAGCAATAATTTTCATTAAGCAACCTACAAGAAAAGCAAGGAGAAATAGACAGGAACACAATAATAATAGAAAACTTTAACATACCTCACAATCCAAAATCAAGCAGACTAAAAGTTAATAAAGGTGTAGAAGATCTAGACGATGTAATTATAGGTCTCATAGATCTATATCAAACTCCAGATTCCAAAAATGGAGATTACAACTTCTTTTCAAGTGCACACAAAACATTCACAAAAACTGACCAAATGTCGGTCCACAAAGATAACTTCACTAAGTTCCAAAGAACAGGAATAATGCAAATATCACTCTCAGACTATAATTCAATAAAAATAGAAATCAATAGCAAAATTTGAAAGAACAAAATTTTTTTTCCACATGAAAAAATAAGTCTTGGGTCAAAGGCAAAATACAAAATTAAATTGCAGAATTACTTGAAAATAATAATAAAAGCCTAACATTATGAGGAATCTGTAGGCTACAGCTAACTATATTGCATGAAATATCTATATCAAAATATTAAAATAAATAAATTAACACCAAACTCAAAAAGCTAGAAAATAACCACCAAAATAAAACCAAGAAATCAGGAAAAAGGAGAATCAATAATAAATGCATAAATGAATTTAGAAACAAAAAAACAGTAGAACTAATAAATAAATCCAAAAACTAGTTCCTTAGAAAAGAAATCAACAACAGACACACCACTAGCTAACTCAATCAAGAAAGAAGCAGGGGTGAGGACACAAATGTCCTAAATACACAACATTGGATATGATGAGTTACAGCAAATTAATGGAAAATGGCTAGTTCCTAAGACACTTTTGCATAATTCTATGCAAACAAATTTGAAAACTTAGATGAACTAAATAATTTTTCAGAGAAATAAAACTTACCAAAATTGACCCCAGCAGAAACAGAACGCCCAAACAGAACAAGGGTCATAGAGGAAAAAGAGAGAGAAGTTAAAGAGCTCCACTACAAAAGAGCACCAGGCCAGATGGTTGTACAGGGGGCTCTAACAGACTTTGAAAGATCAGATAACCTCGACGTTACTTTAATCACTCCAGAGCACAGAAAAAGCAGGAAAACTTCCAGACTCATCTTATGTCATAAATACAGCATTGGTCCCAGATCCTGACTAGAATTACTCCCCACACCACCCCTGCAAAAAAGAAAACAAATCTAACATATAATATCAATGTAAAAGTTATTAAATAAAATATGACATAATTCAATCAATCCAGCATACTAATAAAGTTAAGAAAAGTCACATGTTCTCCATAGATACAGAAAATGAACTTGACAAAGTTCAACACCATTCAGGTTTTTTTTTAAGTCAATAAAATAGGAATTGATGGTTATTTCCTTAGTACACACCTCAGCCCAAAAGAATATCTTACTTAATATCTTACTTTATTTACTTAAGATAAAAGAATATCTTACCTACTTAATATATTACTTAATAGAAATACTAGAACCTTCCCAACTAAAATTAAAAACAAGAATACTCACTCTCTATCCTATATTTAACATTGTGTTGGAGATATTTGCCAACCCAATTAGAAAAGAGAAAGCAATTACAGATAATAGGAATTAGCTAGAAAAGAAAGGATAAAACATTGTACATAATGAAGAACTACACACTGATGAAAGTGTGTAATCTTCAAGTTAATGATATCCAAAAACTTGATTATGCAATCTTTCTTTATAAAGGACTTTTAACTCACCCAGTAACATTCGTACTTATTCAGGAAACAGTTCTTGTGCAAACACTGTACACTGGTCAATAGTGTTTGCACACTGGAGTCACAGAGACGAACATAATACAGTCTACACACAAAGTACATGTGGGCACCTAATAAGAAAGCTAATCATTGCGATACAGTGTGAGCACACAAGTGGGGCGTGCAGGGGGAGACCGGCAATCAGGCAGCGCTTGCAAGCTAAGTATTAGACAACAAAAAGGCAAAGAAGTGGGCTATTGAGAGAAAGAAAGCATTTCGGGAAAAAAGAACATGATACATTGAACTTTTTTATAAAAAATGTCCAACGATGTAACTAGATCAAGAGGTTAAATCAGCTAGAATCAACAGGGTTTGATGATTTGTTCAATACTAATGACAGAGTCGAAGTTTAAGAAGATGCCCAGCTTTTTGACTAGGGTTAATGAGTAGATGGTGGTGCCATTTGCTGAAATGAGTAATGTAAAAAGAAGCACAAATTTAGGGCAGAATACAAGGAGTTTGGGTTTGAGATGCCTAGAGGATGCCTGGATAGAGATAGTGGCTTATAGTTCAACAAACACGCTTAGAGTAGAAAATTGTATTTGGGTATCATCCATGGAGAGATGATAACTGATATGAAAGTGAATGAGAGCAAAAGTCTGTGGGATTTTAAAAAGAGAGAGAGGACTAGTGACAGAATCATGCTTAGAAAGGGCAAGAAGAAAGTAGCCCTAAAAAAAAATCTAACTAGAAACAGCCAAAAGAGAAAGAGAGTTTAAATAAGGAATACAGAAAGTCGTGTCAAATGATGCAGAGAAATCATGTAAGACAAGAGTTAAAATTATGTGCTCTTTTGCTACCACAAACATGGTTAATAACCCATGCTCAAATTTTTGCAAATATGAATAAAACTAGAGTTTCATCTATAAGAAATTAGATGCAATGTTGTGCAAAGATTTCTAAACAAGTATGGGCTGCAGCGCTATCCAAAGAAGTACTTTTCTATTTTAGTAACATTACCATAAAATGTACAAAACGTTTTTTTTAATTTTGCATTCTATTGATTTCTCCAAGCATGGCCCTTGAATACATATAGGAGAAGGGCCTGTTCAACTTTAAATCATATTGCTAATTAGCTGTACTCTTTAAAATGTTTGTTTTTGATGTAATCAAAAAGGTTTTTAGTTACTGGGATAAAGATGTTGAGTAGGACAAATACATTAAAAATAGCATACACTCACATTTCTATCATTAGCTATTCTGAGCTTATGCCCAAATTATCAGCAGGCTAATACCCAAGTTTGACAAACATTTTGATGGATATTTATGTAATGATTTATGTTTACTAGCTGTTCCACTGTCACCATAATACAAAAGGTGATGGATAGGCAGTTCATGCCTTAGAAATGTTTTGTTTAGAAAACAAGTCAAGGATTTGCCATGCAGAGATTCCCTCCCACTCAAAATGGGTTAGGCTAATTGCTGTAGAGGAGAGATAAAAAAATAGTCCAATAGTCCATGTCCCGTTTAAATAATACTTTGGGGGGGGTGGCTAGATCCAAACGTATAATTTATAATGTAGCAGCAAGTACAAGATTTGTGATGATAATAATAATAGCTAACATTTATGAACTCCTCATTATGTGCCAGGGTTCTGGGCTGAGCACTTTCATAGATCACCTCATTTAATCCTCACAACTGTAACTATCACCATTTTATAGATTAATGCAGTTGAGGCTTAGAGAGGTTGAGTAAACTTGTCCAAGTTCTCAGATATCGTAAGAAAGCAGAACCAGGATTCACACCCAGGCAGCAGTCTGATTCTGGAACCCCAGCTCTTAACTTCTGCTGTTATCAAAAGCAAGCTTCTTTTGAAAGTGTACACCCAAAGTACTCCAGATTGGTCAATTTTAACTTCTAGAAAACAGAGAAACCTGCGGGTGGGGGGTACAGGAGACTTGGACTCCTCTTTAGAATTCCAAATAAAAGAACTATACATTTTTGTTTTTATTGTTCCAGATTCTATATCGGGTACACAAACATTTTCACTACAGTGAACTCTGTAAGAAAAAGAAGCACTTGGAGGGAAAAAATTTAACTCTTGTACAATCACCTGAGAAACCGCTAGGAAGCTTTCGCCTTCTGTTTACCGTGGTTCTGCACACAGCGTAAGAAACAGACCAATGCACAAAAACAGTCTCCAAACTGTATCTTAGCTAAAGCCAGCCTCTCTTTCATTATTACTACTATTTCATAAAAGAAAATATCACTACATAAAAATAAAATCATTTTTCACATATCTGTGATACATTATATTTCGAAGATAAGTCACGTAATCTGCTTGGGTTGAAATGCAAGTACTTCCTCTTGCTGGTTCAACAAAACTATGTCCACTTCCTGTACCAGTGAAACCTTAACCTACCTCAAGAGACCTCAGGAAGAAGAGTAATAGAAATTATATTCTGACGTGATATTAAATCTAATTCTCCCCTTTTGGTCCTTAGGCAAGTGGTACTATGCACACTCTTGAACGCAGATGAGAAATGAACTCTGTCATTCCCTCCCATCCCGAGGGTCTTCACATCCAGTAGAAAAGAAAAATCTCATGGCCTCCCTTTCCCTTTTTCTCCGCCCCCCCGGCCACACTGAGTCCGAGGCTAAAGTAAGACAGATCTGCAACTTTTCTTTATTAAAAAGTGTTCCCCCTTCATGAATATCAACTATGTAGCCTTTTATGTGTTTTATCTATTTTCAGGTTTATAATGTGCCCTAGAGTCTCAACTCATTCATGTTCATGCATGTAAGAGACAAAGAAAAGAAATTCTTAACTTCCCTTCTGTCTAAATAAAGATACCTAAAAATACCCAAAGCATCCATATCCTTTTTACCGCCTACTCCCATTTACCATCTTTGCCCTCCAAACCCTTAGGACTAAACAAAGATAGCTGCTTCTACTACTCCTTACTTCACAGATGAAAAGTCTGAGACACAAAACTGTTAAATTAATCACCCAATGTTCACAGTTAATCAGAAGGACACACAAAACTCAAATCTACATGCCTAGCTTTGTATGGTACCCTTCCTATCATCTACAGATAAAAATCTGTTTTATAAATAATTCTAAAATAGCTACTTAACTGCAAACTCTTTGCACCACACGATCAAGTCCACAGGTAGATTTTACTTATCTTGGCATTAGTTAATGCCAGGAAAGAGACAAGAAAAAGCATCCAGTGCATCTCAAAACTTAACAAGGAAGAGAAAACACAAGAAGAGGACAGTAATACTCTCTGGCTTTAACCTGAAATTACTTACATAATATGTAACTATGAAAGCAAATGACAGGTGATAGTTTTTTTAACAACTATACCATAAAAAAGCCTTCAAGGATGTGATATTCTCAAGTGGGAAGATCCACACTGATTCTAAGTATGTTGTTATTACTCAAAACATAACACATTTAACTTTGTTCAAAAGCCTCTGCAGAAGCAAATTTTATCTTTGAGGGTTAGATGTAACTTTTGGAGACAGGCAAATAAAACAAAAGTTACAAAAGAACTTCCTAACTACTTAGAAGAGATGGACTATAAGTGGGAAATAACCATCATTTATCGAGGACTTTCTGTGTAGTAGGCTCACTACTCAACTTTTCTCGTGTATCCTCTCATTTCTAGTCACAAGAACCCCACCAGCAATATTACTCCCGTTTTACAGATGAGGGAGTAAAACACTGCAAAGAGGTACGAACACTGGATGGTAGGTGTGCATAGTCCATCTCTATTGAACTGCCAGTCTGGGGATTCCGTGAGTCTTCAGTTCACTTAACCTAGCTGGTGAGTAAGTGGCAGACTACATTTTATCATATACATGCTACTGTCCCCAAATCATGAGACTACTGTTTTGGGTGTCTCACAGAATGCCTGTAATAGCCATTCCAAAGAAGAATTATAAGGACTTTGAAGCAGTGACAACATTATCAACATATAACTGGGTACTACTTTGAAAGAAACAAGAATCGATGAGATGGTATATTTGTTAAAAATTCAAACACATTGCTTAATAAAAACATCCTTTATTTACAATCAGAAGTTTAAGTTTCTGAATCCCTCAAGTGCACACAGGAAAAGGTTTCACACTAATCAGCCTACCTAGTGCATAGTCAAGGCCTATTAATGCGCACTGCAATAAGAGACTACAGGGACCTTATTGGAAACTTCCTCTGTACACGAGGAGTTAGTTAGCAGGTTGTTTCCAACCAAACACACAGTCGGTCATTGCTGGGACAACTAAAACCCTCCTGCTATTTGTTATAGTTGGTGGGAGCTGCCCTACAAAGGGTTAGATCATTTTCCCAGAGTCCCTTTCACTTTCTTGCAAGCACCGACTTCTGCTTTGACCTACGGTTGTGCTTAGTTTTAGCATCAGTGTTGATATTCCTCAACTGATTATCCTCACGCTGGATCCTGAATTCTGCCCAGATGCCGGCTCCCCGCCCCCCGCCGCCCCCTTCTCTCGTTTTCTGCTTCTCCAACCCGAAGTGGAAACTGCAGACAAACTCCCCTATGGCTCCAGCATCCAGAACTGGGCATGCTCAGAAGGCCAGGCCGGCTTCGGTTGCACTGAAAGCTCCCCGCCCCTGATTTGCCGCTGCCCCCCTTCCCCCACTCCAACAAGAGACACTGAAATGTTTATCAGAAAGATACGAGGCCTCTTCCCCCCCCCACAATGACCCTATTTTAATTTCATTTTGTAGGGTCTTCAAGTCTTGCGAAACCCCACCACAAGCGCGAGCAAGACCACATTATTTTTTCAGCACCAGGGACAGCGCCGCGTTGCCATCAACGTCCACCCTCCCCCACCTTCTCTTCCACCCCTCACCCCCGACCCGCCCCAACCTCAGCCCCCACCCCCGCACCAGCACGATGCCAAGGTCTCCCGGCAGCCGCAAACGCGGCAACTGCAATAGCTCCCAGCCGGAGGCCGGGCCGGAACGCCGGGCCGGCTGCTACTTACACTGCTCCGCTTTGGTGGACATGGTGCTGTCCAGATGGAAAGGCTTTGCCCCAAAATCTGTGTCGTGTGAGCTCCCTCGCTCCGCCAGCGATGTTGCGAGGAAAAGAGCGCATACCCCCCACCCCCCACCCCCTCGCTTTCCCCCTCCCTTAGGCCCGTGTCGCTACCATTCGGACAAAACGCACATCAAATTGCAGAATTCGGTCCCGGAAGGTTAGGAAATCGCCCCCGGAGAAATGGGTGGGATTTAATAGGCGGCCAAAGGCTTCCTGTCCGTCCCCTCCTGGAGCTGCCCGCGTTGCTGTGGGCGGGGAGACCGAAAGGAGAGAGCAAGCTGCGGCTCCTGGTGAAAAGGGAAAATGGGCTCGACCGGGGGAGGAGTATTTCCATTCATAAGGCGCACGGAGAGGACGGGTGTTTCCCAGAGAAAAGCCTCTTAAAGTGCCGGAGTCCCCGACCATTTGGATCTCCCATTGGCGTTCTCTGGGCCTGTAAATCCTGCTCCACGAGCAGCCCCTGATGCCTCAACGAGGTGACCGGAGAGGGACACAGGTGCGTCCCACGCTTCGTCTCAACCTCCGGGAGGAAGGAGGGGGAGGCGGATCCGGGTCGGGCAGGAGGGAACCGGGCAGGAGGGCGGCGAGGATGCTCCCGTAGACCGCGAGGAAGGAAATGCAGAAGTAACCCCCAGCATGGCTTCCCGGCGTGCTGCGCTCCCCGCCCTCAGCCTCCCCTCGCCGATGGGCTCTCCTGCTGATGATAGGATGGGAGGTCCCAGTGCCAGGGGGCTGTGAGAAGACTTCAGAAGTTGGGGCTAAGAAAGGAGATTTCCTTGGATGGCAAAGCTGGAAGGGCCACAGAAAAGAAAAATACAAGACTGGAGACTGGAGGGACCCAGAAGGGCTCCCTTGCAACCAGCCGGGATGGAGACTGGCATGTCAGGAAGACCCTCTGCTGGGAAAGCAAACGAAGCCAATAGAAAGGAAGGCGTTGGAAAAGGGCATCCTGCATGTTGATAGGAAGATACTTAAAGAATCATCTGGAGCACGCAGACAATCTGAGCCTGGACTTGGAGTCAGAACTAGATTCAAGACTCAGTTCTACCACGTGAATAAACGCTCATTCTAGGACCAATCTTTTAATCTCCCTTGGCCTTAAGTTCTTCATCTGTCAAATGGGAACAATAAAACCTGCCCTGTCGCCTGAAGAGTTAGTGAGCAGGTGAAATGGTATAATGGATGTGAAAGTCCTTTTCAAATTAAAATACTGCACAATTGCCAATTGTTATGATCATTCTCATTCAAACAATTTAAATAGTTTGTGAAAGCTGAGGAACAATGATCAAAGCAAGTTGATTTAGTAAAAGCCATAGAAACTGTAAGTTAACCAATTAGTTTTAATGCTGACAACTGGTGACTAGATCAATGTTTTTTCACCGCAACAAAAAGAATAATCCTTATTTTAGGGGAAAGAATGTTAAATTGTATATGATATGTACAAATAGTCAAAATAAATCTTTGCCGATTAAGAAAAACGTGAACAAATAATGAGAGATGTTTCTGCATAGCACAAAAAGTATGGATAGCTTTGCCCATTTCAACACACACAGTTGCTAAGCTTCATGGTGTTGGCGAAATGTTCATAAAATATCGGATCATAAAATTTGACTGGACAATGTCACCTCACTTCTTGACAGATCGGTCTAGCTAATCACTGATCATTCTACACCATTGTTCATTCCCACAAAGAAGTTCCATTCTTCAAAGATAAACAGTGTTGTAAAAAAATGATGATGAAGAGTTAATTTTGGGTAAAATAAGTTAGAATCATTATGAGAGAGAATATGAATATCATATTAGTTTCTGAGATGACAAGTATTTTGTGTGATTAAAAGAAAACTCACCCTGGCCAGGAGGCTCAGTTGGTTGGAGTGTTGTCCCATACACGAAAAGGTTGTGGGTTTGATCCTCATCAGGGTACATACCTAGGCTGCAGGTTTGACCCCTAGGGTGTGTGCAGGAGGCAGCCAATCGATGTTTCTCTCTTGCTCCCTTCCCCTCTCTCTAAAATAAACCTTTCCTTGGGTGAGGATTTAAAAAAAGAAAGAAAGAAAAGAAAAGGAAACTCAATGGTTAATGCAGAAATGTCTGGGAGGCTTAAGGCTTCAATAAAGAAAACAATAATTAAACTTTCTTTTTTCCAAAAGTGGTGTCTTAGATAACCCAGCAACAAAGTAACAAGGTATGTGTTGGAAAACTAGCCTCCCTTGTCCTGCTTACTAATCCTGCTATTTGCCATCAATTAAACCTCCAGTACCCCACTGGTAGAGTATAGGTTGTCAAGGGGTACAGACTCAGGAGTTAGATGGCCTAGGTTTGAATTCCCCCTCTGCCTCAGTGTGACCTGGAGCAAGTTACTCTCTACGTCTCAGTTTCCTCACCTGCAAAATGCTTGTAATAGCACAGCTACCTCGAAGTGGTGTCAGGGTTAAATGAGTATGCCTAAGTGATCTAGAACAATCCCTGGCACACTTCAAATGACATATGAGAATCTAGAATAATCTCTGGCACATACGAGTGTTTGGTGCTGTTAGTATTACTGTTCAGCCACTCAGGTGTACCCATTCCATCACGGTTAGTTCTGACTGTTTCAAAGCCTGAAATCATCTACATACTTGATAGCCTAATTAGCAATTTAGGCTCTTACAACTTCAATCTTCTAACATGTCCATTGGGCTAATTCACCAACTTGGACTGTTTTCTGCGTTCTAACACATGACCTAATTTCTACTTCAAAGAAACAAATGTAAACTCCCTTACCTTTCTTTTCTTTGTCTCCACCTATCCGCGTGAACCTTTCTTTCTCTTCTTCTGTTGCAGAAGTAGTGCCCATCCTCACTGTCAGGCGAAATGCCCTTTTCTTCTTAATACATGTCTTTAACTATAGATGCTCCCATTAACCATCTTCTCTCTTCCCAGCATTTTAAATATCCATCTTTTCATGCATTGTTCCATTCTGCTCGCAGCCATGAATAAACCTTCCAACCTGGAAAAGCTGTACTTGTATTCACACTGAATAAGTGATCTCCACTACTCCACCTCCTGCCTCCGTTTCCTCAGCATCCCACCTATTATCAACTCCTTGCTGAAGCAGGTTCTTTCTATAGTCACTCGTAATTTCCTAATAGTCAATTACAATTATCTTATCTCTTGGTGACTAACTCCAGTGTTTCAAATACCTCCCTATTCATTTTTGAAACTCCCTCTTCTCTTCTCTTAGTTCTTTGCTCTGATGTTCTGGAAAATCTTCTCCAAACTTATAGCCCCTACACGTCCCACTTCCAGTATGGCCAAATAAATGACAGCTGGACAGACCCGCTCAGAGATAAAAACTACAAACGTTGGATAAAATACAAAAAAACCCTGAAGGAATTGGAGACTAACCAAAAGCAGGTAGATTCTGGAAACACTTGGAAGAAGTGAGTGTCCCAAGAATATGACTTTCCATTCTTTATGGCTCTCAGCCTGAGGGATGGGTTTATTAGTCCATGCCACACAGGGTGGCTAAAACTCCACTAATGTATCTGCAGCCTTTGTGGCCTGAAGCAGCAAAGCACATCGTTGAATAGTCCTCTCATGGTGCATTCTAAGTGAATTCCTGGGAATTATCTTCCCATTCACTAATTCTCTTTGTGTCCAACCAGGTGTGTGTCCCAACTATTAAATTTTTTATTTCAATGATGTAAATATTTCATTTTTCATATAGCTAAATTGCAGTATTCATACCCACCTGTTCTCATGTCATACATGTTTGATTTTAGTTGATAATTTTTTCATTATGAATTTCATTCCTTCATTCAATCCTAAACATACTTTTTTAAGGTCTTTGACATCTTATTCCATGAAAAATTCCATTTATGTATATTGAATTCTCATAATCATAACTTTTTTCTTGGTCATGTTTCTTGCCATTAGATTCGTTTTGTAACCTTTGTTAGGATGTATCTTGTATGAGACTTTTGTTCCTATTTTTCTCTCTTCTTTTCCCATCTTCAACACTCCCTATCTAACGATTTGTGGTTGGTTGGTTGGTTGGTTTCTACCTGATTCCTTGGACAGCCAATCCTGAACTACTAGCAGCTATACTAGCAGGTAAGATTGTTGGGGTTTTTTAATACAATGTAACTTTTAAATATAATGTAAGTTTTTAATATGTTTTTAAAAATATCCTCACCCAGGAATATATTTATTGATTTTAGAGAGAGAGGAAGGTGGGGAGGAGAGAGGAAAACATCAATGGGAGAGAGAAACATCGATGGATTGCCTCCCGTAGGTGCCCTGACTGGGGATCAAACCCGCAACCTTTTGGTGTACAGCACAACGTCCCGACCAATGGCGCCGTCTGGCCAGGGCAAGATTATTAAATAGAGGTATCACAAATCCAGTCACAAGGCACTGGACAATCTGATTCACTCCAAGTCTCAAGACTATATTGCTACCTTCCTTCTTCTCCAGGCTCTGTGTGCCCTGTACGTATCCCAAGCAGGAGCCAACGGTTTTTTTCAGACACTCGTCCGGAGATGGTGTGAGGCTGAGGAAAGCCCGGACATCTAACACGAAGTGTGGTTCTGGTTCCTGTCTTACGTGGAACACTTTAACCACCATTATCCTGCAGGAGCTATAAATCCAAAACACCATTGCTTGCTTTCAGCCTGGAGCCTTGCAGGCTGACGTCAACCCTCCTCGTAAACTTGCGTTTCTGTTCAGTTTCTCTTGCAGATTAATATTTATCTTGTTTTGAACTCAGCCATGTTACTACTATGAGTTGAGGCCCAATGCATGAACACACACTGTCTTGCGCAGGTAATATCTGACAAGTCATCCATTTGACCCCTCCTTCATCTTCAGCATCCTACTTCCCAAAAAGTGAGTGGCTTCTCAAAGATTCAGCCTTGGAAATGTTATCTTTTTTCTAAATCTCTCTCTCTCAGATATATGATTTATTCTCATGCTTCAACTACAACTTACATGCTGAAGGTTCTGAACCCTTTCATTTTTTCTCTGAGTCTGCCAAGATTCCAGCTCATATTTTTAACTGTTTGATAGATGTTTATATCTGCATGTCCCATTATTACCTTAAACTCAATATTCAGAAATGATGCATGATTTTCCTACCCTAACCAACACTTGTTCCTCATTATTTTTCTCATAATGAGGCCATCCTTCTCACTGTTGCCCAGAAATCTCATGCTGTCTTTTTCTCCACTATGTCTCCTCCGTGTAACTATTCAGGCTCTGTGTGCTATGGACTAGACTCTGTCCCCCCAAAGGCCCTACGTCAGAGCCCTCACCCCTAGAGTGATGGTATTGGCAGGTGGGGCCTGTGGGTGGTAACTAGTTTCAGATGAGGCGATGAAGGTGGGGATCTCATGGGATTAGTGTCCCTACAAGAACAGGAGGAGGGACCAGGGCTCTCTTTCTCTGAGTCCTCCTGCCCTGCTCCTATGTGAGAACACAGCGAGAAGGGGGCCATCTTCACCCCACAAAGACAGTCGTCACCAGAGAACTAGTTGGTCCGTACCTTGATTCTGGACTTCCCATGCTCCAGGACTGTGAGAAACAAACTTCTGTGGTTTAAGCCATCCAGTCTACGGTATTCTATGGTATCAGCAGACTAATACGGGCTTAAAAGTCCTGTCATTTCTCTTTCAAAATTGTCCTTGAGTTCAATTCTTTCTTTCTGTAATTTTTGCCACTAATTCATTTCTCCTTGATCTCACATCTGAATCATTAAAACTCTTTCCTTATTAGTTTCCCCGTTGTTAATCTCACTCCATTCTAATCTATTCCTCATGTTCTTCCCAGATTAATCACCCTAAAGTGGTCTTAGTGAATCCCTTTATAGATTGTCTTAGCGTGGTGAGAGCAAGCATTCTAATCATATAATTATGTCCCTTGTTTTCATTTTCACGGTCATCTTTTCATAATTTGCCTACAGAGAAGGTTGTGGCCAAAGGATGATGCCAACACTCAAGTCACTTTGACAGCTGTATTTATCATAAATTAATTGATTGGCTTTTTGGTTTTAAAATAAATACAAAAAAGTGGACTCTGTCTAAAGGCAGAGCTTCCTCCCCACCAATCATACCCCAGTTCACACAGATATCCCCAAGGTTCTCCCTGCTTTCTCCTCTTCAACTTCCCAAAATTCCTCATAAACTTTCTAAAATTCAGACGTCTCACATATGACAAAAGAAGTCAGAGCTGGGAAAGGCAGGAGGGGAATCTATAAGAAAGCAAATGCACAAAGTTGGCTAGTGTTACTTACTGGAAAAAAGACAATTTGGAGCTGGGAGACAAGAACCCTGAAGTTCTGCTCTTTTTATATTGAATTAAAAATTAATTACATTAGACATTATTCCTATCTTACTTCCCTACCCACTCACAACCCCAGCTCATATCTCTCCCCATCCTCTCGCATAAGGAAACAGAAACTACATTTCAGATGCAAAGCAGGCAAGGGTGAATGCTATGCATAGAAAATTATGTTCCATTGGCGTTAATTCTCCCCTTTACATCACACAATATAAAGCAACACCTGACTGGTTGAACCTTCAGAATGTGCCCTATGTAATCACTCCTATTCTCAACTCTTGTCTTCTCTCCAATAGTTTCCCTCTTCCCCTTGCAGTTGTTCTTTTTAAGACCTCATCTCTCACTATGCCTACTGTATCCTCAGCAGATGACTAGGCTCACCCCACTCCTTTCTTGAATCTTGCAAACTGCACTGCCTCAGCTGCAGCTGAATGTCGATGGAGTTTCTGTCTCATCAGTCCTCTAGGGATCCCCCAAATGGAAAGGGAAAACTCTCATCATCATTTGCACAGTCATATGTGTATGTGTGTGAGTGCATGGAAAAAAGCCAGAGAAAATGACAGAGAACGAAGTAAGAGTGAGAGAGAAATCTCTTCAAAGTGTCCCCACTACCAGGGCTGCTGAATCTTGGGTTCATCCTAAAGAATCAGACACAAATATAACTAAATGCAATGTGGGGTCCTGGACTGGATCCTAGACCAGAAAACACACTGATGAAACTCAAATAAGTCTGGAGTTCAGTTAATAACAATGTAGCAATTTTCATTTGTTAGTTTTGACAAGTGTCCGATGGTTACATAAGGTGCTAACATTCGGAAAAACTGGTTGAGGTCTTCCTTGCACATCAAAAATATGTATTTTTCCCCTCCCACTTAAATGTTTCGTTAGGTAGGTATAGTATTCTAGTCCGCTAAAAAAAAAAAAAAAAATCATTTCCCCTATCTTTTAATGTGCTGTTTTCTTGCCTTCAAAGACTGTGTTACATTAAGAAATATGATTATTTCTTGTAGTCTTTTTTGTCTGTCTGAAAGCTTTTTAGAAATTTCCCTTTATTGTTTGTCTTCTCAGATTTCACCATAATGTATTTAGGTGCAGGCTTTTATAATTTATTCTACTTGCACTTACTGGATTGTTCCAATGGTAAGACTTTTGTCTTTTTAAGCTCTGGGAAATTTTTCTTGATTTATTTCCTCCCTTCCGTTTTCTCTGTCCTGTCTGCGGTTTCTATTAGATAAACAGTGAACTCCTGAATCTTTAACCAGGTGCTTGTTCTCACTATTTCTAATCCCTTGACCTTTCCTCTATGTTCTCAAAGAATTTCAGTTTGCTCTTGCATCTAATTTGTGCTTTGGTATCATGGTCACGTAGCCCAGATATTAAGTTCATTTTAATAATATTTGTAATGTCCAAGATCTGTTTCATAGTAAAGTATGCAACATTCTCAAATCTATGATAATATATTTGCTTTAAAACCATCTTGCTATATTAACTCTAATTTCCCAGTATTAATTCTTCTATTTCTTGAATTTGGTACTTTTTTTCATGATATTGTTTTTCCTCATGTATTTGGTGAAACTTGGTAGTCTGATCACTTTTGTACTTGAGAATCTCTAAGCTTTTCATTTCCACTGTGACCTGATTCTGGTATAGGGAGAAGAGAGACAGGACATGTCCCATGCAGGATCTAATGGTGATTGTAGAAGCCCTTCATCCCTTTTAGAAGTCAAGCAGCTCCCTGGGGAAAACCCCAGCCTCTTTAATTCCAGTGACCACATTGCTAACTTCAATCAAAAACCAATGCCAGTAAACTGTATAATATGTGAACTACATCTCAATAAAGCTATTTTTTTATCAGTGCCAGAAATGGATGGGGAAAGGGGTTGACATGCTAAGCAGCTTAGTTCCCCGCAAAAGTCAACTGAAGATTATCCCAGACCCTTTTCCCATTCCTTGTATATGTTGAAAGTGATCCTGGAATTCCCTACACCCAAAATACCCATCTATTGTACCCACTGAGCTGTGGAACAATAGATTTTTCTCCAAATTGATCTGGAGGCAGAACATACGTGCCAAGTCCTCCTTTATTTAATCTCCCCCAACCTACAGTAAACCTATTAAAATAAAGTCTAAATTATAATATGGATTTCATCTACATAACATTGAGCTAAAGAAGACAGAGGCAATAGCACGTTTTG
Source organism: Desmodus rotundus (assembly GCF_022682495.2). Classification (NCBI taxonomy): domain Eukaryota; kingdom Metazoa; phylum Chordata; class Mammalia; order Chiroptera; family Phyllostomidae; genus Desmodus; species Desmodus rotundus. Next base: position 129,561,146 of record NC_071393.1, on the reverse strand, counting down.
TACTATTCCATTAATAAAAAGTTCAAACAGGCAAAACTAACCTGTGCTGTTAGAAGTTGGGAGAGGGTTTATCTTTAGGGGGCCCATGACTGGAAGGGGACATAAGAAGGGCTTCTTGGATCTTGGTGCACTCTTTTTCTTGGTCTGAGTGCTGTTACATATCTGTATTAACTTAGTGAAATTAACTGAGCTATATACTTATGACTTGTAGATTTTTATGTATGTTATACTCCAATTAACTTTTTTTTAAAACCTGAATTTAGATTCTTTAGAATTCTCCATTGTGTTTATATAGAGAGAACTTCTCACTTTAACCATAGTTTTTAAAAACAGATTAATAAATATGTCAAAATCTGGAAAATTAGATCAAATAGCTATAGACTGCAAAGTACACTCCCAGAACTCTCACTTCTGGAAATAACAGAACAGATAGATCAGACATGTATGTGTGCTGAGCAACTAGACAAATGGAACAAATTATAAAAACACCTGCTTAAAGGTACTGAAGAACTGACAATACATTGAAGACTTCCTTACCATGTCAGAAACTGGTGAAATACAGTGATTGGGAGAAGTAAGCCCTGCATTTGCCCTTTCTGAAAGAAGCGACTGAGGAGTGCTTTTGACAGCCTTGCAGGTCTAGGGGGATAGATATTGGAGTCCAGAGTCAGAGGGGTGTGTGGGGAATCAGGAAAATGGGTGAACTTCCCTTGGTTTAGGGTGGGACCTCAAAGAACTGCAACCTAGAAAAGTAAACAGAAACATGCAGGTTCTTGAAGAGACTACACCAATTTTAACAGGAAGCTAAGAATGTCATAGGAACATAGAAACTGGACAAGTATCCCAAAGGACACATTAAATCTGAGACTTGAGAGAGGAATAGAAGTAAAAATTTCCCAAGCCAAAGTGAAAATTGGAGAGGTAAGGGATAAATGAGTAGTAGTTATCTGTGTAAAGGATGGAGGCAATTGGACAATTCATGTATTGGTGGGACAGAGACATGAAAATATAACTACAGGACAGGAGGACAGTTAAGAGGTGAAGCTGGACTAGAATGAAAAAAGGTGTTGGGTGTACAACAAGTTAAAAATGTAAAATCGGTAAGACGTTGTAAGACTGAGGCCAAACTAAAGAAAAAGACAATTGAGGAGGGTTCTTACATTTATTTCTGGTATAGGTAGCTGAAATAGAGACCGTGGTATCTTACTTTTGAGATTCAGGGCAAACATGATTCACTTCTCATTGCATTTATTTTCATTAACTTAAATTACTTATCTTCCTAAAATCTTATCCTACCACTTTTCTGTTCAAAACCCTTGTACAGCTTTCCTATATGTACCATAAACTCTTTAAAATCTCTAACATGGGCCCTGGCTGTGGTTCGGGTGATTAGAGTGCCATCCCTACACACCGAGGTTACGGGTTCCATCCGGGTCAAGGTACATACAAGAATCAACCCATGAATGCATAAATGGGTGGGGCAGCAGATCGATGTCTCTGTCTGTCTCTCTCATCAATAAACAAAAAATACATTTTAAAACTGTCTAACATGGTTTATAAGGCCATCTATGATCTGCCTCTCATCTACCCCGTCGTCATGGTGTCCTGACACCTTTCCCCTCACCCACAACACTGGGGGCTACATAGCTTTCTTCAGTTCTGTAAAATGTGAGGATTTCGGCCACCTCTGGATCTCATACATGCTCCTTCTAAAATTTCCATTTATTCCCCCATTTTTCCCCCATTTATCTTTCAGGTGTCGACTTAAATATCATTCTAGTAGACATATCCTCAGTGACTCCTCCTCCCCTAACTAAGTCCCCTGATTATTCTTCTTCTCCTATTTGTCATCACCTATTTCAGTTTTCACGCCTGTCACTCCCCCCTAGACTAAGACAACAACTTTACCTGACTCCTCAGTGTGTGCATATATCTAGTGATCTAGCACGGAACAGCAGTATATAGGAAAGCACTCAGGTATTGAATAAACGAATGTGTACGAGACGAAGAACAGACTTGAGGGGAAAAGATTTTAGGTTCAAATACTTTTAACCTGAGTATCCATGCAATGTCAAAAGGAAATGGTAGGCAAACATACATAGCTATCTGGGTTTCAGGAGAGAGATCTAGGCCACAAAGACTGATTCAGGAACAATCAAGTAGATGGTAAATGAATTCATCCAAAGAAATGTGAATAGAGAGAGTTTTAAACAAAAAGGGTAGAGATAAGACTAAGAAAGAACCATCAAATTGACAGGAGGTAAACAAGAAGTGTGTGATATCCCTGAATAGATTTATTCATTCATTCATTCATTCATTCATTCATTTATCTATCTATTTAAAGAGAGAATGGGAGGGATAGAGAATGAGAGAGAGAAACTGATTTATGCGCTCATTGGCTGATTCTTGTATGTGTCCTAACCAAGGATCAAACCTGCAGCCTTGACATATCGGGACTGTTGGGAACCTCCCTGCCTGGTTTCAGAAGCTTAATTCCCCATGGCTAAAGCTGAGTAAAGGACCTTTGGACCATAAACCACTAAGGAGACAAAGGTTATCTTCCTGGCTAGGGTGCAGCCTCTGCCGCCTTTACTTCACCCCTCTGGGCCCCAGGCGGATGACTGGTTAGCCAATGACAGGTAAGATTCAAGGGAGGGACTACCTAAGCCACTCATGGCACGATGGGGCCATCAGGGAAGGACTTGGGGGGCTATAGAAAAAGGGGGTGATAGACCCTCACCCCTCGGCTTTGACATAGCCTGAGTCCTCATTCTGTCTGTAAGAAGTCTCCTAATCTCTTGCCTGCCTTACATCCCCCTGCCTGACTTAAGCCTGAAACAATGCTGATGCAGCCCTGGGCAGGAACAGGCGGTTCCTCGCCGGAGGCCATCAGGCCTAAGAAAGAATGCAGAAAATCCTGTGAAACCTGCTTTGCTAAAAATGCCCTCAATTTTCTGATAAGGGTCCAAGCATAAAATGAGTTTGTTTCCCAAAGTTTTATAGCCTTTTAGCTAACTGACCCTGACTCAGAATAAGCCGTCAAGAGTTCTTTGAATGTTATGTATTTTTTGATCATTGCTGCCTGACAATGATTGATGAGCTTTACCTGTATTCCTGTGTAAATTGAACCCAATAAAAGCCCATCAAGGAACAGGCTCAAGGCCCTTCTCCTTTGAGAGATCAGCCACCTTTCTTCCCCAAGCAGATCATGTCTTGGTAGACTTATTCTCATCCATGGAGCCCCCACACATGGGACAATGGCCTAACCAACTGAGCTATTCAGCCAGGGCTGAATAGATTATTTTAAAAACTGAGTATAGCAGCCCCTGTTTCTCCACAGAGAAAATGTTCAAAGACTCCCAGTAGATGCTTGAAACCATCGATAGTACTAAACCCTACATATACTATGTTTTTTCATATATGTATATACCTATGATAAAGTTTCATTTGTTAATTAGGCACAGCAAGAGATTAACAACAATAACCAATATAATAGAACCATTATAATATACTGTAATAAAAGTTATGTGAATGTGGTCTCTCAGAATATCTTACTGCATTGTACTCATCCTTCTTCTTGTGATGCAAGATGATAAAAATGCCTATGTGAGCAAGGGTTACTTGAGTACAAGCACCGAGCGAGATACAACAGTTGATCTAGCAACAGAGACGGCTACTAATGACTAAGAGCAGGCAGGAGATACAGCGAGGATATACTGGACAAAGGGATGATTCACATCCCAGGAAGGACAGAGCAGAGATTTCATCACTCTACTCACAACAGCATGCAATTTAAAACTTATGAATAGTTTATTTCCGGAATTATCCATTTAATATTTTCAGACAGCAGTTGACTGCGGTAATTGAAACCACAGAAAGAAAAACCATGGATAAGGGGGTCTACTGAAAATAGTGCCAAACAGTGCAAAAAGGACAGGACTAAGAACTACTAGATTTAGTGACAAAGCCACTGATGACCTTGGATAGCACTATCAGTAGAATGCTAAAAGCAGAAATAAATTTTCAGTTAGTTGAAACTAAATAGGAGAGAATGTTGGGAAGGCTACCAAAAGTGTGGATAGTTACACTACAGGATAATGAAAGGACTTTTTTTTTTTCCATTTTTAAAGAATGGAGACTGAGCATATTTAAATTATGAGATAGAATCAATAAAGAGAAATCAAAGTTAAACAATTGCTACAGCTTTGAATCCCAAAGGATAGGAAGGATGTAAGACCCAGAGCACAGGCAACGGAATTAGCCTTAGAATGGTAATTCTCTTCCCACTGCAATTGGAAGAAAGATGTGATGTGTGGGATTCAGTTACATTTGGAGAAATAATTAAGGTGTAGTTTCAATTTTCTCTGTGAAGAGGAGAGGTAGTCTGCTAAGACTGAGTAGAGCGCTTGTAGAATAAGTCAAGATGAGATTTAAAATAGCCGCTACCATGAAAAGCAAAGGAAAAAGAGAAAGGAATTTCCAAAAGCATTGCAGGCTTAAGAGTTGGGAGATGAATTAGTGACAGTACTATTAGCGACTCCCACTGCAACACTTGCCTGAGCCAAAATCAAGGGACTAAGGCTGCTCCAGGGTTTGTGTCTTGCAGGGCACATGAACAGAAAGATAAATAAAAGGGCAAAGAAGTTAAAGGTATTGGCAATAGAACACAAATGAAAGTGAATAAGGTGAAAAGGCCAGATAATGGGGGAAAATGGGGAAAAACTCAGGGTTCTGATGGAGGACAATGGAGGGGATGTCTAAGCGATTCCAGTAAGGGTGTAGTGAGAACAATGGAGTAATAAAGTTAAGAGGAGTGAAGACTGACATCATGTGTACAACGAGGTCCATCCAGAAAGGATCAAGCCATGTAATATGAAAAATAGACATTTCTTGAAGAAGATACAAGAAACATTGTGCACAGGGCAATAACGATGCAGTCCCCTTCAAAGTAGGCACCTTGGACCCTCACACAGTTCTCCTAGCATCTCTTCCACTGTTCAAAACACTCTGCAAAATCCTTTGTTGGAATTGCCATCAGCTACCCCATTGTATTATCCTGAATCTCGACAGTCTGAAAGCTCTTCCCTTTGAAAGGTGATTTTAGTTTTGGCAGAAGCCGGAAGTCACAAGATGCCAAATCTGGGCGTAAGGGAGGATGAGCCACCTGGGTGAGTTGATATTTTGCCAAAAAGCTCTGCATGAGATGTAACGCATAAGTGGAGGCATTGACATGAATTTGCCAATCACCAGTTGCCCATAGCTGTGTCTGTTTTCGTTGTATCACATCTCTCAACCAATGAAGAGCATTGAGGTAGCATTCCTTATTAATTGTTTGGCCTGGAGAGGCATACTCCTTGTTGGAATGGACACCTTCCCAATAAGAAAACACAGTTAACATGGTCTTGATCTTGCTGCGACTTTGCCGTGCCTTCTTCGGGTGTGGAGAACCAGCCAACTTCCACTGGGACCACTGGGCCTTCGTTTCCAGGTCGCAGCCGTAGACCCACGATTCATCTCTGATGAGGACCTTCTTGAGGAAGTCTGGTTCATTGGTAGCAGTTTGAATCAAGTCATTAGCAACTGCAGCTCAATGTTCCTTCTGCTCTGGTAACAAAAGCTGTGAAACGAATTTTGTCACAACATGTTTCATGCCAAGATCCTGCGTCAACATCTCAGATACAGCCCTGGCTGATGTGGCTCAGTGGATTGAGCACCAGCCTACAAACCAAAGGGTTGCTGGTTTGATTCCCAGTCAGGGCACATGTCTGGATCATGGGCCACATCCCTAGTGGGGAGTGCGTGAGAAGCAACCACACATTGATGTTTCTCTCCCTCTCTTTCTCTCTCCCTTACCTCTCTCTAAACATAAGTAAATAAAATCTTTTTTTAAAAAATCTCAGACACAGTAGTTTGGGGAATCCCCAGGTCAGCTCCTAGTTCTTGCACTGACAGTCGCTGATCTTTGTTGATTACAGCCTGTACACGTTCAACATTCTCAGGTGTTCTGCTTGTTGCAGGCCTTCCAGAATGTGGATCACTTTCAAAAGATTCTCAACCATCTTTGAAGTGTTTGTGCTGCACTCACTGAATCATCCCCCAAATCCTTCTGAATCATCCGAACAGTTTCCACAGAGGAATGTTCAAGCTTAACACAAAATCGGATGCAGATCTGTTGCTCTGCTCGCTCAGTCATGTGAATGTACACATGCACATGTGTACTCACACAGTACACACGTTCACTCAGTGGCGTCTACTGTTCCCACTAACACAGTGAAGTCATCATTGTTCACACACGTGCATTCCAGTCCTCTCCTTGGCTGCCACGTTACATCGATGTCGCACAAACCATGCTCATTGGCTGGACTTTTTCAGGACGGACCTCATGTGACATTCAAGAAGTGATTTTCCCATTGATAGGCCTACCCTAATACCATATTGTGTGTATATGTTTATGCATGCGTGCATAAATCATAAACAGCATCAATTTAAATAGTACTTGATTTATAGTTTAATTCTTACTACACTCAGGTTACTATTAAAATTTCAAAATGCCCTACTTTCATGGTAAGCCACAAAATCTTTCGGCAATGATATACTGACTTGACTAAACCAAAAAGTTAAAAATTACTGGTTTACGTCAACCTGTTAATTTTACAGAAAAGGAAACAGACTTCCAAAAATTGTGATTTACCCAAATTCAGCAACTTGCCGTAGCAACAGAACTGTAAAAAAAAATGGAACTTTACAAAAAAATGCATTTCCTGTACTGAAAAAATAAGTCACTCCTTATCCTTCTGAAGTGGCATATTTCATAATTATAAATGTTCCTTATAAAAAATTTAAGAATATTTGCCAAGTATTGCATTCATCATGCTTATAAATATATTACATATGATTTATAACTCCTTGACTAAAGACTGGAATTTATAATTTCTATAAATTTCTTTGCCAAAGTTATGAAGGAAAAATTGACATGCTGAGTGAGTATAAATTCTACATTTACACTGCTGATTAAAATTATTCCATTTCTCCTACAATCTTCTGCAACACAGCACTTAATCCGCTACTAGAAAAGATGGAAAAGATCAACCCCCTACTTGTCTTAACATCAGTTTAACCACTCAATTAATATATTTCAAAAGGAGAGCTCAGAATATGTGCACTGAGAAAGGAATGACAATACAGAGGTGGGAAACAGATGTACAGTTGTTCATATGGAAAATAATAACTAATAATGATACAGGAATAAACTGTTTCCCATACTCACAACTGTAAACCTACGTTTGCCTACCCCTGTAGACAAGGAAAAAATTAGAAAGGAACTATCTGGATTCCCATCTACAGAATATTCAATAGATGTTCACTAAATACTTGCTTACACGAAGAAGCAATTTCAGTCTTCTGATCAATAAGTATTTTTACTTTTTCAATTTTATTTTTTTTTCTAAAACATAATTTTTAAAGAGAGGCAAAGGGATGGAGAAAGAGAGGGAGAAAAATATCAATATGAGAGAAACATTGATTGGTTTCTGCCTGTAGGCACCTTGACCAGGACCAAATGGGCAACCTAGGCACGTGTCCTGACCAGTAACGCACCTGGTGACCCTTTGCTTTGCAGTACAACACCCAGACAACTGAGCCACACCAGTCAGGGCAATTTTATTAATTTTCGAGAGGGAGAAACTGATTTGTTGTCCCACTTACTCATGCATTCATTGGTCAATTCTTGTATGTGCCCTGACCTGGGATCAAACCTGCAACCGTGGTGTATTGGGACAATGCTGTAACCAACTTAGCTACCCGGCCAGGGCAAAAAGTAAATATTTTGATTAACCTAATATGCTACACCTAAGGATTAAAAAAATTACACCTCATCTTTCCTCAAGGAATTTTAAGTTTGGCTGTGTAGATAAGGCAAACAGTATGTCTATATGCTAATGAGTTAACTGTTTATCAGATACCAGAATGTTACATCAAACTGGGAGGTGGCCGATACTTATCTGGGAAATGGAGAATGAAAGCTCTAATCTACCAATGATATCACTATCAAAATATTTTTTTGGTATCTCCTCTTTCAGTTTCCCTCATCAGTTTTACCAAGAAAACCATTAGTTTATCATCAATGTCATTTCATTTTCTACTGGTTTTAGGGAGCAATAAAACCATTGATTTGTTAGTCCACTTATTTATGTGTTCATTGGCTCCTGCTTATATGAGCCCTCACTGATCAAGGCCACGCACCTTGGTGTAATTGTGATGACACTGTAACCAACTGAGCCACCAGCCAGGGCCTCATCAACCTCATTTTTTATCTTATTTTTTTATTACTGATTTTAGAGGAGGAGGGAGGGAAGGACATCAATTTGTTATTCCACTCATTTATCCATTCACTGGTGGATGGATCCAATGTGCCCTGACCAGGGATCAAACCTGCAACTTTGGTGTATGGGGAGGATGCTCTAACCAACTGAGCTACCCAGCCAGGGCCTATCAATCTCATTCTTTCTTTTTTTTTTTACCCTCTTTAATTCTCACCTGAGGATATACTTATTGAGTCCAGAGAGAGAATAAGGGGACAGGGCCGGGGGTGGCAGGGAAAGACAGACATACATCAATGAGAGAAACATCAATTGGTTGCCTCTTGAAGGTGTACCAACTGGGGACCAAACCTGCAATCTAGGTATGTGCTCTGACCAGGAATCGAACCTACAACCTTTCAGTGTATGGGACAACACTCCAAATGAGCCACACCGGCCAGAGCTATCAATCTCATTTTTAAACCATGAGGTACACTACTTCATTTATTCCCCAAAGTAAAACCCTATTCCAAAAAAATTCAACCTCAAGGGATAATGGCTTTCCCACACCTAACTCTTCTCAAAAGAATATCCTGCATATTCTTAAATTTTCACACTAATTCCAAAAATCTTTCACAATTGAGAGCAAACCTCCTCTAAGAACACTACTTGATCATTATTTGCAGATCCCATATTTGCAAAATCTCCTACTCACTAAAATTGATTTGCTATCCCAAAATCAACACAATACATTCACATCATGTAAAGACATACATAAAATTTGAATCCCCCAATGGTGAGGTCAAAAAGGTCAAAATTAGTTTCTTAACAAACTGGTAAGATTTCAATTAGCCATTGTACTCATACTTTAAATTTCAGGAGTATCACAAACCCTTTCAATGTTTCCTTCTGAAGAATTATTTTACCCAAGTATAATAGTTAATTTTGTGGCCTACTTGTCTAGGCCTCAGTAGTCAGGTATTTGGCCAAATGCTATTCTACTTTAGATGTTTCTGTGAAGGTATTTTTTGGATAGGATTAACATTTAAATCAATCAACTCTGAGTAATGCAGGTTAATCTCTATAACGTGGGTGTGCCACATCCAATCAGTTGAAGGCCTTAAGAAAAACACTGACTTCCCCTGAGAGTTAAATTCTGCCAGCAGACTGACTTCTGACTCAAACTGCAGTTCCTTCTTGAGTCTCCAGCCTGTTCATCTACCCAGCAGATTCTGGACTTGCCAGCCTCCACAACTTTGAGCCAATTCCTTAAAATCAATCTATCTCATCCTCCCTCTCTCTATACACAAACACGTGCACACACACATGAGTGCACTACACTGGTTCCACTGGTTCAGTTTCTCTGGAGAACCCTAATATACCAATAAAAGTTTTGAAATGGAAATACAAGAATATTAAAGTAATTAGAATGTAAGTCCTGCAAGCCCTACAGAAGCAGCAATCTATTTTTGGTTTCCTGACCTCGAACAATACCTGGCACATCACAGGAATGTAATGCCTGTTGAATGAATATTAGTAAACATGTATTCTCTGAACAATAACTTCTACTTATTGATCATTCTGGTTCAGGCACTATGCCGGAAGGCGTTTTACCTTTGTTCAATGTTTTACTCCCCCAGAACACCCCTTCAAGACTGTAATTTTAAGTTCCCAGTACAGAGTTAAGGATACCAAAGCTCAGAGTTGAACCGTGGTGTCATACCATAATTGAAACAGTAAGCTAAAATTCAAACAAAGATGTATACGATTCTTCAAACCTCAAATACAACAGGTACAAATAAAGTATACTGATACTTACTAAATCCTAAAATGTAGGAACTTACAGAGGCAAATTTAATTATAAGTTATTATTTCTCACAGGGCAAGCAGAAGTCTGGATCTCATTCCTCTAAGCGGCAGTACCAATGGAATGCACAAATACTAGGAAGAATCATTTCGCTACACTTGTATTACCTACTACGTATCTAATGTTTTTAAGGTGACGTCACCAGACACATACATTCACTCCCAGAATATAATACTCAAAGGCACTATCGACAGTAGGTCTGACCTTTCAGAACAGTTCTCATTATTATATTTTTCATCACTAAATTTTCATCAGCTTTCACAAGGTTTAGAAAACTGATCACACATAATACCAAGCATGAATGGGTGTTTCTATTTTATTTAACATTTTTAAATGACTATACAGCTCAACTTTGTATTATAATGCACCATACTAAAAAAGTGCGAAATATTTACCATAAACATATGGTCAATACCCACAATGGTTGCATCAACCCAACTTTAACAATTTTACTCATGTAAAGAAGCAGCAGCTCTTCTGAAATCTTGTTGGGTGTTAACCGCTGCTCTTCATCGACTTCCATCTACTCTCTTCTGAGCTGGTTCAGGTTACCCAGCACATACCCATAAGGAGTTAAGAAAGTCATAAAGATGACCACAAGTCCAACAGCCACGTCCTGGAAGAGAAAATGAAAAGCGCTGTGAATTGAGCATGGCTTCCTCGACCATCACTCACTGCCTACCAAAAACTGCTTTAGTTTTGAGGAATCTGGCTGTTGCCCTAGAAACTGGGGCCTGATGAAAACTAAAAAGCAGCATTTCCATTCCTTAATGACCTAAGTTAAAAGTTTTGAAAAATATTCATTTTTCTTCTAACGGCTCCCCACTTCCAACCTTTGAACTCTGGAACTTAGATGCTGACGGGGATTTTTTAACACCTTAGGTAAAAAGATATGTCTTGGCAATAGAGAATGCGTTCAAAGATGGCAGACAGTCTGCGGTGCAGTAACGACTCTGTCCTCTATCTTAGCGCTGACCTGGAAGACCCACGAGGTTGGGCCCCAAACCCCTCCGAGGTGCAAGCACTCAGGGTCCTCAGGCTCCACCAAGGCGCGTTCACCGTGACCCTGCCCACCCCCGACCCCTGAACCGTCAACTGTTGCAACTGCGGCCCAGAGGCGGTAGCTGCCCACGTGAGCCGGGACCCGGGACCCAGGTGCGCCCAACCCGTCCAAGTGCCCCCAAACTTGGCCACGTGCTCTTGCCTGTTGCGTCACGTCACCACCGCCCTGGGGGACTAGGTTTCAACTCACCAGAGCTGACGCAGGCTGCTGGCGACGACCAGGATCCGAGTGGACCAGGAGTTGGCCGGGCGGGGTCCCGCTGGGGCGGCGACGCAGGCAGAGAACAAGCAGGCGGGGCATGGCCAGTCAGGTGGGGCAAAGCGAGGCAAAGTTAAGCGAGGTCCACTGGACGGCACTCACGAGGCAGGTGAGACAACCGCACGAGGTCGTGAGCTCTGCAGGCGGCGAGTTTGCGCAGGCGCCTTGGAACACAGGGGCCCCGCCCCTTCCGCTCTGCTATGCCCCGCCCCTTTGGCTTGCGTCCTGGCTCAGTCCAATACTCACACGTATTTCCCGCATTTCCTTGCAACACTGACACGCAACCATGATGCACCTCCCTTCCCATCTGACCCCTATAGCCCTCAAACCTGAGCCCCTAGTTTAGGCTTCCCACATGTCACAAACTGTCCAATCCCCAATCCCACACAGAGCATCTCTTGATTTTCTGCTTGGAAAGACGAAGCACGCATTACTCCTACACTTCTCGTTATCTTTCTTTCCTCCCCACATATAACTCTCAACATGCCATGAATTCTTATTGGCAGAGTTTATTACATTTATGCTCTGTTTTCTAGCATTAATTGAATCCCCCACACATTGACTATAAATTAATCACCAACATTGAAAATCAAGAGCAAATATCTGTTTTTTTTAAATTATCCAAGACTTTCTTTTAAAAAAAGATATTTTTAAAAATTTATTGGGGTGACATCGGTTAATCAAATTATATAGGTTTCCGGTATATGATTCTACAGTATATCATCTGTATATTGGATTATATGTTTACCACCCCAAGTCAAAGGTATCTGTTGATGATATAAAAAATATTCATGGCGGGATCAAACAGAGTATTTGGACCCGGTAGAGAAGGTGATGTCACAAACTCGTAGTTCTTGGAGGAAAAATGGAACATATAGTGATTTTGAAAGGTAATACTATAATAAACCTTTATCTACTCTCTAAGACAATCCAGTTTCTTCATAGTATTCCCTTTTTAGGACTATTGCACAACTAGCATTCTAGGATTTCCTTTGATTGCCCTGTTTTTGCAACCTGATATCTTCTTTCTTAGGTTCCTATTTCATTTTGAGGTAGTACGTCATTAAGCAGTTCTTTCAGAAATGGTCTGTGGATGATAAATTTCCTCAGTCCTTCCAAGTCAAGAAAACCTTATTTTGCTCCCCACTTAAATGCTAAATTTGCTGGCTTATAATTAATCATTGTCCCTCAGGAATTTGACAAGGCAGTATTCCCTTGTGTTCTGGTGTCAGGTGTAATTGGTAAGTGTGATGCCAATGTGATTCTCAATCTTTGATGTAGTCTCTATTTTTTTTTCTTTTTGGAATCCTTTAGGAATTTCTGTTTGCCTTTGGACTTGTGAAGTTTCTTTAGGATATGGTAGGATATGGGTCTTCATTCATATGGATTGACAGTGGGCAAGACCTTTCAGCTTGAGGACTTAGATCTTCCTTTAGCTCTGGGAAATCTTCTATTACTCATTTCCTTCTCTCTATTTCTCTGTTCCCAATCTGAAACTCCTGGTAGATAATGGCCCTTCTTCATGGGTCATCTATGTGTTTCAGCTTTTCTCTTCATGCCCCTTATTCTACCTTCTGAAAGATTCCATTGACTTTGTCCTTTAGCCCTTCTGTTGAGTTCTTCATTTAGAATTGTTTCTAACACATTGATTATTTGGGGTTCTTTATAGAGTCACCTATTCATATTTTATAGATGCATTGTCACCTCAAATTTTCCCAAGAATATTAGTTTAAACTTTACAAAAAAAATTCTCTTCTGTTCCCTGAACTATTTCTGTTTCTTCTAAGGTGAATTCTCTTTATTCATTTTGGCCCTGCTAGTTTTGCTCAACTATTTTATGACCCTCGGTTGTCTTTTTATGCATATGAATATGAGGGGCCAGGTAAATAACTTGAATTTTTTTCTATCAGTAATCTCTCTTCAAAATGAAAAACCTAATTACATATCTATATGTGGGGGCTGGATATGTCAACTGGCAGGTAGGAAAATGTCCTTCCTCACGCCCATGCCAAAGTGAGTAAAGTTCTACTCTAGGCTTCCCAACTACTGCCTTCTCAGGGGGAAAATGTACACACACACACACACACACAATATACAGCATTGTACTGTCTCTTTTTAGTTTTTTTTATCATAACGACAAGAAAGTTTAAAATTATACATATGGTTTATATTATATTTCCCTGGGACGGCTGTGCTCTAGAATCTTACCATGACCCCTCAGGTCCTACAGGCCCTCACCCCACTGATGATTGCTCTCTTTCCTCCTTCTCTGCTTTATTTTCTTCATGGCCTACAAGCACTATCTGATCATTGACATTTTGTTTGCTAATTGTGTGTCTCCTTTACTAGGAGGCAAGCACTGCGAGAGCAGGAGTCTTGCCTGACTTGATCACCCCTAAGCACCCCAAGGAGCATCTCACACATGATAGGTACCCAACAAATATTTGTTGAATAAATGAGTGAAAGCTCACACCTCTGCGCTCTCTTTTCCTTTCTTTCCTAAAGACACAGTCTGGAGAGAGTGGAAGATTAAACGCCGAGAGGAATTCTACCCTCTCCCACACAGTAGAGACCTACAAAATAAGCAAGGGAGGTACTGGATTAAGAACAGAGGGAATGAATGCATGGTGGCACATTTAAATATTGGTCATCTCTTTGCGGCCATGAGATAAAACATGGGAGACTGGACAAAGATATTGATGTAGAATTGTTTCCAGACATTTCTCTCTTTCTATGGACCAAAGGGGATTCTAGTTTTGCCTACTCAGTTTCTTTCTCCTGCCTTGCTTTCCAAGATGGGGGAAGAGGCGTGTGGAAATGTCCTGTTGAACTCTTGTAATGCAGAATCGGGAGGAAATGGGGAGAGGGAGAAGAACAGGAGGTGCAGTTGAGAAGGATTGCTAAGAGTTGCACTGTGGGAGGAAAGTAGAAGGAAAAAGGAAAGGGAGTTTCAAGAAGGATTACTATAGTCTATGAATCTCCTATAGAATATCTGAAAATTGAAATCAAAAACTTGTCATTTTGGAATGGCTTTTAGGTGACAAATGATATATCTCTATTGACATATCTGAGCCTGGACCACATGGCTGGTGACTGTATATTTATATCATTTACATTAAATGTAAGTAATAAAAGGCAGAAATTGTCATGTTAGAGTTTTAAAAAAATATCCAACTATATACTGTCTAAAACAAACCCACTTTAAAGATGAAAATGTAGATAGACTAGAAGTAAAAAAGAGGGAAAAAGATATACCAAGCAAATAGCGAGTACAGAAAGCTGGAGCGGCTATGCCATCAGCCAAAGCAAACATCACAGCAAGGAGGGATGAAGAGAAACATTTCATGACTAAGGGATCAATTTATAAGAAGACAGACAATTCCTAAATGTCCCTGGACTTAATAACAAAGCTCCAAAATAACTGAAGGGAAAAGACGATAAAAGTAAGAAGTAAAATAGACAAATCTGAAATTATAGTTGGAGAAATGAAAACTCCTCCTTCAATAATTGATAAACAAGTAGACAGAAAATCAGTAAGGATATGGAACACTTGAACACCACCATCATATTGAAGTAATTTATAGAACACTCTTTTAACAATTTATAGAACACTTTTAACACTACTCAATATACATTCTTTTTGAAAAAAAATACATTTTTTTTCAAATGCAAATGCAATACTTACCAAGATAGAATACATCCCGTGTCATCAAACAAGTCACAAGAATTGGGAAGGATTGTCTTCAAACACAGTATTAAATTAGAAATCAAAACCAGAAAGGTATTGTGGACAAACAAAAAAAGCATTAATACTTTTCCCCCACCTTCTAAATTCTTCCAGCTGGGCTAGTCATCAAATTAACAGGCAGAGATTAACAGGAAGAAATCCACTTGTGCGTGGGGAATTTAATGCATATGCATAAAAATTCCAAATATAGTGAGGCAACATTGGGAATAAAGGAGAAGGGGGGGTTGGGATATTAGATTTCAGAAGTGAGAATGGGTGGTTTACAGGTGGTTGAGGCAGAGTGAAAATACGGAAATACACGAGGCAAGAAAACTATTGCTAAGCAACCCAGAAACAATGGGACATGTGGTATCTAGCTACCAGTCTCCTTCCTGAAGCCCTCCTATATACCATACTTAATTAAAATTAGGCTAAAACCAGCATCCTAAGATTGTCTCCCTGAAGCAGGTTTTTTAAATCTGAATCCCTTAGGCAGGTAAGTGGGGGGAGGGGCGAAGGTTCTTTCCGAATCTAGTCTCTTAATAAACCACTTAAAATCAATATCCCCCAAATGCAGCTTCAGGTGGTCCCCTTCAAATTAAAGAACCCTTTGCCATCAATGTTATGCTTGGCACCAGCAGGCTGGAACTCAGACTCTTATGCGATGGATGGTCTAACTTGGGAAGCATGGTGGGTTTTTTTCCTACCATGGAGCAAGCCCTTCCATGGTGAGGTAGTACTGGAGCCAAGCTACTGGCAGAAGCAGAGATAAACAGCAAAGGTAACATCCTGACCGTGTTCAAACTCCTGGTTCTCACTGTTCCTGAAACCCTGTCCTTCTTCAGCTCTGGGCCACTCTATTTCCTTTATGATGTAAATTACACTTTTGGCTTAAACTAATGGAATTGGATTTCTATCACTTAAAACTAAAAGAATCTGAACAAAGACTATATTAGTGATCTTTTCTCCCCCTCAGGTTTCCCCCCCACTTTTTGTTTATTTGTTTGTTCATTTATTTATTTTTAACTTACTGATTTTGAAGAGAGAGAGAGAGAGAGAAAGTGATTTGTTGTTCCACTTATTTATGCCTTCGTTGGTTGATTCTCGTATGTGCCCTGACCAGAGATTGAACCCGAAACCTTGACTTATTGGGACGATACTCCAACCGAGTTACCTGACCAGGGTCTCCACTTTTAAAATTAAAAAAAGAAAGAAAGAAAGAAACACTTAACAAAAATAGCTGAAGTAGACTAACAAAGAGCTCAATAAGAGACAAGCCCGGCTGGACTAGCCCTTATTCAGAAAAGTTTCTACTGGAGCGCATTGATGTGAGTCAAGTATTTTAGTTCTTTCTCTGTGACAAAACCTTTAAATTACTTTTGACAGTGTCAGTAAATCTGACTCCAAATTCAGCCACAACACAATTAAGCTCCCGGCTGCGCACCCCTACCCCAGGAGGTAGCACTTTTACTGCTCAAATTACAGGAACAACCTTCTTCTCCAAGTCACAAAAGACTAGCACTGTTAACTCACACCTCTGCAATTTTCAATAAAGGGCTTATGGGCCTGCATTGAATATATTCTCAGTGACCTACAATGCGGAACCTTCCTGCTGCAGTTATGTAAAAGGACATAATTAGAGCTATAGCCTGGAGATCAAGTTTTTTGAGCTCTATGTATACAATGAAAAAGAAAGGCACATTCGCCTACTTAGTATTTTTAATCTGGTTCTTACAAATGCTCATGTTCTAAATGAACTGGTGTTAGAGCTCTAAGCAATTATATAATGTATTAAGACTGCACTACCGCAGGCTCAAACATCTTGAATTCTCTCCTCTGTTAAAACATATTCTAATTACTGTTCAAGGACCAAAGGTCTTGGAGAAAAGCAGAGCTTTTCTCTGGGTCTGTTTGTGGCTGTCTTTACAACTGCGGGACCTCAAAGATAGAAATTCAGATAAGCCAGAAGCAAGAGCAGAAGAGTTGCCGGGGTGGGGGAAACATTCAGAGTTATGCAACTGGTAATATCAGTAACATACTTTTTAATTGAATGCACAATGGTGATATAAGCTCCAACAAAAGTGGCTGTCCATTTTCACAAAGAATCCTGAGTAAGAATTGTCTTTAGGCAGTTTAAAACACAATCTTGGTGTTCTAAATTCCCTCTTGTGCAAAACTTTCTTTGATTCTTCTAGCAAAAAAATTATGTCATTTGAAACAAAAACACTATAGTGGAGGTTAAGAAATCATACTTTCCTCCCACCTTCTATGTTCTTCTGGCTGGGCCAATAACCAAACTAACAGAGACAGATTAACAGGTGAAAATCAAAGTTTAATACAGGCGCATGGGAATTCGCATAGATATGATAAATCCACGAAAATTTTCTAGACAGGAAGACGACACTGGGCACATAAGACATTTTGGACAAAGGAGAAAAGGAGGAGGGGGTAACATGATGGGGTCTTAGATTTCAGAAGTGAGAATGGACAATTTACAGGTAGTTGAGGAAAAGGGGAACACCCCTGGCAAGAATGTCCTTGCTAGGTGACGTGGAAACAATGGGACATAGTGGGGATCTAGCTGACAGGCACCTACCTGAAGCCCTCTTGTTCACCACATTTAATTCAAATTAGGCTAAGGCAGTAGTATCCCTAAAATCTCCTTCCAGAAACAGGTTTCTCTGTCTGAATCTCTGGTGGCAAAGGGGGTCAAAGTTTCTTTCTGAATCTTTTGTTTAGTAATAAACACCTTGAAGTCAATATCCCAAAAAGCAGTTTCAGGGTAGCAGAATTTTGGTCCCTTTACTATTAAAACTGAGAACAGTTTTAGTTTTCTCACCCCACCCTTTTGTTTTTACAGTTGACATTTCTCTTCCTCTCTTGAACTATTATACTTCCAGAAATTCTTCAATGGATTTCTCTGATGCTGGAAGGAAAACAGATGGGCAGTCGAGCAAAAAGATCAAAGGTCAGACCTCAGCACTATCATTTACTAGCTGTAGAGGCTCAGATAAACAAAGTATAATAATATTTCTCTTCAAACTCTGAAATGAAATTTAAATGAGATAATACATGTATCAATTAAGATTAGTTGGATGGATGTTAAGGAAAACCTAATGATAAATGAAATTCATTACCTCACGTCATTGGAAGGCGAGAAGTAGGACCAATTTCAAGTGAAGCTTAATTAAGAGTTGATTTAAAAAATTCTGAAATGTTCTAATGAAACCAGAAAAGACACCAGCGTTTGGGCTGCCTGGCACTACCAAACCAATAAGCAATGACAATGATTGAATCTTTATGGGCACTTTATTCAGATGGCCAGTGATCTGAGAAGATGGTGGGTTCATACCCTAACCGACCATCTTGTCTTCTCTTTCCAGGCCAGACTTTTAATAATGGGGAATAAACAAGGTGCAGTGAGGGCTTTGAGATTTGGGGAGAATTGGGTGAAAGCAGCTGCAACATTCCTGTCCTGGGCAGTTACCTGTTCCCAGGGGCCGTGGTCATCTGTCTCTCCCTGGAACACAAAGGTCCGGATGTCTCTAACTTGTCCCCAGGCAATAATCTTTAGCAATGCCCCAGGAGGTCAGCTGTTTTCCCAGGAGCCAGGACAGGCCTTATCTGTAGTTTCTGAAACAAAAGCTTTAGCATATACATTACTTGCTAGGCTTATAACATTTTACCTTAAGCTAAAATTTTCCAACTCTTAAGTCCCCTATCACTAAGTCAAATTACAGTGGCTGGAGAATGAGGAAAAAGACAGAACTGTTAGTCTGTTAATAGATGCTGATCAACTAACAAAAGACTTCTCACATTGCTGTTTTGCCTGTTGGAATTTCGGATTAATTTCCGGGTGGCTATTTCTGCATATTGTTTTAGCCAGGCACATTCTAACTCCAGTAGCTTCCGCTCGTTTGCCGTGGGATTTCCAGGCTGCTGCCCCACCCAATCCACAGGAGTGGACTTCTTGAAGTGGGATTTCTTGAGGTGGATTCTGCTATCCCAGAGCTGCCCCTGATTCGCCTTCCCCACCCCCATTGCCTATAGCTCCTGTAAATTCTTTTGAGACTACCTCTTTCTTCCTGCTTGTCCCTACTTGATGTATAAAAATGCTTACAAAACTCCAGGATGACAGACAGGCTGTCTTTTCTACCTAGCGGTGTTGCTGGTGATTTAACCCCATGCCCCAAGACCATTCTCCTCTTTGGCTCAATACAACCTTACTTACAAAAAGACTTTCAACTTCAGAAATTAAAAATTTTGTGCCTAACAGCATTTCTAATGCATTATGTCATCAGGGACATGGTTTTTCTTAGGGTACAAGTTACCTGTACCTAAGGTAGGCTCCCCTTAGGTAGCAACATGGTGGCCAAGAGCTCCTGAGGCTGCATTCTTTTTCAATCATATTCAACAGAGGAGGAGGAGACTCTTCCAGCATCTTCTGTACAGGGATAGATGTCTTTTTTCCAGAAATCCTAGCAAACATTTCACCACATCCTGGTTCTTGATGGGGTTACATTTCCTCCCCTGAATCCATCTTTAAAGCCAGGTGAGTAGCATTTGCTGAAAATTTTAATAAAATCAGAAACCAGCTACACTATGAAACACAAGATCGATCCCACCCAAACCACTTGGTTGGAGAGGTAAGGAATTATGACAAAGAAGGAAGGTAGAAATGGATGAGGGACCAAGACAATGTGTGAGAATGTG
This sequence comes from Desmodus rotundus, assembly GCF_022682495.2. Lineage (NCBI taxonomy): Eukaryota > Metazoa > Chordata > Mammalia > Chiroptera > Phyllostomidae > Desmodus > Desmodus rotundus. The sequence continues at coordinate 129,541,221 of NC_071393.1, read as the reverse complement.
CCTTGAAGTAGGACGCTGAGTAAATTGAGGTATATTCCATCTCTGGTTTTCAAAGGATTAAGGATTGGCTGGTGCCTTTTTGCAAATTAGATTTCCAGGATGTTCCATAGCATCTTAAATACTTGATATTGTTATCACCATTACTCATCCTTGCTTTTGTATATAGTTTAGGGTTTATGTATCTATAAAACAGATGGTTTACCTTTGTTTGTTTTGTATTTTATAGAATTTAAGATGACATTATTTGATGTCTCACTATGAAAGAAAAAAACTATTAACTAAATTGTGACCCAGTGCTAATAGGTCATCGATTACAACAATAAATTTTAACATTATTAAAAAATGTAGCCCTGACTGGTGTGGCTCAGTGGATTGAACGCTGATCTGTGAACCAAAGGGTTGCTGGTTCTATTCCCAGTCAGGGCACATGCCTGGGTTGCAGGCCAGGTCCCTGGTGGGGGGCACACGAGAGGCAACCACACACTGATGTTGCTCTCCCTCCCTTCTCCTCTCTAAAAATAAATAAAATCTTAAAAACAAAACAGAGAGGTATCATAAAAAAAAAAGTAAAGAAGTAGTACATTTTCCAAAGGATAGAATACAATACATAGGATTGTCTTGTGTGATTACTTTTGTGTTTTGCTTCTTTGGCTTAACATCATGTTTGTAAGATCCACCCATGTGTTTTATATAGCTCCAGGTCATTTAATGCATGAGCATACCACATTTTTTGTCCATGCTACAGTCGATGGATATTTTGGTTTGTTATTAGCTTTTGACTCATATAATCAATGCTGCTATGAACATTCTTATTCATGTCACCTGGTGCACATGGACATAGGTTTGTGTATATGTGTGTGTATGTGTATGTGTATACACACACACCCCAATAGTGGATTTGCTGGGCCATAGAACAAGATAATTTCTATCTTTCCTAGGTCATGCCAAGCTGCTTCTCCAGAGTGGTTCTTCCTATTTTTAACTCACACCAGCAGTGTAGAGTTCCTGTTAATCCATATCCTCATTGATGGAATTCTTTTTTTCCTCCAATCTGATTAATCAGTGATGTTATCTTATTGCAGCTCTGACTTATATTTCCTTTATACCAACGTGGTTGAGCACCTTTGAATTTGTCTCATTTGGATATCCTCATTTGTTCAAGTATATTGACCATTTTCTATCTGGTTTTCTTTTTCTTCCTGAATGATAGGAATTCTTTACGGGTTTGGGATCTAAGCCTTTTCTTGGTCTTCTGTATTGCAGATATGTTTGTCTACTGTGTGGCTTGTTTTTTCACACTCCTTATTGTGTATTTTGATGAACTGAAGTTCACATTTTAAGTTTAGTTGAATCCATGTGTAGGGGAGGCAAAACTTTACCCCTACCTTCTTAGGTTTTCTGGTTGGGACTGAGAATTAAATTGGCATAAACAGATTAACAAGAGAAAGGCACACAGACTTTTACACGGACATGGGAGCCCACCCCCACCCGCCACCCCAGGAAAGTAAAGACCCAAAGAAGCAGTTAGAGCCAAATCCATATATACTAAGTTGGACAAAGAGTAATAAATTGTGAAAATGTATCAAGACAAAGGGGCTTGAGTCAGAGAAGTGAATAGGAAAATAAGGTTCAATTTAACAAGATTTCATTGTATAGAGAGATTTCCTTTGTCCTTGATTCCTGTCTCTGGTGATAAGAATGTTTCTTTCCTCCTGGAACACAGAGGAAATCTTTCATATTTTTCAAGGTACCAATCACTGCCCTGGGCACTTTGACCATGAGTTGTTTTGTTTTGTTTTGTTTTAAAGACTTTATTTATTTTTAGAGAGGGGAAGGGAGGGAGAAAGAGAGGGAGAGAAACATCAATGTGTGGTTGCCTCTCACGCCCCCCACCCCTACTGGGGACCTGGGCCATAACCCAGGCATGTGCCCTGACTGGGAATCGAACCAGCAACCCTTTGGTTCGCAGGCTGACACTCAATCCACTGAGCCACACCAGCCAGGGCTGATCATGTGTTTTCATTCCTCTTCACCTTTTAGACTAGGAGATTCAGAAAAATGCTTGGAAACAGTATCATATATGCAAAGCATACACGGAAATAAAATTTCCCTTTCCTTCATGACTTAAAAAACCCAGCTCCCATATTGTATTTCCAGAAAGATGAACCTGGGGAGGATCTTTGTTGGATGGTTATGAAAAGGAAGGAGCAGATTGGAGGAACGGAAAATGGAATACACAGTTAATGCAGAAAATGACTCAGGTTTTCAATTTAGGTGACCAAGTTGATGGAGTACCATTCACTGATGGAGGGAGCAGGGAGAGGAACACCACACAAATTCAGGACTCTCGGTTACAAGTGATAGAAACCCACTGTTTTTACTCACTTCCAATTTGTTTAAGATTTACAGAAAAAAGGGGAGTTATCATGGGTCATAAAAACTAAAAGACCAGGGATGGATTGGTCTTTTCTGAAATTTCGAGAAGAGTTTCTCTAGAACCCATACTCTTCACCACTATTGAAGACAGTTGACCCTTGAACAATACAGGGTTTTAAAAAAGATTTTATTTATTTATTTTTAGAGAGAGGTGAAGGGAGGGAGAAAGAGAGGGAGAGAAACATCAATGTGTGGTTGCCTCTCACGTGGCCTCTGCCAGGGACCCAGCCTGCAACCCAGGCTTGTGCCCTGACTGGGAATCAAACCAACAACCCTTTGGTTTGTAGCCCACACGCAATCCACTGAGCTACACCAGCCAGGACACAATACAGGTTTGAAATGCAAGGGTCCACTTATATGCAGATTTTTTTTTCCCACAAATGCCTGTACCATTTTCGACCTACAGTTGGAAGTTTGCAGATCTATGCCATTTTATATATGGGGCTTGAGCATCCTCAAATATGCTGGGGTCCCAGAATCAACCTTCCATGGATACCAAGGGTATTTGAGGTTGAGGAGAGTGAAAAGTTATATGTGCAGTTTTGGACCGTGTGGGGGGTCGGTGCTTCTAACTTCTGCATTGTTTAAGGGTGAACTATACTATCTTAGCACTAGCCTTTAAAAATTGTTACTATTTAAAATTATTTTTCAGTCTATCTTCCTATTTGTTTTTTACCCTAAGCATCTAGCACTGTACTTCACAAATGGTGCTGGATGCTTTAAAAAATGTGTGTTGAACTGAACTGAATTGACAAATCTTAACTCTGATGGACTTGTAAATTGAGTTCATTCGATATCTCAAAGGTGCAGCTAAGTGGTATAATATGAAAAACAAAAGTGGATGAATTAACTGGTGGAGAAAGTCACAGAACATTTACACACGGTCACTGTGAAGGCAAATCGTACCCAACTGGTGTACTAGAGTTCTTCTGTGCAGATGGACAAAAGGACAAGGTGGAACCAGCAGACCTTATTCAGCTTTTCAAAAAGCCTTTGGTAGATTTCCACATCAAAGACTTTTAGAAAAATGATGTTACCCTGGAATTACTTAGAATGCTATCATTGTCGGTATTGTTTTAATTTTGTTTTTAAAGTTGTTTCTAGGTAACAGAACCAAAGTCAAGCAATGAAGATTAGGAATAAATGAGATTGTGTAACTAGTGGAGACTGATCTTACTTAACTTTTAATAAATTACCAAGAGGTGGTATGGAGAATGGAATTTTCAGTTTCCAAATAACAGCTCTTTCAGTTAATGAAATATTTAGCTGATGAGAACGAAGGCAAAGTAATGGAAAATAACGGTATGTGGCTTTAAATTAGATAAGATTCAATTATGCATTTAAGGGAAGTATAATAACATAGGGGAATAGGAGGTGGGCATCTAGAACCAATTCTTTGCTCCAACTAGATGGGCCAACTTCCCTTGTATTTTCTCACTTTGAAACTGAAAAAGTCAGTGTTTGTGCCGCCTGTCTTTACCGTAACCAATACGCAGAGATAGGGATTGAATATTTATGGGTGCTTTATTCAGATGACCTGCAATCCGAGAAGATGGTGGGTTTGTACTCTAATATACCATCTTACATTTCCTTTCAGGCCAGCCTTTTAAAAAAAGATTTATTTATTTTTAGACAGAGATGTAGGAACAGAGAGAGAAACATCAATGTGTGGTTGCCTCCTGTGCACCCCTGCTCTGGGGACCTGGCCCACAACTCAGGCATGTGCCCTGACCGGGCATCGAACCAGTGACCAGAGCTCAGTCCGCTGAGCCACACCAGCCAGGGCATCAAGCTAGCCTTTTTTATATGGAGGAAAAGTGTAGGTAGGAGACTTGGAAGTCCAGCAGTTTCCCTAACATCCTTTCATCTGCTGACTGGCGATTTTCTGTCTGGGGCCTGTGTCCTGGGTGATTTTCTTTGTATGTGTCCCGGAACACACGTTCGCAGATACCTGGAACACAGTGGCTCAGATGCTATCTCGATTGCTTATGGTCTCTTCTGGAGCACAAAGGTCGAATTGCTTGTGGTCTCCTGCAGTTAGCGTGGGCTGTACCTGCAATTCCTGAAACAATAGCTTTTTATGTGCACTAACTACTAGGCTTATTAACTATTACCTAAAATTAAAAATTTTCCAACTCTTGAGTTCTCCTATCAACTTTTCCATGCACTCTTGTCTGTTGTCTACATCTGTGTACTCAGTTAGAACCTTATCAGCTAGAGGGGATCTTTTTTCAGACAAGGGAATACTACAGTCTCTGCTCATAATCTCCAAATTTTCAAGGATTGTTGTAGGGGGAAATATATGAGTGAAAAGGAAAAAAATGAATACAAATTGGAAAGAGGTATCTTCCCTAGGAAGTAGAGAAGTGATGAGTGAGCACAAGATATAACAAATCTGAAAAAAGTATAAAGAAAAGCAACGATCATATTCAAAGACATAAAGTACTTCCATTGAAGGATGTCAAAAAAGTTAAATCCTCCAACTAGATTAAGAAATGTATAAAAAATGTCGGATCAAGAGATGGTTAAAAACACATCACAAAATTTGAAATTGCTCTTATCCTTTGAAGTTTAGAGGTGGTCTGAGAACAACAAAAATACTGGGTGTGACTTAAAAAACTTGTTTCTCAAAGGGTGAGTACAGTTGAAAATGTAAACACTTTAAAAAAGGGTTTTATAAATTCCCAGAGGACAAATACGTCTTGTCCTGCTAACGCCTATTAAAGAACTGTGAGCGGTAAGGGCCTTGTGACCAAGGTCAGAATGCCTGAGTTCTAGTCTTGGCTTGCCTACTTGTTAGTGCTACGTGTATGCCCCCGGGCAAAGGACGGGGTATTTCGAAGCCTGTCCCGACTACGGCTAAGGATAGTTTTGATGTTCAAATGAAGCCTTGTATTTACCAGTGTTTTGAGAACTGTAAGAAGCTCAGCTCCATAAATATGTTTTTGTTTTTGTATCGCTGAAGTTTTTGCAAACTTCCAACCAAGGGGTATCTAGGTTAGAGCAATTTGGCTCTTCCACTGGCCACTGTGGGCTCTCATCAATTCTTGTCCTCTCCCCTTTATGAGGTTGTCTCGTTAAGAAAAACTTTTCAGTGCCTTCAAGATTTTGTTTAACTAGCAAGGTAGTGCCTGTAAAAGTACCACGTAGACAGGGCTTAAGATAAACTGCCAAACACCAAGTACGTCCGAAATGACTTAGGGGAAGCACAGTCTTGTCTTCGAGGTTGATGCATTGTGTGCGATCAATCAGGATGCCGGCCGCCCCATGGAAACATGAATTGGTTGAACTAGTGGTCCGGGAACGTAGTTACTAGAATTCCATTCTGATATGACTTGTCCCCATTCCCGGGAATAAGCAGGATGGTACAATAAACTTGAAACTCAGAGCACCCAGCGCCCCAGTCCCAGGCGTGGAGGGGGAATAATGCGCACGCACCCGGCTCTGACTGCTCCCGGCGCCGGGAACGCGCCTCCTCGGCGGGCCGGGCACACGCCAACGCTGGACCACGTGATCCCGGGCGTGTCGATGGCGGGAGAGGGCGGGTGGTCGGGCCGGCTCCGCAGTGCTGCGCAGGCGCCCAGGGGCCGCACCGAGCCGAGCCCCGCCTGCTCCCTCTAGGAGTTAAAATGGCGGAGAGGGGAACCTGGAGTAGTCCCGGAGCCTGAGCCACTGACAGGAGCAGAAGCAGAGAGGGCGGCCGCGGCCGCAGGAGGAGGAGGATGGCAGGGAGTGCCGGCGCCGGTGCGGACGGCGGTGCTGGCGGCAGCGGCCGCGGGGGCGACGGCCGGGGTCCCAGCAGCAGCAGCAGCGGCAGGAGGAGCCTCCAGGGTGAGTGTCCCTCGGTGTCTCTGAGACTGTGAGCCGAGGCTGTGCCCGGCGCGGGGCGTCCCAGAGAGGAAGGGGCTGTGCTTGCACGAAGAGGCTGCCCTTCTGGGGCCGGGCCGCCGGTGGGGCAGGAACAGTCGTCTGTCCGTCCGTCTGTCCGGGCGTGAGGCGACAACGGCGTCGGTGGACTGGCCGGTCCCCGTGCACTCCGAGGGCGAGGGCGGGCTTGGCTGTTGAAGGCTGTCCCGGGGGCAGAGGCTCGAGGCGTGGCGCTCGGGGCGGGGAGCGCAGCCCTAGGTGGCCGTGGCGGCAGACCGCCCGGCGGGCTCCGAGCTCCAGGCTCTGGGCTGCGAGGGGCGGGACCCGCCGCTCCCAGGATGCCAGGACGGCGCTGCCGAGAGTCGGGCACGCGTTCACCCGGCGGCGGGGTTGCGACTGCCCCGGGGTGGTGGTGAGCGCGGCCGGCTGGAATTGAAGAGGGAGCAGGCCCGGGGACGGGGACGGCCGCGCCCAGGGGAGAAGTTGGGCTGTGCGGGTAAGTTTCTGCTTCGGGATCCCAGCGGCACTGCGCTTTGACAGGTTGGAAGGGAAACAATACCGAGCGTTTGATGAAGGAGTCTGTGCTTGGAGCACCTGAATGGCCAAAAGCGTGCCTTTTTCTGTGTGTTTTCATTTGCACAAGTGTTTACTGGCCTTACCCCGGGCATGAGAACTTTCTCACCGTTGTTTTTTGCTTTTTTGTGTGTTGCCTCTCTGCTTTGAACTGCAAGCACACGTCTGCACACCCCAGCACAGATAAGACGTACTCCGGCTTAGGCCTAATTTACAGCGGCGGTCTTGGGTGTCTTCCCGGGAGCACTGTTCCTTCCCTCTGCGAAAACCTCTTGCTCTCATGAGGACAGAGGCATTTTCACAGAATCGCTTAGTTCCTGCAGCCAACAAAACCTTTTGTCGTTGACTAGCATCCATTTCTTGGAGATTGCTGGAATAAATTCCTTTCTTCAGGGAATGTGGAGGAAAGACTGGAAGTTGTAAGAATCCTACATGTGAATGGCAGCTGTGGTCGAACTCGTCTTGGATTTTGGAGTCAGAGAAACCTTTAGGGACGTGGTGGGACTTGCTTTAGAGCGGGGGAACTAGGCGCAGGGAGGTCAGTGACTTAACTGTGGGCCCTGCAGCTGGTCGGGGACTGGACCCAAACGGGGCCTCGGTTTTGAGAGCTCTTCCTGATTCTTACTCGTGGGTTGCATCCTGAGCGTGGGACCGTGCCCCGTCTTCGTGCAGTGGAGCTGAAGAGCCTAGCTTGGATTCTGACAGCTGCCATCAGGTACCATAAGTGACTGATGTTTTTTCCCCTAACCTGAATTTCATAAAAACTGACATTTAAAGTTTTCACAGGCCTGGGACTACATTTTTGCCGGATTACAGCGTACGTGGCTCCTTCTTGCATGCATTCAGTAAAACTCAAAGGTCAACGTTCTGCCCCATGACCTAACTACTGTGTATTATTCTGTGTCCCAACAGCAGCGTTTAAACAAGTTTTCTTTTGTATCAGGTTCTAATTTTAGGATTTAAAACACCTGTTTTGTGTTTGTCGCATTATAACACCTAGTTTCCATGTGTCTTCTTGAGTCACAGCGGTTTCCTTTCTGTGTCACAGGTTAACCTTTAGAAATACAATAACGTTGAATGATCTGATCTCATAATCTAGTCAGTGAAACGCACACGTCCCAAGTCGTACCTTGTGTTCAGTTAAACAGGTGACCTGCACTGTGTTTGGCGTCATACTGCAGGAAAAAAGAAAAGAGTGGAATGTAGAGACTGTACCCGCAGAAGTAAGATGTACCCGGACCCGTGTGAGTCTAGGAGACAGTGCAGTAAGTTCTCCCAGTGCAAAGAATGCTGAGGGTGTTCTGGTTAGAGGGAGATAAATGAGGCCTCGGGAGTCTAAAGAACTTCCTGGAATGCTTGGGACTTGAGCTGGCCTTTGAGGGTTTAGATTTACAGAGAGATTGGAGCAGTTACTTTGTGAGGTAAAAGCCAGGGTAGAACGCGGAGATTCGCTTCGGGGGAGGGTTATGGAGGGGAAGTAGGATGAGCTACTAAAAGGAAAGCATTAGATAGTTGGAAGATACCTGTCTGTATAAGAGATTGAGTACTGGATGGAGGAGATTTAGATTTTTTAAATTGAATTTATTGGGGTGATATTGGTTAATAAAATTATATAGGTTTCAGGTGTACAGTTCTGTAATAACATCATCTGTATATTGTATTGTGTGTTCACCACCCCAGGTCAGGTCTCCTTCCATCCCCTTTCATCCCCCTTTACCCTTTTCTACCTCCCCCGCCCCCTTTCCCTCTGGTAGTCACCATACTGCTGTCTGTCTGTGATAGTTTTTTGTTTGTTTCCCCTAATCCCTTTACCTCCTTCACCCAGCCCTCGCACCCCCTCCCCTGTGTCACCTTTGAGTGTTTCTATTTCGTTAGTTTATTTTGTTCATTAGATCCCACATATAAGTGAAGTCTCATGGCATTTGTCTTTCTTTGACTGGCGTATTTCACCAGATTTAGATCTTGGTCCTCTTTGTGAGATATGGGGAGCCTTTGAGAGTTTGGAGGCCAGACGGTAATTAATGTGCTAACCTAGCAAGACAGACCTGTCGGTTATCTGTAGATTGAGATCGAATGAGAAGAAGCTGAGATGAACCATGGCTGACAGTAGCTGTAACAGCCACCTGGGTATGAAGAGATGAGATCGTGCACTAGGATACAGTCAATAGGAAGGAGACATGGCAGGTGCTATTTTTATTTTTATTGTAGTAAATACAACATAAAATTCCATTTTAACCTATTTTATGTCTGTAGTTCTGCAGCGTTAAGACTGTTGTTCAGCATCACCACCACCCGTCTCCAGAACTCTCATCATCTTCTCCAGCAGAAGCTCTGTACCCATGAAACACTAATTCACCGTTTCCCTTTACCCACGGCCCCTGACAGCCACTATTCCACTCTCTGTCTCTGAATTACACTACTCTGGGAACCCCATACAAGTGGAATCATACAATGTTTATCCTTAGGTGACTGGCTTATGTCACTTAGCGTAATGTCTTCAAGGTTCGTCTGTCCTATAGCATTTGTCAGAATCTCCTTCATTTTTAAGGCTGAATAACATTCCACTGTATGTATCTACTACATTTTATTCATGCATTTATCTGTCAACGGATACTTGGTTTGCTGAATAACATTCCACTGTATGTATCTACTACATTTTGTTCATGCATTTATCTGTCAACGGATACTTGGTTTGCTTCCATTTTCTGGCTGTTGTGAATAATGTTGCTTTGAGCCAGGGGGTACAGATATCTGAGTATGTGCTTTCATTTCTTTTAGGTATATACACATAAAATTTTGCATTCCCACCAGCACTGTGTAAGGGTTCCAATTTTTACACATCCTCAGCACTTAATTTAGTTTTATAATAGTCATCCTAATGGGTGTGAAGTGACATCTCATTATGTGTGTGTGTATGTGTGTGTGTTTTTAATTGACTTTAGAGAAAGAGAGGGGGAAAAAAAACATTGATTTGTTGTTCCACTTATTTATGCATTCATTGCTTAATTCTTGTATGTGCCCTGACCTGGGATTGAACCCGCAACTTGACATGTCAGAAGAACACTCTAACCATCTGAGCTACCTGGCCAGGGCTTACTGTGGTTTCCACTTACATTTCACTGATGATTAGTGATGTTCACATCTCTTATGCTTATCAGCTGTTTGTATATCTTCTTTGGAGAAATATCTATGTAAATTATTTAAATCACGTTGTTTTGTTGTTGGTAGTTCTTTATATGTCCTGAATATCAGTCCCTGATGAGAAAGATGATTTTCGGATAGTTTCTGCCATTCTGCGCATTGCCTTTTCACTCTGTTGAGTGTCCTTTGATACACAAAAGTTTTTAATTTTAAGAACTTACCAAACTTCTCCACTCTAAAAAGAAATAAGCAAGTGAGTTTTTTTAAGAAGGTATCTTTTTAAGGAATGAAGTAACATTTTTCTTTTTAAGTTGATGCTAGTGGAAAGAAGTTACCAGAATCCAAAATTTCAGAGAGGCATAATTTATTTTAGATTTATAATGAAATTCAGACATCCAGTACCTACTAATATTTGCAAAACAAGTTCAAAAAATATTTAATGAGATCTGTGGTTTTTAATTTTTTTGACAGTCTGTAAATTTGACATTATAAATTATTTTTTATAACATCCTTACTACCTTAAATAATATAGAAACTTGAAAAAACATATAATATAAAGTTTTATAATTGGCATTAAATTCATATAGTAAACATTATGTTAAGGTTGGGATAAATTGGAATCATCTTAATCCAGTACACACAGCATCCTTTAAATCACAGAATTAAAAAAAAGTCCCCCTTTTTGAGCGTTGTTGGGAGTATTTAGAGTTGTAATGTAATAGAACACTAGACTGGGATTCAAACCTCCATTCAGATTCTGACTACTCTTTCTGTGAACTTAAGGAAGCCATTTAATCTGTCTGAGGCTTAATTTTCCTGATCTGTAAAACTAACTAAATAAAACATATGTATGTATTATGTATGCATAAGCAGTGTCTTACATAGCAGCTTTGCCACCTTGTAAGTATTTATTCCATTCTTTTCCTCCCTGTTACCACTTCCTTACTTGGCTGGTCTGTTTATTGAACGGCCTACCAACCAAGTCACTGCTAATTGTTTTCCTACTCTCCCTCTTTTTCTCTGGCTATTCTCTACATGGCTACCATACATACATTGCTAAAAAAACGATTTGGAGCATGTTACTTCCCTACTTAAACCTGTGTTAACTTTCTGTTGTCTGTAGACAAAGTACAAATTCATGAGTTTGAGATGGTGTCCAACCTTAGATTTCCCATCACTCCAGCTATACCAAGCTGCTTCTTGTTTTCTGTGCTTCTGTGTTTCATGTTTATCCCAGTGTTTGTCATCCAGGAGACTGAGAAGATGATTCATTACCCACTCCAGGGCTAGATTTTGATTACTCCAAGCCAGTCAGCTCAAGGCATTTCCCTGCAAACTGATACTTGTCCCAGTGAGATTGAAAGGAAGGAGACATTCTGTTTCTGGGGAGAGGATTTTTCCAATGTGACCCCAGTTGTTACCGGCATGATGAAGCATGCCCTAAGGATGGCAGAGCAGCAAGGTAGAAGGAACTTGGTAGAATGACAACATTATTTTAGACATGTATTGAACTGGGCCTAGGGCTTTCCCTACCATGGGACATCTCATGACAGATAAAGTTCTTATTGTTTAAGTCAGTTCTTTGGAGTTACTTGCCATCAAAAAATCTCCTAATTGATACAGTCCTCTTTATTCTTCTAGACCCAGTTCAAACATTACCTTTACCAGTAGTTATACACTCAGTCCCTTAGTACTTTGGACCCCTCTTCCAGCCCTTACTGCACTGTACTACAATCATTTGCTTGCATGTCTGACTTGTCCACATAGCTTTGTGTACTTTGGGCCAAAGCTACATTATATAGCACAGTGTCTGGTCCATTATAGATACTCAGTGCATGAGTTATCAGGATGAAATAATAACATGAAAAAGTGCTTCGTAAACAATTTTTTAATAAACATGAGGTATGGTATTGTCTTTACACTAAAGTCAGTTAGACCAGACATGTAAAGTGGTTTTTGCTTGTCCTTAATTATTTTCTAAAAGTGTTCACTTAGATCGAAAGTTTGACAGTCCCTTAAATGTTATGGGAAAAAAATCTTACCTACTAAAGAGGAATCCTGGAAGGAGTGAATTGTGTTGTTACTGTGTAATTCCCACCCTCTCTTTCTTCCTTTGTTCTTTAGAAGGAGACTTGAATGCCAGAACTAACTTCAAGTATAATGTGTGTCTTTTTCCCCCTATATTTTGAAATTATATTAAGCCTGTTTTATCTGGGATTTATTTGTGAATTGTTTTTTAGAGGAAAATTCCATAATTTGCTTCGTAAGACTTAGTTATTCTTGTCTTCAGACTTTCCCAAAATATTTTTTGCTTGCTTGAGACTAAACATGAGAATTTTCTGGTAAGCAGAAAAACTTTGTGGCAAAACAAGATGGATGAGTTTGTAGCAAATGTTAGTAATAGCTTATGACAAAGAAATCTCTTTTAAACCTTATTTACTAAGTCAGAGCTCCATCACATGCTTCAGCAATAAAGCCTGACAAAGGAAAGTTAAAATTCCCAATTCGAGAGATTGAAACCCATCAAAATGTGGTTAAATTGTGAATCCATAAAATTGTTTTTAAAAAGCTTGCTGATCGCCCTGGCCTGTGTGGCTCAGGTTGGTGTGTCTTCCTGTAGACAGAAAGGTCCTAGATTTGATTCCCAACGGCACATTTTTAGGTTGCGGGTTCAATCCCCGGTCAGGGCATGTAAGGGAAGCAACCAATCGATATTTCTCTCTCTCTTACCCTCTTCCTCTCTCTCTAAAAGTGATGAAAAATGTCCTCAGGTGAGGAAATAACACACACACACACACACACACACACATACTTGCTGATCATCTTTAGAGGATGCTGGGAAGTTGATTCGAAAATCAGTAAATAAAAGTAAAAATCATTCATTTATTCTGCCTTTTCTGTACAAACTGTACAACAAACAATTGAATAGTTGAGTTTCTCTTAGAGAAGTATTCTAGCTAATGAATAAAGAAGAAATAATATAATATCTCCATGTTGCAACCCTTAATGAATTAATAACTAGTTGATGATCGTTGATAATTGATAATATCACAGACTGAGAAGTACACATTTTGTGCCTGTTGTTGGGAGTACACACCCCCACCTGTGAAGCAGTCTTGGCCAAATAAACTTTGAAAATACAACAGTGATCCTGAATCTAATAAAGTTATTGGATCTAATTATCAATTAGAGGAAATAACGAGAGTCAGAGGAATATACTAAACTGCATCATAGTGATGCATTTACCAAAATCCAGACTATGAAAAAACTACGAATAATCTGACTTCTGCAATAAAATTACAAGAGGGAAAAGTAGGGACATGAGAGGAACCTGTTAAATAAGATTTAAGAGACATAGTCATCCAGCTACAGTGTATGAACCTTATTTGGGTTCTGATTTAAAAAAAACTAAGAAAAAATGAAACAATTGGGGAAATGTGAAATGAACCCTGTCTGGGAATCTCTTAAGATAGTATTGGCCCTGGCTGGTGTGGCTTAGTGGATTGAGCGATGGCCTGAGGACCAAAGGGTCACCAGTTCGATTCCCAGTCTAGGCACATGCCTGGGTTGCAGGCCAGGTCCCCAGTAGGGTGCGTGTGAGAGGCAACCACACATTAATGTTTCTCTCCCTCCCTTCTCCTCTGCCTAAAAATAAATAAATAAAATCTTAAAAAAAAAAGAATTTAAAAAAAGATAGTATTGTTCATCATTTGAGATGTGATAATGGTATTGTAGTTGTTTTTTTATATCCTTTCTTGCAGAGATGCATAAGGAACTATTGACAGATGGAATGATATGTTATCTAGGACTTGCTTCAGAATTATTTAAATGGGCCCTGGCTGGTGTGACTCAGTTGGTTGGGTGTCCTGCAAAGTGAAAGGTGCCCATTTGATTCCCGGTCGGGGCACAAGCCTAGGTTGTGGGTTCAGTCCCCAGATGGGGTGTGTGCAAGAGACAGTGGACCAATGTTTCTCTCCCACATCGATGTTTCTCTTCTCTTTCTTCCTCCCTTCCCCTCTCTCTCAAAAAATAAAAACAAAATAATCCAGAGGGATTAGATAGAGAGTAGATTGGGGTATAGTGATACAAAACTTCCACAAATTGGTAATTGTTGAAATTTGGTGATGGGTGGGGGGTTAGTTTTACCATTCTCTTTACATTTGTATGTATTTTTTCTTCATTACAGAAATTACAAAAATATCTTCTGCGAAGGGGGAAAACAAGTAATAGGAAGGAGTGAAAATAGAGAAGCATAGTCATAATTGTCTTTGCTGTTTAGATACTAGGAGGTTGAATATAATTCACAACCCAGAAACGTTTATGGTTCACCAGTGATGCAGAGCACTCGGAATTACTGTAAGACCTGTCCTCTACTGTTAGATGGGGGTGATAGAGTGGGAGCTGGCAGTTTAAGACTTGAGTAACAAAACCAGCCGTGCTGTAGGCATAGAGGGTAGGAGGAGGACGTGGCTGTTCTCTTCAGTAAGGTTGGTGTAAGACTGAATACTTGTGAGATGCTTTCTTGTTTAGGACTGAAAACACTAAATTAGGGTCAAAATACCTGGGATCTAGTTTTGAAGTTTTGCCATTTTACCATATATATTTTACTTTGGATAAGTCACTTCACATTCTACCTTAACTACCTCATTCAGAGATATGAGAAGGAAGCCTGTCCTGCTTACATTGAAGATTTAATGTGAGAATAAAATGACAACGTGTGAAAAAGCACTTTTAAACTATATGTTCCTTTATAAGATACTTGCCCTGCAATCATTAAAACACTGTAAAAAAGGGAAGACATGTCATTGCTTTTCTGCCTGTTTTAGTGAGGTTTTAAAGTTACAGTTCATACATATAACATAAAATTTACCATTTTAACCAGCTTTAAGTGTATAGTCCTTTGGCTTTAATTGCATCGTGCAACCATCACCACCATCTATCCCCAGAACTTTCTCTTCCCCATCTGAAGCTCTGTGTCCATTAAATACTAATTGTCCACCCCTTAGCAACCATCACACTACTTTCTGTCTGATTCTGACTGCGCTGGGTACCTCATACAAGTAAAATACGCATATGATATTTGTCCTTCCGTGATTTGCTTTTTTCACTTCTCATAATGTCCTTCAGACTTATCCATGTTTAGCATGTATCAGAATTTCCTTCCTTTTCTAAGTCCTAAAAATACGCCCTTGTGTATTGCACATTTTGTTCATTCCTTTACCTGTGCTGAGTTTGTTTCCCGCTTCTGGCTCCTGTGAATAACGTTGCTGTGTCCATGTGTGTTCAGATGTCTGTTCTGAGTCCTCGTTTTTATTTTCAGAGGGTATGTAGCCAGAGTTAGAATTGCTGGATTGCGTGTTGTGTTTAATTTTTTGAGGAGTTCGTATTTTTTTTTTTAAATAATCACTGTATTGCAACCCAGGCATGTGCCCTGACCAGGGATAGAACCAACGGCCTTTTGCTTTGGGGAAAGGCTCCCAGCCAACTGAGCCACACCTGTCAGGGTTGCCCTTGTATATTTTTTAACGTTTGCTAAATATGTTTGTGTCAGAAAATGTGATTTTTTTTTGTTTTGAATGAGTTTATGAGAAATTTCAGTTTTTTCTTTTAAGTTCAATTTCTGTTCGTGTATTCTCTGGTTTTAGTTTTCTCTCTTTAAATCCTCTGTAAATGCAAATCTAGACTCAGATTTCTCATTGCCTTCTCTAAAACACCCAAAGTCACTTTTCTGTACACCATTAAGCCAACAGTAGAAAACAGTTGTCCCAGTTAGAACAATGATTTCATTTATTCACTCAAATATTGTGTGCCTGGCTTAAAAGTAGTCTTCTGTCATGGACCACATGGCACCATTCCCTCGTAAGACAGTCGATTGGGCAGGTTCTGCAGTCCGTCTTGGAGGGCCTCAGAATCATTTCCACCCTCTGCTTGTAGGCCCTTCTTCTTAGTTGTTGGAGAAAATCGTTTTGATCCTCTCAGAGCTGTCTTGGTTTAGGGGGATCTGGCTGCTAGGAGAAGACAACAACTGTGTTAGGGCTGGGAAAGGCAGGGCCAGGCAGCTCCTGCCCGGGCTGCTGTGTTCATCCTGGTGCTGGCCCAGGCTTTCCCAGCAGGTCTCGGCATTGCCAGAGGCCCAGATGGGGGGTAGCAAGGCCCAGGGGCTGAGAGTCAGGCTTTGGACCTTTCCAGCTCTCTGGTCCCATTTTTTCTTACCTGTCACTTGGGGAAGATCTTATTCTGAGGTTTTAAGTCTGGTGAAGCATTTTGAGTGAGCTCTGTGGTAAAAGTGGCAGAGTAAGAGGTCTGTGTGTGTCTTTACAATATAGCTGCATAGGTCCTTTACCCACTACTTTCCAGTAATTGGTTCTCAGCTTTAAGTGTCTAGAAACTGAGTTTTTCAGAATACCTGTACATCTCTAATATATTTCAGCCAGGCCAGGTCAGACCCAGCACAAGACTGGGTTCCTCATGAAATCCCTTCTCTTGTGATGAGCCACTTCTGCTTTCCAGTGTCAGTCTGTATTGATCATCTTATTTAATTCTTAAAACAACCTTGTAAGTAGGTGATATGAGAATCCCCTTCTCATTTTAGAGATAAGGAGACTCTGGTCCTTATTAACACATTCATGGACTACGGTAAAAATCCTCAAATAGGTCTTCTTGCATCAAGTATCTTCTGCCTTGAAGCCATTTAATCTTTCTAATGCACAAATATAATGGTACTTCTTTCCTATCCTATGCTTTGATCCAGTAGTTCTTCCATGTGTTCTTTTTTTTTTTAAGTTTTTATTTATTGGTTAATAAAAGTATACAGGTTTCAAGTGTACAATTCTGTAATACATCATCTGTATACTGTATTATGTGTTCACTCCATTGTGTTCTGAATAAAGGCCCAATTCCTTAGTGTGGGATTTGAGGTTTTTTGATCTACCTCCTACCCATACATTCAAACATATATACTCCTTAGGCCTTAGACACATTATTTATCAATATTCATGTTACTCAAATAATTGTGTGTCTACTTTGTGTTCTGTGGTGGATGGTAAGGATACTAAGATAAATAGACTGAATACCTACCCTCAGGAAACTTTACAGTGCATACATAATTGTCCTGCAATATTAGGAGGTAATAGAGGTATAGGGTTAGGAAAATTGGGAGTGGGATGTTGACTGGAATGGGAGTTATTCTTATTTATTTATTCTCTGTGTATCTCATACCTTAAATGACCTTTTCATTTTTACTCAATGCACTCCTATTCTTGAAGATCTGGATCTAAACTAGGAAGCTAAAGCAGCAGTCTTTTTTTTTTTTTTTAAATTTCATAAGAGATCTCATTCAGGACGCAGTCACTGACTGCTGTATTCCCAGGGCCTCACTGCCTAGCAGATGGTAAATGCTCAGAATTGGATGGATGAGTGAGTGTGTGAATGGGTGGATGATCAAGCATAAAAAAGTGTCATCCTGCCATCAAGGAACATGTAGTCTAGCTATAAATATTCAGAAAGCACTTTTGCTTTGATTTCACGACCTATCCTTTCAGTTAAGTCATTTTTTGCTTAACATGAAAGATCCTTTTAAGTAACAAAAGTCACACTGTTAGGTGTGTACTCACTTCCCAATCCTGGAATGGAACTATATTTGTCTGCTCCGGAAATTTTTTCTCAAACATTTAGGAGGAAAGAAATTGCAAAGATAACATTGTTTATAAGAGCCTGAATGCCAAGAGTGGTTTTGCAATTTCCCATCTATGTGACCTTGGTTAAGTAAAGTAAGCCTTCCATGCCTCGTTTTCCTAACTTCCCATTCTCTTCTTCTGTAAAATGTGGATCAACCCTGGCCAGGTAGCCCAGTTGGTTAGAGTGTTGTCCCAAAATGCCAAGGTTGCGGGTTCAATCCCTGCTCAGGGCACATACAAGAAGCAACCAGTGAACGTATAAATACATGGAACAGCAAATTTATGTTTTTCTCTCTCTGTCTCTCTCTCTCTTAAAAATCAAATTGTTTAAAAAATGACTTTCTTTAAAAAAAATTAGGTGGGAAAGTGGGGATACTAATAGTCCGACTCCTCACATTATTGAGAAAATTAAAGGAGTTAATCCATGTAAATGGCTGAAGAATGGCTGGTTCATAGTACTCAACTGATGGGTGCTATGATAATTACAGTATTGTAATCACAGTATATATGTCTCTCTAGATTTTTATTCCTATGAGAAGCTGATAACAAACATTTAAATGCTAGCTGTAAGCTTTACACATCAAATTTAAGCATTTAAATATAAGCCAAAACAATTTTGGTAATTCTGGAATCTGGGTAGCGGAGGTTTGGTAACTCAGTATACTATTACTCTTTTTTGTGTATTTTTGAAATTTTTTATGATACATTTTAAAATCAGAAATGTGATGATTTGAAAAAGATGATGCTAAGCAGTCCTGAACTAAAGAAACCTATTAGGCTCTATTTAATCCTACATTTTTCAAAATTTTGGGAAGACTCTGGAAATACTGGTCCAGGGTGCTTTTTTGAAGGGAGAGTTTTTTGTTTTTTAAAAAATTGTCATAGGGTTGCTAACTCTCTCTGTTGCATTCACACCCCCCCCCCCCCCCCACCCAGTTAGGTCTGCTGCAGTCACTTATTTTAAGCCAGGTAGATCATCTGGTTGAGAATGGTGCATCTAGAAAAAGAATTTACCAGTTTTCTAGGGCCATTGCATCCTGTGGGCCTTTCCTAGTCTCATAGGCCCTCTTTCCCTTTCCTTCCTTATCATCCAAACATTGGATTTCTTACTGTTTCTTACTGTTAATGTAGGAGACAGGCAAAGCTTGCCTGTAATGAAAACATCCCTGGAGAGATTAGACCATGATCAACTCTCATTTCCAGCATGTAAAGGCGGCAGATTAGATTAATAAATAACATAATACAGGGTTTTGATTGCCTAGGAAATAAAAGAATTTGTTCCCTGAAAATTTTGAGAAATATAGCTTTAGTACTAGAACTACACAGTCAAGGTTACCCCCAGGATTTGGAACTAGGGACACAGGGTACACTTAATGGTTATATCTGACCCAGAAAAATCCCTCCCACCAAGTCTTTCCAAGGCCTTTGTTTCTTTTGGTGTTAGAGCTCCAGGAAGAGATGTGAATGTCACCCAGATCAGTCCATCTTGAAGGGGATTCCCATGGACTAGAAGCTACCAGGAAGAGACTCTGTCCCTAAGTCCCAAAGACACTTTTATTCCAAACCACCCCCCATGACGAGACCCTGGCTGTCCCTGTGGTGCTCATTGTGGTGGCAAATGGCCAAAGCATCCTTATCTCAGCCTGTGACTTCCCAGCGCCTGCTAGCTCTTCTTGCGTCTCCAGTAGGACTGATGATGCCTTGTAACCCTTATGACCACTTTAGATGATCTAATTGTGCTCCTTATTAAAATGGAGCTTTCTTTTTTTCTTTTAAGGTATTTTTGATGAGATTTAAATCTCAAATGGACCAATGTAAAAGTGTTTTGTGTCCCTACAAATCTTACAAAATTCTCAGGTGAAAATAATTCTCATGTGCGTGTGCCCACATAATGTGATGAAGCGAAGCGAGAACTCAGTCTGCTGCCGTGGACCCTCTGATTTTCCTTCACCAGGAAGCAAGGCTCCATTCTTCCTTGTTTTGTTTCAACAGTGTACTTTGTGCTACGTTAGTGAGTTTTTTTCTGCAGTCAGTAGAAATTACACAGAAAACGAGGAAGTAGTGTGGAACTTCGAGGATGAGGAGAGAAGGAAAGGAGAAGAGGACTGCCCCAGGAGCTGCACTGGGAGCATTTCACCAGCCCTCCGCGTGTCGCCGTTACTTCCAGACTCTGAGCTCATCTTGTAAATGTCTTCTTCTCATTCTTGGTATAGGCGTTTGTTTTGCATAATGTTTTTATTCCGGATCATTTTTAAAATATTTCAAATTGGAGAAGGGATTGTCTCTGCCATTTTTATGGTTTAAATGCAGATCTTTAGTGACTGAGAATAGGATTTGACTTGTAAATGAGGCCACAGACTGGGCTTCCCAGGACCCTAATTTCTGTAAAAGAACCTCTAAAAATGCCTGAAAGAACCTTGGAACTTTTAAGGAACTCAATTTGAAAATAAAGATTTACTAGACTTACTTTTTTAACAAGTTTGAACTGATATTAACCCATGCAGATTTAGTTTCTGTTTTACAAGACTTGACAATAAAAATGAATTACAAAAGAAGGCAGCCTTTTCTATATTTCTAATATTTAAGAATATTGTACTGGATGTACTTACACTAAGCGTCACACTTTAAGAAAACTGATTTTGCTGGAAGAAGTAATTTTCTTAGATCGCTTAACATTTACGAAATAGCAGTATGTTAAACTCCCAGATTAATAAACTTGCGGGGTAGTTCTTACAGAGCGCACTGCCACATCTCTGACTGCCCGCAGCCTTTTTGACTTCAGTAGACTGCACCAACGTAAGAAGTCTAACGTGCCCGTTTTCCTAGGTAGACAGGTACATTTGTACCTTCAAATGGGAAATTTGCTTCTTTGACTATGCAATTTGATTGAAGTTACTGCTACTTTGCATAATATCTAATTAGTGGAACGTTTCCCAGCTTTTTCATGGACACTATTGGTAGATAAGTCTATGCTTAAATAAATAAATTTTCATATACATGGTGGAAAAGGATTGAAGGAAAGCACAATGTTAATATTGCTTTTCTTAAACTTGAATTCCGAAGGTTATGCTGTGTCAGTAACAGTGGAAACCGAGTTCTGAGAATCTTGGCACAGTTCTGCTTCCAGCAGGATTTTCGTGATTGTGTGTTTGTGTTTTACTACATTTGTTAACGCACTTCATCCTTCCTTATGAAGGTAGATTACCTGCCTCCTCGTTGGTTTCCTAACAATTCCAGTGATAGATTTTAAATTTTATTTTCTCTTAAACTATTGCCCTTTTTAGTCAGATAAATTTTATATATCCAGATGCTATAAAGATTTGGAAGTATTCCTATTAACGCTGTTCTCTCTTAGAGTTTCTGCTCTGTTCATATGTGGACCACCTGCTGGCAGTTCTGAAAATTAGGGTTTTAGAGTGTGGAATTTATTCTATAATTGTTAAATTATCTCTTACTGGTACTCCTCTGCACATGTTAAGTCAAAATATCAGGTAACAGAAAGCAGTGTTTAACTTCCTTAAAGGCCATGGAACAAATAACCTAAAGATATAGTGGTACCTACATCATTCCAGATCTCATGATGAGTGCCAGAACCAACGACTACCAAACATTGAAGCATTTTCTCTTGCGGGGCAGCGTTGTGGTTTATACAAGTTCTAGCAAGTACAACAAGTCCTGAGGCCCAAGCAAGCACCAAGTGCTAAAACATTTTTTCTTGTCAAAATGTGACTAGTACAGGGTTTTATGAGTTCTAAAGCCGATGAGTATTGAGGTACGACCGTGCTTAGTTTCAACTGCTCATCATTTCTTCCCCCCCTTCAGTAAAATGCCCAATTTTACAGATTAAAAATCAATTTAAGCAGTTTTATCTAAGGTAGAAAAACAATAAACCTATAATTTAATTAAATCTGCTTTTGTATATATGTACTGGTATCAACCTCCTAAGTGTTTGAAAATTGTTTTGAATATTGGATTATAAAAACTGGTGGCTGTTTCTAAGGATTAAAAAAAATTCAAAAATTTTTTCTAGTCTAAATACTTTCCCTTGTGATTTGAATTACTTTCTATAACTATATATTTACGCTAGTCTGATATGTTGCTTTTTACTGTCAGAAAGTATATAATTGGTATATTTTATGGCTCAAAATTGCAGCTAACACTGATTGATAATTGATGTTTAATTATTTGTTTACATTTTCTGAGATTTTTACATGTGAATTTGACAGCATATCATTTGCAAATAAAAGCCATTTTCAGTAGCTTGCTTTTTTTTTACTGTGCAATTTGAGATACATTTGAAAATACGAATAAAATTATTTTTGTTTCATGTCAAGAAATGAATGAAAAGAGGCTGCTGGATCCAGGGTTGAAAGTCTGTAAAGGCCTCTGGGGTTACGCTCTGAAGAGTCAGCAGACGGAGCGCCTGAGCGACTGAAGAAGATGGGTGCTAATGCATCTCACTGTCCGCATTCATGTTCCCCAAGGGTAGGGGCAGGTTCTCAAGCCCAGCAGACTTTTATAGGTAACTGTTTCCGTTTTTTCTAACTTTATTTTCTTTAGTGCATATAAATAGAATTGTGTTTTCAGTGGTCTTTTTGAATGAAAAGAGGATTGAGCTGTGAAAAAGTTATTATAGATAATAATTCTATAGCATCCAGGATTTTTCCCAACAAATGTAAATTTGCTCTGTTTATCCTATTCCTTATTTAATATAAAAATGAATTATTTGAAATTGTATTTTTATAAAAACAAAATCAGGGTTTTTAAAAAATGGTTCAGATATGTATAAAATTTTTTAGCATGAAATATGTGTTAAAGTGAATGTTGAAAATGAATGTTAAAAAAAACCACATTTTCATTTGTTTAATTTTCTTCTTAGGGACATCATCCTATTCTCAGCAAGGCTATGGTTGTGAATCAAAATTATATAGCCTTGACCACGGCCATGAGAAACCACAAGACAAAAAAAAGAGAACCTCTGGCCTTGCCACCCTCAAAAAGAAGTTTATTAAGCGTCGAAAATCTAATAGGTCTGCTGATCACGCCAAGCAGATGCGAGAACTCCTGTCTGGGTGGGATGTTCGAGATGTCAATGCATTAGTGGAAGAGTATGAGGGAACTTCAGCCTTAAAGGAGCTTTCTCTACAAGCCAGTTTGGCTAGACCAGAAGCTCGGACATTGCAGAAAGATATGGCCGATCTTTATGAGTATAAGTATTGTACTGATGTAGACTTAATATTTCAAGAAACTTGTTTTCCTGTTCATCGTGCCATTCTGGCAGCAAGGTGTCCATTTTTTAAAACACTGCTTTCTTCCTCACCTGAGTATGGGGCAGAGATCATAATGGACATCAATACAGCTGGTATAGATATGCCTATGTTTTCTGCTTTGTTACACTACCTTTATACTGGAGAGTTTGGAATGGAGGACTCAAGGTTTCAAAATGTCGATATCCTGGTTCAACTTAGTGAGGAATTTGGAACACCAAATTCCCTTGATGTAGATATGCGTGGACTTTTTGATTACATGTGTTATTATGATGTTGTCCTTAGTTTTTCTTCAGACTCTGAACTGGTTGAAGCTTTTGGTGGAAATCAGAACTGTTTGGATGAAGAGCTCAAAGCTCACAAGGCTGTTATTTCGGCACGGTCCCCATTTTTTCGAAATTTATTACAAAGGAGGATACGGACTGGCGAAGAAATCACAGACCGAACTTTGAGGACTCCCACAAGAATTATATTAGATGAGTCTATTATACCAAAAAAATATGCAAAAGTTATATTACACTGTATGTATACTGACGTGGTGGACCTCTCCGTCTTGCACTGTAGCCCTTCTGTGGGGAGTCTCAGTGAAGTTCAGGCTCTCGTCGCAGGGAAACCAAACATGACCAGGGCAGAAGAAGCCATGGAACTTTACCACATAGCACTGTTCTTGGAATTTAACATGCTTGCACAAGGTATGAAATTCTGATTTTTAATTTTGCTTTCTAAAATTACACATTTGTCTTCCAGAATGAAAACATAACTAGTATGTTCCATGATTTCAGTGTTTGGGATGTGAAAAGGCCAGTTTATTTCAAATGTATAGTTATGACATCTAAGACAGAATTAAGGGTTAGTATTAATGTGTCACTTCATTTAGTATTAAAAACAAGCATTCAAAACTAGTGACTAAGAGCAGTAGATGAGACTTAGGGCCCTTTCTTTCCTAATGTAAGACGATAGGTATGGGGATATATAATTACCCAGCTACCACCCACCTACACCCTGTCTGCACCCAAGTTTTGAACAAGCCATGTTTCTGGATTTCAAGGTTATCCTTTGATCTAGGACTTCTTGGGTAACTTACATTGTCTTATTTACACTTGGTGTCTTATCAATGCTGAAGTGTTTAGAATAAGAACGAAAGTTCGTAATAACAATGAATATAGTCACAATTGGGTATATTTAGATTTATTGGCTCAAAGAATTAGGCAGGGTTTCTGATTGAAATTGTAAAATATTCTGTATCTTTTCAAGCTCAGCTTGTACATAAAGCAGCAACCTACAGCATGTAAGACATATAAGGTATAGTTAGTGCTAGACTCATGTGCCTTCTTCATTTAATTTAAGCTAAAATTTTTAAGTTAGGGCAGCACATTTTTTATTATAGCCAAATGAATATATGGGCATTACATTAAAATAAATGTATATGTTGGTAAACATTAGAATCTTAACATTTCAGAGCTGAAAAGAGACCTTCCATTGGAGAGCAAAGGGAAATTGCTATCTTGGCAGAGAGCATTCTTAGCTTTCTATGGCCATATATTAAAAGAAAACAGGTTATATGACATGAAATTACTTGAGAAGTTTAGCTAATGAGCATTTGCTAAAAGAACATTAGAAGTTGCCAATTAGAAGAGAATGTTAATGGTTTCAGTAAAAGGAATAAATTTAATAAGGAAAGCTAATCACATTTTTCTAACTTGAAAATAATGTGTATTGTATGGCAAAATTAACAAATTAATAGGACTTTGAGAAAGAAAAAAATAAAATGAAACCCCAGTTAAATAACATGTCAGGGATAAAATGATAAGAATTGTACAGAAGACATTGATAAACATGAGTGAAAAAGTTGAGATTTCTACTACATAAACAATTTTTTAAAATCTTATTTCACCATTGTCTTTTTAGTAATGGTATTAATTTTGTTTCCATACAACAGTCAAAATGTCATTAAAATATTTTCCTATTAATCATTATACTAATAATAGTAGACCATTTCGATGTCAGACTATAGGAAAATGTGTTATCAAAAATAACTATCAGCAGCCGTGGCTGGGTAGCTCATTTGGTTAGAGAGTCTTCCCAATATGCCAAGGTTGCGGGTTTGATCCCTGGTCAGGGCACATAAAAGTATCAACCAATGAATGCATTAATAAGTGGAACGACACATTGATGTTTCTCTCTCTCTCTCCCTTCCTGTCTCTCTAAAAATCAATAAATTTAAAAAAAGTTTAAACATTCAAAGCAGAGTTTAAAAAAAAATAACCTAGCAGCTTAACCTTTTATTCTTTTACTCTGTAAAGCCAATTTGTCAGATATTGCTTCTACAGAAAGATTTGATGGTTGCAACATTACCAAAAGGTATAAATAATATGGTTTTATTTTTAACATGCTTAAAAAATAAACTAAAGTGTATTTTATATATTTTACTACTTTTAAAAATGGGAAAGCATTTTTTTTTAATATAGATATTTTTGTTGTTTTAAGTTTTGAATGAAAAGTAAAATTGTGAGCCAGCTCTTGGATATTAGGTAATGGTTGATCTAGAGTTCTTTTATATTAAGTGAGATAATTTTTTTAATTACTCAACTAGAAATTGTATTATTATTATTTTGGGGGGGTATATTTAAGATATAAAAAGCTCTGGCCGGTGTGGCTCAGTTGGTTGGAGCATCACCCTATAAACTGAAAGGTTGCAGTTCACTTCCCCAGCAGAGCACATGCCTAGGTTGTGGGTTCTGTCCCTGTTGGGGCGCATATGAGAGGCAGCCTATCAGTGTTTCTCGCATTGATGTTTCTCTCCCTCTCTCTCTTTCTCCCTCCCTTCCCCCCTCTCTAAAATCAATGAGTATGTCCTTAGGTGAGGATTAAAAAAACATATATGAAACAACATTCCTTACATTACCTTAATCTTGGTTACTTACCACAAAGTTCCTTTAGGAATGGTTGTATATGGCTCTCTATTTTCTTTTTTTATTTAAAATATATAGAGTTTAAGTTCACTGGTCTTCTGCTTTTTGTACTTGGTGTATCCCTTATCTTTTCTCCATACCCATGATACTCTTCATACTGAGGTTTATAACAGACCATACCTTCAACATAATGTTTACCTCATTCCTATGGGAAGGAGAAAATTTAGTCACTTAGAGAGGGATTTTATACCATAAAGCTTAAGAGCTCAGGTGCTGGAACCAGGCAACTGGATTTCAGTCCTTCATACCATGTTTTAACTTGTATAAAATTCTGAGGCATCTATTGTGTTACACATTCTCCTCCCATGCATCCAGCATGATACTACTTATGTACCTTTTTGGAGTAAATTAAGAAAATAGTCACCAAAATTATTTTCTGTGATTCATACAGTCTCCCAGTTAAGAAAGGCTGTGAGACTAGCCTGTTGGGCAACTTGAGGGTAGGCCCGTATTGTTCTCATCTTTGTGTTCCCAATACCTGGGACATAGTAGGCACTCAGTAAGTATTTTGAATGATTTAATGAGTTAACAACCAGTTTTAAAACAGACAAATTCTATCAAGGGGGGCTGGGACCTTGAGACTAGGTATGCCCTTCGAGGTGGAGAAGTGACTTAATAGTTTCAAGAGCATCAGAAAAAAGGCATTAGAGGCAGACAGCAAGAGTAGTTTGGCAAATGGATAAAAGGGAGAATTTCTGGCCTCCACTGAGAATGAATTTTATTGAGACAAGTAAGCAATCACTATTAGGGAGGTGAATTAACAGTAATGGGGCTTCAACTTGCCTGGCATTTTATGCCTAGATTTAGCTTTATATGATTTCCTACATAACAGATGGAACATAAGATTATTTCTTTTTCCTCCAAAGCCCAAATATTATAGTAAAAGGAATAAAAGAAGTATAAACCCTTAAGGACAAAATACCTGAGAAGAAAATAACAGTGGAAAAAAGGGTATTGAAATTTTTGGAAGTGGAAAGCAGATAAAGAACTGATTACTGGCTTAACAAAGAAGAGAGGTCTATAACTCTGTAGCCTTTAAAGGGTCTACTAAGAAGGGAAGAATAGAGGGTACTAAGTACTCTGGAAAGCAGAGATAAGCGTGGTGTAGAACTAAAAAGAGATTTGGTTTTAAGTCTTCTTACTGAATGGATGGACCCTTTTTCCCACCCTGGAATTCACCTTTATATGTGGTGCTAGAAAGGGATTTTTTTCTCCATATAATGATTTCGTTTCTAAGTACCCTCTGTTAAACAATCCATTTCCTCTCCCTAATTTGTACTTTAATTTTGTTTTAGTGGTCCATTTGTCTGTTCTTAACATCAGTATCACTTGCAGCCAGGGGGCAAATCCTGACCCGTCCCTTCGGCACTCCCTCCTTCCCTTGTCCCCCAACTAAACACAAGAGACCTGAGATTTGTTTTCTAAAGAAATTAAACTAGAAAGATTGCAAATCTGGAAATAGCTACAAAGGGATGGGGTGGGGTGGTAAGGCACCAGGTTGAAATCTGGAATTATGTGAGTGCCTACAATTAGAAATCAGTCCCTTGCCTTCCCCTGCCCTAGTCCAAGCCAGGCTAATGCAAGATAATTTAGAGCTCTAGAAAAGCTGATTAAAAAAAAAAAAAAAATGCTGATAGCCCATCGGACGGATACTGCTGTTTTGGAGCTCCACTTCAAAATTATGTTCAGCAGTTACCGAGTGAAAAAGCCAGTTAGCCTTCTGTTGTTCCACAAAGAACAATATAGTAGTCCCCTTTTATCCACCATTTCACTGCCGTTCTGAGTAGTGTGGGGAAATCTTGTGCCATCCTGCTTCATCCCATCCAGGACGTGAATCATTCATTCCCTTGTCCAGTGCCTCTGCTCTATTATGCTACCCGCTCATTAGTCACTTAGTAGTCACCTTGGTTATCAGATCGATTGTCTTGTTTCATGGTGCTTATGTTCAAGTAACTTTTATAGGGGCACGATGCTACGTCACGATGCCTATGTCATTCACCTCACTTCACCTTAGCTCACAGGCATTGTATCATCTCACATCACAAAAAGGGTGAGTAGAGTACAATAGGATATTTTGAGAGAGACCACATTCATGTAACTTTTATTACAGTATAATTGTTATTATTATTAGTTATTGTTGTTAACCTCTTACAGTACCTAATTTATTAATTAAATTTTACCGCAAGGGTTATGTGTAGGAAAAACATAGTATATAAAATGTTTAGTGAATCAAGGCCAGTAGTTTGCTGAAGCTGCTGGTTTCAAGCAGGAGCCTAAAGCAGTGTCTTTCTATGGTCTTTTGGCCATTTCAGAACTTAGGAAATGTAATGATCAATTCATTAGAAACATCTGGGTAAAAAAGAATGAATGAATGAATGAATAAATAAATAAATAAATAAAATGTTTAGTACTATGTGGTTTCAGACATCTGCTGGGGGTCTCAGAACACGTGCCACATGGATGGGGGGGACTGCTGTAGTCAGCAAGCCTGCTTGTGCAACAGAGCTTCCAAGTGGTTTTTTACTGCCTCTCTTGTAAATATGAAAACCGTCTAGGCTCAGTGGTCATTTGAGAAAAACTTCCAAACTGAGACAGATCAGAGCAAAAAGGCTACTAGAACTAAGAAACACACAATGAAGGAAGCAGAAAAAACTTCAATAGAATAAAAATACCTTCTTATAAAAGAACATTTTATTAAATTGAGACATAAATGGAATGCTATAAAAGTAAAAACAGGAGTTCTTGGAAATAAGGTAGCACAAATGAAATATAGAAGGATTAAAAAGTAAGATTAAAGAAATCAGGAAAGTAAAACAAGTAATAAAGAGATGGACAACAGTGGAGACAAATAAGAAAACTGCAGTATTCATCTAGAAGGTATAACATCTTCACAGGGAATGGTTTTAGAAACATATACCAGAGAAAGTGGAAGAAAAGACAGTATGTACCTAAAGAGTAATACAAGAAATATTGCCAAACTAGGAGAATATCTATATTAAAAACTTTCATCCCTCTCACTAGGGAACACCAGGGGAAAAGGGAAGATTCTGAAATGCTGCACAGAGTGAAAAATTAGGTTCCATACGAAGAAATAGGAGTCAGAATGGTATTGAAATTTTGAATAGCAACAACTGAATACTATAATACAGTGACATATAGTGCCTTCAAAAACCTGGTGGAAAATTATTTTAAACACAATTCTATACCCAGCCAAACTGTCAATGGAGTATAAGCCTAAATAAAGGCATTTTTCAGTCTTGCCTCAAAAAACTCACTTTCCCTGCACCCCCACTCAGGGAGTTTCTGGGAATGTGTTTCACCATGCGATGAAGTAAACCCAGAATAAAAAAGTATGGGATCCAGAAAACAGGGTCCAACACAGGACAGAAGAAGGGGAAATTGTAGTTACTGGCTGGCAGTAGGTCTACCAGGCATCCAGTCTAGACGGGACTAGGAGGGTAAATGGTTCCCTCTGGAAAAAATGAGTTACCTGAATGTTTGAACCACTAAGTGACAAGCAACATTGAAAGAGATTGTATGGGTCTTTTGTTGCCTTTACAAAGAGTTAACAATAAATGTATAGAAAACAAAGTGGGAAAAGAGGAAATTAATATCTCCACAAGACAAATTTTAAATTACACATAGAAGAAAACAATTTTCTTGGCTCAGCCATAAGCACTATTTACATAGTCATAATGTTAACACTGAATAGTGATAAAAATTATAGAGAGGTAAATACCAGAAGAAAGAGGTAAAGTATTGAGAGTGGTTTCCTCTAGGGAGCAGGACTGAGAGTGGAAAAGAAAGGGTAGGGGATTTTGTCTTTAAGGAAAGCTTTTTGCTACAACTAGGTTTAAGACTTTTAAAATTATGATTCACATACTGCTTTGATGACAAAATTACTTTTTATAATAAAATAAACATACGACATCAGCAGTCAAGAACCAGAGAGACCTAGATATAGGCCACAGTCCCAAAGAACTGGGGTATTCATCATATCTGTCATGAATATTAGCTAATGAGATCATGCTTTATAATTTTAGTTTACAAAGGGCTTTTACTTTCTCTCCTTTGGTCATCCTCACAACCTATGAGCATGGTAGGGCCCAGAGATTAATAGCTAGCCTTTCCCAGCGATGAAGTTGTGACTCATACCAGCTCTTCTGAACCCTGTCCCAGGAATTGGAGCGAGGTGAGAGAAAGCGGCAGTATGAGAACCAGTTTCCAGGGATGAGGGTGGGAGGCCATTGTAGCCTAGTGGTAGAAACAAAACAGTAGGCTTGTTTTTGATGCACCAACTCAAGAGTCTCAGCTGAGAGCCTGACTTGTGCTGAACCATTTGGGGTGGGGCTAAGCACTTGCAGGAGGGAAATGTGGGTCCAGCTAGGAGGTTAAAAAATTCGGGGTAGACTTTGCTTCAGAACACTCAGCTAGAGAGCAGAGGGCTTTTTACTGAGTAAGCCATTCTTTCTGGAATTGATGAGCGTTCCTGGATTGGTTATATGACTTTTTTGGTTGCCCAGCATAAGGACCTTCTTAGTTTTAATTCCTCACTGTGTAGGCCTTGATAGAAGGCAAAGCTCAAGTCCCAGTATAAAAATCTAAAAGGCCAGGACTGATACCAACCTTAGCAGAATGCCACTTCTCTGTCACATTTTGCAATTTGTTTTAAAAATGTCTCAGGGCAAGTTCCAGCCCCAAGCAGAGTGAGAGCCAAGCAACCAGCATTGCTCCCTCTCTGAGTCCTCCCCCACATACAGCGCCACAATGCAGTGAAGTGGGTTGCCCTGCCCTGGTAGATAGATACCTAAGGCTATGCCCCTTACAACATAACAGGTGCACTCTGAGACAAAGAAATATGGCCCAAGCGAAAGAACAGATCAAAACTCCAGAAAAAGAACTAAGCAATGAAGAGACAGCTATCCTACCAGATGCAGAGTTCAAAACACTGGTAATCAGGATGCTCACAGAAATGATTGAGTATGGCTGCAAAACAAAGAAGTGAAGGCTATGCAAAGTGAAATAAAGCAAAACATACAGGGAACCAACCACGAAGGGAAGGAAACTGGGACTCAGATTAATGATTTGGAGCAGAAGGAAGAAATAAATGTTCAGCCAGAAAAGAATGAAGAAAAAAACAAGAATTCCAAAAAAAATGAGAGGCTTAGGGACCTCTGGGACAACTTTAAAAGTTCTAACACCTGAACCATAGGGGTACCAGAAGAAGAGGAAGAGCAAGAAATTGAAAACTTACTTGAAAAAATAATGAAGGAAAACTCACCCAATCTGGCAAAAGAAATAGACATACAAGTCCAAGAAGCTCAGAGAGTCCCAAAAAAGTTGGACCCAAAGAGGAACACACCAAGAAATGTCATAATTAAATTACCCAAGATTAAAGATAAGGAGAGAATCTTAAAAGCAGGAAGAGAAAAGGAGAGAGTTACCTACAGTGGAATTCCCATGAGACTGTCAGCTGATTTCTCAAAAGAAACCTTATAGGCAAGAAGGGACTGGAAAGAAGTATTCAAAGTCATGAAAGGCAAGGACCTCCATCCAAGATTACTCTGTCTGGCAAAGTTATCATTTAGAATGGAAGGGCAGATAAAGTGCTTCCCAGATGAGGTTAAGTTAGAGGAGTTCATCATCACCAAGCCCTTACTATATGAAATGTTAAAGGGACTTACCTAAGAAAAAGAAGATCAAAACTATGAACAGTAAAATGACAACAAACTCACAACTATCAGCAACTGAACCTAAAAAAAATAACAAACTTTAAGTAAACCACTAGAACAGGAACAAAATCACAGAAATGGAGATCATAGTGGAGAGTTATCAGTGGGAAAGGGGGAACGGGGGAAGAGGTACAGGGAATAAGAAGCATAATTGGTAGGTACAGAATAGATGGGGATGTTAAGAATAGTATAGGAAGTGGAGAAGCCAAAGAATTTATTTGTGCGACCCATGGACATGAGCTAAGGGGGGAAACGCTGGAGGGAATGAGGGTACCAGGTGGAGGGGGGAAAAGCAAAGAAAAAAAAGAATGGGACAACTGTAATAACATAATAAAAAAAATACTTTAAAAATCGAAAACGTCAGATACTTGCTTTCTCAAACTTCTCTGGATTAAGACTTTTTGATGCTGGAGCTGAAAGTAGGAACTATAGAGAATTTTTTCTGCAAGGGGTGGGCAGCAGCATCTAGTGAAAAAAGAGAAGTCAGTGGTAGTGGCGTCAGTGATGGCATTCAGTGTCCAGGGGCAGAACAGGAGCTGCAGTGGCCAGGGTCCCAGGGCAGCACGGGTACTCATGGGGCTCCTCCTGTGATGTAGTTCGTCCTCACTCCACAACCTTTCTTTGTTCTTGTTTGTTTTCTGAGCCTGGTCTCCAGCTTTCTCAGCAACCCTGGGCTAACAGTATGCTTTCAGACAAATTCCTTTTTGTTTAAGCCAACTAGAGTTATATTCTGTGGTTGCAGCTTAGAAGCCTGGGTGACAGCAGTACCTGTATTAAAAGTACTAGAGTATAAAATTCCAAACTAGACGACTAGAAGAGCCTCAACTGAAGGATCACATGTTCGCTCGCCTACTTCGCACAGCGGCCTTAGCATACAGGGAGTAAAAGGCTCTGAAAATGTGAGAATGTACCATAGTTTTACAATTTTTCAAGTAAAAACCCACTCTTTAAGAGAACTATAGTTTTCCCATGAACTTTAACAGCCTATGGGCCTGCTGTAAGAATTTGTTTTCTTGTCACAAAATACTGTTGACCTCAAAACAAAGTAGCCCAGAAATAGCACCAACATCCACATGCATATTCCATCATAGGACATTTTACAGTAGTGCCCTTAAACCTGCAGGCTTTATTTTTTCATCTTAATCAAAAGTAGTTTTCTTGCAGGAGGTCAGGGGGTGAAGGTGAAAGGTTATAAGGGGATAAATGGTGATGGAAAACTAATTTTAAAAAGGAAAGAAAAAGCATAGTTTTCAATCTTTGGAATATGAAATTTATAATTTTAGTTCCAAAATGGACTCTGTGATGCATTGTCAATATTTTTAGTCATAATACATATGATTATATTATGTTGAATTAAAAATCTAACAGAAACAACTGAAAGCAATGACCTAATATTTTCCCCTAGCAACTTGGTTAGATTCCAAGAATGGGTGACTTGAAACAAATAGCAAAGACTAAGTGTCCTCACGCACTACTCAGTAGCTCACGCACTACCCGGTCCCTCCATCTTACTGTCCTCTCCATTGTTCCCATGTTGACACTCTTCCTTCTGTCTAGTTCATTCGTGCTGGCAGTTTGTTTTACTTCTGTCTGTAATTGTTTCCTCCTCAGCAAATTATCCTGACTATGCTTCCTGGAGAATAATGGAGCTAAGTTAGAGACAATTATCAACGGATCAGAGTAGTACGTGTAAGTTTCAGTTCCACATGCACTTTAGATGGAGAATTAATCTGTTTCAGAGTGGCAGTTCAAGTGACTCTCAAGTTACACATCTCAAATAATGAAACCTAGCACTTAATTTTTTTATACAAAATTATGACTAGGGTTGTAAAGTGTAATATATAATTACATGTTTTATTTTAGAACCTGAACCATTTTTCATATACATGACAAGCATTCCACCTCTGATCCTCTGCTCATACTTTTCTTTGTCTTGAAATATCTTTGCCTTTGATCGCTAAATGTCCAAATTCTAACCCCCCCTTAAAAACCAAACTTAGACTTCCCTTGTATTGTTTTAGGCATTCCAAATTAAAGTATTTTTTACTTCCTGCGAACTTCTGGATTTTTCAGAGTTTTTGTCATGTTTGAATCATCCTGAGAACCTAATATAGTATGCTGCTCTTAGTAGACTCTCAGTTACATATTTTGAATTATCTTTAATACCCGTGAAAAACAGGTAACTTTTCTTCTTTTAGAAAATAAAGGAATATAATTATTGTTTAACCTTAGAAGTTCCAAATAAAAGGAAAACACTAAATCTCAATCTAGGGGATAAAATATGAAGTATTACTTATGAAAGTAAGTTTAGATGTGGTCTAAATGGTGTACAGCTCTCTACCATTAAACTTGGTTTTAAGTTAAATTTCAAATAAAATTATGTCAAGTCTTTACTGTTTTGGTCCATTGATATGAAATAGAATATCAGCTGGATTTAAAATACTCATTGAAGCTAGCCAAAGATTAATGGAGTAAAAAGAAATAATAAAGAGAAAGAACCCACAGATGTGGACAACGGTGTGGCAACAGTGGGGGCACGGGGTTGTGGGGCTGGAAGGGGGCACCGGGGAAACAAATGGTAATGGAAAGCATAATACAAGGAAAACGAGTAAGAGTTAACCAGCAAAAAAAGAGTTTAATCCAAAGTCAATCCTTTTGTAATTTATAATTTAGATTAAAAAACTATCTAAAATTTCAATAATAAAAATGTATTTACAGTAATAAAACAATTTAGAATGTTAAAGTAACTTGGAAATTGTTATTCTAAATTAGGCATTTTTTTACTTTTTTGTCATGTTTAATTTATTAAGGAAATATAGAGTTGTAAAGGGTTGTCATAGGTTCTTGTCTGTTAAAGGTAGAGTGTATTCATCCTTATTTGAAAATTTAAAAGACAGTGAGTGTAAATTAATATTATGGCTTGTTATATGACTTTGTAAATGTCAATGTTTATTAGGCACTTTGTAGCCATAGCCAAGAAGTGTTATTTCTAGGTACAGTTCATCTACAGTAAAATCTATTAAATGTTTTCTATTTCTTTTTATTTAATTAGAAACCTTTTCTCAGCAATAAGCAAAACCTTTTCTCTGTGATACTGAAATTCTAAGGCTGGCACATTGGGGGGAAGTGATGAAATAGGAGGAGACTTGTTCTGTTTTATTTTATTTTCACCCATCCCAAATTGTGTATTGTAGTCAAGGTCTGAGAAATTGGATTTAATTTGAACGTGACAGGCATCACTATAATCAGTAAAAGATGAAATGCTATACTTAGGTCAGTATGGATATGAATACAAAACTTTGAACAACATAGTGCCACTTATTTGGAGTACATTGGCCTCTAGTCACCATGAAGAGAGCAGATAACATCTCCAATGGTGCTGCCCAGTGCAACATGTTCGGAAATAGAGAAAGGCTTGTAAACTTAGGATATCACACTCCGTCTTGAGTTATTGAGATACCTGTTTTTCGCTGTACTTTGCATGTATCACTATTTACATATGACTTTCACAGTAAAACAGAATAGTTAATTGCGTGAATTGATCAAAACTTTTGATGGCAATAGGCCTAAAAAAGGACACAGTTCTTTCAAGACCTTAAAAGCTAATTTTTAAAATTTCAGATTAGCCCTGGCTGGTGTGTCTCGGTTGGAGCCCTCCCGTGAGGATTAAAAATAATAATAAAATTTTGGGCTAGCCTGTGTTTCTATGCAAGGTATAGTACCAGGGAGAAGAGAATTAAAGTGTTTTTAATCCCACTGTGTGCCCAAACTTCATGACAGGCACTTGACAGTAAGTGCCTGTCTGAAACTGATCTTGTCTTTAGAGTATATAATGCACTAGTTGAGAGAGGAAATAAGACAGGTAACACAGGTTAGAAGATGTGGAAGCTTAGAAATAAGTGTTTCTAAACACTTACTTGTACGTTGTTTCATTTCATCCTCATAACCCTGTGAAGCTTGGAGAAGCTTGGGTTTCCAGTTTGTACAGAGAAGTTCAGAACTAAATAACAGTGCGCACATTTAATGATGTTTTATAAATACGAACTTTGAGGTCATATCTGTGTCCTGGTCCTGGTTCTGCCACGTACTAACTGTATGCATTCTGTCTGGGCTCCTCGACGTGAGCTTGTTTCTTCTCCGTGCCAATGCAGGCAGCACCCAGGCCTGGCTTACCGTTGTCAGTGCCTTAATAAATGTTTCAAAGCTGAGTGTGATAACTCCTTAGAAAATGTACATAGAAATGAGAATTGAGTTCTTTTCCTTACACATCATTTGAAAGCATGGTTTCCAAAGTCAAAAAACCCCAGATTCAGATTTTTTAAAAACAACGATACATGTGATTAGAATTTCAGAGAACTTTCAACCTTAGATGGCAAAACAGGGCCATTATAAATGATCCATAGCGCTTTCCTATGGTTGCGGGCTGTTTGGTCTAAAGTCCCAGTTTGATTCAATTACAGTTGTCCTTTTCTCTTAGAAACACTGACAGATGGCTTAATTGCTGCCTTTGCCTAAAGCCCCAACTTATTTTTATTTTTCTGACTCTTTGAATATTCTTATACCTTTCATTGCTAAGAAGTACAAAAACTATGCAATCCAAAAAGCAGGTTATTTGGTATAAGGAAAATAGGATTGAGGGAGGGTATAGTGACTGAGCAAGGAAATACCTGGGCTTTTCAAACTCACTATTGAGATACATAGAGTTCAGTTTCTGCCTTAAAAACAGATATTGTACTTAGCTCCTAAATTTTTCAAAGTAGAAGGACTCTGACCCAACAAAAGTATTCTGTCTACTTTTGGCTTTGGACGAGGCTAGAATAAAGTATTCTAAGAATTTAGATAGATTAGTAATGATATTATTTAGCTATTGCTGTGTGCAAGACACCGGGCTAGCTCTTTCTGTGGAACACCTCATTCAATCTTTACAATAACCTGTAGGGTAGCTGCTATCATTTTTCCCATTTCGGAGATGAGGAAACAAAATGCTTAAGTTGTTACTTTCCCAAGGTGACTTCTAGTAATCAAAAGATGGACCTCAAAACAAGAATTTATACTCAGTAGCTAAGTTTCCTATATACTTTGCATTCATAAATAAACCATCTCCCATAGCAACTTTAAATTTGGATGACTTATTTCAAAAGCAGTTCATGTGCATTGTTGAAGAAAGGGTGTGACACAGAAACACAGCCTAAGGTATATTTTCACCCACTACCACTTCTTTCCCCAAACTCTTAACTTTGACCAGTTAGGAGTTTTCTTACAAACCTTTATATGTGCAGGAGTGTGTGTGTGTGTGTTTCCCGTGCATATCTTACTCTGTTGTATTGGGTTGGCCAAAACGTCTGTGTGGTTTTTTCCATAAAAAGACACATTTTTCATTTTCACTAGTAACATTATTGATCTGGCTATTTTGAGTGTGTCTCCCTCTATTTCCCATGTGGTATAGCGTTGATTGTTCTCAATTGATGTCTTGATTTGATCACTATCACTTCAACTGGTCTGCCCAACTGTGCAGCCTCGTCCAGCAAGAAATCTCCAGCACGAAACTTCACAAACCACTTTTGACTCATTCGATCAGTCACAGCACCTTCTCCATACACTGCACAATTCATATTTTGTGTTTCAGTTGCATTTTTACCTTTCTTGAAAAATAAAACATAATATGCCAAAACTGTTGCATATTTTCTTCCATCTTTGGAAGAAAACTTCTTCCATTTCTTCCATTAAAATGGCTACGCAAAAATTCACCAGTTTTGATAAGTCTTTTTTTAATACACATTGGTGTGACAGCTGTCACAATGCAATCTAACAAAATTGTTTCAAATAAAGTTAAAGACAACTAAGCACTACTAGAGCCATCCTCTGGAAAAACAAACTTTTGGCCAACCCAGTACAAAGAGCACCACACTATATACTTTATTCTGTGTTGCTTTTGCTTGTATAAATACCTCCTAAAGACTGGGTCATAGTTCGGAGTATATTTACGGTGTATGGAACCACTAAAACTGAATATAAGCTGTCCTGAAAGTTCCTTGCCTCCAACTATTTTTTCATGTATTTTGATGAAAAGGAATATCAGTTTCTGTTATAAATTAACATGGGCTAACCTCACAGTGTCTCCATGAAGGGGATGAGGAAGACTGAGACGCTAAATGATTCTGAGCTCTGTTTTGGCACTTTCCACTAAAACATTCTTATATACCTCATATTAATAAATAAATGCTTTGTATGCCATGTCACTTGAAGGTGAAATACCCATGCATGTGGAAACAGTGCCAGAAAGTGGAAAACATAGTTCATACGCTTAAATGTCTATTTCTTACCTTGTTCCTCTTCAACCATAATAGAGCTGGCCTATTTCAAAGTGGATTAGTTTTAAATTTACATTTCCACTGTCAGTGTTCTTCCTAATTGAAATTTTCGTTCAAGAACATTGCAGAATTTTGACACTGATTCATGAAAATATTTCTAGAAAATACATGGGTTTTCTAAACCTGCTGATATCAGAGCTTGTAACTAAAGTTTAGAAAATGTTGTAAGCCAAATTTTGTACTTAACAGTTTCTTTGTTATTCTTATACTTCACCTTCAATTCTAGATTGATAGTTTTTAAAGTGAAACAATAAGACCGTGTTTAAAGTCTTCCGTGGTATGAACTGCTCTCCTAAACTACATTTTGATGTGAGATGCATTGTTTTAAGGGAG
The DNA here is from genome assembly GCF_022682495.2 of Desmodus rotundus. Taxonomy (NCBI): domain Eukaryota; kingdom Metazoa; phylum Chordata; class Mammalia; order Chiroptera; family Phyllostomidae; genus Desmodus; species Desmodus rotundus. Next base: position 129,502,853 of record NC_071393.1, on the reverse strand, counting down.
CACACGATCATATTTAAGAGATAACTAACCAGTAGATATCAAAAAATATCACTGATTTTATTTTCTGAAAATCATAACATGTTTCTACGCACAAAAGCTTTGGATTTTTCTCACATTATCATGGAATTAAGGATGCTAGCTACGTTTTGTCACTAGTGGGAAAATCGTTTCAGGGTAGTAAACAGGTAGAGGTGTAAATGGGTATTTTTTTGTTTTAGATAAAGAGCTGTGAACCTCTGAGTTTTTCATGTGCTGAGTGCTAGGATTGTTTTTATTTAACAATATAATAAATGATCTTTGAGAGGAAATTGCATGGTACATTTAGGTCGTCGTTGTTTTATGGTCTTTGACTTGCTCTACCCTCTTAGGACTACACTCCCTTCTTTACCGGGACCATCCCTTGCAAATCCCAGGGCCTGCTTTAGGGTTGGAATGTCAGTACAGTGGGGCCTCACTGAGGAAATAATTATAGTGGTGGCTGATACCGTAAGTTGAAACAGTGTACTATGTTATGAGTATATTACTTTATTTGACCCTAAAAATAATGAAGTAAATTTTGAGGGTTGGGAAACATTTTCAAATGAGGAAACGGGAAAAATTTTACACATCACACAGCTACAGGAAACGGATTGGGCCTGATCAGTCTGACTCTAGATGTGTATTTTGCATCTCTCTTCCAGTAAGGTGCCTGCACATAAGAGCTTGTGTTCACTTTCAAGGAGTTCAGGCATCCTGTAGGTCTGGTTAGAGCCCCCGAATTACACTGTAGCAGAGGCTTATTTGTGATGCCTTTGCCAGAGAAGTGACATCCTGTGAATACCTCTCCTTTTCATTATGCTGTTCTCACTTACCTCCCCAAACACATAAACAGAAATGTTACAAGTGTCGTGTTAGGGCCCTGGCTGGTATGGCTCAGTGGATTGATTGCTGGCTTGCGAACCAAAGGGTCACCAGTTCGATCCCCAATCAGAGCACAAACCTGGGTTGTGGGCCAGGTCTCTAGTAGGGGGCGCACAAGAGGCAACCACACAATGATGTTCGTCTCCCTCTCTTTCTCCCTTCCCCTCTAAAAATAAGTAAATAAAATCTTTTTAAAAAATGTCGTGTTAGGGAACATTATAAAGTAAACATTAAAAATACATAAGTCTATTCAATTAAAAATCTTAAAGGTTCTTAAACATAGTCTTGTTTGTTTCTTTTTATGGCTTAAAGAGAAATCTTCTATCTTTATCAATGGTTGTCTGCGCGCTTTGGCCTCCTCCTCTATTACTAAGTTAAAGGTGATTCCCTAGAAGTTTTCAGCTTCTTTCCCATCTTTGTCTGCATTTCCCTCTCGCACAGTTTGGCAAAAGCTGTGAGAATGAAGAGCACGAGCACGTGGCGCACATTGTCACACCCAAGCATTGGGGTCTCACTCCGCATCAGCAGGGAGTAATGTTCTCAAAGTAGAGAAAGTCTCATTTCCTTTACACTATTTTCTGGCCTTTGTGGTCAGTGGTTAATATTATACTGAGCCTTGAGGGAAGGAACACCCAACAACTTTCATAGTCCGGTGGTTTTGCTGTTGTTGTTTTTTAGTAATTTCACTTTTTGAACAGGTACATTCACATGAAACAGTATTCAGAAGGTAAGAAAAGGTAACTCGTTGAAGAGTCTCCTGTCCTTCCAACTTTCTGTCTCCCAGCCACTCAGATTCCCTTCACAGAGGCAAACAGTGATACCAGTTTCTTGTGTTTTCATCCGTCCAGAGAATGTCTCGGAACCTATCTTTTAAAATATATTGAAAGGAGCATAGAAAGATATTTAGAATAGGTCTGTAATGTTAGTAATGCTTTCTGGCGCCTAGCTGTTGCAAGGGAATATTGTGACTATTAAAAGGGGCAGAAACTAAGAAGATATACTTCCATGTAGATAACTGCGCTACACTTTGACTCTGCTTCTGTATTACACCTCTGTCCCCAACAGGGACAGCCAAATTGTGAACGTTAGCCAGAAGGGTGTGAGAAGTCAAACCCAGAAAAGCTCAGCCTACTGTTCTTTTGTAGTGAAAATACATTTAATCTAGATTTCTTGAAATTTTTTCCAGCTCTATTGAGATATAATTAACATAATATTGTGTAAGTTTACGGTATACAGTGTATTGACTTGATGCGTGTATGGATCGCAAAATGTTTACCACAAGGTTACCATATCCTTTACCTCACGTAATTACCGTTTTGTTGTTACGGTGAGAGCTTTGAAGCAGTCTGTCATAGCAACTCTCAAATGTACAACACAGTGTGTTAACTGTAATCACCGTGCTATCCATTAGATCCCTGGACTTCCTCCAACTCGCAACTGACTTTGTAGCCTTGGGCCAGTGTCTCCCTCCCCCCACTCCTCGGCTCCTGTGACCACCCTTCTGCTCTGTTTCTGAGTTTGGTGCTTTAGATCTCTCATGTTCGTGAGGCCACACAGTATTTGTCTTGCTCTGTCTGACTTATTTCACTTAAAATAATGCAGTCAGGGTTCATCCACATTGTCACAAATGTCAGGAGTTTCTTCTTGTGGCTGAGTAGTACTCCATTTTGTATATACAGGGTGAGACAGAAGTAGGTTTACAGTTTGTATGGAAAATAATAAAATAATTAATAATAATACAAAAATAAACTGTGTTTTGTGTACTCACAACCGTAAACCTACTTTTGCTCCACCCTGTGTAACACACTTTTCTGTATCCATCCATCTGTTGAGGGGCACTTGCGTTGTTGCCATGAATTGGCTACTGTGAAGAAGGACGCGATGAACGTGGGAGTGCAGGTGTCCCTTTGAGACAGTGATTGCATCACCTTCAGATGTGTATACCTGGTAAAGGGATTGCCAGATCACATGGTAGTTTTATTTTGAATTTTTTGTGGAACCTTCATACTGTTTTTTGTAGTGGCTGTGTCATTTTATATTTTCACTAACAGTGCACCAGGGTTCCCTTTTCTCCACATCCTCACCAACACCGTCTTTTGCCTTTTTTATAATAGCCATTCTAACAGGCGAGATTATATCTCATTGTAGTTTTGATTTACATTCCCCTAATGATTAGTGATGCTGAGCACTTTTTCATGTATTTGTTTGCCATTTGTATGCCTTTGGAAAAAGTCTTTTCAAGTCTTTTGTCCATGTTTTAATCAGATTGTTTGCTACTGAGTTGTATCAGTTTCTTTTTTTTTATATTAACCCCTTAACAGATACATGATTTGCAAATATTTTCTCCCATTCTGTAAGTTGCCTTTCATTTTGCTGATTGTTTCTTTTTCTGTACAGAAGCTTTTTTAGTTTGATGTGGTCCCACTGGTTGATTTTTGCTTTTTAGTGTCATATCTAAAAAGTCATCACCAAGACCAATGTCAAAAAGCTTTTACCTGAAGTTTTCTTCTAAGAGTTTTACAGTTTCGGGTGCACTTAAGTTCTTACTCCATTTTGAGTGATTGAAGATAGCGGTCCAATTTCAGGGAAGGGGACAGATTTAAAATAAAAATGGAATGATCAGCTATTGATGGTATCTTGGGTATGGGCTTTGGGAAAAGGAATCAATAATAGTACTTAGGTTTCTGGCATTGGTGACCGTGGAGATGAGATATTCTTCTTTAAAATAGATTAAAAATGGGGTAATAGAATTCTCAGAGGAAATGAGTGACTTTTGAGTTTAAGATGTCTGCAGATACCCGTATAGAACTCTCCAGTGGGAAGTTTAAAAAGTGAGTCTGGAAGTGGGTTTTGAGCTGTGGGCTGGAACTGTAGGCCTGAAAGTCGTAAGGACGCAATGCGAGTTATAAGAGCATGGAGGCGGATGGAGGCACCCAAGAAAGGGTGCAGTAACAGGAGCTGTGTATTCACAGCACTCGGCCAGGGGCAGAATGTTGGGACAAATGAAGGATTTCAAGAGTACAGTCTCATTAAACCTCATAACAACCCTGAGTGAGGAGTCTAATCCCAGTTTTACAGATGAGAACATTCAAGCTCAGAGTAGTTAAGTGATTTACCCAAAGTGACTCTGCTGCTAAGAGGTCAGAGTGGGATTTCTCTGTCCTAAGTCCAATCTGTATGATTTCAAAGCCCATTTTTTTCTTACCATATCTTCTTTGTAAAAACCTCAAGTTTAAGAAATACGGTGTTATCATTATTTTTTTCCTTACCTCTGTCAGTATTCCAGTTTAGTAATATTGTGGTATGTCCTTTTAAATAACCTTTTTTTCTCTGAGGTCCCCTGCTCCATCCCTGAACACATCCAGCAGATTACCTTTTCTGTCAGGTCAGCTCATGATACTCACCCTCTAGCCCATTGCCTGCTTTAAAACCACAGACTTGACTGAAGTCGTCCTCCATTGGCTACCGAGAGGGACCTGTCAGCCTGGCATTCAAGGCTCACCATGAAATCACAAGAACTGTTCAGAACGTTTCCAAATCTCCCAGTTCTCATCAGTACTTACTCATGCATTTGGATGTTGTTTACACGCAGATTTCATTGCGATGATCTCGGTGTTCTTTGTAAGGATTTCATTTTAATGTTTAAATTAAATTTTAATCTTTAGATTACTCTTATGTTTACTCTGTTACCGTTTTTCTTAAAATGACTATCTTTGTGGTGGAAGCAGCTTAAATGTCATGTGACCTGAGTTCCATATCCACTGTAGGGGCTTTTTGTCTACTTATTTCTAACGTGATAAGCCAGTCTTTGCTCCTACATTTTTCTAGAAGGATCCTTTTTTTTTTTTTTTTTTTTTTTGAGTGGAGGAAAGGAGAGCAATTCTAATCATTAGAAGCTTAAAATTAGAAATATTCTTAATATCGAGTCAAAATCCTCCTTTTAACATGTTTGTTTCCAGGACCTGCCCTAGGAACAACATTGAAGTTGGTCCTTTCTCCTTTGCCTCCTGAAGTGTCATCAGACATTTCAAGATAGTTCTGTCTCTCCTTAGAGACATAAGCCAAATAATCATATTTGCTTGGACCTTTTCTCCTATGACAGGTCTTAAATTTTCTCCTGAGGATTCTGGAGTTTTGTTGGTTCCCCATCTTAAAACATGGGCCCTGGAACACAGCACCCCACAGGAGAGCAGTACAATGTTCTTCCTTTGATTAGGGCCCTATGCTTGTATCTTAAAAGCCTGAGATTTCTTCAGCTTTATAGCAGCTGTGTTACACTGTACATTCCTTCACATAAAATACCCAGATAGTATTTTTACATAGGTGGTGGTTACGCTAGCTCTCCCCTGTCATCCACTGTGCAGTTGATTTTCTTTAATCTAGAGAACTTTCCTGCTTCCCCAGTTACATTTCATCTTCATTTTGACCCATCGTTTTAGCCAAGTATGATCATGTTATACAGTGTGTTGTTAACCATGTTTCCCCGTTTTAGGGCATCTGGAGGTTTTGAAGCATGCTTTTCACGTTCTTAATAAACATCGCAAAAACAGAGACTCTCGGTTCATCTGCCAAGTTAATCAGTACTACTTAGAATGGTTCTGTTAACCACTTTTCTGTCATCGTCTTCATCTCTTCATCATCATATCTGCAAAGATCTCATTTGTAAATTCAGCAAAGTTTTATTTGGTACCTACCATCTGCCAAAGAGGTGCTAGAGATACAGTGAAGACAGCAGTCCCTGTTTTGTGGAGCTAACAATCTAGAGAGAGCAGGAAGTATTTTGTTAAATGTTTTGCAGAAATTGGTTTACACAATTCTCTAAGATATTCTCTTTATTTGGTACCATATCAGGAAAGGAAATAATGAATCATTACTTTTTGCAGACTTTATATTGACGACTAATGATCTATCACCTGAAACTGGGATTCATTTCCTTTCTCCTTTCACCTGTCATGGTTTCACAGTAGTTTTGAGCTCTGGAAGTCTTTGGAGTTTGGCTGGATCTTTCCAAGCCCTGTGCTCAGTAGAGAGCAGCCTGTTTAGCCACATTTTTGTTGTTGTTTGTATGAACATCTCATTTTTTTCTTCCCATATTTTCTGGGTCCATTTTTATTTTTTAGTAAACTTAGTTATGAAGGATTTCTGTTCAACTTTAGTCATTTTTTCTTCCACAATCTTTGTCACTCAGATTTTATATTTTTCTTTATATTTTGAAATGATCTTTCCTAAGGAGATTAACTGAGTAGCCTCAAATTTTCTTTTTTTTCTTTGAGCTCTTAAAGTGCCATAGCCACTTTCTCCAGGATCCTGGTCCTTTTCACTTAAACTACCTATTCCTTTTTAATTTACCAGAATTAATTCCAGATGGGCTTAAAACTGCAAGACTTTATCTGTATTCCAAGGGATTAAACTATCAAAGTACACGTTCTTTTTTATTAGAATGATACAAAGAGCAGATGTCCTCATAGTTCAAAGAAGATAGCCCACCTGTCGTCTTCGCAGGTACAGGTACGGATTTTCATCACCGTTCAAGTGCCATCCGTATCCTCCTTCCGGCCAATTCCCACCATCGTATCATTTACCCACTCTTTCCCCTTTGCTCCAGTATCTTCCACTATAGTAGGAGATACTCAGATTGTGGGACTTTCACATAGATATGTACTTTCTTAAATAATTGTAAGGATTTTCTGCCTTTTTTCTATGGATCTGTCTCTGTGGAACAGCAGAGTTCCTATAGAGGTTAGTCCATTGTTACTACCCATCCCGCCAATCCTTGGTGATTTCCATGAGATTTTATTTATCTCCTTGTTCTTTTTTACTGTTGCTGCTTTTAAGTGTAGTGTCTAACACACTGATGTTCAGTAAGTAATATTTATGATTAACCTCACGAAGTATTTGCCTTCTCTTTTAGGCTGTGAGGATATCATTGCTGAGAGCATCTCATTAGATACCTTAGTTGCCATCCTCAAGTGGAGCTCTCATCCATATGGCTCTAAATGGGTGCACCGACAAGCTTTACATTTCCTCTGTGAGGAATTTTCCCAGGTCATGACTTCGGATGTTTTTTATGAACTCAGCAAAGACCATCTGCTTACTGCTATCCAGTCTGACTACCTGCAGGTAATCATTTATACACCTCTCACATTCATTGTCATTCATATGTCCTCCATGAAACCCATCTGTACGCTATTATTCTCACCTCTAGAGAGATCTACCCACCTAGGAATGCCCTCTTCACATTTGTACACCAAAGCCTTCTAGCTCTGGCCCTTCGTGCACTCGGCTACTATGACTCGACATTGTGAACCATCCTGTGTCCTGACTGACCACGCCAGAGGGGTTGAGACAGTAGGCAGGCTCAGAAGCACATCCCAACAGTGGTTTTCCTGGCTTCCACTAATAGTAAACTCACTGTACCAGTGTCTTACTTTTTGGTGGAGTGTTAGATACTTAGGCTGTAGACAGTCGCTTAGGCAGCACACAGTAAGAATAATAATTTCTGATCTACTCAAATGCTCATTAAAACTCTGTGTATGTGTACTACTGAATGTTTTCAACTACTTTTAATCAGAAGCAGGTTTTAGCAAATTCTGTATTCTTGATTTATATATCCATCTAATTTGGTAATTAAAACTAACAGATTTAAAATACTACAAAAATTTGCAGGTAAGGCATGTTTGGCTTAATTTTCTTTTGCATCGGTTTTATGAATTTTATGCTGAAAATTGTACGACAGTTTTAGTGTTATGAAGACACAAAAACCCAGTGATCCATTTCTTATTTTTTATAGTTGTACTAGAAAAGTTATAAACTGCTTCCATCTCTGACAGAAATGCAGCAAAGAGTTAAATAACCCACTTAGCATCTGTGCTTTGAGAGCAGTACAAATGTTGTCACCTTGGGTTTGGTTTATTGAGGTCTGTGTCTGTTAGCCTTCTTTGACTGTCCCGACCCAGACCCTGTGCATCATGGGAGTTAGGGTTTGTCAGTTTTCTCAGATGATTGTCTTCAGAAGCTTTGCGTTTTTTCTTAGAAAGTAAAAACCTTGGAGAGCAGCCTAGATTTGCTTTAAAATTTTAGAGGAAATACAAAGAAATGAGGGACACATGCCACTTCACAGATTGCGCTCAACAGGCCTTTCAGCAGTCCGTGGAGCGCCTCGTGGGGGCTGTCCTTGCAGGAGCCAAATGTCCTTGCCGGTGGCCTCTGTGTCCGTACACTCTGAGTTTCCTTTATTTATCTCCATCTTGTCCCAAAAAGAATTCAAGGCAGCTGTATAAAGACCATGTAGTAAGATAAAATAAAGTTAAAATAGGTGAAGAGAACAAGGTAAAGGAAAAAATAAAGATGGAAATAAGGACAAAGAATTTAGTTCAAGCCAAGAGTGAAGTAACTAGACAAAACCCATGTAGTACAGGCTTGTGCGTTTGCTGTTGACGGACCACAGGTTTTAACTTAGACATCTCAGACAGCCAGTGGAAAGAGTGAGATGTGGGAGGGAAGTTGCGTGCTGTATTTACTTTATGACCTAGAAGAAGTCATTAATGAAATTAACCATTTGCCTAATTTCAACAAAATAAGTATAAACCATTTTTTTATTATAGGCAAGTGAACAAGATATCCTTAAATATCTGATTAAATGGGGTGAGCACCAGCTGATGAAAAGAATAGCAGACAGAGGTAAGCTCAGAAAATTAGCTTGCACTGTTTTTCCCAAAAGCTCCCTGACGTGAAGCTACATGTCAGTCTTGACAGTAGCCACTGTTGCCTGGTGAAACTAAAAATTTTTATAAGTGGAAAGGGTATGCCTTGTTGGAAATAAACATACCAAAAAATTATATTTTACAGTTTTAAAAGGGTACTTTTAATGTTATTTCTCTGTGTGCTTAATATTAAATGTTGACTGATTTATAGAAGTAGTAGAGTGAAAATTTTCATTTAGTGATTGAAGTATTACAATGCGTATTGTTGGTGCAGATGTTCTGTAGTTTGATAGCGCTGGTGGTTGCACAATGTAGTAACTGTATTAAAAGCCACCCACTTCTTCTACACTTTCGAATGGTGAGTTTTATGTTACGTGAATTTTACGTAAATGGAAAAAATATATAACTATCCCCAAAAAGCATATTGCTGTTTATTTTTAAATTTTGTGAAGGTCAAGGAGAAATAATTTTGAGTGGTCTCCACCTGGGCATACTCTAGAAAGGATGGAAGCATCATATGTAGGAGGTGGGCTTTCAACTTTGGAAGCTTAGGATTCTTTTATTTGTAACTAGAGTTAGTCTACCCACCTATATTCCTTCCCTCGTGGAATATTTTATACCTATGTAATGAACCGAAAGCAAAAAACTTTAACTAGAAAAATTAAATACAAATTTTCCTTCCCTGTTATTTTTCAACAGCTTTATTTATTTTTAATTTTTTAGGGTTTAAAGTGAAAGAGTTTTATTAGTGAAGCAGTGATACAGAGAGTGACTTCCACAAGCAGAGCAGCTCAGCAGCTTTAGATCTAATTTACAGATCACAGAGTTCGACTGCTTCAGGGGTTCAAGTCAGTAGTTTTAGTAGCAAGTTTATAGAGTTGTTCTGTCGCGTTTTTAAATATATGAAAATACCAAGCTAAACTGCCTTTAAACCTTTTTATATATCCCATTAATACACTACTACGCAAGGACTAGGGAACAAAAGCAGTTTTCCTATTTGATTTCTCCCAATTTATTTCTCTGTGGCCTGCAGAAGCCTTTAGCAATTCTTAGATTTGAATTTTTAAATATAATAACCATTAATTTGGGACATTTTTGAAATGGCAGTCAGTCTACAGTCTGTCCTCCTTACCCACAGATTGTGTATTTGCACACTCGCCTACTTGCTAAAATTTATTTTCAGTCCTCAAATCAGTACTCTTGCTTGGCGCTTACATGGGCATTTGCAGACACATGCACAGAGACAAAAAATTTGATTCCCTTGATCAGCTTATGGTGATACTCTGCCTTCTTGTTTCCACTCTCATACGGTAAACGTGTCCTCTCCCAATGTGCCCAGTGCGAAGTTTTCACACTCTCACAGGGCTTGGGGAGTGATCTCCTCGTATAAAATGGCCTCCAGGGGTAATGCTCAGTGCCGTCCAGTGTTCCTAAGCACAGGAAGACTGATGTGTCCCACGGAGAAAAGGTGTGTTAGGTGAGCTTTGTTCAGGTATGAGTTACAGTGCTAATAAATCAACATTTGTATTTAAAAGGTGCCTCTAAACAGCAGCACACATAAAACAAAATTATATTTTGACCAGTTGTTAAAAATGTTGTGACCAGAGGCTCACAGCAATCTACCCCTGCTAATTAGTTGTTCTTGGTGACTTTGTAGAACAGAACTACCCCAAATAGCAAGAATTGGGTGTATGTAATGTTACATGATCATCATAGGCCATAGGTTTTTTGCATTGACATAAGGTTGGTAATGTCATATTTATTTGGGGCAGATAACGAGCATCCTTGATAGCATTTCCCTGGGTTAGAATGTCAGGCTCTTCCACAGGAATGAGAAGGAAGCCAAGCGAACTAGGCTGCACACTTGTTTGGGTCACCTTCATAGATAAGGGTTCTTCTGCCTTTACTTGTTACATATTTGGAAGTTTAATGTAAGATTTCATTTGAAAACAGGATGCCACTAATAAAAAATGTTTTTTTGAAAAATAATGCCTTGTATAAGTATGAAGCCAAATCATAGCAAGCTGAGGACAAAAACTTCGTTTTTCACATACTTGCAGCAATTTTATTTCATACAACTCCAGTAAAAGCTTAGCTTCTCAAAAGCAGTCTTTTTATCTATCCATCACATATCCATTTACAGGAAATACCAGTTTGCCTACAAACTTTGCAAAATATTTAGCATTTATATTTGGGAATAATAAAGATCTTATTTTTTTAAATACAGCCCTATAGATTAAAGACATGATAAAGATTCCCATAATTTATGTAAATTTCTCCTACTTCAATATAATAAGCATATAAATACTTCAAATCTTCCTCTCTCACTAATACCCAATAAGGAAAACCTTTGTTCTCTGCTCTGGACAGTGGAAATACATTACATGTTAAAGATCAAAGGCTTCACTTATAAAGGTCTGTCCAGAAAGGCTCCAGCCATGTAATAGGAAAAATAGAGACATTTATTGAAGAAGATACAAGAAACATCGGCACCTCCGGTCCTTACACAGTTCTCCCAGTCGCCATCAGCTTCCCCATCATATTTTCCAGAATCTCATCAACAGTCTGAAATCTCTTCCCTTTCAAAGGTGGTTTCAGTTTTGAAGTCTCAGGGTGCCAGATCTGGGCTCTAGTGGGGCAGAGTCACCTGGGTGATACGGTGTTTCACCAAAAAACTATGCATGAGACATAATGCATGAGTGGGCAGGCACATTGCCATGATGAAGCTGCCAATCACCAGTTGCCCATAGCTGTGGCCTTTTGAATTGTCCCAATGGTTTCTGTTCAAACTGAACACAAAATTTCATGCAGATCTGTTGCTTTACCTGCTCGGTCATTTTGAATGTGACAGCCACACAGTACACACGCTCACTCAATGGCTTCTACCGCCCCCACTGACTCACAGTGAAGTCATCATTGTACCCGCGTGCACGTTCCAGTCCACTCTCCTTGGCTTCTGGGTTACATTGATGTCATGCAACCATTCTCGTTATATTAGCAGTGACTGGACTTTTCGGGACAGACCTTGTATGCACTAACATTCCCATAATATGGAAATTTAGGAGACTATCATAAAAATCTTAGAATGCCCTTTATTTTGCTACTTTAGATCCCAGGAGATTAGTATCTCCTTAAGTTACTGTTAAACAAATGGTAGCCTAATGAGCGTACCTTTAAGCTACAGTGACCAGAAATAGCACTTGCCCTGCAATGTCCTAAAAACTGGCCACAGAAGTACAAAAGCTTAAAAAAAAACCCTGGGTCAAACTAAATTTTAATAGATTGTCATCTTTTTTCCTTTGAGTTAGTATATGGAAAAGAATTCTTTATTCTTTAATGCAGAGCAATCACAAAGCAATATTGCTGCACTTTTGACACCGTGGTTTTTCTCTGTCCAAGAACATCTCTATTAGCTAAACTTCATAGAACACAAACATAATTCCTAACTCTTTTTAAAGCAGATGTACTTAAGTACAAAGAATGGTACTGAAAGTATACTAGAGAAGAAAGAAAGCCTTTCTCTGGGAATTTGGAAGTGGTTGGAGACTCTCATTTTCTGTCTCATAGAGCCAAACTTACTGAGCGGCACTGCTCACAGTGTGAACAAACGCGGTGTGAAAAGACGAGACCTGGACATTGAAGAGCTTCGAGAGATCCTTTCTCCTCTCTTACCTTTTGTGCGAATTGAACACATTTTACCTATAAACAGTGAAGTCCTAGGTGATGCAGTAAGTCTGTCTTCATTCATCCCTTTCATGAAAAGAAAATGCACTAAAAATGTACGGACTTATCTTTGTTTATCATTGTAAATAATCTGTTACTAATAAATATTGTGAAAGTCTGAATTCCATGAGGTCAGAGACAGGTGCCTGTTTTGTGTTGTGTTGTATCCCCTGTGTCTGGCACTAAAAAAGGAAAAGGGAGGAATTACCTTTGGAGACCCTTCAAGAGCAGTGATAAATTAGCAAATAGGAGGGAAGGAAAATGAATGGTTTAGTGTAAAAAGGATGAATAAATCTTATATTTCAGTTAAAAATTAATGGAGCTGATCATGCTAATTTTATGAGTTTTAAGTGAATTTTTAAACTAATAGAATTGTTCAAATTAATGAACAGGAAAATAAATATACATAGTAGTTCCTCATGCATTGGTTTATAACTTTAATGTAATGCTGTAAACATAATAGTTTTTAAAAGTTCTCTAAAAAGAACATAGGGATGACTCTTCCCCAATGTAAAATATATGTCAAAGCTCTCATATAATATTTAATCTGTGATGCTATCATTGCAGGCAAGACAAAGTAGTCTAGAAAAAGATGCTAATTAATAAAAGAATTAAGTGTAAATGAGCTATCACAAATCAGTGTGGTATTAGACTAACTGATGAACGGGGAGCAGAAGAAATGTGTCTTCAGTTAAATCCTCATTTCATTTGCATACAAAATGAATCCCTGTTAGATTGAAAATTTAAATATTAAATTAAAACACAGAACACTAGAAAAAATAAATATTTATGGAATCTGATTAGATAAAATATTCAGTCTCACTAATAATCGCATACCCTAAAGAAAGCAAAATAAAACAGTATTATCATTTTTTTCACCTATTAGGTCAGTAATTTTTGAAATAATATTACTACCCTATGGGAGAAGTATAGCTGGAAATAGCCTAAATATCTAAGAACAGGAAAAATAAGTATATTATACTGTAACTACTCAACAGAATATTTTGCTGCCCTGAACAGTGGTTATAATTACTAATATAGCAACGTGGAAATTGATGATAATGTAATTTTAGAAAGAAGGATATAAAATTTTACATATTCTAGAATGCAGTTATGTTAAAATTCATTTGAAAAAAGGAAGGAAATATAGTGACATTATTACAGTTGTAAAGGAGTTGAGTTTTTTTGTAAACACTAATTCTACATATTATTATTTTAATTATTGTTGTTCAATTACAGTTGTCTGCATTTTCTCCCCACCCCTCCCTGCCACCCCAGTCAAACCCACCTCTCTCCCCCACCTCCACCCTCCCCCTTGGTTTTGTCCACGTGTCCTTTATAGTAGTTCCTGAAAACCCCTCTCCCCGCTGTCCCCTTCCCCCTCCCCTCTGGCTATTGTTAGATTGTTCTTAACTTCAATGACTCTGGTTATATTTTGTTTGCTTTTTTCTTTTATTGATTCTAAAAAATCATTTTAACTAATGCAGCAATTAGACATTTATTATGTTTAAGAATAATATTGGAGAAACTGTGTTTGGTTTTGTTTAAAATCTAGGATTCACACTCTGGTTTCTCTTCAGGTCGTATAAATCTTTCACCTTTTAAAATCTAGGCCTCAAACCAAGTTGAACCCTGAATTTTAGAAGACTGTTTTAGAACTTTGGTTTAGTAGACTTAGAAAAAATATATCGCTGCTCTTAATTCTATGGATACCACATAATAAGTCCCCAATAAATTTTGCTAGTAATGGCTGTTAATTGGAAGTGCTAAGCACTGTGCCAGACTTCATTAACCCTCACAGCCACTTTATGATCTGTGGGTACTTGGTTTATATTCTCCTGGCACGAATGAGAAAACAACAGGGCCACGCACATTGTTGGGCGGTGCCCCATCTGCAGGGCCATTTGGGAGCCCTTACGGTGAGGCCCTGGTGAAGGAGATGGCCGTGGTCACCAGGCTGTTTAATGGGAGTTCAGGTTTGAGCCAAGTCCACCTCCCCCTAAGAGTCCCTGCTTGTAAGCACCATGCCCACCCCCTGCATCCTTGTTCTGTAGATACAAGGCCCTCTAGTTCTTGTTTTGTCTTGGGGGAAGGAGGTTGGGTTGGGGATGGAATCAGTTCCTAGATGAGTAAGGAAAAAAAAAATTAGTTTTCATTAAGAATTTCAAAAGTAAGTCTAATTCGTTATATTTTTAATTAAGATAGCTCATTTTTAAAACATTCCTCTGTGTAGAGAAAAATGGGAAATTGTATGACCTTTCATTGCTGAGTCCTTTAAATATTGTTAAACATTTGAGTATTTTTAAATTTTACATAGATTCCTAAATTTTTTACAAATGGTAAGTTTGAACATTTTGATTTATAGGTATAATTATTTTTATCTTAGTATTGTAGTGCTACCCAAATCATTATGTAAAAAATATATTTTTTTCCAAGACGAAAAGAGGCTTGATCAGTACTCCTCCATCAGATATGCTTCCTACGTCAGAAGGTGGAAAGTCAAATGCCTGGTTACGGCAAAAAAATGCTGGAATATATGTTCGTCCTCGACTATTCTCTCCCTATGTTGAGGAAGCAAAGGTAATGAAAAACATTTTCAGATATTAGAACACCTCATTACAAAATACAAGCACAAAGATATTTACTGTGGCATTATATAAATATATGGAAATGGCCTAAATGTTCAATACTCAGAAAAGTGAACATAAATTCTAGTGTGACTACTCTGCAGAATACTTTTCTGAAATGCTTAATTATCAAGCATTTTTTTATAATATAGGCCATGTTAAATTGCACTTTATATTTTTTTCATCTTAGTTGTCTTGAAAAATGTTAACTTGAAAGGGAAGTTTTATTTTATTGAAATGGTTGTCAGTATTTTGTGATCTTTAGGATGGGAAAATGTCCTAAAAGCAGATTGCACACATTTTGTCTTCCTTCGTAAACTAAAGAAATGCCATAACTTCTTGTAATGGCTATTTCTGTGATGGCTAACTGTTGGAAATTGTGTCTAGTCTTCGAGTAAGTACACATACAAAGAAAGAATTTCAGGTGTATTAAGTAGCTGGCATTATGTATATGACAACAATTCTTCTAGGAAATATGGTAATGTAAAAATGAAATGCAGTAGTGTTTTTCAGATGTATTTCAGCCACAAATAAGAACTTCGGGGTGGCCTGTTGAGGAATGAACAGTCTTTGAAAGTCAGAAATCACCATTAAGCTTTATGAAATAAATTAACAGGCAAAATAATATGTGTTTTGGTATAGAATAGATTTGTCTTAAGTTTTTTTCACTTTCATTATAGGAGTTTCTAGTTTAAGATACATGAAAGGATTTGTGAGACGTTTATTTTGTTGACTAGGTTGATAATCTCCCTCTTTTTGACTGGTTGACATTTTAAATAGGTCTAAAACGGGGCGTAAAAGCAGAATGGTTGTGCCTGGTCTGAACTAAATTCAATACTTAAACTCACTGAAGTAGCTGAGGCCTGTACAAACAGTTGAGTCTGGTGATAAAAGGCCTGTATTAAACCAGACCTACCCTCCATTCTACTCTGTCTCAGAAACGGAGCTCAACTGCAGTCCTCCCTGCTCCCCAGAGGACCACACCTGCACAGAGTAGAGAACTGTCCCGGCAAGTGTGGAAGATGTCTTTGCACTACGTCATTTTGACCATTCTGCAGCATAGTGAAATAGAGCCATCTGAAACTAGTATTAACAATTGGGTTTGTTTATAGGTCTGTTGACCTTCTTCTCAGTCTGTATTATTTTGTCTTTGAGCATTTATTCTTGGATCTGATATGTAGCCCATGTATACATGTTTTTTTATAGTAACTTTATGTGTAATTTACTTCCGATTAATTTTATATCTTTTCCTTCAAATTTCAAATACTCCAGTTAAAAGGAAACTTTTCAGAAGATGATTATTTTATTTTCCCAAAGACACTCCAAAAGATCCTTTAAAATTAAAGAGCTACTTCCTCCTCCTACCACTCACTGTAAACTTCATACCCTGAAAACTAAGTAATTCTGTTTTTATATGATGAAGGCAATCACTTTTTTTCCAAATGCGATTTAACAGAAATGAAAGGTTGCCTTGCTCTGTTGACACCGAATTGTTATTTCAGTCAGTGCTGGATGAGATGATGGTGGAGCAGACAGATCTCGTGCGCCTGCGGATGGTCAGAATGTCGAACGTGCCGGACACGCTCTACATGGTCAATAACGCCGTGCCGCAGTGCTGCCACGTGGTCAGCCACCAGCAGATCAGCAGTAACCAGTCCAGCCCCCCTTCGGTGGTAGCCAATGAAATTCCAGGTAAGGCCGTAACCTTGTGGTAGGCATTTATATTTAAATAAATAATCTGATCTTTTTGTAATTCCTTTATATATGCTAATTATCTCCCTGTTCCAATACCCAGTATGCATTGTTCTCCTCAAAGAACAAATACTTAATAAGCTAAGTT
The DNA here is from genome assembly GCF_022682495.2 of Desmodus rotundus. Classification (NCBI taxonomy): domain Eukaryota; kingdom Metazoa; phylum Chordata; class Mammalia; order Chiroptera; family Phyllostomidae; genus Desmodus; species Desmodus rotundus. The sequence continues at coordinate 129,486,060 of NC_071393.1, read as the reverse complement.
TTTTGTTTTGAATTTTATTTTATAGGTAACAGGGATATACAGAGATCAGTTTTACCCAAGGTTTCTCAACCTTGGCCCTCTTGACAGTTAGGGCCGATAATTCTTTGTTGTGGCGACCCCCCTGTGCATTGTAGGGTGTTCAGCAGCACCCTGGCCTGGACTCACTGGATGCCAGGAGCATGCATGCACACACTCCCATTTATCATCTTTTGGAAACATTTTTATGTTTCTAGACATTGCCAAGTGCACATGGCAGGGCCATATTGCCTCCTGTTGAGAACCGCTGGTTTAGAGGAATTCGGATGTTTTATCATGTAGGGTATTTGTCTTGTTATAAGACCTGTTGGGGAGAGTATTATAGATTTACCACTTTGAGTCTACTTATGTCTCCCAAAAATGTGATCACCGTTGGTGTTCTGGAGACCCAGTCTCTGAAGATCGGGTCTGCAAATTTTATTGTAGTCTTAGTCTTACGGTTCAGGAGAGTGGCCCCAGGTAGTGTCCAGTGTCCAAAACTTCTGAACATCGGGTAATGTTTACTTTAACCAAGGGGCTCTAATGTCACTTTCCAGGACAGGGAAATCAGCAGTGCAGATGGGTCACAAACTTTTTTAAATTTAACCAACTATAGCATTATTGGAAATGTTACCAATAATGCTGTAGTTGGTTAAATTTAAAAATTTAAATAATGCTATGTTCATTTTCTGCTTATAAATGTCTGTTTCAGGTAAGGCTAATAAAAGACATAATGACAACTTTTAATTGAACGTATACATTTTGTTCTGATCAGTTGTCTCCTTATCAGATTTGTCTGCCACATGTTATGTAAAGTAACATTGAATAACAGTATGAAGAAAAATACTTCTATAGCTGATTTGTGCAGATCTTGAAGCTTTCATAATTAGCACTGTTTTTTATCATTTTGAGTTAATACTTGAATAGCAACATAATTTAAGTTTACAACTGAATGTCAAAAGCCCAAACGTTTACAATTAAGTATGCTCAGAAAAGTAAGACTTGTCTCTGTTGTTTAATTATTTTCCGTCGTTTAACCCTATTCTGGTGTTATCCTAATTCTAACTTGCTCACCATGGCTCTGACGAAAGGCTCTCCAGCTTGTGGGAGAAGACTTGTGGGCTCATGTCCTGCTCTGCCGCTTCCTTTGTGCGACTTTGGAAGCGCTGTCTACACCCCTGCACATTAATTTCCTCGTCTGCAGAATGGGGATATCTCATTTTGAGGGTTGTTGTGAAGACTTAAGGAAGCACCATGAGTAATATCCTTAGGAGTTTGCGTGGCACAAAGCAAGAGCTCAATAATAGCTCCCTTTTCCCACCAAATAATAATCAGTTTGGCTCATAATGTTTACAGACTTTGTCCCTTCTTGCCCAGCCCTTTGCTACAGCCTTATTCCAGGTTCCTAATCCACGTTCCTGCTCTGACCTCACTCGCTCCCCTTTAGGACTTTACACCAGGGTTCAGCATAGGTTTTCTGGAATGTGCTAGATAGTAAACATTTTAGGCTCATGGGTGATGCAGTTTCTGTCACAGCTACTCAACCTTGTTCAACTCTGCCGTTGAAGGCCAAAAGCAGCCAGAGACAGGACCTAAACAGATGGGTGTGGCTGTGTGCCAGTAAAACTTTATTTACAAGAACGAGCAACTGGCCTGATGCAGCCTACAGGCCATAGTTTGCCAGCCCTCGCTTGATGCTACTCTCAGAGTACACTTAACCACATCCCAGCTCCGATCCCATCATCCCCCTATACAAGTGGCTGCCTGTTGTCCCGTATTCTGACACAGGGCCCTTCGTGATCTATCCTGCCCATCTTTCTAGCCTTTTCTCTTAGTGCTCTTCTTGCGTAGACTTTTGAACCCTACAGTAGGGCCATGCCAGGTCCTTGTGCCGCACCCTCACTTGCATGTTTTGTACACACACCTGCTCCTTCTGCTCACGCTCTTTGCCTGCCCAGTTTTCTCCCATTTTTCAAGATCGCGCTCAGGGTTCACCTGGACCAAGAGGCCTTTCCTGCCTGCCTCCAGTCCCGGCTGGGGGCCCCTTTCTCCACATCCCTCCATATCTTTTGCATGTTTCTCTCCATGACTGCTTGTGGCCCTGTACTCCACTAGCTTATTTGGTTTACTTCACTAAAACCAGACCTATTTGAAAACAGGGAGTATGTGTTTATTCTGCACATCCTAATACTTGAGTCTAATCCCTGGTGCAGAGAATAAATACATTTTAAAAACTTAGGAAATATCCTGAGATTCAGAAGAGAATGTACTGAAGTAAAATTTTAGTTAGGCTGGGAACTAATAATACAGCTCAGGAGCTGTGTGCTATTATCAAGAGCCTTTTGGGCACGGTAAAATTTTAAAACCTTGAAAAATAATTAGAAGTATATTCCGTACTAAGTTGCCAGGAAATTAAAATATTATCAAAAATCTATAAGAAGATTCTGATGTAAAACACATGCCTTTTTTTCTTGTGCGTAGAGAGTGGTCTTTTGTGTAGCTCAGGTATTTGCCTACAAATAGTTTTCCCTCTTCCAGTTCCTTGTCTCCTCACTTTGAAAGACATGGTCAGACGTCTGCAGGAGCTCCGACACACTGAGCAGGTGCAGAGAGCCTATGCACTGAACTGCGGAGAAGGCGCCACGGTCAGCTACGAAATCCAGATTCGAGTACTGAGGGAGTTTGGTCTTGCCGATGCTGCTGCAGAGCTCTTGCAGGTGGGGCCCTGAGTTACGCTGATTAAGATAGGGAGCCTGGGCCATTACTCAGGGATGTTGTGGACATCGCAGGAGTTCTCACAGCGTGGATTTTTTCCTTAGTCCATGCTGTTTCACTGCCTCTAGTGTCTTGGCTAACCTTGAGAGGCAGCGTGGGAGAGGGGACGTAGCGCAGGCTCTGGAGTGAGAACTGGGTTTGTATCCTGGCTCTGCTGCCTGCCAACCAGGTCACTGGGGTAGTTACATAACCACTCCGAGCATCAGTTTGCTTACGTGTCGTGGGTCATTGTGGAGGTAAGAGGTGTGCTGCTGTGAAGCAGCTGTGTCTCTCGTATGTAATAACCCTGGAAACGGTGACTGCTGACAGCTCATGGTGTACGTGCCCAGCAGAACCGAAAGACGAGGTAGACAAGTCTGGCCCTCCAGTGCTCTTACTCCCTGGTTTGGTCACGAGAGTTCAGGTTGCGGCCCCTATCATACTCACACTTCTTCCAGATGCCCCTTCTTTCCTGTCCCTCCCCTTATTACAGGAAATGTTTTGCATGATGGTTCAAACCCTAAACACTCTGGAATCAAGAAATGAGTTCTTTTTTAACTAGCAGGAAAAGCTCATTTCTAGTTATTATCAGGTACAAAAGCAGTGGTGTTGGTTCTGCAGTGAAGCTAGAATTTGTAGAGTAGCGTAGCTCACCTCCCCTCCCACAGGGGATACATCCCGAGACCCTCAGTGGATGCGTGGAACTGCAGATGGTACTAAACGAGCCCTTTATATTCTATGTTTTCTCCTTTGCATACAGCGCTGTGATAAAGTTCAATTTATAAATTAGGCACAGTAAGAGATTAGAACAATAATAATAAAATAGAACAGGTATAGCAGTACTACACAGTACTGGGATACAAGTCGTGTGAACGCAGTCTCTCAAAGTATCTTACTGTACAGTATGTACAGCATAGAGAGGCTGGAGAAAGGGGTGACTCGTGTCCCAGGTGGGACCGGGCGGGATGCTGTGAGATTTCTACTCAGTATGGCTCACAATGTAAAACTTGCAATTCGTTTATTTCTGGAATTTTCCATGTATTTTTGGACCTTGGTTGACCGTGGGTAATTGAAACCACAGAAAATGAAACCTCTGTCAGGGGACACTACTGTAGTTTACTCATGGCCACTAAATCAGAACCTAGAATGAAACCTAATTGCATCTGATCAGGTGATTGGATTGCTTTCTCGCCACAGACTCCAAACCCCTTTAGTAGCCTGAGTCCCCCGGGTCACACAGTGTGGTGTTCTTAGGCAGGACAGCAGGCCGTTTGTGATTCCAGATTTTCATTCGCTAGGGTTTCCGTCCCTGCAGGAGTCTTGTTTTAATTCACTGCTCTTTCTCTTGCCATTCCAAATTGTATGTTAATTTTATGTCTTAAATTATATAAAAGTTTTATTAAGCATTCCTTCATAATGTTTAAACCGCTCTTTTTGATAGCTATATGTAGGCTACAGAGGCTAGCCCCTCTCTGTACTGGTAAGGTAGTTTTTCTTGGAAGCTTCTGGCCTAGAAAATATTTACGCCTTTTATTCTTGCTGAATGTGATTTTCTTAGGTCCTCACTTAATTCTCTCAGCCTGTGAGTTTTCATCTATGAACGCTACTAATCTTCTTTTCTTTTTAATCTTTCTTAGAATCCTCACAAGTTCTTTCCTGATGAACGTTTTGGGGATGAAAGTCCGCTCTTGACAATGAGACAGTCTGGGAGATGTCGCGTTAACAGCACCCCCACTGCAGAAACCATGTTTACAGATCTGGACTCTTTTGTGGCCTTCCACCCACCCCTGCCCCCTCCACCGCCTCCATACCAGCCCCCAGCTACCCCCATTCATAACCAACTCAAAGCAGGCTGGAAGCAAAGACCTCCCAGTCAGCATCCTTCACGTTCATTTTCTTATCCCTGTAATCATTCGCTGTTTCACTCGAGAACGGCTTCAAAGGCCGCCCCCCCTCCAGTCTACCTGCCAGGTGTTAAAGCAGCTGCCCCTGATTGTACCAACACCGCAGGACTAGGGAGACAGACAGTAGCTGCTGCCGCCGCTGCCACCGCCGCCGCCGCCTCAGCAACGACAGCATCTGAGAAACAAGCGGTAAGTTAGCACTTCAGGAACTTACCTAAATTAAAAAGTTGGTGGAATATTAGAAGCAATAATTCCCCTGGCCCCAAGAGCCCTACTGGAACTCAGCAATGCCTGGAACTATCACTGACAAGCTGAAAGCGTAGACTTGAGCGGTACAGGAGAGAGTGAGAGAGAGTGTGTGGGTGGGTGAGAAAGGAAGGGACAGAGACTGGAGGTGCATGTGGTGGGCGTGGTCAAGCGCCTGCCTGGTCCTGATTTTTCTGTGGGAACGTGTGGGGTCACGGGGCAGCACAAGCGGCTGTTACCGATTGTGAGCGCTCTCTTCAAGCCGTGTCTCTCAGACTGTCATGACTTTTCTCTTCTGTAGCATCTAGCATTCTACCAAACGCTTTGATGGGGCAGCAAGTGTCCCGTCAGGGCCCGTGTGGCAGACAGCTCCCCTTTACGAAGAGCAGGCCTCGTGCCTGTGTCCGCCTCCGGCAGGCTGCTCATCAGAGTGCTCATTTGGGAACCACAGGAGCTAGTGAATTAAGCGAGAGTTCTTTGCTCGATTTTACACTGCTTTAGAGGTTGAAGTTGTTTTATGTAATACATTTAGAAAAAAACAGTAATGCTTTAAAGTCTTCCTGCTCACATGGCTGTCAGTAGCATTCAGCATAGAGAGGAACAAAAGCTGCATGTATTAGTTCAGAAAATCTTCATTAAAATGGGATTTTTTCAAATCTAAGGACTAGCGTGCACCTTGGGTCAGTTGTGATCCTTCCTCACCTCATAACCCCTCAACCCACTCCCCCTGCTGTGCCTCTGAACCCCCTTCCAAAAAAAGAGGAAACAGCAAAGGTTGGTGGTGTTTATAAACCAAACCCCCATCCTACTGGCCTGGCCTTGGTCCTCAGTTCTACAATTACAGAAGTTCTACTACTTTATATTTTACTATTATTTCTTTTTTCTTTTTAGTTATTGTTCAGCTACAGCTACTACTTTATATTTTAAATAAAACACCCTTTAAAGGTAATTTATTATATGTTCATTGTAGTTTTAATTTTAAGAATTGGCCCTGGCTGGGTTCTCAGTTGGTTGGAGCATCGTCTTGTACGGCAAAGGCGGCAGGATCGATTCCTGGTCAGGGCGCACCCTGGGCTGCGGATTCGATCCCAGTCAGCGCATGTGGGAGGCGGCCAGTTGATTGATGTTTCTCTCTTACATCGATGTCTCTCTCTCTCCCCCACTTTCTTTCTTTCTGTCTTTCCCTTCCTCCCTCCCCTCTCCCTTCCCCCTCTCTAAAATCAATAAAGCATATCCTCAAGCGAGGATTTAAAAAAAAAGATCTGGAAAGAAAAAAAGAATTGGAAACAGCCTTAATGTCCAACAGTGGACATTAATCTCCCCTCCCTCCTGAATGGTTAGGGAGACTGACCTAACCATTCTCCCACTTTGAGAATGGTCAGGTCCGTTGTTGACACAACTGACTATTACACAGTAATTTAAATAGTAATCTCAAAGAAAATTTGGTGACAGAATTTATATACACACTAAATTTCATGATAATGTATGCAAAGAAAACAAGGTGAAACATCTCAAAATGCTAACTGGTGGTTACTGTATTTTGCTGTGTATAGTGTGCTCCTGTGTGTGCATTATGCACACCCACGTTTGTGTGCATCGTACACAGGAGTGTTATACCTGTGGCGTGTGATCATTATACCCATGTGTAGTGCACACCCTTATCTTTCCATCCAATTTGGGCAAAAACTGTGTGTTATACATGGCAAAATACAGTATCTCAGGGAAGGTTAGGATTATTATTATTTTTTGCCTTTAGTTTTCTATACTTTTAGCTTTCTTAAAAATAAGCACGCATTTTATAAAAAAACACAATCCTTGAACATCATTTGTACAAAGGCATCCTGGGCTGTTCTCTTTTAACCCTCCCCCCCTTCTTGCTTCTGTTTGCAGTGTGCACAACCTGTGCTAAATGACCTAATGCCAGACATTGCCATGGGTGTGTCCACACTGTCACTCAAGGACAGGAGGCTTCCAGAACTTGCTGTAGACACAGAACTGAGCCAGTCAGTTTCTGAAGCAGGACCAGGGCTTCCCCAGCATCTGTCATGTATTCCACAGAGGCACACACACACGTCTCGGAAGAAACACACACTAGAGCAAAAACCAGATGCTCGAGAAAATCAGCAGGAATATCCAGATTTCTATGACTTCTCAAGTGCTGCTTGCAGACCTTCTACTCCCGCTCCTGGCAGACGCACCCCCTCCCCCTCGCAAGGTGGATATTTTGGTCCTGATTTGTATAGCCACAATAGGGCATCACCAAGTGGCTTGAAGTCAGCCCACCTACCTGGCCAGACCTCTCCTAAGAAGCAGGAAGAAGCTAGGAGAGAATATCCACTTTCTCCCAGTGGGCATCTACACAAACAAAAGAACGAGCCGATACACCTCGACGTTGTTGAGCAACCTCCCCAGCGGTCAGACTTTCCTCTGGCAGCCCCAGAAAATGCTGGCAACGGCCCAGCGCATGTCAGGGGGCGAACAGCAGTAGAGACTGACTTGACTTTTGGGCTGACTCCTAACAGACCTTCACATTCTGCAGGTAACTCTGAAGCTCCAGAGGAAAGATCCAGTAGAAGACTAGCAGACAGCGAGTCCCTGGGCCACGGAGCCCAGCGAAATCCAGATTTGGAAAGGGAAGATTCAGTAAACAGAGGAAGGAGGTCACCAAGCAAACCAGACTTCCTCTACAAAAAGTCTGCCCTCTGAGTGCAACCTCCAAGTCGTCTGTGCCTGAGATGTGAAACATCCCTTTTATGATGTAACCCAATAACTTAAGAGACCAGTTTATTGATGCCAGCTGATAACTCAGTTTCACATTATTTTATTCTGGGTTTTGTACATACATGTTTATTAGACATGGCATGCTGAGAGGGTTGTTTTGAATGCTGCATTTGTCTGTTTTGTGTTTGAGTCATTGTGTGGGGAAGCATTTTTAAGAGCAAGCAAGCTGGCACTTTCTTTTCTTCTTTACAAATGATGGAATTTTTTTGCACTTGTACATTTATTTTATCTGTATTGATTTTGTATTAGTATGTTAAACTTTATTGCCACATTTAAAGGACTGTATTTTCATACTTTTGCATTTTACTGTTCATCTACCAATTTCCACGTGCATTGGAATGCACACTAAGATGTATTTTCTTATGAGATAGTTCTGTTTATTTTTTCATTAGAGAAATTCCAAAGAACAGCACATCAAAATGCTCCTCTCTTCTCAGTAATTGTTTTGGTTCAGAATCTTCCTGCTCAGTCTCTATGTAATATTGTCATTCTTTTTCAGTAAGTCTTGGGAGCTGGTCTTCTTTCCTCCAGTGGGAGTCCAGTCAGGATCCTGGAGTTTTCTGGTTCCGTAGAGAACAGGAAGGAGAAAAGCCTTTGGTTCCCAGGCTGGAGAGCTGTCGCTGTGTTCGACAGTGTGGACGCTGTCAGACCCGCTGCAGGTTCTGAGGGTATAGGTTAGAGAATCAGCAGATGGGAGTCTGACAGGATCGGATTTTTCTTTCTGGTCAGAATCATAAAGCGTGGAGACAGCGACGTAACTTACAGTCTGCACTGTGGGATTTCCGGTTCTGAGCTGCGTGTCGTCGGCTCTCCGGCTGAGACGGGGAAGTGACTGCTCACTGCCTTCAGTTGTCTTGCTCTCTCTGGGGAGAAAACAAAACACAAACTAAAGGGCTTCAGTCTTACGGATGTCATTCGGTGTTTGTAAGCATATGTTTTCTTATGTTTTTTAAAGTGTGTCTGAATTTTGGTGTCCTATAAAAAGTTGTGTAATGCATAATGCTTTGTCACCAAAAGAGAAAACCCATTTTTTTTCAGTGGAACACTACATGTCCTACTTGAACTCCACTCGGGACGCTGGTTTGGGATTTTTCTGAACCACTGAGCACATGGGATCTTTTCAGGTCCTCTCCCTTGGAAGGGCAATGTGTGAGCTAAGGACTTTTTTCTTACTCTCCAATGTAAATATATTAGTATTTGAGGTTTTAAATCACTTCAGCATTGTTTGAGCTTTCACTTTGTATTTTTACAGACACAAAACACACAGCCGTAGCACTTAGAAGAAAAGAGACTTTCTGCACATTCCCTCATGTGAAGGGTGCTTGGGAGCCTCTTTTCTGTGCGTGTGTGTGTGTGCGTGTATATATATATATAAACTATGAATTACAGACACTCTAAAACTATGCAGGGCTAGGGAGCCTTTACAAGCTACCATATAAATTAATTACATGCACTTTTAAGTCAATAGGTTTCTCTTGGGTATCAACAACTCTGATTTCTCCCAAAACTGTAGATTCTCTTACAGTCTTTTCGTACTTTACCCTGTGGATATACACTCAGGAATAATCTGACATTTTAAAAAACCCTAACAGCAAATCGTCTCAAAGATGGGAAACACATCAGTGTGTCTGTGCGTGGGCACGATGCTGCCTTGCGTTCTGCTGCCCAGTGCGTTAGCTGCTGCCAGTGCGCCCGTCCCGGTCGTGGTGGGGCGTACGGAGCGCGGGAGCTCACGCCGACCTGCAGTAAGGTTGGCCGCGCACCACCTTTGAGGCTCCCTTTTTCAGAGATAGAAAAACATCGGTCTCTGTTCGCATTTTTAGGAGGTTTGACCCTTATACGATGGTGTCTTTTGAAACCAGTCCCAGTCTGTCTCTCCCTCAGAAACAGAAATCGTTAAGTCTGTTATATTCTTTAACGTGTGTGTAATTATTTTGTTGCAGTTTTAAATGTCTGTTCCGATGCAGTACTGTGCTGGTGCTGCAAATTAGGGTGGAAAAAACTCTTGTTTTGGACCTTTTAAAAAATATATTAGACAAGAGCTATTTATGCCATTATTCATTTTTCTGAAAATTTATTATATATTCTTTTGTATCTCCAAAGTGTAATTACAAAAATAGCCACTGTTCATAATTTTGTTTAATTTATGAAATTTGCTTTTAATAATTTAGTAGCTTACCTAGCTGAACTGTGTGTATAAAGGGGAACTTGCTTTAAGCCAAGGGGTCGCGGACTGATGGGACTTGCAGAAGGTGAACAGGTGGTGGTCGTGTGTGTTCGGTTAGTGTTGGTGGGCTCTCAGTGTGTCTTGTGAAGTATGGTTACTGGGGTAGGGTGACTAGCTCTGTGCCTCTGGTTTTTGAACCCCTCTATTCAATCTTTTTTAATGCTTGCTTAAGCATTAAAATCTTTTAATGCTGTACTAAGATAAATGTGAAGTCTGAGTAGGATTGCTCTCAGAAAAAAAAAAAAGTATGTATAATAAAGTTTGGCCACAGGACCTGGCATTGTGCTCCGTGTAGAAGTTCCACAGGCCCATATCTCAGAATACCAGCTCTCATCTCGGGGCCCTGGACAATCAGGCCGTGAGACAATCGCCGCCCTGGGTGCTGCCTTGTGGAGGTTAGAGAACTGCCACTTAAATCCTGGGTCACAGCGAGATTGACGTTTCTTCAGGATATCGTTGGTCTGTTATATTTCTTTCAGTTTTGTGATTTTGATGAATAATTTAAGTTCAAAGTCACCTGTGACTCCTAAGGGGAAAAAGTAGCATGAAAGGCAAAAATTATTCCTGAAAAACGGTTGCACGCATTTTCCACATAACACACCCTTTCTTACGTGTCAGCTTCTTCCGGGCGCGTGTCCCTAGACCTCAGAAGCTCTCCTGACAGTTCAATGAGCAGTTAGATTTTAAGGATTGTTAGCAAGGTCCTTTTATTTTAGTCTTTTTGTAGAACTCTCTGAAACGTGACCTAACTCTTGTGTTTTGCTTCCTCAAAAGTGTTTTTATTACAGTTGCCATCCTTCATTAAGTTTTCTTTTGTTGTTCAAGTTCTAGCAACAGGCAGTACTTGTCCCTTTGAATCAGGGTGAAAACAGGGAGGTGAGGGAACAGCGTGTGCGGCAGCAAGGCCTGCACCAGCCGGTCTCCAGAGAGGAGTGAACGTCTCTCAGTAACTCAGCAAAATACGTGTTTTCATAAGGCTTAATCCACTTTTAGGGGAAAATGCGCTTCATCAGACACTTGTAAGTACTGGTTTAGCAATTGTAAGGCCTTCTTGTTTTGTCTTAGGATTGAATTCAAAGGGATGGTTTAGTGGACTTTTTAAAAATTAGTTGCCTTTCAACTTAATATTGAAAGTTTCTGTTAAAGCAGCAGTGATGGGTGCTATTCCCGATTCTGCAATGGTTTACTTTGTCTACTAAGTAATTTACTTTCAGACCTCATTACAGATCCTTACTGAAAGAGTTACCATCATACACTAAAAGGTATTTTAGTTTCCTATTTCCCATTAACACTGTTGTATCAACATATTATGAATATTCCGTTGTCTTTTTGTCTGGTAGATTGCAATAGCTGTTATGTAACTGTATTGGCAAGTCTTTTTTGATTTTTTTTTTCCCTTTAGAAAACTCAGACCGTGTGTCAATCTTCCATGTTCTGAATACTATAGTGCTGTGGCCGTTTCTATAGAAAGATCACTGGCAAGTGTGGTCTTGACAATAACCTCTTGTGTTTGTGTGTTTACGTGGGTTCTAAGAGATGAGGTGAGCTCTGGAAGCTTTGCCGTGTGCCCGCACGCGACTGCTGCAGGGCAGGAGGTCTGGAATCCTGCTCTTGGATGGGGTGGCCGGAAGGCAGAGGTTCCTGAACTCCACTTGCCGTTCCCACGCCACGTCTAGACTTCACAGAGGTGGCGCTTCTCCAACACTGCGTTTCTTGTGGTTGTGCTGTTACCAGTATAAAGTCAAGTGCCTTCGATGCTAAAGGCTCAGAAATTTTTCTTAAACTGATTTCACGTCCTATGCAAGTGTTTTCTACAACCTGCATAACCAGTACTTTGTAAAACTTGTTTACGCTTCAATTGTACATAGTGTTTTTTAAGGAAATATATAGTATTTTTATTTAGGTACCTTCAAACTTGAATTTGTCTGTGTGAAGCATTGTAAAACGATACATTTCTCTTTTGAGCATCATTACAGTTGTACAAAGGTTTTCACTGGTTCTATTTTTCTACTGTTACTGATACGCATGTAACACTGACTTTATCCTACATATAGTTGGCATTTCAAATAAATGGCTTGTATAGAACCTGCTGAGTTGGATACAGTCTGTTATAGCAGTGCGGCCTGCAGTCCTCAATTCCAGAAGCGATCGTACCCCGCTAGGGTAGAATCGTGAGGTTTTCTACGTGAACTTCCCGTTTCTAGGATTTCCGTTTTTCAGACTTTTTTTTAACCTATTGTGGTTTTCTTGGAAATACATTTTCATCTGAATCACGGTCATTTTATTTTCTACTTTTTCATCAGAGCATTTCTGAGTGGTTTTATTTCATAAATTTGAGCAAAAAGTTAACTTGCACAGGGGTCTCCAGAGGAAGCTCAGCATTCCATGCTGTGGACCCCGCACCTGCAGCATGCCGGGTGCTGTGGTCAGAGACCCAGGTGAACCTCGAGATTCACGGGCCTCCGGGTGTCAGAGGCCTGGCGTAGATGCTGAGCTTGCTTTCTTTTTCAAACTCAGGCTTACTAGTATTTTCAACTTGAAAGGGAAGTCAAGTCATGATCTAGAGTCCACATTTCTGAAAGAAACATGCAAAATAGAAAGTTCTCTAATTTCCATTTTTAATTGCTATAAAATGGCTGTTTTATCTTCCGCTGCTGGGATTATACCCTAAGAACTCTGAAACACCAATCCAAAAGAACCTATGCACCCCAATGTTCATAGCAGCACAATTTACAATAGCCAAGTACTGGAAGCAACCTAAGTGCCCATCAGCAAACGAGTGGATCCAAAAACTATGGTATATTTACACAATAGAATTCTATGCAGCAGAGAGAAAGGAGCTTATACCCTTTGCAACAGCATGGATGGAACTGGAGAGCATTATGCTAAGTGAAATAAGCCAGGCGGTGAGGGACAAATACCATATGATCTCACCTTTAACTGGAACATAATCAACAGAAGAAAAAAGCAAACAAAATATAACCAGAGACATTGAAGTTAAGAACAATCTAACAATAGCCAGGGGGGAGTGGGGAGGGGACAGTGAGGAGAGGGGATTACAGGAACTACTATAAAGGACACATGGACAAAATCAAGGGGGAGGGAGGTAGGTTTGGCTGGGGTGGGGTGGAGGGATGGGGAGAAAAGGCGTACAACTGTAATTGAATAACAATAAAAACTTTTTTAACATTTATTTTAATCATTTTACTAAGTAGTTCCATCCTTCATGCCTCACTAAGGCAACTCTTTATATTTTGTAACCATCTTAGGTTTAACTGGAGTATCAAGATAAAATATAAAGTTTTTGTGAGTGAGCGTATTAAAAATCTAAAAGGGAAATTAAGTCTACTTTCCTGTCTTTACCTGAGGGTCACCCAGGAAAAGGGCACTGAGGCTGTCTTCCCTCGCCACCGTAGGCCTGATCTCCCCTCAGGGCACTGGGGAATATTTGAGTCCGCTTTCCCCAGGGACTGGGAATACGGAGCAGCCGACAAAAGGCAGGCAGGATACCTTTTCTCAGAAACTTTGCAGTGTAGCTGGACATGACTTTTGTCCTAGGAACAATCAGAACAGTACGTAGCAGCAGTAGGAGGCTCGTGGCTGAGCAGAAGGCCGGCTTGACATGGCCCAGGAAAGAATGTGAGGAGAAATATAGTGGTTTGAGTGCCGTTTTCTTTAATCCCTCGTTGATGACACACTGCTTTTAGTGCCATTTTCCAAGTGAGGAGACGGAAGCGTGGAGATAGAGTAACTTGTCCAAGGCCATGCGGCTGGTAAGCGGGCCGACCCTGAAGTGTGGCAGCCCAAGCAGGGGAAGCACATCGTGCAGGGGTGGGGGCAGGCGCAACCGTGGCCTTCATTCGTTCAGCCAGCATTCATCAGGTAAGCAGCTTCTACCTGCCAGACACCACTAGGGCCTGAGGTGACAGTAACGAACGAGACGGTCATGGTCCCACCTGCAACAATTTCAGGGTCTGGGGGAGGAAAAGCTATTGGATAATTACAGAGGTAATGCCCAGTGCTTCAGGGGGACAAATGTGGTACCAGTATGGCTTTGGCCCAGTGCCAAACGCTGGATGCCCACTCAGTCCAAGGCTTGTGTCTGGCAGCTGCTTTGAGGTAACCTGACTGGGAGGCAGCCCCACCGGCTCCTTGGGAGCCCTGCTGGGTTGGTTTCCTGCCCTTCCCACACCCCCCAGAACACACTCTCCTTCCACAGGGAGCTGAACCAGGCCACTGCCAAGGTCCAACAGTCACGTGGATTGCTTTCAATTTCCTTAAGTTGCATGAGGGACCTTTGGAGGAGCTCCGAGAACCACAGTTTTCCTGGCACTGATGGTTACATAAGCCTGCGTTTTCAGACAGGTGAGCACTTCACGCACCTGAGCGTCACTCGCAGGGGCGACGACCACAGGTCTGAGTAATGTCCAAGGGAGCGACAGCTGGGGAAGGCCAAGGATGGGCCTCTGCATTGGCTTTTCGGTTTGCTTTCCATTTACTTTTGAAATAATGGCTACCACATAGGTGGACCACATATTTTCCTTAGAGGTGGGCTCCTAGCTAGTAGCTCTTCTGCACCTGAACAAATTGAAATCACTCAAAACCCAAGCCCATTTCTTTGTTCTGCTCACCTACGTCCCGAAAGGATTATGGAACTCCCTCCCAGGTGCTGTAAACCCAGGGACCTCCGGTCAGGCCCCGTCTTATGAGCCAGCACCCCTACCTGGACAGGACCCCAGGGCAGTAGCCGCTGTTGGGGTGTATGCATGCTCCTTTTCGGAGAGCTGGCAACAGGAGGCTTGTGTACGTTTCAATAACTACAAGCAATCTGAAAAGCCACTACTTTGAATTGGTTTTATTTAATTTCACAGAAACCTGATTGAAGTTCAGTATGTAATTATAAGTCCAGTAACAATTCTACAAAAATGGACATACAATGCCAGAATTCCTTAAAAGCAACCATATCATATTCTTCTTTTGCATAAAACATGCATTAACTGCCACGTTGGCCAAAATCAGTCTCTACAAGAAGAGACGGTCCCATACAGTCAGTAAGAAAACTGGTTGTGAACAAAAGGTAAAAAAAGAGGTTTTCTGGTTAATGCAAAAGGAGGAACAGTACCTTTCATAAAACAAGCCCTTCGGCACCGGGTGATTGGCACTGGCACAGCAGTGCGTCACCTCTGAGACCTGGTCCTGACCTGTCCTAAGGAGGAACTTCTGGTAGTCAAACGTTTGAGAAGATTCGCTTTGAGACCACAATGATCCAGTACTTGAGCGACCTTGCAGAGGGGGTGCAGAAATCCTGACTTGGGAAGAGGTCCCCAGCGGGAGACTCAACATCAAAGACGCACTGACCTTTTCCAACCCAGCCTGTGACCCTTTCTCTACAAGGCCAGCCCAGGGCACGCAAGCATCTCCTGTAGCCCTAAGACCCTCCAGCCCCGCACCCGGCTCTTCAGGAGGACCTGTGAGTAGGAGTGTGATGCAGAAAAGGATGGGACCCTCTGTAGTTCTCGTTCATCTCATTCAGGGATCGGTGGGTACTTGTCTAAGTGGCTGCTGAACACACTAAGGAGTACTTTAAACCTCAAATACTTGTAGTCACACACCTCAAAGTATCATCTATTGCCAGGAAAGGCCTCCTCCCTCCAGAGGGAGAGCGCAACTGTATCAAAAGGTGTTTTCCACATTGACTGAGGGACTTTTAAGGAGATTTCAAACCAGCTGAAAGGACTTCCCTTCAAATACGGGGTTTTATACAACATTCCATGAGGTTCTTCAAAAGATCTCATAGTCATTAGAGAACCAGCTATGGGCATTAACACTTATATACACAAAGCTCATCATTTGCGCAGCCTAGGGTCTCATTTGGAATCTCCCACACACCCTGCCTCTTCCAACACAGGGCATGCACTGCCCTGCTCACTACAAGTAAGCTAAGCCAGTATCTTTTTTCTTCAGCACAATTTAAAGGGAAAAATAATTTATTGGGGTTCTAATAACATTTTCATAACAGAACAATATCAAAATAGGTTTGTTTTTAATATATGCTTAGAGTATCCCTGATAATATAAAGAAATCCAGAGGCCTTTGTAAACCACCAAGGTTTCCCAGGGTAGGGCAGGTCGCTTCCAGGCAGAGAGGAGGGACGCTGTGCCGGCACATGTTCTCAGGAAGCGCCGTGAGCACTACAGTACTGAATTCGAATGTGCTAGTGCCAGCAGAACTGTGGATGAGACAGTCACTTTAAATGTATTAGTAAAATTCATATCAAAGGTTGGCTTCCTCAGTCCTGCCGTCAGTCCATCTCCTTGCCTGTAACAGACATCCAGGCCACAAAACCAGCAGTCCTGGCTACTCCAGAGGATGGGCCCAGAGGAACCGAGTTTCGAGATCCTTCTAAGCAGTGACCAGGCCTCAGAAAGGAGGCATGTGAGAAAAGGAGCAGATCAGGCTTGAGGAAGCTGTGACCCAAGGCACCACGATCACAGGGGTGAGGGGACCTAGAGAGGGTCTCGCCCACAGGAAGATGCCCCCAGGGCAGGTACTGGAAGACAAAAGCTCTGTGGCAGAGTAGGTACATTCGGGGGTTAAACACCAAAAATTTAGAAAAGAAACTAGTTTACTTTCTCAAAACCAAATGAAACTTCTTAAAAGTCAAAAGCAAATAACCCTGGGTAGACACGGGGTGCGGTGGGGGCTGAAGTCTGTGGAACGAGCTGCGTTCAGCTGAGTCAGAAGGATGCTGGTTGTGAAATCAGCACAGACACTGTGGCTACTGCAGCCGAGGGGCGAGGGGAGCTCGTGGTCAGGGGAGGCGGCCTCCCCAAAGAGGACGGGAAGAGGGGTGAATGTGAACCAGGCCTCTTTTATTCCTGGAGCAGTGAGTGGCATGGTCACCGGCCTGGATGAGAGGGCGCCGCGCTCCACTCTAGCTGCAATAGTACTGCATCCCATCCACTCTTCTTCTCTTTTTTGACTGAAATTCTTCAAAGAACTGCTGGATGTCCTCTCTCTTTACAACCTGTTGATGAAAAGCAAAGATTAGGAAAGGGAACTACATCACAACAGCAATAACCAGTCAGAGCATTCACAAACAAGCCAAACAATATTGCTGATGAGTTATTTTAATGGGTAATTAATTAGACTCTCTCCATTTTATAGAGTTCACCCAGGCTCAGAGGGATCGGCCAGTTCAGAGCCCCACGGCGAGGAAGAGCAGCACGTGGTGCCCAGCACAGGTCCCCCACCTCACTCGCTTTCATCACGCACAGTATGATAAAGGCAGCACCTACGTGGCAGGGTCATTCGAAGAGATGAGGAATAATGCCTGCGGAACACCCTTGGCACACAGTAAGTTCTCAATAAATGTTAATAAGAGACCCCTGGCTGGTGTGGCTCAGCGGGCTGGGCGTCGTCCTGCGACCAGAAAGGTCTCCCGGTCAGGGCACACGGCTGGGTCACAGCCAGGTCCCTGGCTGGGGGTGTGTGAGAGGCAACCAATCGATGTTTCTCTCCCTCTCTTTCTCCCTCCCTCCCTCTCTCTAAAAATAAATAAAATCTTTTTTAAAAAGTGTCAGAGCCAGCATAAAAACTGAGGACTCAAAGGTCTCCTAGACAACTGCTCTCTCATTACAGCTGTCTTCTGGGAATGTCCTTCAGTTCCACGGGAGCACTCACAAAAAATAAACAAAAATAAAAGTGTTTTGAGATTGGTGCTTGCTTCTTTCCTGAAACTTTTCTCTCTTCAACAGTCCAAAATTAAAGATGCTTGTACATAAACAATGATAACCATAATAATAGTAATTGGCAGAAACTATAGAAGCACTACTCTTAGTAAATGGATATCCATTTTATGCAATAAAAATGAGAAATCTACCTTCCATTGTATTGGAAAAAGGATTGGAGCATGATACGAAGGTGCTCACGATCTAATCAAAACAAAATATTAAAAGTAAGAAAATAAGACAGAGAGAAAACATGCATGGAAATTAAACTGGGACAGCTCAGGGGTCCCTGGCTCACCCCAAGAGCCAGTCTTGCCAGAGATCCGATCTAAAGCTATCTAACGGCCATCACGAGGCAGGTTTAATTACTTTTTAACTATAAAGGTAGTACATGCTTATTGATAAGAAGAAATTAAGGTGGGACAGGAAAGACAGAGGAAGTAGTAAATGCTTGTGAGCAAGAGGGAGAACAGCAGGACAACAAGTACATGGGAATAAAATGAAAAGCTCACGCTATCACTCCCCAGGGGTCAGCGCTGCTAACATATGCAAATAGCACGATAACTTGGAGAACTTTGTGGGGGTAAGATATTTATTAATCCTCTAATGAAAGAGCCTAACACTTTGCCAGTACTCCACCACAGAGCAGCAGCTGACATGCCAGTTTCACAAGCACTAAGTGTAAAAACTGCTGGTCAACCATTGAGGAACTAGAATCCCTATCAGATCGAAGATCTGGATGGCTAACATTCTGAAATAACCGAGGCCAAAGCTCTAAAGCACGTGGCTAAATGGCTTGGAAGTCCACACTTATGAAACGCTAGTGAACAGGACACCTGGGAGTTCCAATAGGAAGGACCTGTCCTTACTTTTTGGATCACAAACATTCCACACTGAAAGGCAATAAAAGGAAAACAATTCTCCCGCAGGGATATTGTGGGAGGAGACCCAAAAGCACACAAATTAAACATGTGCAATTTTTACCTGGCTGGTGTGGCTCAGTGGATTGAGTGCCAGCCTGTAAACCAAAGGGTCGCTGGTTCGATTCCCAGTCTGGCACATGCCTGGGTTGCAGGCCAGGTCCTCAGGAGGGGGGCACACAAGATGTAACCACACATTGACATTTCTCTCCCTCTCTTTCTCCTTTCCTTCCCCTGTCTCTAAAATTAAATAAAATCTTTTTTTTTTAATTTTTAAAAAGAGAGCGTGTGATTTTTAGTTTCTAGATATCCTGAAATGGTCACAGCTAACATGCAGAGTAGAAACGTTAAAGAAAAATTCTTGGGCTACATAACAAATGATTGATTTGTCTCAGAAAATTTGTGGGTTCTAAATGGTTTCTATAAGTCAGCCACAAACATTAAGTAGAGGCAGTCTAGAAGTTATTTAATATTATCTTCTGTGGACAAATAAAACCAAAGTAGGTAACTCTAACATCAACCTAAGGATTTTACTTGGTAAAGATCCAGTTAGTAATGTGATGGAACAAATAATATAAAAATAGTATTTCCTTTCCTTTCAAATCATCACGTCGGATTTAAAAATTCTCTTTTAGGAAGACTCATGAAGAGTGACTCTAGTGATAACAAAGATCTGTAGGTTAAGGATACACGTGAAGACTCTGAATAAAACTGTTTTAAATGTGAACAGAAAAAGACAACGTATCTTTTTTTCTTTTATGTGATTTGAAGTGTGCATGCATAAGATAAAATTAATAAAGAGTACTGTGACCACAAACTGCACAAGAGCGGAGCCTCAGCGCCGAGTCAACAGCCCACGGCTGGACACACCTGAAAGACTCCGGTGTCCACGGACAGCGCAGACTTTAAATCCATTGAACATGCTTATCCTCAGTTCTAGCAAGAGCAGCGTGAGTCTACAGTACCCAGAGTAACAGAGTAACTCTGTAAAACTCAGTTATGACACAGAACACCATTTTTAATGCTACATGCAAAGTTGGTTCTCCAATTCTTCCCGATTTTATATACTATAAGATCAACATGAATGGTTGTTACTGAAATTCAGTATCTGAAAAAGGAATAAGTGAAATTAACAAGCAAAAAAAAAAAAGTGACTCTAGTTTAAGAACTGTTGGGAAGCAGGAAGATGCTTTCAGTGAAAGTGAAGAACACACTCTGAAAAGTGAGAAAACTAGTTAAGAGAAGGCTCTTTTAACTTCTGAGTTTACTATTCATTTTGCAGAAAGGCAGCACTGTGACCCTGTCCAGAAATTACGGCAGCTACAAGTTCCTCTCGTGTTTGTGAAAAAGAGGAAAATGACCTAACGTGGCCTGGCGGAGCCTTCTCCCAGGACTGCCCATCACACCCTCGTCTGGCTGCACCAGAGGAAAACACACACTGTCCCTGAGGACACGAAAAGAAGAGGTAAATTTTGTTTTACATATCTGCCTTAGGAAGACAGAAAAGTAGTTAAGGAAAAATTCGTCGCAAACACACAAACAGCAAAGGGCTAGGAAGTACTTGCAAATTCACCTGGATCACTATTTAAAGCATTTCACATGGCAGAGTCAGCGACCCCCTCACGGGTACACAGATTTTCTTGCTGGCAAGAGAAATGTTTTAGCCCCTGATCATAAAGTTCTTCTACTTTACAGAACCCGGAATCCCCCAAATGGGGCCTGGCTTTAAGTCTGTCCTGCCTGGTGAGTTTTCTTTCCTCTTCCAAGGACCCGTACTTGAATGAAGGTCAGGTCCGCAGAAGCCATGTGGCTGATCCAGCGGCCTCCTCCTAAGCTACAGCTACTCTCTCCAGATCCTGGGTGACTGCTCCACCCCTCATTCCTTCTGGCCTCGGGTTGGGAAGAATGCAGAACGTGGCTAGTCTGTGGGTGTTCACCACCTCTTACTGATTTCCGTTAGCTCTGCCTGCATTAAACTCTCAAGTCTCCAGTTTAAAATGCACTTTTTTCCTGTTTTTTTAAAGATTTTATTTATATTTAGAGAGAGGGAAAAGGAGCGAGATACATCAGTTGGCTGCCTCTCACGCGCCCCCTCACTGAGGACCTGGCCCGCAACCCAGGCATGTGCCCTGGCTGGGAATCAAACCGGCAGCCCTGCGGTTCCCAGGCCAGCATTCAGTCCACTGAGCCACACCAGCCAGGGCTAAGATGCACATTTTTTTCAACAAATAAAATAGTTTATTTAAAACATGCAAGGCTATGATTAAAATTCTTTAACTCAACTTACTGTTCCTTCATCGGCAAATCTCTTGAGATAGTCTTTCAGTTCAGTCTTCAAGTCATTATATTCTAAATCAAAACAACAAAATAGATAAGCCATTTGCTTTTAGAAACAAAATATTCCTTTACCACTGACATTTAAGTATATAGTTTAAATTTTAGTTAATAATTTAATTTTTTTAGTTAATACTTTCAAGTTTTCTTTAAATGAAACCTGCAAAGGAATCTTTTTCCGAGTTTCTCCCAAATTCCTTCATTTTGATATCAAAAATGATACTTTTCTTGTTAAAAAAATGCAAAAACCAGAGAGAACCTCACTTCAAAAGAGATTAGCTAAGGAATTTTTAAAAGGGTTTGCTATCTCTCTGGAATTCTAATATTTGAAATCACCTCAGATTTGGCAAATAAGTTTTAAAACTTGTTCAGTCACTCAACAATTTGTATTACTTTTGAAGCACCTTAAGGGCTACAAAAATCATTTATACGCAGCCTCTATCCTCGAAAAGCTTTTAGTCTAATAAAGGCCAAAGGAAATTAATCCGATAGTTACGAATGAAAGATAAAAACGATCAATGCCATAAAGGGCACAAGGGTGGCAGCATCCCTGGAGAAGCTGGCTGGGAGGGAAGTCACTAAGGTGAGTGGCAGTGCTGGGGGGAAGTGCAAAAGGCTGCAATCAGAGCTGGGGTCTCTTTCCCTCTAGCGGTTAGCTGTGAGCTACCGCGGCACCTCAGGAACTGTCAGAAAGACGGCACATAACACTCAAGGAAGACTAGTTTAATCGGATGAAAAAAGAAATTTGTTCTCTAATACTCTTTACTCATGCATCTACCCGTAATCAAAAAACAGCACATGCTGTGGTTTCTCAAGCACATAATTATTCCAGCATGTAACTGATTCAAGGCTAACAGCAACTAAATACACAGCAACACTTCCCTTAAGCAGGTACAGCTGTAATCTACTATAAAATTCCCAATGTAAGCTTTCTTTGCATTAAATTAAAATGATAGGTATTAAACATCCTCCTTATACATATACTTTTCAATGGCCCCAGACACTTCTGAACTTCGCAAACTTTCGCACTCGAACGAATTTACCACAGATAAGCTCCACTTGTTGGACTCTGTTCATGCTGTTCAGGGTGTCCATTAAAGGGTCCGTCCTGTCGGCCGCCTGGGCGACCTTGCCCTTGTTTTCATAAGCCAGAACAGTGTCACATTCATCCGTCAGGAAGAGGACATCGAGATCGCCGTACATTTTCTTTAAAAAAAAAAAAGTTTCCCCATTAGAAGAGCATGTTATTCTCAGAAAGTCAAGCTCATGAGGATCACTAAAAACCTAGATTTTTTAGATTAACTGCAGAAAAACCTGAACCTTTTACCAGAATTGCTTGAGTGATTTACTCTTTTTGCCCACATCTTTTAGAAATCTCCCAACTTCCTGGCAGACACTATATAGTCCAAGAGATCTAATTACTTAAAAACTAAGGACTTACTGTAACTCTCAAGCAATTTCTTTTCAAGCAATTCTACAATATAAAAAAGCTAAGAATTGCTATTTTCCCACTGAAATGAAGTAAATAAAAATAATGCATAATTCTTCATTTCTTCCACAAGCCTTTACACTGCAAATACTATTTCATAAATTTGCTTAATACAAAATTTTTAAACTTCTCTACACTTCTCACATCAATTTCATAAGTACACTCTCAGACGTTCGTATTTTAGGCAACAGTCCACAAAACATACCACCACCACATTCGGTCAGGCACTTACCACACAGTCTTTGCAGGCACATAACTTGCTCCGCCAGTTCAGGGGCCAATAGGTGGCAGTGTCCTTCTCTATAACATGCTTAGCTCTAAGCTCCTGAAGTCTGCAGCCAGACTGTGATTCTGGGTTGAGACGCTGATTCTTAAACACTGTCTAAAATAAAATTAAGTTTTGAAGTGCGTTTTCTAACCTATCGGAGTGTTCACAGTTTACGGATTTGTAAGAGGATTTCTTTAGGCAAAGCATGTAATTGAAATGCAAAGCTATACAGCTTACAAAATTAATTTTGGTTAAGTTTAATTTCTTTTATGGCTCCTACTTCATTACCTGGAGATCAGATTCGGAAGTAGAGCTGGTACATGGTTCATTCGTCTGCTCTGTTTTAATTTCCTTGACAGCATCCTTTGCGTGTTCTGGAACATCCTCTTTAAGGATACTATCTTGATGGTCTCCGTTTTCAGGTTTGATAACTTCCTGATCACCTATTCCATCGACATTCAGAGCCAACCCATCATCCTCAGCAGGCAGTTTGGTTACTGCAGGTTCAATAAAAAAACACCACACACACACGTATTATCTACAGACCTCTTAGGCAACGAAATCACTTCACCTGAGTAAAAGATATTTCAGTCCTGGCCGGTGTGGCCCAGTGTTCTGAGCACCAGCTGTAAACCGAAGAGTGGCTGGTTTGCTTCCCAGTCAGGGCACACGCCCGGGTTGCAGGCTGGTCTCCAGTTTGGGATGTGCAAGAGGCAACCGATCGATATTTCTCTCGTACATCGATGTTTCTCTCCCTCTTTCCCTCCCTTCCCATCTCTCTAACTTAAATAAAAATCTTTTTAAAAAGTCCTGGACAGAGCATATAAGTTTGACAAGACCAAGCTGGGGCACGGCAACCCCACAGAGACACCTACCTGCCAGCTGCGCAGCGTAGGCCCACAGGAAAGAGCAGCGCTGCATGCAGCCCCGGCACACCATCTCCTGGAAATCCCCACTCTCCGGGGGCACGGCCCCGAGATGCTAGGACACAGAAAACTGGGTTATCTTCCCTGTGACCTCCAAGCTGTCCAAAGTGCTCACTGTTTCCTAAACGAATATTGCAAAAGGACACTGACCATATCTTTACTGTTTCCAAGAGCAACTGTAATGTAAAACATAACACGACTCACAAAGAAAAGACCTTTTCTGCTTTTGTGAAGACAATGGCAGACGCTCCTTACCCTTCCATGGAACCAGTCTTCACAGACCACACACTGGATCATCTCGTCCGGAACCTAACGTGGAAAAGCAGGTTGAATGGTCATGATTTCACTGAAGTCTGGGCCATGGAAGTCGATCTGGCACACAGAGCCGGGTGCTCACTACTCCTCCACCCAGTCTGCGAGACCGCTGCCCATGGGGGACCCGGGGACTCCTCCACCCAGTCTGGGAGACCGCTGCCCGTGGGGGACCCGAGGAGACAGGGAAGAGAGCAGATCAAGCGACCAAGAGAGGTTCATTCTGTATGAACTCGGGCTACAGAAGGGCTACAGTGTAATAAGCACTTTGCAAACAAATGTCAAAGCTCTTTCACGAATTACTTAATACCTGATTCTCACAAAACTTTATAAGTAAGTAATATATCCTCATTTTATATGGAAACCCAGGCTCAGGGAGGTAATATGAATTAACCAATGTGGAATATGACAACTGGGGCTTTTTACCACATCATACTGTAAAGTAACTGAAAAATAAATGTTACAATCTCTTGATACTATGGAGAGCAACAACTTCCCTAATTTACATAAATTAAATAAGTAAATTCTGGCCTTAAAAAATTATATACCATGGGGCATCAAATATTCTTAGAATGATTTTCCTTTTATTCCCAGGCTTTCATAGCTATTGATTAACATTCCAATGTTATTCTGTGTGTTCTCTATTATGGTATCTTACAGGAAAAAAACCCATATATATGTGTACATATATACGTATATGTGTACATATATACATATATGTAAAAAAATCAGCTTTATTCTTTCTTCTGCCTTGATCATTTTATTTATCTTTTTTTTAATCCTCACCCGAGGATAAGTTTATTGATGAGAGAAACAGACACTTATATGAAAAACATCAATAGGTTGCCTCCTGTATGCGCCCCACCTGGAGATTGAACCTGAAGCCTACGTTTGTGCCCTGACTGGGAATCAAACCTCTAACCTTTTGGTGTATGAGACAATGCTCCAACCAACTGAGCCAGGTGGCCAGGGCTATCTTTATTTTTATGGTTTACAGTATTACAGATGTCCCTATTCCACTCCCTCCACCCTCCGCTTTGCCCACCTCCACCCAGCCTTTCCCCTCCCCTCCCCTTGGGCCATCACCACGCTTCTGTCCACGCCTATGGGTCCTGTAAGCGTTCTTTGGCCGATTCCTTCACCTTCTTTCATCCAGGTCCCTCCTCCCCCCTCGCCTCTGACAGCTGTCAGTCTGTTCCATGTATTCATGCCTCTGTTTCTATTTTGTTCATCAGTTTATTCTGCTCATTAGATTCCACATATAAGTGAGAACATGTGGTATTTGTCTTTCACTGACCTAATCAATTTATTCATCATCTTTTTTTTTTTGACTCAAAAAAAGTGTTATAAACACTTTAACCCATACCTTTAAATATTCAATTTTAAGGTTTTATCTGTTAACTTACAGATCTTTAATTTTTCCTCTAAATAATTTGGTTCAATAATTAAAATTCCAAAACAAAAGATGGCAGAAAACTAATTTCTCTAAATAAAAAGACTCCTTTCAAATTAGTAAATACATAAACAAAAGCCAAGCCAATGACAGTACGGGCCAAAGATATGAAAGAATAATTCAGATTGGTTATTACAAATTTCCAATAAACTCATGAAAAGATACATAATCTCACTCATGATCAAGGAAAGAAAATTTTTAAAGATAATGTTCATCTATTAGAATGGCAAAATTTTTTTAAAAACTGGTAATATGTAAAGACGACAAGACTGTTAGAGAAAAAACACTGTCACATACTGTTGGTGATTAAACCCTTTTCATAGATGTGATCACAATTTTATTTTTTAAAAGATTTTATTTATTTATTTTTAGAGAAAGGGAGGGAGAAAGAGAGGGAGAGAAACATTACGGTGTAGTTGCCTCTCGAACCCTCCCAACTGGGGACCTGGGCTGCAACCCAGGCACGTGCCCTGACTGGGAATCGAACTGGTGACGCTTTTGTTCGCAGGCCAGCGCTGAACCAATGAGCCACACCAGCCAGGGCTGATCACAATTTTAAATACAAATACCCTTTGACCATCAATTCTACCTCTAGGTATCCATTCTACATAAATCCTGCAGGAGCTCACTCAGTTATACTACTGTATACGTGCGCTCACTGCAGCCTTCTTTACTGTACTGAAAAACCAGAAAATGCCATTCTGCTACAGAATACTTAGGTAACAACTCATGGCTCGTTACAGACATACTGATAATTGAGAAAAGCTGCAGAAGTGAATGTATAGAATTTCCACTTCTGTTAAGAGAAAAGGAAACAATAAACTGAAACACACATTCACTCACTCCTATGTGCACAGAAAGAGGTCTAAAACATATGCTCCCAAAAAGTGTTAACACTGGTTATGTCTGGGGGAGAGAAGGTTCAGGCGTGAGGAAGAACTTTTAAAATTTTATGTATATTTCTTTTTTTGATTAGAGAGAGAAATATCGATTTGTTATTCCAGTTATTTACACATTCACTGGTTGCTTCTTGCCAGGCCGACTGATGATGGAACCGGTAACCTTGGCCTATTGGAACGACGCTCTAACCAACTGAGCTACCCTGTGAGGGCAAACTTTGTATATACAAACTTTGTGAATTGAAAAATTTTAAAGGAACATTTAAATACACTATTTCTTTCCTTCCAGGGAGGCAAGAAATTGAAGGTCCTTTTTTGGGAAGTGTTTTGGGGAGTAGAGCAGGCGGGCAGGCAGAGGAAGGAGTACGGTCCGGGCTTTGGGAAAGTCCTATTCCTATTCAGCACCGCATTCTCGTGATGTAAGAATGAGAATAGTTGAGATCTGTACCAGTGATAAATCCAGCCCCAACTCATCAAAACGGACACATCCAGACTTCTCCACAATCCCCACATCTCCCCTGAAGAGCTACAGAGGCCCAGATGTGCTGGGAGCCTGAGGAGTGAAGGCTGGAGGCGATACAGTCCCAAGTGTTAACCCCAGGTCTCCTACCTCATCTTCAGGGTCAGGATAAGGTCTTTTGCAAATGCAATACAATCCAAAAAAGTTGTCATTGTACTTATTGCCAGCATTCATCTTTGCTTTGTCCTGAAAGATATTAATTTCAATATAATAGGTTCTAATGTTAACTGTAATTTCATACATCATGACAACCCTGCATTCAGCAAATTTCTGCATTAAATATACAAAGAAAAAACATCCACCCCTATTAAAGGGGCACTTTCCAGGACACAAGAAACAAAGAATATTCATTTTTATACCTTCTTTGTAGTAATTGGGGGAAAAGTAATATACTCATATGTTTCGTGTTAATTACAACCTATACTGTAGGCTCTAAACAGCTCACTTAGTTTTCCAACAGGATAAAAAATGGAGTCTAATATTGATTTGCCCACTGCAAAGAATAAGCATAAGAACTTCCTTTTGGGAAAATGTTTGGTTTTTATCCACTTTGTCAAATATCAATTTCAGCTATTTTTAGTGCATTTATAGTTACAGTGCTTACTTACAGGAAATAATTTGCATTCCAAATTTTTAAACTTGCTGTTTCCACAATCACAACGAAAATTTCTGAAACAAAGGAGGAAGAGCCCACTTTAATTTTTCTTTTAAATCTAATGACTTTTTGAAGTTCACATCATCGCCTCATCCCTTTCAAATCATTTCTAGGACCTAAAAAGTGGCCTTGGTTGCTGCTCATTTGTCCAGTTCAGAATTTCTCCAAGCACGTAACAATAAAAGATTTAATAATTCCAGAAATTAACATGCATAGACAACTATCGATATAACATCCAGAGACAGAACTAAATTAATGGCAGAGAAGGATGAGTAGTTTGAGTTTGTACCAAAATTGTATTTTAAAAGGCCCTCTAGAAAAGCTATTTCTCGAATAATATCATATAAAACAACTATAATAAATTTTACCAGTGTACAGCTACTTTGACTGGAAAAGCAAGATTAAGAAAAAAGCGTAGCTGGGAAGGAATCGAAACATTCAAAAAGCACTCGGCACCAACGTGACTGTCTTTACCTTTTTGTGTATAGCTCAAAGAGTTTGTGACTCCCGTGACATTCGTAACTGCAAGCGAGGCAAATGCCTGCTGGTTCCTCTCCCTCCGGGGTGCAGGTACTGCAGGCGTACAGCGCTTGTCTCTTCACAAAGCCCTAGAAGACAGCGCCAAGGTTGGAGAAGAGAATTAACGACATACAGCACGGCTACCTGATGCCCTCCTGTGACCTGAGAAACAACTGAAATCCGGCTTTCTGTGGTCAGGATCTGCCTGCAAAGCCACTAAGACTAGTAGAAAAGTGTATACGAGAGAGAACCAAAACACGGTTGGATGTTTTTTATCACGCAAGTGTTTTCTTTCTCTGTTTTTACTTATTGACTTTACAGAGAGAGGAAGGCGGGGAGGGAGGGAGGAGAGAGAAACATCCATGTGTTGTACCACTCACTTACGCATTCACTGGTCGATTCTGGTGTGTGCCCTGCCGGGGGTCCAGACACAGCAGTGGTGTAATGGGGACAGCGCTCTAACCAACTGAGCTGCCCAGCCAGGACCTTCCTAGTGCTTGTTTTCCTACAATTTTTCTTAAAATGATGGGAAGTTCTGCCCTGCCTGTGTGGCTCAGTGGATTGAACGCAGGCCTGACAACCAAGAGGTCACTGGTTTGATTCCCAGTCCGGGCACATGCCTGGGTTGCGGGTCAGGTCCCACCGATGTTTCTCTTCCTCTCTTTCTCCCTCTCTCTAAACATAAATTAACTTTTAAAAATGAATGAATAAGTACAATGATAGAAAGTTTAGTATCTTCAATCAGCTATGAATAAACTGGTCTGCTTCATCATTTTAACACGTGAAAATGGAGGAGAATGTGTGTAGGTTTACGTAATATCACACTTCAACTGTGGAAAATGCTTGTGATTCCACCAAAAAAAAAAAATCCCCTTTTTTTTAGGAGATACATGTTGAAACATTTAGAGGTGCAGTGTAGTGACATCTGCAACTTACTTTCAAATGGTTCATCACAAAACAAAAAAGTATACTATAAAGAGGAAAAAGGTAAATGTAAAGTGTTAAAAAATGGATATGTCAGAGAAACCCAAGTGTGCATATTACTCTTTCAACTTATTTGCAGACTAAAAATGTTTTAAAGTAAAAAGCTGAAGAGAACAACAGGCAAAACGTTTACAAATCTTGATGATCTCCCTCCTGCAGGAAGGAGGGGGACACAGGGAGCTTCTGAGACGCAGCAACCTTCTACCTCCCGATTTGGGGGGGGGGCACCCGCATCTGCCGTGTGTTTGTTTTCAAGCCCTACACATGATTTGTACAATTTTCCACACGTTTTACTACTATAAAAAGAAAAGTTTAAGTTTCTTTTTATAAAGCTAACTACATTTCAAAAATAGCTTATGTGCAGACTGTTTTTTAAAGGCAAACTGAGGAAAAGGTGTTCTAGTGGTGACCAAAGGTTCTAAAATGCCAGCCAACACCTGGGACCGACTCGGGATGCCCGGTGTGTTTCAAAGTCTAACCACTTCGCAGCGTAAACTCAACTGGCCAATGACGACAACTGGTACTGTGACCTCGGCCCGCACCACGTGAAGACCCCAAGACTTCCCTCCCTCCCCAGTGTTCCCTCCCACTGCCGTGGAAGACAACTTTTGCATCCTCCCGATTCTCATCCTTTGTTAGTTTTCTTCTGCCCACCCCAATCCATTTTTGTACCTAGAAATACACAGGATGAGTCACCCAACAGCACATCACACCCCCTCAAATCCTCGTTCACGTCTTCCAAACGCCGAATTTCCTCTTCGAGCAGATCTTTCTCTCCCTCCTACCCCCCTTGCCAGTGCCATCTGCTCTTCTGGTTCCTGTCCCCATGGGGGGTAGACTGCAGAACGACGCGGTAGTCTTCCCCAAGAACGACCAGCTAAACTAAACTGCAAAGGAACCGACTGTCAAGGAGCCCAGCCCACCGGGGAGATTTTCAAATCCAGGGCTCCCTCCTCTAACCCTGCTCTGTCTCCGCCATTCGGTTCCTAATAAATACTCTAGGGTGGGGGAAGTAGGGACGAAGCTATGAGAGGTCACGGGGATGGTTGCGTGAAAAGCAGCGGGCACCGAAAAGAGACAGAGAGGAAGACAAGAGCAGCTGCTCCAGGGCCAAAGCCTGGAGAATCCCGAGCGGCCGGAGGAGGGCCGAGGGCGGAGGGGGTCCATCTTGGACACAGGCAGAACTGAAGGTAAAAGGGCAGCTGGGCCTGGGATGGGGAAGCCTACGCCGAACGGCGGCTCCAGTCCACCGCGGAAAAGACAGCTGCGGCTGGCGGGAACTGGACAGGTCCTGCCGGGAAGAGAAGGTTCCGCGGGAGCCCGAGGGAAGCAAGGCCCCCACCGCGCGCCCACCTGCGAGTAGGAGCACTTCTCGGAATCGCTGCCCCCCAGCACGGCGCACGCCTCATTCTCCAACTCCTCGTCCTCCTCAAGGACGTCGACCAGCGATACCACGGGCTCCAGTTCCGAATGCCGCCCACCCGGACCCTCAGCTTCGGCCATCCTCAACTGTCACAGGACCACGGCTTTGCCCCGGCGGAGGCGGGAAAAGCGATCAGGAGAGGCGTGGCCGGAGGAGGCGGGTCCTGAGTGCCAGGAACCAATCCTAAAGAAAGGAAGCTAAGGAAGGGGAGGAGCGATTTCCGTTCGGGAAGTCGCTCCTCTCCCTGCTCCCGCCTGCTCCTGCTGCGAGCTGGTTTCCGCTTCCGGGTGATGCTTCCTTGTGGCGCGTTCTGGAAGCTCAGTGGTTGCCATGGAGGTATTGGGCGAGTACGTTGGGTCGGACGGGCAGCGGCAGCAGCTACGGGTGCCCTGTGAGGCGCCGGACGACGCCGAGCCTTTCCGGGGCCTATTGTCCGGCGTGGCCCAGATGAGAGAGCTGGTGGCCGAGCTCTTGGGCCCCCTGGAACAGCGGGAAGCGCGGAACACGGTGGCGGCGGCTCCGGACGAGGCCTTGGACGGTGAGCTCTGAGAGGGCGGAGGGCGGGGAAGAGGAGCTCGGGGAAAATCTGTTCCGGGAGCCGGTGTAAAGTAGCGGACTTGAAGAAAGTGAGTCTCGAGAGAGTAAAACTTCCACCTAAAAATTGTTGACACCTTCCGCCGCATCTGAGCGGAATCTGGGTTGATTTATCTGGGCTACTTTTACCTAAACGTTTTCACGACTCTTTCTCTTCATTTATATCACACACAAAAAAGTGCTGAACCGCTTACTTTGTGCCAGGCACTGGGCTGAGCTCTGGAGAAAGAATGAGGCGAGTGCGATTCTTACTCTCCCTGTGGACCTGAGTGGTGCGGGGTTAGACAGGCAGTGAAGAGTGAAAGTGTGACCCCAGGACCATCTGTATCTGCAAATCTAGAGAACCCAGGAAGGCTTCAGAGAGGGCGTGACTTGAGCTGGGTGTTGAAGGATGAAAGGGAGTTTTACGAGGTGTGACATTACAAACGTGTGGAAGCTAGCCATCCATCAAAGAACAGGAACAGGTTCTGAAGGCTGGGATAGATTTCAGTTTAATTAACAAGTTCCCAGGCACTCCCATATCCCAGTTTTGTAGGTGCAGCTTGAAAGTAGAGACGTGAGATTTCACTGCTTTAATATTTCTTTAAATCTTTTCTTGAGTGCAGAAATAAGTAGGTACATTTTGACTACCCTGAAGAACCTAAGAACTAAATATTGGAGGCAGGGCTTAACTCCTCTGTAGAACAGTGAAAACTCTGTCCTTTGCTTTTCCATCTTGATTACTTCTTCATAGTTCCAAATATTGTGAAGGAGACAGTTTGGAGCATTACACTGAGTTCAGATAATAAATTATTTCCGAGTCACCCGTATCCAGAATGAAGTCCTGTTTTGTGGCTCCAGAAGTACTTCTCTAATCTGTTGAAAATGTCGTCGGCATAAGGACAAGAGTATAGCTAACGTCACTTTTTAAAATCTGTCATTACCATTGGAAAAATAACTGCCACCTGTTCTATTAATGGTGGGTCGGTAATATATGGACATGTTTCTCTATTATTTGCTTAATGAAATCCCTGTAAAGCTTAGGTTTGAATTACCTTTGTTAAATAAAGTGATGAAGATAAAATGGTGAATTTTATGTTACATGAATTACATCTCAACAAGTAATGTACAAAATAAAAAATTACAAGTATTAAGGAAAAGTGATAGAACTTAACACTAAAAGTACAAATAATCCAATTACCAAATATACAAAGGATTTGAGTAGACAATCCTTCCATTATGTGAGGCCACCAAGCACATGAAAAGATGTTCAACATCACTGGCCATCAGGGAAATGCAAATCAAAACCACAGTGAGATGCCACGACCTGCCCACTAGAATGGCTATAATCAAAAAGGAACAGTAACAAGTGTCGGCTAGGATATGAAGAAATTGGAGCCCTCATACGATGCTGGTGAAAATGTCAAATTCCACTTCTTTGGAAAAGAGCTTGGCAGTTCCTCAAAAAGTTATATACAAAGTTATCATCTGACCCAGTAATTCTACTCCTAGTTCAACCAAGAGAATTGGAACCATGTTCACACAAAAACTTACACAGTACTGTCCATAACAGCATTGTTCACAATAGCTAAACAGTGGAGACAGCACAAATGCTCATCAGCTGATGAGCGATAAACAAACGGTGATCCGTCCCATAGTGGAACATGGTTCGGCAGCAAAAAGGAGTGAAGTGCAGATACATGCTACCACGTGAATGAACCTTGCAAACATGCTGAGAGAAAGAAGCCAGATTCAGAAGGCCACCTATTGAATGATTCCATCTTTGTGAAATGTCCAGAATGGACCAGTCTGTAGCGATAGAAAGTAGATGAGTGGTTGCCAAGGACTGACGGGAATAGGAAGTGACTGCTTATGGGTACGGGAGTCCTTACTGGAATGATGAAAGTGTTCTAGCATTAAATAGCGGTGGTCATTGCACAACCTTGTGAATATACTAAAAATCAGTAAGCTGTGTACTTTAAAAGAGTGTATTTTATGGTTACATGAATCTTCAAAAAAAGTGATAGAAAGGAAAGGTTTTAAACACCAAACTTACTGAAATCTCTTTAATGATATATACTTCAAATCTGGAATATGCCTGGTTTTATTAATCCTAAAGTAAATGGTCTCGTTTTCAACCATTTTAATTATATTTCTTTCAACCACTGAACATATTGTCATACAACAAATGTTTATTTTAAAAGGTGATGATGAAGATGATGCAGAAGATGAAAATAACAGTGATAACAGAACTAACTCAGATGGACCATCTGCAAAACGGCCAAAACCACCACCTTAACAGTAGCTCTTACGAAATTTCACAGACTGCTGCCACGCCCGCTTCGGCAGCGCGTGCACTAAATGGGAACAGTACGGAGAGGGTTAGCATGGCCCCTGTGCACACAGATCCGTGAAGCGTTCCCCCCAAAAAAGACTGCA
This sequence comes from Desmodus rotundus, assembly GCF_022682495.2. NCBI lineage: Eukaryota > Metazoa > Chordata > Mammalia > Chiroptera > Phyllostomidae > Desmodus > Desmodus rotundus. The sequence goes on along the minus strand of NC_071393.1, from coordinate 129,452,689 downwards.
ACTCTACCTTAGTTATCACACACTGACATTTAAGGAAGACTTCTATTCTAATCTGTTTTGTTTCCCTGGGACGCTTTTGTTAAAGAAAAGCAAACTTTATTCTGTTTCCAGCCAAAAAAGATATAATAAATGTTTAGAAATCAGTCCGTTTTCTTGAATAAGAAATTTCAGACCATGAAAATAATAGAGAACACTTTATAATGTATAAAATTCTCTAAGTTGGCAACTGAATTTGTGTTATTTTCTACTTTTAAAACAACCATTGAATTAATTTGTGTGATGTCTACATCTTTTAACTGCGGTTTCTGTTATAAAAAGTAATGTCGTGGTTCGTGGTCAAAAATATTTCAAAGAACTGATGGAGCAAGTGATGAATGAAATTGGGTAGCGAGTATAAGAATGGCGGTCATCACGGGGTTGTACACTGGAGACCTATGTAATTAACCAATGTCACCTAAGTAGGTTTAATTTTTTAAAAAATGGTAGTTTGAGTAGAACAAAAACTAGAATAGAGAGAAGAACTGAAGGAAGATAAAGAAGAGCCATTGAAAGAAACCCAAGGAGACCTCGAATTCGTGCTGACACCCAGTACACAGACATCCAGAGATGTAGGACTCTGAATACTCAGGTGGGACAACAGTATGTTTATAGTTACGAGTACACAAAAGAGAGTTTATTCCTGTATTATCATTTGTTAATTGTATTTTCCGTACGTACAACACTAAAACTACTTTTGCCCCACGCTGTATGTTTAACTTGTACCTTAAGAGAGCCAAATGGGTGTTCTTTTATGCCATGATGTGTCATATACATACACACACAAACATGACCTTTAAATAAGTCTGTGTGGGCTGTAACTTACATACTTCCTGTCCGCCTGTAGCCATACTGATTGTGCTTAACAAAGGGCTATGTTAAGTCCTTGAAGTGTTGTCCCTTCTTGTCAGGGAGACTAAGGCATTTTTTATTTGCTGTGCATGTTTCCTGATTCATTTAGATAACTAAAATGCAGAGAAATCAAGTAGCTGTACCTAATGAATACAAATAGTCACTGATTTTTAGAGTTGGAAGTAACCTTATAGAAGTGTTATGTGATTATTTCAGAGATAAATTGAATCTTAGAATCTGTGTTTGCCCTGAGTCACAGAACTATTGGCAGAGCTGGGTTATATACATAGCCTTAAAAAGATTACCGTAGTAGTATCCCAATTACAGATTCTGAAATCTATAGCTCACAAAGTACACGCTGTAAAGGAAACGGATTTACATAGCTTTCCGTATTTTTAAGGTATCGTTTTACTTGGGACATCAACCTTCCACTAAGTAGTCTTAATGTAATCAAAACATTACCAACTAGAAAGTTGTATACAGATGCCCTTTGACTTACGATGGGGTTTATATCCCAATAAACTCATTATAATTTGAAAATATAAGTTGGAGTTGCTTTTAACACACTTACCAAACATCATGGCTTAGCCTGGTCTTCCTTAAACATGCTCAGAACACTTACATTAGCCTGCAGTTGGGCAACATCACCTCGATTCCACTGCCCAGCACAAAAGAGTAGTGCACCACACATTGCTAGCCTGCGAAAAGATCAAAATTCAAAATTTGAAGTAAGGTTTCTACTGAAAGCATTTTGCTTTCACACAATCATAAAAGTCAAAAAAATAGTAAGTTGAACCATTGTAAGTCAGAGAGTGCCTGTAAATGATCAGAAATTATCTTGTTTGTTTAGTTTGTTATATCTGTAATATCGGTACCTCAACTCAATGACTTAAAATGATCCTTTATCTTTTATGGATACAATCCATAAAAATAGCATACCTGTGTAATTAAAATAGTTCATATTATTTAATGAATAGCTAAACTTTGCTCCTGAATATTTTGTTTCCTTCTTTGTCTAGTAAATATGTTTATAAAGAAGAAATTTCAAGATATCTACACTTGGGATTCAGTGTTTTATGGCCTGGGTTATAGGTTTTATTGAGCTTTTCCTTTAGTACTGATTTTAATTCTGATACTGTCTTCTTCATAAGTGAGCCATATATGTGGGGGGAAAAAAAAAAGTCAGTTTGAAGGACCAGTATAGAAGAAATGCCTTGCTGGTTTTCTAATGTGCATTGAAAGGGTACAAACGTTAGCCACAAGCGAGCAGAACACAGTCTGGTTGCCTTTCAACTCCTGGGCCAAGTGACCACCTTTGCCTGTCTACTCTTGGCATCCTTTAAGTTTCAATATAAATATTTCCTGCAGTAGACATTTCCTGGCTTCCTGGACAATGTTGAGTCCTCGTGCTGCGTGGGTCTGTGCACCTAGCACCCTGTATTTCCCCCTAATAACAGGAAACGTACATAAAAGCATTACTGCTTCAGCTACGCAGAATTTTTTTAACTTTTGTTAAGAAGGCCTGGACTTTTAAAGGAAGTAAAGTTTATGGTTTCTTCCAAATGAGAAAACCGGTTAGACATCTGTGGCCCTCAGTTTATGATGCTTCTTTTACCTTGTTCCTATTTAGCCTATTAAAGATACACCTGTCAGTGGAATTGTTCAATCTGTATAAGTATAGACTTTTTTAAAAAATTTTTATTGATTTAAGAGAGAGCGAGAACATCAATTTGTTGTTCCACTTACTTATGTACTCATTGGTTGATTCTTGGGGGTGTCCGGACCAGGGATGGAACCTGCAGCCTTGGTGTATGGAGATGATACTCCAACCAGCTGAGTGCCCAGCCAGTGCTAAACTTTTGTGAGTTTATTTGAGCCAAACGGATGACGTGCAGGGAAACATGGTCTTAAATGCTCCAGAGAATCATTTCTTATATAGCAGTAAGTGTCATACCCAAGACATCCTGAAAACCTAGGTTTTTTAACTCAGCTGTCAGCCACCATGTGGTAATAAAATGTTTCCAAGAAATTCCTGTTTGCCCTGGCTGGTATGGCTCAGTGGATTGAGTGCCGACCTGCGAACCGAAGGGTTGCTGGTTCGATTCCCAGTCAGCACATGCCTGGGGTGCAGGCAGAGTTCCTGGGTTGGGGGCGTGGGAGAGGCAACCAGTCAATGTGTCTCTCACATCCATCATTGTTTCTCTCCCTCTCTTCTCCCTCCCTTCCCATCTCTCTAAAAATAAATAGTCTCGTAAAAAAAAAAAAAAATTCCTGTTTGAATTGTGGTTGAGCACTGCAAAGTTCAAAGCTGTATTGCCATAAATGCAGCTAGTGATAGTTTCAAATAAAATTAACATTAATTAAATTATACTACAATCATTCTCGTGATCATTTTTATTGGATATCTAAGTATATAGTAGGCAGAGTATGAAATTCTTACCAAAATTGAAGAATACAGGGATAGGCAAAAGTAGGTTTACAGTTGAGTAGAGGGAGTACAGTTTAGTTGAGGGAGTTGAGTATCACAGACCAAAAGGTCACCAGTTCGATTCCCGGTCAGGTCACACCTGTGTTGCAGGCCAGGTTCCTGGTTGGGGGCATGCTGGGGAGTATGCAAGAGGCAACCAATCGATGATTCTCTCCATCTCTTTTTCCCTCTCTTCCCCTCGCTCTAAAAATAAATAAAATCTTTTTTTAAAAAGTAGGTTTATAGTTGAGTATGTGAAATGCAGTTTATTCTTGTATTATTTATTATTGCATTGCTTATATAACTGGAAACCTACTTTGCCCACCCCTGTATTTGTAAAATAACACTCAGTTTTATTTTAACAAATGAGAAACAAATTGGTTTTTGTGAAGAATTTGGGTCTTTTCTCACTACTTAGAACGTGATATTGGATTGGCCAAAAAGTCCGTTACATTTTTCCATTTTCACCAATAACTTTATTGATTTGGATATTTTGAGTATCCCGGCTCTCTCCCACTATTGGCTTCTAGTCAGGAGAGCCCATGGGTACTGCTAAACGTCTTCCAATGAATAAGACAGCCCCACAGCAAAGAATTATTTGGCCAAGAAACTTTGCAAACTACTTTTGACATGTTTGATCAGTCACAGCACCTTCTCCACACACTGCACAAACCTTTTTTTGCATTTCAGTTGCATTTGTACCTTTCTTGAAATAATAAAGCACAGTACACCAGAAATGTTGCATATCTTCCATCTTCAGTATTAAAATAGCTGCACAAAAATTCACCAATTTTGATGTGTTTTTTTTAAATGCATGCTGACATGACAGCTGTCACAATACAATCTACCAAAATTGTTTCAGATGAAGTTAAAGACAACTAAGGGCTACGAGAGCATCTTATGGAAAAATCAACGGACTTTTTGGCCAACCCAGTAAATTTCAGATTGAAGAATTTTAGCATAAAGAACAAAATCATAAAAGTACTAAAAGAAAATGGAATAATTTTTAAAATTCCAGAGTGAGAAAGTTTTCCTAACCAGGGTTTTTGGAAATCCAAAAGCCATAATAAAAAAGATTAGTAAATATGATTACATAATGTTTCTGAACATTCTGTAAGGTTAAAAAACGAAGGGAAAAGTATTTCATATTTTCAGTACGGATGACTAAGAATTAATTCCTCTTATGAATCTCACATGTACCAGTCAGAATAAAAATGGGCAAAGGAAAGGAACAGCAAGCTCACAAGAAATACACATGGCTTTTAAATGAAAAAAAATGTGCCACTTCCAGGGAATGAAAATTAAAATACAATGCAATACCATTTTTCTCCTTTCAGACTGTAAGATCAAAAGTTTTGATGCAATATTGAGCTGGAAAGGATGTGAAGGTCTGTAGTATATTGATGTTGAGTGTAAATTGGTATAAGCTCTTTGAAAGTTAAGTTGATAATTCTGTTCAAATGTTAAATGTACATGCTCTTAGATTCAGCAATTTCATTTATAGAAATTAATCCTATAGATAATAGCAACATGTGCACCGATCTGTTACAGAACTTTACAGCAGCCTTATTCTTAGTAACAAAAGGCAGTAACACAACCTGTATATCCATCAGAAGACCCTGGTTAAATAAAAATAGTACATTTGTTACATTAGAACATTTGTGCAGGCATTAAAATGACCAAGGGATAGCTCTTGTTAAGGATCAATCTCTACAATACGATGTTAAATGAAAACTAGCAAACTACAGAAACAGGGTGTAGAATGCTGCTGTTAAAGACTATTGGCTGGATATGCTTGTAGCTTCTCTGAGAGGATAGTCAAACTGCTTGTAGAGAGAGCAGGGGTCAGGAGTGAAAGGGAGACTTTTCATCATATACTCTTTTCGTTCACTGTTCATTTAAAAAAATAATGTTACATGTTTTTATACACAAATACAGAAAAAGTTACTGTGGAATCTGCCAACACCACCGCAGCTGCTGTGACCTGCCAGGGCAGCTGTGCGGCTGAGCATCCCTAGGCATCACGTTAGAAGTTGCTGACCACTCTCTCCAGCCCTCGCCAAGTACATCTCCTTCCCCACACGGCCAGTGTGAGATCCCTGCAGGTACAAGGTGGGCACCATGGCCGAGTTTAACTGCCACCACTGCAGTGACCCCCTGCAGGGGAAGAACTACGTGGAGAAGGATGGCCACCGCTGCTGCTTGAACTGCTTTGACAAGTTCTGTGCCAATACCTGTGTGGAATGCCACAAGCGCATCAGTGCCAACTCCAAGGAGGTGTGCTATAAGAACAGCTACTGGCACAGCAGCTGCTTCTACTGTGCCAAGTGCCTGCACCCCTTGGCCAACGAGACCTTTGTGGCCAAAGATGATGAGATCCTGTGCAACAAGTGCAGCATGCTGGAGGGGTCCCCTACGTGCAAGGGCTGCTCAAAGCCCATCGTGGCCGGCGACCAGAATGTGGAGTACAAGGGGATTGTCTGGCACCAAGACTGCTTCACCTGCAGCAGCTGCAAGCAAGTCATCGGGACTAAAAGCTTCTTCCCTAAAGGGGAGGACTTCTACTGTGTAACTTGCCACGAGGCCAAATTCGCCAAGCATTGTGTGAAGTGCAAAAAGGTCATCACCTCGGGAGGAGTCATGTACCAGGACCAGCCCTGGCATTCCGAGTGCTTTGTGTGTGCTAACTGCACTAAGAAGCTGGCCGGGCAGCGTTTCACCACTGTGGAGGACCAGTGTTACTGTGTGGACTGCTACAAGAACTTTGTGGCCAAGAAGTGTGCTGGGTGCAAGAACCCCATCACTGGGTTTGGTAAAGGCTCCAGTGTGGTGGCCTATGAAGGACAATCCTGGCACGACTACTGCTTCCATTGCAAAAATTGCACCGTGAATCTGGCCAACAAGCGCTTTGTTTTCTATCAGGGGCAAGTGTATTGCCCCGACTGTGCCAAAAATGTTGTCAAGTGACAGGGTCCCTGTCCTGTAAAATGGAATTGAGTCTCATTTCTTGTGTCCTCACCCTCTGCCCTGCACCATCCATAGGGAAAGAGTGGTCTTTGACCTCTTCAAAGTTGTTCCTTCAGTCTTTTCTCCCATTTTATAGTATTAAATAAGGGCGCACGGTGATCAATCATATTAGAATTTAGCAAAAAGCAACTCTGCAGCAAAGTTAATTTTGTGATGGCTGCAGTCAAAAAATGAACACTTCGATAGATCGGCTCCTCTGCATGTTTAACAGAGCAGAAAAGTGCTAACCATTTAGCTGTTCAGTGATGTAAGCAAGAAGCCTTAGAGATACCGTCCCCACTGAGATGCCCTTCCTGGCTCAGCTGAGCCACCACATCTTCACACACAACAGTTGCAGCGGCTGCTCCCACTCCCTGCCTACCCTGTTCTGGGAGTAGAAAACTTAAGAAAACTTAAACCAAAATGCATGGTTTAACTTTCCCAACAAAACCTCTTTTCTGTTCTTTTGTGCTTTTGATTCCCTAATACAAATTTCCAGAAAATTAACATTTGAACTTAGCTGTAATTCTAATATTTTATTTTTTGACCGAGAAGGGAAGGGAGAAAAAGAGGGAGACAAACACTGATGTGAGAGAGATCCATCGATCGGTTGCCTCTCATTCACACCCCAACCAGAGACCAAACCCGCAACCCAGGCACATGCACCGAGTGACCTTCACTTTGCAGAATGACAGCCAACCAACGGAGCCACCCTGGCCAGGGCCTTAGCTGTGGCTCTAAGCTGATGTTTTCTCCTTACTAATGTTTGAGTTCCCCGTGCGCCCTGTTTTCTGAACATTCCTAACTTTCGAGCATAGAACGTGCAGGCCACTTGGGAAGTGTAAACAGATCTGAGAGAACGAGCCCGTTACAGGAGAACATCGTCCCAGTGAATACTTCTGGAAACCGAACAAAACCCAGCTGTCTTTTTTTTTTTTTTAACTAATATTTTTGTTTTAACTAATAGCAGCATAGTTAGGTTTGGAGACTTGCATGGGAGCATTTTAGGACCCTCACATGTTCCTACAGTTTTGAAGTCATCCCACAGAAGTAACCATAAAACTCTGGAGGGACAGCTGAGCAGGTGCCAGAACTGTCACGGCGTGGACGTGGCGAGTTGACTCCCTCGTAACAGTAGTTGCCTGCAATTTGTCCCTGTGTTAAAGCGGCCCTCCAGCATCCCTTCTCCTGTGATTGCTAGGACCGTTCCCTCAAGAGCTGAGCTGCACCTCTGGGGGAGTGGGAGGTCGCCATCCTCACAGGCAGATTTCCATGTAGTGCTCACCTGAGAGGCAGGAGCACCTGCCTGCTGTGTTCCAGCTGCACTGTTACGTTACACAGAAAACGAGACGGTCTCAAAGTGGAATGACAGTGCATATTATTAGTATTCTCATGGTGGTTAGAGAAGCCAGTGCCTCACTCCCACATTTTGTCGTTCGCTATTATCGATCATTTAATGCTCAGTGTGTCCTTACACAAATGAAGTGGCATATAAAGATTTCTGTGAAACTTTTAAACATTTTTACTTTTTAAAAGTCGTGCTTTATTAATCCTCATCCAAGAATATTTTTATTGACTTTAGAGAGAAAGGGGCATTAATGTGGGAGAGAAACATCAATCAGTTGCCTCCCATACGCTCCACAATCAGGGATCAAATGCACAACCTAGGTATGTGCCCTGACCAGGAATTGAACCCACAACCTTTTGGTATATGGAGTGATGACACTCCCGTCAACTGAGCCACCTAGCCAGGCCCAAAAGCCATATTAACACTTTAAAGCATCACTAAGTAATTCAGGGCAAAAATGAACCAATTCAGACTTTTCCTATCTGACTACTACTTTGCCAGAATAGAGAATAGAGTGTGACTTCTAAAGACGAGGAGAACTGGACTAAATACGAGGTAGGACACCAGAAAAGAAAGGTGGGACATGTTTCTAAAACTGACATGCCTAGCGTTAACCTTGAAAAAATTGCCTCCTAGCCAGTGCATTACCCTCGAACTATCAAACAAATTTCACTGTTGCTGCAAGAATTCCATTCCCAGGTGAACTGTGGGGTCAGAATTGTTCTGTTTAAAGACATGGCCCAGGAAAGAGTGAGTGTTAGACAGTAAGCATCTATGGAAATCTTTTAAAAGTAGCAGTTCACATTGGAGCTGTTGGGGTACAGTTTTAAATGGAAATTTACTCTGGTGCCCAAAATTCTGCTGGAGATAGAAGCAACTTCTAGGAAAATATTACTAGTTGAAATGAGTGTCACGGGGCCGAGGAATCACCTGGAACCCCAGGGTGCAGAATGGCATGCTGGCGCCCCAGGAGTCTTCATGACACTTGGTGCGCGTGTTGGGCGGTTAGGAAGCCGGCGTCACTGTTGTAACGAGATCTTCTCCAGGCTCTGACCACCACTTAGCACACACCGCTTGTTTGGGAATGCTTTGTTTTTCTCTGCATCAGCAAAGAAAATCCCAAGACAGCCACCATAACAAGAACTGTTGGCAATAATACGTTGGGACACTCATTTTAAATCTTGGCCTTGAAATGAATCTATCAGTACGTGCTGAAACCTCGAAGTTTAATAACCAGACATACCTAGTATGTGTGACAGTTTATGCTCTGCACTTGGTAAATGTCAACTTGACCCTTTGTTGCGGGCACTGTTCTAGGCGTGGGGCATATAGCAGAGATAAAACACAAAATCCCTCCCCTGCTGGTTTCGATCCTGGCAAAACCTATGTCTCGTGATTAGTCATGAGATGAGCACTGCGGAGGAAAATGGGGAGGGGGGTTGCTGCATTTTCAGGGGGGTGGTCAGAGGCAGCCTCACTAAGCTGACAGTGGAACAAAGAAGGCCAGGGCCGAGCACCCAGGCAAAAAGTACCTGAGTGCAGGCAGAGGCCCTGAAACAGGTTTTTATGGTGTGTTCTAGAATCAACAAAAAAACCCAGTGTGGCTGACTTGGAGTCAGGTCCTCAGAGTATTAGAAAATGAACCAAAGGTCAAGGGCCACTTACTCATGACTGTATGCCATGTCAAGGACTTTGGCTTTTATTCTGAGGATTTTTGAGAGGAGTAGCATTTCAAAGGGATCCCTCACCAGTTGTTGTTTGGTGGCAGTCTTGTACTAGACTTAAGGAGCAGATTTTGGTGGGTGGGGAAATCTGCAGCTTGGTTAGACACCTTAGTAAAGATCAGGTTGGCAGTTGGATATTTAAGTCTGGCGCTCGGGAGATACAAGGTGGTAATATGTGAGCATTTAAAGCCACGAGCCTGGAAGAGATGACCAAAGGAGTAAGCAGAGAAAAGGGAACTGTGGCAGACCCCCAAGGGAGAAGCAGCGAAGGAGACAGGAGAAGCTGGTAAGGAAGAGGAAACGCCAGGAAAGTATCTAGCACTGGGCTAATACATAGTAGCTACCAGTCACTTGTGGCTATTTAAGTTATAATTGGAATTGTAAATCCAGTCACATTAGCCACATCTCAAGGCTCATTTCATGTGGCTAGTGGCTGCTGATGTGGGACGCATGGACGTAAAACAGTTCCACCTTCCCTAAAGTTCTGTTGGGTGGTACTGATCCAGAAGCCAGCAGAAGAAACCTCTCAAGGAGGAGGAATATGTCAAAAATTGCTAAGAAGTAATTTGAGGACTGAGACTTGAGCAATAGATTGAGTTATGTGTAAGTTACTGGAGACCACTTGACAAGAAAGCAGTTGGGGGGGAGGGCGGGGCAGCAAAAACCTGATAAAATTGTCTTCAGGATAAACTGGAGAAGAGGAATTGGAATCAGAAAATATAGACACCTCAGTTTAATAGAGCTAGGAGATAAATTTCACCTTTCCCTCTTTACCAAAAGAGTGCTTTTAACTATTAAATAGTCATAGACAAAATAGTAATCAAAACTTGGATAATAACCAAACTTGGATAATTCCTAAATAATCAAAAAACAAATTAACTCGGCAATTATTGCATTTGAAAATAATGCATTACTCCTACTGTAATCACTGTAATATTTATACTACCAAGGCAATAGCATCTTGAAAGGGATGAACTGAGCATTTATTTACCACACCTCTAGAATCTGGCCCTGGCTGGCGTGGCTCAGTGGATTGAGCACCAGACTCCGAAGCAAAGGGTCACTGGTTCGATTCCCAGCCAGGGCACATGCCTAAGTTATAGGCCAGGTCCCCAGTAGGGGGGGTGCAAGAGGCAACCACACATTGATGTTCCTGTCCCTCTCCTTCTCTTCCCCTCAAAAAATACATAAATAAAATCTTTTAAAAAATACTAGAATCTGAAGCATAAGGAATAGTTACTTCAACAAAAGGGAATTACTACTTTACAAGTCACAAATTCACAAACCTTGCATTACATCAAACATTTGTAAAACAAAAGGTAATGTAATTTTCTTAAATCATTTCCAAACTCTCACTGCTTCAAGACTAACCAAATAAAACAAGAAACTGCTCAGTGATTTTCTTCAAATTATCCTTTTTTAAAGAAGCAATGTAGTGGAATGATAGAGGTAGAGATCTGAAGCCAGACATCCTGGGTTCAAATCCAGGCTCTTCCACTTACTTGCAATGTGACCACCGCCAAGTTACTAATACCTATGTGCTTGTTTCCTCATTTTCCTCTTCTGTAAAATGGCACCAGTACCAACACATACCTGCCTCATAGGACTATTGTGAAGAATGAATGTAAATCATTCAAAGCAGTGCCTGCAGCATGCGTGCTACAGTGTCCCCTGACTTACAGTGGTTATGGCTCAAACCCATCACGAATTGGAAATATAAGCCGAGCCCCGGCTGGTGTGGCTCAGTGGCTTCCATGCCCGCGTGCGAACCAAAAGATCGCAGTTCAGCTTCCAGTCAGGGCACATGCCTGGATCCTAGAGTTGGGGATGTGCAAGAGGAAACCATGTTTCTCTCCTTCCCTTACCCTCTCTAAAAATAAATAAAAATCTTGTTAAAGAAAATGTAAGTCAAAAATGCATTTAACACACCTAACCTACTGAATCTCAGAGCTTAGCCTCGCCTACCTTAAACATGCTCAGCACACATCATCAGCCTACAGTTGGGAAAATCACCTTGCTGCCCGCTGCCCACATCACAAGACTTGTACGGCATAACGCTAGCCCAGGGAAAGGCAAAAACTCAAAGTTCACTTTATACTGATTATATTGTTTTCACACCATCATCAAATGGAAAAATCTTGTCAAACCATTAAGTCGGGGAGTATCTGTAATTAGTTAGTACTCAAAAGATGCCAGTGATTGGGCTATCTGACCCTCTGCTTGTTCTGAAGATTCCATGTACCGTAGCAGAAGCTGAGTCATTTCAGGAACTAGATCTATGGAGGTAGTAAAAGAAAGAAATGAGACTAATTAGAGAAAAATCTGACCTTGCTGCTTTTGAGTTGCAAATGTACCTGCTTTATCTTTCAAGTAAAAGATTGCTGTGGTTCCACTGTGTTCAAATCAGTCTTGTTGAAGTTTGAGGTTGCTAGAAACTTTTAGATTTTCAGTAACTCATACAAATTGAGAAAAGCCTTTCTCAGCCCTGACCAGTGGCTCAGTTGGTTAAGTGCTGGCCTGCAGACAGGAGGGTCACAGATTCAATTCCCAGTCAGGGCACATGCCTGGGTCGCAGGCAGTTGGGGGCCTACGAGAGGCAACTCCACATCCGATGTTTCTATCTATCTTTCTCCCTCCCTTCCCCTCTCTCTAAAAATAAACAAATAAAATCTTTAAAGAAAAAAAGGCATCAGATGCCTGGTTATACCTCTGGCTGTGCCGCCTACCAGCTGTGACCTTTGGCAAGTAACTTTCCTACCTCGGTGTTCTCCTTGTAAAACCTAGATAATTGTTAGCTCATAGGGTTGTTGCATTAAGTGGCTTAATTCGGGTAAAGTTCTTAGAACAGGGCCCAACACAGTAAGCACCCAAAAAAGTTGCTTATTAAAATCTGTCAGTGGGAAACATTTCCCTGGTATTAATGACATAACTGTATAAAAATATATCTTGATCTCACCCAGAAAAAAAAGAGAAACTCCTAAAATCTAGTATTTCCATTTTTAGTTATTTGTATTGGTACCAGACATGAGGTAGGAAGTACAAATGCACAGGAGGAAGTACAAGGATCACATCTTCATGCAGCTAACCTATCGCCTGAGGACCAGCCCTTAGGCTATAAAAGAGTATCTGGATGATGACTTGATAGCATCCTTTAGAGAGCTATCCCACAGCTGCCAGGCGCTGGACCAAGTATTTTCATTGCACACCTTGTTTCCATATTCTACGTGTAAGTTAGATTTCTCCACATTCAAATATTTAGACTCTTCCCAAGTTTGTTTTTTTAACTCAGTACCATTAATAATGGTAGTTAATTAATAATGCCAGTAGCATTACCAAAAGGAGGAACAAATTCTGCATATCAAGAGAGCAATCACCTCAATTTTATACCAATTTCTCACAAGCATAAATAGTTGGCTTACAAAAGGATGAACTGGTATTTTAGTTTGCAGAAATTTAAAGCAAGTGAAGTAATGGTATAAAATTTAAATTTTATGACCATGTGTGGACCTTCTTACGTGTTAAACACAATAGAAATGTTCGTATTCATTTTCCCCCCAAAAGAAAAAAATTCTGAACCATCACTATGTTTCACAGTAGAATAAAAATAACAGACACGATTTTACTTCCAAAATCTGAAGTCATCAACATGATTTTGTAGTACTGTATCTCAGGCTTTACCTAAAAATTCCTTATTATTCAGTTAAAGATGGCCCCCTAGTCACATTTTTTTCAAAAGCCTCTGCCCACCACAACTTCCTGAGATCTGTGGAAAAACTGCAGTCTTGTGACCAGGTTCCATATAGTGCTGGCAGTTTTGTAATCGAGAGGAAAAATCGGTGACCGATTTTATGTGTCAATCAGTTGTAGTCTGCTGATCTGATTAGAAGCCTTGACAAATGCCTGGTGGCGATTGCAAAGAACTGCCAAGCATATGGGGATGATACAGTAGCCCACCGTTTTGGGGTCAGCTCTTGTACAAGAATAGAGGAACAAAAACATCTGTAAGTAAGGTATCAGAAAAATAACTGTCCAAAACCAAAATGGTAGGGAGAGTAACCGAGCTTTCAAGGAGTGTGTCCACGTGGTCCCTTCAAGAGGCTCATCTGGGTGCTGTTGAATGTGTTCCAAGGCCAGTCTGTTGTAAGTCTCATTGATTTCAAACACGTAGTAAAATGCGGCTGCACTTGCTAACAGATACAACCCCACTCCAATCCATCCCATCCGCTGACGGAAATTCATCATTCTCCATGCTCTGTGCCTTCAAAGTTAAAAAAATAGAAGATACAGTTAGAGTCTAGTAACGCTGCAACGGCAACCATTCCAAATGTACTTCCTTTTTTTCTAATGAGTTCTGAAATACCCTACTGCCGCATTTACAGTTTAAGACAAAATTACATTTATTAAGACATGTAAACAACGTACAGGTTGTTTTATGTAATAGTTATGAGGAATTATAAAAAGTTTCAGTACATACTGACTCTGCCTTTACGTGAATCCCACAGAATAAATCACTACAATCTGGCTTACATAGGTCCAGTACGCCTTCCATTAACAGATGGGAATTAAAGTGGTTTCCTACGGAACATTTCACTTTTACAGTTCAAATGCTTTCTGACTAAATAGTATCGCTTCAGACGTGAACACTTGGTTCTACAAGTCAAAGCAATGTCGGGGCCTCCAAGTCAAGACAGTAACTCTTAAACACTTACAATGGTCCCGAGAATCTTCCTGTTCCCACGGCAAGCGTTAAAGAGTCACTCAGTTCTGAATAATCGGGTAGCTTTGGCATGTCAGAGAAAGCCACCATAAAAGAAATCCCTGGGGTCACCGGCTGGGAGAACGGTGAACGCGACCAGCCTGGAGCACAAGCTAATTGTGATTAAGCACGGCGTGACTGCGGCGGGTCACGCGGCGGATCGGCCCCAGTCGCTGCTCCGGGAGCCCCCTGCCTCTTGTCACCCTGCCCAGCCGGGAGATTCCCTAGCCGACCCCGCCCCCTGTCACGCTGCGGCACCCGCGGGCCGCGACCAGGGCTGCGCAGGCGGCGTCAGGCCCGGGCCTCTCCGCCTTGCAGCACCGGGATTCCAGTGCCGGGCAGCGGCCCCCGGCCGAGCCCGCAGAACTGGGCAGGCCCGGGATCTCACCTTCCTGTCCGGGTTGGCCCGCCCGCTCGCCGTCCCGGATGCTGCCACAGTCGGGGCTTCCGGCTCGGCCCGGAAGCACGCTCGCCCCGCCCCGAAGGGTCCGCCCCCCGTGACGTCACGCGTGTCAGACCCCCGCGGCACCGCCTTCTCGCGCGCTCCACTGGCAGCTCCAGGTGGGACGCGGGCTGCACCTGTAGCGTGTCTGGGGGTGGAGCGCCCGTCCAGGTGGGCTGCGGTCTGCGCCGGGCCGACTTTGGGCTCCTCGGCCTTGCCGCGGGTGCCTCGCTCGGGACTCTGATCACCCCATCGCCCCTCTGCGCGGAGAGAACCGCGCCAAAGAGGCGGTCCGCCAGCCCCTCTTCGTGCCTTTGCACAGCCCCCGGTAGCCCTCTCCTGTGCCCGTCCGAGTAGGGGAGTCACCGCCCTCCCGCGGCTCAGTGCTGGCGTCTGGGGAAGCATCGGGAGCTGGTCCTGGCGCCTCAGCCGCTGGCGGTGGACACAGCCACCGGCAGCTAGATAACGGTGGGGCGCCCGAGGCCGAGGAGGGGGTTAAGATGGCTGCTTGTCGCCGTGGAGACGACCTGGCGTCGCCAGCCGCTTAGGGTACCCGGGGCTTCCCAAGCCCTGGGCCCTTGACACCTTCAACTGACCCTACAGCTTTGTCCCCACAAGGACCTGGTACTTGGGACGTCGACGGGACTTTTCCGGGGTACTTCGAAGGAATGCGGTGGATTGTGGTGGATGCCCCCAACAAATTAGAATTTAAATATATTGTTTTGGGCACCATGACGCTGAGGCTCTCGGAAGACTGGTGTAGGGGGATGGATATGAACCCTCGGAAAGCGCTGTTGATTGCTGGCGTCCCCCAGACCTGTAGGGATGCTGTGCGGGCCAGTTTAGCTCCCTTAGGCGAGGACAGACTGGCCAGGTGGCCTTAACAGGGCTTACTGAAGAGACTAGTTTTGCTCTGGTCCTGAAGGAGACACCTGGAAAAGGGGGTGTCTGGGCAGTGTTCTTTAAGTTCCCTGACCCAGATCATGAATTTTTAAGCAGATTAACTGAATTTTTAGAAGAGGGCATGAGATTGGTTGAGTTGACCTGAGCTTTTGGGTATGGAAACGACCCTTTTGACCTAGACCAGGACATGACCCCAGAAATAAGGGCCCACGTGTTGGTGCAGGCATTAGATGAGGTTCTTCAGCCCGCCCTGCAGATACCTGAAATCCAAGCTGAGAGTAATCTCTGGCAGTGGTCCTCCAGAACCTGAAGAAAAATTTAAATGCTGGCTGTTTCATACTACTCAGATGATGATGTGGCAGGTGTCAGACACGGAGAAAAGAAGGCAATTGCCACAGAGACTTAGAGGCGCAGCATATGATCTCATTTGTGTCAAGTTAAACAATCCTTTAATTACAATCCCTGAATGCCTGCAGGCTCTTGAGCAGCTTTTGGGGGTTGTTGATAATCCTAGGGATGTGCAGGTCAAATAGCTGACAACTTACCATAAGGATGAAGAAAAATTGTGTCCACACTAAGGCTGGTAGAGAGAGGAGCAGTTGAGAGAACTCATGAATCAGGCCGCCTGGACCAAATCACTGCTGGAGCAGCCAGAGGGCTGGCTGGCCCCTGGTTTACTAGAGTTGCTGGTGCTGATAAGGGATGAGGATGCAGCTGAGAGCGAGGCCCTTCTAAAGGCAGGACTGGAGTGGCATTTCACCTGAATGTTAAGAACCCAGGAAGGGACAGTGACAATAAGCAGAGCATGGAGGTAGAGCAATCCATATACTTTAGTGATAGACATTAACCAAGTCCTACCTTGTGATGCTAAGCAGGTAACTCATGTTTGCACAGTTCTCAGTATAAATCCATTGTCACTTCTGTGTGGGTCATGGACTGGGAAGGCCGCAGTTCTGCACTGGCATGTATGTATTTAAATTCACGCCTATGGACTTTGTATCACACGGAATGGTGCAGGTGGTCTGTGCTGTGGACTTTGTATCACACGGAATTGAGCAGGTGGTCTGTGCTGTGGACTTTGTATCATGCAGAATTGAGCAGGTGGTCTGTCCCTGCACACTCAGTGCTCTGAGAGGCATGCAGGGCTAGGCGCCCCTGCTGATCCGATGGTGCGGAGACGTCGGCCAGGGTGGAAACAGGTACAAGTGCAGCCTGTCAAGTGTATCATGGTTTTTAGGGGTGTATTGCCCTCGATTTATCGGGAAGATTGGGAGCAGTGGTTAAGATATTTTCTGTGTGAACCAGAATTCTGTTTATTTCGTGCAGTCAAAACAAGAGGCAGAGCTATGCGCCCAGGTCAGCTTTGCAGCGGCCGTCTCTAACCGCAGATTCCTGGTGTCTGTCATCAGAACATTCAGTTCTGAGCATCGTTTTACTGGGTGGTGTAAGACTACAGGTATGGACTTAAAAATAAAGGAATGCTGATAAAATGAACTCTTTTATCCGTTTGGTTCATATCAAATTTCCAAAAGAGATTTCATTGGAACAAGGGTTCCAAACACTTGAATCGGAGAAGCACTGAGTTTACATAATCTGAGTCCCTAAGCGAGATTGCTGGAGGGCGCTGCTGAAGCCTGCGGAATGAGGAGAGGCAGTACCCTGATCCATGCCTGGGGAGGTGAAGACACTGGTGCCTCAGCGCATTGATTATAGGGGTCTCCCAGGATAAGTACAGGGGCTGGATGACACCCAGGCGGTCTATTCCCAACGTCCTCGCTCTTAGTCCCTTCTATGATGCCGTGTTAAGTTCTCACAGAAACCGCGAGAAACACCATCAGAGCTCCTGTTTTACAGATGAAGGCTTGAGGCTCAGGAAGCCTGAGCCAAGTGCAAGGGCACATGGTGTGACTCACAAGAGCTTTTCTCAAGGTGTTCTGACATGTGTATCTGGTGAACACGACATCCCTGTCAAAATGGCAGCTATGTTTACAAAGTCCTGTGAAGTAATAATCTATGTTGTTTAAAAGCTATGTTTCGGCATGAAAGACAAAACCCAAAAATACTATGACTAAGTTGTGTTGGAGTGATGGGATTATAAGGATGATTTAGGGTTTCTTTTTGTTTCCTAAATGTGTTTTTTTTTTAATATATATATTTAAAAGATTTTTATTTATTATTTAGAGAGAGGGGAAAGGAGGGAGAGAAACACCAAAGTGTGGTTGCTTCTCATGTGCCTTCTACTGGGGACATGGCCCACAACCCAGGCATGTGCCCTGCCTGGGAATCGAACCAGCAACCCCCTGGTTCACAGATCAGCACTCAATCCACTGAGCCACACCAGCCAGGGCCCTAAGTGTGCTTTAAAAAATAAATATGCAAAGGAAGTGCTCAAAAAGCAAAAGAGAGTTGGCATTTCAAAAGCACACAGGAACCAGCCTGGAAGAGCTCCCACTGGCAAAATCTACAGTTACCAACAAAATTGGATTATAATCCAAAATATAAATGTCTACAAGTTCATGCTGATAAAAAATAAATGAATAAATATGGGAGAAGAGTCAAATTTTACTCACAGGAGAATTTCAAATCATTTATGTGGATACTGCCCCCTTCGGAAGGTGGAGTTTATTCCCTTCCACCCTTTGATGTGGGCTGAATTTAAGAATAGTGTGTGGGCTTGGCACTGACAGCTGGGAACTGGAAGTCATGGAGGAAGACCTGCTGGTCACCCAGTGTACTTGACCCTTTGTGGGCCTTCAGGCAGTTCGGCCTTGGCAGGGTGCACAGGAGGGCCCAGCCGAGACCTTTTGCACGCCCTGGGGAGTGGAGGGGCTCCCTGTCCTGGGAGCTGCGGGGGAGCAAGTAGGTCACGCCAGTTGTTAGTCTGTGACTGGAGTGAAGCGGGTGTTGTTATGCCGGCCTGCGTCAAGAAAGAAAAAGAATTGCTGTGAGTAGGAATAGTGTATGGAAAGGGAAAGTAGCAGCTTTTCAATGGAGACACCCGGCAAAGGCCAGTGTGGCTAGGTGGCCAGGGTGAATTTAGCATCAGCGATCAGTCACGTGGACAGCATCTCCGTTGTACCATGTGATGACAAGGGCATCTCACCTCTGGTGTTCTCCCTCAAAACCCATAGCCCAGTCCCATCATGAGAAAAACACAGGCAAACCCAGACCGAGGGACGTCGTACAAAACACCTGACCAAGACTCCTGAAAACTCAGGACCGTGAAAAACGAGAAAAGACCGAGAAACCAGCGTGGGCCAGACGAAGGACAGAAGGTAACTAAATGTGATGTGGAATTCTGGAAGGGATTTTGGAGCACATTAGTGAAAAATTGGGATCTGAATAAGGTCTGTACTTTAGTTGATAGTAATATATCACCGTTGGTTTCTTGGAGGTGACAAATATACCATGGTAATCTAAGATGCTATGGGGCAGTTAAGTGAGTATACAACAGCTCTACTGTCTTTGTAACTTTCCTGTACGTCTAAAACTATTCTAAAATGAAACATCCATTGAGATACTTACATAGATACTCAGACACATACATACGCATGCCAGCCAGTGAAGGGAGTGAGTAGGGAGTACCTGGGGGTCCCCCGCTTTCCTAAACATGGTTCCTAATCTAATCACCACTAGGTGGCGGTAAGCCCTCAAGTTAGGCCCCAGCCAGGCCAAAGCAGGGGAAAAAAAGGATTATTTCTTCTGTAAGTGGTGTCATACCTGCCCCCCCTCAAAGACTGGAAAATTTTCTTAAGCCTTTATGTGGAAAAATATTTAAGTACTCGCTCAATGAAGGGCAGTGACTTCCTCTCTAGGTCCGTGACACTCCTAGAATCTTGTAATTAGCTTGTCAGAGAGGCCTGGCCTTGGCCAATGGACTGATCTGTCTATACAAGTGAGAACGTTCTTAGCAGTTCTGCTTCACTCCCTGCCAGAGCATTTCATAACACTGGGAACTACATGGTTTTAGAGATTAACTTCTGAAAGCCTGTTATTTCAAAGAGAATGACATTTAGGTCGAAATACTCTTCAGCCATCTTGGGTTTCCCACACGCCCTCCTGCCTCTGCTACCAGCAAGCCTAACTCTGCTTTTAGAGGTGTTTGTTTACTTTTTTCTCCTTTTTAAAAAAAAAGATTTTATTTATTTATTTGTAGAGAGGGGGAGAGGAGGGAGGAAGAGGGAGAGAAACATGGATATTCAAGAGAAATATCAGTCGGTTGCCTTTCGCACGTCCCCAACCCAGGGCGTGTGCGCTGACCTGACTCGAACCAGCACCTTTTGGTTTGCAGGCCGGCACCCAGCCCACTGAGCCACACCAGCCAGGGCTGAGGTGTTCATTTTCTTATGCACATGGGGATTACCGTATAAACTGGACCAGTTTATTAAACAATTTAATTCAATGTAAAGTAGGGTTTCGTAGTCACCACCCTGAGAGGTAAGCTGGGAGTCAGAGGGTGGTCTGAATTAATAGAATATCGCAGAGGAGCTAAGTGAGGCTCGGCGAAGGCGAGTGGCTTGCTCAAGGACACAGAGCCAAACTTGAACCCAAGTCAGAGCCTGCCTGTTGTTTGCTCTGTGACATGAAGTAAAGGCCCTTATTCCTCTTGGAGTTCAGCTTACTGATCTACAAAATCTATGGTACTTTTTAGCTTTAAAACTGTGTGACTCAAAAGATCTGTCTTTATTTGAATATCCTTAAGTTAAAAACTGACTCCGAGTTCTTAACATAACTAATATTTGTCACTTAGCATGTGTTCCCAAATAATATCAGGATCTCTTCTGATGAGTGTGCTTTCTAACTCCTTAACTAGATTCTGTTCCCCGTGACAGCAAGGTATATTCTATCCCTGTATAAGCCCAACCTGGTGTTCTACACTCGAAAGGTGATAGGTATTTCTTAACTAATTAGTAGTACTCTGGTGTGCCTTGTTATGTATAATAATAATCATGGCTATCATTCATTAAGCCCTTCCTATGTGTCAGGCATGTTGCTAAATGCTTTACCTGTATTACCTCATTTAATTTTAACTGCAAGCCTTGTGGGCATGTCACTATGCCTAATTTCAAGTAAGGAAACAGACCTTTGGACAGGGAGAGTGGCTTGCCCAGAGTCACACAGCTAGAAGCGACAAAGAGCTGTCTGGTCCCAGAGCCAGCACCGTAGTCTGTGCCCAACAGCCTCTGAGCAGACCGCTCGGAGGGTGGGTCTGAGGACGCGAATCAGTCAGTGCCGAGCCAGTGCCTGGCCGTTCCACCTGAAGCCCTATCTGTCGCCACTCCCTGCTGTCTCCCTCCAAAACAAATAACGCAGCCCAGACTGTGCTGCCCCCGCTGTCAGCCCCCACCGAGCAGCCGTGGCCCTCTTCCTCCTTGGGGTCTAAAGCCAGATTTGCTCACCCACTTTACCGAACTGTGAATTTCATGGGCAACCCAGTCCCCACCGGAAGTGAGGATTGTAACTCTCGATTAGCTGAAGGAGATCCTGTGCCCTGTCCAAATCTCTAGTTTGAAGCATGGGCAAATTACGCAGTTCTCTCCAGTGAAATATGAGCAGCTATTTTTGTTTGTTTGTTTGTTTGTGTGAGCATGGTTCTCCTGCTAGAACGCCTCAGTTCACATTCCGGCCTCACCATTTTCTACCTCTGTCCTCCCACAAGTCTATTAACCCTTCCTGGGCTTCAGTTACCTTCAGCCGAAAATGGGGATAATAATGGCACTTCCTAGTAGGGTCCTTGTGAAAACCAAATGAATAATGTCAAGTTCAGAGAACTACCTGCTGCCTACTAAGTACGCAACAAACAGCTGTTGTATTCGATCCCTGTTGCTGCACAGCAAATTACCACAAAGCCCTCAGTTCCTTTGAATCGAAAACCTGAGATCAACCGAACTGGGAGGCTCTGGCTGTCTGACAGACTGCAACAGGGGTGTCGGCCAGCGCTGTGGCCGCCCTTGGAGACCTTCCAAGCTCACGCACGCACGCGGCCTTGGCACCAGGCTGCCTCATGACAGGGAGCTGATTTCCACCAGAAACAAGCAATCCAAGAGAAAGTGAGAGAACACCCAAGCCGGAAGCCACAGTCTCTTCATAATCTTATCTCAAAGGTGACATCCCATTACTTCTGTCCTATTCTACTCATTAGAAGCAAGTCAATAAATCCAGCCCAAGAAAAGGAGATTACACCGGGGTGTGGATTCCAGGTGAGAATCTCTGGAGGCCATCTGGGAGGCTGCCCATGCCAGCCAGCTATTTTATATGTAGCTAAAACAAGTCTATAGTTTTGTTACTTCTACTTGATATTTAACTAATAAAATTCCTTTATTAGTCTTGGCTGGTGTGGCTCAGTGGATTGAGCGCTGGCCTACGAACAAAAGGGTCAATTCCCAGTCAGGGCACATGCCTGGGTTGCAGGCCAGGTCCCCAGTAGGGGGTTTGTGAGAGGCGACCACACATTAATGTTTCTCTCCCTCTCTTTCTCCCTCCCTTCCCCTCTGTCTTAAAATAAATAAAATCTTTTTTAAAAAAAAAAAAGTAAATAGGTTTTTTTACTTCCTCAATTAGATCCAGGTTAAAAGGAAAAAACTATGGCTATATGACTGTTACTACCCATTAACTATTACTCCCTAACTACCCCACAGCGTCGTGGTTTAAAACAGCAGTGGTCGTTTACTATCTCCCACGATGTCTCTGGGTCAGGAGTTCAGGCAAGGCTCAGTGGGGACGGCTTGTCTGTGACATGCTGCCCGGGGCCTCCACTAGAAGACTCGAAGGCAGCGGGACTAGAACCTC
Organism: Desmodus rotundus; assembly: GCF_022682495.2. Taxonomy (NCBI): domain Eukaryota; kingdom Metazoa; phylum Chordata; class Mammalia; order Chiroptera; family Phyllostomidae; genus Desmodus; species Desmodus rotundus. The sequence continues at coordinate 129,430,366 of NC_071393.1, read as the reverse complement.
TGGCAGCCTGGCCATGCACTTGGTTGCCAGCTGTGCTAGGGTCAGCCCAGGGCCTCGCTGGGGGCGTGCTGTCTGCCAGAACACAGCATTTTGTCTGCCAGGCCTTTCATGTGGCCTGGACTTCCTTGCAACACGGCAGCTGGGCTCCAAGAGCAAACATGCAGAGAGTCGGGCAGACGCTGGATCCTTTTTTCTGACCTAGCTCCAGAAGTCACATAGCATTGCCTCTGCTGCTCTCACCGCTCACCAGCTGGGCAGGCACAGCCTCGCTCACAGCCACCCCCTCCCCAAGGAAAGAGCCTTGGCCCCGAGGCAGTCCCCCGTGAGAAGAGTGTGTGGACTGGGACGCACGTGTACTTGAAAAAGGCAGCCTGTCTCAGTGGCTCATTTTCCTTTATGACCACTCACTCTTAGGGTATCAGTTCCAGCCTTTTCGTCTGTTGGATTTTACTTCGCTGATTTAGTTTTCTATTGTTTCCTCCCTGCCTGTTGCTCTTCCGTCCAGACAGATCCATCCCTTGGGTGAGGCCCCTGGGTGGCTGTCTGAGCCCCTCACCTGTGAAGAAGCCGTAGGGTCTGTCTCTTAGGGTGTTCCTGTCCCACTGATAGGTAGCCCCACGTCCAGGTTTCCTTTCTTCTGTTTGTTTTGTTCTCTCTTTCCTTTTTTGTCTTCACCTTTTTGTTTGTTTGTTCTCTCTTTCCTGTTGGAAACTTTTCGCAAGTGAGTCCAAGAAAACGTGTTGTGGATTCTCAAAATGTGGGAGGCTCCTTAGCTATCAATCATCATCTCTCTGTCTTTTTTTAATAGAGAGGGAAAGGGAGGCAGAGAGAGAAGAAGAGAAACATCAATGCAAACATCAGCCGATTGCCTCTTGCACACATGACCAGGGACTGAACGTGCAGCCCAGTCATGTGCCCTGACCAGGAATCGAACTGGCTTTGGTTTGTGAGACTATGCCCCACTCACTGAGCCACACTGGTCAGGGCTCAGTTCTCATCTTAACGCGCGGCATGAAATAACTGGTAGAACTCGAATTGTCATGGGGGGCTGGAGGCCTCACACAGGATGACAGAACAGCAGGTCACCCCTAATGGCAGTAGCTAAGGTCTTCTTTCTCACCTGGTTCGTTTTCTCTGGGGAATGACCCTTTCGTCTCCTGCCCCAGGGGGATGAGCCTGCCTACTGCCGTTTTAGGAGCCAGATGGGAGACAGGCCCTGGGTGGCTCTTGGAATACAGACTCTCCTTACTCGTCAGGATCCTCACCTGCACCCCACACTGTGCATCTCACATCCCTGAGTCAGGAGCATCTCTGGTTCAAGTTCAGCTTGTCCAGGGACTAAACCTGCTATCTACTGCCAAGGTGAGCAGCTGGGGCTGGGGTGGGGCTCCCGGGCATCCGTCCTACAGCCCCTTATATTTGACTTCCAGTCAAACTCCCCGCATGTCCCCTGGGGCCACTGTAACAAAGTACCACAAACATGGCAGCTTAAAACAATAAAAACTTATTCTCTCACAAGTCTGGGGGCCCGAAGCCCAAAACCAGTTTCGTTGATCCCAACTCAGAGTGTGGGCAGGGCCGCACGCCCCCGGGGGCTGTGAGGGGAAATCCCTTCCTCGCCTCCGCAGCTGTGGTGGCCGCTGGCATTCCATGGCTTGTGGTCTCATCAGCCCAGTCTTTAAAGCCACCACTTGTAGATCTCTTGCTGCCCCACTTTTCACATGGCCTTTTCCTCTGCTCCTGAGTCAAACCCCCTCTGCCTTCCTTCTCTAAGGGCATGTGATTACATTTCAGACCCCTCTGGATAATCCAGAACCATCTCTCCTTCTCAGGATTCTTAATCACATCTGCAAAGTCCCTTTTTCCAAGTCTGGTTGCACAGTTTCCAGGGATCAGCACCTGATACCTTTGGGGGCTTTGTGCAACCTTTTACACCTTCCCTCTGCAGTCCCAGGCCCTGGCCACGCCTGCTCTGTCTCCAGTGCTGGCACACTGTTTGGAAGCTCTGTGAAGGGTGCAGATTTGCTTTCAGTTGCCCCCGTCTCAAGGAATTTACAGCGTAGCTTCCTCTGCTCTCCTAGGGTCAGTACCAGTCCTTCCAATCTTCTCCCTGTTCCAAAAGTGTGTTGACATCTTGCAATGGTCTGAATGTTTATCTCCCCCCACCCAAAATTTATATATGTTGAAGTCCTGACCCCCAAAGCTGGTGGCATTAGGAGGTAGGGCCATTGGGAGACAATTACATCAGAAGGGTAAATCCCCTATGAGTGGGATGAGTGCCCTTGTGGAAGGGACCCCAGAGAGACCCCCAGCCCTGTCCACCACGTAGGGATATGGGAAGTTTTTACCCCAGAAGAGGTTCCTCGCCCAATCACACTGACACCCTGATCTTGGGCTTCCAGCCTCCGGAACAATGAGAAGTACCGTTCTGTTGTTTTACCCCGGCTGTGGCATTTTGCTGTGCTGCCCGAACAGACTAGGACACATCTCCCTTCGACAGTCGGCGCAGCCCCTTCTTCTTCTGGTAGGCTTCCATTTGCTTCCGCTCTTGACTGTCATTTTGGATGCGTTTCAGGTGGAAATGCAGATAAACATGTGTGTTTAACAGACAGTGTTTAACCAAATATCTCTCCATGGGTTTTAAATATTTTTACAAATAGTTTCATTGCTTCTTTCACTTATTACAATATTACACACTTGTTTTAAAAATAGTCCTGTACTAAGAGCAAGAAGACAGGCTGCTAGAAATCATACTGCTTACCTAAAGGCAATGGTCAAAATTCGAGTCTACCATTATAATATGTTTTTTAAATGTGTGGACATATCTTTTTTTCTTGTATTGATTCTAGAGAGAGGAGAAAGGAGGGAGAAGGAGAGGGAGTGAAACGTGGATGTTGCAGAGAAACGCTACACGTTGTCTCTTGCACATATCCCAGCCAAGAACCATACCTACAACCCAGTCGTGTGCACTGATAGGGAATTGAACTGGCGACCCTCTGGTTTGCAGGACAACACCCAACCAACTGAGCCACATGGGCCGGGGCACCCTTATAATATTTTTAAAGCACATCCCAAACATTATAGCATTTGTCTCTACATACTTCAGTACCTACCTCTTAAAAATAGCCCAGTTCTGCCCTAGCCAGGTAGCTCAGTTTGGTGGGGGGTGGGGGGGTGGTGGTGGACTGCCCCCTACCTGCCCTGGAACTGGGCCTCTGAAAGCCACACTCCAGATTCCTGGGCCAGCCCATCTAGAGAAAACCAGGGAGGAAGAGGGAAGGGACACCTTGCCCGCTGCTTGGTGCTCCTGTCCGTGTGTCTCAGCGACAGTGGTCAGCTCCGGCCTCCAGATTCCTTCAGCACCTGGAACACACTCTATTGTGCCCTCTCACACGGACCAGCAGCGATGTCTCTCCAGTGGGTTGGTGGGTGACTGGGGCATCTGCAGTGACTGTGCCAGGTTGGGGGCCTCCAGCTGCAAGACCTCCTCCCACCCTGGCTGCTGGGTGGCCAGGCGTGCCTTTCAGCCCTCAGGGGTCCTGGAGCAGTTCACAGAGGTGCCTACGCACTAAATAGTCACAGCAGGACAGAGCAGTCATGTGGAATCGTGGAATTGCTGAGTGCTGTCCCCGCTGGGCAGTCCCTGGTGAGTCCCTGACTCCGTTCTGGGTGCAGAGGACAGAGGTGTCTGTATTTAGAGTTTCTGGGCAGAAGCTGGGGAGGTTCCAGCACAGCCCAGGCCCCTCTGTCTCCCACGCAGTCCCCCCACCCCAATCCCTCCGCACAAAAGCCCTGCTCTTTGTTCTTCCTGGTGGACCCTATTGGCCCATCAAACTGGACATTAAGTCATTACCCATCAAACAACTGGTTTCTCTGGCTCCGAGGGCTGGAGAGACTCGTTCCCCATCTGCTAGGGGAAAGAGGAGGAAAACATTTGGGAATATTTGCACAGGGGTATGTGTTCACTTCCTGGTTTGGGTTGAATGCTTCCAAGGCAGAGAAAAAAGGGAGAAAAACAAAGCTGTTAAATTTCCATATTTAAAAAGCTTATACGCTGCCTCAGCTTTTAAACTAAAATAAACCAAAAACCACAAACAGAGAGTCCAGAATTTAAATTTCCACCTTTGGTCTAGTGATGGATGATATTTTACTGAAACTGAATCACTGGGAATCGCTGGTGTGTAGTTTAATAAGAGAAGGATGTAGTCTCAACATTTTTGTTTTGGGGGGAAGATAATGGACCATTATTTGAGCCACAGATATTATCATTGTTAATTTTTTATTTTGAATAATAAATTCCTCTTCAAGTACCTGTCCACTTTCTAATGAGCCAAATAATTTAATCATGCACCCCCAAAATATAATACAGAAAACATTTAAGTAGTATTTAGTGAACCTCCTTTATTGTTTATTTATACCACACTTCCTGCTAATACCTATTGTCTCCAGTTGGATGGGAAGGAGGCGGGAGACGCGAAGTCCATGATCTCACAGAACCGAACAGGTCCCTCGCCTTCCTCCTCTATTTGAACTCTGTGGGAGCACTTGCCTTGGATGAGACTGTGCACGGATTCGTCTGCCATGACCATGACCTTAATCCAAGTGGAAAAGCAGGTTTTAAAATTGTGAAACAGCACGTGTTTCTGGGGTGGTCATCCAGATCATCCAAAAATGAAAACACAACATTTAAAACTTAAGACAGAATTCATAGACCTTCATGAATCCGCCTACATATCCAACCCAAAAATCACCCCCCTGAGTTGTGTGGGGAGAGGATTAGAAAACAAAAAGAGATTACTCAGTGGCCACATGCACGGGGCTTGGAGGTATCCAAGCTCACCTGTAGAAACAGTGCGGGAAGACTCCAATAGATGGAGGGAAGGAGGGGTGAATTTCCAAGCACAAGTGTAGACACCTCCTCCAGGAAGCCTGATACAATCCTGGCCAGAGTGGGACTCCTGGAAGTTAACAACATAAGATTGCCTCTCCACAGTGCTTCCTTGAAACTTGAGATGCAAACTTCTCAAAAAAGGTTAAAAAATTAGTGCAGTGTGAAAACCAAAACAAAACAATGAACGATGCTTTCCTCTGGAAAGTAGGAAGGAGGCAGTCAGGGAACTCCCTTTGCACCCTAGTACACTTTGTGGACTGTTAACATAGGCATGTATAATTTATGTTAGAATTCATTCTGTTAAATGATGAAGAGGGCCTCAACTCCCTGAGGCCAACCCTGTGCAGAGCGAATGGCAGCTACGCGTCTTGGATTGTCTGGCTCAGCGTCAAAGTCTGTTCTTCTTTTGGTGAAGTGTTGTCTCCCCTGATTATGTGTCAGATTCATCACAGAGAATTCAGAAAGCACAGTCGAATGGGTAGGAACCGAAGAAATTCCCACTACTCAGACATAGTCACCATTAATTTTTTTTTTTAGAATTAGTTCACTTCTAATTTTTAGAATTAGTTGATCTGTCAAGATAAATGACATAGAATAAAACAGAATAGCCCTGACCAGTGTGGCTCAGTTGGTCGGGCATCGTCCCGCAAAGTGAAAGGTTTGATTCCCGGTCAGGGCACCTGCTGGGGTTGCAGGTTCAGACCCCAGGAGGGACGCTTACAAGAGGCAACCAGTTGATGTTTCTCTCTCACTTCAGTGTTTCTCTCCCTCTCTTTCTCCCTCCCTTCCCCTCTCTCTAAAAATAAAAAATAAAATAATCTTTGAAACAGAATAGCATCGGTACTTAATGTGTTTTTCACAGTAATGATGCAAAATTCCTAATTTCTGTGGGTCTTTGGCTATTTAATATCTTTTTACTTGTTTGAGGTTTTCAGGTGCAGCCCACATTCAGCATCACTCTGTATTAGTTCCAGATGCACAGGGCAGCGGTCAGAGCATCGCGCACTTGGACCATTAACTTTGGGATTTCTCTACATAAGTTTCCTTCGTGCAAGACAGTTGTAAGCACACTTTGAGTGAAATCCAGTAGTTCTTTTTTTCTTCAAGTGACATTAGTACATAAGCATTTCCCTGTCATTCAGGAAAGACCAGGTGAGCACTAACATTGGAAAATACCTTTTGAGGGGGACGTAGAAGAGGGTATAGGGGGTCAGTTATATTGTGAAGGCAGGAGACTTGACTTTGAGTGGTGAACACCCACTGCAATATACAGATGATGTGTCATATGGAGTTGTACACTTGAAACCTATATACGCTTAATAACCAAGGTCACTCAGGGAAATTTAATAAAATTTAAAAATAAATTGCAAAAACAATAATGTAACCTTTATGCCATTAACTTTTTTAACATAATATTTTGTATTCTATTTTATTGATTATGCTATTAAAGCTATCCTTATTTTCCCTCCTTTGCCCCCCTCCACCCAGGGCCCCCTACTCCCTCAGGCACTGCCCCCACCATAGTTCACGTCCGTGGGTCATGTGTATAAGTTCTGTGGCTACTCCATTTCCTATCTGTACCTTACATCCCCATGGCTATTCTGTAACTGCCTATTTGTACTTTTTAATCCCCTCACCTCTTCACCCCTTCGCCCACACCCCCCTCCCGCATGACAATCGTGAAAATACTCTCCGTATCCATGATTCTGTCTCTATTCTTGTTTGTTTAGTTTGTTTTGTAGATTCAACTGTTGATAGATATGTATTTATTGCCATTTTATTGTTCATAGTTTTGATCTTCTTTTTCTTAAATAAGTCCGTCTAACATTTCATATAATAATGGTTTGGTGATGATGAACTCCTTTAGTTTTTTCTCATCTGCAAAGCTCTTTATCTGCACTTTGATTCTAAATCATAGCTTTTCTGGGTAGAGCAATCTTGGCTGTAGGTCCGTGCTTTTCATGACTTGGAATATTTCTTGCCAGTCCCTTCGAGCTGCAGAGTTTCTTTGAGAAGTCAGCTGACAGTCTTACAGGGACTCCCCTGTAGGTAACTAACTGCTTTTCTCTTGCTGCTGTTAAGATTCTCTCTTTATCTTCAACCTTTGGCGTTTTAATTATGACGTGTCTTGGAGTGGACCGCTTTGCATCCATCTTGTGTGGGACTCTCTGTGCTTCCTGGACTTGCATGTATATCCCCTTCACCAAAGTAGGGAAGTTTTCTTTCATTATTTTTTCAAATAGATTTCTAATTTCTTGCTCTTTCTCTTCTCCTTCCAGCACCCCTATGATGTGAATGTTGGACTTCTTGAAGTTGTCCTGAGGCTGCTTATACTATCTTCATTTTTTTGGACTCTTCTTTCTTCTTCTTGTTCTGTGTGGTTGTTTTTTGCTTCCTTATGTTCCAAATCATTGATTTGATTCTTGGCTCCATTCACTCTACTGTTGTTTCCCTGTAAATTGTTCTTTATTTCAATTAGTGAATCCTTCATTTCTCACTGGATCTTTTTTATGCTTTTGAGGTCCTCACTAAGTTCCTTGAGCATCCTTATAACCAGTGTTTTGAACTCTGCATCTGATGGATTGCTTATCTCCATTATGTTTAGCTCTTTTTCTGGAGTTTAGATCTGTTCTTTCACTTGGACCATGTTTCTTTGTCTCCTTGTTTTGGCAGCCTCCCTGTGTTTGTTTCTGTGTAGTAGGTAGAGCTGCTATGACTCCCTGTCTTGGTAGTGTGGCCTAAGGTAGTAGATGTCCTGTAGGGTCCCGTGGCACAGCCTCCCTTATCACCCAAGCTGGGTACTCAAGGTGCATCCTTTGTGTGGGCTGAGTACACCCTCCTCTTGTAGTTGAGCCTTGGTTGCTGTTGGCAGGTCAATGGGAGGGATTTACCCAGGCCAGTCAGCTGCAAGGACTGGCTGTAGCCCCTGACCACCAACCTCCACCCTCAGTGGAGGATCAGCTGTGCAGGGGCAGGGTGGTGGTGCTCTGACCTGGTCTGTAGCTGTCCACTAGGTGTGCAGGCCCTGGAGTTTCCTGGGTGGTGCAGGCCAAGGTCAGCCCCAACCTCTGTTTTGCCTGGGGCCACCCTGCCTGATCTATAAAGCAATCTGAGATGGCTGCTACTTGTGCTGAGCTTGGAGATTCCCTGGCAAAGTCAAACTGTGAATCTTGGCTGGCTGCTGCTAGTGCTGGGCCTGGGGCTTACTGAGGCCAGCTGTTGCTTGTCTGAGAGGATTTAGGAAGTTGTGAGTCATGACCTAAGACCATCCATTCATATGGAAAAGTAGCTTGGGTGGGCCCATAAGCTGGGTGGGGCAGAGTCTCTGGGGATCTCCAAGGTGGGTCAAACAGTGTGAGCCTGATTGATGGAGTCTCTTATATGGCACCAGCTTGACGGCTCTGTCGGAGGAGGGCTTAGCAAAGAGACAAGGCCTATGCTCGCTTGATGCCAGACACTTCAGTTCCTCCCTTGATGCCACTGGTGCCTCTCAAGCTGCTACCCCGGTGCTGGAGCTCAGAGGCAGTGAGTCTGAGTAGGTGAGTCCATGTGTGGGTTCTTTTTTTTAAAAAAAAAATGTTTTAAATTATATTTTATTGATCATGCTATTAAAGTTGTCCTTATTTTTCCCCCTTTGCCCCCTTCCACTCAGGGTCCCCTACTCCCTCAGGCACTCCCCCCGCCATTGTTCATGTCCATGGGTCATGCGGAGTTCTTTGGCTCCTCCATTTCCTATACTGTACATCCTCATGGCTACTTTGTAACTGCCTATTTGTACTTCTTAATCCCCTCACCTTTTCACCCATTCTCCCCCTTCCCCCTCGCATCTGGCAACCTTCCAGTAACTAACTTCTTTTCTCTTGCTTTTAAGAGTCTCTCTTTATCTTTACCCTCTGGCCTTTTAATAATGATGTGTCTTGGAGTGGGCCTCTTTGCATCCATCATAATTGGGACTCTGTGCTTCCTGGATTTGCATGTCTATTTCCTTCCATGCGTGGGTCCCTTAAGGGGAACTGCTTGGGACTCCAGAAGTTTCTTCCACTGACTTAACCCCACTGGTGTTTGCAGCCAGAAGTTCTGGGGACTTACCCTCCTGGCATTGGAACCCTGGGCTGGGGGAGCCTGGTGTGGGGCTGGGACTCCTGGCTCCTGAGACAACCCCCCAGAATTTTTATCCACCACACGTGGGTGAGGGGCCAGTCTGTTCTGCAACTGTGCCCTCCTACCAGTCCGGATGGATTCTTTAATTCTATAGTTGCCAGACTTCCATTCAACTCGATTTCTGACGGTTCTGAGTGATGGTTGTTTTATATTTCAGTTGTAATTTTGATGTGGTTGTGCTGAGAGGCGAGCCATGTTTACTACCACCATTAACTTTTCAGAAGGAAGAGATACTGAATTTACAGTAAATGTAAACCCATTTTAATGACCTGGTTATCTTTTGGGGTGTGTTCCATGAATAAGCACCTCATTTAATTGGGAGAATAGATCTTTTTTAAATAACGAAAATATATTTTGGAGATTGTCTTTATCAATGCACTACTTACATTTTAAAATGTAGACCATCAGTCTCACAGGAAGTTGCGAACACAGCACAGAGCGTCCTGTCTGCTCTTACCCGGCTTCCCCTAATGGTGGCATCTGGTGTAACAAAGGACAATATCACAACCAGGAAACCGACATGGGGACAGTCTACAGACCTTATTGGGATTTCACCAGTTTTTTCATGCACTGGTATGTGTGACGACCTCAATTTTATCGGTAAAGGTAGAGAAACCTAAGGCTCGGATTGGTTTGGCGTTTACCCAAGCTGCACGCCTGGCGAAGCTGGCAAAGGAACCCAGGTCTGTCTGTCTTGAAGCCTGCACTTTTCACTCTCTCTCTCTGAGGGGTGGGAGGAGCAGCGGGACACAAAAGTAAGAAGTGATGACTGAAACGTGGAACAATTAAACTGCAACATTGTCGGAGGGTTGGTTTTAGTAACCAGGAGAGCCACACCTAGTTCTGACACTAACTGTGGGCAGTTGGGCCAACTGTTACATTTTTATCCGCTTCCCAGTCCTCCTCATAAAAGGGGGGTGACCCACACAGCCCCCGCAACCCCAGCCAAGGCTAATTGTAGTATAGATACGGTGCCCACAGAAAAGAAAGTTCATTTTATACACACACACATTATTTTAACCCCAACCTTTAGTAGCCCTCTGAAAAATGTTCCGGTTGGGAAAAGGAATAGAAACCTCTGGACCTGGAGTTGAGATTGAAGTTAATCAAGAATAGTGCAATTACATTTTATGTCCATTTGAATGTGGAAATCTGAAATTTCCTAAATAAGGTCTCATGTTATGCCCCATAATTGAAATAGAGAACCCCACCCAATAAAAAGTTAGTCAAAATCCCTCAGTGTCACATCGGGTGGGACTGAGGATTGTACACCGTTCATGATGTTGCCACAGGGTGGCGCCAGGGTCTCGGTTAAACGAAGACGCATCCTGAGCAACAGCTGGGACCACTGGTTGTTTAGTGGGGACGTTGGGACTTAGGAGTTCCAGCGGCCTTGGAAGCGCAGGGGCTGCAAAACGCGGCCATGCGATCTACTCACGCTGGTGGGAAGGTCAGCCACGATGGAGCGCTGGAAGGAAGCCGGTCGCTGGGATGGCGGTGATGTGAATTTCCCGGTGAGCCTTCAGCAGCGTGACAGAGATGGTGCAGCGTGACAGCTGCATGGTAGCGCCACACCACCGTGGTGGGTGCTGTGCTCTGAGAAGCGCAGCTCCAGCTTTAGAGTTTTTCTTCCGGGTAAATCATTCTTGAGTTAGCGAATTTTAAACGATACAAGCAAGTCTCCAGAAACGCCATCATCCTCATCGGGTGTGAGCGATGGGACTCTGATCCCTCCTCCATCAGCTCCGCTGGAAAGCAAGCCCTGCCCTCCCGGCCTGTCCCAGAAAACCAGTTCGCTCCAGGATACAAGAGAAGAAATGTACAGCTGCTTTTAAAATTATATTTTATTAATTATGCTATTACAGTTGTCCTGATTTTCCCCCTTTGCCCCCCGCTACCCAGCACCCCTACTCCCTCAGGCAGTCCCTCCCCACCCTTCATGTCATCGTTCATCATTCCTCGTTCATGGGTCATGCGTACAAGGAGACAGTTTTTTAACCTCCCTTTTGTGCTAGGTTGTGCTTATCGGCCTTCTCTCATTTAACCCCACAGCTCTACCATGTTCTGTTATTTAGCCATCCACTCCCACAGCTGATCTTTTATCAGTGTCTTTCACTTCCTTCAATGGATGAGGAAATTGAGCCACAGAGATTAAGTAATTTGCCCAAGACCCCATAGCTGGCAGTCTGTAGAGCTGGGATTTGAACCTGGGTCAGCTTGACACCAAAAGCTGCTTAGTTCCTGTGCACCAGGGAGCCCCTAAGCTCGGCTCCTGCTGTTGTTTTGGCCATCAAAAGTTTGGCAGGAGTAAGCAGATGTCTGTCTGTGATGAGGGTGGAGGGAAGGTATTTCTCAACGAGGTATCATCGCTCTTTCATAAACTACTTCAGTTTTTGGACTGGATGATTTTGAAGATTGTTTAGGTGGAAGCAGTCACACCTTCTCTGCAGACATAATGTCACCACCCGTGGTTCCCGCAGCCAAGGTGTGCCCGTTGGTGAATGCCTCCACTGGTAATGCACTTGTGAGATTTTATTTTGGCCAAGTCCACAGTCTTTTCATTCCATAGAGTCAAGGAGAGGTTGATGCAGCCAGGGAAGCCGGGGCAGAAAGGGCAGATGCCTCCCAGTTGTCTGGGAGATCGTAATGTCATTTCTTCACCCAATCTCCAAACAGCTAAAAGCATGAGATCCTGGGTAATTTGCCCATTGCCACATAAGAGGCCAGCACCTGCCGTGTAAAGTAGTGTCATTCTGAAAGTAGAGTGGCTGTGTTCTTGATTAAAATGAAAATAGAAATGCAATTCAATGTCCTACGTGTGATTTTAGAGGACATGCCTACCGTGTTTTCCTTTTCAAAATGTTTTCATATCTGTTACCTTCCTTTCTCTGCACACAACCTCCCTGTCCTGAACAAATGTCTATTATAGCACTTAATGTTAATGTTTAGTGTGTGTCTGTCTCTCCCGCTGGTTTATGACTTTCTTCAGGGAGGAGACCCTGCCACATTTGAAGCATCTATAAAGCCCTAGCACTTAACAAGGTATTGGCCAGGGCTTGTTTCCTTGCGAAAGATAGAAATCCACTAGATGCAGTTTAAGTGAAAGGGGGCTTTGTTTCAAGGAGCCCCAGGGCAGGTGTGCATCTATGTCTTGGAGGAACAGAAGTCAAGTTCTCTCCTGGATCCACATCTCTTGCATCTGTCCCATCAACACCTTCTTTCTGCAGAGTGTCTTCCACTGCTCCCTGGTCTTCTAGGCTGAAACCCTGGCTGTCAGCATCTCCTAACAGACGTGCAACTTGTCCAGCCCTGTGCTGAAAGCTTTATCATGCTCTTGGTCCCAATCCCCCCCAGTCTCCAGGGATCAAGACTCTGATTGGTCCAGCCTCAGTGAGGTGTTCACCTCTAGTCCAATCAATTGTGGCCAGAGGGGTGTGCTCCAATGGTAGATAGAAGTTGTTTCTATGGCAACTGCAAGGTGCTGGCTGGAAAGAAGTCCCAGTTCTCTGAGAAAAGGGGGAAGGGGTGGGGCAATCAATGCAATTGGGGCTGTGTCCTTGTATACACTTGGTGCTCCATAAATGCTTACTGATCTGCCTTTCTCTAAATGCTGCAGGGTGCTGGTCTTATAGTTCCCCAAACACACTCCCATCTACTGTCTTCTCTTCCTGGGGGCTCTTCCCCACCTGCTTGCCCTCGGCCCGGCTAACTCCTGCTCCTTCTTCAGGTCTTCACTTGGATTCACCACCTTTTCAGATGGCCTTTCCTGACCACCTTCCAGAATGTGCTGCTGTGTTTCTTCGAAACAGTCACCACCGGGCAGTTATTCCTTTCATTCTTGTCTTCTTCCCCAAATACTGTAAGTTCTCATGTTCCCAAAGTCTCTATAAGCCATGGGGACAACTGGGGGACCGTCGGGGAGTTTATCCCCCTTAGGCAAACCTTTCAGCATTGGGAGATGTGACAAGTGGATCGTTTCTCACCCTTTTCCCTCCTCGGACCGTCCTGAGATGGACTCAAGTGGCTTTTGTGAGGAGGGCCCTGCCAGGTGGAGCATCCTCGTGGTGGCAGTGGCTCCTCCCCCTCCCCTTCCCTGTCTCCCATTTCTGCCCTTGGGGGTCACACCCCCTTGTAAAGTAGTAGCAAATAGGCCTTCGTCCCAGGCCCGCCTTTCTGGAGGACCCCAGCTAAGTGAGCAACAAGCTGGCATACATAAAAATGAAGTGTATGGGCTTTTGTGGAATCACAGTGTTTAAACAATGTCAGAAACCCCACCTGCCTCCAACTCCAGGCTCTGCTTTCCTCCACTCTGCCTTCATTCTCATTCAGGCTTTCCCTGAATGGAGGCAAGCTGCCCCTAGGAGCTCCAGAATGCCTCTTTCTGGGTGGTTTCAGCCGAAGTCCAGCTGTAGTGTGTGGGTTCTTGACTTCGTGCAGGAAAATTTCACAACACGAGTCCAGGTGACTATGAAGATACATTTATTAAAGCTGGGGACAGTGAAACAAGGAAGGGCTGAGCATGGAAGAAGCAACAGGGAGCCTGGGCTGGGCTGCCTTAGCTCCCTGGGAAGGCGGAGAAAAGGGGGCCTTGGGGACAGGTTCAGGGGATCTGCCTGGGACCAGCTGCCAGCTGCGCATTGCCTTAGAGTCTAGGAGACACGTGCCTGTGGAGAAAGAAGTGGGGTGGGTGTGGGGAGAAGAAAGGAAAGGGAATGCTCCGGCTGCTCCCCAGAGGGAGAGCACTTGCCCAGGGTCCTTTGTCTGGAAACTTTTATCTCTCTTGCTGAGGGGAATCTTAGAGGAGGCCTAGGGGGTGGGGGGGCACGGATCTCAGTAGAATACTCATCAGTTGCCCAGGTGTGCCCTCTCAGGGTCTGCTCTGATTGGTCAGCGCCAGGGCAGGGGGTCATTGCAGTCACTGCAGTTGGTCCTGGCGTCACCCACCTGGTTTTGCTGCTGTTCTGGGCCTGGAGCCGAAATACAACTGAGGCCTAGAGGTGGTCTCCAGGGAGGAAAGGCCAGGGGAGAGGAGGTTGCCTTGGGGGTGAGGTCCTTGTTTTCCCCGGTTTTGCGCCCCCACCGGGCGCTCAGGCCTTCCAGCCGCCCTGGTGACCCTCTGCCCCGGCTGTAAATTGCTCGGCCACTGTGTTCAGCTCTCTGTCTCAGTTTTCCTATTCCACTAGCCAAGGAATTTTCCTAGCTTCTCCCTGCCCTGTCTCAACAAAACTAACAGAATCCTCAGCCCTTCTTCCACCTGGCCCATCTGTACGGCCATATGCTGTCCCCTCCCAGCCAGCTCAAGCTCTGGCCACACCAAGCTCCCGTTCCCCACTCATGTCCCGCACTTTCTGGTCTGCGGCTTTGCACGTGACACTGCTAGAATGAGCGGCTTTGTTCGCCTTTCCGTCTCTGCTGGGCAAATTCATCTTTTGAGATCCACTTTGAATATCACCTGTGCTAGTCATCTCTGGCTGTGTAACAAATGACCCCCCAAACGTTGTGGTTTAAATCAGCATATATTAATTATCACCCACGTTCGTGAGGGTCAGCGATCTGCCTGTGGCCTCGACAGGTGGTTCTGACTCAGGGTCTCTCAGGAGGTTGGAGCTACTGGCAGGCCTGCAGTCTGTCTCGTCTGAGGGCTTGACTAGGGCTGGAGGGTCCGTTTTCAAGCTCACGTACATGGCTGTTGGCAGAAGCCTTCAGTTCCCTGCCATGTGGGACTTTTCATCGGGCTGCTCGTGACATGGCAGCTAGCTTCCTCCAGAGTGTGGAGTTCAAGAGAACAAACCACCACCACCACCCACCACTACTACCACCATTAAAAAGAGAAGAAAACAGAGAGAGAGGGAATGAGTATACTCAAGATGGAAGCTGCAGTTTTTTATACCCTAATCTCAGAACTTTCGTATCATCACTTTTTTATTATCCACACAAACCAACCCTGGTGCACTGTGGGAGGGACTACACGGGGGTGTGAGTGCCAGCAGGTAAGGATCACTGGGGCCACCTTGGAGGTTGTGGCCACATGTCCCCGAGGCAGTTCTCAGCAGATCGGTACTCTGTACACACTTCTTGCAAAGCTTTTTCCATTTTGCATTACGGATGCTTTGTCTCAATCCCAGATTACAAACTCTTTGAGGGCAGTGACTGAATCTTATTCTTCTTTTCCTTTGGTTTTAGCCCTGCGTGGTGTCTAATACAGATACTATATTCCGTAAATGTCAAAGTAAGACTTGGGGTGGTGAACACACAATGCAATATACAGATGATGTACTGTAGAATTGTACACCTGAAACCTATACAATGGTATTAACCAATGTCACCCCAATCAATTCAGTAAAAAAGAAAAAGTACTGAGTGCATGATTGAATGAATAAATACTTGAATGAATTAACAACTGATTCAGTGGGTCCGTGGATAGTTCAAAAGACAAGAAAAGATAACATGGACAATTCCGTGATTAATTTCCCTGATTTTCTGCTGGTTAAGATACCTAAGGAGTTGGTTGCTCAGACCTTGCTTCCTTTTTCTCTGGCTACTTCTCCTTCCCCACCACCCTGTGGTTACAGCATCAGGGAACTCGGTTGCTATCTTGGTATAACGAAATCCTATTCCCTTGTCACAGTTGATTGGACCAGGGCTAGGCACCTGACCCGAGCTGGACCAATGGGCTTCTTCTCCAGGGAGTTGGAAATTGGAACTAAGAGAGGCCAAGCTCCAGTCTGGCTGCTTTCTTGTCAAGAGAGAGATGAGCGACTGGAAGCTGTTGCCAATAGTAATTCTTTGCTCCACAGCCTGGAGAGCAGAGGAAGTCAGTCTGCCACAATAGAGGGGAAAAAAGCAGAGGAATGAATGAAGAGGGAGAGGAAGGACAGGTTGCAAAAGCATGGTCCCGGAGCCAGCTGCACCTCCAGCTGGGTCCCCATGAAGTACCTTTATGCTGTTATGACAACTGGGGTTTATGCAACAGTGTGTGGGAGCTGGCTCACCCTGGTTCATGAAAACCAATGATACATATTTCGTCAACGACATCACATTAGTAGCTTGAAATAGGCCAAGGTGGCAGTATTTACACCACAGAAACTGGGCAGAGCTGCAAACCAGGGACCCCCACTGAGAGCTGGTTATTAAACATTTGCGAGACTGAAACATCTGCTGGGCAAATGCCTACTCCACAGCCCAGGACCTCCCTTGTGAGAAGCCTCTGCTGGTGTTTGCGGGAAGCTAGTTTTCTGTGTACTCAATGGTGCCTAGGAGACCCCATGTGACAATCCAGAACTCTGAGGGTTACGGGACATAAGTCAAGGGTGAAACAGACACCCCAACTAGACACTAACTGCCGGTTGCCCCTGGGTGAAGTCCGTGCTGGCTGGCTGTCCCTCCTCGCATCTCCAGGCTCCTTCCTGGCGGCTCCTCCCCTCAACTCTCCTCCCACACCCTCCCCACACCCTGACCTCCTCAACCTCCAGCCCAGAGGCTCCATCTACCTTACTGAGTTGTCAGTCAGCTGAGAATCCGATAAAGATCAGGACCTTCCCGAGAGGAGCCACACCCAGACACAGAAACACTCATGTGAGATTCGTGGACCGAGTGCCTTCTTTTCTCTGAAGACTTTCTGGCTCCCACACCCTGTGCGCCCCTGCTTTACCCTAAACATACTCTATCTCAGTACCTTCAGCACTTGCAAATGGAGTCTTTTTTTCTTTCAAGACTGCAGCACCCGGTATTCCCAGGCGGCCTCCCATCCAAGTACTAACCAGGCCCGACACCACTTAGCTTCTGAGACCAGACGGGATAGGGCGCGTTCAGGGCGGTAGGGCCATAGACTATTTTTGAGTCTTTTGCTCCACTGGGAGCTTCTCTGGGGAAGCACCTAGTCTGGTCTTATTCCTGACTGCATGGGTGACAGAGAAGTGACTGGGACACCCAGGTTCTAATCGTGAGATCAGGGTGTAGCTACAGACACCGCCTCTGTCTAAGCACAAGGAGCGTCACTGAGGATGACATCAACACTGCTGAAGGGAGAAGCTGCCACCCCAGGACGGGCCACGACACAGGGAGAGAGTGCAGCGTGGGGCTCACGGGTATGCCCCCAGCACAAGAGACGAGCGGTGGCTAGCAGAGGGGTAAGCGCCTCAGGTGTGAAGCCACGGGCAGAAGCGGCACTTCGGGGTCCCCGGAATCTAGGTTCAGAGTCTAGCTCTGTCCCTGATGGCTTGTGACCGGTAGCAAGTCACTTGGCTTCTCTGAGGCTTAGTTTTCACACCTGTCAAAACCGATTTATTGAGTCACTGTGAAGGTTCAAAGAGATAAAAGAATAAAAAAAGAAAAGAAAGAAAGCTTAAAAGAGACAGTGCCGGGACAAAGGAGATGGTCGATAAAAGTTCATTTCCCCCTTTGCTGAGTTCATGGCATGCTGGGCACACACATCAGAACTCAACTCTGTTCAACCAAAGCAAAACAAGCAGCTTATTTCTAAGAGTGGCAGAGACTGCTTACTGTCCCCCGGTTTCCATTAGTCTCTTTCTTACACAGTAAAATAATTTTTAGCTAGGTGCATCATTGCTCAGCTAATACTACATTTTTCTCCCCAGCCTCCCTTGCAGATTGGCGCAGCCTGGTGACTATGTTCTAGAGGGTGGGGATGTGATCAGAAGTGATATGTACAACTTCTAGGTCATGTCCTAAGAGGAAGGCACATACTCACCCCTTCCTTCTTTTCTCCTGTCCTGGCTGGAACAGTGATGTGCAGGTAGGAGGTGGAGCAGCCATATTGGTCCATGAGGTAAAGACTATTGATGCTGTAGAGAAATAAGAGAGAAAGTCTGGGTCACTAATGACTTAGCAGAGGAGAGGCACCACACCAGCCTAAAAGCTTAGACTTTGAAGTGCAAGAGAATTAAACTTACATTTGTTTAGTCACTGTCAACATTTGGGTTTCCTTGTGGCAGCCACAGCTGTACTCTAATGCTCAAGGCTACAGACTGAATGTCTGTGTCCCCCTAAAATTCCTGCGTTCGCTCCTAACTCCAACAGATGGCAGTGGAGGTGGGGCCTTTGGGAGGTGATTAGGTCATGAGTGTTCACAAATGGGATTGGTGCCCTGACAAATGAGACCCAAGAGAGCCCCCTTGCCCCCTCCACCGTGTGACGACACTGTGAGGGCATGGCAGGGGGGCACTTGCCAGGAACAGAATTGGCTGGCACCTTCCTCTTATACTTCCCAACCTCCAGAACTGTGAGAATATATTTCTGTTGCTCATAAGACACCCATTCTATGGTGTTTTTGTTATAATACCAAACAGACTAAGACACTCAGTAAACCAGTAAGGAGTTCATAGCATCCAAAAAAGAGCCAGACAAATGTTTACATTGTTTTGGCCTTGTCAATCCAGAGCTCATTCAGTTGGCTCTTGTGTTGCTTTGATATATGTGCATCATTTTGCTTTGTTTTTAATTTTTTTAAATTGATTTTAGAGAGAAAGAGAGGATGGGGGAGAGAGAGAGGAGCGAGAGAGAAACATCGATTTGTTGTCCCACCTCATGCACTCATTGGTTGATATGTGTATGTGCCCCAACCAGGCATCAAACCTGCAACCTTGGCGTATAGGGATGATGCTTTAACTAACCAAGCTACCCGGCCAGAGCCATCATTTTGTTTTTTGATTATTTCCTTACATTTGTCACAAATGTCCCAGGCTCATCTGGCCATTTCCGTGGCCCCGCCTTGGAATCAGCCATTTTGAGGATGAGTTTTAGTTTTTTTAGTGGAGAAAGCTAATTAGAAACCACAATCTATGTGCTAAGTGTGCTTACTGAGCTGCCACTGCTTCTAGGCTTCCCAGCAGACAGAACCGGGAAATACGTGTGTGTGTACATGCATGTGTGAGTTTGTGTGTATAGATACGCTACACACGTGATACCAACTTCTGTATCTCTATACATCTGAAACCAGTAGTTTATTCCAGCACCTCTAATTCCATTCAACACACAGGCTTTACTCCAGTTGTTCCCCGTCTGCGTAGGAAGTTACTCCCTCCTCTGACAGTGGGAAGCCACATCCCGTTGTCCTCACTGTCTCCACGCTTGTTCAGGTCCCTCCTTGAGGCGGGCCCTGCCCTGTCCTCAGCCTGACCAAGGGAAGCGGGAGACCAGAGGCACATTTTAAGATGATATCCACCCCTTTACTTTGCCCTGTGCACCACACAGCCCCTCCTTACAATTTGGCTTTACATTTATCTTGCTTACAAGAGCCAGACAAACTGATCTCCTAGAAAAGATACCTCCTCCTCATCCTCGGGCCACAGGGAAGCTGGGATGGATTTGCCTTCTGCTTGAGGAGAAGAGGGGCTGGACTGCAGGACACCTTCGAAAGAGGACGCTGGAGGAACAGTCGTGGGTGCTTGTTCAGCACCAGCTCTGGGGGGGAGGGGTCCTGTCTTTACTGTGGAGCCCGACCTTGGGTAGCCGCTCTTCAGGAGCGTCAGCTCACCCCCTTCCCGTCCTCTGGTCCATCCTCAAGTACAACTGAACTGCAGCAACGAAAGCGGCCTCTGTGCCGGACGCTGTGCTGGAGGCTCTGCATGTGTTGTCTCTGGTTAGTCTTCACGGCCAGGTTAGCAAGGCAGCATTATGGGCCCCATTTCACAGATGAGGAAACGGAAGCTTAGAGAAGTGACCAAACCTGCCTGGGGTCACATGACAAGCACGAGGCCAGATCTTTGACCCTGGTAGACCAGCTACACAGTCCTGCTTCGAGCCCTTGACCACCCTTGTTAGTGTTCTCTTGACCTTCACCTGTCAGTCTGAGGCTGCCACCCGTGTTCTGGCTAGTTCTGGCTTTGTCCGGGAGCTCATCTGGGCTCCCAACAGATGTCAGTGACAAGCTTTTAAAAAAATTACTATTTTGTGATATTTAACACATACAGAAGAAAATATGTAACATACATGTGCAAGTTACAATGTATTGGGTTGGCCAAGAAGTCCATTTGTTTTTTTTACTGTAAAATAAAAGGCACATTTTTCATTTTCACCAATAACTTGATGGATTTGGATATTTTCTCCCCCCCCTTTTATTTTTTAAATTTTAATTTTATATTGTTATTCAATTACAGTTGTGTGCCTTTTCTCCCCGGATTTGGATATTTTCAGTATGTTGCTATCTCCTGCTATTGGCTTCTAGTAGGTAGAGGCCAGGGATTGCTGCTAAACTTCTTCCAATGCATAAGACAGCCCACAGCAAAGAATTATTTGGCCAAAATGTTAGTAGCACCAAGGAACTTCTCTAACCACTTTTGACTCATTCGATCAGTCACAGCACCTTCTCCATACACTGCACAAATCTTTCTCTGCATTTCAATTGAATTTTGCCCTTTCTTGAAATAATAAGGCATAATACGCCAAAAGTGTTGCATATCCTCTTCCATCTTCAATATTAAAATGGCTGCACAAGAATTGGCCAATTTTGAAAAGTTATTTTAATGCAAGCTGACATGACAGCTGTCACAATACAATCTACCAAAATTGCTTTGAATGATGTTGAAGACAACTAAGGGCTACTAGAGCCATTTTATGGAAAAAACTAAACAAACTTTTTGGCCAATGCAATATAATAAATAATAAAACAGTGCCCCTACCTCTCAATTTTAAAATACACTAACACATTTTTAAAATTAGGCTTAATCTTTTACACTTTTAGAGATTTGTTGTGTTTTCAAAATGCAGACCTTTCCCAATCTCACCTTCTCACTGGAAACCTGAACATCCCCGGCGGGTTAGCCGGCTGTCTCCATCTGTCATCCTTTCTCTGAGGGCCGAGGCCTTGGCCGCTCTGCGCAGTTTTATTGTTTTTTAATCACACTTCCATCAGCAAGCCTGTGGGTTTCACCCTCGACGTGCATCTCACATCTGGTCTCCTGATTGCCCCTCTGCTCCTCTGAGCCACGGCCTGGGAGGGATGACTGCAGCAACTTCCCAGCTCCTCTCCATGAGGAAGCCACGGTGAGCTTTAAAAGGTGGGGGGGGGGGGGGGCGCGGCGTGAGAGGGTCAGACTACCAGATTATGTTCCTCCCCTTCGTGGTCCTGGCCTCAGGGATGGCTCATCCTGCTGCCTCAGCCTGAATCCTCACCTCTGACCAGGGGGCAGGGCCAGAGTCTGTGGTCTTTGCCACGGCAGACAGGGCCCCAGTGGGCTGCTTTCCCTGGGTCTCCCTCCGTACTCCGATGCCCCCACACTCCAGCTCATTCTGCCTGGAACACTCTCCCCGATATGCTCTGGCTCCCCCCTCCCTCCTCCCTCTTATGGGGTCTCTGGGCATCAGCATGTTTGCTCAAGTGCCCCTTGTATAACATTTTACAGGCATGAAATAAACTCACAGATAATAAAACCTACCTAAGTTCCTACTTTTAAAAAACCAATAGGATGCTCTAAATTTAGAAGAGAAATAAAGAGGAAATTAATGGTAAGTAATTTAGTATGTATCTTCACATACAAATGTTCTGGCAGCTGTCTGCATTTATACCTGCAGTGAGACAGGAGCGAAGACGGGGTGCGTGGACTCAAATTCCACTACTGTGTGATTTCCTAAAACAGGAAGCAGCTCTCGGTGGAATCCCACACCAAGCAAAGTATAACTTTCTGTGTGCATAGCTCTCGAGTTCCTGCAAATGCAGTGAGTGACAAGAGATAAATCTGTGTACCAAATACCTTGTGTTTGATTATCAAACACAGTTAGGTTTCAAGCTCACAGAATTAGAGCGGGTTTTTCACCTACACGCATGTCCGCTGGGGAGTTTCAGACTCGCACGAAGGGCGCCAGTCTCCAGCCCGTCATCCCCGTCATCCGTCTTGTGCATGGCAGGATGTCTGGGGTCCCTGACACGGGCCAGCTGAACGCTCGGTGTGCCCCCCAATCAATGTGATAACCAGAAAAAGCCCCCGGAAATTTCAAAAATGTCCTCTAGGTGGCGCTACCATCCAGGGCGAGAACTCGAGCAGGGCCCTCGGCTTAGTTTCCTTCTTAGCACCCAGCACTTCCAGATACCGTAGTGTGTACGTTTTTTGTTGTGTGTGGCTTGTGTTCCGACTGAATGTGAGCCGCAGGAGGGCAGGGCTTCGTTCCTTCCACGATGCAGCCTCAATGCCCAGAAAGGTCGGGCCAGAGTGAGCGAGCGCATGAATGAGCGGTGCCCAGGACCGGCCTGCTTTACAGCCCTGGAACACGGCAGGCATGACAGGGCGTGCAGTCATCGCGGAGAGGATGCAAGGTTGGGAAGCCGAAGCCGACTCACATCCAGCTCCCAGCTTTATACAGCTTTGATGTTTTTGACCAGGGTGACCCACACGGTCCGTTTTGTTTTGTTTTTTCTTCTGCTCAAATCACATGTTCAGCCGCCCTTACAGTAACAGCAGGTAGTGGCGTTCATTAAGTGCCGTGAGCCCAGCATTGGGAGGAGGGGTGGTTTAGGATCTTCTGATCCTCTGGCAAATCCCTTGAGTGAAGTGCTGTCATAAACCCCATTCTACAGATGAGGAAACTGAGGCTCAGGAGAGAGGCTAAGACACAGTCTTGGTGCCACACACGCACCAAGTATGCGGTCGGGGTTTTGAACACCAGGCACTCACTGTGCACACGCAGAGCCACTGGCCTATACGGCCCTCTTGATATCCTCTGGAGCCCTGGACCTGAGTTCACAGCATCGTCCGGCCACCAACTTGCAGTGACATTGAGCAGACCACTTAGCCTCTGCCTCCTTATCTATGACGTGAAGGATTAGAACTAGCCAAAAAAGCTCATTTGACCAGAGGCCACATAAAGATACATATTGCTATCTACTTCAAGAGAAGAGATTCGACTCTGCCTTGAAGCAGCCAGGTGGGACCAGGGGGCCTGGAGCGGGCTCAGAGAGGAGGGCCCCCCACTGGAAGGCAGGGCCATTCTGGCCCTGAGATAGAAGACCTGCAGGGGGTGAGGGTGGGATGGCTATTTGCTCCTCTCAAGGGCCATCAGAGGAAAGAAGAATTTTCCTGGGTTTCCATGTGCCTGAGATTCCTGGTGCCCCTGCCCCAGGGTGAGGTCCAGGAAGGAGGTCAGAGGGGAGGGCTCCTCAGGGTGACCTCAGTCTTAAGTTAGATTCCACCCTGAGGGAGTGGGAGGTTGGGTGCACAAGAGACAGAACTTTCTGGAAGTCAGGGTGTGGATACAAGAGGGGGGGCCCTGGATCACCCCGGATGAGCAGGGGCCAGTCAGTACAAGTTGCCCATTGAGCTCCCAGCAGGTCTTGAGTCAGTCCTTCCCCACCAAGATGCTGGGGAGATGGTCTGGGAGGCCACTTTCAGCTTGACCCACCCCCACCCCTGGCCCCCAACTGTCCACTTCTTGTTTTTTTAATTGATTTGAGAGAGGGAGGGAGATAGAAACACCAGTTTGTTGTTTTACTTATTTTTGCATTCATTGGTTGCTTCACATATGTGTCTTGATAAGGGATACAACCTGCAACCTTGGCATATTAGGAAGACGCTGTAACTAACTGACCTACCCAGCCAGGGTAACTGCTTCTTAAGGCTAAGATGCTCTTTTCTCTTCCCACTGAGAATCCTTGAAGGGCTTGCATCAGCGATGACATGGAGGAAGCTGCTCTGACCTATTCCACCAGCCCTTCTGGGTCCAGGGCTGCCCAGATATTTCTGGCTCTCCCTAAAGAAAACAAACCTTTTCCCACTAATATAAGCAGGCAAGATCTTTACCCAACAAAACAAACCAACCTAGCTCCTCCAGGACAAACCCAGCTTTCCTAATACGGCATCAAGGATTATACCCTTGGCATCCAACCAACGCAATAGTCCCACTCCCAGGAGGAGAGGGGGGACAGATCCCAGGTGGCAGATAAAGGTCGCATTCACACTGAGGTGACTTCAAATGTTGGATGGGGGTGCGCTCTTCCTCTCGGGAGCACAGCTGCTCCTTTCCCTTCCCCTCTTCTTTCCCCAGGCGCTTTACCTTTGCCTTACTCTCTCCTTAGCTCCAGGGGCCCTCCTTCTGCCTCTGCAACGTGCTTCCCAAGCCTCCGAAGCCCAGCTGGCGCACTTCCACCACCTCTGTAACTTTGTAAATAACCTTTCTCTTATAATTTGGAAACAAAAACAATGTTGGATGGGGCTCTCCAGGGGTAGGGTTGCCAGATGAAATACAGGAGGCCCAGTTCAGCTGGACTCTCCCACAGACAACGAGTACTTTTTAAAAAGTTTAAATGTACCCCACAGCCCATTAGAGATGTGCTTATACTAAAAAAATTATTGTTTGTTGGAGATTCACATTGGACTGGCCCCCTGTATTTTTATTTGCTCGATCTGGCAACGTTCAGGGCTGCATGTAAACGTGGTAAGCAGCTGTTGGGTGGGGTGCGGCTCACCCGTGTCCTTAAAGGCAGTGAGCACCTGTCAGGGAAGGGCAGGGCTGGCCACTCAGAGCTCCAGAACGATGTCATTTACATTTGCAAATTCAGCCCCATTTATACCAAAAACAAGAGAAACTGGAGTGGCTGCTGCCCAGTAGGCATCACCATTTAAAAAGCTTCCTACAGGGAGGGTGATGTCAGTTTCAGCCTTTGGGAAACACTTCTGACTTTTTGTCCTCCAGGGAGCTGGAGCCCGGGATTCCCCTCCAAGGAGTCATTTGCAAGGACAAACCTGTAAGGAAGCTTTAGGGATGAAGACATTTGTTCAGCCCTCCCTATAATAGCTGCTATCTCCCTAGATAGAGATGGAGAAACTGTATCTGTAATAATCGCTAACAGTCACATGCAGCACTGGAAGCAAATTGCTGAGTCCTCACAAAAAGACGGAAAACCAGAGAATAACTCTGTCCGGTAGCAGGGGACTAGTTAAGGGAGTTGATGACCTATCACCAGGCAAGATATTAGACTGTCATGAAAACCAATGTCTGCTAAGGCTATTACTACAGAGAAGGTACTTACGGTATCATGATGAGATGGGGAGAAGCAGGATATAAAATTAAAGTAAAATATCTTACCTATTTATAGAAACACTAGAAGAAAATAAGTGTTGTGATTGTTAATTTTTTCTGGCATAGTTTCTTTTTTCTAACAATTTTTAAATGAGTATATAATAATTTTATCATTTAAAAAAATTGAAACATTACCTAGAATCTTTCCTTTCTTCTCAGGGATAAAAATAATACTTAATAAATGCCTCTTGAGTGCTAGGCACAGGTCCACAGCAGAGCAGTTGGGATATGGAGTTGAGAAACACACAAAGGCTTGTCCTCCAGGGTCTAGAGCCACAACACTTTTATGTAGCACCTGCTAATTAGCCCTTCTAGGCTCGCCTCCTCCAGGATGCCTTCCAGGATAACTTCTCTTTAGGGTCCTATACAGCTCTATACCCACTTACTGAACTTTCCGACTAGATCATGTGCTCTTTAAGGACAAAAATTGTGACTCTTTCCTCTGACTCCCCAGAGTGTGTAATTGGCCTCAAGAGATATTTTCCAGCCTGACTGGTGTGGCTCTGTTGGTTGGGCATTTTTCCACAATGCTAAAGGTCAACAGTTAGATTCCTGATAAGGACACATACCTAGGCTGCTGGTTCAGTCCCTGGTCAAGACCTATACCAGAGGCAACTGTCCGATGTTGCTCACGTTGATGTTTCTCTCCATCTCTTCCCCCCACCCCGCCCCCTCTCTAAAAATGAATAAATAAAATCTTGGTTTTTTAAAGAGATATTTGCTAAATGAATGCTTTCTACAAATGCATGGGGATAACTTTGGGGGGGTCCCTCACCCTCTCTAGTTTGTCATTTTACTTTTCTTTCCTTTCTTTCTTGTCTTTTCTTGGTCTCTAGGAGACTGGCAGTTGCCACACACACATACAAGTGAAAGACGAGACTTACGGCCTCACACGCTGACCACTCAGTGTGTTTGCATCCAGGGACTTGAGCTGACCCACCGGAAGTCTGGGACAAGCAACCGCTGGTTCGTTGTTAAACGGCCCGGTAAAGGCAACTTTATACATGCTGGAACTTAGCAATTTGGGGGCAAAAACAGGACTCCTCTAAGTGTTTTAAAAAAAGAAAAGTGGAGAATTTATAAACAGTGTAACTGTTTCAAGCAGGGGTCAGCAACCTGTTTCTGGCAAGGACCAGATGCAGACGGTTGGGGCTTTGCCGGCCATTCGGTCTCTGTCACAGCCGCTCAAGTCTGAGGGCAGCCCCGGACAGGATGGGAGCCGGTGGGTGTGGCCGTGTGCCAATGAAACTTGATTTGTGGATGCCAGAATCTGAATTTCATATAACTTTCGCGTGACATGAATTATTGTTCTTTGGATTTTTTCCCCCAACCATAAATGTAAGAACCATTCTTAGCTTACTGGCTGCTTGAAAACCAGTGGCATGCAGGGGTTGACCTGGCTGTAGTTTGCTGATTCCCCATTTCCAGCCTGGGCTGGGGGTGGGGGTCCCCTGCCTGAGTTCAGCTCCAGCCTCACTGGGACCTGGGGGGGAGTACCCTAACTTCTCAGCCCTACAGTTTCCTCATGTGTAAAATGGGAGGAAATGGCTGTGGCCCCAGCATAGCCTGTAGGAGAATCGAATGTGATGCTGTGTGCACATGGTAGGAGCTTTATAAATGCATGTATGATCATGATTATTCAGTGGATTGACTGCTGGCTTGCACACCAAAAGGTCACAGGTTCGATTCCCAGTCAGGGCGTATGCCTGGGTTGCAGGCCGGGTCCCCACTTGGGGGCGTGAGAGAGGCAACTGATGAATGTATCTCTCCAACATCCATGTTGCTCTCCCTCTCGCCTTCCCTTCCCCTCTCTAAAAAGAAATAAATAAAATATTTTAAAAACAGAATATCTAGTACCTGACTATAAATGATGACGATGACTGTGTGATTTATTTCTCCCCATGTATTGCATAGTGCAATAGCTCTCAATTCCCACATGCACCCAATATCTTGGGGAAGACTGTTTTTATTTCTTACATTTGTCTTTAATGGATTTTTTTTTTAATTTGAGAGAGAGAGAAGAAGGGAGGGAGAGAGGAACATCGATTTGTTGTTCCACTTATTGATGCATTCATTGTTCGCTTCTTGTATGTGCCCCGATTGGGGATTGATCCCACAACCTTGGCATATGGGGGCAATGCTCTAACCAACTAAGCTACCAGCCAGGGCCTTATTTCTTGCATTTCTTTATGTTGATCTTAGAGGCAGAGGAATTTAAAAATTGTCCTCCCTTTCATTGCACGTTTTCATCACTGGTGCATACAAGGTGCCACCCATGTTTATTTTTGGAGTCCTATTTTTTCTCCACACAACTCCCCCCGCCCCCTGCCCAAGAATTCTGACCCATTGGTCTGCACTGGGGCACTGACAGAGGTATTTGTTTTCAAAAGCTCTTCGGTGATTCTAATGCGCAGCCAGGGAACCACTGAACTAGTGTATTATTAGAGTTTCTGGGATCTTTTGGCTCAGAGTGGCCCGTGGGCTAGCAGCATTGGCACTGCCTGCTAGGAACCCCGTGCCAGGACCCTTGAGTCAGAACAGATGCTTTCGCAGAGTCCAAAAGACCTGTGCAGCTCTTGCGCTGGCAGGTGTGTGGGAAGTGATGTTCGAGACCCACTGCTGGTGATGGAATCTTGTTTTAGACCCAAGGAGGTGGGGGTGGGGGCTGGTGAAGAACCAGCTGCTGAGACCCTGACTGCTGTGACTCAGTTGGTTAGGCATCATTCCACAAAGCTAAAGGTCGCTGGTTCAATTCCCAGTCAGGGCACATGCCTGGGTTGCCGGTTTAGTTCTCAGTCAGGGCGCGTACGAGGCAATGGATTGGTGTTTCTCACATCAGTGTTTCTCTCCCTCTCTTTCTCCCTCCATTCCCCTCTCTCTAAAAATAAATAAAATCTTTTTAAAAGTCAACTGCTGAGGCACATGTACTGTGAGTTTGCTCTTTCCTTTCTTTTTAAATCTGAGTTCTCATAAAACGAGGTCGCTCTGCTTTATGTCTGGCACAGCCCAGAGGGCCAGGCTGTGCCAGGAAAAGCAATTTAGGAGCTGAGAGGCCACCCAGGCCTCTTTCCCCATGACCCCAAAGGGTGGACGTCACTGGGCCTCAGAGGGCTGCCAGGGGCAGGCTGTGGATGGCATTTCTTAATATAGTTAGTCAACAGCTTTGTTTTCCAAGTGCCACAGAGGACTAAAGGAATGTCACTACATGTTTGGAATGGAGGAAACTGATGGCTTTGAGAAGGACATTTCCCAGGCCTTGGAGGAGAACAGATCTTATAGAAAGGGGCTAACATGGAGACACATCCCCATGCACAGGCCTGGTCAAGGCTTTTTCACCGCTTTGGCCTTGGGCATGAATGTAATGGTGTGAGCAGAGAGCTAGCGTTGCCCAAGGAGAGGGGCTCTGGTCTTGCTTGGCCACAGGCAAAGCGCTCTGCTGCTGGCTTCTGTCTGCTGCCTCGGTTTACTGGCCTCTACAAAGGGCGTATCGCTGCAGCTAGCTGCATTTCGAAACTTGATTACACTGCCTTGTTTCTCTGTTTCCTTCCTTCTTTCCCCTGGAGGTCTCGAAAAAACGTTCCTGTCCCTGCCCGTCTTTGTCTCTTCCCACAGAAACAGAGAATGGTGGGAAAGCCCAGCATGAGGGGCCAGGCCCCACTCGGCCATCATCAGCATGTGATCTTCAGCTGGGCATTTCACCCATTGGGGTCCTCAGCCAGCGAAATGGGGAGCGCACCCCCTTCTTTGCAGGGTGGTTGTAGAAATCCTTACAGCAATGTATTAAGGAGTTCTTTAAAAACCAGGTTCAGGGGCTCAGTCGCTGTGTGAGATATTCATTCTAAATGAATATCTCTGGAATTGAATCATCTTTCTCCCAGTAAATCTGCACTGTCCATTTAAATCTCTTCTATCCCACCTTTTCTGGGGATGACAGCTGACTTTAGAGTCTGATCAATTTCACAATCCCCAGAGAAATCATGGATTCGGGCCAGATTATCAATTGGCACTAAAACCAAAGGAGATCTTATCAGCATACTCATCTGATGAAATAAGATGATAATGGGGGAAAACCTTGATACACACAACAGTAGGTTTGCATCACTGATAATACTGAGTGCAAGAGTTCTTTTAAAATTCCAGCTAGCCCCGGCTGGGGAGCTCAGTTGGTTAGAGCGTTGTCCAGATATGTCAAGGTTGTAGGTTCGATCCCCCATCGAATCAACCAATGAATGCATAAATAAGTAAAGCAACAAATCAATGTCTCTTTCTTTCTCTTCTTCTCTCTCTAAAAAATCAGTAAACATATCCTCAGGTGAGGATTAAAAAAACTTCTTTATAGATTTGCATATTCTTATGTTGACACAGCCTACCATTCATACTGTAGTTTTTGGTAAGTTATTTATTTATTTAATCTTTATTGTATTCTTTCCATTACCATTTAGCCCCTTATACCCCCTTCTTCCCATCCATACTGTATTGCACTAGAGTTTTGACTTAATGTACCTGACTCTTCCATTTTTGCTCTTATGATCTTCCACCAATGATCTTCCTGGTTGTCAGATCCAAGGCCACCTGTCAGCTCTCTTTTCACTCAGTCAGCTGATTGCTCCTACACCCCAGAACCTTCCCTGGTATGGCTTCTTGGGCTAGAACTCTCCTGCTTCTCCCCTACCTCTTCAGCTCTCTTGCTGGTTCCTCCGCTCCTCCCTGACCTCTGAACCTTGCCATGCCACTGTGACCCATCCTTGAACCTTTCTGTCTACACCCACACCCTCGCTAACCTCACCTGGCCTTGTAGTGTTAAGTTCTATCTCTATGGTGACAACTCCTGATTTTATATCTCTAGATTTATACCCCTCAACTCCGGATTCTTAGATCAAATTGCCTACTTGACTCTCCACTCAGATGTCAGATGTTTCCATTTTAACCTGTTCAAAACAGAACTCCTGACTTAAGCTCCTAGTCCTTTACCTCCTGCTGTCTCCCCCAGGTTGCTCAGGCGCAAAGCCTCAGTCAGCCATGACGTCTCTCTCACTCTCAAACCCCACATCCCACCTCACAGCAAATCCCATTGACTCTTCTTCCCCTTCAAGCTGTCCCCAGAATCTGACCACTTCTTGCCACCCACCTTCACTGCTACAGCTCTGGGCTCACCTCCTCTCCTACTCGTCTCTCCTTAGCTCATTCTGCTCCAGCCAGTCTGGTTTCCTTACTGGCCCACGTCAGCACAAGGCCAGAACCTAGCTTAGTGCCTGTACTGTTCCTTTGCCTCAAAGCTCTTAAACCAGACATCTGCAGGATGTGTTTGTCACCTTTGTCACCTTTTTGCTCAAATGTCACCTTCCAGTAGGATCTCCTCTGAGCACTGGATTAAGATTGCAGCCCTGGGGTCCGATATATGGTGATGGAAGGAGACTTGACTTTGGGTGGTGAAAGCACAATGCAATATACCACTGACGTATTGTAGAGTTGTACACTTGAAACATATCTTATTAACCAACGTCACCCCAATAAATTGAATACAATTTTTGAGAAGTTATACTAAAAGAAAAAAGATTGCAACCCACTGCACGTCTCCTTTAGCAAGCTTGATTTTTTTGAGCATGTATCACTAATATGCTATATAATTTATTTACTTATTTTGTATATTCTTGTCTACCTTGAGAATGTAAGAAACACCCACACCTGTAGAGAATTTTTTA
Organism: Desmodus rotundus; assembly: GCF_022682495.2. Taxonomy (NCBI): domain Eukaryota; kingdom Metazoa; phylum Chordata; class Mammalia; order Chiroptera; family Phyllostomidae; genus Desmodus; species Desmodus rotundus. The sequence goes on along the minus strand of NC_071393.1, from coordinate 129,399,583 downwards.
GTTTATTTGCATCAAACAGAGGATATATCTGGAAGCAAGACCTCAACAGACTGCAAAAAATGCTTTCAAGAAATGAGTTTCCTTTATGCATTTGGAGTAAGGAAGACTACTCGAAGGTGGGAGGAGGCCAGGCAGGGCTGGGATCACAGGGCAGTTAACGAGATTACTGCTCCCTTGGAGGGGTCAGGCTCTGGGAGGGGTCTGAAAAGAGTCATTTCAAGGGTGTGTTAACCTGGATGCACAGAAACAATGGACAGGGTTTACTGAAGGCAAAGATTAACCTTACACCAAAGAAGTTACAGGCCTGGGATGTGACTACCCGCTGTGACCTGCCCAGTTAGGAATTAATGATCAGATCAGCCTGCGAGGTTACTTTCCAAAAAACCTTTTTTCCTCCACAGCCCCATGGGAATATAAATTCCAAGAGGATAGAGATTTTGCAGTTTTCATCACTGAGGTATACCTAGTTCCCAGAATATTGCCTGGCACATAGTAGCACTTAATAAATATTTAGTGAATGAATGAAATGAACAGATATCATCGTATTGATTATTTTAAAGGCGGGCAGGGGTCTGTTGTATGGAAAATGTAATAACAGCGGTGGTTAACACTCGTAAGGCATGTCTGGTACAGCCCTTTGTGAATTTAGCCGCTTCACAAATTCCCAGTCCTTTACAAATTTAAAGTCCTGTATGAATTTACACTTGTTGAAACTGCTCAGCAATCTTACAAACCGGGTGTGGGACTCACTCCCATTTAATAGATTATAAAAGCAAGGTTCCCACGGAGTCGTTAACTCTCTTACAGTCACGCAGATAACGGGGTTATGCCTGTCTGGCTGCAGCTTGACTAGTACACTTAACCCCCTGTGCCAAACTGGTGCAGGATGGGCATATCATGGTTTACTTCATCAGTCTCCTACTAATAAACATCATCTTGTGGTTCTCAGATGAGGCAAGTAAGGCTCAGAGAGGTTAAGACACTTTTTCAAAGTCACACAGCTAGGATTCAAGTCCATCAGCTGAATCTGAGGTGTTAATTCTCAATCACTGCATCGGCTCACCTGCCAAAGCCTCCTCTCCCAGGAGGACTACGGTTAGGAGGGCTTTCCAGGTGGGACCACTTCTGCCCCTTGGCAACATCCTTCTCCCCAAGGCCTTCCCTCTACCACAGTTCCTCTCGCAGGTGCTTCCAGCCATGCCCACTTTATCTACTAACAGCTCACCTGCCTCCCAGAGCGGATGTAGATGTCTCCAGGTTCCCGTCCTGGAGTTCCCCACCTTTGCACCTCTTGTGTGGGAGAGGTCAGGGTCCCCTGGGGGACTTACCTGACATTCATTTATTCAGACACTTTTATGGAGCACTTCCACCTGCTGGAAACTATGAGAGGGCATTTGGCTTCATCTGAATCCAGACAGAACCCAGACTGGCCACCAGTATATCTACTCCGGTTCTGGGGCACACCCTGGTGAGCAGAGAAAACCACAGCCCCTGGCCGGGAAGGGCTGACCCTCTAGTGGTAGGCCAAACATTGTCAAGGACTCAACTCAGTCTAAGGAAGAGTCCAAGTGTGACTTCCAAGGTCACTGAAGGTGCAGAGTACTCGATGGCTGAGCTGCCAGGAAGGGAGCTCTGGGCTGAGAGCAGGCGGATGAGTGAATAAGCAAAGAAAGAAAAGAACTTCTTAGGAAAGGGGACTGTGTAGCTAAAGACCCTAGGGACAGCAGGAACCGTAAGAAGCTGAGATAGCTGGAGCAGAGCGAGGGCGACTTGGTGGGAGACGAGGCTGGGAGGTCTTGGCCTTGCCAAGGAGTGTTGGCTTTATCTCAAGGACAGTGGGACTCTGTTTAAACTGGGGTGGGGGATGGTAAGGGTGCCTGATAGGCCTGATCAAGTCTGATTTGCATTCTGAAGACAGTTCTGGCTGAAAAGCAGGGAACAGGCTAGCTAGCAAGGACTAAAGGGGACACACAAGTGGGGAAGGGTCTACAGGCTTGAAGGCACTGAAGAAATGGAGGAAGTAGAAAATCTGAGAAATACTGGGCCCAAAGTACTGCCCTCTCTATGGTCAGTCCATGTGCAAAGATTGGTTGATGGGCAAGGGCGGGGTAGGCAAGAAGGCCCACTCCACTGGTCAAGGTGGATCGCTCTAAGGGGTGCTTCTAGCCCTGCAGCTTTCTGTGGGATGATCAAGATCTTAAAAGACATAAAAATGTACAAGTTCCTGTTCTCAATGGAGAAGAAGCTTGAGGGCAGGACTTGCCCAGGGCTCCAAAGAAGTGTAGGTGGGTCCCAGGTCCCAACAGTGCCTGGGGAGGACCCTGCTCCACCCTGGCCAGGGTCCCAGTGCTAAGAACCTGTTCCTCTCCTCTCACACCCGTCCCACAACTCCAGGAGGATGGTGAGTGGCTGGGAGGGGGGCAACCTCTTGGCCTTGGGATGCTGGTCCTAGCTTTCCTGAGTACTTGCTGTGTGACTTTGGGCAAATCTTTCCTCTCTGGGCCTACTTCTTACTGGTAAGACAGGAAGTTGGAGTAATTAGTGACTGTTAACTTTTGCGGCAGATCGCAGAGCCTTTGTCGAAAGCTATGACCCTTATGCACATAATTTCTGGCAGCTGCAGGGGTTCTGAAGCCCTGGGATGGGGCGGGGCGGTGACTTACCTGGGCCACAAGTTAAGGATTCTGGGACGAGGCAGAACGAGCACAGTTTGTGAAGGCCTGCTTGAGGGCCGGCGTGCTACCCCGTTCTAATCCACAGCACAGTCCTTTAAGGCAATCATCCTTTCCCGCCCTGGAGACAGAACTTAAGCTGGGAGAAGCTGAACTAGGACCCCTCATGCTGGGTCTTTCCAAAGCCAAAGGTTATTCTTCCCATTTCAATGAGAGACATCTCTACTCTCCTTGCCCTATCCCCACCATAGCCCCATAACACCCTACAGTTTAGACCTCCCAGCCATGGGACCTCACAGCTCTGATGCAGTTGGAAGGGCTCTCAGGAGAAAGGGCTTATTTGGGAGGTAAGGTGCAGGATCTGAGGCTCAGAGAGTGTGCAGTCTAGCTGAGAGGTGGAGAGAGCAGAAAGACAGGTATGATTACTCCTTAAGTCCCAGAGTGGAAAAGCCTGGCCTAGTTACAACTTGGAAAACTAGGGGAAAGGTCTGGTGGGGTGGGGGCGGGGGGGAGGTTGTAATTAGGGGAAGAAGGCAGGTCCCTCGAGCTTGGGCAGGGTAGGCTAGGACTGTGTGTGAATCGGCGCTGAGGCTGCCGTTGACCTCGTACTGCAAAAAGAGGGGGTCTCTTGAAGTGTATTACCTTTATCCTTGATGTTTCTAGTCCCACCCCTTTCCCCCTCGGTGGAAGGGGACCCAGAGTGTGAGTCAACGTCCTAAGCCTGAGAAGGCCCCTGGGTGTTCAAATCCCCGCCCTGGAGACCAGTATGCTAGGCCTGGGTCTGTCTGTCCTGAGGGCAGAGATGATCTCACTGGTTGTCTGGATCCCCCACAGCCCGCTGCGGCCCCCAATGAATTACCTTGGGGGAGGGGCTAAATACTGCTGAGGATACAGAAATGCTTTTGATGAATGAAAACTCAGTGGCTCGATCACTCCCAAAGGGCAGGAGGAAAATGCCCACACCGCCGCTTTTAAAAGTAAAGACACTTAGAAAGGGCCACCCTAAATCCAGCCCTCCGTGCTCCTGTCCGAAGCTCAACAGCCAGAGCCCCGACACAAACAAGCACCACATTACTAGGCGGGGAAGGCGCGGCGCCTTTAAGAGGTAACGAGCTGCACTGCCCCCTGGCGGTCGACGCGGCTGCGCTTCCTCAGCCCCGGCGGGTCCCGCGGGCCTGCCGGACGGGTCACCACGGTGGCGGTGCGGCCGGATTCGGCGAGTGCGCCCGAAGACGAGGACAAGGACGAGGAGGAAGTGGCTGCAGCGGGTGAGGAGGACCGTGGGCGGGCGGGGCGGAGGCCGCGTGCGCCCACCGGGGTCCGAGCGTGCCGGGCAGGGCACGCACTGGGCTGGGAACGGCTGTCTGTGCCGCCTGGGGCTGGGAGGGTGGGCCAGCTGGAGAGGCTGGGAGGGAGGAGGGACTTGGGGCAGCGAGCAGCTGGAGCCCGGGGCCGATCTTCCGTCTCCGTTGCGGGAGGGCAGGTTGCCTGGCTCCGGGCGGCCGGAGGGAGACAGGCTGAGCGGCTCTGGCGAGCCAGGGCCTCCCATCTCTCCTCCCGGCCCGGCCCCGGTGCGGCGCTCGCGAACTTGCTCGCAGGCGAGCCCCGCGGGCGGGCGGCAGGGGCGGTCCCGGAGCGGCGGCAGCCAGTAGCAAGCCGCGCTGAGTACCGCTCCCCCGCCCGGGCGTCCGCCCCGCCCCGGCCCGCCCCGGCCCGCCCCTCCCGGCAGGACTGCGCCCGGAGCCCCGTTCCGCGTCCCCGCCGCCGGGAGGAGGTTCCCGCACATTCGCGGCGCGCGCCGGGCCGCCAGAGTCGGCCTGTGGGCGATTTCCTCCGGACTCAAGCTCCCCGCCCGAGGAGGAAGATGCAGACCTTTCTGAAAGGGAAGAGAGTTGGCTACTGGCTGAGCGAGAAGAAAATCAAGAAGCTCAATTTCCAGGCCTTCGCCGAGCTGTGCAGGTAAGGAGGGACAGGGCTCCGGCGCTCGGGGACCCCGGCCCGATTCCCGCTCAGCCCCAGCGGCTCTTTTGGGAGGTTGGAGCCAAACGGGAAGGAGCAGTGAGCGAGGACACTGAGTCTGAGGAGCCAGGTGGCTGTGCTGGCCGCCGGCTGTGTTCGAGGGAAGCGGTGGACAGTAAGGGTGGTGTGGCACGGACCAGGGCTCTCAGGTGCACTGTGACCCGGGTGGGGAATCCTCCAGCTGCCCAGGGCGCGGTGGGAGCACTGCTGAAGGTGGCGGAGGGACCTGGGAAATGCAGGGATCCAAGCTCTCTGCCTGTGGCTGGAGATTACTTTCGGGCTGGAGTATTTTTCTTCCGTTGTTCCGTTCCCTTCTCCTCGCAGAAGGGCATCAGTGTTCTCATTTTTGCGGACCACCTACTACGTGCTCAGCGAGTGCAGCTCTTGAGGCTGTCATTGCATGTGACTGCTTTAAACCCATGTGAAGTGAGTAGCAGCACTTGGCATGTATGTGGTGATTTGCTGTCTCATTAGAGCCTCACACCAGCCTTGAGAATTGGCCCAGGGTGATGATTTTGGGCCACGTGTCTGAGAAGGGGCATCGATCTGCAAAGAGGTGGGGTACCACCCAGGGGCCCCAGAGCTAGGGAGTGGCAGCTGCAGAGGAGGTGCTGGGTAAATGCATGTGGTATAGGATAGCCTTCCTCTACTTGTGTCCCCCCCCCCCCCCCCTCAGTGCTGGTGCTCAATGGTGAAGACTTAAGTGTTTGAATAAGGTCACTCTTCTTAATCCATTAGAGAAGCATCCAGTGTTGGGTGGGGTGTGCCTCACCTTGCCCCAAGGCTGTGACTTTGCCTTTCAAAAGCTGTGAGTTTAATCCTGTTCTCAGTGAAAGCCTAAGAATTCAGGGCTTCATGAGCCTTTTGTAAACTCTAGGTGGAAACCTTTTGTTATGCAGTGTCTCCTCTTGGTAGATCTGATTCTTGAAAATGGGCCCCCCTTGCAGTTTCATCCCTGCTGGGTCCCCAGACATCATAAAGAATCAAACAATTGTGTTTCCTTATCTCCTGGTTTGGGGAGCAGTGGCCCTTCTGAGCTAGAGGGCTCATAGCACCTCTGTGCCCCTTGTACCTGTCCCAAGGGCCTGGTGCTCCTTTGCCCTGTGCCAGCCCCGCAAGGCTTTTTTCTCCCAGCAGCCAGGGGGGCGCACTTTGCACAGTACAGCTCCTGGGTCTGCATCCTTGGTCAGGGGCTGGAGCTGGCTGCCTCCTCTCAGGCCCACTTCCTCAGGAGAAAGCAAGCTTTGCATAGTCAGTAGGGCAAGACGAATACGTGAGGAAATCAGGAGGCACTCGAAGCCAGAGCTTGGAGAATGGGTCTGAGGACTTTTGGAACCTTAATAAAGGGCACTTGAACATTACACTGCATGTATACAAGTGGAAAATGTGCCCTGGCCACTGAAGAAATGTGGAGAAGCCCCTTTGATGTGTTCTCGAAGTCTGGTTCTGGAGTAAGGTGCGGGAGCTCCCCCTGCAGTCATCTGAGACTTGGGAAATTCCATTTAAGACCTTGCACCCTTTTGCCTGAGGTCTGGCTGTATTCGTGTCATCCCGTGTCTGCAGCTAAACCAGGAGGCTTGTCATCTGGTTGGTATGTTTTGCTCGGTAATTAGGAGGAGACTCTTGTGAAAACAGTCCTAGCTAAGGCAGCTAGGTCCTCCTTCTAGACTTGCACAGTGGCTTTCCCTCCCCGTGGAACCCCTGCCTTTAAACAGGGGGTTCATGGGAAGCTATGATGTCAACCCTTCTGGGGGAAATCCAGTGTGGAGTGTTAATTTCTCTGAAGGGGTTGTTGTTCTCAAAGCTGAGTTGCCTTCTGGCCAAAATAATGGCCTTGAGGAGAAGAAAGAAAAGTGTCTCATTCTAGGATCTCAGGAAACCCACTTTGTGTTTTCATTAGGGACACTTTAGATATTTTGTTACCGAAGCTTAAGAAGGAAAACACCAAAAATTTTTTTTTTGTTTCTTCTCGCCTTTATTTTTTTTTGGAGCAGCGCCCCCTGGTGGCTACATTTCTATACTGGGTGCAAAATGCTGGCACCCTGGAGAGGGTGGCCAGAGCCCTTTGCTGCTGTTGTGTTGGGTGGGAATGCTGGTGAGATTTTGGTGGCCCAAGAGGCGATGTGGCCGGACAGTGTTAGGTTTTCGACATGCATGACCTGGGGGTACAGCACTCCTGTTTTGACGGATGGTGAGTTGTCTGTGAATTTCCCAATGAAAAAGTCCAGAGATGTTCGGAAATGACTCCAGGCTCTGCTCTGAATGTTTGGGGCCATGTCAGCGCTAGAGAGGCTGACCCAAACGGACCGGGATGAGTTGTTTAGTTGAATGTCAGGCTTTGTAAAATCTCTGAGCAGGAAGGGATATTGAAGATCATCTCATTCAGCCCTTTGTTTTACAGATGGGGAAACAGGTTGGAGAGAGGGCAGTCCCATTTGTCTCTTCCTTTCCTTTAACTTCTAGAATGGATCCAATCGGGTGACCTTGAGACCCACACAGAAAGCCAGCCCTTTGTCTCTGAGCACCTCTGACCATAAGGTGGGCCCCCTCCTTATTTTCACAGGAGTCCAGCATCTGCCATCTGGCCCTGGGGGACACTTTTCCTTGCAAGGCTGAGGTGTTTGGAGCCTGGTCCTGCCGGGACACCTTAGGTAGACAGATGGGCCACCCTTCAAACCTTTGGTGCTCCTTGATGGGAGGGCTTCTGACTAGTCAACATACGGACCCTTGACTCAGTTTGTTTTTTACTGATGCTGTGTGTTCCTGCGACTCTCCTGTTTCTTCCCCTCCTCCCAGGGACCTGGCTTGGTCTCTTCTAGCCCTGTTTCCCCTTCCCCTTCCGTTTCCCCTTCCCCTGGAGCAGCCTTGCTCCTTCCTCATACCCATTTTGTGGTTTTTTCAACATGCCCAGAGGGAATTCAGAAGGACAGCAAAGAAATAAAGCTGTTGGTTAGAAATGCAGGGTGACCTCAGCTCTCCACAGGGCCCCACTTGGACATGCTGGGTGAACCTGGTTCCCTTGGCATTCTCCGGGTCTCCCCTCCAACTCTTTCTCCTCCCCACTCTGCTCTTCTCCGTGGCGGAACCTGTGTTGCCAGGGGTAGTGAAAAGGCACAGGACTTTATGAAGCATTCTTTTTTCTAAGAGTGTTTATTTTGTTTTTTAAGATTTTATTTATTTAGTTTTAGAGGGGAAGGGAGGGAGAAAGAGGGAGAGAAACACTGATGTACTAGAGAAACATCATTTGCCTCCCACATGTGCCCCAATCAGGGACCCACCTGGGGACCAGGCCCACAGCCACCCAGGCATGTGCCCTGGCCTGGGAACCGAACCAGTGACCCCTCGACTTGCGGGATGATGCCCAACCGAGCCACAGCGGCCAGGGCAACTTTACAGAGCATTCTTGGTATAAAATGTTGGTGAACCTCTGTCCATCTTTGCTGTAATATTCACTGACTTTTTAATGTGGTCCTTCCAGCTACCTTATCTTAATTGATCTTCCCAGCCCCCCAGAAGGGGTAGGGAAACTGAGGCTTGGGGAGAGTAAGGGACTTGCACAGCCAGTTGGGCTTCCCTGAGCCCAGTCCTGAGGCCTCTTTATCTGAGAATGAGGTGTCCTTGCATAAGTGACTCTTCGTTGCCCGGGTTAGCCTGGGGCTGCCTGGAGGCTCCAAAAGCAGAAGAACGTCTGTGAGGTCCTTGTCCTTGAGAAACTTGGAGGCCAGCTGGGCCGACTAGTTTGCAGGAAATAATGTGTTTATGGTGCAATCTGAGTCCATGTTGTTGAAGCCGGCTTTCCCACAGGGGACCCTTTGTACGGTTCCCCCAGAAGGAGCGAGGCCGGCAGCCCACTGTGGCTCCAGTTCACGGAGTGCCTTCTGGAGTTCAGGCCTGGCATCAGGCAGTGGTAGGGGGCGGCAGGGTGGAGCCCTTGCCCTCCCGGAGCAGTGAGTGTGGTGTTAAAAGTACCCTGGCCTGGAAGCCATGCCAGGGAGTGTGGGGGTGCCCCTGTCCCTTCCCCTCAGGGCCTACATTTCTTCAAAAGGGGTTGTGGAAAGGTCCCTTTCTGCTGGGGTGGCTTGCCTTCTAAGCGGGACTTCTTTCAGGAGATTTTAAGGGAGGAGGAAAGAGGATCTTTTCCCGGATTCAGTGATGCGGGTCTGTTTGTTTTACTGTCTTATCTGGTACCTTGTGGGGGGGTGGGGGGTGGGAGTGGGAGGAGGGCTTAAGTTTCCTTTGCGGCAGTGCCCCGGTGCTGCTATAATGCAGCCTTGCAAATAAACACTTTCCACCAGCCCCGGAGTAAACTGGACTCACAGCGGAGCATTGGCCGCCTGGACACTGCTGTCCATTGATGAGGACCCAGGCCTGGCTCCACCTGTGACCCTGGTGACTTAACCTCTCTGTTCCTCAACAGCATGGGAGGAAACCAGTACTCAGTGCGGGGATGGGGATGCTGTGCGCAGTAAGGGAGTCAGTGAGGGCCTGGGAAGTGCCTGGAACTCTGCGAAGGGGTGGTTGCTGCAATTTTTTCTCTTTCTGTTATTGCTGCCCTCGGGAGTGGGGGAGGGGCTTCTGCCCATGGAGGGGCGGCTCTCTTCCGGGTCGCTGGCATTCATTCGTAGATGAAGCGTTTTGGTCTGGGCACTCAGAAGCCCATTGTGGATGCTCACCCATCATCCTGTCCGGTGTGGGGGGTAGGGGGGTATGTGGCTGGCAGGCGTGCGCCCTAAGGAGGGGCAGCCCCTGTGTCTTCTCCTTTCACTTGTGGCCCTTCTGAATCTTCCAGCCCCCAGAGCCAAGGGTGTCGTTCTTGCCTATTTAATCAACCAGTGGGGAACCAGAGAAAATTAGATGTAAATGCAAGATTCCACTTTCATTTTTTTTTTTAAGTTTGACCGATTCAAGAAGAGTTTGCGTTGGGTTTCCTGTAAACGCCATGAGTGTCCGTGAGCAATCACGTTACTATTATTAGCTAACGGTAATTTTTTCCTCTTTTAAAATATTTAATACATGTACATGTTTAAAAAAATCAGAGGACTCCAAGTGCACAATGAAAAGTCAGTTTCCTTCTCGTTCTTGGTTCTGGTCGCTCCAGGACAGCGGCTCTTGGCAGTCTCTCTCCACAGGTGTTTTGTGCAAACCCAGGGGCACACGTGTGTGCCGGTCTCTGCCTACATACTGTTGTTTGTTTCACGGAACACCACCGCCTGGAGAGATTGCACATTACTGCTTCACTTGGAGACTATCTATCTGTGTTATATATTTCTTTAACGGCCGTGGGGTCCAGCTCTTAGAATGGTGGACCCTTTTCTTGCCCTGTGGTTGCTTCAGCCGGGGTAGACAGTGGGGCAGGGAGTGCCGCGTCCCATTGCCTGGGTGCTCGCTGCCAGCTGTGGGAGGGAGACTGAGTGGACGGACACAGGCAGTTTGCTTCTCCCTGGTAGTTCCAAAACTGCTCACCAAGGCACAGTACTGCTCACAAGTGACAGTAAATGCGGGGCGGGGGCGGGGGGGGGGTGGATTCTGTTACCCACACCCTCCCCAGTGCGGTGGACAAACAGTTTTGGGCTTGGCCACACACACAAGTGAGAAAGGGTACTTTCGGTTTGCATTTCTCTTACGACAGTGAGCTTGAGGTCACACTGTTGGGGCTGAATGCATTAGGCAGGCCCAGCTGGGCTCACCTGCAGGCAGGCTGGGGCCCACTGCTAGCCACTGGACCATCCTGCCCCCACTGGTTCTTTCTCCCACACGATGTAGCAGGTCTGGGGCATTCAGCAAATGCTTAGTGAAGTTCCTCATGAGTGCGGTTCCTGAACAGTTGCATGTAAATAGGGTTTTTGTTCCTACCCGTATTTTGAATTCAGCTGGTACACTAGCTTTTTTTTAAAGGGATGTTCTGGTACCTCCTTTTAAAAAGTAAGATTCACTTTAGAAAGCAAATCATTCTGGAGCCAGATACCTGCTTCTGCCCTGGCAAAGGCGCAGTCTTCCACACCCCAGCCCTTCCCCTTCCACTGGCCCTAGGAAAGCCTGCCTGGGTGTGTGTGGCCTTGCTTTGGGTACAGTGTTGGGTTGGATTCCCCAGAGGGAAACCCAGACTCAGCAGGGGTGGGTGGTTTGTCCAAGGTCACACAGTGGCTGGGGATTTGCCAGCTCCAAGACCACAAGACCAGCGTCTGTCCCCTCCCCTCCCGCCGCCTGCCGAAGCCTCCTTTCCACCAGCACTCCCTCTGGGCTTGTGAACAGGGAGCCTGTTGGAGCAGCCAGGCTGTTCCCATTGGGCTGTTTGAATTCCACCTGGTGTTTTGTCTTGCCTGCCCCAGGCTGCCCTCAGAAAGCAGCTGCCCTGTGGCCTGTCCCCCTCGAGCTGGACCTCATGGGCCGGATGGATTCTGCGGGCCCGTGCTACCTGCCCGAGGATTATGTCAGCTCCTGAGGGTGCCCCCATCCCCACTCTTAGGGCCCAGGGGGTGCCTTTCATTGGCTGTGGAGATTTGAAAAACACTCCCATGAGGGACCCCCCAGGTTCCTGTCTCCCTCCCCCCCAGGTCCCTGGGTGCTGGGTGCCTACCCTCGGTGCAGAAACGGTCCCAGCCCATTCCCCGGAAGCCCTGCTGTCAGAGCCCAACCAGCTAGATTCTTCTAGGGCACCAGCCGCCCCTGGAGGGAGAATTAGGACGCACAGGGCGAATCCCTCCCAAAGATGGTGTCCGGGAGACGCCCTTTCTTCCCCTTCCACTTGGAATCTTCTGCCCGGGTGACCCCAGCAGCTGGCTGCTTTTTTCACTGTGGACTTTCTCGTGGTGTGTTCCTTGTCTGCCTCTCCTTTGACAAGTTGGTTGCATGGAAGCAGGGACTCTGGCAGATTTATTCACTCCTCAAACACCAGAGCCTGCCTGTACCAGTGCACCTGGTAGGAGCTCAAGAGAGCACCCATTAGTGGGTGAAGGAACTGACAGTGGGGTTTGGAAGCCTTTTCCATGTCCCTGTGGCTCAGCAAAAAGCCACTTGTGACTCTGGAGTGCTCTGTGCAGGAAGGAAACCCCAGGGGTGAGGGGAGCTGAATGGGTCAGGTAGTGGGTCTCAGGTCAGGAAGTAGCTCAGTGGCTTCATTCCTTTTTTAAAAAATATTGTATTTATTTTTAGAGAGAGGGGAAAGGAGGGAGAAAGAGAGGGAGAGAAACATCAGTGTGTGATTGCCTCTCACATGCCCCCTACTGGGGAACTGGCCTGCAACCCAGGCATGTGCCCTGACTGGGAATTGAACCTGCGACCCTTTGGTTCACGGGCTGGCTCTCAGTCCACTGAGCCACACCAGCCAGGGATCATGCCTTTAGTCTTTTATTCATTCAGCAAACCCTGAGCATCCACCCTGCTGGGCTTGTGCTGGTCCCTGCCTCGGTGCACCTGGGTGCATGGTAAGGAGATGAAGGTAAACCTGCACATGGACACATTTAATGTGCTGCAAGGAGTAATTAGAGCTGGAGAGCCTGCAAACCAGAGAGAGCTGGGGCAGGGGTGGCTGCAGCCACTTTAGCACTGTTGTCAGAGAAGGCTTCTCTGAGGGGGTGACGTGTAGTGAGGTGGTCTGAGAGCCCTTTCCTCTAGAGGCGATAGAGCAGCAGGTCTTGGCCGCCCAGAGGTCACACGCACTGGCCTGCCTCTGCTGTAGCCCTGGGTTCTGTGGACCCAGGGCTGCCGTCCAGGGAAGGGCGGGCCAGTTTCCACGTTAGAGAGGTGGTCCAGAGAGGCAGCAGGGTGTCCTCTGAAGCCTTGTTTCCTGACAGTGGGAGGGGGCCAGGTGGGCAGTCCTGGATGGTCTTCCACCTGAGGCTGCAGCTATACTCTGGGGCTGGGCAGGGACCAGACGCTCTGGTCTGGCTCAGTCCAGCCTCTGTGTTCAGGGATGAGCTGTCCTGGGCCTCAAGGGCCTGGGGAATGGATGGGGATCCTATGGCCGTGAATCAGAGGCCCTAGGCCATGAATTTTCTCAAAGCTCAGGTTAGGCCTCAGGTGCCCAAGGGCCCTGGGGAGAAGCCACCACGCCAGTACCCGTTCTCTTTCTTAGTAAATGACCTTTTCCTAAGTCAGCATTTGCCACACTAGCTCAAGGAAAGAAATTCCTGGGGCGCCAGTGGAAAATGCACCCCTGAGTCTACCCCTCCCCTGCAAAACTCTCTGGGGCCTGGGTCTGGGAGTCTCTTCTTAGTAAGGGCCTCTTGGTTCCTCTGGGAAACTGGAAGTGTCGTTGTTAGGCCTCACCCCCAGGCTGTCAGGCCTGTGTGACACCGAGGGGAACAGGCTGATTACCGGTCCTCTGGGGGACAGGGGCTCTCCAGGAGGGTGTCTGGCGGGTAAACAGCCCTAGGCTGGGTGGTCCCAGGCTGGTCTGTTCTGGGACCCCTTGGGCGGGCCTTGATTCCTGGAGCTTCCCAGAGTGCTGGCCAGCTGCCACCTCCTCTGAGGCTTGTCACAGGACGGAGGCATGGCAGGAGCCCCAGCAGGTCTGCCCAGCTCCACCCAGCCCCTGCTGGGCTCGCTACCTTGTGGGCAGCCCCCTTTCCCCTTTAAAAAACGGACTGCCTCTGGCTGCTGGTTTGCACTGGAATGTGTGTGAAGGTGGGTCCCGAGTCTGGACAGGAGCTGGGTCTTGCTCGGGAGACATTCCTGGGGACTGGCCGGGTGCGTGCAGACGGTCAGGCCGGGCTGGGAGCAGGGAGCTAGCACAGCCTGAGGCGCTATCCTCTGCAGTTTGCTCTGCAAACCCAGCGGCTCCCGTCCGCTCCCGTGTGCTTGGGTCTTGGAGCCCAAACCATGAAAGCAGGACTCAGGCACGTCCAGGCGGCCTCTGTGCCCCGGAAGGGCTCTGTTGAGGTTCCCCTCTGCTTCCTCCTCAATCAGCGGCTTGCACCAGATTTCAGAGATCAGTGGGGGCCAGGCCCTGTTGCAGATTGAAATCTATCCTCCAAGCCAGGTGATTTGTCTCCATTTGCTGGATGAGATCACCAAGGCTCAGGGAGAGGCGAGATGACTTGCAGGTCACACAGCGTGAGTGACAGAGCTGGGACTCCCCCCTCCCCACCCTGCCAGGTTGCCTCTGTCTTGAACTTAACACCCAGGCACTGTTGTCTTGATAACCAGTTTCAGAAGCAAATCAAGGCGTTTTTTTCTGAGCCGCCTCTGCAGGCAGTTGTTGGGCCCTGAGGGGTGGTGGGTGGTGGCTTGGCAGTGAACTTGGAGCACAGGCCTCACCCAGCTGACTATGATGACTGGACAAGCCATTCTGTCTCCCTAAGCCTCTGCTCCTCCATCTGTGTAGTGGCTGAGCACGGCGGGTGCTTAATAAATGGTAAGATTTCCCCTCCCCCCAGGCGGCCACCTCCCATCCCTCTTACCCACCAAGCTGGGGCCTGGGACCTTTGACATGTTTTTGGTGGGAGTCCCTAGGCCACACCTACTGGTAGCCTCCCTGTCTCCTTTCCCTGTCCTCTCCTGGTAGGGGCTCCTCCAGCGTTGGTGACCAGGTCAGGCCCCAGCGTCCCCGCTCACTGTTTCCTGGGACGGCCTGGAGAAGGCAGGTGGGTACAAGGAGGACGCCTTGTGGGAGTTTCGCTTTCATTTCTGCCTCACCCTGTTTCCATCCAGTGGTTGAGGGCTGGGGTGTGGAGGCGAGGAAACATCCGGTCTGCTCCCCGGGGCGCTCATCCTAGTGCAGGTTCCTGGGCCCCCCCTCCCCCTGCAATGTCTGGGGTGGGGCCAACCATCCTTGTAAAAAGCACCCTTGTGTACCTTCCTGCAGTCTGATGGGTTCTGGGGTCCAGGGAGCACTGCAGAGCCCCCACTGGCCCCAGGAACAGCCTGAGGCCTCGAAGGTTCAGCCTGCAGTGTACAAGGGTGCAGGCTGTGTGGCGTGCTCTTCTGTCCTCCCAGGGGCGTGGGGGGCTCTGGGAGAGGAGGGAAGGGGGCACGTGGGCATGCATGGGGGTGCTGGTGAGCTCCTGGATGCTGGTTCTGGAAAGGGGGCTCCTGCCCTCTAGGACCCTGGGCTCCCCGGCATCTCTGAGGGCTGTTCAGTGCTACGGGACTGTTGGTTTCTCTCCGGGTGAACTTTCTTCCTTTTTACACACTCAGCCTGTGTTACAGGTGGGAAAACAGGCCCAGAAAAGAGGCAGAGTTAGCCCCGTGTTGTAGAGCAAGTAGGGGGAGCAGCTTGGATTTGAACCTGGTTTGCTTGACGCTAAAGCTTCTTTTCTTTAAGATGCTCATTGTGGGATCCTGGAAAAGAAAAGGAACTCTGGCCATTCCATCAGAGGTTTCCATCTCCCTGGGGGCATGTCTGGGTAGGAGCTTCAGGGTCCTATTGGGAAGGAGTTCTGCTTCCTGTGGAATCGGTCCCCAAGCCCCCTGGCTCTCACCTTGACCTGGGCTCAGCCATGCCAGGGCCTGTACTTGTGGAGGTTTGGGCACTGGGTTCCTTGCTGCTGTGGGAGGAAGGTCCAGGCCTGAGCCTCTGGGCCTCATGGAGGCTTCTCTGCTGGTGAGGGATGAACTTTGTTCCCTTGGAGGGGGCGCTGATGTAGTAGCTGCCTTGGTGTGGACGGGATCAGCAGGGTCCGCCTCCCAAAGTGCACACCAGCCTTTGTTTGAGATTGCAAAGGCGTCCCTGCGAGGCACCACTGGTGCGAGGACCTGCAGCCCCAAACCCAGACATAGCAGTAGCTGCCGGTTCTGGGGCCCAGGCTACAGGCTGTGCTGGAGGGCCCTCATTCAGTGTGCGGGAACTGAGGCTCAGAGAGCGGAGGTGACCTTCCCAGGGTTCTGAGGCTGGTCCATCCCAGGGTGGGGACGGTAGGATTTGAACAGCAGCCCAGGCGGATTCCAAGCCCAGACCCTTGACCACTACAGAGTGTTTTTTCTTTGTAAATGAAGGCAGGGGACGAGAGGACGGCTCTCCTTTCGTCTGAGCTCTTCTCCAATGACCTGTGCTCAGTGTTAGTTACTAACTTTCCTCCTTTTCCTTTTCCATTGGATGCCTTGCTTGCCTGGAGTCAGGAAATGTCGGTGCTGACTCAGTATGAGACCCACTCAGGCTGTGGAGGCCGGCCATGGCTCTGCCCAGCCCTTAGCTCCCTGGCGGTGGTGGGGGCGGCTACGGCGCCCATCCTGTGGGTGCTGAGTTGGGGCCGCCCAGTTTGTGAAGCACTGTGTCCCAGACGCCCTGTCGGATTCCCAGGATCCTGCCATTCTCACCTCACCCTGCTCCTTCCTGGAGATGCTCTGAGTCGGTGTGGACCAGGCTGTGTGGCCCACTCTTCTGCTTAAACTGCCGCTCGTGTCCTTTCCCAGGGGTCACCTTGGGAACCTTGGATCTTTATTTACTGAAGCTAGAGGCCGAGAGGGTCTTGGAAGCTTCTAGTAAAGATCCCAAAAAGCCTGGGGGCGGACCCTTAGTTTCAGAAGTTGGGGATGCTTGCTGCGTTCTGGCTGTGTGACTGGACCAAGTGACCTCACCTCTCCGAGCCTTTAGTTTTTGTTCCCGAAATGGGAGTTTTCATACCAGCCTGCAGCAGGGTAGCTTTGCCGACTGGCGGAGCTGTGGCAGCCTGAGTCCTTAGCCCTGGGCTGGCCCTTGTGAGCACTCAGTAAGTGGGGACTCAGTGGTTCGTGCCTGGAATTGGCCATCAACGGCTGGCGGAGCTGTTTACCAGGAGCGTATGTTTGAGCAACCCTCCCATCCGGGAAGAAGGTGGGCCAGCGAGGAGGAATGTAGTTCCAGAAACCTCTTGAGTGGGGCAGCACTGGGTTCTGTGGGATGTCCAGTGGGCAGCGTGTGGCTTGGTTGGTGGTGCGATTCGAGCCCTGACCCAGCCTTTTACTGGATGGGCGGCTTTGGGTGTGTTTTGGCTCCTTGCTCTGGGCCTCGATTTCCTCCTTGGGGAGAGTCAGGCCCACGCCCGCGCACTGTAGGGGCTCCGCATGCACGAGCCTCCTTCCTTGTGAGGGCCAGAGACCGTCTCGGTCCCCTGGGCCCCCGCCCTGCAGTCACACTGCCCTGACCACGGGTGATGATGGCAGAGTGACCCTCTCTGCTGGTGAGGGGTGCAGGCCCACAATCTTAGAGCTGGAAGGGGTCTTTGCAGATGAGGATTCACCATTCAGAGCAGTCGGCCTTGCTGGGTCAGGCACCCAGTGGCCCGCACGACAGGCTGGGCCTTGGCCCTTGTGCCCACAGCTGCTCCTCCTCCGGCCTCCAGGGAACCTCAGATTAAGTATGTGGTCAGGGTTTGACCTGTTCTGGGCCCCTGTCGGCAGACCCTGCCCCTGGCTGGCCAGCATGAGTGATTTGGGCCCCTGTGGTCGGAGCCAGGAACCCCGACCCCCATCCCAGTGGTCTCTGGGAGTGCTGAAGGACAAGCTATTTGGATTCGAGGTGCTCCCCTGGGAAGGGTGGGGGCGTGGGTGGGCAGCATCTGGGACGTGGGCAGTTCAGTGGGTGCCTCTGCACCAGCAGTGAACTGGGGCTCCCCTGGGAGTGAGGTCTGTGGCCTGGGCCCTGGGCCTCCAAACCTGCCCCATTGTTGGAGGACGGGGCAGCCACGTCCTCCGGTTCTTTCTGGCAGGCAGCTAGCAGACGCGGGCGCTGTCAGGACGAGGTTCGTGATAGGAGCAGGGAAGCACCATGTGGCTGCTTCCTGCCAGTCGCAGGTGACTGTCAGCTCTGACAGAAGCTCAGTGCCAGCAGGGTGCAGCCATGAAGGGGCTCCTGTCAGTGGGGAGCTCAGGCTTCAGGTGTAGATGGATTCAGGGGCTCAGTTGATGTCCTCGGGACCTGGGCACCCTGCCTTCCTGGCTGCTGTGAGTTGGCTTTGTTTTGGGGCCCACGTGGTGCAAGGTGAGTCCTCACAATCAACCTTTATTCTGAGCCAGGCACACGCTGATGAATTCCTTGTGGTTAATCTCACTTGATTTTCATTACAACCTGTCAGGATGGGGTGTTTAGTGCCCCTATTTTCTAACTGAAGGGGGCACAGAGGGGTCAAGTAATTTGCCTACAGTCACACATTTAGTGGGCGGCAGAGCTGGGAGTCAGAGCTGGGCAGGTTGGCTCCTGCTCAGGCTCAGGCCCCCGGGGACCCAGATTCATTCTAATTGTCTGATTGGTCAGTCTGAGCCACACACCTGTCCTTGAACCAGTAGCTAGAGCTGGGTGTGCCCTATTCCCTACCACGTGGCCTGGGTGTGGACAAGGGGGACCCTATGCAGGAATCTGGGGCCGTTCCCTGAAGACAATGGGATGGCTGTTGGGTAGCTAGGGGGAAGTGGGTGCCTTCTGCCAGCCTGAGGGTTTGCCCGCAGTCTCCAGAGCCAGGGCGCCGTTTCCCAGAGGGGAGTGAAGAGTGCTCCCCCGACCCTGACCCACCCCGCAAGGTAGAGCCCAAGGCTGGGCCCCTGGAACCTTTCTCCTCATTCCCTCTGCCACAGGCAGATCTGAGGGCCTGGGCCCTGGTGCCCTGGAGAAAGGGTGCCTGTAATGCTGCCCTGAGGGGTGGGGTAGGGTGGAGTGGGGGTGGGGAAAGCTGCCCAGAACCCCGGGGGCAGGCTGTGGCTCCCTGTCCCCAGTGCTGTGCGGAACCTCCATGTTTTAAAACAGCATTTTGGGCAAAACGGCCCTGCATTACCATCGCCTCTTGCTGTCTGTTCCTGTGCCATGTGGGGAGCCTTGAGAAGGTGTCTTCCCCTGGGAGCCTGGAGGATTTCGCTGCTGTGAACTATATTATTTATTTTTAGAGGGAGGGGGAGGGAGGAAGGAAGAGGAGAGAAACATCCATGTGCGAGAGCAACGGAGAGAAACATTGATGGGTTGCCCCTTGCACTCTCCTAACTGGGGAACTGGCCCACAACCCAGGCATGTGCCCTGACCAGGAATTGAATCGGCGACCTTTCCATTTGCTGGACGACACCTGACCTTCTGAGCCACACTGGTCAGGGGCAGCTGTGGGCTACTTGATTGGGGTCATGGAGCTGGAGGGGAGCATTTGTGAGGGATGTTCAGAGGGCCTGTCCTGGGCTACCCCCCCCCCACCCCCAACCCCCAGCAGGCCTGGTCGGGACGCGCTGGAGGACACGCTGGGAGTAGTCCCACCTGGAGGGGAGGAAGTGGATGATGATGGGCTGGTGCCTCCACACCCCAGCCCCGCACACACACCTGAGGGCTTTGGGCGAAGGGGTGGGCTGGAGGCTGGGAGAGGGCCCAG
Source organism: Desmodus rotundus (assembly GCF_022682495.2). NCBI lineage: Eukaryota > Metazoa > Chordata > Mammalia > Chiroptera > Phyllostomidae > Desmodus > Desmodus rotundus. Next base: position 129,380,631 of record NC_071393.1, on the reverse strand, counting down.
TTAGTCAGCAGCCCCTTTGTGGAACCAGCAGGGAACCGAGGACCCGCCGCCCTGCCCAGAGCCTGAGCCCCGGCTGCCAGGTGCCTCTGCACGCGTGTCCCAGAGTTCTCATAGGTCAGCGGCTCTTTTCAGTGGCGTGGCCTTGGGTGGCAGATAGAGGTGGTGCTGGTGGGAAAGCAGTGGACAAGAGGGCCTTCCTGGGCCCTCCTCTTTGCTGTGGCCACCACGAACAGTAAGCAGGGTCCGCCTGACCTTCTTCATCAGCCCTGAAATATAATAGCTTCTTGGGGCCTCTGGAGGCCGTCCATCCAAGGTGGCGAAAGCAGGGGTTGAGCTGCTTGTCGCTGAGCTGGTGGCACTGCCGTTAGCCCTTGGGTGTTCCGGTGCTCAGGTCTGCTCCTGAGGCTGCAGGGTGGGGTCATTTCAATCCGTGAACTGATAAACACCAAGCACCCGGACACACAGCCAAGTGCAAGAAGGTCAGCGACTTGCCTGCATGCGGTCCTGTCGTGTCTGTTGGGCAGGCTCACATCTGACTTGTGAATGCCACTAAAAACTGTCGTTAAGAAGTGATAATGTCCATGGTCAAAAATTACGCTGTGCCAAAGAGTGTGCAGTGAAAAGTTCATCTCCCTACAGTCACCCGCCCGCCCCCGGTCCCCCGAGGCGGCTGCGTTCCCATGGCCTCGGAGCGTGTCACATCTACAGAAGCCAGTGTGTACCACACTTGGGAACACGTGGCCCATTATTCACGCTCTCCTGCTCTTCACCTTTTGTCGCTTCCTGGAGCTGACAGATGACTCTGTATCTGTGCTGACTTCGAACCGTCATTGTCTGGGAAGTAGTCTGTAAATACAGCTCAACCTCAGGCTGGAAAAAGACCCCTTGTCGGTTCCTTTGGGGATTCTAGGCTTGCCCCAGGGCCTGTGGTTTGCCTGCTCCCCTAGTCTGCTTAGGTTGTCATAACAGATACGCCACACTCTCTGGACTTGGCCTCGTGTTTTTGGGGGCACCCAAATCACGGTTCTAATCGGAGTTGTCAGAAGACTGACCTTGGGCTGGCCTGCCCTGGGGGCTTTCACTATGGGGGCTGAGCGGTCAGTTGGTCGAGGGAGACTGTGTGCCCCCGGGAGTGCTGTTTGTAATTCTTGAGAGAGTGTAAGTGTTGTGAAATGAACAGCACGGTCACATGGTTCAAAGCAAAAGACAAGGCAGCTTACAGTGAAAGGGTCGCTGGGACTGGGTCCCCTGAAGTCTGTCCCCGCTGCGCATGCGTAGCCGCTTCCACATAGACACACGCGTGCACCCACACATGCATGTTTATTTGAATGTGCTTTTCAGTGCTATAACTTTATTTGACAGTCAGCAGTTCTCATCACATCACTGGTCATAGATTTTGAAAGTGGCGACAGGTACGCAGGTGACCAACGCACAGAGCTTGTTCAGTGAAGCTTCACCCTCACTCCATTTTCTGGACAAGGGTACCTGGGTCTGGTATGGACCTTTCTTACTCCTTTGGCCCAGACGGTGTTTTGAGCCTGGTGTCCGTGCGCACACCTGGATTCCCATCTCCTTCGTGGTAGAGATCTGCACCTCTGGGGTGCCGAGGGGCCCGCTTCCTGAGACCCACCCCGCGGATGCGCTTGTGAGTGCTGGTGGTGTGTTCTCTGGGCACTGCCTCGTGGATGGCAGAGCGGCCCTTCCTCCTCTCGCCTCCCTCCTTCACGGGAGCCATTGTGCCAGGGCCCTGGACATTTGGTTTCCTGAGTCAGCCCCACGTCCAGGCAGATCCAAGTCCTTGTTCACAGGTCCCCGTAGCTCAGGGTTCCTCGGCCTTGGTGCTGCTGACCCTTTGGGCTGGCCCCTTCTGTTTTGTTGGGGGCTCTGCTGTGCGTGGCAGGGTGTTGAGCAGCATCCCGGGCCTCCACCCACTCCTCCCCAGGCACGCTGTGGTTGCCACAGTGTGACAGCCACAATGTTTCCAGGGATTGCCACATGTCCCCCAGGGCAGCTGGCAGGACCACTGTAGCTGAAGGTCCTGTTGATAGCTCCTGTCCTGTTCCCAGCCTGGCTTTGGAGCCACCCAGCCCCCAGGCATGGGTCCTGCCCGCTTTGGGGCTGGCTCACTGCCCTCGCACACCCGCTGAGGCTTGTGTTGCAGCGTGCTCATGGGCACGCAGTGTGGCCTGTTCTCTGGCCTGGGGGTCTGAGGCCTGGGTGAAAAATCACGGCTCTCTGCTTCCCTTGTTGGGGATCCTGAGCTTGTTCCTTTACCTGAACCTTGATTTCCTCATTTTCAAAATGGGGCTGTAAGAGCCCTTTCTTTGGGGCTGGCATGGATCAGGGATGCTAGTGTGTGGTGCCGCCCCAACCCCCAGTGCCGGCCTCGCCACAGGTGCCTGGTGACTTTCCTCGGCCCTTAAGTCCCTGTCAGTCTGGGCCTTGGTTCTGTTGTGTATAAAATGTGGGGACCCTGGGAGGTGAAGGCCCCAGAACTAGAAGGTACCCACTGGGCCTAGAGGCCAGCTGCCCAGCTCGAGCCTGTGACATTTCAAAACCCAGAGAGCCGAAGAGGGGCGTGTGCCGAGGCTGGGAGGGCCGGCTGCCAGCCGAGGTCAGGGTGCACACGGCTCTACCAGGAGAGCCGCTCTGAGGGGCTCAGAGTGGCACCTTTTCCACCATCCCCTGAGCCCAGCCAGGACCCAGTGCGGCAAGAGCATGGGGTGTGGACTCGGGCAGACCTGGGCTTACGCCCTGCTCTTCACCCTCTAGCTGAATGGCTTGTGTCACTCTCTGAGCTTCAGGCTCCAACATCCGCACAGGGGCCAGGGCTGTCCTGAGTGCTAACTGGGAGGAGGGCTGTGCAGATTGGCGTTGGCCGGATGCTCACTGTGTGCCGGGCGTCACCCCGTGCCCCGGCGTGTCGTGAGTCGCACAGCCTTGCCATGCCCGTTTCACAGATGGGCAAGCCGAGACACAGCTGCAGCGCCTGGCCATGGGAGGCACACAGTAAGTGAAGCTGTCCTGCTGTCCTTGTTGGTATGAGCCGGCTGCTCTTGGGATTTGACTTTGAACATCAAAAACCCGAAAGATAAAGAGAAGAGAGAAGAAAGATGTGCCTCCTGCCTTCTTGGGAAGGATTCTGAGCTAGATGTGGGGGCGGGGGGGGGGGGGGGGGGGGCGGGGATGTGGGGGGTGGGGAGTGAGCCTGGTTCTGAGCTGGGTTTCCTGGGCAGGTGCCTTCCCTGGGCGGCTGGAAGCCTTTGTTCCTCGCCCCTCCCAGGGATCTGAATGACAAGACACAGTGGGGTGGACGTGGTAATCACGCTGCAAGGGACACTCGAAATTATATCTGCGTTCGGGAAGCTAATTTTAAAGAATGTTTCCCTCTTCGTAATTACATGCAATCAGCCAGCCCTTGTGAAGGGGGGTTCTCTTTCTCCCTCAGCCGTGTGGCCATCTGCTTTTCTCTTCCTGCGTCTCTGTTCAGCATGCAGTAGGCCACCTCCCTGGTGGAGGGGGCTGCCAGCCCTTGGCTGCCTAGAGGCCCAAGTGAAACCTTTCTATGGTGACTGATGGGACGGGCGAGGGAGAGAAGTGGGGGGTGACGCTGGGCCGGGCGCCTGGGTGACTGGTGGCAGTTGCTTTCAAGGTTGAGGTGCCAGGTCGGTGGAGAAGGTGGTGGAATATGTTGTTTTGGTTTGGATGTTGTAGTAGCCAGGGTTCTTGTGGATGCAAGTAAGAGAAATCCAAATCACATGAGCTGAAGCAAGAAGAGAATTTCTTAGCCCAGATTACAAATGGCACAAGAACGGCCCCTCAGGGCCCAGAGACATGCCCCCTGCCCCTGTCACTCCCCTGGGGCTCTGCCACCACAGTTGCTTCTCAGCTCTGCACTGGCTTCCCTTTCCTGCCTCAGGACCATTGCAGGTGCTGTTGCTGCTGCCTAGCAGGCTTTCCCCCTCATAACTTTATATTATTTTTTAAAAAATTGTTTATTTCTATTTTTGATTTTATAGAAAGGGAAAGAGGGGGAGAAAGAGAGGGAGAGAAACATCAATTGGCTGCGTTCTGTACGCAGAACCTGCACCCCAGACATGTGCCCCGACTGGGAACGGAACCGGCGACCTTTCGGACTGTGCCCAAACCCACTGAGCCACACCGGCTGGGGCCCCCTCAAAACTTCACATCTCAGCACTGTCCCCTTTCTCTGCCTCAGCCTCCCGAGTATTCCTTCCAGAACGTGTCCCGTACTCACTTCGGTGGTTTGCTCGTTCACCCTCCTGTCCATGCGGTCGGCTCCTTGTGGACAGGTGCCCCTCTGTCGTCCTCACTGTTGTGTCCCTGGCAGGGGGGCTGTGCTGAGCATGTCGTAGGTGCTCAGAAGGATGCGTGTGATAAGCAATGAACAGAACACCTTGATGGAAAGGCGGTTCACGGGACAGTAAGTCGTCAGGAGGAGTAAGTTCACGCAAACCTGGTAAGACAGAACAAAACGGACGCTCCTGCCCACGCCCATCTTGTGGCAGTTACGAGCATTCCTGGAGAGTCGTCCAGCAGATGACCATCCTGAGTCGGGGAAGTGGGCACAGATGCTCAGGGACCTCCTCTCCCAGCACACAGGTCGGCTCAGAGTGGGCTGTGAGCCTGGCCCTTGCCGAGGAGGAGCTGTGTTCAGGAGAAGGCGTTGTTCGCTGGCCCTTCCTGCCTTTATTCTGGCCCTTGGCTCCTCGGTGGCCTCCCTCTAGGGTGCCCTCTGGCAGGGTTGTGTGAGGAGGAGGCCAGTGTGGTGGGTGGTGGGCAAGGAGTGGGGTGACCCAGATGAGGTAGGCGGGTGTTCGGAAGTGTGAAAGGACCGGCCCGTGGATGGGGGAGGCCGGACGGGCTGAAGCCCGCTTGCCGCACCAGGAGGTGGGTGCACTGTCATAGCGGCCTTTATGACGGGGTGGGGGGGGGGAGGTGCGGGGACGAGTGACGAGGGAAGAGCAGGAAGGCTTCGGGACATGTGAGGTTGTGAGTCACGTCCCAGATGTAGAGTGTCGCAGGCTGGAGGGGGTTGTGCAGGGACAGCAGGATGGTGGCCTGTTGGCCTTCAGGACGGAGGTCCGTGTCTCGTGGGGCAGGGAGGTTGCCCTTTGCTACACTCAAGCGTTCTCTTCTGCCTGGAATCAGGGCTTCCTCTTTCTGGTCTTCCTCACTTCTGCCCAAGGCCCTGGTTCTTGGCTTTAGGTTGGCTGTGGCTATGATGCCCTGTGTGGGGCTCTCCGAGGGATTTCTGGAGCTGTGTGGGGCCTGTTGCTATGGCTCCCAGCTGCAGAGGCTGGGCCGGAAAGAGGTGGAGGCGTGTGCCTGCCTGCCAAGGCCTGGGGCTCTCTGAGGCCTGGGGCTCATTCTTTCCTCCTTGGGGGGCCAGCTGGCCTACACTTTGCAGACCCGGCTGATTGCTCTCTCACTGGTGGGTTCAGAAAGCTTTAGAGATGGGGAGGGGCTCCTAAGAGGTGAGCCTGGCCACCTTCCCAACGGCGGGCATCCTGCCTCAGCTTGAATCCTCCCCTCCACGGCGCAATCACCACCTGCTGTCAGCCTCCCTGTAGGAGCCGGCATCCTCTTCCTGCGGTTGAGCTGAAATCAGCTTCCTTGCCCTTCTGCTTTGTCGGATGGGTGCTTTCGGCTTGGAAAGTGGACATTCGAGATGACGTTGTCCTCAGAAGGAGCTGTCGACCCCATGGGGAAAAGAAACAGGCATGCCAGCTCTCCCTGCCTCTGGGTCTTAAGTGACCCAGGGTGTGTACAGTCCCTACCTGAGTCTGAGGCCAGTCACAGCTCCTCAGGAAGTGTCTTCTGGGCTCTTCTTCCCAGGCCTCCAGGGTTATGGCTCCCCTCCCTCAGACTCCTGAGGGTCAAGGCCTGAGGCGGGAGGTCAGCCCACACTGGGGCTGTGCGTGGGTGGGGAGGAGTGGCGGCTCTGTCCAGAACAGTTTCTCCCCAGAAGCCTCACCTGCAGCAGACGTGGCTGGACCCCCACTCTCACAGGTGAGGTAGTCCCCTGGGGTCATGTGCTGAGGGTGGTCTCTCCTGTGACAGCACACCTGACTTTAGACTGTGGTTTTGCTGGGACTTGCTTGCTGTGAGTCTTTGAGTGAGTTTCTTTCTTTTATTTGTATATGTGTGTATATATATTTTCCAGCGTTATGGAGGTGTAACTGACAGATGGAACTGTAAAGTATGGAAGTGTACAGTGGGAGGATTTGATACACGAGGTCCGTCCAGAAAAAGTCCAACCATTGTTAATGTAACAAGAACGGTTTGCGTGACATCGATGTAACCTGGCAGCCAAAGACAGTGGACTAGAATGCACATGTGTGAACAATGACGACTTCACTGTACTGGTCAGTGGGGGTGGTAGACGCCATTGAGTGAGCGTGTGTACTGTGTGGCTGTCACATCTAAAGTGACTGAGCAAGGAGAGCAACGAATCTGCATCCGGTTTTGCATTAAGCTTGAACATTCCTCCATGGAAACTATTCAGATGATTCAGAGGCCGCAGCTCTGGGCAGCTGGTGATTGGCAGCTTCATCACTACGACACCCCCACTGATGCTTCATGTCTTGTGCAGAGTTTTTTTGTGAAACATCAAATCACCAGGTGTCTCAGCCCCCCTACAGCCCAGATGTGGCGCCCTGCAACTTCTGGCTTGTCCCAAAACTAAAATTACCTTCAAAAGTGAAGAGATTTCAGCCTAAGATGAGATTCAAGGAAATAGGGTGGGACAGCTGACGGCCATTGGGAGAACTGCGTGAGGTCCCAGGGCGGCTGCTTTGAAGGGGACTGAGGTGTCGTTGTCCTGTGTACAATGTTTCTTGTAGCTTGTATCTTCTTCAGTAAATGGCTCTGTTTTTCACAGTGCCTGGCTGGACACCTGGACAGACCTCGAGGGTACATATATCATGAACGGATTCTCACCATGGAGTTAAATCACCTGTCCCCGCACGTATTTACCTGTTTTATTTTAATTTTTTTGGTGAGACACTTCTCTCTCAGCAAGTTTCAGTGGTAGAATACGGTATCATCCACTAGGGTCACCACGGTCTCCATCGGACCCCGAGGCCCCGCGCGTCTCAGAGCTGGAGGTCCTGCCGTTACCAACCCTCCCCGTCTCCCCCACCCGCAGCCCCCGGCAGCCGCCGTTCTACTGTGTTTCTAGGAGTTCAACTTATTTTTTTATTTCTTATTTGTTTAAGATTCCACACACATAGTGTTACCATACAGTGTTTGTGTGTCTGTGTCTGGCTTATTCCACTCAGCATAAGGTTTGGTCAAGTTTCTTAATTTCTCTGAATTTCCTCATTGGAAAAAAATAGGACAGTCCCACTGTCTCCTGCAGCTGTTGAAATTAGTGCTGAGGTGACCCTCGGAGTGCCCGCTCATAGGCCCTCTGGTCCCCTCCTCCTCTGTCCCTCTCCCCCCATGCTTGGGGAGGCCAGGCCCGTGTGGGGAGAGTGCGGGCCCAGGAATTTCTGGTGATGCCTCTCACTCGTTTAGGTTGTGCCTTGGCCTTTGGAAACCTCCCGGAATTTGGGAGGTCTCAGGGGCACCAGGTGAAGTCGCTGCCAGTCTCTGGAGTCTGGAGCCCAGGGCATCTGGAAAAGGGGCTGGGGCTCAGGCTTGGCATCCCTGGGCCTGTTCACGGGGGCAGAGTGGGTCCTGTCAATGCTCATGAGTGGGTGCTGGGCTCAGGCCCAAAACGCCTCTGTGTTTGGGGAGAGTCTGTCGCTGCTTAGAGCCGCTTGGCAGGGTCTGAGGGACATGGCCTTTGGTGGAGCCAGGTGGCCTTGGAGTGGGAGGGCATGGCTGGTCTGGGCATCTCTTATGGTCCTGCAGGTGGGCCCAAAGGTCAGGAACTCTCACTCCTTCCCACAATGTGCAGCCAAGTCTTCCAGGCCAGGGCCTCCGGTCTCTCCTGCCAGGCCCGCTACCCTGGCCCCTTCGCACCAGGGACTCCCGTCGGTGTTTGGTGATACCTCTGTGGACACCGTGGGGGCCGAGCTCCTTTTCCTTGTTGACTTGTTGAGCCACCCAGCAAACCCCCTGGGTGGGTCCTCATCTGCCCGCAGCCCCCACGTGGGCGCTACGCAGGAGCACCGAGACGCGTGGGATGGCAGAGTGGCAGGAGCCTTGGTTCTGAGGCAAATGGCGAAATGCGCACCCCCCCCCAACGTGTCCTCAGAACCCGAGTATGGATCCTTACATGGCGAAAGGGACTTTGCACACGTGATTAAGGATCTTGAGACGGGAGATTATCCTGGGCAATGGGACGGGGCGAGTGTATCCCCAAGGGGCCTTCAATGGGGTAGACAGGAGGGTCCGAGTTAGAGAAGGTGTGACAATAGATGCAGAGGTCAAAGTGATGTGGCCACAAGCCAAGGGGTGCAGGCAGCCTCTAGAACTGGAAAGACAAAGGCTCGACTCCTCCCCCCAGCAGGAGCCCGTCCTGCTGGCCTGTTTCAGGCCCCCCACCCCCGAACTTCGAGAGGAACACTTGTTTTCCGCCAGCATGCTTGTGTTGATTTGTTAACGTAGCGATAGGAAATGAGTACAGTGCTCACGTACTGTGTTTATATGGGGCCTGAAAGGGGAGTGACTGGGTCAAGATCAGAGCCAGGCTCCCTACCCTTAATTGCAGACCAGTGGATTGTTACTTGACTTCTTGGGCCTGCCTTCCCACTTGCTCTCCTGTAAATAGCTGAGAGGTTGGCAAAATATTTGAATAAGGTGCTTCAGGGTTTAGGTTTTCTGAGGGTGGGGGTGGGGGTAACTTGACCTTGGCTTTGATGTGACAGCAGCAGCGGGACCCAGGAAGCTCCAAATGCCCGGAGGCCCTGGCTTTGCCCCAGCTGCTCTGGTACGTGGCAGGCCCTCGGCTGGTGACCTGTGCTGGCAGCCTCTGTCATGGTCACCCCAGGACTCGACTCAAAGGGCAGTCTCTGTCACCTTCCTGTGCTCCCTGCCATCCCCCAAATGTTTGCTCTACTTGGGGGCCTGTGGCTCACGCACCAGGTCGCCAACTTTCTTTCCTTGGCCCCCTGCTTCTCTAGGCAGGGCTGTGGCTTGGGGGTCCCTCTGCTCCTGGGCCAGCGCAGCCCTGGGCAGAGAAGTGCAGCAAGTATCTGACGACAGACAGGGAACTCTGTGCTTGTGTGGTCGGAGACCACCCCCCAGACTGCAGGGGCTCACAGAACCCTCAGGCCAGGAGGGGGCTTTCACTCGTGAGGGAAGGTTAGCAGCGGGCACGGTGGGTGGGATGTGACCTACTGTGGCGCACAGCCTCCCGAAAGGCAGGCTGGGACACATACCTGCACAGGTATTTTAAGAGCTTGTGGTACCTTGAGGATAGGTGCTGAAAAAAGGATTCAGACCTTCCTGGGCAGGCTTCTCCCTCCCCCACGGGTCCCAAGGAGGGAAATGTCATCCCCCTTCCTGCTCCAGCTTACCTTGCTTTTTAGGCTGATGGGACATAACATTTCTGGGAATAAGAAACTGCTTGGAAGTGAACAGACGGAATCATTAACAGACTGAATCACGAGCCCCGAGGCAGGAGGTAGGAGGCTGACAGCCGGAGGTGGTGGGAGGCTGGAGTCAGCCCTTCCTGCAGCCCCTGTGCCCCTGCTGCTCCTGTAACCCGCCCCCCTGCCCCCTGCAATTTAGGGCTCATCCCTCAGGAGGAAAAAGAAAAATGACAGCACCTGCAAGGGGGTAGCAGAAGTCTTTAAAAGACGTCCAAGTAGAGAATTTTTACATTAAAAGTTGGGGGTATGCCCAGTGCCCTTTAGGGAATGTCAACATTAGCTTCCAGCTGAAAGTCCGGGTGATTTCCAGTCTGAAAGGGCAACACCGTGGTTGCAGCAGAACACACCCATGGGTGATCTCCAGCTCACCCGTGCCTCTGATTCCCTGTCCTGCACATTGAGGGGCGTTTAAAGGCGCCTCAGCAGCAAAGGCTTCTCAGCCCCGGAGGTTCTGCTTTCCTCCAGGAGGTGCTAGAAGGTGAGTGAGTCACTTTGCCCACATCCTGGCATCCTCGGAGAAGCCACTTCCCGACCCCGTGGGCTTGATATGGATCTGAAGGAGCACCCTGACTCATGCTGCGTCCACAATGTGGGCGCCCGTGGCCCGCCCTCCTCCTGCCTCTTCCAGGTGGGGCACCTAGTGTAGGGGAATCTCTTCAGTCACAGGATTTGGTGACTCTCTAATCAGGGAAACAGTGTCAACCCCCCACCCCCGACCAAACAGGGAAAACATATGGCAGTATCCAGTTTATCTGGTTCTTTCCTGGAGCTGTCCAAACAATTCAAATGTTTGTGCTGGCTTTAAAATTCTCTTCACATGTTGCCTTTATATCGGGCCATTTCAGTTTCTGGCACTGTTAATAGGAGGAAAATCCAAACCATGAAACTTATCAGCAAATGAACCAGGCTGCCCAGGAAGCAGATGGGCAGGGCGGCTCAGGACAGGAGCCCTGGCCCGGCCCCAGGAGGCTGGGACACCCGGCGGGTGCAGAGCGCTGGCCAGGTGTGGGGTCTGTGGTGGGCACGGGGTGCTTCATAAAGATCACAGTCTCTGGCCTCAGGGACCCAGGGTCGGAAGCGGACCACAGAGCAGCCTGCAGTGTCAGAGGGCGAATGGCTGAACAGCCGTCATTGCTGCCCTGGGAGTGGGTGGGCAGCAGCCTCTCTGTGAGGACATGTGAGCTGCTCTCAATGGATAGCAGGGGTTTGCCAGGGAGGAAGGGCATTCTCTCAGAGGGAGTGGCTTATGCAAAGGCTCAGAGCTGTGTCCGCCCGGGGGCCCGGGGGTGTTTAGAAAACAGGGTTTCTCATGGGAAGGTTTGATGAAAGGGTTTGGTACTCCACCCCCCTCCCCCACCGATGCCTTGTACTATACCTCCAAAATGCCACGTGTCAGGTATTGTAAGAATTTGGGGTGTGGCCCAGGCCTCTGGGGCTCAGTTGATTGGAGCGTCATCCCATAAACCGAAAGGCTGAGGGTTCGGTTCTCTGTCAGGGCACATGCCCAGGTTGCAGGTTCAGTCCCCGGTCTGGGCATGTATGAGAGGCCACCGATCCATGTTTCTCTCTCACGCCGATGTTTTTCTCCCTCTGTCTCTTTCCCTTGTCCTCTCCCTAAAATCAGTAAGCATATCCTTGGGTGAGGATAAACAAAAAAAGAATTTGGGATATGGATGGGGCATAAGCCCCTTTTCCTCAAGGAGCATTTATTAGTCAGGATAGGTTAGGCCAGGTGAGGCTGCAATAACAAGCAACCCGGAGAGGTTTGCAACAAAGGTTTATTCGTAGCTCACTCTGGAGCCGGGCAACTCTCCAGGCGGGTGTCCTCCCTGCGGTGGCTCGGTGGTGGTCTTCTGTGTCCTGCGTTTCTTGACCTTGGCACTGTGGACAGTTTAGGCCGGGTAATTCTTTGTTTAGGGGGCTGTCCCACGCATTGTAGGGCCTTCACCTTCTGGAACCCAGTAGAACTTTTCCCTGGTTCTAACAATCAGAAACATCTTCGGATGTTACTAATTGTCCTTTTTTTTTTTTTTTAATTTACTTTAAGATTTATTTTTAAAGGGAGGGGAAGGGAGGAAGAAAGAGAGGGAGAGAAACAGAGATGTGAGGGAGAAACATCTCTTGGTTGCCTCTCATATGTGCCCTGACTGGGGACTGAACCCCCAGGCCTGTGTCCTCACCGGGAATCTAACTGGTGACCTTTCACCTTGGGGACGCCGCCGAACCAACTGAACCACTCCCGTCAAGGCTGAAGGTCCTTTTAATAGTTCCTGTCTGGTTCCCAGCCTGGCTTCATTGCCACCCGGCCAGGTTTCTTTCCAGGAATGGGTCTGGGCCGACTCTGGGAGTCATCCCTGTCCTCGCGCTCCCAGTCGCTCAGGTCCAGGAGGACTGGCTGCGAGTCGGGCAGTGGCAGTTGAGTGTTGTCACTTGGAAGTGAGATGGGATGTCACACAGGTCTGCCCAACAGGGAGGTACAGGAGTCCAGGGGAGTGCCCTGGAGGAGAGCAGCCAGCACCGTGGCCGGCACTGATGTCTGCCACACAGCTTTCAGCTGGGCATCCTGTGTGTCTGGGCTCAGAGCTGGGGTGCTGGGGCGTGGGGACTCTGAGGGCAGGGGAGCCAAGGAAGGCCCCCAAGGAGCTGCCCTTGAGTATGGGCTAGGTGGTGATGCTGGGGTGCCATCTGAGGCAGCAGGAACAGTATGTCCCTCTGCACACATGGGTCCCAGAGGAGGCCTAGCCACCTATTCAGGGAACCCCGAGTCCTGTGCAGGGCAGGGAGAGGCAGTGGGTGGGTGGGGGTTGCCTGCAGGCCTTGTGGGTGCTGAAGGGGCTTTGTATTGGGGTTCTGAAATCTGGGGGTTACCAACATGCGCCACAAATGGCTTGGGTGGGAATGTGCCCGCCTCACCGCTGGCATGATTACACCCTATCACCTCCGGTGGGCTTTAGCTCCGGGGACAGGCGCAGCTCCTTTCTCCTTGCCCGTGGGTGGGAGGGGCCCTGTGTTTCCAGGCCAGTTCCCTCTGCTGTGACATTGTCCCCTGGAGGCCTGGCCTGGCCTCCTCCGCAGCAGGGTGATCCTGTGGGCCCCTCTGCAGCCGTGTCTTGCCTCCGCTGTGCCTGGGTGGAGGCAAGCGGCGGTGGCCTTGCATACTGAGGGAAAGCAGTTCTTGATGCAGGGCTCGTTTTCACAAACTTCACTCTTCTTTGGTCGCTGTTGGGCCTTCTCTGAGCTCCTGGAATTCTCCCAGTTGTCACTGGACTTGCTCTCCTCCTTGGTCAGAGGGGACCTCTGTTCTCGGCTCGCCCCTCTCTCCCCTGCTGATCCACCATCTCACACGCTTCACTTGCCTGTAGCGCTTGGGTCTCGTTCCTGCCCAGGAAGGTCCTGTTGGGCTGGGAAGTTCATACCCATTTAACAGAGGTGAAGGCTGAGACCCAGGGTGGCTCAGCAGTGCGTCCTGTGCCTGCTGCTGGTTTTCAGGGGGCCCTGCAGGCCTGCTGCTTGGTCGGGGTCGTAGTTGCAACATGTCCAGTGATAACCTTCCTGATGTCATACATGGTGGCCTGCGCCTCGGGCCTTACGTAGCCTTGCGGTGTGGGCTTGTGGGCGCTTCTCCCTCCTCACGGTGCTGCCTGCCCGGCCTCTGAGGAGCTCTTTTTCTCCTCCCCGACTTTGTGTCCTCTTCATCGGGGTCCTTCGTCATTCCCTCTCCCTCTGCGCCAGGCCATCCAGGGTAATTGCTGTCATTTTCAGAAAGTGGGAGCCACCATCACTTACTGAGGACCTGCTGTAGTAAGCAAGACAGTGGCCAGTGACAGAAACTCAGTGTCAACTGGCTTCAGCAAAACTTCGCATCTGAAAGTCCAGAGCAGACAGGCTCCAGGCCGGCTGGGTCAGGGCCTCGGTCTCTGGCAGGAGAGCACTGGCCTTTCCTCCTGGCACGACCTCAGGAGTCTGGGCACATGGAGGCAGCGGCGACCGTGCTCTCTGCTGCTGACAGCCCCCCAGGACCTGTCCTGGGAAGGATCAAGGCTGGCCTGGCTTGGGTCCCACCCCCATCCTACAACTGTGAGACTCTAGGCCAAGGGTGTCAAACTCATTTTCACCGGGGGCCACATCAGCCTCGTGGTTGCCTTCAAAAGGCTGAATTTAATTTTAGGATTGTATAAATGTAACTACTCCTTAACAGTTAAGCGAGAGCTCAGTGCTAGGGCCTGGCTGAAGGTGCCAGGCCGGATAAAACAAGGTGGAGGGCCAGCTTCGGCCCGTGGGCCTTGTGTTTGCCACCTGTGGTCTAGGCCACATACCACCCCAGAGATCACATGGGACAGAGGAGGGCAGTTCTGACAGGCAGGCAGGCAGGGCAGAGCCCACAGTCCCAGTGTGGGCCCAGCACCCTGTGGGCGGGGCTCCAGGGGTCTCCTAACTTGACAGATAAGGCAGCTGAGGCACAAGGTGCAGTTGGGTCTGGTTCCATGGCCTCCTTTGTCTTCCATTTCTGCCTGTTGCTCCGACAGTTCCTGAACTGTCTGCTCAGCTCAGTCCTGGGCTTCTAACCAACTCCTGGCACCAGTATGGTCGAAAAAATGGACAAGTGACCGGCTTCCTGTGTCCTCTCCTGGCGCTGGCATGTGGCCTCCACCTGCGCCCAGAGCGTGAGCATCACAGCTGTTCCTGGTTCTCTTGTGCCCTTTACTCCCATCCCCAGGGCCTGGCAGGGCTGCCCCTGAATAAAGTCTGTCCCCTCCCCCTTTCCTTGGGCAAATCTGGCCCTGTTACCAGCTGTAGGAGGAGTAGCCCTTGGTGGACTCAGCAGCTGCTCCCTGCCCTGGCTGCTCCTGAGCAATACCTGGGTGCTTGACAAACCCTGAACTACTGCCCTGCCCCCCACCCTCCTGAATCAGAGTCTTCAGGACAGGACCTCAAGTTAGCATTTTGACAAACTCCAGTGGTGACTCTTAGTCACCTGCCCTAGCATTCGGGGCCACTGGTCCATGGGGCCTCGGCGCATGCCCAGCCTACATCTTCTACCCCACTTCTCATCCCCCGCCTGCCCTGTGGGGGCGGTTATGGCCCCACACCTCCAGACATCTGGGAAGCAGGCACTCCTCATGTTAGTCATCTTTAACTTCTCCCCAATGTCTGTCTGTAGTTTCCCTTCAGTTTTTGCTCAAATGGCAAATGCTGCCTCCTCCTTGAAGCCTTCCCTGATTGTTGTCCTGAAAGGATAGTTTGTTTTGTAAATGAGTATTTTGTATTTCCCCTGGCTGTGTTCTCCTTGGACTTGGGGGTGGGGGGGCAGTGGTCCTTCTGCAAAATAAATCCCCCCTTTAGTGGTTATCTGGTTTTTGGAAAGACAGGTCTATGTTTTGAGTTGTAGGGGTAGGCCTCTGTCCTAAACTTACTAGTGCAATATTCACCAAGAAAACAAGAGTTTTAGAGCCTGTGAAGTTCTCCAGGTACAGGCTTTAAATACAGTTTTTTAATTATTTAACTTTAAATTTTATTGTTACTTTTTCTGTTATTTTGGGCGTAGCGTCTGCGCTCATCACAGAGAACTAGAAGACGCGAGAAAGTGTACGGGAAAATGAGTCACATGTCACTTGACGGCTGCAGCCACAGCTGATGGTGTGGTGTGTCCCCTGCGGGTCTGTCTTCCAGGTCCCCGGGCCTCCGAACGGGCTCAGAATCCGAAACGAGTGTCCCCACGTGTGCCCCCAGCGTGGGCGTTATTTCAGCTGCTCTCTGAGACTTTGGAAGCTCTCCCAGATAAACCCGAGCTCTCGGCCGCACTTCATCAATCAGTCGATCGATTCACATCGTCATCAGGCATGTCCTTTATGCCGGGCACTGGGAGTGCTGGCAGCTAGAGTTGTACCTGTCATTGAAAAGATAATTCAAAAAAAAGTTACTTCTCTAGTTTTCGAGATTATAGTAGAGGCACATGGTGCAAAGGTCAGGAGATGCGAGAGAGCGCACAGCGAGAAGGAAGTCCTACCGCCCCGCCCCCATCCCCCAACCAGCCACTCTTGCCCTGACAGGAGGCCGGCCCCCCTCGACCGTTTTCTTCCAGTACTTTCAGGTTCGTTCTGCGGACTGGAGGTTGCACTTAACCCAGATAACGGTAGGGTGCACACGGGGTTTTACAGCTTGCGTTTTCACACAGCGGCGGCATCTTAGGGACAGAGAAGGCCTTCTGTGTGCCCCAGCACTTCCTCAGTCAGTGCATGCGCCCCTCCTTGGGAGGTTTCGGTCACTGCCGGCCTCTTGCCGTCACAGACAGTGTGGCAGTGAGCAGCCACGACCTGAGCCACTTGGCCACATACTGGCATGTCCTGGGGTGGTGTCCTGGAGTTGGGGTTTCCAGGAGCAGTTAGTACTCGACAGCCAGCTCTCTGGTTTCTCTGTCCTTCTCCACACTCCTGTCTCTCTCTCCCTGTTCCCCTTTGGTGTCACGATTCAACTGCTGGACTTTCTGGTCATGGCTGGATTTCAGGAGCCTGTGCTTGGGAAATGAAGGGTGTGGGCGCCCTTTGGCCTGCAGGAGTTCCTGATGAAGCAGGGAGCCCCACAGGCTTAGCTGTATTTTCCTGCCCCTGCTAGTCTCCCCGCCTCCCCGCTCCACTGGGCCCTGGAGCAGGGAGAGCAGGCTCGACCTTCTCGGGCCGACTCAGCTCATTCGGGCCTGCGAGCTGGGGAGGGCGCCTTAGGTCCCACACCGTCGAGGGGTCTAGCGTACGTGCTGGCCCGATGTGGACAGAAAGGGGAGCCAAGCCCACCCTTTTTTCCCAGAGTTGTAGCTTCTCCTGTTCTTGCAGCTCTGAGCTACAGAGAAACTCTGCTCCGTCCGGGGAGCTCCACTGTCTGTCTGCAGCGTTCCTTCGTTTCTTCTGTGTGACAGGTTCCATGTGTTTTCTAAGTCAGAGAGCCGTTAGTTTCCAGGACCGGTAGAGGGAGAGCTGTGGGGTGGGGGGGGTCGCATGTGGACAGAGTGGAAATGACCGCTGTCGTTGGCCTCACGAGGAGAAGGACAGGCACACAGGATAATCTGGATGCTGCTAGGATTAACTCGGAGCGAGACGCAGGCCCTGCCTGGCACCTGGTGTGGGTCACGTACACAGGCCCTCTGTCTCCTCCTGTGTCCTTGTCTTTCCCATTGTGTGGTCCCAGTCCTGTCATTGGAGCTTCCCTGGGGACTTGATTTCTGTGCAGAAGCAGGGACAGGGGCAGGGTGAGGAGGTACACCGAGCCCTGCAACCTGGCTGGTTACAGTCACACGCCGAGTGACTGTGGCCGTGCTGCCCCGGGTGCTCATGTGGGGCCAGGACAACCGAGCAATGAGGCAGGGCTCAGAAATGGTGTGTGCGGTGAGCTGGTGGCCAGCTGCGGCACAGGCTCCCGGGGATACTGCCTACCCCCTGCTGTGGGCTCTGGTGGCCCGGGCTGTGCGGTTGTGTCCAGTGTGTCCCCTCATGGAACCACGGGGGCGGGTGGATATTGGCCCCCACCTCTTCCAGATCTGCAAGGAAGCTGTATGCCTGGGCGGGCCCCTGGATCCACCACTGTGATTTTCATATCGGGCGCCTCGGGGTTGGGGTTCTGCGGAGATGCTGGGGGGTCGAGGGGCAGGCCGCCGGCGCATCTGGCAGTGTGACCTGGTGAGCCGTCTTTGCTCATTCTGGCTGTCTCACGTGTGGCTTCCTTGTGAGGTTCCCCTCCTTGCCGGGCTCTCAGAAGGCGCCGGGAGATACTGCTGAATGCGCTAACCAGCAGGTGTAAGACTGGTAGGTTTCCCCTCAGTGGTGCTGCGTGGGGTGAGGCCCAGAGGATTCCCCGGGAGCGTGGGGCTGGCTCCCCCTCGGACTGTGAGACCCGCGAGGGCCCCCGGAGTGCCCAGGAACTGAGCCACTGTTCACATATTTACATTTCCAGAGTGTTGGTTTACCAGGTGGGCGCCATCTGCCACAGTCCCTGCTCTGAGGAAGGGCCGTGCGCATGTCATCTCAGTTCCTGACCCTTCCTGGTCACAGCCCCCCAGTGTCTGCCGGAGGCCCCGCCTTCTTCCAGGAAAACGCACGTGGGCACAGTGGTTGGTATGCCATCGGCTTTCCATACAGACCCCTGTGCCTTCTCCAGCCCTCACCCCTAGTGATAGCCCATCCGTACTCCAGAATCACGGGCTGGGATAGTGGCACCCCGTGTTCTCAGGAGTGTTTGGGCTCTGCATGGGTGGGGTGAAGGCAGCGTGGGTCAGGGCTGGCTTCTCAGGGGCGTTTCTGTCTGCGCTGGATTTGAAAGGCTGGGGTAGAAGGTGGGGACCAAGGTTGGCAGATGACACCTGGCCCTGTAGTCCTGTGTGCTGGGCCTCACTTACAGGAGGAATGTGGGGTGGGGAGGTCAAGGTGAGTGAGCTGGCAGGAAGCCTTGGTGTGCCCTGGGGAGACCACCACCCTGGAGGCCCTATACTGGGGTTGGGTGAGTCAGGGAAGTGGTGTTGGAGACCAGAGGCCTTGGGATGGTGGGGGGGAGGGGTTGTGGGGGGGAGATGAGGCCCAGGCTTGGGGGATATCGGTGAGCACTGAGATGGTTGAACCAGGGACGGAGGGTGGACAGGGTGTCTTTGGGGGTCAGAGGCGGCCAGGAGTGGACGAGCAGCTGGGGAAGGACTGAGGGTTTTGGAGGCCTCCCGCATGAGGGATAGGGGTGGGCTGGAGCGTGGGGCTGGGGCAGGCCTGGGAGGCTGGGCTGAGGGGTATGACCAGACCTGGGTGGGGATTGCAGTGGCGGGCAGATCGTGGGCAGTCCAGGCTGGAGCCGCGCTGGCCCCGGGACTGCGGGGGGATGGCTGGCTGTGAGGAAGCTAAGTTGGGGGCTGCAGGACTGGCCAGGTCCTTCTGGGGAACCAACCCTCCCTTCCTGCCAGAAGGTGGCTTTGAGGGCCAGCTAGTAGTTCACAGACCTTTTCCTTGAAAATGAGGCCATTCTGGGGAGCGTGACCTGAGAGGTGCTACCACCAGCTCTCCTCACCCTCCTGCCTGCCTTCAGCTGGCTGTCAAGAACATTCTGGAAGGATGCTCCCTGCCTACCAAGTAACCTTTGTTTTCTTTGTTTTCCTCCACAGGAAGCGAGGGATAGAAGTCGTGCAGGTGAGTACAGACCTTGCCGTCACCATCTTTCAGGTCCGGGGCCTCTCAGGGCTCACGTTCCCCTGTCCCTGGGGCCTGGGCGCCCCACCTCTCTCCATGTACTTCTCATCTTCAACGTCTGCCCTCTGGAACCTGTGTGGTTTCCTGCCGGGCAGAGCACAGGCGGGGCCGGTGGTCTCTCAGGTTGTGGAGTTGCTATGGCCTTGTCCATGGAAGGCGCTGGCTGGGTGAGCGGTGGAGCTCTAGGTGGGGGGAGGGTGGCATGGCCACCCAGCCAGATGTCTGTGGTCCTGATGCCCATGGTTTGTCGAGTCCCCGCCTTGTTTGTTCAGCCCTCTGGGGATGAGCCCTCTTGTGTGTCATACCTTCTTGTGAGTGGGGTCACCTCCAAGGCCACTCCTGTTCCCTCTGCCCCAAGTCAGGGTGTGCACCTTCACCCCAACACCCTCTTTTGATGTCAGGCCACACCTGACCTTCCCTGTGGGTCCCTGGCTCCTGGGTGGACCGAGTCAGTGAGGTCTCCTGACTCCTATGTTGCATCACCTAGGGGTGGACTTGGGTCAGGTAGGTGCTCATTGCCTAGAGAAGGAAGGAAGAGAGGAAGGGAGGGAGGGAAGCAAGGAGGGAAGATCTCCCAGGGCCTGGAGCTGGCCCCGTGGCCCCGGAATGAGTGTGCAGGCCTGACAGCACCTGTGTGGGCTGTTGGCGAAGTGGGACGCGCTGACTCTCCAGCAGCCTTGGTGTCGGACTTCTGGCTTCTTCCGTCTGGCCTTCCTCTTCTGCAGCTTGTGGGTTGAACTTGTCACCCAGAGGCTGAGGTTTGTTTTGGGGGAGGAGGTAGTTCCTGGAAGTCAGCTCGAGTGCTTTCATCCAGGCTCCTCTCCTCTCTGCAAAGGTGCATGATTTGCCCTGAGCTCTTCCATTAATTTCTCCATACATCACAAGGAGGAAGTCAGAGTGCCGGCTTGGCTGAGAAGTTTGCCTTCAGGGCCGTTTCTGATTGATTGGTCCTGGTTGCCTTGGAGGACTCCAGATCTGTGGACTGAGGGCCGGGATCCATGGATGATGCCTGCAGGGGGCAGAGGGGATGGCTTGTGTGTCTGTCACTCAGGGGCCAGGCATCTCAGGTTGTTCCTGCCCCAGGATCCTTCCGCTTGGTTTGTCTCTCCGTCCTTTCCAGCGATTACCTTGGAGTCCCTGGGCCCTTTGCAGATGCACTGCACCCACCACCAAGGCCTGGACCTGTAGTTGGAGCTTAGTATGGCAAGGGCAGAGTGCTTCCCTGAGGGTGGCTCCAGCCTCCTGTCAGGGTCCACAAGGGAATTTCTGCCGGGAGCCATTTTCAGGGAAAGTGACTTTATTTATTTTCAGGGAGAAGGGAAAGGCAGGGAGAAAGAGAGGGAGAGAAACATCAGTGTGAGAGAGAAACATCGACCAGTTGCCTCTGGCACATGCCCCAAACGGGGACCGGGCCCCCAATCCAGGCGTGTGCCCTGACCTGGAATCTCACTGGCAGCCCTTGGTTTTGCAGGACGAGGTCCAGCCAAGCCACACTGGTCAGGGCTAGAGGAAGTGACTTTACATGCTCACCAACACTCACTGCTTAAAAGGGGAAGGAATGTGCCCTTCCCCCAGTACCTGATCCCTGTTCCTGAAAGATCCCAACACAGGAGGGGAGGGGGCCTTGGTGCTTCAGGGTGTGAGGGACAGCTCCAGGGGTCAGTTTGATTTACACAGCTTCCCTGGGGACATTTAGATTAAAGCCTTTAATCCATTTAGTCTACAAGTGGGGGGGGGGGGGGTGAGTGTGTGAACTGGAGACTGGAGCCTTTGTTTTAGCATATCCCAGGCAGAAAGTCACGGAAACCTTGATTTATCTGCTGTTCCTTTCGGTGATGCCTTGGGGGAGGAAGTGGAGGCTGGGGACCACAGTGGAGCCAAATGGATGCTTTCCACACTGGCTTCTAAAAATAAAACCCCCCATGACGCCCCTCTGTTCACTCTTGCTGCCGTCCCCAAGTATTCAGAGAACTTGAAATTTCAAGACAGAGAGAAAGCCTCTTTGCAAAAATTGGAAGTGAATCCGCTCAGCTGGTTTTTCAAAATCAGCCAGGCTTCTGTGCGCCCGATCCTAAGGCTGGGGGGCCGCCTGGTGCTGGAGCCAGATGAGCTCTGGGCCGGTCACTAGGTGTCAGTGATGGAAGAGGGGGAAGTACGAGTGCCACCTGCCCCTGCCCATCATTCCCTGCGTCAGGTGACCTGATGGGATTCTCCCGTTTTGTGTGGCCACCGAGTGATCTGGTGGTGTTTCCACGTCTGCTCTAGAGATGAGGAAGCAGATTCAGATGTTGTGGCTCCTCTGGAGGAACTCAGCTGGCGAGTGGTCAGTGTTGGGATTTGCACGCCAGTCCGCGTGTCTCCAAAGCCTGCGGGGTAATAGACGGCCCCGTTTCCCATGTGCCTGTTAGGGCCTGGGGTTGCCCACCCTTCAGAAACAGACGTTGGGGCCTCTGGCTGGGAATGAACCAAAACACCTGTTAGATCTGCGGCGGTCGTCCCTGTCTTTGGCGTTCCTTCTCCCGTGAGTTGTTAAACAGCAGTCGTGACAGTGGGAGAGTTTCCCATTTATTAGGTACTCTGGGGCGCCAGGCATTGATGGCGTTTACTTCAAAGAAGTGCGCGTGTGTAACCTGTCCACGGCAGCGGCGGGAGCACGTTTAACGAGTCCATTGTATGGCTCCTTGGCCGCCTGGTGCTCACTCCCACAGCCGACCCCCTGGGGAGGGAGCCTGTACATGGTCCTGCCCTGCCGCCCCTTTCACATTGGCCCCTCCCACGTCCATGGAGCACTACGTGGTGAGGAGCCAGATGCCTGGGTTTACGGTTCTGGCTGTGCGACCTTGTCTAACCACTCGGCGCCTCAGTCTCCCCATCTGTAAAATGGGAATAATAATGGTACCTGTGCCCTGGGGGCCTTGTTGGGAGTAATGCAGTTAATTGGTGTAAAACAGTAGGTCTGGTGCCGGGCACACGGGAAGCTGCCTATTAACCAGAGAGCGGCAGGCTGTCGTTATCAGGTGTGAATCTGGGGGGTGATGTGGGGCACACAACCCCTGGGTGTCACGCAGCTGATCACCGTGATCCTGGGGCATGAGGGACTGCCAGGTCTTTGCAGTGAAACTGAGAGAGGACGTGGCTGAGTTGTCAGCTGATAGGACATGAACAGTGATTTCTGATAATAAGTTACTGTGAGTCTCGGTATATAATTCTGAAGGCATTCAGAGTGTGCCATGGTGCATCTGTTTCATCTTATCTGTCTATGTGAGTGCGCGGTCTCGGCACTTCCAGCTGTAAAAATTGAAAAACAGAGATAGAATTGATGATAAACTCGGTCCTATTCGAACAACAGGTAACGTCCTTCTGTGGAAGCATGAAGCAGCTAAAAAATTTTCCGTTCATCTCTTCTGAGATGTATTTCTAACAATGCTTAATTTTTTGTGCTTATTACTCACACACATTTGTAATATATTTCTGTCATATTGATCAATTATGTGCTATTAGAAATTGTGATAATAAATCTGTCCAGAAGAAAACTTCTGATAGAGTTTTACACATGAAATTAAGAAAATTGAAACATTTATATACTTTATTATTATCATTGTTTTTGCCTGGTAGTGCAATGGATTGCTCAGTAAAAGGCCCTTGGATGTGGAACTCCCGGTGCGGATGTGTGCTAGAGACTGGAGGGGGCGGAAGGAACGGCATTAACTCCCCAGGTGTTCCTGGGAAGAGTCTGATTCTCTGATTTTACGATGGATGATGCTTGATCTCAGATCGCTATGATATTTAGATTCCATTGGATCCATTTAAAAGAGAAATAGTAACAGTTTTATTTTGAAGTGTTAATATTTACAATACGTTGGAAATTACATCCTCTCCAAGTATTTAAACTGGCAATGAGAAATTTTAGATGTCAACTTGAAAATGTGCAAATAGAAACATAGTCTTAAACATTTATTTTGGGGGTTTAGTTTGAAGGCTATTACCCTGTTTAATTCTCAAAGCCAGGCTCTGAGACAGGTGCCGCCTCCCCGCTGGGGTGGGACACTCAGGCTCAGGGGCCTGTGTGTCTGCTGAGGCCCAGAAAGGCCTGGCAGCGGTCCGCAGGCCGGCTGGCCTCCCTAACCTAGGTCTGTTGGGCTGAGTGATGCTTGGCAGTAAGGGGTGCATGCCGCTCGCTGCCCCTGTGCCTGAGACGGCCCAGGTGGGGCAGAGGCTGGCAGGGCCACGAGCAGCGGAAGTGCTGCTTGGTGGTGGTGCTGGGGCACCACAGAGAGTGGACAGGGCCATGGGACAAGATGTCCCTCACCCCCCATGTCCCGAGAGGCTACCTGTCATGATGGTGATGGTGTAGGTACCTGTCCAGAAGGTGATGATTTCAGGCACCTGTCTTGCAGGTGATAGTCTGCAGGTACTCTGCCTCGATTTCCTCCCCTCCCTGTACTAGTGGAATGAGGATGCTGACTCCATCATTTCAGTCGTTAATAGGTGGCCTCACTCAGCCTTTGGGGTGACAGCCCCTCCTAGCTCGCAGGCGTGGATTGGGCAGACTGGACTGTCCCTGTGTCAATACTCAGCAGTCTTCTCTGGGTGCCTGCCATGTGCCGGCCTGCAGTGCTGGGGGGTCCCTTCAGCTCTGAAGTCTGCAGTCGGTAGCCAAAGGCCGAGGTGGGTGGGGATCACTGATGTAGGCTCAGAAGAGGGTTTGACCCAGTCTGATAAGCCAGGAAGGCTTCCTGGAGGAGGCAGGGAGAGCCTGGCCAATGGTAACGAGCCTTGTCCACCTGCTAGAACCTGGCTGGGAGGCAGGTCCAAGCCCACAGCCTGGACCGGGGCTTGGCCTGGTCCCCAGGCCTTTGTGCTGCTCCTGCCTGGGAAACAGCTAGTTGCTAAAACGACCCAGGCACGGCAGTCACTGGCCCTCCACCCAGTGAGCCTTTGTTAGAATAAGGAAATGTTCTTCGGCCACTTGGGTCATCTGTGGCCTAGTGGGGCAGGGGGGTGGGGTGGGTCTGGGGCTGGGCTGAGGGCCGACAGGAGGCCTGTATCCCAGGACGTCTCACCTGGGAGTTTCTCCACTCTGACCCGACCTGTGGAGAAGGCTCACGAGGGAAGCCTGTGAGGTGTCCTCCTCTCTGGTCTCCATGGCGCCTTTCTGGGACAGCACTGTGGTTGGTGGAAGGAGACTCTGAAAGAACAATGTGTGCGCTGCCCTGCCCATCACATCCCGTTGGTACTGCCTTTCCCAGGTGTTTTAGAAGAGCGGGGAGTGGGGGGGGGGGGGGACAGGAGGTGACTCTTGACCTACAAAGGGTTGGCCTTTTATTTTAAAATGCAAATGAGCTGTAAGTGTGAGAAGTGGTCGCTGATTGTAGATTTGCTGTCCTCCTTCCACATTCTTTGAGGATTGAGACGTGAGGAATCCCAGTTTCGGATCAGCTGCTGCTTCCCAGCCTGACGAGGAGCCCGTTTCCCCAGCCTGCCAGTGGGCACGGGCCTTGCTCAGGGTCTCTCCAGAGCAGACTGTTCAGGGAAGGGAGTTGGGTGGTGGACCATCAAGCCAGAGAGGAAACACTGAGAAAGAGACAGATGCTGAGAGCAGGACTGGGTGCTGGGCGTCTGGAGTTGGAGAGGCAGGGCGACTGAGTGCCCCCACACACACCACGGCTCACGGTGCGTCCAGAGGGCTGGGGGCGTGTCTGTGCCATGGTGGGGATCTGTGAAGGTGAGGTCGTGGGGGCCAGCCCTTAAAGGGGGGAGTGGGCCAAGGGCGGGGAGGCCTTAGAGGAAAATTAATGCCTCTTGCTAGTGAATAAACCAAGTGCAGTTGTGGGTGGGGAAGTGGCGTACAGGATTCAGCACAAATAACCCCCCCCCTTTTTTTTTTTTACAAAATCACAAGCGTGTAATTCTATAACATGACAGTATCACACTCAAGCACACTGTATGACCTTTTAGGTGAAGTGTTCAAATTAAAACTATAAGTTATTACACCCGTGTTACCCTACCAACCACACTGAAGCGGGCGTCACTTCTGCCAGACCCCATATGGGAACGCCACCCCAGGTGGGGAGTGCCACGTGGGCAAGGGCCCTGAGGCTGGCACGGGGATCGGGGGGGTGGGCATCTGTTGACTTGGACTGGTGTGGAGGCTCTGTGGCCTTGGCCACGAGGGAGTTATCAAGTGACCAGGCCAGAGTGGGTGGCAGGGCCGGACTACAAGAGTGCCCGGCTAGTTGTTCACGGGGCCCTGGGTCTGGGGCATTGAGGGGCTCCTGTGGGGGAGAGGTCCTGCTCCAGTTAGAGGCCGTGGGGCAAGGCCCCACTGGGAGGTCACAGAGGAGGTGACTGGACACGGCTGGATTGGGGGTTGAGGAGCTGGGTTTTCTGGTAGGAGGCTGTGGCCACGGCCAAGTGGGGGTGATGGGGTCTGGCAGGAATTCACGTAGTAGTGGAGGGCTGAGGAGACGGGGCAGGGGGTGGTGCCTGGGTGGATGTGGGGATGAGAGAGGGTGAGGGGTCAGTTCCCAGACTTGGGGTGCAGGGGGGAACGGAGGAGGGAGAGAGCTGGTTCAGGTTGGTGTGTTGAATGCAGGTAGGGCAACTTCAGTAGCTGCCGTCATCCTTTGGGGCCAGAGGGAGAGTCACGTGGCTGACAAGTATGCTTCTCTCCGCGGGTTATGGAGGCTGTTCCCTCTGTTAAGCTTTAAAAAGGGAATTTGTTACTTAGGTAATATTTCACATGGTTCAAAAGTTGTTTTCTAAGTTATGCAGTTAAAGGGGTGAAGTGATTATCCCCAGCTGGCTTCCCTCTGCCACCCCCACGCCCTCCAGGGTGCCCAGCAGACCGGCTTCAGTGCCCTC
Source organism: Desmodus rotundus (assembly GCF_022682495.2). NCBI lineage: Eukaryota > Metazoa > Chordata > Mammalia > Chiroptera > Phyllostomidae > Desmodus > Desmodus rotundus. Next base: position 129,354,986 of record NC_071393.1, on the reverse strand, counting down.
ATTGGATTTGATTTCCAGGTGGTTGAAGTCCAGGTAGAGCTGGGCACCGGTGAACATGTCTTCCCTCCACCTGCTCCCTCTGCCATCTGCTCTGGAGCCAGGTGGAGGGGCTTCGGGAATATTAGTTGCTTTGGTGTTTATGGGGGGCCTGGCATCCTTGCCGCTGAGAGAGCCAGTTGGCCCCCTTCTCATGGGCTCCCAAGCGTGACTCTGATCCTGACCCCTGACGCAGACCCAGCACGTCTGGCAGGGTGACCACAGGATGGAGAAGTTGGCTCTGCACCTCCCATCCCCACGTGGTTATTCGGGGCCGTTAGCGAGGTCTGGGCCATTGGCTGTGTGTGACCTCACTCGCCTCACCTTTAAAACGGGGTGACACTCACCATGCAGGACCTGAGACCCCTGCTCAACGCTGAGGGAATGCGTTTGTTTTTCCTCATCTTCTGTTACGAACGGTGTGGCTCGTGAGCGGCGGCGGTCGGGGGGCTGGATGCAGCTGCGGTGAGCCTGGGCTGCGTGTGGGGACTGCGGGTCCCCCACTCCCAGCACCACTGTGGGTTTCTGCTGTGGATTTTAGCTTACTTTCTTTTTTAGGGAGATTTTATTGTGTTTAAAATTTGGAACACAGATTTAAAAAAAAACAGTGAATGTTATTTTTGTTCTCACTCACTTAGGATGTATACACAGTTAACAAACAGAGAAATTTGTGGGTCTGTGTGACCGTGGTGGTAGTTTTTACGGTGACCCAAGATGACCCAAGAAGCAGCCGGGGGAGTCGCGTGCATTGGAGTCTGCTCATCGGCCTGTTTGTAGCAGCCGTGAACAGAGATGGCGTTTTAGGGGACAGATATGGGGACACGCCCACGAGATGATAGGCGCTGTCGACGTCACTGAACGGTCCCAGCTCTGTCAGTTTTATTTTTGTCCCCGAGCCTTGCAGGCTGGCTGCTGTGAATAGATGCTGTCCCTGGCGTCAGCGCCGACCAGCTGGCATGCCTTGGGGGCCCGCGATCCCCCGTTCTGGGAGTTCTTTCCCCGCCTCCGACCGGCTGAGTCACCTTGAGCAAATCCTTACGACGAGAAAAACGCTCCTGCCTGGGAAGCTGGGCGCCCGACCCCAGCGTGTTGGGACCGTGTCTCCCTGATGTCAGCGGCCTCTTTGGAGCGAAGCCAGTAAGCGCTTCACGTCAATGCCAAGGAATGGAAGGAGGAACGTGGGCCAACAGGATGGGGTGGAAAGGGCCAGAAGCAAAGATTCTGCTTGGAAGGCAGCCGCCTCTTCTGAGGTGGTTCTGGGTGGAGCTGTCCAAAGTGGTCTGCTGGCATCAGCACGGCCAAGTGTCCTCAGCCCGATGCTGAATAGAGGGCCAGCCCCCAGCCACTGGATCCAGACCCCCAGTTAAGCTGGGTGCACATCACATAGCAGAGGCTCTGGTGCAGAGTGGGTGCTGCGTCGGGGGGCACACCCAGGGGCCTGCTCAGGTCCAGGGACGGAGGCACTTGAGTGAGATGGTGAATGGCCAGGAAGGCCCTGGGCCACATTCCAGCCCCGCTGGGCGCACAGCTGGCGCTGCGGTGGAACGTAGGGTGGGGACAGGCATTGCCTTCAGCTCACTGTTGCAGGCCAGGAAGCCTCCTTGCCTCTTTCAGTTGGTGGAGAAGCTGGCATCTCCCTCCCCAGCCCCCACCCCCACCCTGTTCTCCTGTTCCTTTGTGTGCTGTTAGACCTGCTCAGATGTCACCTTGCTGACACCTCCCCTGCTCCCCCAGCAGCCCCCACCCCTGCAGCTGGGGCTGCCTGTTGGTGTGTCCTACTGAGCTGGAATGTTCTCTCCTGTCTGAGGGTGCAGGACCCAGCTCTGGTGTGCTCCGAGTCTGCTGGGGGAGCGAACTGAGCGCCGAGCTGTTCCACATGGGGCAGGCCCGGCCTGGAGGGTCTGCGCGTGTTGAACCCTCGATTACCCTTTCCTCACTGACTACTATGTGCTTCTTGTTGAAATCTTGGGGATAAAGACAGGCCTAAAAATGAAAACCTGGAGATAATCATTAAAAACAATTATTGTTGTCTGTTTTCCTCAGTTTTCTTTCTCATAAATTTACCAAAAACAGGCTACTTGTTATGTACCGTGTGAATATAAGGTGGGCTGCTCTGTGTCCACAGTTCCATGGCCTGCGTTTAGGGGGTGGGTGGTCGTTTGCTCGTGCTGTGTCGTCACCTCCGAAACGGCCACGTTCCCGCTATCCACACGTCTCAGTGTCTGGAACCGAGTCTCCGCCCTGGCCCCTCAAGTTTTGGGAGGTTCCTGGTGTGCCGTTTTGAACAGCGCTGCCCTGGGGGACTCTGGACGTCAGTGTTTGGTCACACGTCGGCTCTCTCTTTGGACTGACTCGTAGAGGGGGCGTTACTGAGTCTAAGGCATCGGGGTCTCACGGTGTGGTGGTGCCCCTGGCTCGTAGGCTGCCTCTCTCCTACCTGCTGCGCGTACACGGGTGCATCCTAGGCCAGCGACGTGGTGGTTGCTTATTGCAGTGTCCCCATACCTGGTCCTGTGCTAGACGTGGGGGGCTGGGATGTCCAGGCAACGTTGGTGGCCGCTGATACCTGTCACCTGTAGGGGTGATGGTGCGGCCACCACTCTGCCAGTTGGCTCATAGTTATTGGGTTGGCCAAAAAGTTTGTTCAGTTTTTTCGGTAAAATAAAAGACATTTTTCATTTTCACCATTAACTTTATTGACTTGGACATTGATCGAGCACTGGCTTTGTGCCAGCCAAGGTCACAGGACTTACACGGATTAATTCGTTTACCCCCGACGGCAGCCTGCGACGTAGGCAGTGTTGTCCCCGTATTGCAAACGAGGAAACCGAGACACAGACAGTTAGGTGGTTTGCCCAGAGTCGCACAGTCCCTGAGAGGAGGAGCTGGGGTTGGACTGAGGCAGCTTGGCTCCAGAAGGCGTATTTACTGTGGTTATTTTCACTTTCTGCTGTGGAAGAAATCACATGGCACACCGAACTAGAGAACGCGGTGTGATGAGTCCCTGGAGGCCCTGTGCTCCGGGGGACTTCGGGGCAGGCCTCTGTCCTCGTGCCATCTGTACGTGCTCCAGCACGCCCCTCTGCAAAGTGAGTGCTAGTCCTTGTTCCAACTTCCAGGTGGGCCAAGGGGTGGGGGGCACTGCCGTGGGGTGGGACAGGCCTCCTGGGTCTGCCCCGCACTGTGGGGGCTTCCAGCCTCTGGGAGGTGAGCGAAGGACAGCACTGGGTTGGGGCCAGGCCCTTGCAGCCCCGGCCGTCGTCCTGTCGGCCTCTGGGTCTCGGGGTGGCTGGTAGGAAGCCGAGGCATGCATGAATCGGCGGGGTGCTAAGGGATTCTTCATACTGGAGCCCCTGTAGGAGTGGGCCAGCATCACGGTGTCAGGGAGGTGGTCAAAGGGGTGCCGGTTCAGCCTTACTGTGTTGGGGGATACTTCTGAGCAGCTCGTGTGCTAACTAATTTATTTCTCAGCACAATCCAGGGAAGTACTACTATTAGCACTCTTATTAGCTCTATTTAGTAGACAAACTTTTATTCTCCCCACTTTACATGTGAGGAAACGGAGTCAGAAAGGGTTCACGGTAGTCTGGCAGCTAGCAGTGGGGGCGGAGCTGGTGTGCGAGCCCAGCGTGCTGGCTCCGGGGTCCCTCTTTCGATCCCTTACCCACTGCTGATAGTGCGTCATTTCCGCAACCAGTGTGTCCTGGGGTTCCTGTGCTGGGGGTCTTGGCCTGTGTCCTGGGTGGGGCCCATCTGTGGCCCAGCCGCTGAGTGCTCCTTCTCAAGCGAGCCCCATCTTGTCTCAGCTTGGCCACAGCGTCCAGGGTGCAGGGTGAAGGCCCTGTCCTTGGAGGGGACCATGAAGCCCTCGACAGGTGGCTCCTGCTCTGGAGAACCCAGGCTGGCTGCACCCTCAGAGCACCTCGCAGAGAGCCCCGGCCTGCCCCACCATGCAGCCTGCCCTGGCAGCCGTCTCGGCCCACTTCCATCCATCTGGACGCCCAGCGACCTGTCTGACCAGGCTCGTGACCCCTCAAGGCCTGGCCTCCTGCCCCAGAGAGCCCCTCCCTTGTCTGGGCCCCCACCTCAGGGGCACAGAGGCTGCCAATTCCTGCTGCAGTTAGGTCCTGTGGCGGCTTTCCCCCTCCCCCCTAAGCTCCTTGAGGACATGGGACACGTCTCGCTCTTCTGGGGGCTGTGCCCACTGCGGGTGCGTTCTGGCTTATAGATGGGTCTCGTTGAGAAATCCTGGGAAATAATAAAACATTACAGACATACGTGAATTGGAAAAGTCCCCAATCATCTCATTCTTCAGAAGTAACGACGGTAAATTTCTCCATTTTCCCCCTTGCCTATAATTCCCCCCACCCCGCCTGTTCTCTAACGTGTATTTAAAAACCTTTTAATGCTTTTGAGATTGAAATGTGAATATTTAATGTGATAGTTCTGACTGGTGGTGCCTGTGAACTTAGGAAATAGAGTAATATATTTGAATATTGTGGGAGGTTCTTAATCTGCCCTTGATGGTGTGTGCAGGCGGGGGCTGGGTGAGGGGTATTGGCGGTTTTTTCCAGCACTAGGTTGCTGTATGGAGCAGCACCACTTTGAAAGCTCAGAAAGAACACATGAACCAGAGAGTTTCCCTCATTCTTATCAAGTGCTAATTTGTTAGATAATTTGCTATTGTGACTATTCTCAGCAGAGATAAATGACTTGCTTTCATTAACTTTATAGTCTAGACATGTTCCTGGCTTTTAGGTTTCTGTATGCTTTTTTATACTCTCCTTCCCCAAAGGAAAGGGTAGTAAAATAGAAATACACCAAAGCCAAGCCACAGAGGAGGATGTAAAACTGACAGGCTTGCTACTGCGAGGGAACCCTGGGTACTTGTGAGCTTCCCAGTAGCCAGTGCGTAAGGGGAAATGAGATTGGGTACCACAGAGGAGAACTCTTAAATTCTCAGGAAGGGGAGTAAAAATATGGAGGGGATTGAACCTTTTTTCTAAAAATGTTGAAGAACCTTGTCAGTGTCACAAATAGGAAATCTTTGTCTTGACCTGAATGAAAAGGGCAAATTATAAGAAGCAGAGTTATGGCAGCCATGAGTCTCTTATGCAAGGATGTTGTACTTTGTAGGGGCCGCTTCTGGACCCTCACCCCCAGCCCCTTCTGCCTGGCCAGCTCCAAGTCTCCAACACCCTGTGGTGCACCTGTGGCCTTTACTCTGGGGCCATCAAGACTTGCATTCAGCTGCCAGCAGCCTAAATAAAATAGTATGTGTATGTCCAACTGTGTCAAAGAAGCCAGCGCAGGCAGCCTGGGGCCGGTGCGGGGGCTCTGTGATGCACAGTGCAGGACCCCTTCTCCGAGCGTGTGCCGCGCTGTCCTCCACACGGCAGCTAGGCTCAAGGCCCCCTCCAGGCTGAGGTGGCTGCTGAGGCTTTAGCCATCGTGTTTACATTCTAGGTGGGAGGAAGGCAGCGAGGGAGGAGGGCACGCCCACGGCTCCTCTCATTAGGTGGCCTCCCTAGACGTCCCCGCTTGCACTGCTGCCTGCATCGCCTTAGAACCCAGCATTCTGACATCTGGCGGCCAGCAAGCTGGCACGTGTGGTCTCTTTGCTGGACACACTGTCACCTCACATGAACCTGGGGTTCTGTTACAAAAGGAGAGGATGGGGAGTGGGTGCTGGGCTGCGGCCAGCCATGTCCAGCACACTTGGGCCCTGGGCTTGGATTTGGACGAATTGCATGAGTCTAAATGGGGTGTTGTGCAGTCGAGTGACTGGGCAGGTAGCTGAGCCAAAAGAAAGGGTCTGTTTTGTCTGATTGGTTGTCACAAGTAGAGAAAGTCAAGGAGCCAGAACCACCTGCAGGGCAGATTCCGCCCTGCCTGGTTTGCTTAGGGCCGGGCCGGCAGGGCTGCTTCTCCTGCTGTGGCGCAGTGAGGTCGAAGCTCTGGTGTCCTTGGGTACCCCCTCCTGAACTTGGCACCCCAAGGCAGTGCCCGCTGGGATTGGAACAGAGTTTGCCCTGGCTGGGTGCATTTGAGGCCACAGGCTGATTGACATCCTCCCTCTTTCTGGGTCTCCCTGGATCCAGCCAGGATTGGGTCAAGGCATCATCTCTGAGGGGTGCTGACTCCCGACCCTGGCCACGGCCGTGGCCACAGCCATGGAAGGCTCCCTGCTCCCCACACACCGATGTGCTAGCTCACCATTGGCTGTGGCGGGCTGGGGGCGGGGAGTGGGAGTCCTGTGTGTAGCTGAGGTGTCTTGGTTCTTCCAGAAGTTTGCGAACCCAGAGCTATAAGTTGGCTCCGTCTTTCTCCCCATTTAGCTACCCTGACCTTGAGAAACCCCCACAGCCACCATGGCCCCCACCTTTCTCTGAGCTCTCTGATGTCCTATATGCGTGGCAGGCAGGGACAGCCTCTCAGGGACCCCGAGGCTCCCTGCCCACGCAGGCCTGTCTCCCAGCACAGCTGTTGGTCTGAGTATTCCCTTTTCGAACTTTCTCTGGCGGCCTCAGAGCACACCCTATAAGGAGATCCCGGCTTGCCCTGTGTTCGGGAATTTGGCGGTGGAACAGCTCAGTCATTGCTTCTGCAGAAGCCTCTTGGGAGGTGCTCAGCGGTCAACGGGAGTGGGGTGGGGGTGGGAGTGGGGGGCTTTGCTCAGGTATCCCGGGGGATCCTTAGGGTTCCCGGGTTCTCAAGAATACTGTCTGGGCCGTAATCACCTAGTGAGACTGCATCAGAGTGTTGAAATGCCCACGTGACCGTCGACATGCTGTGGTGTCTGGTCTGGGCTTCTGTGAACCGGCTCAGGTGACTCTGTTTGGGCCTTGCCTGCGTCCCCCTGTCAGCTGTGGTCACTGAGGTTCATGCAGACGGGCGTCTCTGCCCTGCGTCCCCCCAGCCATCAGCTGCCGGGGCTGGGTTCCAGGGGGTGCAGTGGCGAAGCCAGTGCCTTTCCTGCTCTGGGGGCTGCCTTCCTGGACTGAGTGTGGTGACCTGGCCCCTTTGTAGCTGAGCAACCCTGGGCAAGCAGCAAAACCTCCCCGAGACTCCTCTGCCAGAAAGGGACAGGACTGGGGAGTGAGGTGGGGTCAGAGCAGGGGAGAAGGCCTCCCTGGGGGCAGCATGTGGGTGGTAAGGCCCTCCCAGCAGCTCCTGAGATCACTTGAGGGGTCTTGGGAAGCCCACCCCTTTGACTAATGTGGCAGAAGTTTGGCCCCTGGCCCCTGGGCAGGAGGGTGGGTTTCCTGGCATGAAGCAGCCCTCGGCTTACCCCCTCCTCCTGCCTGGGCAGTATTTTCGCTGCAGGCCCTGCCAAGTGGATATGAGTTATCTGCAGTGTTTTGACAGGATCATCAGCAGCCTGGATGGGAAAGGATGCCTTTGGGACTGAGCTAACAACGGCCTAGGCCGGGGGCAAGGGAGCCTGGCATGGGAGAGAGAGGGGACCTAACAGTGGGGGCTGGGGGCGCATTTATTGAACTGTATAAAGGGAGGCCTGGCCCTCCCCTAAGTGCAGGGCTTGATGGAAGTCTGTGCTGACTGAATATGACAGGGTGACTGTTTCCGGTCTCACTTCATTGGAAACGTGGGTGTCCCTAGGCCAGCTCTGGGCCTCTCCTGTCTCCTTACTCTGTTGCCCCAGGTCTTAGTGCCCTCATTTGTCTGATGGGGACAATGGCCCGTGATGGGGAGAAGATGAAAATCCCTGAGGTGTGATGGCAGCATGGCCTCGGCCTTGACCGTGAGCCGGTCTGTCCCCAGCATAGCCCAGAGACCCTCCAGTGGGGCCACTAGGGACCGTGCGCTGCGACAAATAGCATGGAGCTGCCGAGGGCCACTGGCCAGACCTCGGGCCCGAGCGGTTCTCTGACCCTCCTGGGGGGTTTAAAGGTGTCTCCCCAGAAGGTGCAGCAGAGCCTCCTGCGCCTGTGGTGGGGGCCAGGCGTGCTGCCCGCAGCCCGGAGGGAACCAGCAGGCACGCTGCGCGGGTCCCGTGGGTTTTTCTCTGGCATAGAAACACAGCATGTACTTATGGACTTTTGAACAGAATTGCTATCCTTTTGCAATCTGGTCCCCACAAACCCCCTTTTGTGAGACATCCCGCTCGGGCTGGCTGTCTCCAAGGCCGTGCGGCAGTCCCTCAGTAGCCGCGTTGGTGCGTTCTCGTGGAGGGTGCTGCCCATGGCTCTGGTTCGTCGGTTAGAAGCAGTGCTGTGGTGGCCGTCGGCTCTGCTGCCACTGCGGCAAGCCCGTCATTATCTTGTTGGGTTGGCTAAATGATAGGCATATTTATTGTTTTTGCAGTCTGTAAAAGTAATATGTGCTTCTTTGGGGGAAAACCCAACATTACAGGGAATTGTAGAATGGGGCCGTCGCCGTGGAGTTTTGTCTGCTGGTCTCTGAATGCGTCCGGGCGCACGAGTGGCATCTGTTTCTCCCGCTCGCGTCCCGTCTCCCCTCTCTTCTTTCCCACTCGTGCCCTTTGCAGCTGAGCGCCAGGGCCGGGCTGCCGCCCTGCCTGTGGGCGTCTGGCCCTGGGTGTGTGCCTGACCCAGGGGAAGGGACAGGAGTGTGGATGGGCTGGCCCCCAGGGGCTCTCCACTCTGGCTGCTTCTTGGCACCACTGGGCGCAGGCTGCCTCCTGGGCCAGCCGTCTGCGCAGTGGTCCTGCGTCCCCTCTGTGCCGGTCCCTGCTGTGCTCGGGCACTTTACTCCTCTCTGAGGTCTGCGAGCCGAGGGGAACTCAGACTACGTGAGACACCTGGAGGGGTGGGGAGCTGCCACCCCCACTGCCTCTCCCTCAGAGGCGGCAAGCATCACGTGGTGGCCACGGGACCAGCCTTATCCACCCGAGAGTGGTGGCCTGTTCACAAGCAGGGCCAGTGATTTGCCCTCTGGGCTGCAGCCTCCTCACCTGGAGAACAGCTGTCAGGGCCCCAACCTCTAAGGCCAGGACAACTGCTGCGATAGGGCCTCAGGGCACTTTCTACCGGGGTTCAGTGGTGTGTGAGGAGTCACCCCTGTCCTCTGGTCACTGGTTTGTACTCAGGGAACCGAGGGCTGGAGAGTTAGTTTTTGATACCAGACACCAGCTTTCGGGGTAGGGGAGCTGGGCGCTGCCCTGAGTCGATCCCCACAGTGCTTCCCTGGTGGAATGGGCCCCGCCCAGCTTTTAAGGGGGAGGGGGAATAGCAGGGGGAGAGGGAATAAATATACCAGCCCCCCCCCCCCATCCTACTGCACTCTGATCTCATCCCAGGGGCCCTGTTGACCCAATGGAGCTGGAAGTGTCAGATCCTGAGTGATTCCGTCCCCAGAGGTCAGCCTCCCCTACACGGGGCAGGGTGGGGAAAGGGTGTGGAGCTCAGCAGGGAGTGACCAGCAGCCCCCTCCCCTCTGCTTTGTGATTCTGGACCTCAGGGCAGAGCAGCCTTGGGTCCTGTGCCCCCCGAGGTGCCATCCTTGAGCAGCTGGGAGGGGGGACCCATGGTTCTCCGTCCCTACACAGACTCCAGCCCATGGCAGCCCGGCTCCACTTTTCCTGTGTGGCCCCCCCAGGTGCCCTCATGGCTATCATTGCCCGGGCTTACTTTCTGGGTGATTGATTCTTGGGGGGGGGGCTGCAATGCTCGCAGGACTGGGGCCCGCTGGAGGCTGGCTCCTCCGTTCCTTCCATCACTTGTGTTTGCCTAGGCCCCCGGCAGCAGGCCCCCCCCCCCCCCCGCCCTCTGGGGAGGACACTGAGGTGACCAAGCTGCTGACCTTGGTGCCTGTCCAGGCAGACAGACCACCCTAGGTCTGCCTCAGAAGAGCCGGGGCAGGAGGGGGCTGCCCACCCAGAAACTGGGCGGGGCCCCTGCTGGCACAGCGTGCCCAGAGCTAGGGCCGCTCTCACGCCTGCTCGTCACCACACGAGAGACCGTCCATGTGCTGCTCAACCAGAACCTCGGTCAGGGAGCCCCCGAGCCTGCAGAGAACGGCCAGGTGGGCACCAGTGGCGTTTCCCAGTGGGGGGACGCTCATGGGAGGGGGGACATTAATCAAGGCCGCTGGCGCTGGCAGCCTCAGGGCCCGGCTCCGGCTCCCTCTCTGTGAGGTGGGCTGATGGCCCTGATCTCATCTCCCTTCCTGCGAATCTGACTCTTCAGCAAGCAGAGGGGGGGATCCCCCAGCGTTGTCTCCATCGTGAAGACAGCCCGGCGAAGTTGCCCGCTCACACCCATGGGTCAGGGGTCTGAGCCCGCCTGGCCCCTTGTGTGGTGAGGGAGAGAGAGTGTGTGTGTGTGTGTGTGTGTGTGTGTGTGTGTGTGCATCTACTGATCTGCTTGAAGGAGGCCCCATTGACACTTTTTAAACAGGGCAGATTTCTGGAGCACTCAGCCAGCTTCCCCACGTCGTACACTTCATTCCGCGTTATTTCTGTGTGTCTAGTGAATGCCCGTGTGGCTGCCTGGTGGGCACAGTGGGGCCTGGTGGTTTTGGAGTCGGACTGACCTGGGTTTGCATCCTGTCTCTGACCTTCCAGCTGGGTGACCTTGGGTGAGCTTCAGTCCACCTGCAAGGCTCGCCATCACAATGGGTTAACCATACCTGCCGTGCCGTTTCCCAGGTGGCATTTGGGAGGACCGGGTGGGTGAACGCAGGGGCAGGTGCTTTGTAAACCGGGGCAGATGTGCGGATGTGCGCTCCCCAGAGCCCGGGCCTCGGGGCCTCGGGGGCGGGGGGAGGGGGGGGGGGCGCGTTCCGGCAAGCCCCGTTTGGTAGCCTTGCAGCATCATGCTGAAAAAATGCTCGCATATGGTTTATTTAACTTTAAGTGGGGCAAATTCTGAAATGTGTTTGTTTACTGTCCAAGTCGAAATTTTAATTTCTCATAAATTCCCCACAAATTGCTGTAGTACATTTGTATTTGTTGAATCTGTCAGGGCTGTTTATGGCACAGAGGCCTGGGCTCCCGTGTTTGTGGGCTGTTGCCGCAGCGACGCAGGCGACTGAGGCTCTGGAGGAGAGGCCCTTCTCCGACGCGCTGTGGAAGGTTCTGGAACGGCTGCCGGTGTGAGGCAGAGCTATGGTTACTGTCCTGAGGCCCGGCCTTGGGGAGCCGTTGAAGACGCGGTGGCACGGGAGGCGGGCTGTGGCTGCCTTGGGGGAGCGGGCGCTGGGTGAGGCCTGACGCGGCCTGCGGGGTCGTGCGGGGTGCTCTTCTCCGTCTTGCTCCTGGTGTCAGTTTGTGCATATTCATCAAGCCGCTCGCTTATGATTTGTGCTTTTTCTTATATTGGACGTTACACTCCAAGAAAGGGCTTGTAAAACATAAACAAAAAGAAAACAAGAAGCCGCGGGAGGCAGAGGGTGTGCTGTTTCCGGTAGTGTGTGCGCTTGGGTTCTCTCCAGAACGCTGGTGCTCAAGCAGCAGCCCCCGTTGGGACATGGTGTCCCCTCCTGCGGTTCCCCCCGGGGTGAGGCCCCCCTTGCTGTGGGTGACTCAGGCTGCACAGAGAGGCCACCCTGGCAGGAAGCCAGCACCCAGGGACGTCCTCCTTGCCCCTCACGGGACTGGAGCTCCTGTAACCCAAGGTGTGCAGGCTCTGCACTCCCAGCCCCTGGCCTGGAACAGCACTCAGTCAACACTCATGGGATGAGGGGGGCTTCCGTGTAGCGGTCCCAGCCTGTCTGTGGGAACTGGGGCGTGGAGGGTCCCCTCTGGGGTTCTGTTCTCCATCTCTGGCCTCCGAGCCGGGGAGGTGGTGAGCACCTGCTGTCTGGGGGCTGCTTTCCACGTAGCAGACAGACGTGGGCTCTAGGCTGCATCGGCCAGTTTACAGCGGCCAGCATTTATTGTGGGCTCACCCCATGCCAGGCCCTGTGTCCCAGCCAAGAGGCTCAATGTCCTCCGTTTACAGGTGGGGAAACGGAAGTCAAAGCAGGTACATGCAGTGACTTGCTCAGGCTCACCTGCTGGAAAGTGGGGACTGTGGGTGCCTCTCCGTGGAGTGACTCAGGCCAGCACTTGACTCACTGACAAACGGTGGGGAAGGAGGGGGGCGTGGCCAGTGAAGGCGGATGTGGGGAAGGAAGACATTAAAAGCAGAGTTGGAACAAATGAATTGTTGGACAGGCTACAAGAAAGTGCTTTTAAAGGAAGCCCTTCCTACCCCACTTCCTTCCCCAGCCCATCTCTTCCTCCTTCGAGAGTCGCAGGTATGACTTCCCTCCTTCTAGCATCTTCTCTCATTGCTCCAGCCCAGTGTGGTCTCACCTGCTGACTCTGAAGCCTGGCTGTCCCGCTTGCCTGCCCCCGTCAGCCTGGGCTCCACCACGTCACCTGGCAGCTTTGCTTTTCTTTAATAGACTATACCGTTGAGCTCAGTCTTGGGTTCGCAACACAGTTAAGCGGACTGTGCAGAGGTCCCGTACACTCCCCGCCCACACAGGCCCAGCCTCGGCCACTATCAGCTCCCTCACCAGTGCCGCATCTGTCACGGTTGATGGGCTCCCACTGGCACATCAGGGGCTCAACCCTGGTGTCGCCCGATCTGTGGGCTTCGAGGAGCACGTAATAACAGGTGTCCGCCATTGTGGTATCACATCACGCTTTTAAGTCTTAGCACCCTAGACCTTAAGGTATCATCTAGTCCCACTGCCCTCAAAATCCTGTGTGCTCCTTGTATTCTTAATGCACTCAGAACAACCACCCGTGGGCAGGCAGCATTAATCAAATCAAGATCGGGGCCGCGGGTCCCTCAACATTGGTTTACATTGCTGTTCCTCTGGCGATGCTACCGTGCGGCCAGGGGGAAGCTCATTGGACTAAAAGCCTTGGCTCCCAAACTTGGAACCAAACAAAATCTCCAGAAGGCGTCTTCAACCAGGGGGGGAGGCCTCACTGCAGAGTCTTCGAACCATTAGGTCCGAGGGGCTGAGAATGTGCCTGTCTGACAAGTTTCCTGGGGGTGTTGCTGCTGGTGCCAAACAGTGGTGGTGAAAGATGCACCAGGGCCAGGCGCGCCCCTCTCAAAGCCATTGGAGCTGCCTCCAAGGGCTTGTGCCCTGGGCGGTTGTGTCTGGCTCCTTTTACTGGAAGGCACCGCTGGCTCTCCGGTGGGGGACTGGACCTGGGTGGGGAGATACTCCCAGTTTCCTCTGTGCCTTGGGGACCCTGGGCGTGGAGCTGGGCGGGTGCAGGCTGGTGTCTCCTTGAATGCAGGGTGGGCCTGGTGAGGTAGGACGTGGGTCAGGGGCTGGGGGAACTTTCCTCCTTGAGCCTGGGCTGCTTCCCTCCCTCGGGCCTCTGGCCTTGAGGTGCTGTGTGTACAGTGCTGGGGAGCTCTGGGTGAGCCAGGTGGCCCTGGGGAGCGGCGTCCAGTCACCATGGGCTTGCTAGATTCACGGGCTGTTTGTGCATCAGGCACTCGGCTGTGTGCCTGGCCAGCCGGGTCCGGTGCCGAGGGAAAACTGCCTCAGTCCCCAGTGGGCACCATTGTCAAAGAGCCCGCTCAGCATGTCAGTGCTTCTGCAGGTCTCATTTCTGTTGACTGGTCAGCATCCTTCAATCCCTCCCAAGACCTGGAGGGCGTGCCCCCTGCTGGACACTGCTGGTCATGCGGGCTCTGCAGCAGGGTCCTGTGGCTCCCTGGGTCTCCGACCTGTCCCCATCTGACCCCATCTTTCAAGAATTGTGCTTGCTGAACCTCTCGCCCTCCAGGACTTGACCACCTTTCTGAGTGGGTGAAGAGAATAGAGGGGGAAGTGTCACTCATGCAAGGAGAGGCGCAGGAGCCAGGTGGGACCTCCCAGGGTGGACGGGTGCTTTCAAGGCCAGCTGCAGGGCACTGCCCGCTTGCACCCCTGACCTCTGGTGTCCGCCTTTGTTCCTTTCTCATTAGGCGCACAGGGCCGACGTTGCCGCTCACCATTTGGAACGCTCGGAGCTCCAAAGCAAAGGGCGCCCACATGCAGGACAGGGCTCCTGATGGTGTACGGGGCGCGGGGAGTGGGAGTGCCCATCTCCCGTCCCCTCTGCATGAGGTGGTTGAGATAAGAGGAGCCGTGTCCCGCCCACCTGAGGCTCCTGGAAGACAAGACTGTTTCCAGTGGAAGTGAGTTCTGATTTTACAGGCTGTCAGCACAGATGTGAGAATGAGCATCACCTCTGGGCCTCCTGTGGCCGGCAGGCCGGGCAGTGCGTCCCTCCTTGTGTAAACTCTTGCAGACCATCGGAGCAGTTTGCTTCTATTTAAGGCAGTGAGAGATAAGGTCTCCTCCGGCCTCCTGCCCCCTGCCCTTGGTTTGCCCCAGAAAGACTGTTCCTCACGTGGCTTTCTGCAGCCTGGCAGAACAGAACTGGAGGTGCACTTCCAGCAGGAGGGTTTGTCTGCACACCGTCCCCCCCCCTCCTGCCCCGCAGGCCCACGATGGCTTCCTGTGTTCTGTAACCTGACTCATCACCCTCCCTTTCAGACCGCTTCTGTTCTTCCTGGTCAGAACGAAGGCACTGCCCACATCGCCACCCCGGCAACCAGCTCGGTGCCCCTGTCCTGCACCCACGTGTCATCAGTGTCTGCGTCCTGCTGGCTCTCCCTGTGGATGTCACCCTGACAATTCCCTCCTGCATCCTTTGTCATAGGTCCCCTGTCCTGCCTTACCTAGTATTGCCAGTCCTTTGGCTGGCACCCCTGCCTCATGAGTCACTCCCCTGCTTTCCATGGTGTGTAGGTGAAAGTCTTAGCCCTTCTGAGCGGTTTGCCATGCTCTTCCCAGTTTGGTCCTGCCAACCTGGCTGCCTGGCTGCTGCCCCTCCCCAAGTCAAGCACCGGCGAACTTCCAACTGCCCCGTCCCTGTGCTTCTGTACACACCCTTTGTGACCCACCCTGGCACACCTGCCTTCATCCTTCAGACACCGTCTTCCCCCGGGAATCATTCTCCATCCCCGCCTGCCCCCACCTCTTTGAAGAAATGCTCTGTCCTTGGCGCTGCCTCCTGGCTATGCCCAGGCCCCTGGCTCTCCCTTAGGGTCCTTGGCTGTCTCAGGTGGACCGTTCTCCCTCACCACTACCTCTGGGGTCCTCCAGGGCCCTCATCTCAGTACCGAGCAAAGAACCTGGCGCACGAGAGGCCCTTGATAAATGGTTCTTCCGTATTTGCTGACTTTGCCCTACAGGTCAGCATGTAAGCCACAGAAGTGGTTTTTAGGGCTTGTTAGGGGTGCAGGGGCTCCCTTACTCTTTAATATCTGGAAAGCTGCCTCTCAGGAAGCCTGCTCTCTGTCTTGCACACAGTCTGCATTTTGCTCTGAATGACGTTGATGGTGGACCCAGGCCCGTCCTGAAAACACAGTTCCCTCGGCCAGAGGCTTGTGTCCCCCGATACCCTCTGAGGGCATGGGGCGTGGTACCTGGACCCGTGGCAGCCGTGTTGTGACCAGGAGGTGGTGGGCACAAGGACAAACATCTGTCATAGTAAGCGTAGAAGAATGACAATGTGAGAGAGCCTGGGTTCTTGCAGACTCGAGGCTGCCGAAGCGCCCCAGGGACCCACCTATTCCCCACTTGATCGATTAGAGCCATTTTCCATCAGGATTTCTTACAATCAAACACATCTCCGCTATTATTGTGAGCTTGGCCAACCTGTTGTTGTTATTCAAGATCAAGTGCACCTTTGGGACAAGGCTGCCTGGCCACCGTGGAACCCTAACTCTGAAGGCTGAAGGCACGTACCCGGGAGGCGTGTGCCAGCGCTCTGGTGCCTCTGGCGTTGGTGCAGAAAGTTTAGATGACGGGGGTGGGGGGGCGCCATTGGGGATCATGTTCATTTGGACATACGTTAGGTTAAAATAACAGGTTGTACCTGTGTACGGTGAAACCTAAAGGCTCTTTAGGTTGTAAGCAACAGATTTTCCACATGGAAAAAAGAGTCTTAAGGAGATAAGAATAAATCACGTTTATGAGTGTGCACGTCTCAAAAAGTCCAAGGTGCGACAGTGTTAGGCTGTCAAGGCCTCCACCTCCTGTCATTGGAACTACGTCACTTTTCAGGCACCTGTGCCCGGTCACGTCGGGGCAGGCCGTGGGACATGCCGCCAGGACCTTCCTCCCACCAGCCTGAGCACCTCACTGGAAGCCCGCGTGGCTCTCCATTTGCCCTGAGCTCCACGTGGCAGAAGACCTGGGCTGGTGCTTGCTGGTTTCGATCGGCCCGGCTCGGGTCATGTACGTGTTGTAGCAGTTTTCGAGGCTGCCACACAATGTAAAACAGCAGGCATTTGTTCTCAGCTCTGGAGGCTCGGAGTTGGAAATCAGAGTGTCGGCAGGGCCACGCTCTCCCTGATCCTTCTTCCAGCTTCTGGTGGCCCCAGGTGTTCCCTGTATGTGGCAGCCTCACGCCAGTCTCTGACTTCACCTTCACGGGCCACCCCTGTGCTCTGCGTCTGAGGGTTTGTAGGGCGTTTCCCTCCCCCTGTAAGAGCACCAGTCACATTGGATCAGGGCCCGCCCTCACCTCGGAGCTCCACGACGGATGAGGCTGCATTCACAGGGAGGGGCATTAGGACTCCAGCCTGTCGTGTTGGAGGTCACAGTTCAACCCGTAACAACTATTCTTGCACCGGTCCCTTAGGTCTGGAGGACTTGATGCTGTAGCTGGCCAGGCCTGAGTCACTTGCCCAGCCCAAAGTCAGTACGGGTGTCAGTCCTCTGGAATTATGTGTCTTAAAGGTGCAGGCCTTGGCTGCAAACCTGGCAGAAGCAGGCAGGGGTGGTCACCAGCAGCCCGAAGTTGCTGCGAGGCCCCAGCTTTTCGAGGGGTCCGTCTGCCTGACTCTTCTCTTCCAGCTCAGTCCCCCTTCCCCACTTCCATTCTTCAGTGTTGGGGAGGCACTGTTGGTTCAGTTGGGAGGTGGGTGGAGAGCAAGCCGAGCACAGAGGCCTTTGTGATTTACCTGCTCACCCCTCACCCTGGGCCGGGGCTGACAATGGAGTTGACACCAGGTTGTGTGCACCGCCCTTGCCTGGTTATCCTTCTCGTGGTTCCATTGACAAGAGGTTATTCAGTAACTGAGCTTGACGATAACGAACAATCTGTTTGCTGTTTTGTTCCTTGGAGAGCTTCCCCGCTGCTGTGGGAGGCAGTAATAGTTGTCGTCGTGGCGGGAAGCTTGTTGGAGTTTTCAGTCCTTAGAGAAGTGGAAAAACACCAATTCCCTGGTCCCACCCCTTGCTTTCCAGGTGACCACTCATTTGGAGATTGTTTGTGCTGTCTCCACCACCCTACCCCCACCCCCGGGACCTTGCCCAGCCCTTCCCCATGCATCCTGAAGCCCCAGAGCACCTCCTGGGTGCAGGTCTTATCTCTTTTACAGCAGGGTCATGGTTCATGGCTTCCTTTTATCTGGAGCTCGTGGGGGACATGCGGGAGAGGAGATTTGGCCAGACAGACGCTGCACAGGTCCCCGGGGCCCTGGGGTAGCACTAGTTCTTGGGGCCGCGGTTCCCTCCTCTGTAAGACAGAAACTGGAACCAGCTTGTGACCCAGCGTGGCTTTCCTGTACACGATTTCCTGTAACCGACTGCATGTGTGTCTGAGACCCTGAGCACACACAGCCAGCAAAGGTGTCTTTAGCTGAGCTTAAGGTCGGCCTGGGGTTGAGGTGAAGGTGCTGTGGGAGTTAAGATAGAGTGGCGAGCTTCAAACTGCGCATGGGCATCTGCAGCGAGGGGGCACGGCGGGGGTGGGGCCGAGAGGGCCGGGCTTTGTGTGCCAGCTGAGGCCCGGGACCCCTTCCCCGGACCAGGAGGGGGCCGCTCACCCAGAGTAGTGAGCTGCTCTGGGAGGCAGTGAACAGCGAGTGTGGAAAGCAAGCTGGAGACAGCGAGGGTCCTTGTTGAGGGGCAGTGGGGAGCCCTCCAAGGTTTTTGAGTGGGCGAGGAGAGCATTTTTAGGAAAGTCCTCTGGCAGTTCTGGCTCAGGATGGCTGGAGATGGGGCTCAGAAGTTAGTTCTGAAGCAGTAAAAAGTCTGAACGAGAAGTTTAAAGTAGTAAAAATACAGATTAATTTTCCTTACTGGTCCTTGTACTCAGTTCTCTGATTTGCATGCAAACCAAGGTCTCTAACTGGCTTCTAGGTGCTCTGATGTCTTCCAGGCAGGCACACCATCTCCCTCCCTCGGCTCTTTCCCCCTTTGGAGAGCCGTGGTTGTGGGGGAGGCAAGCGTCCTCCAGGCCTCCCGGTCTGCAGCCGTGCCCTTTGAGCCGCAGCCATTGGAGGGGTTGAATTGAAAGGCCGCACTGACCTGCTCCCCTACAGCTTTCTGACTGGCTGAGGGCACGGCGGGATTGGCACAAAAGCCTCATTATGTGCCCCAAGGGCACTGGCCTCTGCTTGTTTCTGAGAGGTGAGGCGGGGAGGTTTGATTTGATCTTGAGACGCTGTACATCTCGTGCAGGCAAGGACAGCAGTGGCTGGAGAGTTACCAGACCTGGAACTTGAGACGCAGGCTTTCATTTCATGCTGGAAGTCCTGAAGCCAGGGTTCTGGTTCCGGTTCTTTAGTTTACATCTTACAGGGTTGAGGGCCTTAAATGCCCCTTTTCCTACCACCTTCAAGGTGGATGCTTGAGGCCGCCTCTCCCACTGGGCGTGTACCACGCCCCCACCACACCTCCAGGGTCTGACACCCCCACGGAGTTGGGGGGTGGTCGGCTTGGTTCAGTTACTGCCCAGTCCCTGGGTCTTGTGTGGACAGCTCTCAGCCTTTCATTTGGAGGGCCTCGTGGGTCATCCACATCCCAGTTTGCATCTGAGTGTCCATCTGCCTGCAGCCTCACGGTACCGGTACAGCACTTGCCAGGGCCTCAGCTCAGCAGGTTCTGGAAAGGGGTTAATTAGCACTGGCTGAATTCTGCCCTGGACTTACTCAGTAATTACCGGTGAGACATGGGTCACATTCCCCTTCCTCCCGGCTGGGCCTCTGCTGCCCTCTGTGCAGAGGGGTGTGGGCCAGGTCACAGACCGGTGACCTGGACCAGAGCTGGCCTGTAGTGCCTTGCTTGGCCCACACAGGGCTTCTGCACTCTTCCCTTTGAGTTGTTGCTGGTCTTCAAACCAGTTGCCCACAGTCCCTGCCATTCCCTGTCGCCCCACACCAGCGTTTACATTTCCTCCGTGGGCATTTCTTCTGTGCTTCTCCACTTGTCCCTAGCCCCTCCCCACAGGAGTTCCACTGCAGCCACTGTCTCTGGCCTCCCTGGGTGACTGGCAGGAGAGGAGCGAGGTCAGAGGCTGGGCATCGCACAGGCTGGATTCTAGAATGATGGGAGTTGAGGGTTCTGGGGAGGGAGAAGCTTTTCCTTGTGCTCAGAAGTCAGGGTGGGGATGGTGCTCAACTAGTGGACTTTGAGACTATAAATGTCCTGGGGACAAAGTTGAAACCAGAGCTGCAGAAAGGTGTGGGTGGCCATCAAGTGTCGGGGCGCATGGTGTGGGGCGGGCTGGGGCCAGGCCTGCTGCTGACAGATCAGGAAGAGAGTGTGGGTTGAGTGTGACTTCTAGAACCCTGATGTGCTCCGGGGACAGGTGTCCGGTCCCCCTAGGCCCAGCCTCACTGGCTCTAATCAGGCCCAGATAAGAATGCACCCCTCCCAGCCAGGCCCTGGCCGGCTGAGGCCTGGGCACGCATTCCTGATGGGTGCACTTTGTCCTCACGAGCGGACAGGGCTGGGTGGGGTGGGTGCCCTGCTAGTCTCGACCCAGCATGGCATTTCCTGTCGGTAACAGCCCCGAAGGAAAGAATGGTTAGTGGGTTGACCCACGTCTGCGCTATTGCGGTGACCCTGGAGGGCACGCGGGCTTTTGCCGTTTCCATCCCCGCTTCTCTTGGCTCTCTTCCTCCTATTCCTGCCTGCAGAAACCCACCTGACTTGCCTCTTCACCCGCCTCCCCGGGGGAACCCTTGCCTCTCTCTTCCGCACGCACAGGGTGGATCTGAGTCCTGGCGTCCCTTAGCTGTGTGATCTCTGGCAGGTTGCTTTGCCTGTCCGAGCCGCCAGCATCACAGCTGTGTGTGCGGTGAACCCACCTGTGGCCCCGGGGCCAACCTGGGTTGGTATTTTGTGCTGCCGCTCAGGCATTTCTAAGACCTCCCTCAAAGTGTGGGCCCTCTCGAGCAGTCCGTTTTGCTACCCTGGCAGTAGCCGGGTGAGAGAGCGTCCGGACTTCAAATCCATGTGGGGATTTGTTTGTCTGAGGCGTCTCCCTTCTTCTCTGGCCACTAGCATGTCCCTTGGTTCCTGAGCCACAGCCCAGCCTTCTGAAGCCAGAACATGGGTCACCCACAACCTTGTTCCCCCAGAAACGCAGACGAGAGCGCCGGCTGTGTTTCAGAGCTTTCCTTCGTTAGTGAAGGGCTCAACTCGGCCCTGGCCCTGGTCCCAGCCCTGTCTGTGGTAAGAGGGTTTGATCAACACCCTCAAAACGGGGGAGATCGCAGCCTCGAGCAAGTCCTTTCGCCAGCTGCCTGCATGTCAGGGGCTCCAGTGACTGCAAAAGCCCCAGACATTTTCCAAACGCCCAGCTCCCAGGCCCGGCCAGGCACTGGGACGGAAGCTTCCTGGCTGGGGAGGGACGGACTGTTTCTGTTCTCAGCAGCCCCTTCTGTTCTCGGCGGGCTGTCGTGCATTCGGTGAGTATTTATTAGAACACCGGGGCAGCAGAGCAGGAACAGACGTGTTTCAGGTCTGGGAGACTGGTGTTTGAATCCGGCTCTGTTACTGTGAGACCCAGGACATTCCCGTCATTTGCACTCTAGAAGGTGAATGCCCTTAACTTACAAAATGACTTCAGTTTCTCCCTTTATGCTGCCCGTCGTGAGGACTGGAGCAGGATGTAACGGTACCTGCCCGTGGCAGGTGTGTGATAGGCTGCCATTGCTGTTGTCATTTTGTAGGTTCATGGCCAAGGACCCTCGGCCCAGGCCTGGCTTTTGTAGCAGGACTCGGGTCTTGCTTTGTGAAGCCCCAGCGGCCGGCCCTGGCCCGCCCCTCTTTGCCTCTCACAGGCCCCCGGGCTTTGGGTCTCTGGTCTGTAAAATGGGTGGGAAAATGCCTGCTTGTCCCTCCTCCCAGGGAAACGGTGAGGACGAAGAGCCTGCGGGTTTTTACGTGAAGGCAGTTTTACTGAGAAGAAACAAAACATTGCTTGAATCAACAGAAGATGCACTGGGCATGCTTTCGGTAGTTTGCATTGAAGTGGGGTACCTCCTATAGTAGTTGGGGACACGAGGACACCATTGCATGCTCTGACTTCATCCGGAGAGTGTTTGGAGCGTGTGGAGGAGTGGAGCTAGTCAGGGCTGGGAGAGAAGTGAAAGCACCCCTTCTTCCGCTCCCACCCTAGACTCGGTAGACTGCACTTGTGCCAGCTCAGGAGCCCTGGGGTCAGCACAGCAAGTGGCATGGAGGCTGCACACTGCCTGTGGCAGTGCCAGCTGGCTCGGGGTGCAGAGCAAGGGGGCAGGGTCAGACCCTGAGAGGCTACCCTCTGTCACAAGTGGCTCACAGCCACCCTTTGGGGGGTGGTCGGTGCCTCCTCTCTCCCCATCTGGTTGTGAGCAGAGCACAGCGGGGTTGAGTGGCCGCCCAGGAGTGGCCCGTGGGTCAGGCACCAGTGCCTTAGGTTTGTGAAGACGCAGGCCTGCCCTGACTGTGGCCCTGTGGTGTCGTCCCACCAGCCGAAAGGCCGCCGGTTCGGTTCTCTGCCAGGGCACATGCCTGGGTTGGAGGCCAGGTCCCTGGTCAGGGGTGTGTGAGAGGCAACTGCTCAATGTTCCGCTCTCGCACACTGATGTTTCTCTTCCTCCCTTTCGCCCTCCCTTCCACCCTCTCTGAAAATAAAGAGATAAAATCTTAAAAAAAAAAAAAAAAAAGACAATGATGATAGCGCAGGCCCAGAGTGAAGGAGGAGGACTGTGCAGGAGTCGTGGGCCCTGGAAAGCCTGTGTGAAACAAGGAGGTGGGTGGTGGTGAACGCAACGTACAGACGGTGTGTTGCAGACCTGCACACCTGAAACTGGGACGCTTTTACTAACCAGTGTGCCCCCAGCACTTTCACTTTAAAAATAAACAGGGAGGTGGGGGCACAGGGCATTTCTGGGGAGCAGAGTCTTGCTTGGCTGGCAAGGGAGTGGAGTGAAGGGCGGGGAGCCAAAGGCAGGGCCGGGTCCCCTGAGAGGCGGCACCCAGGAACTCTGGGCTTCGTTTGCTAGGACCGGGGGGCCAGGGTTGGGCTCCGCTATGGCGGCGCCCCACAAGTGCTGGGCGCAGCGGGCACCTGCGGAGCAGTGGCGGTAGCACAGGGAACATACTCCGGAACTCGGGCGCATCATCTTTCGGGGCTCAGTTCAGAGAGGAACTGAGCAAGAAATAGGTCACAGGTTTTGGAATAGTTATTGAGCATCTTATTTTCTGGCCAGACCAGGAAGTAACTTGTCTACTAAATGCGTTTTGGGGTAGTTGTTTGGAACTTCTTTATGTTTAGGAAAATCACTTTCCAGGTTTGAACGTATACCCCACTCTTCTTTCCCTTTTCTCTTTTAGTTTTTTTATTTTTATTGAACTTATTGGGGTTATATTGGTCACTAAAGTGACATAGGTTTCAAGAGTACAGTTCTACAACACATCAACTGTATGTTGTAGTGTGTGTTCACGGCCCAAAGTCAAGTCTCCTCCCAGCACCATTTAACCCCTCTTCCTTCCCCTTTAAAAAAGAGTGTATGGGATGCGATTTAGTCCCTTTTTGTATGTTGTTGAACAACCAGACGCAACCAAGTGTTAAATGATAGGCAGCTGGCACAAAGAGCTACGCCTTGCCGATCTGTGAGTGGCAGTGCTCTAGGGAACGTGCAGTGCTGCCGGAAAATGTTCTCATGATCGCGTGGTTAGTTAAAAAGTAGGACCCAGATCTGTTCGGGATGATTTCAGTTTTGGGAGAAATATGCCCAAACACCGGAGGGATGTATGGCAAAATGTTACTGCTCTCTCTGAGATCAGAGGAGCGTTCCTGCTGTGCGTAAGTAACTCGGGGTTTGAGCAGCTCTTGCAGTGGATGAGCAGATGCCAGTTTGATCGGGGTTTGTTTTTAAAGCTGCGTTACTTTACAGCACATCCGGCATCATTCTGGGGGGCCCAGTGTCCGCTCTGTGGGACGCTGCACCACGAGTCCTGGTGAGCAGAGGCAGCCGTGTGCATTCGGGGTTGGCGGGGCGTCACGTGGAACCCTGCTGTCTGGGGCCTTCAGACGGCCCCCTCCGGAAGCAGGTGCCTGTCCCAGCCGGGCGACCTGGAGTCGGATGGTCTTGAGCCCCAGCCTGGCCCCCCTTTGTGAGGTGGGGCCTGCAGGTGGCTGTGGGGTCGGCTGCCCTGGTCTGGGCGAAGGCCGCAGCCTGGCAGGCCTTCTCCAGCGGTGCCATTTCACTGCGTGGTGAGACCCCCCCTCCTTGTTTCTAATCATCCTTACTAGAATTTCAATTTCTGTTCGAAGTCACTGTGAATGTGCCATGTCTGAAATGCAGGCAGAGGCTCCTTCCTGCTGACCATGTGAGGAACCCAGAGGTGGCCTTGCCCTGGGGTCAGGGGACGGGCAGGGAGGTTTGCTCTGGTCAGGTTCCTATGCGGCCCCCAGGAATTGGCACTGTCCCAGCTGGGCTGTGCCCCTGAGCAGGAGTTCACCCAGGGAGCAGGGAACAGCCCTCAGGGCCAGCCTTGTCTCAGAACAGCCCTGACAAGTGGGGTCAGTGTCCAAGAAAAAAGGGGCATTGTCCAGTGGGTGGGGGTGGGGAGAGCAGCAGGGGCCGCGCTGGCAGGGAGCCTCTGTCCTGTGGCTTTCCCATCTCTCCAGTGACCGTGGGACACTGATCGGGGACCTGGCAGGTAGGTCCCTACTCTTCCTCCATGGTCACCTTTCCAGGGTGGCTGCCGGTCTCTCCCAGCTCCTCACTCTGCTTCTGCGAGATTTGTCTTAGTTCTCCCCGGTTCTTGGAGCCACGCCCTCCCCCTGCCCAGGGTATTGAGATGAGTGGGAGAGGAGGCAGCACATGGCTTTGGTCCTGATCCCGGCGCTGAGAGAATAGGGTCAGTGTTCCCGGGCCCTGGGCTGCACCCCTGGAAGTAATTACGAGAGCTGGATGGGAGAGCCCTCCGCCCGGCCTGGGGGCTGAAACCAGGAGTCACACCTCTCCCCCTCCCAGTAGGTGGGGGTTCAGAAAGCTGCCGAGGCTTTTGGGGGAGCAGTGGGGAGGATGCTGCCAGCACGCAGAACCCTGGAGGATCACACGAGCCATGTGCCCCCATGTGCTGCCGCTCAGAGGGAGCCATGCTTACTCGTCGTTGGAGGTGTCAGCAGAACGTGAAGTCCGCTGTGCCTGTTGAGAGGCTTAAGTCACAGTTCTCTTTGTTCTCTTGGTGTCTGGTTTAATCTCAACCCTCAATGAGACGTTTGCAGTTTTTGACGCAGAGGCTGACCGTTGTGGCCTTGAACGGGTGCCCTTTGGGCATTTTAGTGCCCTGCACCTCTGCGGGGGTCCTGGGGCTGGCTTGGTGCTACGAGGAGGGCTCCCAGCAGGGCGGGGACGGTGTTCATCTGGTTGTCCTCCCTCTCCCTGGCTCTCCATGTAGCAGGTGATGGGCTCCTCAAGGGGGCAGGTTTCGGTGCCCTCCTAATTGCTGCTTTTAGCCATGCCTGTCTCTTGGGAAGGGGTGGCCTTGATGAACACCCCTCCCGCCTGTCCCCATCCTCTCTGAGGAGGCTCCTTAAGAGTAAGAAAGCCACGCATTAGTCGTCAACGGTCACATCACGGCTGGGGAGGGGCCACCTGGCACCACACACAAACCTCTCCCAACAGGTCCTGTCTGGACCGTCCAGGCCTGCGGTCTAAAGCCCTGGGCCTCAGACCCTTGTGGACTCCTGGCCAAGCCACACACAGAGGCTGACCCGGGCTGGTTGAATCCTGGCTCTGCTCTCCCCTGGTGCTGAGGTGTAGGGAGGCGCCCCCAGAGCACCAGTCACTAGTCGCCATGGGTGGTACCCACAGTCCCTGGAGGTCACTGCTTCCCACCTACCAGTGGGAGCCGGCCGTGTGGGTTTCTGCTGTCCCGAGTCACCCTCGTCTTCCAAGAGTCCTACCCTCTCAACCTTGTTTCTGAGGCAGTGCTGCCTCCTAGGCCATCTTTTCCCCAGACTTGAGAGGCAGAATCTCCACTGTGCTGTGGTCTGTGAGGTTGATTGGGACATCCTGGTGTGTGTTTGCAGGTAAGCACACCCACCATCTTCATGGCCCGGCTCACTGGCCACTGCCTCTGTGTTAGCCCACCTCCTGACCCCACGTCAGAGTAGCTACGCTGTCCTTTGTAGCCCCACTGCACCTTTTTTGGCCGTTCTGGAAGAGCCCCTGCTCTCCCTTGCCTCAGGCGGCGGTGGCAGGGTCTGCCTCCAGAGGGCCCTCCTGGGGCCTCGGCTGGGTTGGGTGCCTCCGACTACTCTGTTTCGGTGCGTCGAATGAAGGACGGTGAAGTGGGGTGACCAGGGTCCCAGGGAACATCGGCCGCAGAGTCAGGGTGTGTGTTTGAAAGGGGATGGTGAGTGGGGAGGAGAGGTACTGTCCTGGGAAGCTACAGAGTCCCAGGGAGACAGGAGGACCCAGGAGAGAGGGGTGTGCTCACCAAGGGGCGGGCTTGCAGGCTGCGGGTGCCTGGAGTATGAGCATCCATGCCGCCTGGAGCGGGTTGGGGAGAGAAGGCCGCCCAGGGGCTGCCAGGCTGGAGAGCCAAGGGGGATAGCAGGAGGGCCAGGGCAGGGAGGTGCAACCACGGATGCCCGGGCCCAGGTAAAGAAGGTGTGCAGGGCTCTGGCCCCCAGGCGCAGGCACCGCCCCATGCGTCAGAGCCGTGCCAGCCTCCTGTCCGCCCTCAGAGAGGTCTCCCGGCCACAGACCTCGGCAGAGTCTCCACCTCACACAGGTTCAAGGTCTCAAGGTAACCAGGACACTCCCTGCCCTCTGCCTCGGAAAGCACAGCAGACAGACCGTCCTAACCAATGACGGTCAGAGCTGTGGCAGAACCCACCTCCCATTTCCATTCCTTGTGGAAGGTTCTAGAAAGGCACATGAATGAGTAAAGGTATAACTGGGCAGAGGGTCTGGAGTCACCTTCTGAGGAGATCTATAGGATCCCCAGAGGGAAGGAGAGTTTTCTGGGTCAGAACTCAAGTGCCTCTTTGCATACCAATAAACCCAGTGGTTTTGCCTTTGGTTGGCGGGTTTTCCCAGCTTCCCTCTCCTGCAGAGAGAGGGCGGGGTGGTTGCCATAGGAACCACTGGCTGCTGCCAGTGCTCTTATGTGGGAAGCTACCTCTTAAATCAGCCAGCCCGTGGGGACTGTGCTGGGCAGGGGTCAGGAGAGACCTGTCTGGAAAACAGGAGACTGCTTTTAGGCACTCCTTTCTCCCCATTCCTGGCTTTGGGGAAAGGGGACCAGCCAGCACCCCTTACCTCACCCATGATGGGATTCTGTCCTGTGTGCGTAGCCCACTCCATCTGTGGTCCCTGCTACTCAGTGACTGTATGTCTGACTTTCCCTCCCCACCCCCCACCTGGCCTGCCCTGGTTCTAGACCTTTCTGTGTACCTGTTTACCCCTGTGCTGCTTAGGAGCCCTCCTATGCCCTGGCCCCATCCTACCACACACACCCTGGGCCATTCTCCCCCATGACAAACTCCCCCTGGCTCTGGAGGCCCCTGCGGATCCCAGAGACCCTTCTCCCAGCTCCTGTTCTCCCACTCACTCTCCGCCGCCCCCCCCCCCCCCCCCCCCCCCCGGCACACTGCCACCTCTGGTCCAACTGGGGCCTCTTTCCACGTGGATCCCCCCTCCTGCCCTGGCCACCCCAGTGGTCACTGTTTGCTGATGACTGGCTGGCTTCTCTCTGTGTCCAGCCCCGGTTCTTATGCCTGGGCCCAGCCGGGGCCTGGCCCAGAGCAGGGACCTGATAAGGGCTCCTGCGGGGATGACAGAAAGTGACTGTGTCAGGCAAGGCCACCCTGCCAGTAGACACAATGGCTGTTCTTTGAGTTCCTTGGAGGTGGGAGGGCGCTAAGGCACAGTGAGTTCTCGCTTGACATCACCCACTCTGGGAACCGTCCTTGACCTGGGCCTCCTCTCACCTGTCGGCTTGCAGTACAGCACGAACTAAGCCTGGTCACAGTTTGAATTTGCGGGTGTAATCTGTGGACCTGAGAAAGCCCATGCCTGGTTTCAGCCCCCACCCTGCTTTCCCATGCGGCCCCTCTCACGTGCCGGGCAGGGGTTTTCACGGGTCTGCTTTCACTCTGAGTCTCCTGGGCGTCTCTGTGTCGAGGCTTCCCAGTGGCTTCCGAGCAGCTGCTGCCCCGGTGACACGAAACTGACCAGGTTTTGCAGAAGGCCCTGCGTGAGGGGCTGGCCTCCCAGGGTCCGTGAGCTGTCTTGGCCGTCGCCGCCCGCTGACCCGACTTAGAAGCCGGGCTTAGAAGCAGCTGCTCGGAGGTGTAGGGTGCGTTGCAGTCTGCAGAACACAGTCTCCCCGGCACAAGACTTGGCGGCTTGCCAGGGTCACCATTTGCTGCCCTACGACCTTGCTAACCTGCAGACATCTAGGGGCCTCAAGCTGCCCCTTCCCGGTGTGGTGTGTGCGTGATCTCTGGGGACTTCCTCCTGTTGCGGGCACAGGTGGGTCACACACGTCTTCTAGGGTCACCCGTGCTGATTCTGTCAAGTCCCCAAATTTCCGTGACCTGGCATTACTCTAGATTTCTGCCAGTCGAGTTGGGAAGGGTCCCGATATCAACTTCTTAACACCTTTGGGGGAGGTAGAGGGTGAAGGGAGGGTAAATGGTGTTGGAAGGAGACCTGACTTGGGGTAGTGGACCCACAATATGTTAAAGAAACAACTTCTAATGACTTGGTCAGTCTCCACCGTACACGTGCATTTTAGGTACCTGAGAGGCCCCACCCTGAAGACGCCTGCTTAATTTGACACGGCCCATGGCTTTTTCAAGGCATTTTGACTGCTCTTTTTCCTGGAATGTGTTTGATTAAAAAACAAACCTGCCTCCTTCAGATCAAACCCCAGTTTGGAAACTGCCCCGAGGAATGCTGTCTTTGGACTGGAAAGAAATGAATACTGCTTTGAGTATTGCTTCGGGGCTTAAAAAAATAATCTGCGCCGGCTTTGTAGACATTTGACTCAAAAGTTTCCCTTCCTTATTGTTCAGGAGGATGCGCAGGGGGTGTGTATTTTTGGCTTGGAGAATTCTTAGCCACTTGTGGCCCGGGCTGCCAGTTGCCTTTCTGGCAGCGATGTGGAGATAAAGGATTAACACGGGGATGTGTTTTCCGTTGGCAGCAGAGAAGAGCCTTCCTGGGCCGGGAGCCAGGGTGGGGCAGGGGGAAAGGGAGCCTGGCTTGGGACCTGAAGTGGGCATCCCAGCGGGGGGTGGACTCTGGTCAAATATCAGGTGCTCTCGGCGCCAGAGCCCAGGACCTTAGCGGTGTGTAGTCCTCATGTGAAAGATGGGATAGACGCCCAGGCTGCAGACAAGGATGACGGCCCCTCGTCAGAGGGCGTCGGTGCCAGGCCCCTGACCCACTGCCCTCTACTCTCTTCAAAGCACCACTGTTTTGAAGTTCTTACCTAAGCTCCCTGTTGCGGGGGCTGTACAAACGGCAGCTGCCAGGTGTTAAGTGTTTGCAGCACGGACTAGGCAGGGGGTGGCTGCCTCGCCACGTATGTCTGTCCAGAGTGGTCTCTTCAAAGGGATCGAAGCCTCACTCCCTGCCCAGCACCCTCCGGTGGCCAGGGATGCGTTTGTTCCCAGGTCCTGACCCAGCCCTAGGAGGCTCTGCACCACCTGCCTGGCTCCATGACCCCCTTGCCCTGGCACCCACTAAGTGCCGCCTCTGCTCGGGGTCCCTCGCTCACTTTCCTTGTGCCTCGGAGCCGCCTTCCCCCAGTTGTGCGGGGCCTTCCTCCTCAGGTCTCAGCTCAGGGGGCGCTTCCTTAGGGAGGCCTTGCGCTAGTTCCCTGGGTGGCCATGACACATCTCCATAGTCTGGGGCCTTCAGAAATTCCTTCCCTCGCTGTTGTGGGGGCTGGAAGTCCAAGGTGAAGGTGTCAGCAGGGCTGGCTCCTTCTGTGGCTGTGAGGGAGAACCTGGCCTCTCCCCAGGCTCCTGGTGTTGCTGGTGGACTTTGGGGTTCCTTGGCTGTAGCTGTACCACCCCGATCTCTGCCTTCATCCTCACATGACATTCCCCCTGACTGCGTGTCTTGCCCCAGTTGCCCCTTTTTATAGGGGTGTCAGTCATACCGGAGTCATGGCCTGCCCCACTCCAGTGTGACCGCATCTTAACTAATTACCTCTGCAGTAACCCTGGTCCCAAATAAGGACACATTCTGAGGTACTTGGGGTTCGGACTTCAGTATGTTTTGGGGGAATATAACTCACCCCATAACAGGCCTTCTGTGATTGGCGCCCCCACCCTTCGCATCATGCTCTCTGTGCTGATCGTTACTGATGTTACAGTGCTGGGTGGCCACCTGTGACTGTTTTTATTGGTTTGCTGTCCATCCTCTCCTCCCAGAGTCTGAGGTCCCCGGAGCAGGGACCTGGGCTGCTTGTCCACCGCGGTATCTTCAGTGCCGGGCACAGAGCAGTGAATGAGTAGTGAATGAAGGGCTGCAAACCCAGCGCTATGAAGCAGGCCCTCTCGTCATCCTCGTCTCGCGCCCGCTCCAAGATCTGCAGAAAACGGCAGAGTGGAGGGGAGTGTTGTGTGCGTGATCTGTGAAGCGGTGGCAGTTTCTCTCTCACTTAAGTGTCAGCGAGGCGAGGGTTGCTGCTGTTGCATTCTCGATGTTGTGCGAGCCCGCCCAGTGGGACACGCCTCGCCTGTCTGCCTGTCCAGTCAACTTCGCTCCAGACAGACGTTCACCCTGTACCCGTGGGTGCCCCTCTCTCAGAGTCTCCACGTTTGCTGAGCACGTGGTGTCCGGGAGGCAGGGGTGGCTCAGGTGGAGGATGCAGCGTGCGGTGGGTACCAACCTCAGGTTTGCCATCGTGGAGGGAAGTTGGGATGCAGGCCGGTCAGTGACCCCCCCTCCCCTCCCCCCCCCCCCCCCCCCCCCCCCCCGCTCTGTCCCTTTGTGCTGTGGTTGGAGCCCTGTTGTCTCCAGCCCCCAGAGGTCGCAGCCTGCTGGCCCGGCTGCCAACACCGGTGCTGTGACGCCTCCAGGCCTCTCATGCTGCCTGTCCTGGGGTGGGAATGGGGCATCCACATCGCCTTGCCTGTCCATGGGCCTACGTGTCCGTGTTTGCTCCGTGGCCCCTCGACTTTCTCCCCCTGACAGGCTCAGAGCATCTGCAGCTTGTTCCTGGGGCCAGTGGGAACTTCTGCAGAGATCTTTGGCTGGGGCTTCTGCAGTGGGCCTGTGGAGCGCTCCCACGCTGAGCTGAACATCAGTGTGCTAAGCTTGGAAGCCTTGGGGGTAGGGCTTAGGTCCTGGGTGGGTGAGTGGGGCAGTTTGTTGAGGACAAATGAGGTGGTGGGGAAAGGAGCAGGTAAGAGTTTGGTCAGAAATTCCTTGGGCCTGCCCCCTACTGGCAAGGACCTTGACTGAGTTACTGAATCTGTCTTTGTTTTCTTAATGGAGGGCGTGGGTAACATTTACCTGGGGGGGGGGTGGTTGTGTAAGTGCGTGCTCAGTAAGTGCTGTGTGAGCGAAAGGGTGAGTGGGTGGCTGGATGGTATGTATGAGTCTTCAACTTTGGGGATGAATTCAGTGCATGTTTGCTGCTCCCTGGCACAGCTGGCACCATGCCAGGCCTTCGTTGGTCACAGGGAGGAACAGGGCACAGTCACCAATCTCGGTGAGGGTGCACGGGCTAAGGAGAACTCTTCTTCTGCAACTCCCTCATGGTGTAATCATCATGCCTGGGACGCAGTCTGAACCCAAACGTCAGTTGCTAGTTGGCAGCCTGGGTGGAAGGTCCAACAAGAACGAGATGGGTGAGGAGGATCTGGTTGGACCAAGAGCAGAGCGGGCTCCAGGAAGGGAGGGCCGATGCCCTGCCCCTCAGAATGGCCCCTGCCATGGGCCTGGCAGGAGCTGACTGAGGCTGTACCCGCACAGTCTTGTCAAGTGTGAAGACCACCATCCTTGGCTCCGTTTTACAGACAAGGAGACTGAGGCCACTGCCTGCAGGCCCAGACTCTGTCTGCAGCTCCGCCTTCCTCTCTTTGGGCCAGTGCTGGAGGCCTGGCGTCGGGCACGCAGTGCCAGAGGCCCTGGGCAGAGAGTTTCCTGGCTGGGAGTGTTCATCAGCACAGGCTAAGCTAAGCCTCTGGAACAAACAACCCTGATACCTCAGAGGCTTTATTTCTTGTTCCTGTCACATTCTGATGGAGTCTGGTGGCCTCTCCAGCTTACCGTTTATACTCTAGCTTACTGTTCCTACCCCCTAGCCCTGCCGCCCCCCTATTGTTTTGCCTCCCAGGAGCATTATGAGGATTAAATGAAATAAGTTTTGTAATGTGCCCAGTACGGCACCGGGGGACACCCTACCCATCTTGGTGGTCCAGGTGGAGGTGATCATTAGGATCGTGTTGGCAAGGAGCCAAACAGGGCAGAGGCTTGCACTGATTGCCACGGAGACAACCAGCCTCTCGTTAGTCCGAAGGAAGAAAATCCAAATCGCCGATGTCTGTGCAGTGTGTGCGGCTGGGTCCGCGTGGGGATCTGGTGCCTGTCCCTGCACGGCAGTCTGGGGACGGCTACAGGAAGGATGTCTCACTGCCTTCACTCTGCAGGTGAGGAAACAGGCTGGGAGGAGGTGAGGGAAGTGCCCTGCCCTTCGACCTTCTGCCTGCGGAGGGGGTAGCGCTGTGTCTGGGGTGGCTCAGGGACAGAGGGGACTGCTGGGCAGGAGGACTCTGGGTTTTTCCGCCTGCAGCCTGGGGACAGGGCAGTAACAGCGTGCACAGCACGTGCCACCCTTCCCTCCGTGGCCTTGGGCTCTCCTCCGTGTGGTCTGGGTCCGCCGGCCCGTTCTGTGTCCCTTTTTATTTTTTCACGTCTGTGGTTGGTGCTTTTCCCCCCAGGACCCAGCCGGTGCCTGGCACGTAGCAGGCAGGTCTGGGGCCCAGCGCCCGACTGGCTGCAGCACCGCTCTGAACTGTGACAGCTGGAAGTAGCCCATGTGGCTGAGCCACACAGGGTGGAGGGACTCATCTGACAGATTTAGGGGTGGGCTTCTCTGGGGTGCTGGGGAGCAGCTGCATGGACGGTGTGGCTCTCTGTTCAAGGTTTCTGCCTTCCGATCCTAAGAGATTGGACAAACAATCTTTCCCTTACTGGATAAACACCTGTCATCGTATTTCACCCAAACACTAATTATAAATTTTAAAAAATAATCCCAACCAAAGCCCACCGTAACCTGGTTATTAGTTACCTGATGAGGCCCATTTAGTCCCTCCCCCCACCCCCCTTCCCAGCTTCACTTCCTGTGTTTGAACATGCGGGAAAAGGAGAGCCTGCAGGACGCTGTCAGGCCCGACCAGGCGGTGCTGGGTTCACAGCCCCAAATCAGAGCAGGCCGGAACCACGTTGTTATTCATGTCTCACTCGTGCTGCGTGCCCATCGTAGGCCTGCTGGAGCCCCAGTCCCTCGCAGTTGCGCAGCAGCTCATGGGGGCGGTGCCAGGTCCCTACCTGCGGGCCAGGAGCGGCTCTGCAGGGCCTGGCACTGGCAGTTGGGTGCTCAGCCCAGGAAGTGAGGCGTCTCACTGTTCTTCACAGCTCATTGGCCAGAACTAGTCATGTGGTGGCACCCAATTGCAAGGGACGCAGGAAGAGAGTCCTGCCATGTGTCCCAAAAGCTCCCCCCAACCCCCCGGCCCCCCAAATGAACAGTGTGTCCATAACCCTCCGGTTCTCAGGTTGGCGGCTCCTTTGCAGCGCTGTGCGAAGCAGATGCGGTCTCACAGGGCTGTGAGACACGCGCCCACAGTCACCCCCGCATCTCCTTACTGGCTTCCAGTGGGGGCGTGCCCATCGTTAGAAGCCGGACCTACTGTGGGACCTGTGCTCTGTGACTTTCCTCCTGGGGGTGGGCCTCTGTGAACCTGCGGGGCCAGGAGTGGTTTTCGCCTGTTGACCTTTTTCTCAGGCCAGTGTCCCAGGAGGGGGCTTACTGGGTGAAAGCGCTTGGCCGTTTTTATCCTTTTAATCTGCTCTTGAACCTGGCTCTCTAGCACTGGCTGCAGCCCAGGGTTTTCGTGGCTCCTTGAGATTGAGGGTGTATCCCGTTCTTCAGGAGCCGTGCTTGCTGAGCAGGTGTGACTTTTCCAACTCTTTGAAACTAAGTCAGCCTGCAAACTGCCAGAACTTTGGTGCCTTTATCATGCGACCATTTAGTCCACTTGGCCCCTGATCTTCTAGGGGAGAAAGTTACTCACTCTTTTGCCTACCCCTGATTGCTGTTCACTCTCGTTACCCCAATGATTACACACGGGTTCCTGAGAAACTGGGGAACTGGGTGAGGGAGCACTGGCCACGGCTCCCCTCCCCAGCTGGGGGCAGAGGCTGCTGGGTGGCCAGTCCCATGGGACCCCTCAGCTCCTGACCTTTCTGAGGGCCACTTTGAAGTCCTTCCGGTGTGAGTGTCACTCTTGCCCAGAGCAAAGCTGCCGGCCTCTACACGATGCCTCCTCAGAGGCCAGTCTCCCTTTTGAAGTCTGTCCCTGAGGCACCAGCCCCCACTTTTCAAAAGAGACCTGCTCTGCTTGGGGAGGCCTTTAAACATTGGAGGTGTCAGTTCTGTCCCCGACCCTCAGATCCTTGGAGAGTGCAGGGGAATAAATCAGACCTACGCCACTCGCCTTTCATCTGGGCCGTTTTGTCCAGACCTAGGTTGAAACAAAACTTTTGATCCAGTGACTTCCATTTGAAGTCACAGCTGAAAACACGCCGCTCTGCGGGTGTGAACTGAGGGAGAAGGGGATGGAGGGAAAGCCCCAGGCGCCGGGGACCCCTTTTGGTTTAGAGGTTAATTATGTGACTTTGGCAGGAGAGGGGCCTGGGTTCCCAAGCGGGACTCTCTGTGACTCTCTGTGACTCCCTGTGACTCAGTGTCCTCATCTGCACCTCAGGTGCTTGTTAGAGTTGTAGGTGGCCCGGACTAAGAGTTTTAAAATGTCAGCCATCATTAACGATGATGATACATTTTACTGTGGCAACAGACACTTTTGAGGAGTCCGATGTGAGCTAGTTCCAGTGACCTAGCTTTGCAAAGGTCACAGTCTGGCCTGTACTGGAGCTCTCGACAGGGTCGGGAAAATGCCCACCCGTCAGTAAAAGGTGAGCGGTGCGAAAGGGGAAACGCGAGAGCTGGCGTTTGTCGAGGGCTCGCTGAACACCCTGAGGGAGGAACGCACAGTGCCCGTGCGTCCCCTCTGCTCTTCTGCACAATCAGCGCTTCTGATGCCAGCTGGTGGGAGTTTTCTCCATGCCAGGCCATTCCGCGGCACCAGCTGGATGTCCTGCAACGTGACTCAGTTCTGACACCACCCCGCTGGAGACAGCATCTGATCCCAGAGGTTAGAAGGCTCAGTCCCACAACACTGCTCCCCCTGGCCCCCTTCAGTTGCCGGTCTCAAGTTCAGGTTATTATTTATTACCTGCGCTCCTGATCAGTTAGCTAAAATAGGAGGTTCCCACAACCTCATCCTTGGTTTGATTAATTTGCTAGAGCGACACACAGAACTCAGGAAACCAGTGCACTTAGTGTTTACCGGCCTATTGTAAGGGAACATGAGGAAGGACACCAGACGGCAGCGGGGCATGGGGCAAGGTGCGAGGGAAAGGGGCACAGCCGCTTACCCGCACCTCCCTGTGTTCAGCAGCCCAGAAGTTACCTCACCACCCACCTTGCCCTTGGGATTTTTAAGGAAGCTTCATCACATGAGCACAATCTATCAATGAACTTAATTTCCGGCCCCTCTCCCCCTCCTGGAGAATGGGGGATGGGGCCGAAAGCTTCTCATCATGACTTGTTCTTTCTGGTGACCAGCCCTCACCCAGCTTCGCTTCACCAGGACAGAAGACTCTCCTGTCAGGGAGACCTCGGCAGGCCATTTAACCTCTGCTCCTCTCTCCTGGGTCCCCAGCTCAGGCTGCTGTGAGACTTCAGTGAGTTAATGCGTGTCAAGGTGTTTAGAGCAGAGCCCAGCACAGAGCGAGTGTGTG
This sequence comes from Desmodus rotundus, assembly GCF_022682495.2. Classification (NCBI taxonomy): domain Eukaryota; kingdom Metazoa; phylum Chordata; class Mammalia; order Chiroptera; family Phyllostomidae; genus Desmodus; species Desmodus rotundus. Next base: position 129,319,605 of record NC_071393.1, on the reverse strand, counting down.
AGAGCTGAGCGATAGTGCTGGGATTAAAATCGAGGCTCTGAGAGAGACCGCACAGGCCTGGCCTCACACCTGCCTGACGCCACGCTGGCTTCCCTTGCAGCCCCCTGAGCTGGGAAGTCAGTGGTAGCCGGTTGGGGCTGCTCAGAGAAGGGTAGGTTGTTTTCAGGTCATGTAGCACATTGAGTTTTGCATCCCAAGAGGATGAGCAGCCCGGGCTTGGGGACCGCAGCCAGGTTTCCTGAGTCCCCAGCATCCCTGATGAACCCAGGGTTGGTTGTCTGTTTCTTTCATGTCTAGCTGGTTATTGATCATGCCTGAGAAGCATGTGGGGAGTGTGGGAGAGAAGGGAGAGCTGGGAATACAGCCTAGAGAACCCCCTGCCTTTGATCTCATGTTGACCTCCTCCCACACCCCCACGTTCTCCCCTTTTGGGGGCTGTGTAAGGCAGATCTCAGCCAAGGTGGTCGGGGATCTCGGGGTCTGGTAGAGGAATCAGTGTTGCAGAAATAATTTATAATTGGAAGTAACGGCACAGTCCTGGGGGGACGTGGGAGAGACCAGGGAGCCATTCACTGGTTCTTCCTGCTTGGGGTGGGGTGAATTGAAAAGTCTGAAAAAGGATTGAACTTTTGAGCTGGGACTTGGAAAACAAGTAAGAGCTCACTGTGTGCATAAAGGGCTGAGGGGGGGTGCATTCCAGGGGGCAGGGCATTCCAGGCCACGGAGCGGAGCAGTGTGCGGCTGCGTCCCTCCCCTGACTCTGCTTCCAGAGTGAACCTGCATGTCCGTAGCTGCCTGGGACCCCAAAGAGGAGAGGGCAGGGGCCTGGCACATAGGAAGTGCCCAGAAAATGCTTGTCAAAGCAGCGAGTGAGCGGGCAGGAGTGTTGTCCTGAGCCCTGAGCGGGGGTCACGCCCTGCATGGGCCGCACACCACCCTGTGCCCCATCCATAAAGGGACCGTTGTAATGCACCGGAGCCGCCCTGTGCGGTCCTAAGGAAAACATAACAGCATCCCCATTTTATGAATGGGGAAACGGAGGCACAGGGCAGTTAAGTGGCGTGCTCTGGCCCAGGGGCAGCTGAGCCGCGATGGGTTTCCTGGCGCCTGCCGTGCCCACTGTCCACCCGGCCAGGTAGGGGGGAAGGTGGGGAGCCAGAGCCTGGCTGCCTTGGCTGCTGCGCTGGGTGTGATTGGGCTGCCTGTTTGAAGTTAGGGGTGACTTCCCAGCCACCAGGGGTGTGCAGGCCTTTGTTTCACGCCTCCCGGCACTCCCCCGCCCCAGGCTGCCTCGCTGCCCAGTCCTCACGAAGGGAACATTGGGCCTTTGTTTCTCCCGATGCCGAGCACTGCACAGACAGCATCCGCCATTGGCCTCCCGGGTGGCGTGACAGGGAAGCGTGGTGCCTGCGGACCTCCTCAGGCCACGGCTGGCAGCCCTGTCATTGAGACATCTCGTTACTTGCTGAGGGGTCCAATCAGACCCCTTCCTCTGAACAGAACAACACGCCCCTGGGGCAGTTCCCTTCTCTGGGGGCAGACTGTGGTCAGAAAGACAAAACGACACAATTGAAATGAGCTGGCTTCCGCCCGAGCCCCTACACCCACCCCATCTGGGAACAAGCAGGGCCTCTGAGGTGTGTCCCCCTCTGAGGGTCCCCTCCTCTGTGGTACCCCCTTCTCCTTAGGGTGCCCCTCCTGAGGGGGCAGCCTGTCTCCTCCTTCCCAGCCAGTGCGGGGAGACCAAAGCCCCCCTGAGGCGTTTTCAGGCTGATCGAGGCTTGTCTGGCCACCTGAGTGGAGCGGGGCCAGAGAGAGAGCCTCTAGGAAACCCTGGCAGCTCCACTGAGGCCTCAGCAGAGACGCCGTGGCCAGAGGCGGCCGAGCAGGGGCCAGAGGAGGCCTGATGTGTGTCCCAAGTTGCTGCTGTCGTGAAAGGCATAAAAACTGGCATAAAAACCCTTGGAAAATACACAAAGGAAGGTGGCCGGCGTCCAGAACTCAACTGTTTACCTTCCGTGGAGTAGCCAGGAACGTGGAGAGCTTGTTTTCCAAACAGCCGTGGTTGTCAGGTCTGCAGGCCCCGGCTGCTGCCAGGCGAGGACGAGCCAGGGGCATCTCGTCCACCACCCCCTTCCCCACACCCACTGGAACCCCTCGCGGCTCCGCTCAGGCTGCTTTCTGCCCCTCGTGCTGCACGGAGACCTGGGAGGACCTCGTGGGAAGAGGGTTTCCGACTGGCCCCGGGGCGCCCTGCCCAGCATCCCTCGGGGGACCTGGTTCTGTTCCGCGTGCAGCTGTCTTGCTCTGAAAATGTCGGCCCCTGTTCTGCGGTGCCTGTTGCGGTGGGGCCACGGGGCACGGCAACAGTGGGCTTGTGTCGGTGGCGCCGTGTGAGAAGTTGCTGTCTTCGCCCGCGTCACCACTTCCCCTGACTTCCCTGTCTTCCTTCACACTCCGCTTTTCTCTGGGAAGTGGGGTCGAATGGGAATGTAGGAGCGAATCTGCAGCAGAACCGGAGAGGCCCTGGCAGTTTCCTGTTTTGGTTGGGGGGAAACCGAGGCCCAGGGCAGCCTGGCGGCCTGGCTGGGGCCAGAGCCCTTGGGTGTCGCTCTTTGGGTCTTGTCCAGGCCCCAACTGGGCCACTTCCCAACTGCGTGGCCTTGCCTGGCTACTTTTCCTTCTGGGCCCTTGGTGTCCTGGAATGCGAAGGGGGGAAGCCACCCTCAGGGTCTGGGCTTGCTGTGGGGACAGGCACCGCTCCCCATCCCGGAGCCCTGGAAGAGGGGGTCGGCTTCTCAGCTGGTCTGCATTTTGTTTTGTTTTGTTTTTGTTTTGCTTGCATGCTACTCGCTTTGGGTAGTGGAGGAGCCTTCGTTATTTTCTTATTGTGAGGTCCATGGACTTTTTTTTTAATGGGGGAAATCCCTTACCATCTTTCCTGGCAGACAGTAAAAAAGAGGAGTAAGGATGTCGGCAGGGAAGAGCTGGCGCCGTCTGAAGGTTTAACTGGAAAGGGGTTTACACGAGGGAGGATGGCCAGGTCCGGGCAGGGTCTCAGGAGGTGCTGAAGGCCCCCCAGGAGCAGTGGGCTGGCAGCGTCCCAGGCCTGCGGGGACAGGGGGAGGAGGGTGGTGCCGGAGCCCTAGAGACAGCAGTGGTCTTGGGGAGGGGCTGCCCTGCCCACAGGGACCGGGGGTGTGAGGACGGTTAACAGACACCCAGACTTCTCTCCCTTTCTCCTTCCCATCGCCTGTCAATGCCTCCGATTGGCCGGACTTGGCCAGAAGTTGGAGGATGAGGGAGCTGGGTGGTTTTGGCTCACAACCGCTTCCCAGGGGACCACTTCCCAGGGCACTGCGTGGGCGCAGGGCGGGGGCCCCGCCCGCACGACAAGCACGGGTCTGCGTCGCAGCTCTGAAACTTCCTCACTGTGAGACCTGGGCAGGTGTCAGAAGTCCGTGTCCCCCACCCGCCCGTGAGATGGCCCCTCATCACATGGTTGGAAACTGATGAATGCACGTGAAGTTTCCAGCACGGTGCCTCCTGGAGCTGTCATTTGTAGCTGTCATTGTGATTTCTTTACTAGCGACTGTGAAACAGCCAGCCTTGAATTCCCGAGGGAGTGCCTGTGGGTGGGGCTGAGGACAGGGCTGGGGCTGGTGGCCTCATCTGGCTTCTTCTGAGGCCATCCAAGGGGTCAGCCAGGTGCCGGGCCGGCTGCAGGCGGTGGTGTCCGCATGCCGGGTCAGGTAGCACAGTGTCAGGCTGCCCTGGCTGTTGGCAGGTCCGCCTGCCTGCGGTCAGGTGATGCTGTTTGTCCAGTGGCGTCTGTGCTCCCTGGGGGCCCGTCCTCGTAACCTCGTGCTCTTGAAAAAGTAAACCCATTGCCAGTGGGTCAGGGCACTCGGGGCCCCGCGGGTCACAGGCAGCCTGCACTCCTTCACGTGTCCTGATCAGCCCCAACGCCAGGGTGACGTGTCAGTGGTGGGTCTCCCGGGTTTGTGGAGATCACAGCTTTGCCGAGACTTTGTGTTGATGCGTGCGGCGTCCTCCTGGATCTCAGTACACATCCCGCTGTTGACTTCAGCCGTGCGACTTCACCTCACTGAGCTCTTCCCAAAACGTCCAGGGTATTGGGCAGATGGGACGTGCTCAGTACGTGCCCTCTCTAGAAAGCTATTCCACAGTGGTGCCCACTTGACCTGTGGATTCCTCGTCACCTGGATTCCACGGTGTGTTTCTGTGCCCTGGGTAGCGTGGGGCTCGGGGATGGAAGGACACACACGGGGCCTGACCTGGTGGGGTCTGGGATCTTAGCGGGTTCATCCGCTTTGTCCTGTTTCCCAGCGGTACCAGCCCCCGACCCCCCCTCCCCACCTCTCTCAGTGCCATGGGGATGTGCAGAGGGTGGGGAGGGAATAGGGCCATGGGCTCAGGTGCTGAAATTCTTCTCTGTGTCCCCTGTCACAGCTGAACCTCAGCCGGCCGATCGAGGAGCAGGGCCCCCTGGATGTCATCATCCACAAGCTGACCGATGTCATTATCGAAGCCGACCAGAACGACAGCCAGTCCCTGGAGCTGGTGCACCGGTTCCAGGTGAGAGAGGATGGTGCGAGGGAAGGGCTGGGCACTTTGAAAGCTCCTGCGGCTGTCTGGCTGTGTGCTCCCCAGAAGTGGCTTTGCCATTGCCAAGACTTGGGCTTGTGGTCAGGCACCTCCCTGCCAGGGCCTCTGTCTAGCTGGGTGTGAAATGGGATTGAACCAGGCGTGGCCGGCAACCTTCCACCCTCGGCCTTCGCAGACCTGGTTTACTGAGCAGAGTCCCTCTGAGACCAGGTGCGCCCGCACACGCCACCACGCACGTGCCCTTGTGCACACGCCACCACAGGCCTTGGTTACGAATTGGCACACGGTGTGGAACCTCTCACCGTGCTTGAAGAAGGGGCTCCTGGGGCCTCAGAACTGAAACAGTCGCACTTGGCCCTGAGTGCTACCCTGGTGGAAACCCCCCTCTCTGTGCTCTGTGCCTCGACCCCGTGTGCTGGTCCCCGAGCGTGGACCACACACCCTCCTGGCCGTCCCCGCTGCCCTGCCTCATTTCCCCGGCAGCCAGGGGCCTGGCCCCACGGTGACCTGCCCACCACCTTGGGAGGTGCGGCCTTTGCCCCCACAGACTTGTCCTGTGTTCTCTCTGTGCTGGACAAGAACGTGATTCATTCCTCTGGAAAGCGGCTCTGGGGCCATGAAAAACAAGGTCAAGTTTATCAGTGAAAGTGCAACTGAAACAGAGAGCCTCCCCGGTGGGGAGTTGGGGTGGGAACGCCTGAGCTAGCACTTTTCAGCGAGTGACCACTGGAGCCCCAGCCTCCTGGCTTTCTTTATCAGGACAAAGGGGACTCTCAGTGCCACACAGTAGCCGGCCCCCCACCCCCCACTGATAGCATTTTCTCTCTCCCCAGTGTTCAGGGTCTGTGAACTCAGCCCCCTCTCCTCCCCAAGGCTCTCGCCCCTTCCCTGGATGACTCTGCCACAGATTCCTGCTTCCTCTGTGCAAGTGGCCCCAGATGCAGTTGTGGCCTGGTTGTGACCCTTGCGGTGGCCCCCTGCTGGGGGAGGGGGCACTATGCTGCCCCCATGTGGTGCTCTCCAGGGCCTTTGCCTTGCCTGTGGCCTGAAATGTTTCCCCGGGGCGGGAGGCTGTGGGAAAGGCGTGTATAGGCCCCTCCATGCCCTCGCTGAGCCAGCTTCCTTCTTGCGAAAGGATGTTAGTGCCAGGACAACGTCACGTGGTGTTGGGACAAGTAAGTGACACAGTGCACATAAGGTGCTTCACTGGGGGCTCAGGCCCCAGCGTGTGCAGCTGGACCTCATTTTGATCACATGGCCACCCAGAGCTGTAGTTTCCTCTTCTGTAAAACGGGGTGCTGAGCATTCCTACTGCCCCAGGTGGGCAGGTTGCTGCAAGGAGTTGTGTCCATGGACATTAAAGTTGCTAATGTTGGCCGAGTGCTTCCACTGTTGCCCATGTCCCTGCTGGCCTCTGAGATAAAGGACTGTGACCCGCAGCCTGTCTCCTGCCCTGGGAGTTGGAGGACAGCCACCCCGGGGCCTCACCCCCCTGCTCCCCGCACATACGCACCCCGCAGCCCAGGGCAGGTGCTCACTGACCGTAAGGAGACAGGGCGCCTTGTGTTCCTGCTCTGGACAGGAGAGAAGGTCACAGAGAGAGCACGGCAGGGGGGCGTGGGGACACGCAGCCTAAGGGTTTCAGCACCGGGTGGTTTCCCAGGGAGGTCTTGCTGGGTCCCTGGAGTCTGCCCCCCACCCCTCCCCAGGCACACACACCCAGCCCTCCCTCCCTCCGATGACTAAGGTGACCTCAGGACAACCTCCAGCCTCCGTAGTTCTGGGATAAGTTTTCACAAGTCTGTTCTTCTGCATGAAGCTGGATATCTGATAAGGCCGGGACATTTCCTCCTTTGTGGAGAGAACAATCCTTTGGGGAAAAGGGTGACAGGCACTTCCCAGAGGCCCCAGGAAGCGAGGAGGTAGGTGGAGGGTGGTATAGAGAAGGGCCCAGAGGCGCCGGTTGAGGGCCAGGGAAGAGGCAGGCCCAGGACTCGCAGGCCTCCCTGCCACCGGTGCCGTGCCGGCCTGTCAGCCTGCTTGGCCCAGGACACGAGAGGTTCAGTCCAGAGCGGGACCAGATAGAGGGACACTTGATCTTGACCACGTGCTGTTTTCAGATTCCTGTTTTAACGTCTTTGAGACATTGACAAGGAGGCCGTGGCTTAGGTGGGAGGAGGGGGCGGGGTCGGTGGAGGCTGAGGGAGGGGATCTCAGAGGCAGGAGGCAGAGCCAGGGCCTGGGTGTGCGGAGCTGGCCTGGCCACATAGTGCTGTAAGAAACGGAGTGAGAGGGCTTGGCCCCTGGGGCTCCTCTTGGAGGGCCTTTTCCAGGGCGCTGCTCAGGTCCCTGGGGAGGCGGTTGGGGGTGCGGGGCGAGACCGGTGAGTTTCTGAGGTGTTCCTGGCAGCCTTGAGGCGTTCTGCCTATGGGGTGTGCCCACGAAGCCTGCAGGGCCCAGGGCAGAGCGGAGCTGTCAGAGCGGAGAGGCTCTCTCCACTCTTCCTGGCGGCCCTTCGTGGACAGGTTGGAGAGTGGGGCCTGGGCCTTACTGCTGATCACTAAAGCTGGTTGCCATAGAAACTTAAAAAAAATTTGACCTCCAGGGCTTGGCTTGGAGAACCTTCCGGATGATTCAGTTGTTTTACTGTGCCAAGTTCATGCCTGGTGCCAGCAAGGCCCTGCCTGATACTCAGTCACCAGTGAACAGACCTGGGCACAGGTCCCTCAGGGGCTAAGACTACGGGGCCCGTGTGCCAGGGCTCAGGGGTCTCCTGGCCTCCAGGGAGTAAAGAGAACTGTCTTCTCACTGGGGCATCCAGGCGTAGGTGTGGCCAGGGAGTGGTCCTCCTGCTGCCCCTTCCAGCCCCACAATTGCCCAGAGGGTTTCGGTGCTTATGTTCCACGAGGCATGTGGAGCAGGCCAGGTGGATCTTCGTGGAATTTTCCCTGGATGAGCTTAGCTGGAAGGGTATTAAGTGTCTCCTAAATGGTCCCTGGATTCCCAGTCCAAACACAAGGACAACTTCCTGTGCAGGGGCACCCCATTTGCTGAGCTGCCGGCCCAAGGGGAGGCCATGAGGGACACCAGGAATAGCCCCACAGCCCCAGAGTGATGGGTAGGAGAAGCACAGAGCTGGTCACTGCAGGACCTGGCTTAGCGTTGTCCCACGCCCTCTTATGGAGGGGGTGGTGAAGGTCGCAGTAATCTCTGACTCGGCCTGGGGGGCTGTGCATCTGGCCCCTGCCCCTTCCATGCCACAGTGGCCCTCCCATGGCAGCCCCACAGGCTCTGGGCTCTTGCCCACCTAGTGCCCTTGCACAAGCCTTCCCCTTGCTTGGGACTCGTCCTCACCGCACCCCAGCTCAGCTCAAGTGCCCCATCTTCAGGGGCAGCTCCGTGGTTGTCCAACTAAGGGCCTATCCCCCATCCTAGGCCCTCACAACCCTGCACTCCTCATTCCCTCCTTTCGGAAGGTTGTCGTTCTTTATCCATCACTGTTGCCCGTCTCTTTATTCAGGGGTCAGGTTCCCAGGGGCAGGGGTTGCATACGCACCCCTGGCATCCCTGCTGCTGCACACGGGCCTCCTGTTTGTGGAGTGGAAGACCCTCGTGGGTGCGGCCTTGTGTGGGGCGCCCTGGCGGGTCAGCAGAGGAGGAGTGGGCAGGTCCAGGGGGCTCAGCAGGGTTCCCGAGGCCGTAGCGCTGTCTGTTGGGTGTGGGTGACATGCCTCCAGTGTCAGAGCGCTGAAGATGCGGTTGGGGAGAGGCCTTTTACTCCAGGCGGAGGAGCTTGGACTTTACCCTGCAGGCCAGGGGATGGGAGAGGAGAGGGATGATACAATCAGTTTAAACTGGCTGAGAGACGCCCTGCCTGGGGCAGGGTGGGGATTGCCAGCGCAAGATGAACTCTGAGCAGCCACTGGAGCCTGGCGGTTTCTGACACGAAGAGGGAACCCCGTCCTCACCCCCAGGCCCGTGGCCCCCAGTGTCCCCTCTCTCAGCTGTGACAGGCCAGCCTTTGAGCAGCCTGGGCCAGGCTGGCACGAAAGGACCCATGCAGGCCAGTGCCCCACTTGCCTGCTGGGTCCTGTCTGCTGTTCGACTGCGTGGAGTGCGTCCGGGCAGGGCACGCTCTCCTCACTGTGAGGGAGGCAGCCGGAGCGAGGACACAGCATTGGATGTCTTCACTAGTCCTGTCCCCATCCCCCGCTTTAAAAATAGGTTTACTGAGATACCACGTTTCAGGTGTGCCCACCATCCCTTGTTCTTCGTGCACACGCAGATACACACTTGCACATACGTGCAGCTGTCACCACTGTCGTTCTAGGGCGTTCGCGTGGCCTCAGAAATGAGCCCCACACCTTTACTCACCACTGCCGCTCCCAGCGCAAAGCAGCCACAACTTTCTGGCTGTGGATCGCCCTGTGCTGGACTGTCTCAGGCATGGAATCACGTAACACGTGGCCTTTTGTTCTGGCTCCTTGCACTCAGTGTGCTGCTTTCAGGGCTCATCGGTGTGGGTGCACAAAGCAGCCTCCCCCCCTTTCTCTGTCCGAAGGGTGTTCCATGGTCTGGGTGCATCCCGTGTTCCTCCAGGCGCGGCCCGGGGAGCCTCGGTGGTTCCCGTTGCTGGGCCATCGGGAAGGGCCTGGCTGTGAACACTCATGCACACTTTGCGTGGACGTGTGTCTTCACTGCTCTCGGGTAGACACCCCGGCATGGAGTTGCTGGGTCGTGGGGTCGATTGAGGAGCCGCCACCCTCCTCCCTAGTGGCTGCGCCTTTCCCCATCCTCATCAGCAGTGTGTAAAGTTCTCTCTGACTTTGGTTCCAGCTGTCTGAATGGTGTTTGATTTCGGTGTCCCTGGTGGCCAATGGCACCAGGCATCTCTTCGCATGCTTGCTCGCCATTGGTCTGTCTCCCTTGGCGCCCTCCTTAGACTTTATGTGCAGGTGTGTAGAGCCCCCCAATTTGCCTTTTCCTCCTTTAGGTGGTTGGGTGCCCCCCACCCCCGCCCCGCCCATAGCAGCGTGGTCAGGGGTGCTGACGGTAGCCTGTCGCCCTGGTCCAGAGCTTTCCCACCACATTTTGTGGGCTGGCCTTTGGCCTGTCTCTTAACTTCCTCTGTATTTCAGTCCCCTTGTCTATAGAACATGCACAATTGCACCCGCTGCCCAGGGCCAGGGGAAGGGTGAGTGTGTCAGCACACGCCCGCCACCCAGAGCACTCAGGCGTGGCAGTCCTGGGGCAGTGAAGCAGACATCTGCTGGACCTGGGCACAGGCCGGAGCAGGCTGTGTGACCTGTCCCTTCCTAGAAGTATGGCTGCAGGCTCCCTTGTCTCTTGAGGAGGGCGGGGCAGATGACTTTCCTTCCTGCCTCGACTGTCAGTCTGAGGGGACCAGGCTGGGCTTGGCCGGCTGCAGTAACAAGCAGCTCCCGGGGCCCCTCCAGGCAGGGTTCTACCTCGGGCCCCACATGCCTCCTCGGAAGGTTGGCTCTGCTGCCAGGTCTGGGACTCGGGATGATGGGGCAGCTGCTGACAGGTCGTCGTGGCAAAGGGAAGAATACTCAGTGAAACTCCTTCTGGCTCTCGTTTCTGCCCCAACGTGACACGTGCCGTGGACTCTGGCATTTTAGTGTCCTCACCGATCCTCGAGGCCACGACTGGGTACAGGGAGCCAGGGGGTCAGACATGAGCAAAAGTGTACAGCAGCCCCACAGAGCTCTTTCCCCTAAAACCCAGAAGAGGTCATTAAACCGGCCCATCAGGGTGGGGGGGGGTTCAGTGGTTAACACGCACAGCGCTCGTAGAGTAGGGCCGGCGCCAGGCGTGGGTGAGCGCTCGGCTCTCGGTCAGTGTCTGCGTGTGGTGGCACACGGAGAGCACTCAGCCCAGGCGCCGCACCTGGCGACACTCAGTCATGTCACCTCATTAGTGTCGTCACGCTGTGGCATCATGTCATGTCAACTTATTAGTGTCATCATGCCGTGGTGGTAGGGCCACTTGGGCCACCTTATCTGCTGTCAGCTCCAGCCAGCTTGAGAGTTCTTAGTTGTCACTGGCATCAATGCGGCAGTGATTACAGAAGTGTCTCCAAGTGGGAGCTGGGCTCTGTGACGGGGAGACGAAGTGGGGGCTGATTTCAGCTTAAGAGGCAAGACACAGTTGGTATCGGGGCTCCCGGGCACCCCTCACCTGGGCTTGGCCTGCCCCAGCTGCTGCACAAGGAGCGTGCCCAGGTGGCGCACCATAAGAGGGTGGCGTCGGGAGCTGTGGCGTTGAACTCCAGAGGCAGTCGCTGGGTGCGGTGGTGAGCACCCTCAGGGTCACAGCCCTGCTTTGCTCCCGACCTTCAGGGCTCAGAGGTGGTTTCCCCACTGTGCCGAATCAAACCTGGTGGTCCTCAGAGGTTCACTGAGCGGCCGCCAGCCCAAGCAGATGCTGTAGGGATGGAGGAGAAGCAGAAGAAACAGAAGGTCAGGGCCAGAGTAAGACCCCAGGGTGCCAGCAAAGGACACAGGTGGTCACCGTGGAGCCAGAGAGGCTGCTGTTTCCCGAGTGTGTCCTAGAGGGCCCTGCTCTTTTTTGGCACTTCAGTCCTTATCCCATTTGGTCCACATATCAGTCCCTGGGAAGATGGAGTTACTTCCCCATTTTTCAGATGAGGAAACGGAGGCCTGCTTGTGCTTCTGCCAAATGTGCCTCAGAGGGGCTTTGGCCAGCAGCTGACGGACCCCCGCGGGGGTGAGGGCCTGTGATTCAGGGTCACCTGAGGAGGAAGTCACCGTTTGGGACAGCCTTTGACACATCTGGTGCCACAGGATGAAGCACTGGCTGGCAGGTGCCAGGGAGGCAGAACTGGCACATCTGGTGGTCCTGGCCCCAGGGGACAGATCTGTCTTGGGGTGCCTGTGAGGCCAGTCTGTCCATTGTGCACCCATGGCCAGGCGGTGGCCGTGAATCCTGCTTTCTGCCCGGGGAGGTTGGTGCCACTTGGGGCAATTAGCTGTCTACAGGGCCTCTCCTGTGTGCACAGGAGGGCCGCACCCCCCTCCGTCTGCCTCGCCCCAGGCAGACCCGCGACTTTATGACCCTGTTGCCAGCCTGGAGTGGAGCTGGACTTTGTACAGCACTGGGTGGCAGGGGAGCCCGAGCTCTGACCCAGCCCGCTGGCTGTGGTCCCTCTGTGTAGACGGTCCCGGTTTTACAGCTCAGGGTGTGAGGCATGCTGGGTTTCAGAAACACTGATGCTTGTTGACCAACCAGTTTTCCGAAGTTGTAGGAAGGATGTGTATACGCATTATTTTAGGGTTCTTTGTCCCTGGCGCTGTTGACACGTGGGCCAGATCAGTCTATCGAGTGGGGGGCTGTCCTGTGCGCAGTCGGATGTTTAGCCACACCCCCGGCCTCCCCGCACTAGATGCCAGTAGCAGCCACCCCCACTGTGACGATCAACCCTGTCCGCACATTGCTGAATGGCCCCTGGGGAGAAGCTCGCCCCTGGTTGAGACCCCTGCATTTCTCCCAGCAGCAGCTCTGCGAGCTTGAAGGTCCGCCAAGTCATTGCCGTTGTAACGTGCGGACAGGCCTGCCTTGCTGGGTGCGGTGCCTGGGGTTTGGAGATCGGAGGGCGGACCGAGAGGCCCGTGTTCTCACGGGGTCTTCACTCCAGTCACACCTGCGGCAGAGAGGTCACCCTGTTTGGGGGCCGAGACTGCCTGATTTGTGGGGGAGGGTCAGGTCGGGCACGGGCAGGGTGATGCTCACAGAACACAAGTAAATGGAGGAAAAGGGACCACAGTCTCCAATGATGGTAAATTCTAGGAAGGAGAAAAATCCAGGCCTGGGAGAATGGAATTACTTCCCCATTTTTCGGGTGAAGAAACTGAGGCCGGAGGATATTAAGCCACTTGCCTGGGTTTGCTCAGTTAGAACTCTGCCTGTGTTTTTTTCAACTTTGCCCCAGAAGGGCTTTGGCTGGCAGCTGACTGACCCCTGGGGGGGTGAGGGCCGGTGGTTCAGGGTCACCTGAGGAGGAGGTCGCCATCTGTGGTTGTGAACCAACCAGAGGTTCTTGTCACCTTATCCTATAGCTGCTCTCTAAGAAGTTGACTCTTGACCTCAGAGGCTAAAAGTCCTGGTAAGCCAGGAGATTGTGGAGCCGGCTGAGGGGACAGCATCTGTCCAGCCTGCTGGGCAGGGTGGGCACAGAGGCCTGAGGGCCTGGAAGACACTGGTGTGGCCGGAGGACAGTGGCTGGGGGAGCATGTGCAAACGAGCGTGCCCCGTGGCCTCAGTGAGGGGGGCTGTGGTGTGCCCCAGGGAGTGACAGTAGTCTGCAGTGCTGGGAGTCATCGTCAGGGTCACCTCCGACAATGGCAGCTCTCTCTGGTCTCATGCAGCCAGAGACCGGAGTGGTGGAGTACAGAGGTGAGGGGCCCAGGTGGCCTCTGACCAGAGTGACCCTTGGTTGGTGCAGAGGTCAGCTGTGCTTCCAGACGGCGCCTCTCAGAGCAGGCACCCCAAGCTCTGGCTGTGACGCTTGCACACCCCTTGAAGCAGGCAGGGAGCCTGTGGGCCTTGGAGGGGGTTCTCTGGCTGCAGGGTGGGGGTGGGGCAGGCAGAGCAGGCAACAGGGGCTGCCCCACGGGCCCACTTGAGCCGCTGTGTGAAGGTGCATAGGGGTTAAGAGGTGCTTTAGGAGTGAGGGTGCTGCTACTGAGCTGGAGTAGAACTGGGCTTTTGTGACCTGGGACCAGGCAGCCCCTTTCTGCTGCTCACTTTGCCAAGCTGTCAGCTGGGACAATTGGGCCAGATGACCACTGAGACCCCCACAGCCCCGACAGTGATCCCTGAGTGGAAATGCCAGGCTGTCCTGGTTTAGCCTCAGCCTGTGAGGAGACACCTTCTCTTGGCCAGCACCCAGCCCTGCACATCCCTTTCCCGGCTCAGGAGGCTGTGTGTGGCCTTGGCGTCTCTTTGTTTGCCTGAGGACCGGTGGTGTGGCATTGTAACAGGGCATGTGACATTTGTCAGATGAACAGCCTGATGGGCACCTTGCCAGCCTCCTGTTGATGGGAGGTAGAAATGCTTGGCAGTTTGTTGCCAAAATCTGGGGACAGAAAGGGAGGCATTGTTTTCAGTGGGGGGCCTGGCACAGAGGAGGGAGAAGGTATTTGCTGTCTCAAGTAATAGAGTGTTCAGCTTCCTTCCTGCCCTCTCTTCTGCAGCATTCTGGGTCATATTTTGGCAGGAGCTACATTTTTTTCCTGGACTTGCCTATCACCTCTGTGAACTGTGAACGAGAGTGTCTCCCTCATTGGGACTGCGGTTTCTCCCAGTCCTGCTCGCTCTCCTTGCCAGATGGCTGAGCAAGGCAAGGGAAGGGGGCACTGCAGGTGGTCTCGGAAGATGACCCAGGGAGAGGGATAGTTGGGGGTGGTGTCCACCTTCAGGTGGGGGTGCCTCTGACCCAGAGGACACCAAAGGCACCCTGGGGCGCGTGTGCAGAGTCCCACACCCTGGAGAGCCTGTTGTCCTTTTGGGTGCCCAGACCCAGCCCTGCCCCACGGGGCACCCTCTCTGCACCTCCCTGCATCTGGAAAGGGGTCACCTTTATGCTGTGGGGGTACGTGTACCGTGCAGTTCACTCTGGAGGCTGCAGCCTGGGTGCCATGACCTTGCCTTGTCCTTTCGGAACCCCCCTTCTGTGACCCTTCTGCTCACCAGCGGCGATGGGTGGCGGGGTCACTGCTGGCATCTGCCCCGAGGAAGCTTCCTCTGCCCTCCCCCAATGCCCCACAGTTTCTCCCACCTCTGGCAACCGGGGTGCATTCTACCAGTCTGCTCGTGGGCTGTGCTTCTGGTGTGGCTTTCCCTATGTGGTCCCTGTGTGGCTCCCAGCCGTCCCTCGTAACCTGTTTTGGTAACAGGTAACACGTGCATGCAGAACCAATTTGCGAACAGGCTCTTCTGGGTCCTGTCTTGGGGCAGCCGTGGGTTCCAGTGGCCTTGAACCTTTTTGGCGGGTACCGTGTATATGTGAACAGAGATGGTCTTCCCTTCTCCACAGAGAGCCATGGTCCCATATGATACATCTTGGAAAAGATTTCACGTTGGTCAGGCTTCTCTGCTAACAGACGTGGAGGGCATTTCTGGTCATGCTTGACAGGCTTGCTGCAGTGACGGAAATGCCCGTGTGTGTATGTCTTTGTGTGCACACATGGGGGACTCTGTGGCAGAAACACCTAGGAAGAGAAACGCTGAGTTTACGCACCTTAATTTGGGCTGTTGCCCCCTTTCTCTCTGTGGAAGTAATTCCAGTGAACCTCCTACCAACCGCATGCCAGTCCGTGTCCCCCGCTTTGGGAGGTGTTTCCATGGGTTTCATCTAGCTCGAGCCAGCTGCAGGGTGTGGGGCAGTGCCAGGGTCCTAGTGATCGTCTCTTCACCCCGGGAGGGGCGGGTCTGTGCGCGGTGCTCACAGTCTCTCCAGACCTTGGACCCGGGCCCCCGCTTCTGTCTGGTGCCCGAGTGCCCGTGCTCCCCTTTGCCTTTTCTGGGCCCTGTGCTATAAGGCCCTGACCCCCCAGCCTGGGCTCGTGGGTTCAGATCGTGGGTCTGATTTCCCTCACACCGGCCCTGCAAAGCCACAGAGATGGTGTTGTGCCCAGGTCTGGCAGCGTCCCAGTCCTTCCCGAATGGGGAAGTCCTGTGCACAAACCTGCAAGGCCAGCCCTGCGCCTGACTCGCTGCTCAGGCCAGGGCCCTTCCAAGCCCAGCCCCTGGGCCCTGCACAGAGCTAGACGGGTCACTGCAAAACTCAGAGCTGACCCCGTCACTCCCCAGCTCAGGACCCTGTTGCCTTAGGATAAAACACAAACTCCCTGGCTGGTCTGTCTCCAGCTGTCTCTCCGGCCTCTGCCTTGAGGTAAACTTCCCGTGAGACCTGTGTCCACCCAGCCATCCTGGGCTCCCTCCCCCGCCTTTGCTTCTGCTGTCCCCTCAGCAGAATGCCTTCCCCCCTCGGCCTGTGCCTGTGACCCTTGGAGGCTCAGTGTCACTGGCCCTCCCGAAGCTCTCTGTCTTCCCCCTTCCTACCGCACCTCTGCGTATTCCCTTGTGGCTACACTCCCCTGCTCTTTCACTGCCGTCTCTCCCTACCCAGGAGCCCCCAGTGAGGGCGGGCAGAAGGGGGCTGCTCTGCAGCTGAAGCTGTGATGCCCACGCACGCCCACTTCTTAAGGGCTCTTGCTCTTCCCACCCTCAGGCTGGAGGCCTCAGGCTGAGGGCTCACACTGGAGATGTCTCCAGAAGACAGACAAAGCTAAGACCCAGGTGTCTGCTGTGGGGAAGCCTGCTCTCTGGAGGAGCGGTTTTAGAGAAATCGGAGAAGCAGGTGAGGCGCCTTCTCCGTGCCAGGGCTGAGTCTGCAGGACAGGGCGGGGTACCTTCGTGCCTGCACCAAAAGGCAGTATGGTCTCGGTGGTGACCAAGTGTCTGACAGGGAGGGGGCCCACTGTCTGTCTGTTTTGAGGGAGTGGGCCAGAGCCTCTGTTACCTCCCAAGAATGGGGGCAGGAACTGTGAGTGGGCACCTCTCCTTCTGTCTAAGGAGCAGGTAGGCAGGCTGCAGCTGGTATAGGGGGCGCTGTCAGGACCTGAGCTGTTTGCAGAGGGGCACTCCCTGGAGCCTGTGCTGCCATGGGATGGGGGCCTGTGTCCTGCTCCAGGCATCTGCAGGAGAGTTGGCCCGGCCAGGGCAGCCCAGCTGCTCATCCCAGGTGCCGAGCTGGCCTGCCCATCACCGTCTGCTGTGTGGACCAGGGCAGGAGGAGCTCAGAGAGCACGGGTCGGGTTTGGCCCTGAGAGCCCGTGTGTCGCAGAATCATGAGAACGCTTCCATACCCCCGATCTCCTCGTCGCCCACAGCACCTCCAAGATATGCACATGTTATACACAAGGAGGCAATCTCAGAGATTCGCTGTAGTTTCTGTTTCACAGACACAGAGGAAGTGGCAGAAGCAGAATTTGAACTCGCGACTTCTGCTTGCATTTTCTGTTAGAAGAGAGCAAACCCTTGCATCTCAGTCCCTGCTCATTTCCTGTCCTTAAATGGAACTGCAGAGGAAGGAGTGTCTCCGATGTTCATCCCAGCCCTCTCATTTGGCTCCCAGTCTCAGCGGGGAAGCCTTGACTCCCTCTGGTCCCGCCTGCCCCCTGGCACTGTCCTCAGCTAGTATCCTGTGGGCTGGGGGCGGGGCGGGCATCTGGCTGGTCGAGGCCCCTTTGCCCCTCACCAGTCGGTGCTCTCCTCCTGGCCCTGCTGCCCCAAGGCTATGGACTTCTGCCTTTCCACACTCCTTTTGGTCTGCTTGCCTCCGGGCTGCCGTTTGGGCCTCTTTTTCCAGAGCTGTGCTGAGATGGTGCAGGGCGCCCCCTCCCCTCGGTTTGTTTGGTAATTCTGAGAGACTTGTGAAAAATGCATGAGGCCCGGGGTACAATAGATAAGCTGAAAAGCTGGGAAGAAAATCCACTTGTGGATTGTGGGTTGATTGGAAAAACTCTCTTTGTCCTCTCTGTCCTCGTCCCAGAAGGGATCAAGTTTAGGAATAATTCCTCTAGTAATGTCGATGCTTTCATCCGGGGTCAAAAGCTTGTTGGCGCCTGCTTGTCAGAGATTTTCCCTTTTCTTCTAGCTTCTTCCCCTCTTGAGTTTGGCTTAAATTCCTGTCTTAATGACTCTGAGTTCCCTCTTTGAAGGTCGCTGTCCTGATGCAGGAAAGCGGAACCAGACCAGCAACTGCACAGATACCCTCTCGGCAGTGGGGCGGTTTTTGAGGGGGAGGCAGTAGGAGGGCTGGGGGAGAACTGGCCAGCCCATCGAAGTGAGCGTCCGATGCTGCCTCCTGTTCGAAGGAGGGCAGTGAGGATGCGTGTGTGTCCCCGCCCTTGGCCGGGGCGCCTCTAGCAAGTGGCTGTCTGTCCGGTTCCAGAGCAGCCCCCGTGTGTGAAGTCTGCCTCCACAAACACGGTCCTTGCTCTTCTCCAGCTCAGACTCAAGTCAGGGGTGAGGACCCGAGACCCAGCTACGCCACGTGGCTTGCCCGGGGCGCCACCAGGAGGTGAGGGCAGTGGGAGGAGGTGGTCTTCTCGAGGTCTGGTCCCTTCCTCGTCCCTCTACGCCAGCTGCTTCCAGTGTGTCAGGGAGGGGGGCATTTCGCTCTGTTAGTTCATAACCCAGAACATGAGACCGTTGGCCAGGATTATGGCTCAGCAGAGCGAGGCCTCGGAGGCTTTGCCCAGCCACGTGTCTGCCGCACTGCACGAGACGCCCTGGCGCTGGTGCTGATGTGAAGTTTGTCGAGTGGATGGCCTTTCAACGTGAGGACGTTAATGTGATCTCACGTGTACGTGTGAATCTTGGTGGCTCCTGAAGGACGTGCTCTTGTGGCAGCATAGGCCTGCTTCAGAGGAACGGGATCTGGTGCAGGGATGGTGCCCAGGGTCGCTGCCGACAGGGCTCAGTCACGGCCCCTTGACCCCAGAGATAAACCTTCCTTAAGGACACCTCACACACAGCTTGTCCTCGTGGCCCCTATGGGTGGCAGACGTGGGCTCGCCTGCATTGGCTGCTGGCTTGTTCGTCAGACCAGGGCAGCGGGCCAGCTGCTGAGCTGACTGGCCGACAGTCACGTCCCTCGGGGAGGAGGTGGAGGAAGCCATGAAGGTGGCGTGTGCCCTGCATTCAGACCTCCAGAAAGCGTTCAGGGAGAGGACCTCTTGAGGGGCGGGAGCGTGCGGCCCCATGGAGCTCTGGGGTGGGGATGGGACGCAGGCCTCCCCATGCGTGCTCACTGGCTACCCTTTAGGGATGGAGACTTTTTAGAAACATTCAGAGAAAAAGACACAAATGAGCCCATAACCAGATCCTCTGGTATGATGCACTGGGGAGCAGATTTCAGAGGAAGAGATAGGAATCTCTGGCTTTATGTCTGAGAGCTCTTAAAAATGATTACTAGGAACCAAAACAGGTTCTCTGAAAAGAAGAGTAATTGTACATGGAGCTTTATTTTTGCTGATAAGGTTACTGGAAAAGAAGCAGTGTGGCTTTGCTTCCTCGCCTTTGCTGCCCTTGTAGACTGGGCGGGGGGCGGGTGGACTAAGCCCGTGCGTGCATTCCTTGGGGTGGCCCTTACAGAGTACCGCGGACTGAAAGGGTCTTTGAGTGGTAGGAATGTCTCCTCGCACAGTTAAGGGGGCTAGAAATCTAAAATCAAGCTGTTTGCAGGGTGGGTGCCCTCCGGAGGCCCTCAGACACCGGCTGTGCCTCTCTTCCGGCGTCTGGCCGTGGCCAGCAGTCCTTGCCTGTCCCCGCCGTGCAGCTAGCTGCATGGCTTCCGTGGCTGACTCGCTGCATGTCTCAGCGTCCAGATTTCCCTCGTCTCAAAGCCACCAGTCAATGGACTAGAACCCGTCCTCATCCAGTAGGGACTCATCTTAACCTGATTGCACATCTGAAGACGCTGTTTCCAAATAAGGTCATGTTCACAGGGACTGGGTTTAGGACAGAACAGATCTGTCGGGGGTTGGGAGTGCGGACATGCTTCAACCCACAGGAACAGCAGCTGCTGGACGGCCCGCCTCGCACCCAGTTTTCTCTCTGAGCCCCTCTCTGGTTTTCCAGCATTCTGCATCTTTCCCCTTAGAATCGTACAGCTTTAGAGCAGAGAGATGGTCGCATTCACTGCGTCTGTCTGACAGGCCTGCTCCAGTCCTGTCCCCCACCCCATGCTCCCTAGGGCTCCTGCATCAGAGGTGACCGGTGGTGGGGCCAGGACTCCCCAGGTTCTTTTCCTGGAAACAGTTTGCTCTTTCTTTTGTTGAATTCTGTTACAGGTAATAGTTTCTGGTTCCTCTTGTGCATTAGTGTTCTTTCCCCAGCAAGATTGCAACTTCATTAAAGACCAGTTTTGTGCCGGGTCCTCCTGCCTTTATTTCCACAAGTCTACCATGGAGCGAGTAGGTAATAGAGAAGCACTTATTGGCATGGGCATGCGAGGGCCAGGCAGTGGCCTGGGGCAGGGGTCTTGTTGCTGGGCCTTCCCACAGACCTCACAAATCCTGGCATTTCAGTCCTGCTGGCCCAGGCAGGGTGCAGTCACACGGAGAGCAGGGCTGGTTTCAGGTGAGGCTTTACCCAGGAGTCACACGAGCCGACCAGAACCTTGTCGCTCTGCCTCTCTTGGCTCTGTTTCCTCACTTTGGGCTCCATCAGGCCTCTCCTTCAGACCCCAGGGTAACTGCTCCCGGCCGCCTGCTGCTGCGCATCCTCTTCTCAGTGAGGACAGAGCTCTTTTCCCAGAAGTCTCAGCAAGAGCTCTAAACCTGCCTCTGATTGGACCAACTTGGGTCACAGGTCCTCTCCTGAGCCAGTGGCCTGGGTGGCAGGATGCCCTGATTGGTCTAACCGAAGTCATATGATCTGAGGGGCTGAGTGGATGGAGGCTGGGAACAGAAGTGAGGGATGGGGTGGGGGTGGGGGTGGGGCAGGAGGGAAGGCTAGGGAGAAGACGGTTAGGTGTGGTGGGGGTGTGTGGGATTGAGTCCTGCTTGTCACCCGCCTTCCAGCATCAGCCTCCTCTCTCTAACCGGAAGGGGCGTGTTTTCCTTCCAGGAGTACATCGACGCCCACCCTGAGACCATTGTCCTGGACCCCCTTCCTGCCATCAGGACCCTGCTCGACCGCTCCAAGTCCTATGAGCTCATCCGGAAGATCGAGGCCTACATGAAAGGTATGGACACAGGTGGCTCTGTGCCCGTGGCAGGTGGCCCACCTCGGGGGTCACTGGGAGGTTCATTGCCTGGGGCAGGAGGAGGGGGCTCTGGTCTTTTTAAGCACTTCGGGACAGGAAGCAGTTGAATTCCAGTGGCCACACATTCTGGGGAGGGCCCTTCCTTCTCCCTCTGTGACCAGCAGAGCTGGGAACTAAAGGCCCCAGAGTGCTCTTTGGGAGAGTGGCCCCACCACTTCAGGACAGTTTGGTTCTGTTGTCGTGGGGCCACGGAGTGGCACTGAAGTGTCCCGTGACATGGTGGTTAGAGAGCAGGAGTGTGTGCAGAGGAGCTCAGGGGTGGACGGGAGGGCGCAGTTGTGTAACCGGGCGAAGGAGACAAACAGAAATTAAAGGGCCTTTACTCAAACGCATGGCGAGATGTAGCGTGGTGGCTGGAGCTCATGGGGTACACCATGTTCTTGTGGCAGTAGCCCCCCTCTTTGCTGCGGGAGCTACTGCCTGCTGCAGCCTCTGTCCCTGGGGGCTCACCCTCCCCACCTCCCAGTCAGGGCAGCTCAGCTGCCTTTCCAAGGTGTTCATTTATGCTTTTTGCAAAGATTCATGTTAACAGGAACCCTGGTTGCCTTTGCCTGGTCAAGCACCCCCTGCCGAGAGCCCTTGTTTAATGTTAAGGGGAGAGGCTTTGCCCACACCCTGGGACCTCGTGGAGCTTCATCTTAGGGGCAGGAGTGGCAACCCCTGCTCCGCCACCCACACCATGAGTGTGGCCATGCATGCTGCCTGGAACCCCGGCCCGGACGGCGACTCGGCCCCGGTATCGTTTCCTGTGATGGTGGGGACCAGTGGGCAGCTTGGCTTACAGGACCGTCATGGGAATAATGAGAGCGGCATTTGCTGGGTGTGCGCCAGGTGCCTGGTATTGGGTGGGGCCTCATCCTCCTGTTCTGTCTTCCTGTGCTCATAAAGGGGACACAGTCCCTTCCCTAACTTTGTAGATGGACACTGGGGGCTCGGCGAGGTTAGCAGACACACTGACGTCACACAGCCTGTGAGTGTCAGCCAGCGCTCAGCCAGGTCTCCAGCCCAGGCTCCCGACTCCTAACCCCTGAGCTTGACTTTCACACCCAGGGCTAAGCCGCCCTGGGTCTAGCAAGCACCTGGCATAGGTGCAGCCACGGGCCCAGGCTAAGAGAGTTGGCGAGTTCTCGTTTCTTTAAGGAGCATGCCCTGTGGAAGACCTGGGTGCCTGACCTGGCTGTCCTGCAAGGGGTCTCGAGACTTGTTTCCCTGGGTGCCTGGCATTTGTCAGGTAGGGCAGAGCACAGACCTGACTACCAGGGGGTGGGGGCAGGCTTCTCCAGCACACCAGCATCCTTTCCTCCTTGGGTCTGGAGTGGTCAGTGACGAGGTGAACTCCCCTCCCCTTTGTGGTCCTTTCCTGGGTCCAACTAGGGTCCCCAGGTGGCAAGGAAGCTCTAGAGTGATGTTCTGGTTGGATGTTGGTTCTGGAACGGAAACCTGTCTCTTCCTGGGATGTGTGTGTTGGACCCCGACTCTGTGTGGAGGGACGGGAGATCATATTAAAGGATGAGTCCTGACGAGGGAGGAGGTGCAGGTCATGGCCATGGCCCATGTCCTATGTTCTCGACACGCCTGTGACCAGGGCGATGGTGTGATGGGGCGAGGGCGGCACCCTGGAGCAGGCTTTCCCAGAGCCAGGAGCACAGGCTTCTGCCGGGGACAGACCAAGGCTGGGCCCAAGGCTGGGCCTTTGCTGCTGTGTGTTCTTGGCCAGGTCCCGGCCGGTTTTCCGTAAGACGTAGGCAGTAAGCGGTTTTTCCATGGCCTCGGGGGTCTGGATAACTGGGTTCGTGTCTGACAGGCCCCCAGACGGTCCCAGCCTGCTGGGGTCTCCCAGGAATGGCAGCTGCTGTTGCTGCTCCCTCACGATGGAAGGGGTGAGGCTTCTGGATTGGGTCTTGGAGTCCATCTTGATGTTATGGGCAGGCAGTCAGAGCTGGGGATCAAGGGTGAGCCCGGGCTTAGAGTACAAGCGTGTGCCGTTGGGGGAGTGGGGCAGCGGTGGGCTGCACTTGGACTGCAGCGGGCACGGGACGCAGGGCTGAAGCTGGTGTGCCGTGCTGGGGGAGTGACGGCCTGGGCCTCTCCAACAGGGCAGGGGTGCGAGCAAAGCAGGGGGAGAGCTGAAGTGTGGGGTGCTGGTGAGGGACTTGCAGAACATTGGGTCAGAGTGGGGGGCTCGGAACACCTCATGCGGCTGTGGGGGACTTCACTTGCTGGCAGGTGTTGAAGGCGTTTGAGCTGGTGAGCGAGCAGATGAGAAGACGTCTTAAATACAGCACAGATGGGGCCAGGAGACAGGTTGAAGGCCCATGACCTGCTTCCTGTTGTGAGGGTGCCACACACCCGGCCACAGGCCTGAGCGACTGGTGACCGGCTGGCTCCCAGTGGGCTGAGAATCAGGCCCCACTCTGCTGGGTCCAAGAAACCTCAGAGTTAGATGCCCTTGGCTCCGGAGCTGCCCGCGGGGGGACTCCACCCCCGGCCCAGCAGGAGCTTGTGGACGGAACCCTAAAGACGGGCTTGGGCTGAGGCCAGCAGGAATTGTGTGGGTGGGTGGGCTGTGCCCGCTGCACCCTGGATTTTCCTTATCGTGCACACCACGCGGGGCTGGTATTCTTCCAGGAGGGCGGTCAGAGGCTGGGACTTCCTAGAGCCTTTTCCTGGGGCTGTTCATGGGGAGGACTGCCCGCCCCCACCCCAGAGAGGCCAGCTCCTCCTCTGTGCAGATGAGAACCTTCTGTGGGGAGCGTGTCCCTGGTCCCCCTCCACCCCGCTCCCGCTGTTCCTGGAGGGGCGCACCCGTTAGGGGTGCTGTGAACAGCCACAGCCTCCCCCGCCCCCCCAGACAGTCGCAGTGCTCCAAGTGGCCCACTTTGGTGTTGGGAGCAGGGGCCTCGCAGAGACCTCCAGCCCCTGTGCTGAAGCAGCTCGCCCTGTCCTCAGGAGCTTGGGTGGCTGTGGAGCAGACGGGGCAGGTGGGAGGCTGCCCTGAGTGGGGTGGGCAGTGGGCTGCAGCCTGTGGGGAGGCCCTTCCAGGAAGAACAGCAGAGCACTTGGACGGGGTCCACACTCAGTGGCCAGCTTTCTCCATGCAGAGTATCAGCTCGGAGGCAGGTGAGCCTGCTGCCTGGAGCTCCCAGCCCCGCCTGTCAGAGGCCCCAGGCGGCCTCAGGGTGGTCGGTGCCATCTCCTTGCACATTTCCTGGTTCCGAGTCTGGGCGCGGGGGAAGCAGGTCCTTTCTCTACGTCAGGCCTGTCTGTCGGTCTTGGCCCACCCGCCCGGTTACTGCTCAGGTGGCTGCAGTGAGATGGAGCTTCCTTTCTCTCTCACAGACCGGCCTAGAGGATGGTCACCTGGTACCGTGTGGGGCAGCAGGGATGAGGCTTCTTCCGGTCACTGTGTGGCGGGGTGGCCCTCCTGGTCCAAGGCAGTGCCAGACGTAAGTGTGGGAAGGGGGCCTAGGAAAAAGGGAGCAAAGGGGAGCAGCCCAGGTTATCCTTAGGGAAAGTCTGGAAGCTGCGCAATGCTCTGCCCCACACATCGCTGGCCAGAACCTTGGTCCACATACTGAGCTGCAAGGCAGTGGGGGAATGTGGTCTTTACTCTGGGCAGCTCTGTACCCAGCTAAAATTTAGGAGCTTTGTCACCATGGAGGAAGGGGGAGAAGGAGTGTTGGGGTCAATGAGCAGTGTGCATGCCACCTCCTAAGGAATCCACGGGTGCATGACTCAGAATGACCTTTTCCCCTCCTGCTGGTCAGGGGGTGTGGCCCCTGCCTCTGACCTCAGCACTAAGTCCTTCCACAAAGCAGCTCAAAACAGCAGGAGGCCACACGCTTGCAGAGGGACTCCCCACGGAGTGCTGGGCTGGGTTTCCCTGATAGACCCCACCCATACCCTCCAGCCAGCGGCACAGGTGGCACAGAACCTGGCTCCCTGTCGACCAAGGGCAGGAGCCGCCCGGAAGTCAAACACTGCCAGGGGCGGGCATGGGGGCGGAGGGGAGGAGCCGCACCATCGAGGCAGGATTGCCGGGTGCACACCTTGGCAGGTTTTTTCCCTGAGTGGCCCCCACTTTGCTACACAGGCCTGGGTCTTTGAGATGGAAGCCCCAAGACCAAAGCGTGGCTCTGCCACCCCAAGCCAAGCAATTCCCGGCCTGGCTATAGCCAGCTGCTGAACCCACTTGTGAGAAAGCACCTGGACTGTGATTGGATGACATATTTGTCCCCTGGGCCCTGGGGGCAGCAGCTGGGGAAGTGTCTTAGACCACAGGGCGGAGGGCTCAAGAGGCCCTTTTGAGCTGATGACAGCTGTGGGTGATGGGGTGGCTTTCCCGGCCCCCTTTTCCCGGAGCCGCCCACATATGAACGCTGGAGGTGACAGATGGGCATCGGATGCTGGGCCTCTCTGGGGAGGGCTGTGCACACCATAGACTAAGCGGAGCTGCCTGTGGTTTTATGGGAATTTAATCAGGGCTCATTTTGGAGGCTGGACTGCAGTGGAGTAATCTAGGCACCAAGTGAAGAGAAAACAGCATTCCTTTTATCCTGGGAGAAATAATTCCCCACAGAGCATCTGCCGTGGGAGTGGGGAGGACTGCTGGGGTGCAGGGTGTGGTGAGTTGGGGACCTCTTCACTCAGAGGTGGGGGTTGGTGCTCCTGCCCACCCTTGGTGAGCTACAGGAGGCTCTGGGTGGGAGAGGCGAGGGCAGGGAGGGGAGCTCGGAGTCAAGGCCTGGGCGCAGATCCACCCGTGTGCTCTGCGTTGTGTGGCCTGGGCCGGTCACTGTTCCTCTCTGAGCCTGCTTTGTCAGCATGTGCAGGCGGGCACTGTTAAAACCACTTTCTGCGTTATCAGCTGACTTAATTCTCACGGTGACCCTGTGGGAAAGGTTCTGCTATCACCCATGGCTGAGAGGACACTCAGGTGCATTGAGCTTAGGTTGGCTGTGGCCACAGAGCTACTGGGGGTACCGAGCTGGGATTCGAAGCCACACCACTGGCTAAGCGCCCACACTGCTGGCTGTGCGCTTAGCGGTTCCTGAATGCGGCCCCCAGCCCTCATGGGTACTGCCTCCTCCATGAGCTTGGCAGGGTGTGGGGGACCTGAGGCCTTGAGGGATACAGTGGGTGCAGTTGCAGGCCCTTCTGCCTGGGGCCAGTAACCCCAGAGCCTCCCGGTACCTTCCACAGTGGCAGCTGGCACTGCTCCCTGGCGCCCTCTGGTGTCCAGACAGTGGCACTGACCAGAGGAGGTCCCTGGTGTCCACTGGATACTTAGCAGCTCTGCCTCAAACGGTCACTGAGTCGGCCCCACATGGTTATGGAGGAAGCAGAAATCCTGCCTGTTCTTTTTGAGGACAGTGACATGTATGCGGGGAGAGAACAGGGCTTTGGTGCCTACAGGCCTGGGCTTGAATCCCAGCCCCCCTTGGGGCCTGGGCCATTACTGCCCCCCCCCCCCCCAAGTTGTTTGCTCGCTGTGAGATGAGGTGGTCACTGCCTCCGGGGGGAAGGTGTGCGGAAGGCCCAGTGCTATTCCCTGCAGCTCGTGCGGCCCACAGTGAGGGGCTGTCGGCTCCCTCTCCGTGGTCCTGCCAGGAGCCTGGTGTCAGGTGGGAGGCCTGTGGCAGGAGCTGGTGGGTGGAGTTGAGGAGGACAGAGAAGGTGGGTTGTCCATCCCTGAGGACTGCCACTCCTCAGTCAGGGCTGGCATCTAGTCTTAGTTTTGTGCAGGAGGCTGGAGTTGTGGATCAGCCTGCTAGGAAAGTTCTTCCACACCCCCGAGTGGGTTTCGGGGGAGCTGGCCCCTGTGATGCCTGCCTGCCCGGCCCATGAGGCGAGGCTGAGGGGGCTGAGCCCCATCAGGGGGCCTGGTGGGGGTGAGGACAAGGCTCCAGGCCAGGTCAGGTCAGGCTCCTGGAGCAGGTGGCCCTGGAGGTGGTGCAGGGCCAATGAGCTGACCGGGGGGTGGGGGGTGCCTTTGGGTGGGTGCTTGGCTCCTGGTTTCTCTCCCAGACTTGGGGATGTGTGGGAGAAACACGATCCTCATTTTCACGTCGGCCACTTCCAGCCACCCAGACCCCACGTTAGGGGCAGGTGGAAGGTCGGCAGAGTAGGATCGTGCTGTGCTCCACGGTAAACCACCCCCACCCCCGGGGCTGGCAGAGTGCTGGCCGCAGTGGAGCATCGCAGGGCTCCCGGGAGAGGCTGGCCCCACTCAGCACACTTGAGGAGCCCCTGGGCTTCAGGCCTCCCACAGGCTGCCCGCCTCTGGCGCCCACAGCGCCCTGATCACCAGTGACTCAAACGTGGCTCAAACTCGGCCTCACCTCCCAGAGGCGGCCGCTCCTCACGGTGCGGAATCCGTCCTTCCAGACCCTTCTCATACACAAACAAATAGACTTGTGCTTTAGAAATAAATAGAAACAGGGTCACGTTACATATGTTCTCATAAAACTTGTTTTTTCTCATGTGATAGATGTCTGGGCTCCTCTCCACGTCAGCCCATAATGATGGCGGAGGTTGGGGGTGCCCCATCCCCTTCAATGGCGACACAGCTCAGCGTCTAAATGACAGCCTCGTAATTCACTCGCTTGTGTTGGGCTTGTGGGGTTGTTCCAGTTTGGTTTGGGTTTTTAAAAAAATACAAACTGGGCTGCCATAAGCATAGATCTTTGCCTCTTTCTGAAAAATTAATCCCTACAAGTGGAATTTCTCGGTCAAAGATTATCATCAATATTTGCCACGTTGGCAGACTGTGCTCGGTGGTTGTTCAGGTCTGAACAAACTCTCCGCGCTGTGCCTGCCTGCCAGGGAGACGGCACCTATCTCAACTTGCTCTTCTTCCTTTACTGGCAAAAATCTCTTCGTGTGTTGAGTGGCCTTTTACATTTCAGTGTGAGGGTCTTTGCATGTCATTTGCTCAGTTTTCTGTTGGGCTGTTGGTCTTTCTCTTCCTGATTCGTTAGGGTCCTTTTTGTAGTAAGGAAATTGCCCCACTGTTTCAGAACACGAACAGTTTCGTTGATGAAGTTCCATCTTGGTGTGGGGGCCAAGCTCACATTTTCTGCTCTGCTTTTAGAACATGTGCTGCCAGGGAGAGCCCTTCAAATATTTTTAAAATGTCTTGAAAACCAAAAAGGCTGCTGCGCTTGGGAGTTGGAGCTGAGCGGGGGTGGCCAGTGCCTGCAGGCCGGAAGGGGCTGTCAATCACCGGGAACAGCTGCCGCGGAGCTAACCCTCGTTCTCAGCAGTCGTCTCCATGAGTGGGGAGCGGGGCTTCGAACGTCCGCCCGGGCCGGAGCCTAGCTCCTCTGCTCCGGGACTCCGGGTGCAACAGCGCTCTGTCCCCTCGAGATGACGGAGGTCACTTGCTGAGTCAGACAGGAGGAAAGCTGCTCACCGGCTGACCGGGGCAGTGTCAGACCAGGAAGGTCAGCCAGGATTAGGACAGGGCAGGCACAGCAGGGGCAGAGTCTTGGGGCCATTTTAGGATTCTGCCTATCCAACTAAGCACGTGGGATAGTTTTTCCTTACACACTTCTGTGTTGACTTTAATTGATCTGAAGTGTCTCCGACTGTGTGACCAGTTCTGGGCATCTTGAACATGGGGCCCCTGCCCACCCCTCCCTATGTGTGTCTTGCCATATTGGCCCTCACTCCCCTTGCTGCTGCCGTGCCAGACCTCTAGGGAAGCCCCCTCTTGACCTTTGATCTTTGTCCCTGATTTCCTCTTCCTAGACCACCCTCACTATCTCCAGCTCTGGGAGTTGGCTCAGGATGCCTCCTCCAGGCAGGCCTCCTTACTGCATACTTCCTTTCCAGTGTGGGCCTCAGTGCCCCGCTCTCGGTTCCCACAGGCCCCACTGCCCTTGGTCACAGTACCATCCCACTGTTTGGTCACATCTGGTCACTCCTCTATTCCCCATCCAACCAAGGGCCCTAAGGACAGGAAGTGTGTCTTTGGGGACCTTGAATCCCCAGGGCAGTGCCTGGGACATAGCAGGTGTTCAATAAATGTGTAAATGAAAAGGTGTTTTCAAGAATCAGATACATAAGCTGACACACTGGGGAGGCCTCTGAGGCAACGAGGGCTGACCTTTGGCAGGTGGGGTGATGGGCTTGGGGCCAGAGGAGTGGGTACCTCTGGCCATCTGTGGTAATGGGCTGGGGAGGAGGTGATGTTGGAGGTGAGTGTGAAACTGGGCACACTGGAGAAGGGGGGCTGCCCTTCTGGAAAGCGATAGGTGTTCGGGACACACGGGCTGTCTGTGCTGCTGGATGGCCCCTTCGAGTCCCAGGCCCCCACGTGCTGATTTGGGCTGAGCCTGTGGGTGGAGGTGGGGAGGCTGCTGCCCAGCTCCGGCTCAGGGAGAGAGATATGCTGAGGGCCTGGTGAGGTGAGGGTGGTGGTGGGAGGGGGCAGAGCCCAGAGAGATGGGAGGGGTGGCACTGTTGGGGGCAGGTAAAGGGGGAGGGAAGGAGAAGGAAATGCAGTATAGGCCGCAGCCGGGGTGCCTGTGAGCCAGGGTGGCAGGGCAGGGCAGGGCAGGGTGAGCGGATGTCTCCATGGTGCTGAGAGAGGCCGGGGTGGCGGGACTTGAAGTCAGCCAGCACTAATAAGCCTCTCAGACTCCGGGCTTTAGCAACTAGGATTCCGTTTCAGCAGCAGAGGTGTTCCTGAGGACAGGTACAGCAGGGGCCAAAGCCAGGCAGGTAAGAGAGAATGAGTTAGCAGCAGGAACAGAGAATGGTCCCTTCTGGGGAGAGCCCAGCTGGTGCTGGACACAGGGCTGGGGTCAGGCCCTCTCACTGGTCCTGATGCCATGCTGGGGAGTCCGGGACCCAGTCCAAGCCCCCCTCCCTCACTCCTCCCCTCACGCTTTTGGAGAAGAGGGAGTTCCCACCCTGCTGCCTCTGAGGGCTCAGCCTAGGCCCAGCACAAACTGGGGCTCTGTGTCTCTGGCCCTGGTGGGGCCCCAGAGCCCAGACTCAACTTCATATTTTAAGCCCGGGGTGCTTCTCAAAGTCACGCACTCCACCACCAAGTGAGTGATGACCCTCTGGGGTGGCTTGGGTGTTTGCTGCTGGACCCTGAGTCGGAGTTCTGTCCTGGCGCACGGCTGGGTGGGCAGGCTCCATCTCCCTCCTCTTTGCTAGGTGCCGAGAGCATTGTCTCTGGGGAGGAAAAAGCACTCTTCATCCCTCCCGTCTCCACGCAGAGCAGCGGGGCTCTTGGAGATGACCCTGGACTTACTGAAACGGTGGGGCTTCAAATAATGATATGGAGGGGACAGTGGGATCGGCCGCCTGGTACCTGCTCCAGGTTGGTTCCTGTATTAACTCATTGGACCCTCAGGGCTGGGAGGCCTGCTCTTCTCCTGTCTTGCAGATCAGCGAACTAAGGCACGGCGAGGTGAAGTGACTTTCTCAAGGTCACATACATACCCAGGCAGTCTGGAGTGGCCTACAAGGATCTGGGGTGGGGTCAGGGGGAGGGTCTGCTTTTCCTGGGACAGATGCAGAGCCCTGGCAGATTTCCTAGTTAGTGATTTCCGTGAGTCAGGCTCCCCAGGCCCCACATCCCCAGGGCATGCTGGCTGCGAGAGCTAGAGCTGGCCGAGAAGTTTCATGTCTTAAACTAAACTTGCTGTTTCATTCTAATCTCACCTGGGCTGTGTGGGTACTGTACAGCCTGTCATTCAATTGTTTTCACCTTTTGAAGCTGGACTACCCTCCTCCCCCATATCTACCCACCCAGCCTCCAGGGGCCCTCGGGCTACAGGGAGACATGCGTCACCTATTGTGAAGGGAATGCAGAATGACTGGAAGGAGGTATTAGAGGACATGTGGGGACAGAGCAAGGGACAATTTTAAGTGTGACTGGGGGAATTAGTAACTAAGATCAGGAATTCTCACATATCTGAAGGAGACTGAGGAAGGGTGGGTGGAGACCTGGGCAGTGAGGGTCTCCCAGGGGAGCCCCCCCTCCGCCTGGAGAGAGAGGTGAGGGTGGAGCATCGTGTGGGGCGGGCATGTGGTACACTAGGATGGGATGCGGGGCCCCTTCCTGGCCAGGTCAGCAGCTGGGATGTGAACTGGGCAGTGGGTACAGGGAGTCTCGGGGAGGACAGGGGCTGCCCCCTGCAGTCTCAGGCCCGGCTGTAGGTTGGAGACCAACTCCATTTCCTCTTCTCCATGGGCCTGTCACCCAGGTCCTTCCTGGCCTCATCCTCCTGGCCCAGGCTGGTGCCTATATTCTCACCCATAATCTGTAATTCCGAATGACTAGGTGGCTGCCATATCATGAGCCAGAAAGCCATTGGGGTTGTTTTCAAAGCTGCTGAAACCTGGTTCATCCAGAACACACAGGATGTCTTTTCCTGTCTAGGATTCAAGAGCACAGGGCTCCTGCCCACTAACAGTGTAACAGCAGAGGGAAGGTGACTTTGGACAATCAGACGCTGAGTCATGAACACTGGAGCCTGCTGATTGGTGGGCCAGGCTCTCCCAGCTTTGTCCCTTCAAGTTCATGGCCACAGTTACAGGGCTGTGCCTGGCCATCAGCGCCACACAGTGGCCAGCTGGGAAGTTGCAGGCCCCCTTTCCCTGAGCTGGTTGATTGTTTCATCTCACACGTGATGGTTCTCACTGATGCCCACCTCCTCTGAGCCATGCGGGGCCAGGGGGAAGGCCGGTCCTGACCCCAAGGAATGTACTGTCTGCTTACTGACTCGGGACCCAAAGGTGGAAATTTAATAGGATGCAAGAGCTGAGCCACCAGATAAGGTAGCAGCATGTGAGGAAGGTGGTACTAGAACAGACGGGGCTGTTGGGAGCAGAGGCCCGGCCAGGCGCCTTCAGAGGGGCAGTGTTGTAAGACAGCTGTCCTCAGGGACTCCCCGGAACTTGAGGATGCAGGGACGAGTAGGTTGTCGCCATGGGGGAGGGGAGTCCCAGAGGTGTGTGTGGTGGTTGGAGAGGAGACCCCTCCACGTGGAGCCCAGGTGAGGCTGGGAACGACTTTGGGCTCTGCATTCCGAGAGGAGCCGGGAAGTGTTTAGTCTGCTCAGGCCTCCATGACAGAGCATCACAGACCGGCAGCTTAAACAACAGATGCCCATGTTCTTGCACTTGTGGAGGCTGGAAGTCCAAGGTCAAGGTTGGGCTTGTTTCTTCTAAGGCCTCTCTCCTTGACTGGTAAGTGGCTGTCCCCTCCCTGTGTCTTCTCCTGGTTGCCCCTCTGTATGTATCGATGTCCTACTCTCTTCTTAGGAGGACCCTGGTCGGACGGGGTCCCGGTCTTTAGGGTCCACTCTAAAGCACCTTGACCTAATCACCACTTTAAAAGGCCCTGTCTCCAAACACAGTCACACTGTGGGGGACTGGGGTTTGGGGCTTCAGCACATGAATTTGTGGGGACATAGCGCAGCCCGTAACAGGAAGGCAATCAGGTCAGGCCGCAGAGGCCTGGAAAAGCTTTTGCCCAAGTTAGTGGGCGGGTCTTGAGCTGAGCGGCCTCACTGTACAGGTGATGTAGGTCCTGCAGCTGCGTGTGGTTGGGGTTAGCTGGTGGGCAAGGCGGGCAGGCCGCCAGGCATCTGGTGGTTTGTGGGGAGATGACGGGTTCCAAAGGGGCTTGTTTGCTTGAACTCCAGGAACATGGAGTAAGGCCGCTGGGAGGAAGCCCCACCTGGTGCCTGGCCACGCACTTGTCCTGTCCGCATCCCAGGAGGGCTGGCCAGGGCGCTGAGTGGTGCTGGGGAGGCTGGGGCCCCCGGCAGCTGCCCAGACCCTGGGGTGGAGCTGTGTTTAGGAACTATGTCAAATGTGGGAGAGGGGACGACCCTGTGAAGCAGCTACTGTTGTCCTCACTCTCCAGCAAGGACGTGGAGGCAGAAGTTACTTGGCCAGGGGCACGCAGCTGATACGAGGTAGCCCAAGGCCCCCGCAGACCTTCCAGGGGGCCCAGTGTGTGCAGAGGGGCCCATCGTTGGTCAGCGCGTAGGGCCCAGAGCACGCCCAGCAGAAGCGGCCTCCCAGACGTGCAGGAAGGGGGTGCGTAGAGGAGGGAGCAGCCCTACCCAAGGCGTGGAGGAAGCAGGGGTTTCCCAGGCCAAGACGGGCTGGAAGAAAGGGCTTGCTGGGCCGGAGGACCAGCTTGTGTAGAGGCTCAGGGCTTGCGAGTCAGGGCGTTTGTTTTTCCCTGAATCCTATTCTTCCCCCGCCCCCCATTCAGTGACACAATGGGTCTCCTCGCCCCTCCTGCATAAGGCTGTTTCCTGCCATACAACACGGGACCTTGGGAACCGGGAGGAGCCCAGGAAAGCAGGACCCAACCCAGCTCTGAGAGGCAGCATCTGGGTGCCTGGGGGCAGGAGAGGTGGGAGCCCCAGTGTTTGGTTCACTCACTGGCATGGTGGGGGGTTGGCTGTGAACATAGTAGACAAGGCAAGGAAGTGCATGCCCATCTCGGGCCCATGTCCAGGCCTTTAGCTCACTATGTCATAGGGGGCCGGGGGCTATGTGCCTCGGCTCACTCAGTCAGGAGGCCCACTAGTGGCAGAATGACCTTACGTTCTGGGCAGGATCATTTGCCATGTCGGCTGTCATCCTCCCTCATGATACTGCCCCAGGGCTGCAGGGGGTGGGTGAGCACCCGCCATGGCTGGTGCCTGGCAAAGTCCTGGGGTCCCTTTGGGACACATCACGGCGCGGCAAGAACCATAGAAATGTCAGTTCCCATGGACTCGGAAACCTGCTTCCGGGAGCCTGGTCTGTGGGAGTGATTTGGCACAAGCACCAGACCTCTGAACGAGAGGTGGTCACCACAGTCCTGTCTGCGGGGGCAGGAGATGGGCACAGACATAAATGTCGGACTCCGGGGGAAATGTCACCAGTTGGGTGACCGGGACATGCAAAAGTGGGAAAATGGTGGCAGCCTTCAGTCAAAGCAGTTAAAAAGCAAAGTTCAGTGGCAGTGGCAGTGGCAGCAGGGAAGATGAGCAAGCTGCTTGTGCCGGGGAGGGTCTGGAGCCGTGACAGGCCAGGTGGGTGGTGGCTGTGGCTGTGGCTACTGCGCCAGTTTGAAATGGAACAAACCCTGGCCGGGGCAGGCCTCGGGGGAGTGGGAGAGCGGACAGCCGGTGCTGTGAGGGCCGCGCGGCAGGCCGACCGCCGGTCCTGCATCTGTTCTGACGGGGCCCACGTGCCAGAGGAGCCGGCCTAGGGTGTTAGGGCGCTGTCCACCCCTTTGCTCAACAGGTCGCCACCTGCCACGGGCCAGGCAGTGTTCTAGGCACTGGGCCTATAGTAGTGACCAAAACCACAAGGCCATGCCCTCGTGGAAGGGACGTTCTAGCGAGGTAGACAGCCCACAACGTTTTCAGTCCTCCCCAAGGCACCTTGCAGATGAGCTGATGTCACCCGGCTGCCAGGACCACATGGCCAGCCCCTGGCCACCTGGGCCCTCGCCCTGGGCCGCCGTCCGGCTCCTCGCTCCTCAGCACAGCCCTAACTCATGGCTGTCATCCTCGCCTCTGCGACCCTGCCCGTCACAGAAGCTTCAGAGGATTCCAGCCCTCGGGGACCATCCTGCCCCGGTCTGGTTTGCATCAGGTGCTGTCTGGGTGAAGAAGCTCAGCCTGTCCAGGAGAAGGGACCCGAGGCAGAGCCCTGCCATAGCTGTCCCCGGGCCCCACACCATCAGTTCCCACCGGGGCTTCCCTCACAGCCACACGCAGAGGGCCTGCCCTGCCGGTGAGGGGGAGGCCGGCAGCTGGACGCGGACAATGGCCCCGACTCAGGACCTACCTGCTCTCCTGTGGCTGACCCCAGGTGGCCTTGCCCTGCGTGGTACCGGAAATAGCAGCTACCACTGCTGGGTGCCTGTTGGGTACCAGGCCTCCCAGCAGCCTCCCAGTTTATAGACGGGAGAGCAAGGCCCCGCAGAGTTCGGTCATTTCCAAAGCTTACCGCCAGTGAGCAGTGAGCCCGAAGCTCGCAGTCAGGCTTCAGAGCTGCACCCTCATGGTGCCGCCTGCCCGCTCGGCCACCCCTGCTGTCCTCTGGTACCCCATTTGTCATCGGTCGTTTGTCTTCTTGCTATCTCTGTAGCAGCTGCCACCAGTCGGGTGAGAGTGTGGCCACCTGGCAGAGTGTGGGGGGCGGTGCTGTGTGACTCAGGACACCTGAGCTCTCACCTGGCTCCTGCCAGTAGCTCGCATGTGGCCTTGAACTACTCTCCCCAGACTCCTGGACATGGGTGGCACTTGCCCATCTCCAAGGGCCTCCTGCGTCACACTCTTGTCAACAGAGACAGAGAAGGAGTCGGGGGCGGTTCAGTTTCCCAGGGGCTGTGGTTTCAGCTCTTACCAGAACACGACCCACCATCTCACCAAAAAAAGCCTCTCTCCAACTCCCATCCAGAAATAAAGATGGTAAATAAACAAGCAATGGCAGCCTTTCTCAGGGAGCCAGAAATAGCCTCCCGGGCTCCCAGCGCTGCCTGTGGAAGGAGCCTTTGTTCTGTCTCTGGGGCCAAGGAGCTGCTGGTGACATGGCGAGTTTCCCATGGTGGCGCTGGAGGAACCTCTGCTGCCACAGTTTGTCACACAGGATGGGCTGGCGTGTCTGCTGCCACCAAGGCTCTGCGGGGCCTGGTTCCCTCACCCAGACACATGGCCCATTCCCTCGTGCTACCATGTCCTTGCTCAGTGGGGGGCTGGCCCATGCGCCCCCCACTGCCCCTGGCACTACTTCGTGTTCGCTGCCGACCCTGCCTGGCTGTCCATCTTACCTGTCAGTCAATCAGTCTGGTTTGTCACCTGGCCCCTGCACTTGGAAGGCGAGCGCCACGTGGGCGGGGACACCTGTGCTCAGTCATGACCGTGACCGCAACCATGTCTCCAGCTGCTCGGTCCCACTGAATCCCGACACACTTCTTTGTCGGGTGGTTTCTGAAACCACAGTCAGAGCAGATGTCGTTTCTAGTGGATGGTGGTCTCACCGGCATGTCAGATGGTTCTGGCAGCAAGTCACCACAAGGCAGCTCAAGCAGAGAGCCCGTCACGGTTTGCTGGAGAGGGGCAGGCCGAGTGAGGGTCACAGGTCCTTGCCCATGGGCTCGAGACTGCCTTCACCCAAGGCGGGGCGACTGAGCTTGGACTGTGGGTCCTTCCCCGCAGTATGAGTGGGTGGTGGTTTCAGTCTCAGCCCAGCCCTGGAGCAGCAGTGGGGTCCGCAGCCAGTGGCACCACCCCTCGGGGGTGGTCAGCAAGCCCCCTGTTTAGGATGACAGAAGAAGACCGTGACCAGTGTGTGTGCCCTCTTCCTTGGTGCACTTGGCCCTTTGCCGCCTCTGCTGGATCCTGCACCGCCCAGGCTGCCACCTCATAGATCAGAACCCCTCTGTCCTTCTCTGACTTCACCCTGGATCTGGTGGGATGGTGGGTGCGGGATTCTGTGCGTTTGCTGGTGGATTTAAGGAGACACTTCGTGTGAAGCATTTGCTTAGCCTGGTGTCCCATGGAGTGTTTTTCTTTTTCCTTCCTTTTTTAAATTGATATAATTCACTTACCATAAAATCCACCTTTTAAAAGTATATGTACGATTCATCGGTTTTGAACATATTCGCAGAGTGCAGCCATCAGCACTATCTCACTGTGAACATTTCCTTCGCTCCAGAAGCAACGCACCCATCAGCAGTCACTCCTCCCCACTCCCCCCATGCCCGGTCCCTGGCCGCCACCAATCACCATTCCGTCCCTATGGGTTTGCCTGTTCTGGATGTTTCAGGTCATGGAAGTCACACAGTGTGTGGCTTTTGCAACTGGCTTCCTTCACGTAGCATGATGTTTTCCGGGTTCATCCGTTCCGTCGCATGTATTAGTGTTTCCTTCCTTTTGGGTCCGAATAACACCCCTGCGTGCGCACCCCGCATTGTGTGCCCCCACTCACTAGCTGGTGGGCATTCGGGCTGCTGCTGCTGGTTGGCTGCTGCGAATCGTGGTTACACGAACACTCCCGGATGGGTTTGCGTGTGGACGCGTGTTCCTGTTCTCTTGGTTACGTGTCTAGAAGTGGAAAGGGTGGGTCATGTTGTAACCGTGTTTAACTGAGGAGCTGCCAGACTGGCCCCAAGCAGCTGCTGCACCGCTTTCCCTCCCCACCGGCAGTGTCAGCGCTGCTTTTCTGTCACCTGTCTTTCTGACTAAAGCCGTCCTGGGGGGCAGGTGGGGGGGGGGGGCATAAAGGAGCATCTTGCTGTGGTTTTAATGTGCGTCTCCCGGATGGCGAGTGGTTCTGAGCATCTTCTCGTGTGTTTTTTGGGGCCTTTCAGAGGTCTGATTTTGAGAACTGTTTAAATCCTTTGCCCATTTTCAATTTGGGTTGTCTTTTCATTACTGGTTTATTTATAGGCCTTTATATATTTTGGACACTAATCAGATAAGTGATTTGCAAATGTTTTCCTCTTTCTGTGGGTTCTCTTTTCACTTTCTCAATAGTGCCCTTTGAAGCACGAAAGTTTTTAATTTTGAGAGTGTCAAATCTATTTTTACTTTGGCTGCTTGTGCTCTTAGTGTCTAAAAAACCATCACCTGTCCCACGGCCGTGAAGATTTAGACCAGTGTTTTCTCGGGGAGTGTCGGTCGAAGATCGACTACTCAGAGCCTGGTGCACGTGGATCGGTCTGTGTGCCCGGTGTGAGGCGGAGTCCCACTCCTGTTTATTATTTGTTTATTTATTTTACATGTGGGCATCCACTCGTCCCAGCACCATTTGTTGAGTATTTGTGCCCTTGTCTGGTGCCCTGTGAAGAGCCGTTGACGGCAGCTGGGTGGTCTAGTTCTGGACTCGCGAGCCGGTCCCGTTGACCTGTCTGTCTGTCCTCACACCGCTCCCGTGCCCTGTGGACTGCCGTGGCTCTGTAGTAAGTTTTGGAATCGGCACGTGGGAGTCCTCCAACTTCGCTCTTCCTTTTCAAGGTTGTTTTGGCTGCCTGGGTCCACTGCATTTTCATATGAATTCTAGGATCACCGTGTCAATTCCTACACAAAGAAAGCTGGGATTTTGATGCGGATGGTATTGTGGGCGTTTTGTCAGCTTAATCATTTAAATTTTCTATCCATGCATATAGCTTGTTTTTTCATTTTGTTGAGATCTTCTTTAATTTCTTTCAACAGTTTGTTGGTTTCAATGTTTAAATCTTTGTTAAATTTGTTTCTCAGTGTCTTTTGATGCAACTGAAGTGTAATTATTTTCTTAATTTCACATTTGGATTGTTCGTCCCTCAGGTATAGAAATACAGTGGCTTCTTTGAATATTGATCTTGTACCCTGCAGCCTAGCTGAACTCATTCATTAATTCTAATCAGTTTGGGGGTTTTGTGTGTGGATTCCTTGGGATTTTATTTATGCAAGATCATGTTATCTGCAAACAGAGGTAGATAACAGAGGTAGATTCCTTTCCAGCCTGCGTGCTTCTCATTTCCTTTTCTTGCCTCATTGCCCTGGCTGACGCCTCCAGTGCAGTGCTGAGTACGCTGGGAGTAGACGTCCTTATCTTGCTCCCGATGTTGGGCAGAGAGTCCAGTGTTTCACCACAAGAAGGACATTTCTGTGGGGTTTTGTCCATGCCCTTTGATCCGATCGAGGACATTCCCTTCAATTCATAGTTGGTTGAATGTTTGTATCGTGAGGGGCTGTTAGACTTTGTCCAATGCTTTCTCTGCATCTGTCGATAGGGTCGTGGGCGTTTCTTCCCTTCTGTCCATGTGCAGAGGGTACTTTTTCTGCTAGGGAGGCCGTGGTCAATGGCATGGACTCGGGAGCCAACTGCCCAGGTGTGAGCCGTGCAGCTGCACCGCACACTGTGTAAGGGACGTCTTCTCTCTGTGCCCCTTTGTCCTCCTCTGTGAAATGGGGCGACTGCTTCCTCCTGGGGTTCTTGTGAGAGTACACTCGGCGCTTCGTAGACTGTGCGGAACAGCATCTGGCGTACGGCAAGTGTGGCTCATTGAGGTGTGGACTGCTAGCAGTGACATTGTGTGAAAGTTTTGATGGGCTGGGGTGGGAGAAGCTGAGGAGGTCATTGCAAGGCAAACCTAAAAGCCAGGCTGAGTCTCCTGCTCCAGAAAGTCTGGTGGCAGGGAGTCTGGGAACTCCTACAGGAGGCAGCCTGTTGGCCCGCGGCAGTCTCTACATTTCCTCCGGGAGAGGACGTGCCGGGGTGGGGCGCTGCCCGGCCAGGTGAGCGCCTGTCCTGAGCCTGCCCTGCAGCACCTTCGCCTGTTCAGGCCTGAGTCACGTCTGTCCATTGGGGCTGGACCGATGGGCGTGTGTCTGCAGCACTGAGCCTTCGCACGCCTGCTCCCTTCCTCCGCAGTCATGGAAGGTCTGCCAGTCCCTCCCCAGAGTCCGCAGCTCGGCTTG
This sequence comes from Desmodus rotundus, assembly GCF_022682495.2. Classification (NCBI taxonomy): domain Eukaryota; kingdom Metazoa; phylum Chordata; class Mammalia; order Chiroptera; family Phyllostomidae; genus Desmodus; species Desmodus rotundus. The sequence goes on along the minus strand of NC_071393.1, from coordinate 129,280,653 downwards.
AATCCAGGCTGGGGGTGCAGAAATGGGCTGGTTTAGATAATGGCCTCCAGCTGAGAACCAGGGCGTACCCCCACCCTGACTTCCCTGACTTCCCTTTTCCTGGCCTGCCACAGGGGCCTGGCCCTTCATCCTGGCTCTAGCTCTGACCTTCAGGTAACCTTGGGCAAAGACTGCCTCTTGGGCCTCTGTTTCGGCATGGGCACCCTGTCACAGCGCGGTGAGTGCTCTCTGAGGAGGGCCTGCAGCACTGTCTGCCAGGGCTTGGCCAGCTCTGGCTCCAAGCCACCCTCCCAGGGTCCCTCAGAAGCTCTGCAACCCCGAAACTGGTGCACACTCTTGCCTATTTGGAGTTTGGACTTTTGGGGGTGAGGGGACAAGGGGAGACATTAAAACACCTTTAATGTACTCGGTGTGATTCTTGGCCTCTGTCTTTATGAGGTATGGGAGGCTGGACCTCAGCTTGGGCTAATGCACTGACCTCCTAGCCAACCAAGTGGCTGAAAGCTGTGGGAGACCAGCCGTTTTGCTTGTTTACTTTGGTTCAGTTTCCAAGTTTGTTGCGGTGGGAGGGAGGTGTCTCTACCCCACTAATGCTCAGCTTTCTTGGACCCTGTGCCCAGAAGTACAGGGTGGTCCCACCTCCTGAGGAGCTGATGGTCTGATGAGGGAAGGGTACTAGACAAGAAGCAGTAATAACAAACCAGTAATGTAATCTAACACTCAGCAGGCAGAGTCGGAATGCACTTGTTATGCCACGAATTTGCCCTCACTCAGGGCCTGGCACCGGCCGGAGGTGTCTGGTGGACAGGGCAGGCTCAGCTCCCAGAGCTTTTCCAAAAACCATCTGTCTAGAATCCACTGGGTGGGCATCCGGCTCAGGAGAGCCCAGCAGCCCCAGGTGAGGAGGAAGGCACAGAAGGGGGTAGCACTGGGTGGGGGCTGGAGAAGGGTGGTGGGCGTGCTGGAAGGAGTTAGGGAGGGAGACAGAGCCGGCGTTGGCCGATCAGATGGGTCAGGAGCCCTGCTGGCCTTGCCAAGGGAAGGCATGGCTGTGCAGCCCCCACCGGCACGCCCTGTAATCTCAGGGCCTTGGTTTCTTCCTGGGGGTTGTTTTGCAGACTTCAGATGGGATGCGAGCAAAGCCTCAGCACTGTGCTGGACGGCGCCGAGGGCTTAGTGTGCAGGCTTGGTCCTGTGATTGTTGTTAAGCCGATACATCGTGTGGCGGGGGAAAGTCTTTAACGAGCCAGAAAAATGTTCTTAGTTTATTGAGTGAAAATTCGGCTTATGCAACAGTATTCAGTTGTAAAGCTCTGTGTATTAACGTGCATGCACCTCAGTGAAGGCAAAGGAGGTGGTGGGAATGTGTGTGGTTTTTACTTTTCTTTGATCTCTGGTTGTACAATTATATGTTGGTTTTATAATTATAGAAATGATATTAAGCGGTATAATTTTTTAAAGGATTTTATTATTTATTTTTAGAGAGAGGGGAAGGAGAAAGAGAGGGAGAGAAACATCAGTGTGTTGTTGCCTCTCATGTGCCCCCAACTGGCCCACAACCCAGGCATGTGTCCTGACTGGGAATCAAACCGGTGACCTTTGGTTCATAGGCCAGCACTCAATCCACTGAGCCACACCAGCCAGGGCAGACAGTGTAATTTTAAAATATGCTGGTGTGTGTATGTATGTATGTGTGTGTGTGTGTGTTTTCACATATGACTATGGAGTTTGGGGAATCAGATCGGGAGAGCCAGGGGCATTGAGGGGGGCCCCCGAGGGGTGGGTCTGTCCCAGGACGCAGGCTCTGGGTGGCTGGTGGGCAGGCGTGCTGACTCGGCGTCTCCTCTGTCCGCAGATGACAGGATCTGCTCACCGCCCTTCATGGAGCTCACGAGCGTGTGCGGGGACGACACCATGCAGCTCCTGGAGAAGAACGGCCTGGCCTTTCCATTCAGTGTGTGCCACTGGGGCCCTGCTGGGCGGGTGGTGGGGAGCCGTGGGCCTGGTGGGGCTGTCTGTGGCCCCCAGCTTTAAACTTTTGGAGGGAGGATAAAGGACTTCTCTGCCAGGGAGGGCCTGGCCTTGGGTGTTCCCCCGTCGCCCCCCGCCCCCCCCCCCACACACACACTGTGGAAATGGGTCCTCGGGTAGTGTGGATAGAAGGTGCTCTTTGGCCCAGCTCACCCTGAGTGCAGGTGCCGGCTGCTGTCCAGCTGGCATGTCTCCCCGCCCCACCTGCTTTTCCCCGAGGGGCCCCACGAGGTCTGAGTTTTCCGCTATACCCGCCAGGTCGGGCTTTGTGGATGAGTGACCTCGCTGATTCCTCTCTGCTTCTCTCTCCCCCACCCACCCCAGTTTGCAAGACCAGAGTGGCCCACGGCACCAACTCGCATGAGGTGAGTGGGGGATCCGAGGACCTTACACAGCCTCTCCGGGCCCTGCTGGGGGCTGCGTCCCACTCCCCGTCCTGCTCCTGGAGGAGGAAAGATGCTCCCGAGACCTCACCACTGACCACGGGTGCCCCTGGCAGCAGTGCCCTTTGCCCCTGGCATGCATTTGTGGGGAAAGGTCTATAAGCAGACCTGGGCCGCATGCTGCAGTATGTGCTGTGATGGGGGCTGCGAGGCCACGGGCACCTCTGCTCATGAGAAGGAACGTGGCGGCAGGGAGCCGTGGCCTGCTGCAAAGGTCAGCTGTCTCCGGAGATCTGGAGCCCTCGCGGAGCCTTCCCTGTCTGGGCCTGCCTGGGCTCCGTGCCAGGCCCCAGGAGGGAACAGGAAGGCTCAGAGCAGCTAGACTGTGTCCCTGGAGCCCATGCTGCCCTCGGAGGCACCAGCCCCTGCCTGCCAGCCCTTCGCCTGGCCCTGTTCACCCAAGCAGCTACTCTGTTTGTCGGGGGTGTCAGATGGAAGGGCTCCCACAGTCCCGGTGTGATTGGACTGGCCCAATCAGCACAGCTCAGCCTGCAGGGAGGCAGGCACGCTGCCACTCACACAGACAGACCTAGGCCAGGCCCGGCCCTGTGCTCGGCCGGCTCTCTGAGCGTCTGGCCCACGCTTGCAAGCGCAGTTCTGATGGTAGTTGTGAAGCACTGGGGAGTGGCTCTGTGGGTGACTGTGGGGCGGGGCCTGGCCTGGCCCAGGAAGTGCTCGCTGCACCTGCTGGTCATTGCCAGAGGGGCCGTGCTGCTGGGTCGGACCCTCAGGCACGGGGCCAGTGCCCTCAGGGGAGGCTATTTCGCCTCTCCGTGTCTCAGTCTGGCGCCAACCTGTACACGCGCCCCCCTCACTCCACTGCAACCACGGTGTGCTGTTTTGGGGGGGGCCCTCCCCAAGGTGGACAGCCTAGAGTGTGGAGACTCCCAGGGCCTTGAGTGTGCTGTGGGCCACCCGCCTCCTGGACGGTTCTTAGCATGAGGGGTGCCCCCTCTTGTGGCGTGCTCTCACGCCTGAGCCTGGGGACGGGGGGGGGGGGGCAGGCTCCTCACCCAAGTAGGGGTGCGGGGGATGCTGAGCTCAGCAAGGAGGACTCCCCAGCTGCGTGCTGCTCAGCCTCTGGAGGACACCTCTGTATGTGTGACCTGTGTGTTCACAGAGCTTTTCAGTTCTGTGCTTTGTTTTCAAGCCAAGGCGAGCACACAGGTTTGCTCCACAGTGGAGTGCCCCCCCACTTGATTTTAAACTTGTTTTTGACTCCACCGAGTCAAAGCCCAGAGCGTGCCCCACCCCGAGCCCATCCCATGGTGGCTGGTGCTATCGGACAAGTGACGGAAGTGGGGCTGAATAGGGCAGGCCCCTGCCTGAGCCCTGCAGTGAGTGTGGGAGCTGTGGTGTGACCCACACCTGGCCCCCCTTGCTGCCTCTGCTCATATCAGAAGGTCGAGGAGATGGTCACTGCCGGGCACGATAACACTGCCCGCCTCGGAGGCGCGTTGTGGGGACGACACCGGGTGACTCACGCAGTGGGGAGGACGGGGCGTGCCATGGGCGCTCAGTGAGAGGCAGCCCTCACCATCCTGCAGGCTCTGACCCCAGGCCTCCCAGCCCCTGTCCCACAGGCTTCTGTTTTCTGCCCCTGCCCCTGGGCCTTCACGGAGGGTCCTTGAAGGATGTCGCAAGGGTAGAGTGGCACATGACCCGGGGTCCCGTTCCCTGGACTACAGTGTGAACAGCGGAGTTCTGCAGGGCAGCCAGCTCAGCCCCACACGGCCAGCCTGATGGTGCAGGATCTCCATAGTGCCCCGCCCCATCCCAAGTCCTCCTGCCGCAGGGCAGAGACGGCCCGTAGCCGTGGCAGGGGACGCACCGCTGTGTGTGAGGCTGCGGGGTGCTGTGCTGACAGAGCCCTCTCTCCCCAGATGGCCATCGTGTTCAACCGGGAGGGCCTGAGCGCCGTCCAGCCGCCCTGCGTGGTCCAGAATTTCATCAACCACAACGCTGTCCTGTACAAAGTGTTTGTGGTCGGCGAGTCGTACACGGTGGTCCAGAGGCCCTCGCTCAAGAACTTCTCCGCGGGCATGTCAGGTAACCACCCTCCCGCCTTCTCAGGCTGCCCTGGGTGCTGGCCCCTGCCCCCTGCGCTGTCTGGGGGGCAGGGATGATCTGAAGGTGGAACGACTTGTGTCCCGCAGGTTGAGAGACCTGAGTGCCCCTCAGAGGTCACACGGCAGTGGCGTTGGCAGGATGCTGCTGCCATTTCGGGCACCTGGGGGGTCTTTCAGGGAGGCTGGTGTTTCCACAGGCCCAGCCTTTCTTCAGCTGCCCACCTGACACCGGCTGACCCGTGGCTGTTTCCAAAACAGACACTAGGGTGAGGGTTTGCTGGTACTGGGGCTGCTCAAAAGAATGCCCTAGTGGTTCTGAAGGCATCTCCAAGGCAAGTTATGGAAACCTTTGGAATGGGGCAGCGTCTGGGGAGTGAGCGTGGCTTTCCCAGAGGCCCCTTGGAGGGCGTTAGCTGGCCCTGGCCTGGTGGCTGGAGCATGTGGCACCCAGGCTCTGCGAGGGGAGCCCGCTGCCACCCGGTGGGGCGCCCCGGCTATGCTGTCTCCACCCCTGCCCCCCCCCCAGCAGACAGACAGGTCTTCCTAAGTCCCTCTGCCGGGACTGCCTGTCACAACCCGCGCCCTGTGGCTTCGTGCCACTCCCTCGGTCGAAGCCCAGCTGTTCTTGTCTTCCTCTCAGCCCTTCTTCCCATGAGCGTGGCGCCAAGAGCAGGCACCTCCCAGCCTGCCCTGGACTCCAGGGCTCGAGGCGGCTGTCAGGGTTCAGCACGGCCCAGGGCTCATCCCAGTCCCAGCCCGCACCCCCGCACTGGGATGGCCTGGAGGTGGGCGGACAGATGTCTGCGGAGTCCTTCTCTATGTGACCACATACGACCAAGAGGCATTCTTGTGAATTGTGGGCTGCAGGGACTGATACTTTTTCAAAGTCCTCTTTATTAGTTTTCTTATTTTTAAAAGATACATGCTTTAAATCTTTAGAAAATGTATAAGATTAAGAGTAGTTATACCTTAGGTAGTGTCCTTCCTTTTTCCTTTTTTTAAACGAAATCACTCCATCTCTCAAAGAAATTTACCACAATTGCCTTCTTTTCCACACAAAAAGTGTCCCCCGTTTCCCCTGGTTGCAAAGGACTGGGCCCAGCAGGGTGCAGGCTCTGTGTCCTCTGTCTCAGGACGAGGGCTCCAGCTCGGTGTGTCCTGTGGCCATTTCCGAGTGCCAGTTCGCCATAAAATGCAGACCGGGCCAAATGCATGAACAGACAGACCCACCGAACTGATGGACAGAGGTTTCTTGTGCTGAGGCAGGCCGAGTAACTTCCGCCATGTCCATCTTCCTTCCCCAAAGCTGATTCCGTGTCTGCTGTCTTTGGGGTGGCGCCCAGGGAGCCGGCGCAGCTTCGTTCTTTTCCCAGGCACGCTGTCTTTCCGAGTGAGAAGCGTAACCTGATGGCGGCCCTTGGAGCTGGACCCATCGGTGGGGGCCTGGGGCTCCGGGCCCTTCCCAGCCCCCCCTCCCAGTCTCTGGTCCCCTTTGCCCAGTGTGGTGGCCCCCGGGCGCTGGGAGCAGTCGAGCAGGATTCTCCAGGACATGGGGGGTGGGGGGGACAGGTCCTTCCCTCCATAGCTGCCCTGTTCTTGGGGATTCTCAGGTGCACTTTGGTTTTTCCACCTCAGCGTCCCTGGAGTCCGGTGTGTCCGCAGCCAGTGGCACCTTGCAGGCTGCGTTCGCCGGAGCTAGTCAGGCCCTCACGCAGGGAATGGCATCGGTCAGTGCCAGCCACCAGGGACACCCCCTTCTCTGCCTGTGATTCACAGTCGTGGGGAGACTGCGCCCTGTCTCCACCTCCTCTGCTTCCCCTCCTGTGCAGTGAGCTTATTTCTCGTTTCCTTTACTCTGCGGACACAGAGCCCTGGTGACCCTTACCATCTTGGGCCTTTTTCCCTTGGTGGGCGGGGGTTGTAAAAGAATAGTACCACCTAACACATAGAGGGGTCAGCAAGCTTTTTTCTGCAAAAGGCCAGAGAGTGAATATTTCCAGCTCCATCGTGGTTACCTGATGCTGCCACTGAACTGTGGAAGCACTGTAGACACTACGTAAATGAGTGGGCATGGCTGTGTTCCAATAAAACTTTATTTATAAATGCAGGTGGCAGGCCAGATGTGGCCGGCAGTCTGCAGTTAGCTGGTCTCTCACCCAGAGCCTCTGAGGTTCGATAAATGCCGTGTGTCCTTGAACCTGCTGTGCACCCAGCCCTGGGCAAAGGACCCGATAGGGAACCGGTCAGCCACATGTCTGGTCCTTGTGTCCTTACGTTTTAGTGGGAGAAACTGCACACCAGGAAAGAGATAACAGAAGTACTTGTTGTGGCACCAGATGAGAGGGTCCTGGGGTGCCACTGCATGAGGGGAGCTCCTTGGACAGGGTGGTCAGGGCTGGACCCCTACAGAGGTGACAAGTACACGGGAACTGTAACAGGACCTGGGCCTCCACCTGCAGCTCTGTGACAAGCCCCGCCCCCTGCCCCCAGAGAGAGACAAGAAGATTAAGCAAAAGGACCTGAAGAAAGTGTGGCCGTAGCTCCTGGCCACACCGTTGAGTTACTGGGTATTTGGAGATGAATCTTGTCATTCGCTCCTCTTATTTTGTAAACTGGGGACAAAAAACCCATGTTCCTCTCGTGGCTCTCCCTCCCCCGCAGGGAGACGTGATGGCTCCTCTCCAGGGCTCTGTGTCTAGAGAACAGAGTGGGTGGGGCCCAGGGTGTCCTGCTGGTAGCATGCGAGGGCCTGGCTGGGCCATCTTTAGAGGGATTGGACATCCTTCCGCTGCCCGAGGGACCGGTGCCAAGGGTCACTCTGACCCATGTCCGCTCCCCGCAGTCTCCTCGGTCAGCAGTTTCCAGCATCCCCACTCCCCCCCGAAGCTACTCCAGCTGCACACAGGGCAGGTCTGGGCTGAGGGCCGCTCTCCCTGACCTGCATGAATAGCCCTTGGGCCAGGGCCCAGGCAGGATCAGCCAGGAGAGGAACGGGTCCCCCTTGAAACGGGCCACACTTCGGATTGATCTTCAAGCCACAAGGAGGAGTTGGGTGGTGTGGTCTGTCCAGCTCATTGGGCACCAGACGGCCCTCTGAGCGCTCCTCTCCGCCCCAACACGGCACGGCTGAGCCCCCGTGGTGCACCCTTTGGCTCCAGCGGGCTTTCCAGCCTCCCTGAGCTTATGTCCACCTGCTCTGGATGGCCCTCCTACCCCTTGGCCTGCTCTGCCATCCTGCCTACTGACCTTGGGCACCCGTGGGGTGGGTGGGAGGTGCCCTGAACTCGGTGGGGCTGGGCCAGGCTGGGATACAGGGTGAGGAGGTGGGCAGTGCCCACAGAAGGCCGGAGTGCCCATCCCAGCAGCTCCAGCCTCTGGCCAGTACGGCTTTCCACCCCTAAGGCTCGCTCTTCTTGCCAGTCAGTGCTTAGGAGCAGAGGTTGGGGAGCTGCTCGGCACATGCCCTGCAGGGTGTTTATTCTCCCCAGGCTCCTCCCCGGGACCGTCTCTCGTGCCCCCGGTCTGGACCAGCTCTGGTCGGAGCGGCGGGAGGACTGCCGGGCACACCGGGGCGGCCAGGGGCCTGTGTACCTCGCTAGCAGGAAGGACGCCAGGTACATCTCAGCGCCTGCCTGCTCGGCCTCTGCCCCGATTGATTCCTCCTGTGTGACTGTCCTGTCGCCGTGGTGCTGGAACCCGTGGGAGCTGGCAGCAGCCAGAGAAGGTGCCCCTGGGCCTGGGCCCTGGTATACGATGGTGCTCGGCCTTCTGTCCTGCATTCAGGACCTGGATCCCAGCGATAAGCCAGGTGTCCTGGGGCCCAGGGGCCAGATGGTGGCTCGTGGTCATTGCCATGCTTGGAGGTTCATGGGTGGTGATAGGCAGCCTTTTCCGGAACCTGCCCCGGCTCATGGTTGTGTGGTTCTTGCATTTGTGCTCAAGAACCCGCTTCTGATGGGCCGGCTGGCCTTCCCTTCCTCTCTGAGGGACAAACAGATAACCCGGCCTCACTGCGCTCATTGTCCTCGGGACCAGCCTGCCTGTCTCGGTGCCCCCGTGGGACTGATGGACAGGGGTGCAGTAGAGATGGGCGTGGACCAGGGGGATAAAGAGGGCATTGCCGGGGGCTGGGCCCACTTCCAAAGCCAAACAGGGTACCTTCTTGGACATTTCCTGCAGAAACCCATGTTCTGAGTTCCTGTTTTCTCCTGAATAGTTGGGAAACAGCGGAACTCTTTGTGTTTGAAACATTCCCATGCCGATGGCAGCCTGGCTGTTTCTCAGGTGCCACCCGGAAAAGGAGCTCCGTGGGCAGATGCCAGCAAGGGCTGGGGGAGGCCGGGTGAAGGGCCATTCCCGGACCGCTTCATCCCGGCCTTTGAATTCACACACGCAGCATTTCCTGCTCACAGAGCCGCACGCCCCGACCCCCTTCCTGATGCTGTGTCCGGAAGACACATGACGCTTTGGGAAGGGGCCTTAGGTGTTGGGGAGAACCGGATCTGACCCTGTATGGTGGTAGCCTTGGTGGGCTCTAATGAGCCAGTCATTTCCATTACATGTGGGAAGAAAATTTGAAACAGGAGCCCTGAATGGGCGTGTGTCTGTGAGTGGTGTAGTGTCTCCTCAGGGTTGGGGGTGCCCGGCTCTCTGGAGCCCCAGGCGGCGGCTGCTGGACACTCAGACTGAAGGCCCTTGCAGCCACTGTCACTGGTAGCTGGGATGGTGCTGCCCCCTGGTGTCGGGCATTGGAGTCGCCATCCCTTTCAGCTACTAACCCGCTTCTCTCTGTGTTTGCCTTTTCAGACCGTGAGTCCATCTTCTTCAACAGCCACAATGTGTCCAAGCCAGAGTCGTCGTCAGTCCTGACCGAGGTATGCCCCTCCCGCTGTGGCAGCCTGGTGTGAGCCTGCTGTGGGCATGCTCTTGGCTGTGGGTCCCAGGGCAGAGCTCTCCAAAGGAGCTGGGTGGTTGGGACCCAAGGAGGTTGCGAAGGTCCCTCTTGCTTGCTTCTGGCCTTCGCACCGATGGCCTTCATGCCATGCCTGCGCACCACTGGGTTACTGCAGGTGGAAGACTTTGTAACTCTTCTCCCCACGTGAGGGAATCCCCGCAGCCAGGAGGCATTTGCTGAAAGGGGTGGGAGGCACTGCCATCTCTTTTTACTTGTCCATGGGAGTCCCATAAGTGTAAGGAGCCCGCTGTTACTCTGTGGGGCTGGTTCCCGGCGGTGGTGAGCTCAGAGCAGCTGGTCAGAGGATGTTGCTGTGTGTCCAGCTCCCTCTTGGATGCCCTGTGTCATCGCAGCTGGGCCCTGACCTGGCCTCGAAGGTGCGGGCGGGCAGGGCGACTCCGCTTTCCCGAGGGGCCAGGCTGCGCTGCTTCTCCAAGCTCACAGGGCTGTTGACCAGGGGCAGAGCTGGACTGGACTCAGATCAGTCTGATTCCAAAGCTGGGCCTTCCAGGAGTTTAGGACTTTTTATCTCACTGGAGACTGTGAAGCAGACATTTAAAAGTTGCCACAGGGCCACCCTCTGCTGTCCCTCCGAGCCCAGGAAGCCAGAAGCCTCCGTTGCCACTTCCTCTGAACCGGGGGCCATCTGCTGGGTCTCTTGCTCCCCTGAGTCCCAGCTGTCCTGGCTGTTCTGGGAGGATTCGCCTGTGTCCCCTTCGCTGTCCTGGGCTGGCCCACCAATGAGGTCCAGCGCAGACCGCGCCTTGGGTCCCGTGCCCTCCCGTTCCCTGTCAGGGCCTGAGCTCGCCTCATACCTCCGGCCCGGCCCAGGCCACCGGTCCCTTGTGTGTTTCTGGTTCCTTTGAGGAGCCAGGTGTGTGCTGAGGGTTTCACAGAACAGGTGTGGGCAGGGACCTGGGGGGAGCACGAGCATCCTTCGAGGTGGTGACAGATGTTTCTCAGGAGCAAGTTTCCCAGTCAGGGAAGCCTGGGGACAAGTAGGCGTTACACAGTGCAGTGACCTCGGTGCCTGGTGTGTGCACTACAAGATGTAAGTAGTCCGTGCAAGAAAGAGGTGTTTTGGTTTTTTTTAAAGGGTTTTCTGGTCTCCTAAGCTTCAGACACTTTAGGTGAGCCCAGTTCCACAGGGCTCTTCCCTGCGAAGCTGTCCGACATCGCTCGGCCAGGGCAGAGGGCAGAGGGCAGAGGGCAGTGGGCAGTCAGCGTTCTGCAGATCTCACAAGAGGCTGGGGCTGTTAACTAAGGCCAGAGGGTCCCTGTGAGGGCCTCAAGTAGAGTGAGCCACCCAAAATGACCTTCTCGGAGAGTCACCTGTCTCCCACTCAGCCTGTTTCTTTATCTGTAAAACGGGAGAGTCAGCCTGGAGGTATTCCGGGCCTGTCTGCGGCTGTTTCCTCCTGCCCCAGCTCATGGCTGCTGTTCAGGAACCCCCAGGGCTAAAAAGGGAAATGCAGCTGGCCATCCCCTTTCCATTTAGGACGGAAGCCTCTCCTGCACCCCTGTAGGCTGGCCCTCCATCCCTTCTAGGTCTCCTGCAGGGAGCCCTGCCCTGGCCTGGAGGGAGCCTCCCCCATCCACAGCTGGGTACCCTGAGGGGGAACCCAGCTCCCACACCCAGCTTGCAGGCCCCAAACACCGGTGTAGGGTGTTGGCTAAGAGTGTGGGTGCTGGGGTCCGACCCCAGCTCCACCACAGCCCAGCTGTGTGTCTTCTCTGAGCCTCGGTATCTCCATCCTGCCGCCCAGGGTTGCTGTGGGTCCAGGGAGCTCCCGGCACAGTGCCAGGTGTGTGGCGTAGCCAGGACAGGCAAGCCACCTGAGGCCGCTCACTTCTGCAGTCACAGCCCTGTTTTCTAGAATCTCCTTGCTGATTCTGCCCACAGGCACGATTTCCAGTCCTGTGTCTTGCCCTAGGTAGATTTGATTTCAGATACTCGAAGGGCTTCCCAAGGATTTCTGAGATTCCTTAGGGAGCCGAGAAAATGCTTTGATAAACAATGGGTCAGGAGACTTGGTACTGATGCTGCGGCTGGAGCCCCATTGCTGCCGGGCCTGGGCTGTGAGCCTTAGTCATCAGCCTTCTGGACCCTCGCCGCAGTCCCATGGTCCCACAGTCCCACAGCGTGTAGGTGTCTGTGTCACCTGCTTACTGAGGTGGGAAAATGAGACCCAGGAGGGTCCCTGACGGCTCAGAGCCCGCAGCGGGCCGGACCAGGGGAACTGCCAAATGGTCTGAGCCTCTGGCTCCTCACTGGAGACAGTGACCAGGAGTTGGGCAGGTGCTGAGTGATGGGTGCCTGTCACAGCCCCTCAGAGAGTGTTCCCCTCATGACATGCAGAGACCGCAGGGGGAAGGGGTGTCATGCTGAAGCACAGCCGCTGCCCGAGTGTCCTGAGTATGGGTCCCTGCTTGGCACGAGTTTGGTGGTTCCCTGTTTGCCACTGCAGCGTCCTGGGCTGGGATAAGGACCATTTGTCCTTGGTGCCCAGGGCTCTGTCCCCAGCCCTCCTGACCCAGCCTCCCTTTTTTAAAAGATTTTGTTTACTTATTTTTAGAGAGAGGGGAAGGGAAGGAGAAAGAGAGGGAGAGAAACATCATGTGTGAGAGAAACATCGATCAGTTGCTTCTTGCATGTCCCCAGTGGGGGACCTGGCTCAAAACCTAGGCATGTGCCCTGACCGGGAACTGAACCGGTGACCTTTTGGTTTTTGGGATGATGTCCAACCCACTGAGCCACACCAGCCAGGGCCAGCCTCACTTTTTTTAAAGTGGACAAGTTGGTGGTGTTAGGTGCATTGACCGTGTTATGCAGTCACCCCCCTCTGTCTGGTTCCCAAACATTTTGACCACTTTGATAGGAGCCCCGCCCCATTTAGCAGTCTCCCCTGCCCCTCCCCTCAACCCCCGGCAACCACCGACCTGCTTTTTGGCTGTGGATTCACCTCTTCGGACCCTTCATGTTGAGGGAAGCGTCCGACACGCAAGCTCTTGCCCTGGCCTTTTCACTCAGCCTCACGTCTACACGCCTCATCCCCGCCGCAGCACCGTGTGACGCTCCGCTGTGTGGGAGACGCTGTCCGCCCCTCTGTCCCTCTGTTGACGGACACCCTGGTGACTCCTACCCTTCGGCTCTGTGCAGAATGCCTCTGTGAGCACCAGCACGCAGATTCCTGCTTGCGGTCCTTTTGGGCACACCCCAGGGGTGGGGCTGCTGGGTCACGTGGTGATTCTGTGTTTAACGTTTGACCCAGCTTCACTTTCATTTCGGAGAGGTCAGTTCCCCTCCTTCCCTTTGGGCCCCTGAGCCCACAGTTCTCCAGAGCCAGCATTCCTTGAGCAGCCCCTGTGAGCCCTATTCTGGCCGATGGGAGGCAACATGGAGCTGTCCCTGCCGCAGAGTTCAGGTGGAGCACCTCCTCTCCGCCAGGCACGTGCTGTCCCACCACATCAGGGACCTCAGGGTTGCTCCTGATAGTCTGGAGGGGAAGCTGCATCGGGCCCATTGGGCAGATGAGCAGACGGAGGCCCCAAGCGGCCCAGCCTTTTCCCTAAGACTGCAGCGCAGGAAGTCCCTGTCGGACTCGGACCCAGGCCCCACCTTGCACCTGCTCAGAGGCCCTGGCGGGGGGGCGGGGGGGGGGGGGTGCACTGAGTCCAGGAAGACGCGTGTGCCTGCCCCCAGCCAGCTGTGACTGGGGCAGAAAGGGAGCAGCGGTGTTGCCGGGATAGGGGCAGCCCACCGGGCCCGTGGAAGCTGAGCTGGAAGTGAACTCGGACCCAGGCGTCTGTTGGGAGCAGCGGAGTAGCCCCTTTAGGGAAGTCCATTCACACGGGATGCGAGTTAGTATAGAAACACCATACTTAACAACTGTTGTGAAGGGGAGATTGGTGAGCCCCGCCCAGGAGCCCTGTACTCTCCCCTGCCCAGGACTGGGCTGGTCCACAGAGCCCTGCACCATCCTATCTGAGGCTCGGGCTGTGGCGGGCCACTGCGGAGATGCTGACAAACTTCCCCTGTGCCCCACCTCTGCCCTGACTCCTGGCCATCACAGCTCTCCCACGGTTCTGGCCTCTGCGCCCTTGCTCCCGGCGTGCCTCGCCTGGTGCCTCTCTCCTTCTCCCAAATCCTCCCCACCATGGAGGTCCCACTCATGCTCTCCAGCCCCCTAAAGGCTTCCTGGGTCCACGGCAGACTGTCTCCTTCCCGCTGAGACGGTTGGGTTTTAGAGGCTAACAAACGTGGGCACAAACCCAGCCCTGGACGCTCGTGCTGTGTGGCCCTGACCCTTCCTGAGTGTCAGCTTCCCAGCGTGTAAAATGCTGGTAAGGACACCCCCTCCTTGCTCGTTACAAGGACTAGATGGGTAACGGGCCCCAGACACCCGGGACCTGCCTGGTGGAGGGACCTCGGCGGGACCTCAGAAGTGGCGGTGCTGGCACTGCCCCGGGGTTGGCCCTGTCGTGCGTCCTCGGCTGAGGTCTGCAAGGTGCGGCTTGACCTCCCTCCCGGGCCTGACTCCTGTGTGTGCTGTGTCCGGCAGCTGGACAAGATCGAGGGTGTGTTCGAACGGCCGAGTGACGAGGTCATCCGGGAGCTCTCCCGCGCCCTGCGGCAGGCGCTGGGCGTGTCGCTGTTCGGGATCGACATCATCATCAACAACCAGACAGGGCAGCATGCTGTCATCGACATCAACGCCTTCCCAGGTGAATGGAAGGGGCTGGTGTCTGTGGCAGGTGACGGGGCCGTCTCCGTGCCTCGTGGGTTGTGGGGCCTGGGGGTAATTGCAGCCCGCCATGAGCCCCAGCCCCACCTGCTGCTGGGGCTGCAGGGTCAGGCGTGTACACCCAGCCAGGGAGCGCGAGTAGTGGGCCCGCATAAGCACGCATTCTCTCCCTCCTCTCCTGGCCCTGTGGGCCAAGTCTTTGCCAGTGCCACAGGCCTGTGTAGACTCAGAGAGTTGGAAGAACGCTGGAGGGAGAAGCCTCGCAGGTTACACGTGGGGCACTGAGCCCCCAGAGAGTGCTCCCTACGACTGGGGTGTGTGCCCTGGTGGCTGTAGGAGCCCGGGGGAGGGGGGGTGAGGTGCACAGAATGGGCCCTGGTGGCCTCCTAGTGCCTGTCAGGTCTCGCCTCTCCAGGCCTGCCCTGAGAGCTTTACCACAGCGCCTTGTTTACCGATAGGGACATGGAGGGCGGGGGCTGGGTGACTTGTCCAAAGTCACCTGGCAACCAAGTCACCCGGCACTCCTAACCACAAGGCTTCCTGCCTCTCAGCCCCTGGGGGCCTCCTCCCACGTTCACTTCTGTGCAGTGGGAACAGTGTTCCCATCTGGCAGAGACAGGAGATGGCGTTGGCACGGCCCGGCCCCCAGCTGGGGCCCTGCGGTGCTGGTTCGCCTCTCAGCTGGAGAGCCGTGGGCCCAGAGCAGCCTGCACGGCTTTGGGCCAGGTCACTGAGACCACCGAGACCTGTGGGGCCTTCCCTGGCCTCCTGTCTACCCTCAGGCCCCTGTCCCATGCCAGGAAGTGCACAGACCCCACCCTGGGCTTCCAGACCTCATCTGGGGAGAGCCGAGTGGTTGCTGAGGGAATGGCTTCTGTTGCCTGGTGTTGGCCTGGCGTGGCTCCAGCTCACCTCCTCTGCTGTGTCCCTTCCCTGGAAACCCAGCAGTGCTCCTGCTGGTGGCTCTCACAGGGCCCAGGTCAGCCCTGCCCTTCTCCCTGAGCCCCAGGGGTGAAAGAAGCCCAGGCCTGGGGTCGGTGCCCAGCACCACTTGGTACTCAAGGCACGGGGGAACCAAAGGGCCTGGCTCAGATCCTGGCTCTGCCACTTAGGGGCGCTGTGTCCTGCTCTGTAAAGCAGGGCGACCCTGGGCCCGGGGTGGCACTTTGAGCCTGGATGAACACCAGCCCAGCACATCCTCACCATCCTCACCATCCTCACCCTCATGGTGAACAGTCGCAAGTCCACCTCTCGATGGTGCTTTCCTCCTTTGGGGCCAGTCACTTAACTCTCCAAATTATGAAGGTTAATCACAGGAACGTTCTACCCACGGAGGCACTGTGTGGGCCAGCTCCTCACCCACTTTTATCTTTCCTGGGGCACCTCTGCTGCCCCCTCGCAGCCACGGGCTCCCTGCAAACCTCAGCAGCTGTCTGCTGAGCACCCCACCGTCTCAGCTCTGGGCAGGCTCTTCTGCAGAAGTTCACGCACCCTGCCCGTTCCCGCACTTGCGCGCTTGCCGTGCTGGTGGGCTCACAGCCGCATGGGCCGGGGTGTGGGCTGTGCCCGGGGCCCCTCTGAGCGGACACACTTGTCTTCAGGGATGCACCTCCCATCCTGACCCTTGTTCTTGCAGCCGTGTGCCCGGTTCTTACCCTGCCAAATGGGTTTAGGAAGGTGGGGCACCCGCCCTGTGTTGTATGTCTTGCGAAGCAGTTTTTGGGAGTCAGCAAAATCCTTGCCCCAGATTCTCATTCTGCTCGGGGGTGGCTCCCAAGGACTAATGTGCTGACATGCGCATTCGCATCTGCAGTGGGGACAGCAGGCCCCAGCAGTTTCTGTTGAGGAGACCTGGGCCCCCCAATGTTGGGTGTCAGTTGGGGTGCTCAGTCTTTGCCCCTGGGCCTGCAGGCTCAGAGCATTCGGCACATGCAGTAGCCTGCAGATATGTGGGGGGTAAGGACTCAATTCTGGGGGCAGCAACCATGGACCAGGCACCACCCGCCCTCTCAGCTGTGCCCACAGGAGCCTCCCCGGGAGTTAGCCGACACATGAGGAAGCTGAGGCCAGGCCACGTGGTGGAGAGGGGTATTTTCCGTTCAGAAGGGGAGGGGGAGGGGTCCTCCAGTCTGCCACCTCCAGCTGTGCCACGTGACTAAAGGAGCTTCTGAAGCTATGCCTGGGGGGGTATTTTCTCAGCGGCTCCAGTTCTGCCGTGTCTCACGCTCTGGGGCAGCGAATTCAAGGACCAGCCCTGTGGGGCTGTGTACACCTGGCTCTGAGTCAGGCTGTGCAGCTCGGATCGGCGCCCCCCACCTGCTGCGCTCTCTCTCCCTCTGCGCCTGCAGCCTGAACCCTATTCCCCATGGCTGAGCGCTGTCTGTCTCTCCCACCCCCAGGCTACGAGGGTGTGAGCGAGTTCTTCACGGACCTCCTGAACCACATCACCGCCGTCCTGCAGGGCCCGGGTGCAGCCACCACGGCCGTGGGGGATGCGGCCCCACTGAGACACAGCAGGCTCCTGGCGGAGCAGACGGACAGCCAGGCGGGCGAGCGGACATGCAGCGCCGGCCCCGGCTGCTGCAGCAGCATGGTGGGCCAGGACCCGCCCTGGACGGCGGGGGCCGACGCGGGTGGCGTGGGTGCGGGTAGCACCGCCAAGCTGCCGCACCAGAGACTCGGCTGCACCGCCGCCGTGTCGCCCAGCTTCCAGCAGCATTGTGTGGCCTCTCTGGCCACCAAGGCCTCCTCCCAGTAGCTGCGGAGCCCAGGACCCAGAGGGCGGCGTGGGCCACAGCACAGCCACTGGTCACGTGACACCCAGTGGTGACATCTGACTAAGAATTCCCGACGTTCTGATTTTTTTTAAAATTTTTAACCTGATTTTCTGATGTTATCTGAATGAGGAATTGGGGGGACGATGGAAGAGAACCCCAGTCAGTGGTCCAGCCTCGGGGAGAAGGGACCTCCTGCCTCATTCCTGCTGTACAGATCTCTCACTGAGTTTACACACGCTTGTGTTTTCAACACTAGGTCTGAGTGTGAGGCGGGGGGTGTGTGTGTGGTTGCAGTGCGTGTGCGAGCGTGTGTGCACATCCACGTTTTGGTCTTGATGGCTGCTGCGGACCAGGCCCAGGGGACCCTGGTGGGGGTCGGGTCGCCCTTGGTTAGGCTGCTGGCACTGAACAGAGCAAGTGGACGGTTCCCCTCTTCTGTCTTCTCTCCCAGGCCCACCCCCAGGCCGCCCCTGCGCAGGTGCCCCTTCTGCTGGCCGCCTCCCCAGCCTTGGGAGGAGCAGGGCCTGAGGCCCCACCGGGTGTGTGGTTGCCCTTCCCGGAAGCATGAGCCCAGGCTGGAGAGGCCTTGGCCTCCCTTTCCTTGGGGAGTTCCACACAGGGGGTCTGGGCTGCTGCTGCCCGGTCCCTCCCAAGTAGGGAAGGGGAAGGAAGCTTCCTGAGGAGGCCAAGGCCCTGGGTTTGCTGCCTCTCTCCACATCCAGCCCAGCTCCTGGGCATCCATGTGGCCCCCGGCCACTCGTCCCATGCAGCCCGGAGAGAGGGCCTCCTCCTGTGACCAAGCTCTGTGGCTCATTAGCACCTGGAGGGGACTGCCTGGCTGGGGATCCCTAGGCTGATCCCACCTGTGCCCAGGGTTTGAGCCACCACTGTGGGTGAGTTGTTCTGAGAGTCACCTTTGCGTCCTTGGTCGAGACCAGAGCTCTGAAGGGTGGGCCTGACGCCCCCGCCCTGATGCAGCCTGCTTTCCCGAGAAGCAAGCTGGGATGAGCCTCCCCTTGGCATCGAGGCAACTGGGGCTCACTTCCCAGGCAGGAGGTGGCCACTTTCTCGTTGGTCCTGCTCATGTCTGCCTGTCCCACCCTTGCCCAGTGGACCTGATGTCCGTTCCCGTACTCACTGCAAGCCCCAAGCACTGAGCCAGCCAGGGGTGAAGGAGCGGCAGACCCTGGGGTGAGAAAACATGGTGCCCCTCCCCACTTAGAGTCACCCCAGCCTCTGGTGGCAGCAGACAGAACACCAGCTGGCTGTCATGACCATGGTCCAGGCAGGCCAGAGGCCCTTCCGCAGAAGGGCCAGTGCGGGGCCCTGCCGTCCTAGGACAGTGTGAGTGCTGGAGACAGTGTCTAGGGCCCCCTCAGTGTGCCCTGGTGTCTTAGACACTCGTGGACTTCGAGGCAGAGGGGAAGGCCTCTGGGCTCTGCCACGTGGTCTGGGAGAGGCTGCTGAGCCAGATGCCTGGAGGAATGTTCTGTCCGGGCTCCACAGGGATGGGTTTGCTGCCTGCGGGCTTGGGGTGAGGGGTGGGTGCCAACAGAACTGCCCAGCCAGCCCGCTGACTGGCCGCGTTTACACGACTCGAGTGTGGAACCCTGATTGTAATGTCTGTGCGTCACCTTTCCTCGGCGGACCCCGAGCCCCGGGGGAGCGGGAAGGTGTGATCCGCCTCTTGCACTGCTTGTCTCCAAAATAAACTACTGAAATCAAACTGCAGTTCACCTGTGTTTACACAGTGTTGCTGAGAGTTTGTCGTTCTCCCCGTCTTCTAATAAAGTGGCTTTGCCTTTTTGAATAAGATACAAATCCCAATTTGCCTCAAGAGCAGGTGGGGAATGCGGTGTGACCCCTGATGCCAGGCCGGGCCCCTGGCCGTATCATGTTCCTGTATAATCTGTGTCACCTTTGGTGTTACTCATGTTAGTGTCCAGGCCCCGGATAGCAAGTCACTTTTCCCGTGACATGGCCGGGACCCGAACATGGTGATCGATTTTCCCGAGAGCGGAAATCGAGGGGGCGGTTCAGCTTCAGAATGGCAAGGGAGCTGCCGGGCATGTGTAGGTCTTCCCTCCCCCCGGCCCCTGCTGCCCTGTGTAGCAAACAGTGGCCACCTCTGAAAGGGGTTTGGGGACCGTAGTACGGGGGAGGGACTGAGCAGCGGTGAGAGCCACTCCCCCACCCCCATGTTGCCAACCTTCCCCCTAGGCCTCACTGTCACTGGTCTCTACCAGTTGGGCACGTTGGTATCTATCCCTGCAGCATCTGGTGGCAATCAGCAGGGCCACGTTTTGGCTGGGGCCTTGGGTAGGTTTAGAGGGTCACGTGCCAGGTCCCTGGCCTGGGCCGCCTGGAGCAGAGGCCCTGGGGCCGAGTTCTGCTTGCAGGCATTTGGTTGTGTAGTGATGTGGTTCCATGACAGCCCCTCCTGGGTCAGGCGCTGGCTGGCCGTCCCCAGCAGGGGGGTGCGGTCCTCGCCATTGGCACCACAGGTTTGCGGCACGGGGTGGGACGGGCTGCAGAAGGCCGACCCTGTGCGTGCCCCTGAGGAGTCAGCAGGGGACCCTTGCAGTCAGCCTGCCTGCATCTCTGATCCTGTTGTTGAAGGAGAGAACCTTGAAAAAGGTCTTCTTTCCCCTGAGGACTGGGCTCTATGGAAGGTTGAAGAACCCTGGCAGCAAGCTGTTTTCAAGCCACCTGGGAAAAGCAGCTGTTGCCTGTGTTTGTCCTAGCCGGGAAGCCTGGCCCTCGGCTCTGGCACGCACCCTGGCCGCTGCCCTGAGAGCCACTGCATGGCTTCACTCATGTCCCTGGGGTTTGCATCTGCTCTCTCCTCTGTCCTTTAGCAGCTGATCCTTGGCCCGGCGAGATCCCTGCTCGGGTCACAGCTCAAGGGCGCAGAGCTGCAGAGGCCTTTGGCTGAGAGCGGACTGTCCTGCAGGAGCCCAGCCCCCTGCACCGTGGCACCACCCGGCACAGAAGGGCATCGGTCCTTGACAAAAGATCTGGGCTTCTCCCTCCCTGGTCACGTGGCCCCACCCTGAGTCTGAGTCTAAGATGGCGGGGCCTTCAGACGTGCAGTTCTCACGTGGGTCCTCTCCTTCATGACTACAGGCCCCTGCCTGTGCCCCTTCTCTGCACAGCATTGCCATTAAGATCCTTGAACGCCCCCGAAGACACGCGTGCGTGTGAGCACACACGCTGTTCACACAGGAGCTGACTCACGGAACAACCTGAGCCCTCGTCCTGACCGCGGCCCCACCAGACCGCCAGGGGCTTTTTCCAGGAGCGGTGGCATTTTCGCTCTACCTCCAGAGTTGTCCATGACCTGGTGGCTTAGAGGGACTGTCCCTTTGCCACAGCCTGGCCTCTTCCAGGGGTCAGGCCCCCTGAAGCTTGCTCTCGGGAGGCTGTGTGCGAAGTGGACTTTCCCTCCACTTTGGCAGTTCTGGTCTTAGTGCCGACGCCTCTGCTTCGTGACAGATGCTACTTGCTTCCACCCGTTCACAAGCAGCGCTGACCAGATTTAATCTGTGTACATACGTGTACATGTTTATATGAATATACTGCATACGAAAGCACTGCTTCTGTACAAACCAAGAACCTCTGACCACTGGCTCTTTTTTAATTTAATCCGACTGTGTTTTCTTCCATTACCGTTTAGCTCCCTTCTACCCCCCTCTGCCCCACAATCACCACACTGCTGCCCATGTCCATGAGTCCTTTCTCTGCTCCATCCGTCCACCCCTAACCTCCCCCCACAATAGCCGTCATCTCTTCTCCACCTACGAGTCTGTCTCTGTTTTGCTTGTTAGTTCAGTTTGTTCATTAGATTCCACATATGAGTGGAATCATGCAGTACTTGCCTTTCTCTCTGACTGGCTTACTTCACTCAGCATAATGTTCTCCAGGTCCATCCATGCTGTTGCAAAGGGTAAAATTTTCTTCTTTTTTACAGCTGAGTAGAATTCCATTGTGTAAATGTCCCATAGTATTTTTAATCCACTCACCTACTGATGGACACTTGGTCCATCCACTGCTTCCAAATCTTGGCAATTGTAAATAACACTGCAATGAACATAGGGGTGATTATGTTCTTTTGAATTAGTGTTTGGGGTTCCTTTGGATATATTCCCAGAAGTGGGATCACTGGGTCAAAAGGCAGACCCATTTTTAATTTGTGTGAGGTGTCTCCACACTGCTTTCCACAGTGGTTGCACCAGTCTGCATTCCCACCAGCAGTGCAAAAGGGTCCCCTCCCTCCACACCCTCGCCTGGCACTTGTTTGTTGATTTATTCACGAGGGCCATTCTGACAGGTGTGAGGTGGTGTCTCACTGTGGTTTTCATTTGTATTGCTCTGATGATTAGTGCCACTGAGCATCTTTTCAGATGTTTACTGGTCTTCTGTATGTCCTCTTTGGAGAAGTGTCCTTTGCCCATTTTTTAATTGTGTTGTTTGTTTTGATGGTGTCGAGTTTTGTAAGTACTTCATAAATTTGGGATATTAACCCCTCATCAGATGTATCAGCGAATATGTTCTCCCATTCTGTGGGGTTTTTTGTTGTTGTTGATGTTTTCCTTTGCTGTGCAAAAGCTTGTTAGGTTGATGTAGTCCCATTTGTTTATTTTTTTTTCTTTTGTTTCCCTTGCCCGGGGAGATATATCTGATAAAAAATTAGTATCTGCCTGTTTTCTTCAAGGATTTTTATGGTTTGGGGTCTAACAGTTAAATCTTTGATCCATTTTGCATTTATTCTTGTGTGCGGTGTAAGAATGTGGTCTAGTTTCATTCTTCTGCATGCATCTGTCCAATCTTCTCAACACTACTTACTGGACAAAAAAGTTTAGCCCATTGTACGCGCTTGCTTCCTCTGTCGAATATTAATGGACTGTAAAGGTGGGGGTTTATTTCTGGGCTCTCTGTTCTGTTCCGTTGATCGATGTGTGTATTTATGCCAGCACCATGCTGTTTTGGTCACTACAGCCTTGTAGGATAGTTTGATATCAGGTAGTGTGATTCCTCCAACCTTGTTCTTCTTTCTCAGGACCACTGTTGCTATGCGGGGCCTTTTGCTCCATACACACTTTTGAAATATTTGTTCTAGTTCTGTGAAATACGTCATTGGAATCTTGACAGGAATTGCATTGAATCTATAGATTGCTTTGGGCAGTATGGACATTTCAATGTTTTTTAATTCCTCCTATCCATGATTATAGTATGTGTTTCCACTTATTTGTATCTTCTTCAATTTCTTTCTTCTGTGTCTTACAATTTTCTGAGTACAGGTCTTTTACATCCTTGGTTAGGTTATTCCTAGGTATTTTATTATTTTTGAAGCAATTGTGAATGGGATTGTTTTCTCAAGTTCCCTTTTGGTTAGTTCATTATTGGCATATAAAAATGCAACTGATTTCTGAATATTAATTTAGTATCCTGCTACTTCGTTGAATCCATTTCTCAGTTCTGGTAGTTTCTTGGTGGAATCTTTGGGGTTCTCCATGTACAGCATCATGTCATCTGCAAATAAAGATAGTTTTACTTCTTCCTTTCCAGTTCAAATGCCTTCTCTTTCTTCTTGTCTGATTGCTGTGGCTGGGACTCCCAGTACTCTGTTAAATAAGAGAGGTGCAAGCGGACATCCCTGTCTTGTTCCCGATCTTAAGGGCAATCCTTGTAGTTTTGCTTGTTGAATATGGTGCTGCCAGTGGGTTTGTCATATATGTTATTATTGTATGTTATATTATATGGCCTTTACTATGTTTAGGTATGTTCCTCCTATTTGCACTTTGTTGAGAGTTTTGATCATAAATGAGTGCTGGATTTTGTCAAAAGCTTTTTTCTGTATCTATTGTATCTTTTTTCTTGTCTGGGGAGCTCCTTATTTCTCCTTCAACTTTAAATGATAGCCTCGCTGGGTAAAGTAGCCTTGGTTGTAGGTCCTTGCTTTTCAGCACCTTGAAAATTCCACACCACTCCCTTCTGGCCTGGAATGTTTCTGTTGCGTAATCAGACGCACTGGCTCTTTGGAACTGGTTGCATGTCTTCCGTGGGATTGAGGTTATGGCAGTGTAGGTGGCCATCTTAGGGATGGGCTATTTCTGGGACAAGGTGACCCACTGGCTAACTAGACTTGGCAGTGAATGTTTGATACCTGACGGACTAGTGGAAAACGGCGTTGTGCCTGTTTCTGTCACTATTGGGGACGGGGCAAGCCTGTCTCTTTGAGACATGAAGAAATAAACACCTAAAGCATGAGCTGCTCCGAGGGTGTCCCCTGTGGTTGAGAGGGCGGGCGTTGGCAGCAGCAGGCATCCCCCTGTGACTTGCCGAGACCCCCTCAAGTGACTTGCGTTATCATAATGGTTTTCTGCTCTGGGCTGTCTGGGCCTCGCGACTCCCCACCACGATCTGGCGAGGAGATAGTAAGTATTAACCCCACTCCATAGCAGAGGGAACTGAGGCTCCCCAGCTGGGCCGGGGGTGCCAGCTCCAGTCCGATGTCAACCCCCACGTGTCTGGGCAGTGGCTTCTTGAAGTCAGGGCTTGTCCTGTGTACCTGTAGGCCCAGGTCTGCGGGCCCAAAGCAGCCACTCACAAATGTTTGCTGAACGACTGAGCAGCCCCGGTATTCTGCAGGTTCCCCCGTGGGTGCGGTGCACCAGCCCAGCCCATTCTGATGTATAGCCCTGCCATCCCCACAGCTCCATGTTTGGGGTGTCACCCCTGCCTGTGACGTCAGTGAGTCCTTTCACCTTGTGAGCCTCGGGGGCCCTACCCTCAAAGTAGGGATGGAGACCTGCTGCACTCCAGTGAACACTCAAATGTGCGAGACCTTCAGACGCCCCAGAGTCCTGCGCACGTGCCAGGTCAGAGCGGGCAGCAGACTCACGCTGACGGGCCCTACGGCCTTGGCAGTGGGCGCCATCCCAGGGCTGCCAGGGCCTCTTCCCAGCACCACGAAGAGCGGAGGCTGTTTTCCCAAACTGACCTGCCTGTGCATGGCCCAGCTCACGCATGGCTGGGACGGGGGACAGGCAGGAACCGGGCGGGGGGGGGGGGGGGGTTCCATGTGTTACTTAATCCCTGCGCACTTGGAGGCAGATGTCGGCACTCTTACACAAACAACGAGAAGACTGATGCTCAGAGGTGCTAAGTCCCTTGCCCAAGATCTCACGGCTAGGAAGCTGTCCAGAAAGAGTTGCTCCAAGGCTGCTGAACCTCCCCTTGTCTCTGTGCCAGAATCCCATCCATCCCACCGCACTCTGAGTCAAGATGCGAAAGTGCAGAGACACAGGAGAGCCCAGAGCGGATTTATTCTTCCTTCGATGAAGTGTGCACAGGAGATAGTACAGTCGGGAGTCCTCAGCTTTCACCAAAAGGTCGGGAGTTATTGCAGTTGTGCCCAATGACTCTGATGTGGAAGGAAAACTTCTAGAAAGCTTCCTCTGTTCAGAGAGAGGGTCCTCATTTAGAGTTGTAGGGGTCCGCCCTGCAGAGGGGTATACTGGGGTCAAGAGCGGGAGGAAAGGACAATGGGGGCAACAGGGTGGCCTGGGCAAGGGCAGGCTGGGGCCACCTCCCTGTCGGAAGCAGTGTGCAGGGCGGCCGGCCAGGCCCTGTAAAGGGGAGAGCGGAGCCAGGACCACAGGCTGCCTTGGGGCCCCGGGTGGGGTGGCCAGCCGGCGCCTCACCCCCGCCGCAGCGCCTGCAGCTGGTGGGCCACCTTCTCCAGCTCTGCCTCGATGGCTGACAGGCTCTCCAGCTCCTGGTCCTAGGAGAGGAAATTGAGGGTCATACAGGGACTGGCCCAGGGAGCTGGTGCCAAAATGGTAGAGTGTACCATCAGCCCCACAGGCTGTGCCACTGGCTAGCTGTGTGGCCTTGGACATGTTGCCTCTCTGAGCCTCAGGGGCCTCTGTGTACCACGGGCACAGGGATGCCACCTTATAGGGCTGCTCTGAGGAGTACTGTGCACAAGGATGTGGGGAAACGGGCCCTGACCCCCCGCCCCCAGCCTGATGGCCTCTTATTCAGGCCCGCTGCCTCCTGAAAGGCTCCAGGGGGGGCCTCTGGGAAACAAAGCCTCTGGTTCAGGGCTCCTCCCAGTCCCCCACACCAGGCTCAGACTATGGTGGTGGGTCCTGGCATGAGGCCAGGCCTCCCGACCTGAGCGGCCATAGGTCCACGACACAGGTGTGAGCTGCCCCTGGTCTACCCGCCTGGGGCTGGGCCTCAGTCCCTGTTCCTGATCAGGCATCCTGAGCTCTGGTTGACAGGCTGGATCAAGGGACGTTCTGTGAGCCCAGCTGGGTGCCCCCACCTTGGGAAGCTTCCAGGCCCTCGAACTTGGAGCCTGAGTCAGGGGAGGCCACCCCTGGCCTTGACCTAGGAGGGATGGTCTTCTTGGGGTCCCTGCCGGATGCCAGGCTACAGAGGATACCCTCCCCCACCCTGCACTAGGACAGCACAGCCAACCCTACCAGGGACCCACTTAGTTGCCATGGAAATGGGAACCCCAGAGCCCTCTGTCTTGGAGTAGGCCATGGGGTATGAGTTCTGTGGTGCTGGGGCCGTTTCTAAGAAGACCCTTGGCCCGGGCAGGGTGGTCCCCGCTTCTGTTCCCTGCAGTGCAGGGCTCCCTCTGCCCATGGAGAAGGGAGCTGGCAGGTACCTCAGGGCCCCTGTGGGGGCAGGGCAGGGAGTGATCAAAGGTGCCCAGCCTTGTCCTGGGTCCAAAAACGAGGGAAGTGGGGCAAGCTGCTCTTGCCTGTAGCCCCATCCCCTTGGTCTCCTGGGACAGAGGCAAGTGCCTTCTTCCTCTCGGGCTGCCAGGGCCCTGGTCCCAGGCCCAGAGAGAGTGTTGGAGGCCTGAGGGAGCGGCCAAATCCTCTGGGTGCACAGGTCCCAGCCCCCATGAGGTCCTGATTCCCACCTGGGCCCTGAGGCTTGAACCACTGGCCCCCACCCCACCCCCTCCAACCCCAAGGCTGTGTGGCCTGCCTGCAAGGGGCCCCAGCTTCCCTGCCCCCCTCCTATGGGGCTGCATCTCTGTGCCCCATTGAGGTGCTTGAGCAGCCCTGGGCACGGCCAGGTTTCAAAGCTCACATGTGCCGTGGTTGTGACAACGTGGTAACTATGATGTTCGGAGGAGAGTAACCTGCCCAAGGTCACCCAGCAGGAGGAGGCAGAACCCAGGTTTTTGGGCACCCATGTGCTTCCCCCACTCACCACCAGGCAGAAGGTCACCTGGCACTTCCCCTCCCCCTCTGCTTTTCAGGGGTGGGAGGCAGGGCCTGAACCTGGGAGAGAAGGGTGTACCTGGGCTACATGTGGTCCAGGGGGGGACCTGGCTGGACCAACCACAGGGTCTTCCCAGGATACCAACTGTCCCTTTAGTGTCCTGTCCTCTCATGCCCTCCCAGTTCTTGGGGCCCATGGTGCCCTGGCCTCGGATCCCCTGGGCAGCATGTGGCCCTGCCAAAGCCAGTGCCATTGGGCCCTCTAGTTGCCAATGTCTCCATCCGAAGCTCCAAGCTCCACCCGTCATCACTCCCTTGTCCTGCTCCCAAGCCTGCAGAGGCTCCCTTGTCTTCAGGACAGTTGCCACTCAGCGTCTCTGGAGACCAACTCGACTTACCACCTCTCCTGCTTCCACACGCTGATCTGAACACTCCCCCTCCGCTGTCTGCCCGCCTGCCGGCCTCACTGGGCGCCCGCTGTGAGCCAGGGTCACCTGCCTTCCTGCCTGATGCACCCTCTCTCCTTCCCCTTCCCAGATCTCTGCCCAGTCTGCCAGAGCTCCCTATGCGAGCCCCTCTCCAGCCCAGACTCCCAGGGGGCCACGTCTCCTCATAGAGCAGCAGCCGCACACATATCTGGGGGCCGCTGCCCCTCAGCTGGGCCCACACCCAAGGGCCTGGCCTGAGGCTGGCTTCCACCCGTACCAACCTCTGGTCTGCGGTTGGCGCTGCCCTCCTCCTCCTTCTTCTCCTCTGGGTAGCTGCGCCCCCGGAGGGGCAGGCCCGCCTCCACGGGGTCTTCCTGGCGGGACGGCCTCCAGCCTCGCAGCCCAGGGCCCCTGAAGCCATAGCCCTGGGCCTGGTAGGAGAGCTGCATGGAGCGGTCGGGGTCGTCGTCGTCCTCCTCCTCCTCCCCTGCCAGCCGCTTCTCAGCCGTCAGCTCTCTGGCCAGCTGGTCCATCTTGCTCCATCGCTTGGCTTCCTGCCACTCCTTGGAGAGCTGCTCCTCCTGCTCCTGCAGCCGCTCCCTGCTCTTCCCGCCCCGGAAGGGGCCTAGGGGGGCCCCTGCCATCTCCTCTTCCTCCTCCTCCTGCAGGAACTGTTCCTGCTCCCCCTTCTGTGCTTCCTCAGCCCCCGTCTCCCTGCCTCCATCCACAGCCAGAGCCTTGGACCGACCTGGAGCAGGTGGTGGACAAGAGCAGGAGATGAGGGTGGGGTCACCACCTTCCCCGGCCAGCTACTCCCCCGGGGGCTTCTGTGGCCACTGTTGCACCACAGACCCCATGTGCAGGGCCAGCTCAGCCTCGCCTCAAGGTTCTACTTGGAGGAAAAAAGCCATTTGACTCCATGCTTTGCAAGACTCTCTCTGCGTCCAGGGGTGGGGGGTCGGCTTTTCCATCAAAAGCCACCCACCTCTTCCTTTAGCCCTCTCAGCCCAGCAGCCCTCAACTCAGGGGTCGCCTGGCTACGCAGGGAGGAAGGACCTTGACAAGGCTCCAGAGAGAAGCCAGGGTCTTTCCTAAACCCGGTTGAAGCTGATAACGGTCCCCAGAGAAGCCTGGTCCCCCCTGTCCCCCCCCAGAGAAGCCTGTTCCCCCCTGTCATGCTGACCCTCTGTCCCCAAAGCCTACCCACCGGCCTGCAGAGCCCCTCTGGCCTCTTGGGTTGGGGTTGGGGCTCTGTGTAGAATAGAGGAGATGCATGGTTTTGGAGTCAGACAAACCTGGGTTGGAATCTCAGATTTTACTACAAATCAGCTGTGTGACCTCAGGCAAATTACTTAACCTCTCTGAGCCTTAGTTTCCATCTGGAAAGTAGAGATTATGCCTGCTCTCAGGGCTGTTGTGAAGGTGGAATGAGAGTATGGATGAGGCCCCCTCCCACCCGCCCGTCTCTCCTACACGTCGCTGAGCTCTCGGACTGCATACGCACTCTCACTCCTCAGGGCCTCCTTGTAGCCAAGGCTCGGGTGGGGGTCAGGTGCTGCGGTGGGGCCCTCTTCAGAGACAGCCTTCTCTCCAGCCTCTGGGTCCTCCTCCTCCTCTTCTCTCTTTGCCTGCTTCCCTTGCTCTGCACCCAGGCCCTTCTCTCTGTCCACTAGAACGTGGGAGGGGCCTTCGCTATCTTCCTTGGCCTGAGGGCCTGGGTGTTTCTGGCTGGGGAGGCTGCCTGGGGGGTCGGTGTTGGCAGACTCCTCCTCCCCTGGGGCTTGGTCGTCCTCAACTGTGGACTCCTGCCCAGGCTCAGGGGAGGCCTGGGGCTCGGCTCCGTCTGTGTCTCCACCATTCCTCTTTACCTCGCTAGAGTCCCCCCTTTCCTTTGCGGCATCCTTGGAGGACATCTCTTCCGTCTCCTCTGCAGAAAGAACAGAGCAAAGTCAGGCCCTGAGGACCAGGCTGCACTCAGGGTCTCCCAGAGCCCACGTTCAGATCTAAGGACCAGAGCTACCATCTCCATGTCTCGGTTTGACCTGGGCACAAATGGATTGTGTTTCTTTGTAAGTCTACCTCTTAAAGAAGAAGGGGGACTTAAAAAAAAAAAAAAAAAAAAAAAAGCCTTTAAAATGTCCCCAGAAGATAGAGCCCTGAGTAGAAAATTAGGACATCAGCTGAACTACGGTGTGATCTTGGGGGAGGGGTCCCCCAACCTCCCTGTGTGAGGGGCATCATTACTGTGATTCCCTTCTCCCCTCCACGTGGGGCTTCTCGGTCTTGAGCATCCTGGAAAAGTGCTCAGTTCCTCAATATTTGGAGTTTTCATTATAAGGCGTTTTCTTGTGGCTGTTTTGAAGACAGCCTGTGAACTAGCAGAAGTCCCTCCCAGCACCAGAATGGTTACAGCTGCACAAAGCAGCCTGCGTCCGCCACGGGACCCTAGGACTCCCACTGAAAGTGCTCCCAGAAGCTCAGACGGCCCCTCAGAAAGGCAAGGAGGCCTGTCCGTGCTTGTGAAGTCTGTGGGCCGCTGAGCTGAGCCCTGAGCCCAAGTTTCCGAATGCTGAGCACAGGGTGCTCTTTGCACTGACACTGGCTGCTTCCCTTGTTGAAGCCTCCAGACATGCACATACACACACACTCACTGCACCTGCTCCCGTGGCCCCTGGCAGACATCCACGCTCATCCAGATGCTCGTTGCCATGGAGCCAGCATGTGGGAGCCCACGCCCTGCCCCAGCCGCCACTGGGGAGATGGCCCTGGCCCATCTGAGAGTCCCCTGGCCACACCGGCAGGTAGGCTTCTGGACAGAAGACCACTGAGACCCTGGCTCCTACAGACTGGCCTCCTTCACCCACCTTCCACATGCAAAGGGCAGGACCTGAGGGGGCGTTTTGGGGGTGTCTGCAAGTAGGAGGATGAGTCACAGAATCCCCTTGACCTAAGCCATGACCTCTTTGACTCCTAAAAGCTCTCTGGCCTCGGGAAAGATGATCCAGTTTGTCTAGTGTTTTGCACCTGTTCCTCTGGGACCCTCCTACAACTTGGTTAGGCTGAGGGACCACCCAACCCCGGGAGGGCAGGTGCTCAGGGTGGGAGCCCTGCTGCAGGGGCCGCTGGGAAAAGCCAGGCCAGACACTTCCTGCTCTCTGTGATGAGTAGATGGGACGGAAGGAGGGCTTGGGAGTGAGACAGACCCAGATCCGCAGCTCCAGTTATACCTTGGACAAGGTACTTACCCTCTCTGGGCTTCATTTGTAAATGGGAGGAAATAATAGCTACATTACAGGGTGTGGAGGAGGGGCCTTGCCTCCTAGCAAGCCTCCATCTATAACAACTACTGTTAGTATCTCCTCCCTCTCTGCCCTGGTCCCCGGCCAGGCGGGCCAGCACGCACCTTTCAGCCCGCCCTGGTCGTTGTGCTGCTCAAGAACCTCTGAGAGCTCCTCCTCGAAGCTGCTGTGCTTCTTCTGCTGCTGCGCCCTCTCTTTGGCACCTGATATGAGAAAAGGAGGAGAAAGCCCCCTTTGGTCTGAGCCAGCACGTTTGTCTATGAAAGGGAAGGCCCCTCTGTTTCCTCCTGTGTCATGTTGCAGGCCTGCCTGGCAGGGCCCTGAGGGGGTGAGAGCTGGAGGAGGGGGGAAGGACTGGCTGCCCTGGTCCCCACCCAGCTGCGGCCCATCAAGGGGCCACACCGCCTCCGTACTCAGTTTCACACCTCGGAAATGAGAACGGGCCCTGCCTACTGCCCCACAGAGCAACAAAGTCTGATGGAACAGAGGGTCCCGGGGCAGAAGCGGAGGGATACTGGGGCCCCCTCAGGACCCACCTGGTAGCTTGGGGGGCCCTGCAGCAGGAGGTTACAAAACTGACTGTTACCTCCTGGGGGCTCTTGGTTCAAGCAAACGCTGCTCGCCCTGGACCCCAAAGGTCCAGGCCCCTGGGAGAAAGCCAATCCCGTGCCTGCATCCAAGCCCTGGATTGTCATCCGCTGTGATCCAGACAGTCCTCTCCCTGCATCAGCCTGAGGCTGCTGCTGCTGCCGCCTGGGACTATCCCTACCTGTGCCTGCTCCTGATGAGGGCTCCTTGCCTGGGCAGCTCTGCAGCTGCCAATGATTTTTCCCCCACGATGGGAGTTTCCGGAATGACCAGAGGACCGGAATGGACAGGGGTCATGGGCAAGGGAGGCTGCCCAGAGGAAAAAGACCCTCTCTGCCACGCAGTCAAGAAAGTGACCCCGCTGCAGTGGCTGAACTTGAGGCCGTGGGTATTCGGATTGCTGCATCAGGTCCTGGCAAGTCCCTAACTCACTGCGTGACCTTGGGCAAGACCCTTAACCTTTCTGGGCCTTGAGCTCAACTATGTCAATGGAAGGCTGGACCAGGGGGTGTGGAGGACCCCACCATCCCACTCTCTAGTCGAAAGGAGATACCTGCGTATCAGAAAGATATGGACCTGCTGGACCTTCCACCCTGATTTCCTGGCTCTCTGTCCCTGGAATTTACCCAGATGCAGGTGCAGTGGCTGGAAATACCTTGGAGAGCAAGGTCTTGGAGCTCTTTCAGCAAATTCTGATGTCGCAGGATTGAGAGGATCCGTTCATCTGCAATGAGGGAGAGTCGTTATGGGCCATGGCCAGAGAACAGCCGAGAAAGAGACGGGGCGTCAGCAATTTCAGCTGAGCACAAGAACTCGATTCTGGAAGCTCAAAGCCTGGGTGGGGGCAGCAAGACCGGGTCTTGAGATAACACTTTTAAAATGACCTGGTTTCCGAGGCAGCGTCAGTTTTCTACTACAACAGCAAGGGCAGCCCTGTCCCAGCACTCGGACCTCGGCCAAGAGACGGCAGCCCTGAGGTGAGGTAGGGGCGTCTGCAGTCTCCGCGCCTTTGCTTGTGTCGTCCGATCCTCCGGGATTCCCTTTCTTCACTTCGCTACCTGTTGGTTTCCCACTTTTCTCTTAACCCCAGTGCTAATGTTGGCTCTCACCACCGGCAGGTCTAAACGTGACTGCGGGCTCAGCAAAGCTTCCTCCTTCTCGTGCCCATCGTGGGTGGTCCTTTATGCATCCGGTATCTATAGGTGTTGCTGGCCCTGGGGCTGTAGCACACCGAATCCTTGTCCCCAGGGAGCTCACACTCTGTTGCAGCCCTGGTTTCATTCTGCCCAGAATCCTAACTAATTGCGTCCATTTTTGTCCCCTCTGCTAGTTGGCAAGCTCCAGTGTACCTTCCTCTCCCTGAACCACTCAGATTGGCACATGCGCGGTCAGTGCCTGTTGAATTAGATCGCTGAGTTCCATCAAAGCCACCCACCTGTGTCCTAGCCCCCCAGCCCAGCAGGCAGCACCACCAGCCTGGCCCCTACCTCCTCGGAGTGTCTCAAAACACTCCTGGCTCACAGGCATGGGGCTGGGCTTGGACAGCGTGTCGGAGATGACCTCAACGATGCACTTCATCACCTGGGAAGAGAGCAGGGCAGGTAGGGGTTGGTTTGGGCATGCGACGCAGACCCTGGGAGCTCCAGGGCAAGTTTCTAATGAGGACATAGGGCACAGGTGGCAAACACAAGGACCTCTGGCCGAATCCGGCCCTCCACCTTGTTTTATCCATCTCGGTACCTTGTTTCTACCTGGCGGCAGCGCCAAGCTCTCGCCTAACTGTTAAGGAGTAGTTACATTTATACAGTCCTAAAATTACATTTGGCCCTTTGAAGGCAACTGTGAGGCTGATGTGGCCCCTGGTGAAAATGAGTGACATCCCTGACATAGGGCATTGGCTTTTCTCTTTAGCAGTCCATGTGTGCCTGGCTCGGGGGCACAGCTCTGCTTTCTCAGCCAGATAATAGCAATGGCGAGAGAAGGCGCCCCCATCACTTGGCCAGCAGGTGCCCCTCTACTGGCTACCTGGTGGGGGTGGCTACCTGGTGCCTTCTCATCCCCAAGGGTTTCTGCAAAGATGGGGGAGCTGCTCTCGGGCATCAGACATGTCCTGCCAAAGTGCTTTAGTCTTGCAGATGCCCAAAAGGTCAGCTACTGCCCTGACTGGTGTGGCTCAGCGGGGTTTGTGTCTTCCTGCAAACAGAAAGGTGGCCAGTTTGATTCCAGGTCAGGGTACATGTTTGGGTTGCAGTCCAGGTCCCCAGTTGGGGACGTTGTGAGAGTCAGCTAATCAATGTTTCTCTCACATAGTGATGTTTCCCTAACTCTCTACCTCTCTCACTCCCCTCCCCTCTCTCTAAAAATAAATACATAAAATCTTAATTAAAAAAAAAAAAAACAGCTATATCCAGGAAGCCTCCCTCGACCGCCCGGAGGACAACGAAGGCCTTCCCTGGCTCTGCCCTGTCTGGAAACGGTAGTGGGACCACTGTCTCCCGACAGCCATGGCGCTGTCATGCAGGGCATCATAGTCTGGCTCCACGGGGCGGGCTCACTGCTGGAGGTGGGCACGCATCAGCTATACCTGGGAACCCACCCAAGCCAACAGCAGCCATATCCCCAAAAGTCTTGTCCAGTGCCTAGCAAGGCGCTGTGGGTAACCAGGCTCCTGGTAAATGGACATTTGAAGATGGTGCCAACTGCAGTGTGTGTGGTATCTTAGCTGTGTTGCCTGGGGTATGTGACTTGGCTGCTCTGAGCCTCAGTCTCTTCCTTTGTAAAATGGGACTGAGAAGAAAAAACACTCTATAAAGCGGAAGTGCCACACATCCCCAGGGAGGGATACACAACTCCCAGCCTGCTTCAGCTGTCTAGAGCCAGGCGGAGGGGCAGGAGGTGTCAGACGTGCGTCAGGCATGCCTGTCGGGAGTGAGGGGGTGGAAGGCTGTGTGTACGGGATGCCAAGGCAACCCGTCCAAGGATCCAGGATGGCAAACTGGCAAATGGCTTGTACAGTTGTCATAGCATCTGAGGATGGAACAATCAGGTCTTACCCAGCTGTCCTGGTGCCCCTGATCCCAGGCTCCTGAGTACAATATGGTGACCCGAATGTCTCCCAGAGGGACCTGGTGAGGAGGGCCCTTCAGCCTGTACCTCGTTTCTCCCTGCAACCCCAGACCTTGCCCTGGGAATAGCAGATAACCAACAGTTCAAGAGGACAGATTCTGAGAGAGAAGAATTGGGTATGGACCCCAAGAACAATGGGGAGATTGAGAAGGGGACCTCTAGAAGTAACAGTGCCTATTTACTGAGGACCTACTATGTGCCAGGCACCTCACACCTGATTCCTACTCCTCATAACTCTCCTCGAGGGAAATATTATTACAGATGGGAAAGGGGGAAGCTCAGAGAAGTTAGGGGATTTCCCCAAGACCACCCAGCTACAATGAGTGGTAGAGATTTAAGTACAGACTTGTCTTCAACTAAAGAAGAGGAAACATAGTCGAGTAAATTGATGTTTTGGGTTTTAACCATAGCCTCTCTGGAATGGAAGCGAACAGCTGCTGGAAAGGTGGGGAGCAGAAATTCATTGGACTCTTAGTGAAGGTGTCTGTGAGCACCAGAGACTAGAAAAATAGCCCCAGCTCAGACATGAACAAATTTCCAGTATACACCCAACATGGAGTGTCTCCTGCTGGCTACAGAACCCCCCACCAGTGTCTCCTAAGTCCCTTTCCTGGGTGATGTCCACCATCAGCCCTAACTGACCAGGACCCTGGGCGCAGAAGCCATGACCAAGGTTTTCATGGCAGCCCTTTGGGAGATCCCCGGCTTGAGTGCCTGTGTGTGTGTGTGTGTGTGGGGGTGTTGCCTGTGGAGCCATGGGGGGAGGGGTTAAAGTAAAGGGGGAGGTGAAGACCTGGTTCTGTCTGTGGACGACCACAGCCCAGAATGGAGAAGCCACCCCCAGCAGCTCTCAGTGGGTCTGCCAGTTCCGAATGTCCAAGACAGTGGGTCCGGCACCTCAGTCCAGCAGGTAAGACACGGGCCCCACTGGGCTGCAGACTCAGCTCAGAGGACGCTGGGGGAGTCCCCACAGCAGGATGGCGGGGCAATCGAGCAGCCTTTGATCTCTTCTTTTGCAAGCTGTCCCCAAGCTCAGCAGCCGCAGTGCTGGCTCTTGGCTTAATGCCAGACTCACTTCTGCAGCTGCCCAAGGACTGGCTGTAGGGTGTCCACTGGGGCCTCCTATCCCCCTCCTGGGCATCCCCACGCCCCTTCTTACCTCGGTGTCCCTCTTATTCACAGGGCTGTTCACAGGGCGGGCGCTGACTGGGAAGAAAAAGAGAGAGCTGGGGTCACACTTCTGCTCTGAGGGGAGAGCCCAGTCCTTCCTGACGGGGTTCATCAGGGGCCCATTCACCTCAGTGCTCCCACTCAAAACCGCTCCCACCCAAATGAGATGCTGGGGCTGATTTTGTTTCCCTTCCCTGGATGCTGCCCCAAGGGGGTGTCTCCCAGAGGCTGCCCTGAAGCCTTAACCCTGCCCTTCGGGGAAGTGTCTGCTCTGGAGGGAGTGTGGGAGCTGAAGGCAAGTGTGAAAACAAGGCCAAGGGCTGAATGGGGTTGGGGTGGGAGGAGAAGTCGGGGAGTGGCAGAGAGACCGGGGCGGTGAGGGAAAAGAGATGGAGAAGGAGGGCTGTGAGATACTGAGAGGTAAAAGTCAAGGGCAGGAGCATGGGGAGAGTGGGAGGATGAAAAGGGAAAGAGGCGAGAGAGGGGGAGCCAGCAGCAGACCTCCCATCTCCCCCCGTGACCTTGGCCAGCCACGGCAGGGAGCCGGAGCTGGCCCTCCTGCAGCCCGGACTGCACAGCCCAGACACGGGGTGGAGGCGCCAGGGGGCCCTGCCTCGCGGAGTCAGGAGTCGCGCCCGAAGCGTCCGGTGTGGCTTCTGGGCCGAGGCCACTTCGCGGGGTCAGGAGGGAGGCGGAGGCGCTGTCCGCGGTGCTGAAAACTCGCCGCGCGGTAGGGCAGGTATGGTGGGGCACGCGCGCTGCGCGGTGCCTGGCCGTCAGGGCGGACAGGGCGGGAGGAGGCAGGGAGCCCAGGACACTCTTCCCCGAGACCCCGCGCTCGCTCACCTTGCCCCGCGCAGAGCAGAAGCGCCAGAACAGCGGCGGAGCGCATGGCGAACCCGGGGCGCCGAGCAGCCTGAGGTCTGGGGCCGGGCACGGCGGGCACCCGTGCGAGGGGTGGCTGGACACGCGGTGCGGAGCGGGCTACCGCGGCACTGGCGCGGAAATGGGGTGGTCGCAGAGTCTCGGTGTTCGTCCGACTGTTGGTCCGCCCACCAGCCTCGCTGTACTCAGTTGGGACACTGCAGTAGTGGCGGCAGTGGCAGCAGCACTCTCGTGCGCCCGCTTATATACCCCCGACCCCGGAAATGACGTCATCGGGCCGCCCCCTGTCTCCTTTCCCCACCCCAGTGGGGGTCCGGACGCAGTTCGCTCCACCTCCCAGCCTCACCCCTCTTGCCCCTGGTGCCCCGCTGCTCACAGCTCCTGGGTAGGGCAACGAGGCAGGCATCAGGCTTCCAGATGGTGGCACAGGGACCCAGCTGACCCTCCACCACTCGATGGCTCCACCGACTTGCTGTGCGTCCTTGGGCAAGGCATGGTGGGTCTCTGGGCCTCGTGTTCCTCCAGTGTGCGCGCACTGAGGACCCTGCCCACCCTAGCACACCACTCCTCTCTTCCTCTGCCCCCGGGGAGCTTGTCCCCTGATCTCACCTGCTGAAGTGTGCGCGCCATTCAGGGCTCCCTCACCTGTCCAGGAGGCCCTAGAGAGGCTTCCCCGACCCTGTCTGAAGTAAGGCCTCTCCCTCTGGCAACCTAATTTTGTGTCTTCACGAGTAGTAACTGCACAGTATATGTATTTGTTTATTTGAATAATATAGATGTAGTCTCCTTGGCTTTCACAGTGCTGGGCACTGCACCTGACACGGAGTAAATGCACTTAACAGATGGTTGTCGAATGTCCGGTGTGGAAGTGCAACCCATGCCTGAGTGAGTCCTGGGCTTGGCCATTGTTGGACAGCTGTCATGGGGGATGGTGAGCAGGCAGTGGGGGACAGCTCTTCGTATTAAACCAAAATACGTGTCCTTGTAACTTCTACTCATTAACCCTAGTCCAACCCCTTAGGACCACCTACTTGACGCTGGTAAGTCCTCGCGTATTTGAGAACAATTCCCTGGCATGTTTTCAAAACCTGGGTGTTTTGTGTATAAGGTTGGTCGGTTCCCTGGCGTGTTTCTCTCTGCCCCGGGGCCCTCACGCTTGGCCATGTTGCTACTCTCAACCTGGGCGCCACGTTGGAAATCCTTTGTCACCTGACCCCAGTGTCATAGTGAACCTGGTATCTGAGCTGCTGTTTGGCACCGGCTGGTGTTGTCCAGAGTCCCTCCTTCCTGGGGACCCCCTCATCTCCTGCAGCTGTTCCCTACATCCTGCCCCCCACCTGAGCCCCCTTCGGCCCCCCAAAAAGAAGCTGGCAGGAGCCCAGAGGAGATGAAATGGTCTTGTTCATGCATTTATTCATCGTCAACTATTGGTCAGACAGCTCCTATGTGCTTAGAACCCCTTAGAAAAGCACTCAGCTCTTCTGGGCGCTGAGGGTACGGCAGTGAACTACACAGACAAAAGCCGGTCCTTGGAGTTTATATTCTAAAGGGTGAGACAGACAGCGAATAAGTAAAGAAGTAAAATGCACAGTGTGTCGGCTGTTATGGGCAAAAATCAGGGAAGTGGGAGACCTGGGGGAGGCGATACTATATGTTAAATAGGATGGATCTGAGGAGGGAGGCCTCGTCCAGGAGGGGACATTTCACCAAAGACCTGAAATTGGCGAAAGAGCAGGGTTGTCTGTGTCCCAAGGAAGAGGGCTGCAGGTGGAGGGAAGAGCAAGTGCAAACACCCGAGGGAGGATCGTGCCTGGCATGTACCAGGATGGCGAGGAGATAAGGGATGCAGGAAAAGCACCTGTACTCACACCATCCAGAGATAAGCATCGATCATTTTAAAGTGTGTATTCTACAGCCTTGGCTGAGTGGATGCCTTGGTAAAGGGCAGTTTCCAGGGCAAGACTTTAGCTGAGCGCCGAAGCTTAAGTCCCCCGGGACCTTCTGAATCGGAGTCAACCTGAGTGTGTTGCGCAGGTTTGCATCGTGCTTCCTCTCCAGCGTCATACCAAAGCGACCTATCCAGGCCGTGCATACGCTGGCCCACTGCAACGTATCGCGTGCGTGCCGCAACTTACCGTGTGCCACAGTTTCTGTTTTGCTGTTGCTATAAAGAACAACCTTGCATACTTCTGTAGCATATGCAATGATTTTACTTCAGAGTAGGGGAACTGCTTGGTCCGAGGAAGCGGACTTTTTAAAGGCATTTGGTATGCACCACTCAACTGCCATGAAGAGAGCCGAACCGCTTTCCAGGGGCGTGGGCTGTCCTCACGGAAAGTTTCCAAGCCACTGCCACCCTCCCAGGAGCACCTGTTCTCCCGGAGCCTGACCCTGTTTGTCATGAAACTGAGCATAATCAGCCAGCTAGTGTCCCAAACTAGGCTTTGTCCCAAACAAGTGACGATTCCAGTAACTAGCATTTGCGCTGTGCTTCCTAGCTCTTCAGAATGGTCCAGCGCCGGCCCCTAAGAGCACTGCTAGGCCTAACTTAGAGGGTGATTTTGATTCTTCTTTGCAGATTTGGAAACTGCAAAGAGACCTGGGATGTTGAAGCCAGCTCCCAGGGTGCCCCAAGCACATGAATGGGAAAGGTGGACCCAGAGCTTGTTTTGCCCAAATGCCCCAAGTTTTCTGCCATCTCGTAATGTCTCACAGGCTGTTACCTCTCTCGGAGAGCCTCCCAATTACCACCCACTCCCTCCCCTGTGGCCTGGCAAACTTCCACACCTCTTAGGACCTGAGGTGATCGCTTCCTTCCCTCTGCCCTCACCACACCTGTTTGAGCATTGATCACAGGCTGAAAACATGTGCCTTTATCTCATTTTGCTTTGAGCTCCTTGGGGTTTGGTCTGCATCCTGCCCATCTTTGGACTTTGGTTCCTGGCCAAGTGCCTGGCACGTGGCAGAAACAATGGGAAAACGGAAGGGGAAGAAACTCACATCCCTTGATTCCACCTTTGGGTTTGGGCTGGACCAGTGAAGTAAGGATAAACTTCGGGAACAAAAAACCCCCCTAAAACATAGTAGGATAAGGTGGGTCTTATTTCTCTGTCACACAACAGCCCCAAAAGAGCAGCGAGGCGCACACATGGGTGGCTCAACACGAGGTTTCCGTCTTTGACAGCAGCGTAGCTACCCGAGTCGCCACCATTATCGATCTTCATGTAGGGGACGAGGGGTGATGGAGGCCAGGCAGCTCCTCTGTAAGGGTATGATGCGGAACTTGCACAGACCATTGACTAGAAGTCAGGCCCAAGGACACTCTCAGTTGTAAGGTCAGCAGGGCAGCCACTGGGGGTGGCTCTGATTCTAAAAGAAGAGGGGATCCTGGAGCACAGTGAACATTCTCTACTGCACAGCCCCCGGGGCTGATGACAATGACTAACCCTTGCAGAAAACTCACTGTGAGCTCGCCCTGTTCTACGAGTTCACACCAGCCCTATGAGGTAGGAGCCCTTGTTGTACTCTTTCACAGAGGGAGTTCTACAGCAGAATGAAGCCCCAGATGCCCTAGGCGTTTTTTATCACATGTAAGGAATTAACGTCTCGTACGTGCAGCTAGAATGGTGCTAACTATGCACCATCCTTGGGGGAGTTGATGAAATGGTCTCTCGAGTAATGTCCGTGGATATGGTTCTGATGAGGAGCCCTGTGTGGTGCTGTTGGTGGGTACCTTTCAAGGAGCTGCGTGCTGGGTTTGATTCCTATCTTTGTTCAGGACCCCCCCAAAAGGAGATGCCAAGACAAGGATTTGGGAGTGTTTGGAAGTGACTCCAGGAAGCCCAGTAAAGGAGGAGGAAATGAGACAAGGGAAAGAGAAAGGCCAGTGAAGGGTGTGTTGGTGCGGGAGTCACCACTGAGGGCAGCAGAGACCCTGTGGAGCTGGGGCCTGCGGAGATACTGCATAGAACACACCTCAGAACTGGTCCACGGGGGTGAAGAAGCTGGGTAGTTACCTCTGCATTGTTTTCCCTCACTGGGGGTCTCCCCTGGAGGCACCGATTAACCAGCACTTCTGGTTTGCTCTGCGAAAGGGCTAGTCAGAACTCCCACTGCCAGAGATCATGCTGAGGCAGAGAACCCTGGAAGCTGTAACTGTCTACAGGTAATTTCCAAGGGGACATCGGGGAGACACTCACATCTGCTACAGGGCTCTATGCATGTTATTTCATTTCATGTTTACAATAAACCTGTGGCTCAGTTACCAGCATTTCTGTTTCTCATAGGCAGAAGCCGAAGTTCAGAGAGATGGAGGAACTCTTCTCTCTCTGGTC
This sequence comes from Desmodus rotundus, assembly GCF_022682495.2. NCBI lineage: Eukaryota > Metazoa > Chordata > Mammalia > Chiroptera > Phyllostomidae > Desmodus > Desmodus rotundus. Next base: position 129,240,550 of record NC_071393.1, on the reverse strand, counting down.
ACAGAGAGAGGTCACACAGCTGGGAAATAGTGGAGTCTGGGGGCCAGCTATACGTCTTGTGTCACTTCACCCTCCCCTTCCCAGGCCCTACGCCCTCTGTCGGCCTAATGTTTTAACTGGACCCCATCAGCAGCCCCCACTAAAAACAGCTGCCTTCAGGATTTGGGGGCTTCTCAGTTTTTGAGAAAGACAGTTGATGACTTTTTCACCTTAGGTGGATGAAGCATGGAGAAAGGCTATTTTTATTACTCTAAGTCCACGTGTGCAAACTCCATCAGAGCCACATCCTTGTTTTGTATGAGGTCTCTCTGGGAAAAGTCCAGCCATTGTTAATATAATGAGAACAGTTTGCACGGCATCGATGGAACCTGGCAGCCAAGGACAGTGGACTGGAATGCACATGCATGAACAATGACGACTTCACTGTACTAGTCAGTGGGGGCGGTAGACACCCTTGAGTGAGCACGTGTACTGTGTGGCCGTCACATTCAAAATGGCTGAGCAAGCAGAGCAACGAATCTGCATCAAATTTTGCCTTAAGCTTGAACATTCCCGCATGGAAACTATTCAGATGATTCAGAAGATCACAGCTATGGGCAACTAGTGATTGGCAGCTTCATCACAACAACGCACCCACTCATGAATCACGTCTCCTGCAGAGTTTTTTGTGAAACATCAAATCACCCAGGTGACTCAGCCCCCCTACAGCCCAGATTTGGCACCCTGTGACTTCTGGCTTTTCTCAAAACTAAAATCACCTTTGAAAGAAAAGAGATTTCAGCCCTGGCTGGTGTGGCGCAGTGTATTGAGTATGGGCTGTGAACCAAAGGGTCACGGGTTCAATTCCCAGTCAGGGCACATGCCTGGGTTGCAGGCCGGGTCCCCAGTGGGGGCCACATGAGAAGCAACCACACATTGATGTTTCTCTCCCTCTCTTTCTCCCTCCCTTCCTCTCTCTTTAAAAATAAATAAATAAAATCTTTAAAAAAAAAAGAAAGAAAAGATTTCAGACCATTGATGAGATTCAGGAAAATACGACAGGGCAGCTGATGGTGATTGGGAGAACTGTGTGAGGTCCTAAGGTGCCTACTTTGACGGGGACTGAGGCATTATTGCCCCATGTACAGTGTTTCTTGTATCTTCTATCTTCTTCAATACATGTCTATTTTTCATAACACATAGCTGGATGCCTTGTGGACAGACCTTGTATATGCAAGATCTTTGGACAAGTTCTCTAGCCCCCATTTCTTTCCAGGGTGCTGCCCTAACCCCCTCTAACCTTGACATTCTGGAGCTGCCTCTGGTTATAAAAAGCACCTCTCATTTGGTGCACACAGTCAAGGGCCTTGTTTTTTCCCCCACACCAATTTTCTTACTGTGAACCACTTCTACTGAAACGCAAAGGCCTGGCAAAGAATACCAAGATGTGGCTAACTCTGCATTCATTATGCAGAAAGAGGGAATCAGAAGGGAGTGTGGTCTGCCCTGAAGATGGGCTTCGCTGCCCATCCGAGCATCAGGTTAGAGTGCCAAGGGACCGGCAGGCCTCAGCCTGCTCCCTGCACACTGATGCCGCAACATCTGCTGCCAGATTTTGATCCATGCACAAAACGGGTTTTGATTATCACTACATATAAATACTGCCTTGGTTTGTATGTCAGATGAAGCCTTGAGCTGACTGGGTGGTGCAGCTATAGCATAGCTCACTGAGAGGAAGAGACAGGGGGCGAAGCCAAGTCGGGAGCTCTTTGCATTGTGGGTATGTGGAGGGCACTGTGGATTAGACTCCTCAGCCTTCATCCCAACCCTCTTGCAGTGGGCAGATGTAGGAGAGCCAAAACTACATTTCCCAGACTTCCTTGCAGCTAAGGACCTGGATGTGATTTAGGTTCTACCAATCAGAGGAACGTACACAGGAGGTGGATTTGGAGGCATGTGTGGGGGAGATGGAGTGCAGAGCCATGGTGCTGCTAGTGTGGATGTGACCCAGGGGGGTGGCTCTGGATGTTGGGGCTGTGGTGTCAGCTCCCCAAGGGGACAGGCAGTTTCCTGCCCTGGCAGGGGCAGCCCCTCCCATGGCAGCTCAGTTCTAAGATGCGAGTCGTTTCTGAAAACACTTTAGAGGCGTCTGCTCCAGCCCTTCCAGCGATTCTGAAAGCCACCTAATTTCCTGTTTTCTGAACTGAACCCCAACTGAAACAAGGAAACAGCGAGCGAGGATAGTGAGCCGTTCTGACAACAAACGGCAGCACGGGGTGGGGGGGGTGGGGAGTAGGGTGCTGGAAGTGGGCATGTTGTTCATAGACCCTGTCACTACGCTGAAGGAAGGGGCAATGCCAGGCACTCGTTCCTTCCGTATCCCAGACAAGGCTGGCTCAGATCCCCCCAAACCGTGCAGGGGTTCATCCCCAGATAGAAACCGCCTGGTTAACGGGGAGCTGCCTGAATGGATGCCATGAAAACCATCAGTTACTGCCAGGATTCCTCATTCCTCATTCCTGAGGTTCAGAGATGGGAAGGGAATTACCCGGGGTCACACAGCAAGGTGTCAGTGCCAGAGCCAGGCCTGATCCTCAGCCTAACGGTTCTGCTCCTCCAGTGAATGAAGAAAGAATGAAGCAAGTAACGAGAGAGGTACGGGGCGGGCAGCCGCAATTCTGCTCCCCAGCTCGAGTCCCTGGGCCAGGCCTGGGGATGGGGAGAGGAGAGAAGGCAGATTTGTGCCGTGAGATATTTTTTTAAAAATTTACTCTCTAGTCAAATTCATACAGACAGGAAATGGAATGGTGGGTGCCAGGAGCAGGGGGAGGGGGGATTGTTGATTTCAGGTGTGGAAGATGAAGGGCGCTGGAGATGGACGATGGGTGGTGACGGTCGCTCAACGCTGTGGTTGGCCTTGATGCCACCGAACTGTGCACCTAAAAATGGTTAAAATGGCAAACTTTATATTATGTATATCTTACCACAACAATTTACACAGCATCCTCCCGGCCCACTGCCACGTGGGGACGCTGGCTGCCTCCTGGCCTGAAGCATGGAGAGCAGGGGCAGAACCGGTGTCCTGGCGTCTCTGTGGGGCAGAGGCTGTCTCCCAGCCTGCATACGTGGGAGCCCTCCAGGCACTGAGCTTGGGGGAGTCCGGCAGGCAGTGCCCACCGGGCAGGGGCAGAGCTGGTCTCCTAGGACCCCAGGGAGGCTTCTCACAGACATGCAGCCCCCCAGAATGCTGATACAGAGAGATCCCAGGGCAGCCCCACCTGTATCTATGGGGAGCTCCCTGCAGGCCAGCGGCGTCCAACTCCAGCAGACACGGCCTGAGCCCTGCCCACAGCTCACGGACGTTTCAGGGTCCTGGCCCACCTCCCACTGCAGGATCCACCCCAGGGGCACACCGGCTGTTTACAGAAACCCCAAGCCTGCTCCACTCCCATTCGCCCAGAGCTTAATGTTCAGGGACTTGCCCCCCATCAGTGTGTCTGAGATGTTCCCTGAGAACTTTCTCACCCTGGGCAGGAGACTTCCCAGGAGGGTGTGTGGGCGCCTTATCCCAGAGGAATTAAGCTCAGTCTGTGACAGCCCTGCCCGACGTCACAGCAAAGCACTTTTAGTGACTTCCTCCCCGCCCCTCACTCCTCCACCCTGCCTTCCTCCCCCTAGAGTTCCTACCCAGAGTTCCTGATGAGCTGTGTCCACTCGCGTAGTTGATGTGGGGAACTGATCCAAGATGCTGACCCCCACCAGCTCTGCCTGGGGTGCGGGGGGTCTGTGGCCCTCGGCCCTTCCGCCACTTGGAGCTCAGCGCCCTCAAGCCTCACCCCTTCTCAGGCCTGGGTAGATCTCCCTCCATCCCTGGCTCTGGGGCTTCATTGTTCTTTTTAAACATTTTTTTCAATTACAGTTGACATTCAATATTATTTTGTATTAGTTTCGGGTGTATAATATAGTGGTTAGACAGTCATATACTTTACAGAGTGTCCCCCCAATATTTCCAGCACCCACCCGGCACTGCACACAGTGATGATGACATTACTGACGACATTCCCTGTGCTGTCCCTCACATCCCCATGACTGTTCTGTAACTGCCCATCTGCACTTCTCAGGCCCTCCCCTCCCCCAGGCCCCTCCCCTTGGCAACCGGAAGTTCGTTCTCTGTGTCTACGACTCTGTTTCTGCTCGGTGTGTTCGTTTATACTGTTCTTTAGATTCCACATGTAAGTAGCTCTTGATTGTCCTTTTAATTAATTGGGAGGCTGGCTCTGTAGCCTCCTGCCCTACTCCGGAGCAGTCTCTGACCAAGGTGAGGCCCAAACAGTGAGAATCCACTGGGGTCGGGACAAGCAGGCCGAGCTGGAGTGAGGGGTGGGGACAGCCAGGCATGGAACTTCACCGAGTGACCCTGGCTGGCCACTTTCCTGCTCTGTGCCCCAGTGTCCCCACCTGAAACGTGGCTATGGGGACACAAGGCATGCACTGTGCTCAGAGAGCGTAGCTGGGATCCGAACCACAGTCGCTGCCCCTTTCGTGTGCACCGACCGCCTCGTTCTCCCCACCCCTGTGATGGAGTGCTGTCGTTTTCCTCCTTAATAGATTGGTTAGGAGGCGGAAGTGCTGTCGTTTTCCTCCTTAATAGATTGGTTAGGAGGCGGAAGTGCTGTCGTTTTCCTCCTTAGCAGGTTGGTTAGGAGGCGGAGGGCCAGAGAAGCTGCCTGAACTGCCTAGCCACTGTACAGCCCAAGGGGCCAAGGCAGGACCCGACCTCGAGCAGCAGGCGGAAAGCCGTAATGCAGAAGTTCACTGCCTTGAGATAAAGAAGGTGAATGCTAATGTCGTCTGCCAGACGGGAAGTTGGGACTCAGGATGAATGGGGCCTTGTGCTAGGTCACCCAGCAAAGCACTAGCAGGGCCGTGGTGGGAGCCAGGCTCTCCTGGTGCCCAGTCTCAGGTCTTCCTCTGGAGGTCACCCGCCAGGCTGGGTGACGGCCACCCTGGCCTTTTCCCGGGTGCCCAGTCACCTGGTGGAAGTGCGTTCTGGAGACAGTCACACTGTGGCCTCTCTGGACCCAGCCTCTTTTTCACCCGCTCTACCAGAGCTGTTAGGGGGCTGGGGAGGAAAGACACTCCTTCATTCAACAAACATTTATTGAGCACCTACTGTGTTCCAGGCCCTGTTCTGGATGCTTGAAATATGCTTGTGAAGAAAAGAACTTCTTGGTCCTGGCCAGGTTGCTCAGTTGGTTAGAGCGCCTTCTCAATACACCAATGTTGTGGGTTCAATCCCAGGTCAGGGCACGTACAAGAATCGACCAATGGATGCATCAATAAATGGAACAACAAATCAATGTTTCTCTCTCTTTGTGTCTCTGTCTTTCTCTTTCTCTCTTCCTTCCTCTCCCTCTCTCTAAAATCAATACATTAAAAAAAAAGAGCTTCTTGGAGTTTGTGCTCTGGTCCAGGGAGACAGTCAATCAGCAATAAGCTGTAGTAAATAAGTGCATTATACAGCAGTCAGCAGGGGGCGATGCTGTGGAAAGAGAAGGAGCAGAGCTGGGTCAGGGGCTCGGAACAGTCGGGTGGGAGGGCGTGGCCTCACCAAACAGGTGGCTAGGGTAGGCCTCACTGAGGTCACAATGTAAGTGAGGACTTGAAGGACTTGATGGAGAGAGCATGTGGCTATCTGGGAGAAGAACATTTCAGGCAGACTGACCAGCCAGTGCAAAGGCCCTGGGGCTGGTGTATACATGGAGGTTTGAGGTGAACCAAAAATCCGAAGCGGCTGGGAGAGAGAGAGTGAGGCGGAGGGTAGAGGTGGGCCAGGTTGTGCAGGGCCCCACGATCTGGGGGCATTTGGGTTTCACTTTGAGGCAAAGGGAATCATTGGGAGAAGATCGGCCAGCCGTAGGAGGCTGGAGATGGGGGGATGCTTGAAGGCAAGGTGTGGATGCGTTCACAGACCTAGCTAGCTCCCAGCTGCCCCAACACCCCACTCTATCACGGGAGGTCCTGCAGAGACGCTTCTAAACTAGGAGAAAGCCACTGCCACCTCCTGCCCCAAGTGGCCAGAAATGTCCCCCTTGGTGAGCACAGGTTCCCAGGGAGTGACAGACAGCTCAGGACATCTCCACATGGGAAGTCCCTGCCAGGGGGTCTTGGGGAGCAGCTTTCTTCCTGTCCCCCCAGGGAAAGCGGCAGCTGCTTATCTGATGGGGGACTCAGGGCCCTGGACTGCAGAGTCAACATGCCCTCACCCCGCTCACAAAATCATGTTTTCCAAACAAACAGCTCCTCTAAGCCCCTTATCAGGCTTCCAGGTGGCAGAGCCCTGTTGCTGGGCAATGCTGTCTTATCTGGAGGTCTGCTCGGGGGCCAGTGTGAGCTGATTGCATTAGGTCCTCTCCCCGCTGTCTCTGCAAACAACTCCAGGGGCCTCCAATTAAGGTCTTGCTTTTCTTCTTTGGCAGATGTTTGTTTTAATTTAATAAAGTGGTTTACAGGCCTTAGTGGGCGGATGAGGACTTCAGTGGGCCACAGCCCAGGAGGGTGGTGGGAGAGGTTGGGGGTGCTGTGGGCACCACACCCTGGACGTGAGGTACAGCAGGGTAGGAAGAAGGACCAGGCCTGGGCCAAAATGGGATTCAAGAAGTCTTCCCCGTGCCTCACCTCCTGGCCTGCTTCCCACAGCCACATTCCCACAAGGGTCCCACAGCGGCCTCACTCCCAACTGGGGTGTCTTCTAGGGAGACCCCCTGGGTCGGAAACATCTGTCTCTGTGGGTGGAAGCAGCTGGGAGGTGGGCCTGCTGAGGCCCCATAGACAGGTGCCGTGGAAGAACTGCTTCGCAAGGCGCACTCCCGAAGTGACGGCCCGCTGACCACAGAGGATCTAACCAGAGGTCAGGGGCGAGGGGGCGGCCAGCGTGAGGCTCCCAGTGGAGGAGAACCGAGGGGCTGGTCTGGCTGCTTGGCCTTGGCCTGTGGTAGGGAGGGCGGGTGGTGGGAGGCACTCCTGCCCTGAGGACGAGGTCAGAGCAAGGCAGGGGGCTTTAGGGTGGGGTGGGCAGCTGGGACTCTGAGGAAGAGACAGCCCCTGTCTAGGCCCCAACCTCTCCACTCTGTGGCCTCCCAAAGAAGAGTCTTCGGGCGGCTTCAGGGCCACCCTGACGCCCAGAGCCGTCACCAGCTAGTGGACGCAGCTTGCGACAGTCGGAAGCCTGCCCTTGGGCATCAGGAGACCTGGTTTGAGTCCTGGCTCTGCCTAGTCCTTCAGTGTCACCTTGCAAATGTCACTTAACCTTTCTGAGCCTCTGTTTCCTACTTTACAAAATGGCCAACAGAATTCCTGTGTGATTTCTGGGCATTTAACTGAGGAAATGCAGTTGCCCACGTCTGTCAGTGTTTACTATGCTGGGGTGGCTCGGCGGGGGGTGGGGGTGGGAACAAAAGGGAAAGCTCCTGGGTGCTCGCCACATGTGACTGCCTCTCCGTGTCTCAGGGAGCTGTCATACTTCCCCAGCCCCCTGCTTCCTTGGACTCTGTCCTGTGGTGGAGCATTTGGTCCGTGCGGTTCCCTGGTGGTTGACCGACTGACTAAATGAGCCACCTCCTTCGCTTTCAGCGTCAGCTTCTGGGAAGCCTCAGCTTTCCCGTCTGTAGAATGGGCATGTGGATGATAGCCCAGCCTCCCAGGGCCCTGTGAGGGCTTGTGGGGTCGCTGCATGTCACGTGTTTCTTCACCGGGCCTGGACTAGCAGAGCACTCAGTCAAGTCGGCAGCTACCCGCTTGTAGGGACTTGAGGATGTGGTTTTCCTTCAGGTGACTGAGTGTCTCTGAGGTTCAAGGTGAAGCAGCCACCCATCCTTAGTGCCCTGCAAAGCTGAGCTGAGCCATGGGAAGGGGGTTTGGGTGGGGGGAGCTAGAGACCAGAGGCTGGGCTGATTCTGCTCATTACAGAGGGCAGACCCCACCCCAGCCCTCGGGCCCCTCGCCAGCCAGCCCACCTGGGGGACAGGGGGCAGCAGCGTGTGTCTGGGGCCCACAGGCAGGGCATGAGCCTCCTGTCTCCTGACAAATGGTGTTTCAGAGCTGATTAGCTGAGCAGGCTCTCCCATGGGAACAGGCTGTTCTCTGGGCCCCGTCCTCCTTGGTCCCTGGCTTCGAGACTCGGCAGACTGGTTCCTTGTTTCCCCTCCTGCCTCTTCACCCTGTGGGGCTGGCAGAGAATCTTGGACCATGTGGGGCCGAATCACGGCCCTGCCCCTGACAGAGACCTAAGTAAGGGCAGGTGCTGGCCTGGTGTCCTTAGCTTCGTCCGCCTGCCCAAGAAACCCTTCCAGCTCAGAGGCCCTCGAGGCCTTGAATGGGGATTGCATCCCTGACGAGGACACTCCAGCAAAGCCCTCTCCACCGCTCCCAGCTCCAGGACAGGGAGTGCAGCCTGGTGGTTATTGGCCTGGACCGTGCCAGGCTATGCAGCCACCTCCACCTGGGATCCCTGAGCAAGATCTTAGCCCTGAGACATGGGGTGCCAGGGGCACACAGGCCCATGCTTCTCAGAGGCCAGAGAAGTGTCACCGAAGGGGACAGCTGAGCCTCCAGTGCTTTCGTGCCAGAGTCACCGGTCAGTTAAGGTCCTTGGGAGGTCAGCTTGTGTCCCCTGCAGCCTGTCCAGTAGCAGAAGGGCAAAAGGAAAGGCACGCACCGAGAACCCCAGGGGCTCCAAGCCCTGCCTCACCTCCTCACTGAGAAAGGCCACCTGGCTCTGGGCCGGGCCTGGGAAGCCAGGCGCTTCACGCCGCACGGCCCGTAGAATGTCTGAAAGGAAAAACCTGCTCGTACCAAGTGTTGTGAAGATGCGGAGGAACTTGAACTCACACGCTGCCAGTGGGAATGTAAAATTACTTTGAGAAGCAATCTGTCATTTCTTTACAAATGAAACGTGTACCTACCATATGCCCCAGCCATTCCCCTTCTAGGTATTTGCCCAAGACAAATAAAACCGCTCAGCACTTGTACATGAATATTCATAGCAGCTTTATTTGTAACAGCCCCCAACCGGAAACAGCCCAAATGTCTGTCAACAGATAAATGAGTAAGGAAGTTGTAGCAACTCCTTATGATGACCTAGGACTTAGCAGTAGAAGGAAGTGAACTATTGATACGCACATCAATATGGATGACGCTCAAAATAGCAGCCAGACAAAGAGAGTACATACTGTATCACTCTGTTTCTATAAAATTCTAGGACATGCAAATGAATCTATAGTGAGAGAAGGCAGATTGGTGGTTGCCTGGGAAGGGGAGGGAGGGGCCACAAGGGGCCAGGAAGAAATTTGGGGGCGGAATGGACCTGCTCACTAGCTTGGTTATGGTGATGGCTTCACGGGGGCATGCGTAGGTTAAAACAGCCCAATGTAGATTTTAGACATGTGCAAATATGTGTTTAAAAAAAAAGAGCTGTCACAATGTCGAATCACTTTGTTTAGTACACCTGGAACTAGTACAATGTTTGTGGCTGCTATACTTTAATTTTTAAAGAAGACCACAATGAGGTCCGAGCACACACCTTATAGAAAAAACAGCTGCCACAGAATCCAGAATGCACGGAGGATACACGGAGGTGTAGGCATCTGCCAGTCCCAAGCTGGCTTGACCAGCATGGGAGAAAGAGTTATTGTCCTCGTCTGACCCTTGAGGACCTGGGACCCAGAGAGGTGAAGGGCTGGGCCTGAGGTCACACAGGGCACGATCCCTGCCTCCTCCTCTGGATCCAGCACGTTTTCTGTGAGCACTGGCTGTGCTCCCAGGAGTCACACAGGGCCTGCCAGCACGTCCTGACCTGAGGGACAGGGTGTCCCTGCCACCTGAAGATGTAATCTCTCCCCATCCCACCCCCCCCTGGGACAGCAGTCCCTTGACTGTGCTTGTAGCCAGGAGACTGGCTTCGTTTGCAGAGAGAGACGTGGTCACGGCAGCTCCCCAGGGAGGTAATAAAGAACGAGAGTGAGATAAGGGACAGATGCAGTTACCTAATGAGCTGTTATCTGTGGCAGAGAAGGACTCAGGCCAAGCTGTTGACGTGGGCCCCTATCCCAGCATCCTGAAGAGGGTGGCAGGGCCCCCAGCCCGGGAGAGTGCCCCAGGGCAAGGGTTCATATTTCAGGCGTGGAAGGGAGGGCAGATGGGTAGGAGTCGGAGAGGCGAGGGGTAGGCATGGGGGCGCCGGGCTGGGCCCAGCACCCACCCAGTTTCTGTCCATGTGTTCTCCCCCACCCTGGGGACCCCCACAGTGTTTGGAGTCAGAGATGCGGGGCGGGGGGAGGGGCGTGGATCCTGGACCAGAGGAGCGGGCACCAGCTTTCTGCATGACAGACCTGGGTGTGAAGCCTAGTGCTGGTAGGACCCCAGCCACCCCGCCTGGGAGACAATGGTCCCCAGCTCATCCTAATGCACTGCCCCGTAGGGCTGGGCCACATGGGCTACCCTGGTCCCCTGCTCCCCCTGCTGTCCTGGTTTGTTTTCTCATCGCACTGTGCGAAGCCAAGTCTGGTCTCTCTGAGGACAGACTCACTGTCTCGTGAGTGGTGGGTGGGGAATGGGAACAGCTGCATTCGCTGACCTTGAATGGAACACTTCACAGGCTGGGCCCATTAACACAACAATCCCGTCACTTCCTGTAGCACCCTGTCAACAGCAAGGACACCAAGGCCTTGCGAGATGATGGCTGTCCTGAGGTCACAGAACGTAGAGGCAGAGGGCAGAGGGGCCTGAGCCCAGGCAGCCTGACTCCCAAGTCCACGGCCTTGTGAAGCTCCCCACTTCTCTGGGGGTTTTCCGTTTCTGAGTCCTGCCCCACCCCGTGTCCTAAAGCCCTTCTCATGGTTCCGCGTGTGTGAACAGCGACCTGCAGTTTACAAAGGCCTCCCCCTCCCTCGCCCCCACTAGCGCTTCTGGATCCCTCAGGAGAGGAGAGGGCTGCCTTCGTCCCCACTGCACAGACCTTAACGTGAAGGTAGGTGGCCACCTGGCCGGGGAGCGGGTGGCCCTCCCCACACAGGACCGTTTTCTCTGCGCGTCCCCCCTGAGAAGTGTCCGTCATCTGGCCCAGGGTACAGAGGCTGAAACTGAGGCCCAGAGAAATTCGATCATTTGCCTAACTTTACAAAGTTGGGGTGTGGCTGAGCTAGTAATTCCTCCCAATTTTCATGGTCCCCAAAGCCCAAGCTCTTCACCACTTTGGAATTGAACTTGAACAGGGTCTAATCCTATTTCAGTGAATGGTGTGAACCCTCTGAACATCTGATCTAATCTAATCTAATGCAAAATGATTGTTAACACCTGCCTCTCCCAGCCTCTCTCAGGGGAAGGATCTGAGGTCCTTTATTGAAGGTTCAGTCCTGCCATTTTCTGAGCCCATCAGATAACATTCATTCATTCATTCACGCATTCATTCATTTAATAAAAATGCATGAGCACTTGCGGTGTCCCAGCAACCAAGCAGACGCTGGTTTGTGAGGGTCTGTAAGTACCACCCTCACCCCCCCCCACCCCTCCGCTGCCCTGAAAGAGCTCACCGCCTGGTGAGGAGAGACATGAGCAGGTTGGTTGGAAACCTGCCCCCTCTTCGTGGGCTGCGAAGTGCGAAGCCCCACACGTACGTACCTCGGTGCACTCAGTACAGAGAAAACTGTCTGTTCTGAGTCTTGCTATTCAGCAGTTTCCATGGATACCTGATCATAATAACTAATTAGACCAAGTCAAGTGCAAACCCAGTGCCTATTTCAATCTTCGCTGTCATCTGCTCCCCGCCTTTCATCTCTCTGCATTTATTTCATTCATTCAACATTAACTGAGTAACTATAAGGCTCTATACTTGAATGAATAGGTTAATAATATTCATAACAACCACCACCAACCCCCCACCCCCAAACTAACATTTATTGAAAATGTATTTTGTGCCAGGCCAGGCGCTGTTCCAAGCAATTCACACGTATTCATTCATTCACCCCTCAAGTGTGCTTTGAGGAAGGAGCTGTTCTTGTTCCCTGTACAGGATGAGGAAACCGAGACAGAGAAAGAATATGGATTTTGCTCACTGAAAGTGGTCTTGGGCCGGCTTCAATCACCATCGGATCGCTGGGGGATCCAAATATAACCAGAGCTAGAGTTGAGACCCTCGCCCACAGCAGGCCGCCTCTTCCTCTCCCTGGTCCCCGATTCCTGCATCCACTTGGCACACGCTTGTGCTTTTAATGTAGGGCTCCGTGAAAACAAGCAAGGCCCATGGGACTGGGCCCGCAGGCTGGCTCCAACACACCGCCCTCGTCCTCGGCGGCCGAAACCCCGAACCCAGGTGTATGGGACAGGAGGTCTTTGAGAAGCATTGGGGGAGGGCGTGTGACTCTTTTTGCTCTCCGGCCTCTTCCCCCCACCCCACCCCATCCCTCCCCTCATACATGACTGTGTGGAAGGCAGTTGCCGAGTGGATGAGACTCGCGTGGGGTTTGAGCAGGATGGGGTGTCGGGAAAGCCCACTTCTCGTCCAGAGGTAGTGGCAGCTGGGGTTCCTCCCTGCTGAAACATGAGAGGACTGTCTCCACGTGGCGTCGTTTCATGAGAGCGCTGGCAACAGGGGCGCCTTTCTTCCCTCAGCCTTCCACCCCCAGAATTCGGCTCCCCAGCAAGCCTTCCCTGACCTCTCAGACCACGAGGGCCCTAAGATCATGGACTCCAAAGGGATCCTGAAGGTCACCTTAATGCGGAAACCAAGACCAGCCCAAGGACAGCGTCCTCAGCATGTATCTTCTCATGCCCTTTGGCCCTGACCTCACCCTGGCTCCTTTTGATTCCCTCCAAATTTCCTATACTTTCCCAGGAACACAGCATGTCCTGTGGTCACCGCCCCCCCTCGCCCCCCCTCCTTCTGCCCCTCCCCTCCTTGAGCAGTCATATCGTGAGTGTAGAGGTCTGCCCGAGGGTGCCGTTCTCCGGGTTTGTTCCAGAAGCAAAGGGCCAGAGGAGCTTGGAACTCGGAGGGCCCTGTTTTAAGTCTGGGGTCTGAGGCTCTGAGGGGCGAGCCCGGAAACTGACCTCTGGTCTCAGGGACAGCGGGAGGGGGGCTCCCCCTGGCAAGGTGAGGACCAGTGACAACTCCAACGGCTGCTCTCAGCCGGGCACTTCATGCCCAGTTGCCATTTATTTATTTATTTATTTATAGAGAGAGGGGAAGGGAGGGAGAAAGAGAGGGAGAGAAACATCGGTTGGTTACAGTCTCACATGCAGCCCCACCTGGGGACCTGGCTCACACCCCAGGCATGTGCCCTGACCGGGAATTGAACCAGAGACCCAACCCACTGAGCCACAACAGTCAGGGCCAATATTCTGATCCCTATGCCAGGCTTGGTGGCTCTGCAGTTAGTGGTGGTGACAAGACTTGAACCCTGGCCATCTGCTTCCAAGGCTGGGGACTCTTCCCTGCACCCCACTGCCTCTTGCCATGGAAGGTGCTCAGAGAGAGAGGCTGGAGGCTCCAAACACAGGGCGATGTCTTCCGTCTCTCAGAAGCCTGGACACGCTGACCACAGGAGGGTCCCCCGTAGACCTGCTTCTGTGCCCCTGCGTGTCCCTTTCACTTTTTCTTGACTTCTGGGCAGGTGTGCTGGAGCCAGCACTAGGCCTTCCCTCCCGGGCACCTGTGGCCACCCGCCACCCTATTCCCGCACCTGACTCAGCGGCCACAACCTTGCTGCTGCTTTCCCTCGTTTTCACGTGGAGCAGCTACCTCCTTCCAAATCGGGAAAGGAGGTTAGCAAAAATAGCTTGCAGCTGCCCAAGGCGCACTCGCCTCCTTTGTTTGGCCAACGCAAGGCTATTTGTGTTGGGTTTCCATATGGCTTCGTGACAGGCGTGGCTTTCCCTTCAGCATCGATAGTGGATGCCACTGAGGCTCTATGTCCCCAGCCTTCCTCGGACATCGGCTGCAGCACCGTCCCCAGGGAGGGGTTCACGGCTCCAGGAGCAACCCTCCGTCAGCAGGGGATGGAGGTCAGCAGCGCACTCTCCAGCCTCCCACAATTCCAGACGGTACTGAGCTGCATTTTACACAGATCCTCAGAGGGTCCCCAGTGAGAGGGAGCCCAGTGGCCCACGCTGGTGACCAGCTCACTAATGTACATGATGTCGGCATCCCCTCCTTGCCTGTCTCACTCTCTGGCTCCCTCACTGTAGCCTCCTGGGCTACCTCCCAATGCAACTCCCTGCAGCCAAGTCCTTGTTTCAGGCTCTGCTTTAGGAGAAGCCGAAAGTAAGGCCAAAATGTGAGTGGGGCTGGTGGAGAACGTGAACAAGAGGACGGCAAAGCCATGGCTTAGGCATCAGAAAGACCTGAGCTCTAGTCCTACATCTCCCTTTTCCCACACCTTGCGCAGTGAATACCCGCAAGGTGTATATGCAAATGAATGACAGTGAAGGAAGGATGGCTGATAGTATTTTGCTTACTTGGCAGATTTGGAAACTGTGGTTGGCATCTTTAGGGCTCACCAACAATTTCTAGACACTGTCATCCTCTGATGACACCAGCTCCCACCTCTTGAATTAAGTGTGACCATCTGACTTTGGCAACGAAATGTGAGTGGAAGTGACATGTTTCACTTCTGGATGAAAGTAGTTTGGAGCCAGATGCTCCCTGTTCCCTCCTTGCCCTGGCCAACCTGGAAGCTGTGTGTTGAGAAGGAAGTGTCGGAAGGTGGCAGCAGCTTGATTGTTGAGTCATCTTATAGGGGACAATGACCCTGGAGTTTCCCAAACTGACAACAGTGTGTGTGTGTGTGTGTGTGTGTGTGTGAGTGAGAAATAAACTTTTGCTTTTTTGAGCCACTGAGATATGGGGACTTACTTGTTACTGCAGCATAACCTGGCTCATTCTGACTGATACACAAACCAAGGGAGCTGAGGGCAAACCTGGGCCTACACCCTGGGCATTTCCTCTCGGGCCAGGTACCTCTCGTCTCTGACAGAGGCCTCTGCTCTTCTCCCTTCTTTGGAAGCAGGGTAGTGCTCTTCTATTCCGACTGACCAATCTCAAGTGAGCTCCTGAAGGCCCCCAGGTGGTGGATGGGGATCCACCACCTGGCCTCTGTGGGCTCATTTCTACACAGAAGAAGTTGTGCTCTGCAGACCCCCCTGGGTCCACAGAAGGGCCGTGGGTGGCGACTGGTGGGTAGAGGCCGAGCTCCCTGTCTTCCTCCTTTAAACAGAACAGCCCCCCCCCCCCGTGTCTGTTTTGCAGCTGGGGCTTTGACGTCAGACAGGATCACAGCTGTTTGATGCACGTGGGGCTGGATGACCTGTGACTTCACGATGAGGGCATTTTACCTGCAGACACATGAACTCACCTTCTCCCAGCCAACCCCATGCCTGTGTGAAGTGCCGGGGCCCTCTGCCCTGACTCCCAGACATGCCAGAAATGGTCAGGTCTCTGGTGTCAACAGTACCGAGAGGACACTTTCCATGGGCACGGCCTGTGTGTCCAGGGTGTGTGAGCCACCAGGTCCCCACGTGGCTCCTGATGGATCAGCCAAACCCGTAGCCTCACTTGGGGCTGCAAGTTCGCCCGTCCCCACGTGCAGTGGGCAGAGTGTGGGACCGGCGTCTGGAGACGTGGCGTCTATCCCTAGCTCCATCACCCTCTCCCCAGTGGCAGCTACCTTTCCTGTAAAAGAACAAACTGAACAGTTGAGAGTCAGGCTGGCACTGTGTTGAGCATGTGACGGGCCGTAAGGAAGAGCATGCCAGGTGAGGAGTGGAAGATGGGAGAGTGGGGGCTTCCGGCTACAGGAGGAAAGTCAGAGGGGGTGTGAGAGCTGGCTTCAAAGCTCCATGAGAGGCACAGAGAGGGCAGGTTCGATTGTTTTTCATGTAGTAATTATCACTACAAAAATGTCTTCTGGGTGCTTATCTAGACCCTGAGGCCAGAACGTTGTCTAACCGCTTCACGTGCTGAGAACAGAGGTGGTACACAGTAGTCACTCACTACATGTTCATGGAATGATTAAACCTGTCCTGTGTGGTTTCCAAGGTATAAAAGTTCTAGGGAGGCCACTGATGTTTTTCCCTCACCCCCCCTCACACATCCCTCCCTCCCTTGCCCTGTACCCACTCCACCCCTGAGATGGCCACTTCCTCTCTTAATTAGAGTCCAAGTCAGACTTCCCTCTGCTCAGGGTGGCGGCTCAGATGGATTTAATCAGGGGAACTGGAAATTGGGCGCTGAAAAAAGAGCTGGGGAGGCTGGAGGTGGGTGGTGGCTGAGCTGCGCTGAGCCGAGGAACAAAGGGATGTTATCTCCAGGAAGAGAACAGCAAACCTGACGTTGGCACCAGCGGGAGGAGGCACATGAATTGGGAATCACCGCACTGAGGAGAGAATCTCGAGGTACAATAGGGAGGGTGAGCCTGGAGCTGGGGAGGTGACCTGCGTTGACCTGCAGGTAACCAGGAGAGAGCTGATTCTGCAGCTGGGAAGAGGAAGCCCCAAAGCCAGGGCCACCTTGGGTTGTATAACCAGAAGTCTATCACCCAACACGAGGGAGGGGTGCAGAACTGGGCCACCTGGTAGCTGTGGCTAAGGCACCTTCCTAGCATCCCTACCACCCTGGAGAGAAAGGCTGGGCCCACCACACTCCGTGTGGCTCAGTCTCATCAGAAGGGAAGTGGCATCATCATTCTCATCCCTGTGGGTGGCCACCCCACCTGCTCCCCTGAGCTGGGAGCCTCCCCGGACCCGAGGGGGAGAGCCGCCTCCTCTGCTTTTCTTCCCCCCGGAGCTCAGAAGACATGGTTGGGGCTGTCCTGGGGTGCGACTCTCTCTGTGCTGGGTTCTTGGGTTTTCTTCCTGACAGAGTCACGAGTGAGGCCAGGTTAGACCAGAGGGACAGGGCTGGATGGGGCCCTGTGATGGGACAGGGGTCAGAGCTACTCTTTCTAACACAAAGGACTCCTACTAACATGAAATGTGCAGGAACTGGGGCTGTTTTTCAATCTCATTTAAGGAAGCGGTGTGGGAGGAAGCGGGGCCTGAGCTGGACAGGTTCAGACCTTGGCTCCGATCCTGGCTCCTTTCCCTTGGCCAAGACAACGGAATGTGCTGATGCTCAGTTTCCACATCTGTAAAACGGGGAAACTGGTGCCTACCTCCCGTGCTGAGTGAGAGACGTGGGTAAAGTCCCAGCGCACACCTGGCACCGAGGGTAAGAGTATGAGGCTGTTAAGCTGACATCCGTGAGAGGAACGGTGGAAGTGGGATTTCTACACAGCAGGGAGGGACAGAGTCAGTGAGGCTCCCTTTCCTCCCCTGCCCTGTCCCCTGGGGCTGCCAGGGGTCCTCGTCTCCTCCTCAGCGTCCCCCCATCAGAGGATGCTGTCTATCCTGGGCCTGCAGCCTCCTGGCTCGCTCTGCCTCCCAGCCACTTTCAGAGTCTCTGCAGGCCCAAGGGTCCCTCTTCCCGATGGAAGCCAGGGCTCCTGATCCACCCACAATCCCTCCTCTTCGTGGGTGGAGAGGTGCTAAACTATAGATTTTTTCCTAGCCTCCCCTGCTGGAAATCCTTCAGTGGCTCCCCCTGGTTGGAAGCATGCCCCCTCCCCCAGGAAGCCCTACCAGGTTCCCCAGCTGTGCGGGTGGGGGAGGGGCCTTCAAATTCCACTTGCACCTCAGCGATACTCATCTTCCCACTCTGCCCCACACACCTGCCCTTTTGACTCCCTGTTACTGATGGGTGGGTCCCACCTACAGGTAACCTGAGGCAGGACAAGAAAAAAATACAAAAAAATCTGCTGGTGCACAGTATAGATTCTACAGGCTGACACCCCCAAAGTCCTAAGCCTCTCTCTTGAGAGTGTGTGAGAGTCGCCCGTGACCAGACAGGGGCTATGGTGGCATGTATGGTGGCATTTCTGCAGCCCACCCCACAGAGCCTGGCACATGGGACTTTCCCAGCAAACACTTGCTGACCCAGCGGTGTCTCTCTGGAAGGGAATCCTGGGGTGGCTGAGCCCTGGGCCTTCATTTCTCTGGGTAAGAGCAGGATGCTGGGCTGGGGACACCTGGGTGGCTCTGTCAGGGGAACAGCTTGGGGTGGGAGAAAATTCCGGGGCTGGGGGCGTAGGGGAGGAGGGTGAGAGGGCGCTCCTTACCCAGGCTGGGGGCCTGGGAGTTTCTGGGTCCCTGGGTGTGGGTTGCGGCTGCTGTTTGCTTTGGCTCCACTCTGAATCCCCACTCACAAGTTGCCTGGCAACCATTGTTCATTTAATCACCATTGACTTTGAAAATAAAAATCAATTTCCTTTATGATGGGAGCCAGAGGCCATATTAACCCCCATGTTTAAACAGTCCAATTTTATTGCTCAAAGATTTATGTACACGGATATACACAGAGCATTATTTATCACAGGAAAAAGTTTTTTTAGCGGGGCTGAACCTGTACGCCTGCCAGAAAAGGTGACGAACTTCAGGTTCTTTCTCAGCCCAGAATAGTCTTCAGCTGATAAAACTCGATGACAGATCTCGGAAAGATCCTCACGTGAAAAACAGCAAGCACATCACAGGGTGCTGCGTGCAGTGCCGTTTTCGCTGAACAAAGGAGTGTGTGGGCACACCTGTGCCCGTCAATGGAAACATTCTGGAAGGAGGCACAGCAAAACGTGCACAGTGGTTTTCTCCGGGCAATGGATTATAAGTGATTTTAGTTTTCTTTCTATCTTTCTGGATCATCTGATTTTAAAAATAAAAAAAAAGCATGTGTTCCTTTTCCTTTTTCAATCTGCAAAAACAATGATGTCATTTCTTTTCTGCAAATGGAGAATTCTAACTCTGGGGGCCCAGGGGCCATGGGGGGGGAGGGGTAAAGGTTGAGACTACACAGCCAGCAAGGGCCAGGCGAGCAGGAGGAGTGGGGAGACTGCACGTGTCCCCTGGGTGACGAGAGCCCTCCCAGGTCCCGAGTCCCTCCTCTGGCCTGGATGCTGTGGTGGGGGCCAGGCCAGATGCCCGGCCAGATGCCTTCCAGGTGCCAGGAAGTGGGGAGAGGGGGCCAGTTTCCCGGGTGGGCAGCTGAAGTGGGGCACAGACATGCTGAGACCAGATGACCAGGGGCAGGGGCCACAGAGGAGCCCACCCACTTCCAGGCATTTTCACCTTCGCCCAAGGGCCCCTCTTTCTCTCCACAAGGCCACCCTTCCTTTGCTACAAGACACACTCCTATTTTTCCTTTAAGGCCCAGACCAAAGATCAACCTCCACTGCGAAGCCTTCCTAAATTCTCCACATATTCCATAGTTTTTGCTCCCATAATCCTTTGTGCATTCCTGGTCACGGCATTTGTCAGATGCCACCGGGACGGACGCTGACTTGTCTGGGCCCCAGTCTCAGCCTGTGAGCTCTTCGAGGCAGAGGGCTTATCTGCCCCAGCTCCCCGCTCAGGGCCGGCACTCGGAGGCACTTGGGGCGTGCTGGTGGGCAGATAGGTCGGGGGTTGACAGTTGCATGGATGGGTGTTAAGTGCTTAGGACCTGGCACTCTGTCTGTGGTTCTGTAACTTTCCGAAGGGTCCACACTAGTGAGTGGGGCAGCCGGCCCCAGGGCCACAGCTGAAAGCATTCTTCTGCCCCCACCATGCCGGCTCTTTCCTGAGAGACTAGCCCAATCGTTGTCAGCTGTGGGTAGAAAGTGCTAAGGTGGGAAATTCAGGGCCAGGACTTCTCGAAATGAGGACCCCATGCTGGCCATCCTCATGGTGATGGGCCACACCAGTGACCTCAGCCCAGGGGTGAGGCCAGCAGGCTGGGTGCCAGCGGCAGGACGCTGCCTGGGGGAGGGAACCGTTGATTCGTTAGCCTTTGTTAGTCGTGAAGGCCAGCTGAGCTTTTCACATTAAGCCCCTTTATCTCCTTGCAATTGCATTGGATCAAGGCAATAGAAAGCAGTTTGGGCAAATGGTGAATGTAATCCCGCTGCAGCCATTCAGAAACCACTTAGCGCCTCCCACTGCAGTCCTGCTGTGCTCACCCGAAAAGCCCACTTCCTCCGACCCTCTGGGAGTGTCTTTGTGGGTTGGCCCTTCCTCTGGCAGCCAGGAGAGTGGGGACGTGATAAATTGTTTCTCATCTCTTCCTCCCAACCATCCCAGGGGGCATGGGCACACGCCTTACAGGAGGCTGGACCGGCCTCTTAGCAGTGAACTTCCTCACTGGGGTTCAAATCCAGGAACCTCTGAAGCCCGTGCCTTTGCTTCCTATTCCTCTGAATCATTTCTAAATGACTGTTTTTTCACATATTACTTTTGTAACGAACATTTTTTCCATTATACTGCTCAGCCTCCCGAGTCTTCTCCATTTATCTCCTAATCTCTCTCCGTAGTTTGCTCCCCTCCCCCACCATGGCCACCAAGTTCAGGCCCACATAACCTGGTGCCAGAATCACTGCCCGCCCCCCCTCGCTCTGCCCCTATGATCTCTCGGTCCCTGATCTTGATGTCCTCTGCTTTTCTGATGCGTAACTGCCTGAAGGACTTTTCTCAAAAAGCAGAGCTGGTCAAGCTTCTCCCCTGCTGAAAATCCCAGTGGCTCTGTCACCCCCCAGCTCTGAGCCCTTCCCAGGGGCCTCCAAGGGCAGAGAAGTGACAGTGACCAGGGAGGCACCAGGCCTGTCTTCCTGTCCGATTTGCCCCAGACTTAGCTGCCAGGTTCACAGCGGAGCACACAGCCCTGGCCCTGCCTCTCCCCCCACTGCCTGCAAAATTAAAATCTAAAGATGATGGTGCAGGCTCGAAGACCTTCTTTCACTCTGCAACGCTGCCCTGCCTTCCTTCCCGCAGCATTTCCCAAACAAAACAGGCACTTTCTAGCCTCAAATTTAGCAGGTCCTGCCTCTGGACCTTTGCACACACTGTTTCCGCATCCCCAGAACCCAGACCCAAGTCCCGATTCTCTTTGGCTCCTCCCATGCCCAGCTGCTTCTTACATTGTGGGTTTTAGCCTCCGGGCCACCTCTCACTGAGGTTAAGTCAGGTTCACTGGAAAGCAAACCTTGAGATGGGGAGGCACTGGGGAGGGATTGATTAAGGAAGGACGAGAGTCGGAAAGGGAGTCAGGGAAGCAGGAAGTGTGTGATCTCAAGTCTGGCCCTGCTGGGGGCCCTACAGCGTAACCTGGAGCTGGGAGATGCCCTTGGCTCCTAGTAAGGGGTCTGGGCCTTGTGCTCCCTTGCCAGTCAGCGCTCAGAGTCTGGGGGGAGGGACTGAAACCCCAGGCACTTCTTGCTCCAATGGCCTAAGCGCAGTTCCCTGAGAAAGCAGAGTGAGTTCTAAGAAGCAAAGCCGGGGAGGGGGCCAGCCACAGAACCAGGTGGAGCCACCTGTGCTCAAGGTCTGCCCCAGAGAGCACCCTCCGCAGGGAGTCTCCTTCTCATTTGCCACGTCAGCCATTGTTTCTTCCTTACACATCACCTGTGTTTCATTTGCTTGTTTCTTCGCCTGTGGTCTCTCCTCCTGGAGAATGCAATGGCCTCGAGGACGGGGACCCTATCTGTCTCATCTTCCGTCCTATCTACAGCTGTCAGACAACACTTGGCATTAGCGCTAATGGGCAGTCATGGAACGAATGAATGGACGAACGCAGCCAGGAAGTGGTAAAGCCTATACCCAAACTTAGACTCCAAGCCCAATGCTTTCCACTCAAGGAACAGGAAAAGTGAGTGAATCCATGACCAAGAAGGAAACTAGCAAACATATTAAAAAACAAAAAGGCTTCCATCACCGTCCTTTCTATGGATGAATTATTTTAAACTGCTAAGGGACGAACAATCCCCAGGAATATATATACACTTTTGGGGGACACAGAAAAGTGTACAGAGCTGCCCAATTCATTTTACAAAGCCAACATAGCCCTAGATGATATCTGAAGTAGACGGAATAAAAAGTACGCCCTGTCCCTGAACGTGGACAAAACCACATTCATAGGTTTTTAGCTGAGCGCACCAGTGTCTGGAGTGAGTGTCTGCGTCCCTCAGCAGTGAGGGTTCAATAGTATAAGGACTAACGAGACACAGCCAAGTAGGATTCGCCCCAAGAAGGGATATCTACAAACTATATCAAGTGTAATATAAATTCCTATAAGAAAAAAGCCCGCAATGATCTTGGGTAGATACTACAAAAGCATTCAATAAAATTCAAGTCTTTATTTTAGAAACTCTAAAAATTAAGAGGACAAAGAAACTGTCTTAATACAATAGAAGGAAAAGTATCTCAATTTATATGTAGTCACTTCACATTTTATGATGGAACAGTAGAGAAGTTCCCGTTAAAGTCAAGATTCCAGTGAGGTGGCCTCTATCGGGCTGTTTCAGGCACTAAGTTTATGAATGAAAGACCCGAAAAATGATGTCTTATATAAGATAGGAATTCGTTCATGGTGAAAGGAATCCGGAGGTCGGGAATCCAGGGTAACCCCTTGTCTTTGGGGAACAAACTCTCTTCTGTGTTTTCTTTTTATTTATTTATTTATTTTTTAAAATATCAATGTGTGGTTGCCTCTCACATTGTCCCCTACTAGGGACCTGGCCTGCAACCCAGGCATGAGCCCCAATGGGAATCGAACCAGCAACCCTTCGGTTCACAGGCTGGCACTCAATCCACTGAGCCGCACCAGCTGGGACCGCGTCTGTGTTTTCACCCTCCTCGGGCTTGCCTTCCATCCTCGGGTCTGTATCGTTTCCTGCGGCCACTTTAACAAACTGCCACAGACTCAGCGGCCTCAGTCTCACACATGTATTATCTCACGGTTCTGGAGGTCAGAGTCCCAAAGGGTCACACTGGGTGAAGACTCCAGAAGCAAGAGCTAAGACCCCTCCTACAAGCTGCCTCAAACCCCGGGCCTGACGGTGGGCTCAGCAGGCCCCACCACACAGAGACTGGGGAAGTGTTTCTATGGTGTCGGGGAAAGGCCACCGACACCAATGCAAACCCCAGAACCCATTGACCGTGACCCCAAGGGAAGCACAAGCTGAGGCCACACAGACTGGTTCCTGTCGCCTTCTCAGGTCAGGGCTGGCTCTCGGGCTTGTTTGCAGTCACAGCTGTTGTCCCTTCACCCTCACCCGGAGGAGCTTATGAGGACCCCACATCCAGGGCTCCAAGCCTGCCTGAAACTGCCCTCTTTCCCTCAGACACTTGGGGTTGGGGCTTTGACTTGGGTGCATCACTGGGCCACAGCAGTCTGCTCACTCCCCTTCCCCCACTGCAGAAAGGAGCAGGCCAGGGACCCCAATGTGGACCAGGGTCCAGGTCATCCTCAGGGGTCACCATGGAGACACTGTGTGGAGCAGGGCCTCCAGCAGAAGTTAGAGCCACTCTGCAGGGGCCAGTTAGGTCAGCCCCTGGGGACAGGGACGTCACTTTGTTGCAGAAGATACAACCTCGACACGCGATAAACCTGCATCCCCAGAGCATGACCACTGACAGGTTGTCAAGTGTACAGACGAGCAGCCTCTAGACTCTCAGGCTTGATGGGGACGCGCTTCCCTCGCAGCCTCATCTTTACAGATAGTGCTGCGGAGTGTTCACTACTCACTGGGCGCTGCACTGGGAAAGCTGCTGAGCGAGCGGTGGGGCAGCCCGCCCGGGTTTACTTACACAGCAGGGGCAGGGGCAGGGGCAGGAGGGAGGACCTCGAGCCTGACCAGTGGGGGCCAGAGAGGGACCGCTCTTCTGCCGCTTGTGGGGGCACAGCAGACTTGGCTCCAGGCCTGCCGCTCCCCACCCGTGGTTTGTGGGTAAGGAGGCCAATCCCACCGAGGTGGGCTGCATTCTCTGCTGCTCAGCGCTGGCACCCAATCGCTCCCTTCAGGCTGCGCTCCCAGCAGGGCTCTTCACTTGCGAAAGGTCCTGCAGGTTTTGTTAAATAGCAGCTCCCCCTAGTGCACTGAAAAATGCCTAAACTGATTATTAAAGAAAGGGGCGGGGTGGAGAAACAGAAAGAGGTGAGGGTGGGGTGGAAGAAAGGAAGAAGAGGAAAGAGAAAAAAGAGGAGAGCTTTGTAACTATCTCTGGGAGCTGGGGCCGGAGCGCTGGAGTCCTGCTCAGGCTAGGTCAGCGGTGGGCTAAGGAAGGAGCCGGTGTTCCCTGGGGGCCTTGGGAAGAAATGCACCGGGATTTGTGACCAGGAGGCAGATGCCTCTAAACACCATGGGAACCGGGCCGGCCCCCCAGCCCCCACTCTGGGGAGCCCTGCTCACTTGTCTCATGGTGGCTGCAAAGGAAGCGAGGTGGGTCTTCTCCCACCAGGTGGACCTGCTGCCCCCACTTCCTGGGGTGGAGAAGCTGATCCGGCTCCTCTCTGCCTAACAGAGATGTCCCACCGTCCCCCGCCAAGGCTGGTGACCTAACTGATATCAAAAAGCCAGCACCATGGAGGAGCTGTGGGGCCACACGTCCTGCTCCCCAACTGAGGTGAGACCCAGAGAAGGGTCTGCGGGGTCCCAGCCCAAACACTCGCCCAGCGGGTCGGGAAGAGTTGGGGCCGTGGACTTCTGACTCCGCAGTCCCAGGCTCCCTAAGCCTATCCGAACTCCTGTGCAGGCCCTCTGTGAAGGCAGTTCACGTGCATGGAGGGGGTGTCTGGGAGACAGTGTCTCCTTCCATTGTCAAAACACCAGTTTGCAGGGGGAACAGGGGAAGGCTAAACAACACTACAAAAACACCATCAGAAAAATCCAAAACGCAAACTCTCCACAGGACAAATGACCCAGTTTCCTCCACAAATAAATGGCCAAGGAAAAAATCAAGGGCAGGGGGACAGAGACTCAGAGGCCTATCAACCGACCCCGATTTGAGCAAAACGACCCGACACAGAAGGACATTTACCATTGACCTGATATTTTCATGATATTTAAAAGCCATTGTTATTTTTAGGGGTGATGTGATCTCAGGATCATGTTTACAAACAATAAAAGAACCTTCGCTTTTGCACACGAATCAAGTGTTTATAGAGGAAATGATTCAGGCATCGAAGTTTCTTCCCCACTGACCGGGGAGTGGGGGTGAGGAGCGGGTATACACGGGGTCAGGTATGGTGGCAGTTACCTGGGATGCATTATTCTGTTTCTTCTAACTTTTATGTGGTTACATTTTCCTTCATTAGAAAAAACACGTGAAAGAAGGAAAAAAATGTGACTCAGAGGAGTCAGACCGTGAATATTGAAGTTTCTTTTTTTTATAGTTTTCTGTATGTGACAGCACAAGAGAGCGATAACTGGCTGAATAAAATCTACCCATAAAATAATAATTATAAGCCCCCGAGTGGAGTCATGGGGGCGAAGACAGCTGTTTCCCTGCTGGAGTCTCCAGGTGCGCGGGCACAGCTGTGGGAGGGGCCGGCCCAGGCTGGGGAGGTGAAGCTGGTGCAGGTGCGCCCAGCCCTGCAGCGCCCCCGGGAGCTTCCACTGTGCAAGGCCCCCTCTTCCAGGACACAGGCCGGCGTCAGATGCCAGGAACCATTGATCAATAATAGCAAAGCTTGCGGGCCTCAGACACTCAGCAGGTGGCCGCTGGGAAACAAAACCGGTTGGCTGACAGTCAGATCCCACAGGAAATGTCAAACCAAACAGGAATCACGTTCATCCTCCCCCTCCCGCCCCCTGGAGTTTGGAGGACAGAGGGGGTGTCCTCACGCGGTCCAGACAACTGTGCTGTTTCAAAAGTCCAGCCAAGAGGCTGATGTGGGGACGAGGCAGCTGGGGGATCCAGATAATTTCTTTTTCCAGGTCAGGGGCAGCTTGGGAAAGGCTGCCCCTGACCTGGAAAAGGAGCCATGCCTGACTCCTAAAATGCGAGTATAAATTCACGAGATAAACAAGGAGGCAGGCACAAAAGGAGATACACAAATGAACCACTCGCACCGCACTGCAAAAAACGTGCAGCTTTGCCAGACATCAAAGAAATGAAAATACAAACCCAGTACCATTAGTGGGTTTCGGTTTCAAAAAACATCTAACGCTCCAGATGAAAGGTGACCAAAGGGGCTTGACAACTCACCTGTGGGCAATCTGCATGTGGTTCGGGGAGGGGCGACTATGGGGGATGTTGCTGGAATACATAGGAAGATTTGGGGATGGATTGTGGGCTAGAGAATAATGGTATTGAATCAAGGCTAACTTCCTGATTTTTGTCATTGCTCAGCGGGTCACGCAAGAGGTTGTTGAGACACACAGACTGAAATGTCTGAGGGTGAAGGGTCGTAACACCTTCGACTTACTCTCAAAGTGGTCAGGAAAGAAAGGGGAGGAGGAGGGGGAGGAGGGGAGCAGAGGGGGAAATGTTAGCACTTGGTGAGTCCGGGCAAAGGGGGAGTTCTTTGTCCTATCCCTGCAATCTTCTGCAAATTTCAAGTTGTATGACAAGGAAGAAAAAATAGCTTGCAATGGTCCACGCTGGCAGGGAGCTGGGACGTGAGAACTCGTGTCTGGCCAAAGGGCACTCGAATCCTGGAGGAGAAACAGGCAATAAATGACACAGCTTCTGACCCAGCAATCCCGCCTGTTGGTGGTGGGTTAGCCGAAGGACAGAACCGGAGATGAGTGCCAAGACTGCGCGGCACAGGTTGTCGCTGAAGCACTGGCAGCTCAGCAGTGGCTCGGTCTCACGTGGGGCAGCACGTTCGCGGGGGGGGGTGGGGACACACTGTGCGCCCACCGAACTGATTGTTTTCGTCCTCCGTTAACAACAGGCTCCAAGACACCCTGTTCGGTGTGATCATTGTGTTGCGTATCAGTCCAAACCAAACCAAACCAAACTGTGAGTGCGCCCTGCCTGGTGTGGCTCAGTGGACTGAGCGCTGGCCAGAGAACCGAAATGTCGCTGACTTGATCCCAGTCAGGGCACAGGCCTGGGTTGGGGGCAGGCCCCCACCGGGGGGCGCGAGAGGCAACCTATCAATGTTTCTCTCATCTATTGAAATTTCTCTCTGTCTCTTTCTCTCTCCCTTCTCCTCTCTCTAAAAAAAAAAATATATATATACATAGAATTTTCAAACTGTGAGTGTAAGTGTGTGTCTCTATTTCAAGCTTCTTGAGGTTAGGAATCAAATCTTTTTTTCTCGTTGTAGGCCCAGCACCGAGGGCAGCGCAGCCCCCGTAAGTGGTAATGAGAGTTTGTTTAATGGATGAGTAACCGGCCGCGGTATGAAAGACCAGGAGGATGTGTTTCAAAACCTGCAGAGCACTGTTTCCACTGGTGTGAATACAGGGGTCTTGATTTTCTTCTTTCTGTCCACCTGTATGGGCTAAATGCTCTACATAGAATGTTGACCACTTTTCTAGTAAATTATTTAAAACAACAATTGCTAGTACTTAAAACAATGGTGAATTACTTAAAACAATTGTAGGTTATTTAAAACAGTTCGTACAAGGCAGGGGGGGAGTAGCCTTCCTCTCAGGCCTATTCAATACAAGATCAGCCTGTGAGGAGTTTCCAGGCTACCTTAACCCCCTGCAAATGACCCAGCCAGCCCTCGAAGTGCATCAGCATTCCCAAAGCCCCAGGGCAGGAGGCGGCTGTGGCCTGAGGCAAGTCCTGCGTCTCTCCCTGGGCTTCCTCCCCTGCGGAGCATGGGAGGATGCAGGTAGCATCAGCGCCCCCTCCAAACTCGCCACGGAGAACTGGCAGGGCCGAGGGAGCAGATTATTGTCCCATTTAAAGACGAGGTGACGGAGGTCCGGAGACTGGAACTCGAACCCCAGTAGGGCGGGTTTTTATGGTGTTTGTCCCCCACTCCGCGTGCTGGTACCCAGGAGCCTCTCCTGAGCCCGCTCTGGCACTGCCGAAGATCTGACCTGCCTCGGGAGGGTGAAACTCACCAGTGTGCCCTGTCCCGTGAGCACCCCGGGAGGGAGCAGAGTGTCCCGCCAGGGTGACAGACGGCTGCTCTCAAGTCTTGGCTGAGACCAGAGGAATGGTTCGCAGCTGACCCCTGTCTCCCTGCGTGGGAGCCTGCTCGGACCCGTCTGGAAGACACGCAGCCTGTCATCCGCTGGCTGCAAGATGGTTGTTGACAAAACCCAGGCTTCATTTTTAATAAAAAGCAAAGGGAGTATTTTTAAAAATTAATGGACCTTATTCTTTTAGAGCCATTTTAAGTTCATAGGAAAATCGACTGAGCAGAAAGTACGCAGTTCCTCCATAGTCCCCCTCTCCACTGCATTGTGGGGCACGTTTGTTAAAATCAATGAACCAGTGCGGTTCCATTATTATTACTTCGAGTCCACGGTTTCCACACAGCTCACCCTTTTTTGTAGTTGTGGTAAAATGCACACGACTCAGCATTTACCGTCTGAACCATTTTTAAGTGCACAGCGCGACCACAGACGGCACTTTCACGCTGGTGTGCGCAACCGGCAGCGCCGTCCGGCTCCCAGAGCAAAACCCTGTCCCCGTGAGCACGAGCTCCCTGCAGGGTCACCGCTGGTGGTGCGCATTCTGTGGGTAGGGACAGGTGCACAAAGACACGCAGAGAAAAACCAGAGAACAGGAAGAAAGCGATGCCCTGTAACCCTAAATGTACAGGCCACGCTGGGAGCATTCCGCTGTCATTCTGTTCATGTGTGTGCATGTTCACGCATGTGAGCCCACGGGCATCTTTTTGTTTTGGGTTGACAGCATGGTACATAAAATTTTCATTTTTCCCATTAATTTTAGCTTAGCTCCTCCATGTTGTAAATTCTCTATAAGCATTTTTTTCTTGTGCATTTTTTTAAATGTCTGTGGTGCTTTCCATTAGCTGGGGACGTCGTGATTCCTTGATCACGCCTCTATTTCTGGACATCGGGGTTATTTTCAATTTTGGGCTAATATAAAGAAATCTGCCTCAAAATGTTAGTGCCTAAATAATTGTGTAGCTTTCCCCCACCCCCTTGCTGTAAGTGGAGTTAAGTCAGAGAGCAGCACGGGTATTTAAAAGATATCCCAGATATGTCTTTCTGTTTTTAATGCATTTTTATTGTGTTAAAAAAAAACACATACCATTTTCAGTATACAGTTTAGTAGTTTTAGGTATGTTTCCCTTGTTTTGAAATATGTCCAGAACTTTTTCATCTTGCGAACCTGAAGCTCTGTCCCCAACGAACAATGAGCCCATTTCCTTTCTCCCCAGGCCCACAGCCACCGTTCTGCTCTCTATTTCCGCCAATCTGACTCCTGTAGACTCTTCACGTAGGTGGCACATGCAGCGTTTGTTCTTCCGACGGGCTTATTTCTCTTAGCTTAGAGTCCTCCAGGCTCTTCCACGCCGTAGCACGTGTCAGAAGTCCCTTCCCTGTGAAGGCTGAATGATGTTCCGCTGTGCGGATCTGCTGCATTTTGTGTGCCCAGTCTTCCCCTGCTGGGCGCTGGGCCGCCGCCCCAGGGTTATCATGAGCAGTCGCTTGCTGTGAACACCCAGCAGTGAGTACGTGAGCAGTATCTGCTTGAGACTCTGCTTTCAGATCGTTCGGGTGTATCCCTGGAAGTGGAATTCCTGGATCATATGATAGTTCTACTTTAGATTTTCTGAGGATTCCCCATGCTGTTTTCTGTTGTGTTTACACCGTTTTACAACGCCACCAACAGTACGGAAGGGCTCCAATTTCTCTGCGTCCTTGCCAGCACTTGCTGTTTTCTGTTTGTTTGCTTGCTTGTTTGTTGTCAGATGTCTCTGCAAGAGCCGGAAGGGATCGTCTGTGGTCAGTGGTTCCCAAATTCCTGACCTTCGTTAGAGCTCATGCTTCAGGGACGTTTGCCTATCGAACGCGTGTTACCGAGAATTCGTTATTTTCCCGTCTCTACCCTTTAGGCCAGCCTGTCCAAGTCTGGAGATTTCCCTTGGGGCCGGTGGCTGGCTGTCCTCCCAGTTCCCTTTTGCCTTCCTCCTGGCCTGCGTCCAGCCGTGGCCAGGGCACCATTTCTCAACATCGGAATTGGAACCGGAATCAGAATCAGAGCAGACGAGACTCTGCCCTCAACTGTTCAAGGGACTTGCCAGGCCTGGGCTGTCTCTCTCTCTCTAGCCTGCCAGCAAAGCTCAGAACAGCGGCCTAAGGGCCGGTGTCTCTGCTACAGCATTTGTTCCATTGCCCGGCTGACACTACCTACAGACACACCCTCCTCAGAAGGCCTGCGGGGTGCACTGTTCCTTCGGTGGTATTCACCAGGGTGTTGCTCAGCACGGCAGAGGACTGGAGACAACCTGATGTCCGCTTAACTTTTGACTGGCTACAGAGGCAGAAGTACATCTTTCCAGGGGAATACTGTGCAGTTATTTAAAAATAGGAGGACATTGTTTTTTCATTGCTTTTAGAAAGAGAGGAAGAGAGAGACAAAGAAACATTGATGTGAGAGAGCAACATCGATTAATTGCCTCCCCTATGCACCCCAACCAGGGATTGATCCCACAAGCTAGGTTTGTGCCCTGACCAGGAATTGAACCCACAACGCTTCAGCTACAGGATGACGCTCCAACCAATTGAGCCACACCGGCCAGGGGTGGACTTTATTTTTATGAGCAGTTTTAGGTGCAGAGCAGAATTGAGCTGAAGGTGCCGGGATTTCCCACATGTCCCCTGCCCCGTACACTGCCACCCCCACTATCGATACCCCCGCCCCCACACTGATCTGTTACAATCAGTGAACCTATGTTGGCACATCGTCCCCCGAAGTGCACAGTTCACACAGGCTTCATCTTGGCATTGTGCATTCTAAGCTTCGGATAAGTTTGTAACGAATGTACCCACTGTTGGAGGATCACGCAGAGAAGTTTCTCAGTCCTAAAGAACTGTATTGTTTCTTTAAAAAGCAAGAATCAAAATCGTATATTTACTGCTCACATTGTGCTTTTTAAAAAAGTGGCAGAGAGGGCACCTGCTTGGATTGGGTTGTACATGTATCACACAGCTCCTGAAGAGGGTCCAGCGAAACCCAAGGTCAGTGGTTTCCCGTGTCACCCTTGGGCGGGGGAGGAGGGAACTGAGCAGGCGGGGGTCAGGGTGCAAGGAAGACTGCCACGGTTTGTCTCTTCACATACGTTGATGTTAGAGCCACGCGGAAGTGTTACCCACTCAAAAACTTAAGTAATTCCCTTTTCCATTTTATTGTAACTCAGAGTTCAGATACGCCCCACCCAGGCTTCTCATGTTGACTCTCTGGCCTGAACGCTGCCCACTGAAGGTGGGGCCGCTCAGGTTCCAGATGTCGTGTGGTCTCCACGCACAGCGGGCAGCGGGGCCACACCCCCACCCCCAGGACTCCTGTCCTGTCTGGCCCGCCGCCAGCCGGCTGCGCCCAGGCCTCCATCTGCCAACCAGACAGGCAAGCTGCTCACCCCCTTCCTGCCAACGGAGCATCCTAATCACACAATAAATACTAATTGCCCATGACCAGAATCTTCCACAGTCATAGGCATTAACCAAAGGCTCGCTTAACGAGCCTCACCATTAATTATCTGTGCTCGCTGCTCCAAATTTAATTAAGCCTTGGCAGGAAATATCAATTGACAGAAGATGAGCGAGGAAACAGAGTTTGCGAAGATGCCCTGTTCTCACCAGGGAGCCTGGCAAAACTGCTCCAAGTCTTCCTTCCAAGACCCGGGGCTCCCCGGTGAACAGAGGAGGACACCGGGGAAGGGAGCCCGCACTCACCCAGTGCCTGCTGGGTGCCAGGCAAACCAGACATGGTTGCATACATCCTGTCGTCTAATCCTGGTGGTCACCACAGGAGCTCGGTCCCCACTTTACAGATGAGGAAACAGAGGCTCCGAGAGGACCAGTGACTTCTTGCCAGGCGACTGGCAGAGCCAGGTCCGTCTGGGATGCAGGCCCGTGTGTTTCTGTTGTTCGTTGCTAGGGGAGTGGTCTTCATATTTTTCACTCTAACCTTGAACTTGTGGGTTTATTCCCCCTGAAAGCATTTCTAAGTAATAGTTCACTTCAGTCCCACATTTGTTTATTAAGAAGACAAAAAGCTGAACCATCGAAGCCAAGAGAAATGGTGATGTACTAACAGCTCCACACTGGCCCCAGGGTCAGACTGCCTGGTTGCAGCCCCACCTGATCCTTCTGGGGTTCCCTAAGCTACTCGAATCTAAGACTCGATCTCTGTGTAGAAAAAGTAATGCTAGCTGCTACAACAAACAGCTTCCAACCCTCAGTGGCTGAGTAGAATAAGAGTTTATTTTGAGGCAAGAGCTAGAATAGGAAATCCTGAGACCGTGCAGTACATCCGTCAGCATCCTGGTTTCCAAGAAGCGCCTGGAGACATCTGACAATAATGAGCTTTGTGGTTTCCTCCCCAAGTGGGCAATCAAGGAAGATTGCAGAAAATAGCATGTGTAGACGCTTAAGGAAAACCCTATAAAGCCTGGAACCGTTCCATAGAAGCGAGCCTTGCCCTGGCCGGAGCTGGGTCGCTCCCGTATCTTGGGATGATGAAGCCGAGAGAACCAAGGCTGAAGCTACTATCCCTTTGGTTCCTGGAAGAAATGAGGATTTTGTGCATTGGGATTATTTTGACTTTGGAATTGGTAAGGTACGTGTTTACTTTGGAATTAAATATTTTAGTGTAACTTTCGTTATGACGGCATTTCTGCACATGAGTCTTAATTGGTAAAAAGCAATTCTGGACACTTTCTGTGTGATTAGAGTTCCCATCCCTTTTTTTCTGATTTCTTTATGATTAGGCCAAGGGCTGGGAGTAGGGAAGGGATTAGCTACTAGGGGCAAAGAAAGAATTGACTCGGAACTTGGGAGATGACCCCTAACCGACCGCAATGATGTGCTTGCTGCCAGGTGGTCCTTCCCCTTGGTTGGCTGTGTTAAAACTGTAAACACAATGGACAGTGGCATTCCTCTTTAACTGGGTGGGGTGTGTCCTGCCTCTTGTCCTGACCACATCAGCTGCAGGAAGCGAGGGGGCCATTTGGTCTCTAATTAAGTGGGCCCTGATTGTCAGAGTCCCCTTATTTCCCTGGCTATTTTGATGGTCAGTATTGGCTGTGGTGGGTGTTCCTGACTTTAGGCTTCCTCCTGTTTCTCAGAGGATTTGTCATGATGATGCCAGAAACTTTCTCTCGCTTATCTTTGTTCGTGTGGCCCGTTCAATTCTTTGTTCTCCACCACCGCGAGCCTGGCCCCGTCTCCATCCGCAGCAGTTTACTGCTCACCCCAAGCGATTGGGTGAGCCGCCGGTGGCCTGCCACGGGGCAGAGGCCCAGGGACTGGGCCCCTTCCCTCTGTGCAGGGGTTGTACCCTTCCGATAGAATTCAGGGGGCCCGTTAACTTAAATGGGGGGAAAAGACATGATTATTTTCTTTATTCTCTAACCAAAATTTAGCATTTTTCTTTAATGATGAGTAGAGACAGCAAACCAGTTTTATACCTGTGAATTTGTTACCAACGGAAGTCACAGATATTTTTACTTCCTGTGACAGCTGCTGCAGACATCCTGAGTTATGGGCACTCACTGGTGACTTTGAAACTGGCGGTGTTAAACCTGCCACTAGATCGCGTGTGATCGAAGACCTTCTGTCTACAGAGGCTTGGCTCGAAGGAGCCGGCCTATTGCTGCTGAACGACTGTGTACTTAATAATCTGTTGTTCAGCCACAAAGTGGCGGTGGCATTGCGTGCTCCCCCGTGGGTGAGCCAGCCCTCTGCCTTGTTTCCCAGCACCCCCGTTGAAGACTGTTTGTCAATCAGTACATGGAAAGAAGTGAGTGAAACCCCAGGTCGATGCTGCTTCCTCCTGACCCCCTCAGAATAAAGACTCAGGTGTGGTGAGGCAGGTAGGATGGGGGCCCACCACCTGTGGCTTACAGAGCTGTTCCCCAGCAACCAAGGGCTCCTTTGCAGCTGCGTGGGGGTTGCACTGTTCTCCTGGGGCTCCCCCTGGTGGCTGTGGCAGGTACTGACCAGAGAAGCTTGTGGGCCTCTGGCCTTTGAGCATCATTCTTCCGTGGCTCCGTCTCCCTCCCACTCTCTGGTGGTGCTGTACACGCTACATATTGCGGGAACACTGACAGTATTCACTTGGTTCCTCTTTTGCTGAGTCTGCCCGTTCAAGTGACCTGACTTCATAAAACATATTCAAATAATAAACATGAAAAATGTTCTGCCAGACCAACCAGTAGCCAAATGCACATTAAACCGGCGAGATGTCACGCTCTCCATTGACCTTAGAGAACTGCTCTCTTTTGATGCCGACACTCACTGCTGGAGAGGGTGGCCTGAGAATCTGGCCCGCTTCTGGTAGGGGGCTGACGGGGCACTGTCTTCAGTCTGGAGGGCAATTAGGAGATTTCAAAGAGCGGCTGGAGTGTGTCTCTACCCTTTGACCCAGGGATCCCACCCAGGAGGTATCCTAAGGCGCTCGTTCTCAATTTTATATAAATACACACACAGCACTTTTCATCACACTGGTATTTTCAGTGGTGAGAGATTCTTTCTCTCCAAAATAGCCAGTATTAATGGAATATTAAGTTGTAGTCCAATCACTTGGTGGAAGTATCATGAAGTAATTTAGAACGGTGATTAGCAACTTTAAAAATTATACGGAAAGTCCTAAGATTGAGATCTCAGTTTCCAAATAGCGTTGTCCACTAAAAGGAACCAGGGGGCTCTTTGCAGAAATGGCTGCTTCTGGGTCCAGGGCCAGGAAAGTTCCGGGCAGACTGGGACATCTCAGTGTGCCGCAAAGCAAGGATCTGTCCCAAAGCGAATGGGGACAGGTGAGGAGTACACAGGAGCTGGCTGCGAGGGTCTCCTGCTGGCCAAACTGGGACAATGAAAGTATCAACGAGAATAACAACGACAGTGGATTTTAACATCTTGAATTTTAAAAAAGAGAGTTCTACACAGTTCTCATAACTACACAGTGATAGCATTTTTTAAAAAAAAGAGTGGAGGGAAAGAAGAAGGCCAGCTACCAAGGGTCAAGGAAGTGATGACAGAACTAGAAAATCACCATTTTGTAACTACCAACACTTAATAATCCAGGCAAGGATCGCCAGTGCATCCTAAAAACCACTGAAACGCTTTTGAGGAATAGGGTGTTTGCACGGTGTAACGCATCAGCCCACCAACATTTATTAACAAAAAGGGAGGGAATGCACCTTTACGAGGGAGAGACCTGTCAGGGACCGTTTAATCAAGTGATCAAACTTGCCGTCACAGACGTGTGATGTGTGGTTCCAACATCACTTACATAGTATTCATCCCCCAAATATTACACCTGAATCTAATCATGAGGAATCAGGCAAATACACACTGGGGGGTCGTCCTTCTACAAGATAACTGGCCTATACTCTTAAAGATGTCAATGTACAAAGGACCAAAAGGGAGGGGAGGACTGTTCCAGATGGAAGGGGCTGTGGAGACGACAGGATGACCCGGTGCCACCTTCGACTGGGTCTTGGATGGGATGCTGGATCAGAAAAACCTTTAAGGCAGCTCACAAAGAACATTTTTTGGACCGTTAAAAAATGTGACTATGACCGGATCTTAGGTAACATTCTTGCACAACGTTAAATTTATCGGATGTGTCCGTGGGGTAGGTGTTAGAGGAGGCCGCCGCTCTCCCGGCATCCGCAGCCGAAGCGTCCTGGGAGGCTGTGTCACGGGGTCTGCAATTTACTTGAAGTCATCCAGGAAAAGAGAGAGGACAGCTGGGGCGAAGCATCGCCAACAAGGGCATCTGGATGAAGGCAAATGGAAACGTGTGTTGTCTTTTCGACGTCTTTGGGAGCATAAGACTTTGTTTGTTTTCATGAACGTTGGCAACAATTACAGGGGAGGCATCCGTGACAGTGTTGTTAGATACGGCCACGTCAGCAACGCAGGGTATGAGGTCGCACACCATTTGCACGTACGAGCAAGCGCGTGCAGAGTGGGTGGCTGTTGTCTTCATCATTAGCGTCCATTCCACCTTTTTCGACGAGCAGCGTCCTTATTTTCTTTGGCACTCACCTCTCCCTCGTTTGGTTCATGAGGCTTGGACGTGAGCACACGAGCCCCAGCCATCTGTCCCCAGGGATTGGTGGCCGTATGTCTTCTGTTAGTCCAACCACAGCCAGTGTGACATCAGCCTCAGGGCTTTTGCTGGACCCACGGGGAAAAGACAGCACTCCTCTCTCTCTTTCTTTATAATTCTGTTTTTAAATTCAATTATTGGTGTGACATCGGTTAATAGCATCGTGTAAGTGTGAAGTGTACAATTCTACAGATCAGCATCTATGTATTTATTCCGCACCCAAAGTCTGGCCTCCTTCCGCCACCGTATATATTTGACCCCCTTCCCCCTCTGCAACCTCTCCCTGCCCCCTTCCCAGCTGCGGCAACCACCATGTCTGCGTCTGTGAGTTTGTTTGTTGCCTTTTGTTTTACATCCCACATATGGCTGAAATCATACGGTTCTTGTCCTTCTCTGTCTGACTTTTTCCGCTTAGCGTAGTACTCTACAGAGCCCTCCGCGTTGTCGCAAACGGCAGTAGTGCATCTTGTCTCCTGGCTGAGTACGTTCCGTTGCATAGGTGCGCCACATCTTCAGCCAGGCCTTGTCGAGGGACACTTTGGTTATTTCCATGTCTTAGCCGCTGTGAATGATGCTGCAACGAACACAGGGGCACACACATCTTTACGAACAGGTGTTTCCAATTTCTCAGGTAGACATCCAGAAGAGGGATTGATCGCTGGGTCCTATGGAAGCTCCAGGCTTAATTTCTTTGAGAAACCTCCATACGGTTTCCCAGAGTGGCGGGCAGCGCCCTTTTGCCCTGACGCTGCCTAGCTGATGGGACGTGAGCGGAAGCCGCACGGGCATCTTGGTTTGGAGGGCAGCTGCCTGTGAGTCAGGCTGACACAGGAGAGCCTCGAAGGCAGGACAAAGATACCAGTGCAGTGTTTGACGGTCGGTCCATCAAGGACGATATTTCCTTCTTTCTACCTGACTGTATTTTCACAATTTAGGACTATTACTCTCATAATCAACCCCCTCTCCCCCTGCCACAAGGGTTTAAACATTTTTAGGTCTCGTTTTATGGACAAAAATAAAGCAAACCCTCTGCCATACTGTCTGCAGACAAGCGTCTCGCTGCTTGCGTGGCCGATGGCGTGTCTGCTCCTGGAGCTGGAAGAAATGAAGCAGAGGGCAGCCGGCAGCACACACCTGCTTCCTCTCACGCTGATAAAGGACAATTCACTCTCATCAGGACCTATCTGGCTCGGCTCCGGGACTAAACGTCATTTGCAAAAAATATGGCAGGTTTTATCCAGCGACTAAAAGCTCCTGGAAGGCTCTGGCCAAGATGGGAAACAGAAGAGTCTGTGCCAGACACATCTGGTAAACTGACGTGTTCAGCAACCGCGTGGTTCAAGCCCTTGGCCATATGAAAACCGACAGATTTGTTTGGCCTCGTTTTTATAGCTCACTGGAGGACTTGTTGGGTCGCTAACCTCGTTTGCTTGTCTGTGAAACTGTGGAACTGAATAGGAGGAGCTTCTATCAAACCAACTGACCAGACCACATCTGTAGTCAAAACGAGCAAAGAGCACTCAGAGCCCTCCCACCCCTGCCCCAGATTAGGTTTTTCAAGCTTCATGCAGCAAAGGAGAAGGTGCCCTCCGGGGTACCTCTGTGGGGGAGGTTCAGGGGCTTTTTCTAGGGTTCGTGTTGTGTTGGGTGGTCGGAAGGGGCATTAAGAACGGGGGGCCAGTTGCGGGTTGGACGCTGTTGAGAAGTAGGGACAATGTGGTGACTGAGTCCCTCAGTGGTTCATGCAGAAGGAGAAAAGGGGCTTGAGTTGTTGTTGGTGACACAGCAGCACTCGCCCAGAAAGAAGCCATGCTTGTCGGGAGAGGGGTGTTTCGTAATTTCTGTGCTCGCAAGAGCGGCCTTGACGCCGCCTTGGTCTGAGTGTTGTTTACGTTCTGCTGGGGACATGGTTGGCTGTCAGCGGGGCTGTTTTCTACTTTTCTCAGTCCCTCCAACTGTACAGTAAACATGCCACCCAATAAAAACTAACATGTGAATACATGTTCAACTCAGAAAATGCTGCTGCTTCTTTTTTCTTTAAAATCTACAGCGAACTTTGTGATTCGTTTCAGCTTCTCCGCTCTTAGAGGTCAGAGATGTTTAGTGGCTTGCCTGGCACAGCTAGTTAAGGAAGCCAGGAAGGTAGCAGCAGCTTTAAGTGTGAGTTCTTCATTGTCACACGTCACCGTGGCTCGTTAGGCCTCGTTCTGAAATTGTTTACTCCAGAAATTTTCACTGAGCACTTAATACGTGCCCGCACCCTTCTGGGCCCTGACGATACACGGCGACGAGATGGCTACATCTAGCTTAGAGTCCGGCTGGAGGGATGGAAAGGCAAGAGGCCATTCAATTCAGCGTAAGTGTCCTGATTAGGAACCGCTCTTCTTTCCCAGCTTCTGGAGGCAGCCCACCCTCCTTGGCCCAGGGCCCCTCCCTCCATCTTCAAAGGCAGCAGTCCAATCACTCTGATCTCATCACATCTCTTTCTCTGACTCCTCAGCTTTCCTCTTCCTTCTTTTAAGGACCCTTACGATTACCCTGGGCACAGCTGGGTAACTAAGATAATCTCCTTGTGTTGTGACCCTCACCCATATCTGCGAAGTGTCCCTTTTCCCAGTATTCATAGTTCCAGGGACATCTTTGGAAGGGTCATTATTCTGCCTTCTATAGATATTTAGCCTGGCATTTTTGTTTTCTTTTTTGAGGAGAGAAGGAGGAGTCCCGAATTCATAGAGAAAGTGGCATCTAAGCTGACGCCAAGAAGGGAAATGTCCTAAGCAGAGGAGAGGCCTGGGGGTGGAGACAGAGCATGGTGCCTTGGTGGACACATTCGTCAGCGATCGCTAGCTTATGTGGTAGTAACAACCAACCTCCCAAATCTTGGGGCCCGCCACAGCGAAGACTCGCTTTTCATTGAAGCTGTGTGTCCGCTGTGGACGTGCCCGTGTTCTGGCTCTGCTCCATGTCTTCATTCCAGGACGGAGGCTGAGGGGGCAGCCTGTCTGGAACACATCGGGCTCACAGTGGAGCGCCATTAGGTGGCAAAACCACAAGGTGACACTTAAGAGTTTCTGATGCTTGGAAATGGCACACGTCCCTCACGCTCACACTTCACGGCAAAGCAAGTCGGCCATGCGGCCAAGGCTGACATCAGAGGGCCAGGAAGTAAAACCCTCCTGCAGGAAGAGGCAGGGAATCACTGGAAAGTGAGAGCCCAGCACAGTGCTGGGGCCTGGAGTGGAGACACGATCTGGGAGCAGCTCGAAGCTCATGGAGTCGTGAGGGCCGGATAGCGCATGACTACATCCAACTCCTTTGTTCGGACGAAGGCTCCATCGGGGCGGGAACTAGGTCTCGGCCTCCTCATTCAAGCCCAGGGTTTCTCACCCTTTTCCCCTATTATCACTACCCCACCCCCATAAAACCTGAATGCCGCAGATTTACTGTTAGGTATTGCACGAACGTCTAGGCTTTAGGTCTGAAAACAGTAAGGTATTTGTCGCTCCCTGAGATCCAGTTTTCACCCATTGCTGGTGACCTGGGCCCTGTGAGAAAGCATGCTGTAGCCACAATCACATTTAAGGTTTTAATCAATTCTTCAATTCAGTCGACTTAAACCGTGCGCTTGTGAGCAAAAGCAAACTGCGAGTGGTTGACCAGTTCACACGCAAAAACCTTACTACTTTACACAGTCTGTTTCATTAGCACTGCAAGGCAAGAAGCCTTAAGGGGCTGACAGTAACGAATTGTATCTAGGTGTCGCTTTGCAGAACCTTCAGAAATAGACTCTGAATCTCTTGCTTTCAGAAGTCCTCTCCACCCTAAGGCAGCCTTGCCCGACCTTTGGGAGCATCCATTAAGCAAGACTGAACTTCCCCTGGTGATTCAAGGTCACACTATGAACATCGAGGGCCAGCAACATTGGTACCTTCTGCTTTTTTATTTTATAAGCTGTGGCTTTTTTCCCTCTTTGGGGAGATCCTGGCAAGCTGCCAGTCTCCGCCTCACGACTGTCAATGTCCTTGGCCAGTTGAAGCATCTTCTCGGCTCTGGTTTCAGGACCAGACGTGCCCCACACTGCGGGAGGGTCGGAAGCGCTCCAGAGGAGCTGAGCGTGCTCTTAGTGCTTTGTCTGACTCGGCCCATGAAGTCTGGTGAGCGTCACCCGAAGGCCACTCACGCGACAGGCACTGCTCTGGGCCCTGAGGTTGTAACAGTGGATTAGAAAGTACTGTCCTTGTCCTCTGGGGCTCAGAAATGCCCAAAGACACTGGAGTTTACGAGCTCTGACAGCATGAGGGTGGGAGCGCCGGGCAGGGCTGAGGCTGGTTGGCCAAAGGTGGGAGCGTTTGTTGGCCTTCAGACACGAAGGGCTCTACTCTTGGGTCTCAGTTTCTGTGCGTCCGGGACTTGAACAAAGATAAGGAATTACCTGGGAATGTGGAGACCGAGAGGTTACGGGGAGAGCGCACAAATTCATTGATTTGGTATTCTTTGTGATCACACGGGAAAATTACCTTCTGGGGTTCAGCCTGTCCTCACCTCATCAGAATGTATTCTACACGGTGTAGCGCTTGCAGGTGGAACAGCCGCAGTTTCTGCATTTACTCTGAAACACAGGTTTTGAAAGGTTTTCCCTGCTTAAAGAAGGTAGCGAGCAGGTCGTTCAGGAGTAGAGAGTGTGACTGAGGAGAAACAAAGGAGGACTTCAGATTCAAGCCCCTCCTGGAGGCCACCGGGTCCGCCCTCTCTGTCCCAGCCACGCTGGCCTGTTGCTGTTCTGCTCCCTGAACCCGCCAAGCACGCTCCCCTTCAGAGGCTCTGCGCCTGTTTCGAGTACAGCCTAGAAAGCCGGCCCCGCGTCTTGCAGGCCCGTCCGGCATCCAGGTCTGAAGACAGGGCTTTCCTGCTCCCCTCCCCATCCTGTCTCTCTATACCCGCTCCTCACCTGATTCTGTTCACTGCGCCCGACGCTAAGGGACACCTCTCTGGTCTGCCTCCCCCATAAGGGCATCCCCAAACGTGAATGCGGGGTCCTCGAGGGCAGGGACTCGCTGTTCACCACGCTCTCCCCGGGCCCAGGGAGGGGCCAGCACCCAAGGACGTGTCATCTGAATCACTCTGTAGTCTTGGTGTGACTTGAAGTTATTTTACCACTATTTTTGGAGACATATTCTGTAAGGCCTCTGTATGTAATGCACTTGACACTCCAGTGTCCTTACAAAAGAAAGTCTCACTTATTTCGAGGTTGTCTGAGTCTGTCTGTGGAAGTTCAGAATCATTTCATCCATATTTTCACTCGGGGAAGTTAACAGGAATACTTGTCTCAACGTGCTCAGAATAAGCACTAAGACACTTTTTTCTGTCATTCCTTCCTTTTGACCAACCGCAGCCTCCAATGCCTTAGGCCATCAGTCCCTGACGATCCTCTGGCTTTGCCGGTTCTTTCCTTCTATTCCATCCAGACCAAGATGCCCACACCGGTCTTTTCCAAGACAGCTGGCCTCCTGTGGTGGGCAGCCGCAGCCCGTGAGGCACGTCTGAGTAGTTTCTGCCCCTACAGGGCGAGCTGGACGGAAGCCTTAAGTCAAGGCCAAGGCTCACTCTCCTCCCGCATCCACAGCACTGACACGCCGCGCCTAGTTCCACACTTCAACAAAGCCCCAGCTCTGCCTTTGAAGTTTCTGTTCTGTGGCAACAGAAATGGTCATTTTTGCAAAGCACAAAGTCTAGACAAAGGGAATTTCTCATGTAATTTTTTTTTTAATTAACCTTGGTTTCCAACTTTATTCCCAGTCTTCTTCAGCTGCATCAGCTGCACAGAGTGGTTTGTGTAGAAGCAAAAACTGCGAAGAGCTGCCGCGTCCAAGGGGCTAGGCCTCAGAAATGCTAGGGAGCTAGACTTGATCAGATCCACACACGAGATTCGAAAAAGCGGCCATGATATAAAATAGCAGCTCCCAGGAACGCCTTCAAGTTCATCTTCTTCAGAAGTTGACTCCGTTCAGTTTGCTTTGTTCTTGGAAGCCTCATCAACGTCCTCCCCAAGATCTGGAACTTCCTCCTCTTCCTCCTCCTCTTCCACCTCTCCTGTAGCCAGTGGTGCTTTTCCATCCAGACTGTTTGGGCAGAGCTTCGGCCCGTCCCCTTCAACCAGCCAGGCTGTCTGCCCCAAGCTGACTGAAGACTCGGGGCAGCACTCCTGCCCGCTGCAGTCTCAGCATGGCCCGTGACGCGGCAGTGTTCGCTGCCAGAGATGCCTGCACTCCAGGGCTGTTAAAGTGGGTCACCGTCCCGTGGTTGGTGAACGTCTTTACCTCTTCGGTACCAGACGTACTGTTTCCCCCTCACTTCCGTAAGGAGCACGGAAGTCGTTTATCACCTGCTGTCGCTGTTCTGTGAACCACCTTCTCCCACCAGTGCGCACGTCTTTGGCCGGTTTCTCCTGGTTCGTGACAGCTTCTTTCATCTTGTTGGAGGGAAAACAGGGCCGTGCGGGGGACTAGGGCTGGTGCTCGGGGGGGTCTTTGGCAGACCAGCTGAGAATAAGCGCGCACACTCCGGGACTCCAGGCGGCAGCTAGCACAATCGTCTTATTTTTAAGTAGACACGTGCGTAACGGTACAAGAGCTCTGATAATGTGAGTGTGTGTGTGCACACACATAAAACATCTTAAGTGAACACATTGATTAAGAACAAAAAGAATTCGGCTCTCATGCAATCCTTTTCATTAGCTTAAGAAGGCTTCGGACTGCTCAGTGCATGGGAGCACCTTCAAAGTCCCCTGAAGAGTGTGTTAGAGACGTCCAGGATACTGAAACTGAAAATTAAAGATTTCAGTCACTGCTGAAAAATAATCTCAGAAACACTTTGTCAAACGATTTCCAAAGCCAAGAATGTGTAAAAACTGAACCAAAGATTTAGAGCCATCCCAACAAAAGCCAGGACCTGCAGAGACAGGAAGTCTGGGACACACGATGATGAAGCACGTGCTGTTTTCCATTTTAAGTGCGTAACCTGGTTTTAATCATTTTCCAGAGATGTTTCCAAATTAGAAGAGGGGGGGGGAAAGATATTAACAAGACTACATTCTCTATTTGAGCTCAGACCTGACCTCGCAGCGCAGGCCCTGATAGGCTAGCACACCCAAGTAAGAACTGGGATGTAAATCCTACAGACTCATAACGGGTCCGCAATACCCGCACCTACTTTTAGATGATGCGGTCCTCTCTGCCTTTTCCATTCACGCTAAGTTGACAAAAGCCCAGACACACCTGGGATGAACTTTAAAACTCAATTTTCCTACGAAAAATAAGAAACATGTACATCTACCAAAAGTTTTGAGCAACTTACAATTCAAGTCATAGGTCAATGGACGTCGGAGCAGAGATGTCGCTGAGCACAGAAGCTTGGGCCAGGTTTTGGGTCGGGCTGCTTTGGAGACACTCCTGACAGGAAGGACTCTGCCCCTGCACAGCCCGAGAGCTACGTACAGGGTGGGGCACAAGTAGGTTCGCAGTTGTGAGTACGCAACATACAGAGTGCATTCTTGTATTGCTTATTAATTATTGTATTTTCCTGACAAACAACTGTAAACCTACTTGCGGCCCCACCCTGTATATTAATTACAGATGAAGAGAGACCCCCAGAACCCTGGGGATAGAACAGGAATTCAGATGTGTAGAAAAAAGAAAGCCAAAACAGACGTTGTACTGGACTTAACGCAAACAGAATGTCTCTCAGCAAAGAATGCCTCCACACTAGAGTGTTTTAAACATGCAAAGGCTGCCAGAACACTCGGTTCCCAAATGTGACAGGCACTGGCGTTGGGAGTCTGCACTGTGGACTGGAGGCCGAGGCTGGAGGGAGGGCAAGAAGGCAGAGGAAGACAATGAGCGGGTGAGAGAGGGTGAGAGAGAGAGAGAGAGAGAGAGAGAGACAGAGACAGAGAGAGAGAGAGAGACAGAGGGAGACCTCGCGGTGGGCAAGGTGGGGAGGGACACAGAGCAC
Source organism: Desmodus rotundus (assembly GCF_022682495.2). Lineage (NCBI taxonomy): Eukaryota > Metazoa > Chordata > Mammalia > Chiroptera > Phyllostomidae > Desmodus > Desmodus rotundus. Next base: position 129,196,450 of record NC_071393.1, on the reverse strand, counting down.
ACTGGGGCTGGGGCAGCCCACTGAGAACCAGCTACAGGTGATGTCAGCTGCCGCTGTCCGGCTCTCATCTGGCCAGATAACTGGAAGGGTCTTACTTAATGGGGCTGAAAAACATTTTAAAAAAGAAAAATGCACAGTTCATTTTATTTATGTTTATAAAAAGGATTATACCAATCAGGCCTTTAACATGTAAAAATGTAAATCTACTTGCGAAGTTAAACATAGGAAAATACAAAAGCAGACAGAATTATCAAAAAGCAAACATTTTATTTATGTTACGAAATACAATTAATTTCCCTGATTTTCACCCATAACGAGTGGCACCTAACATACGGGCTGGTCTGTACAGAGCTGAGCGACCCCGTGTCTCCGAGTGTGCGCGCACACATACACACACCGACCCACCAGCCTCAGAAAAGCGGCACTGACCACGTTCAACTGTCTTAGAAACTCTTACCATTGGAAGGAAATTAGAGGCAGATTTGATTTAAGTAGCAGAGTCCTTGTATAATAACTTAAAAAGTTAAAAGCTTGTAGTGATGAAGTAATCCTGTGCACCCTGCCCAGGAACTTTAGCAATTGACCTTTGTGCAGACCCCAAGTCCGGAAAACGGCGACCAATCACTGCAGCAACAGGATTCGGTTCATTTGCCACGTGGCTGGTCATGGTGCATTTCCGGTGTGTACGTCAGCAGAACGATCATGACCCAGAGGTGAAGCAAAGCCTACAGAAGGAAAAACAGTTTGTGGATTAGTCCATAACTCAATCTTCATCACAGGCCTCCTGAGTGGTGCGCGGGGGCAGGAACCGCGTCTTGTCTTTGTATTCCTGTGGCTAGCGCCGTGTGCAACACTCTGGGGGCCCAGGGACGTTTACTGACGAAGAAACAACCTACAGATGATGGCGGGTAACAGTTACAATGCCTACACACTCCTCAGCCAGGAGGAGAAAGGTCCTCAACTCGCTCATAACAAGCACACGCACCCACAGCTGATCGGGTGATTGTAACGCAGAGCAGACGGCAAGGTTAGAATTGCTAGATACACAGGAAGAGGTTGGAAAGGCTTTTTAAGGACAGTTACAGCTGGTGTTTGGGAAGAGGGTTTGGCCATGCTCTGGTGCAGAGGGGATGACGTGCTTGGCAGGAATAATGTGTCTGGTTTCAGAGGTGACCTGGGGCCCAGCATGGACGGGACCTCCAGGGACACAGTCCTGCTAATCCCCTGGTGGTGGTGCGGCAGTGACCCAAGGCCACATCTCGTGCTGATGGACAGTGCGCTTGCTCGGCCTCCATCACCCGGGAGATTGGCCTGGATGTGGGCATATTCTGAACCCTTTCTGAGGCCATTCGATCTTTTTCCTTTCGTTCTCTTCACCCGCCTCTCCTTAAAAACTTATTTCAAGGAGTAACTCTACCCTCTAGTGGATCACAGAGAAATTTCTAAGTATGCTTTTATTTCTTTTGAAGAAAAAAATGCCTGTCTTAATTCAACTCAACCACTTTAAGCATCCCCGTTCAGAACAGCGAATGAGTTTTTAGGCTCCCAGGACACAAGAAGTGGCATGCCTGACTATGGGAACCACTCTACTAGAGCGAAGAAATCTGAAAAAGAATAAACTGAGCTTGAGACCTTTTTAGAAAATAAAGCAAAACACATGAAAGCAAATTTACATCAAGATAAAACTGAAGCTAATAGTTTTGTATTACAATTTTATCATAAGAGGGCTTAGAAAGGGAGTAACTTAAACTTCATTGAAGTTAATTTTATTGTAGGGTAAGTCTTTAAGCAATTTATATTTTAAATATAATAAATGATCAACTTCACTTGCATATTTTAAGAAAAAAATATTTAATTACCAAAACTGCTAAACTCTTAGTCAAAAAGACCAGTAGCTAAAAAAGCTAGTGAAAACTCAAATGCCGCGTTGTTTTGTAAAACAAGTCCGCTTACCATGTATATAATTACAAAGACTCGCGCTATGGGGTATCTTCGGAGGAAAATTCCCAGACGGATGCTGCGCAAATGGTGGGGAGGGAGCAGAGGAGAGAGTTAGACTAGTAACAGACCCAGCTGTGGTAATATATAATAATAATGCTTCTTAACATTTCACTCATTCATACTAGTTCTGCGGCCACCATACAAAAGATTTATTTAGAGTAGACTTAAATAATTACTTGAAATACCGTATTTTCTAGACTATTGGGACACACTTTCCCCCCAACTTTGGAAGGAAATGGGGGTGCGTCTTATAGTCCGAATGTAGCTTACCTGGCTCGCTACAGGATTTCTGCTTTAAAGGATGTTATTAAATATTTTACCACACTTTTTGCTTCAATTTTTTTTACTATTTTCCTCCTCTAAAACCTAGGTGCGCCTTATGGTCCAAAAAATATGGTAATCATATAGAAACATAATAGTGTAAACAAATACTTTATCATTATTTGGGGTCTGGCTGTTAAAGAACTTGGTCCCTCTCTAAATCGTTTTTCTTTCAGGAACTAAAAAGTTATAAAACGTAAGGCAAGTGTGAAAGCACAAACAGGAAGGAGCCTGGCTGGGATTAATCTGCAAACTGCTGATCTGAAAGCTTTTGCAGGGACCCATGCTTCTAAAAGGCACAAAACTCTAGAAACCCAAGTAAACACTTAAATGAAGCGTGAGGAGCAATTGAGGACCCTGTCACCCACGCCTCTTCAACACTCTCCCCCTATCAAGATGGATACAGGTACAAGCAAATACACCTTCCTTCTCTACCTTTCTGCTTCTCCCATTGCCACTAGCACAATGCCTTGCATACAGGTTCTCTAGAAATTATTACACAGGTTGAATAAATGAATAGTTAAGATAGATGTGCACATTAATTCGGAGATAATGACCATGGCATCCTAAGTCCATGGCTTCAGGCATCTTACTTAGTACATCATCCTCCTTATTTCTAACACCATAGCTCTATCCTGATACAGAAAGGTAACAGAAGTTTGCTTTTATGCAATACTTCATTGAAACCATGTTTAATTAGCAACACTAAAAGATGAAGGAGTTCAGTAGGATATTTAGACATAAACTTTACCAAGGCCATATATAAACTTAACCATCTTTTCCTTTAAAAGATAATAAAAAGACAGCTTATTAATCTATTATTATTACACCACTTCACAGTGGGGTGAACACTGTGTTTAGTTAGCACGTGTGTAAAAATTGTGACGGCGGTGGTTCGGGTTAAATCTGTAGGCAGGACTTTGTTACGTAGGTCCCCTCCTTTTTCCTTCAGAGCAGTCCTTGAGCATCAATCAATGTTTGGTGGTTTCTTCTAGCAAGTCTTTTGCTTCATTTATTTTGGTTGCTAAGTACGGAGATCCGACTTTATCTGGGTGACTCAAAATCATGATTTTCCTGTGAGTTGTTCTAATCTTGGCCTTGCCGGCAGATGGCTTACCCCCAAAATAAGACTAGCTTCTTCCCTACTCATTTGTTGTTCAAATCCTCCTTCACAGTAAGATGAGAGGCTAGGAGCTGAACTCTTCTTCTGTGATTACTTGGTCTAGGCAGGGGTGCCCAATCCGCAGCCCACAGGCCTCACACAGCCCAGGATGGCTATGCATGCGGCCCAACACAAAATCGTAGTTACTTAAAACCTTCCTTTTGCTCATCAGTTTTCATTAGTGTTTGTGTATTTTAATGTGCGGCCCAAGGCAACTCTTCTTCTTTCAGGGTGGCCCAGAGATGCCGAAAGGCTGGACCCCCCTGGCAGAGGTCTCCAGGTCTGAAATGCATAGCAACCTGCATGTGCAAAACCCGCACCACCCAGCCCTACAGCCGCCGAACCCCCAGGCCTGGCGGGTCTCCACGTCCAGCCATCTGGCTGAGGGAGAGCACGCAGCACAGTGCCAGCCCTGGCTGGGGGGCGTGATGCTGCCCAGGGAGACCAGAAACAGTTCCTCCCTCCCTTCCTCATTTAATACTTTTATTAACAGGCACTTGCTGTTGACTTTATTTTTTTTAAATCAAGCTGTAAACTTTTATTACAAATTAAAAAATGAGTTTCTTAAAAATCTCAACTTGACCCGATATAAAAGAAAAAACCTTTGAAGATGTATTGAGCAACACCAGGCTTCTTTTTAAAAACAAACAAACGAAAACCCCACGTGTGTGTCCCTACCAGAAAGAGAGGTCTTCAGGTGAAAGTAATAAAAACCCCACGCTGCGCAGATAACGCAGACAGGTCTAGTCGTCGGTCAAGGGCGAAGAGCAAGCACTGAAGATCTGCAGCCCTAGTCTTGCTCACTTCTCATTGCTGGAATTTCATGTCATTTCTCCTCGCTGGACGACTAAACCGGATGATGGTAGAACTAAGCCGGCATTACTCAGCCCCACCCTGCTCCGCCATGGGAGCAGATGAATCCTCAGCTGGGGGATTGGCTGCTTTTCTCTCTTTGCCACCTTGTGGTTTAGGGTTTTCTGGGCATCTGTGTCGGTAACTGAAATTGCGGTGGTACTGACGTTGAGGTGGCTGCTGACCTCGGGTCTCACCTAGAGCTTCCGTATCCTCCTCATTGCCGTCCTCTCTAGGCTGTCTTAGGCTAGGGGGGGCCCTGCGGAATCATCATGTGTGGCCCCGATACACACTGTGTCTCACTGGTCTGCCTCGTTCTCCTGCAGCCTGGTCGTCTGCACCCTCCACCCGTCCCCCTGCATGCGAACTCTGCGGCAGACGCCCACAGGGCCGCCACAGGTAGTAAGGTAGGTAGGGCCGGTGCTGCTGGGCCAGGCCTTCAGGCTCACCCTCCGATCTCTCATTTCCCCAGTCTCACTGTCCTGGTAATTCTGCTGGTTATTGCATAGAGGACACCTGTGATGTGGAGAGCATCCATAACGCTGACGGTCTGCTGCGCTGTTACTGCCTGCGCTGCAGCTCCACCAGGGCCTCCACACCTTTTCTCTTTCAGCCATCAGACTCCAGTCTCTCCACCCCCGCACTGCAGAGGCCCTTCCTGGGGTGGTTGTTCTTTATGGCAGTCTGGTGGACAAATACGTCTTCCTTGGTGTCATTCCTGTTGGTGAGACCACTTCCGTTTCTTACATTGAATCACTTTACTGTTCCCAAAACGTTCCTTGTGATGACCTTCTTGTCCCTGCAGGCAGGTGCCACTATTATGAGGCTGCCCGGGCCACCACTCCCTGTACCACTGCCTGTGGTGCCTGGCTTGCTGTCAGCAGCGCTGAGGGGGGCGCCTGCTGTGTCTCAGCCTCGCTGCAGTGACGGTGACGGGGCCGGCTGCAGCGGCTCCTCCGGGGCTGTGATGGTGATGAGTCGGTGGCAGCAGTGGGGCTGCTCAGGGCTCTCTGGGGTCTGCTCTCTGCTCCTGATCGAACTTGAAAACATTTTCTATATAAGATGGATGTCTGCTAGTATAAAAAGTCTATATATAAATATATGTGACAAATTATGTATCATTTATGTAATATATAAAACATTACAATGAGTACTGTTCATTAGCAACATCTTTGATTCTAATCATATGACAAAGTAATGAGATAAAACATTCAAATGGATGCATGCACATGATAGAGACTTAATGAAATGTAATGAGTTTCTAAATAGAGTTTATTACAGAAAGAAGAGAAATGGTCAGCGTTAATCAGCTTCGAGAAAATATTTCGTGACATTGAAATATCATGAAAGGAAAAAGGTAAATGTCACTTTAAACACCAGCTGCACCTGATGGGACTCACAGTGACCGAAACCACTGGAAAAAGTCATGAGAACAGCCGAGGGTCCATCACTCGTCACTGGTGTGGCTTACCTGAACTGGTCAATGGAACTAGCAGCTTTGCGGACTTTCCCGTACATTCCTGCCAGGTTGGTTTCCGTGTCATTAAAAAGAACAGGAACATTTCGCAGACGTGTGCCTGTTAAACAAGAAAATAATGAACTGCTGTACAGACACCAAAATGAACTTGCTAATAAAATGACAGTTGAACATACATATTACAGATGAAATTCTCAAGGCCAACTTTCTAAGTACTATAGCCAAAGATAAAATCAGAAGGAAGTAACAGATAAATTTGATTATAAAATGTTTAAACTTCCATATCCCCAAAATTAAAAACTAGGAAAATTATTTCTCTATGAAATTAGCAAAAATTAAAGTTTATAAATACCAAAGGTCGCCAGTAGTCAGGATTAATGAACACTTCACTCCTGCACCAGTAAGAGGGTGGCTGGCACCCTTTCTGCAAGGCCGGTGACTCCACGGGCACCTCCGGCCCAGACCACTCCCAACTCTGGACCCGTCCAACCGCCCGTCCCACCTCCCTGTGGGTGTCGAACAGCATCTCAAACTCAGCACGCCAGGGCCACGGGACTGATTTCCTGCCCCTGCTGCCAACACACTCACCCACAGCTTTGCCATCTCAGAACATCACCACTCCATCCTTCCTTCTGCTCAGGCCAAAAACCTCGACTCCTTTCTGTCAAACTCCTTCTGCCAGCAAATGGGTCAGCTCGCCTTTAAAATAAATCCCCACAGTCCCCACTCTGGTCTGAGCCACCACCATCTCTCACATGGATTAATACATCGGTTCCTCCCTGGTCCTCTGCTGCCTTCTTAGCTCTCTGCAGTCCATTCCGGACACAGCAGCCAGAGGTATCTTGTTAAAATGAAGGTCACATCAGCCACTGTCTCAAGACCCTCCACTGGCTTCCCCGTTTATTCAGGAGAAAGGTCTGCACACAGGCCCCCATAGCCTCCTCCAAGTCCATCAACTCACCTTACACCATGGCCCCCCACTCAGTCTACTCCAGCTGCCTGGGCCTCCCTGCCATATGCCAGCAACCCTCCTGCCTCAGGGCCTTTGCACCTGCTCTTTTCTCTACCCCGCTCTTCCTGTAGATCTGTTCACTGTCCACCATTGTCCTCCCATGGGACTTAGTAAAGTGCTATCTTTACGAGGTCTTCCCTGACACCCGAAACTGCAGCCCCATCTCCACCCTTGGCAGCCGGCACCTCCCTCCTCTGCACACACACCGTCTCCTCGCGTGCTTCCTTCACGGCCTGTCTCCTCCACCTGCGCTCCTCCCCAGCAACACCAGGGTGTCAGGGCCACAGGGCAGACTCTGGTCTCTTTTGTTGACCACTGTACCTTTAGTGCCTAAAACAGTACTTCATACTAACTAGGCACTTAATTATTTGCTGATTTGGGCAACAAAAATCAAAAGTCTTCAGGTGTATACCTACTGACCCAGCAATTCCACTGCTAATCATTCATCCTAAGAAAATAAAAGATGTACAGGAAGTATTTTTCTCAGAACTGCTTATATTACCGACAAAGTTGGCAACAATCTAAATTCCCAATTATACAGAATCCATTACACAAATTACGGAATTTCCACAATAGATTCTGATGAAGAAATATACCAATTATTGGATAAAATATGAAAATGTATTTATATGAAGAGTTAAAAATCAATAAAACAATACTATAAACATATATAGGAAAAAACTCAAAAAGGATTTTCTAAGATTAAATCTGTTGAAGCTTATATTGAAATTTTTAACATTCTTTTTGAATAGGTATCTTGGAAATACAGATTTCTTTATTAAAATTATAGAGCATGGGTATACTTATGTGACTATATGTTAGTTTTAATATTCATAATGATGGACTGGAAGATTCTTCAAGCCAATTTTGCTGTCAGACCCCTGCAAGTCCCCTCTCCAGAACCCCCTGCCTTGTCGGCAACATCTCACTGCATGTCCCACACATACCAACGAGACTGTTGGTCCCCGGGCCTCTCTGCTCCCAGTCCCACACCAGCGACGGGTAGCAGTAGTTCTGCAGCCCAGTCACTACCAGTCGTATCAACGAGCACACGGCCCGGTCCTCAACTCTGGAGGACAGCGGATGCTGCTTTGGGTGAAACTTCTTTTCCAATAAAAATGGTCTTTTTTTCACTTCTCAACATCATGTTGAATTAACAAGATAAGAAATTAAGGGAAAGATGGCAGCGTAGGCAGACATGGCTCGCCTCTTTGCACAACCACATCAAAATCACAACTAAAATACAGAACACCTATCACTTAGAACCATCAGAAACTGAGCTGAATGGAAGCCTGACAACTACAGAATTAAGTAACTACATCTGTTACTTAACAGACTGGTAGGAGGGACGCAGATGCAGAATGGGCTGGTTCCACACCCATGTGGATTAAATTCAGGATAAATATCTTGGGAGCGAGGAGTCCCAGACCCACACCAGGCCCCCCAGCTCAGGGTTCCAGTGCCGGAAGATAAGTCCCCACAACTTCTGGCTGCAAAAACCATCAGCGATTGAGTCAGTGGAAGAAACTGCTGGAGCCCCAAGCAGTTCCCCATAAAGAACCCAAACATGGACTCACCTACTCAGACTCACTCCCTCTGAGCTCCAGCACCGGGGTAGAAGCATGAAAGGCACCAGTGGTACACAGGGAGAAACTGAAGTGCCTGGCATCAAGGTGAGTAGAGGCCATTGTCCCTTTTCTAAACCCTCCTCCCACAGAGCTGGTAAACTGATGCCGTATCTGAGACTCCCAACAACCTGGCTAACACTGACCTGCCTTGGAGATCCCCAGAGACTCTGCCCCACCCAATTTACAGGTCTATGCAAGCTGCTTTTCCATAAGAATGGCTGGTCTTGGCTCTTAAATCCTATCGAAGAAGTAACAGCTGGCTTTAGTGAGCCCTAGAGGCAGCCAGATTAGATTCACTGCTTGGCTTCACCTGGGAATCTCCACGCCCAGTATAAGTAGCAGCCATCTCAGATTGCTTTATAGCTCAGGCAGGGTGCTCCAGGCAAAACACAGGTGGGGGCTGACCTTGGCCTGCAGCAAATGGGGAAACCCCAGGGCCTGCGCACCCAGTGGACAGCTACAGACCACACTGGAGCACCACCACCCTGCCCCTGCATAGCTGAACCTCCATGGAGGGCAGAGGGCGGAAGGTGGTGTTCAGTGGTCTCAGCCACTCCTTGCAGCTGACTGGCCTGGGTAAATCCCTCCCATTGACCTGCCAACAGCAACCAAGGCTCAACTACAAGAGGAGAGTGTACTCAGCCCACAGAAGGGGCACACCTCAAGTGCTAACCTTGGGTGAAACGGAAGGCTGTGCCACTGCCCCTACAGGACACCTACTACATTAGGCCATGCTACCAAGACAGGGAGTCATAGCAACGTTACCTAATACACAGAAACAAACACAGGAAGACTGACAAAATGAGGAGACAAAGAGTGTGGCCCAAATGAAAGAACAGCTCATAACTCCAGAAAAAGAACGAAACGAAATGGAGATAAGCAATCCATCAGATGCAGAGTTCAAAACACTGGTTATAAGGATGCTCAAGGAACTTAGCGAGGACCTCAGTAGCATGAGAAAGACCCAGTCAGAAACAAAGGATTCACTAATTGAAATAAAGAACAATTTACAGGGAAACAACAGTAGAGTGGATGGAGCTGAGAATCAAATCAATGATTTAGAACATAAGGAAGCAAAAAACAATCACACAGAGCAATGAGAAGAAAGAATCAAAAAAAAAAAAAAAAAAGAGGATAGTGTGAGTAGCCTCTGGGACAGCTTCAAGAGGTCCAACCTTCACATTACAGGGGTGTCAGAAGGAGAAGACAAAGAGCAAGAAATTGGAAATCTACCTGAAAAAAACAGAAAGAAAACTTCCCTAATTTGGCAAAGGATATAAGACAGGCAAGTCCAGGAAGCACAGAGAGTCCCAAACAAGATGGACGCAAAGAGGCCCACACCAAGACACATCATAATTAAAACACCAAAGGTTAAATATAAAGAGAATCTTAAAAGCAGCTAGTTACCAGATGGTTGCCACATGGGAGGGGGGAGAGGGAGAGTGGGTGATTGGTGAGGGTATTAAGTACAAATAGGTAGTTATAGACTAGCCATGGGGATGTACAGTACAGTATAGGAAATGGAGTAGCCAAAGAACTTATATGCATGACCCATGGACTTGAACATTGGTGTGGGGAGTGCCTGAGGGAGTAAGGGGTGCTGGGTGGAGGGGGGCAAAGGGGGAAAAATCACAACTGTAATGGCATAATCAATAAAATATACTTAAAGAAATTAAGGCAACAAAACGTCTGTTTGAGGTTTTCTTTTTACCTTCACCGGTGTCAACTCCAGACATATTAATGGAAGGCCCGTTACTGCCACTTCCAGTGGCAGATTTCATCTGCTGCTCCAGGCGCTCCAGCTGGAAGACCAGAGAGTTCTTCTCTGTGCTGAGACTCTCCAGCATGGTCTGCTTCTGGATGAGAGTCTCCGTCAGCTGGTGGAGTCGACTTTCTAACTCCGACTGACTGCTATTGCTTAAGGTTTTATTGGTAAGCTGAAAGGCAATGTGTTCATAAAATTATTACATAAAGCCATACAACACAGAAACCACACTGCTACATCTCCACAGGTAAACTGGTATTCATTGATTTCTCAAGACTCTAGAATGATTGTCTATGGGATTTTCAAACTAAATTAGTGAATCACAATATAAATTGGTGATTCACAATCTGCAATTTAAAATAGAATAGAGTGCTGGCTGGTACAGCTCAGTGGATTGAGGGCCAGGTCCCCAGTAGAGGGCGTGTGAGAGGCAACCACATATTGATGTTTCTCTCCTTCTCTTTCTCCTTCCCCTTCCCCTCTAAAAATAAATAAATAAATAGAAATCTTAAAAAAAAAAAAAGGAAAAAAAAAGAAAAAAGAATAGAATAGAATGGATCCTGGCTGGTGTGGCTCAGTGGATTGAGTGCCAGCCTGTGAACCAAAGGGTCGCTAGTTCAATTCCCAGTCAGGGTACATGCCTGGGTTGTGGGCCACGTCCCCAGTAAGTGGGTGTGTGAAGCAACCACACACTGATGTTTCTCTCCCTCTCTTTCTCTCTCTGTAAAAATAAATAAAATCTTCAAAAAAAAATAGAATGAGACGTATCCGAGTGCACAGGGTATTATTTTGTGAAACTTTTTTGGTTCTGTACGTGGTAAGAGTGTGTGAGAGTACTGAGAGGCGATACAGACCTTACTTCTTACTGTAACGCTGTGGTCCCAAGTACCTGAAAGCACTGGTCCCCGGGACTCGGTCCAAACGTTCCCACCTGGGTAACTCCGCAATGTGCAGAGACCACTCCCTCCCTCCCTGAGGCTCCCACCCCTGCTCTGCAGTTCCCTAGCTCTCTGACTTTGGACAGATGGCTGCACCTCTCCGAACGGATTTCCGAGTGTGCGACAGTGCCTGCTGCACGTGGTATTTAGGGCCGCGGTAGTAAATGAGAACTCTCCTAGCAGAGTCTGGCTGACGGCTGGCTCCTAGTGACTTCCTTCATTCCATCTTCTGTTTGTTCCAATCTGCCACCATTTCCTCCACTCAGCTTCTGCTCTGCTGTCCCTATCTTCTTCCCCATTTGGAAAATTCAGTCCCCTTCTCTTACCTAGGCTCTACCTGCCTTTGAAGCCTCTTCTGTGAAGCCCTTTCCAACTGCTCTAGCCCAAGCTGACCTCGGCCTTCTCTTAAGAGTCCCACTAATTGCCTTGCTATTTATCAGTCACTCTGGTAACACTGTTTAAAGGAGTCAATTTTGCCTACTCAACGAAACTGTAAGCTCTGTGAGGACAAGTATCACTCTCTGCATTAACAGAGCTTTGAAAAGAGGCTACTAGATCGATCTGCTTAAAACCCCAACTCTGCCATTTCCTAGCCACAACCTGGGGCTAACTACAAATCGGAGCTTCAGTTTCCTTGATCAGAGGAGGTGATGACTAAACGAAGTAATATGTATAAAATATTTAACATAGTATCTGCCATATAGTAGGGAGTTAACTTAGCTTCCTTCCTTCTGAATTCCTTCCAGCACGCCCACAAATTACGCGCAAGGCTGGCGCCACAACAAATAACTACCGAATGGAATTATCCTGAGCATAAACTAAGATCTACTTACTATTACACAGGAATGCTCGATTTTAAGATTATACTGTTATCCCCTCATCAACTAGCTCAATACTTCAGTATTTTTTTATCCTTACCCGAGGACATTTTTTCAAAGCTTTTAGAGAGAGAGGAAGGGAGGGAGGGAAGTACCATGCAAGACAGAAGCATGGACAGCTGCCTCCCGCACGTGCCTGTCTGGAGATCAGGCCTGCAACCCAGGCCTGCGTCCTGACCGGGAGTTGAACCAGCAACCTTTCAGTTACAGGATGGCCCTCCAACCAACCGAGACACACCAGCTGGGGCAATGCTTCAGTTTTTGGTTGAGGTAAAGTTTACATACAAGTGAAATACCCAGATCTTAAGCACACGGTGAGTTTTGACAAATGTATAACTGTGTAACCAACACCCAGATCAAAATACGGAGTATTTCCATCACTCCCAGACAACCATTGCTCCCATTTCTATGGCTAGAATTTCGTTTTACTTATTCTGGAATTTCTTATAAATGCAAACCTACAGCATGAACACTATGTGTGGCTTTTTAAAAAAGACTTAGTCCAAATTGTTGTATCAGAAGTTTGTTCCTTTTTATTGCTGAGTAGTTTGCAATCTGTTTACCCAACTACCTGTTGATAGGCATTTCAGTTGTCTCCAGGTTTGGCTATTTGTGAACAAAGCTATTGTAATCATCCTTTGTGCAAGTCTTCTTGTGGACATAAGGCTTCCTCTGTACTGACTGAGTATCTGGAATCGGAAGTCAGATGTGTGTTCACCTAGTCCGTCAGCAACAGTGTTCCAAAGACAGGCTCCAACCGCACCACGACTCGTACTGCCGACCTTGACTTCAGCCATTACAGAGGACGTGCAGTGGTATTTCTCACTGAGGGCTTACTGCATTTCCCTGATGACTGATGGTTCTGTGCACCCATTCTTTCAGGGGCTTATTTGGCCACTTGATGTTCTTTTGTCAAGTGTCTATCCAAGTTATTTTGCAAATTAAAAAAGAAATCAGTTGTGAGGCCCTGGCTGGGCAGCTCAGTTGGTTAGAGCATCATACCCATACGACAAGTTTGTGGGTTTGATCCCCAGTCAGGGCACATACAAAAATCAACCAATGAATGCATAAATAAGTGAAACTACAAATTTCTCTCTCAAATCAATTAATTAAAAAAATTAGTTGTGCATCTTTTTATGGTAGTAAGAGTTGTTTCCTGGTTACGAATCCCTTCTCAGATGTATGTGTTATAAATATCAGACCCCAGTCTGTGGCCAACCTCTTTTCATTTCTGTAATGGAGTCTTTTGATGAGCAGAAATTTTAATTATCACAAAGTCCAATTTTGACATTTTTTTCCTTCTATGATTGATGTTTTTGTGTCATTTAAAAAAAAAAATCTGTCTTTCCCCAAATTGCAAAAGATTCCTACTTGTTTAAAAAAAATATTTTATTTATTTATTTTTAGACAGAGGGAATGGGGGGGAGAGAAACATCGATGTGTGAGAGATACATGGATAGGTTTTGTCTCTCATACGCCCCCAACTGGGGACCTGACCAGCAACCCAGGCATGTGCTCCAACTGGGAATCAAACCTGTGACCTTTCAGTTCACAGGCCAGCACCCAATCCACTGAGACACACCAGCCAGGGCTGTTTTTATCTAGTCCCATACAATAGTTTTTAAAGAATAAAAAAAGGGTCAAACTGGCAATGTAATTTTTTTTTAACCAAGATATTTTTCTTCTAACCCTGACCAGCATGGCTCAGCTGGTTGAGTGTCATCCTGCAAAGTAAAAGGTCGCTGGTTCGATTCCCAGTAAAGGCACATGCCTGGGTTGCAGGCCCAGTCCCCAGTTGGGGGTGTGCAAGAGGCAACTGATCATTTCTCTGTCTCTCACACATTGCTGTTTCTGGTTCGATTCCCAGTAAAGGCACATGCCTGGGTTGCAGGCCCAGTCCCCAGTTGGGGGTGTGCAAGAGGCAACTGATCATTTCTCTGTTTCTCTCACACATTGCTGTTTCTCTCCCTCTCTTTCTCCCTCCCTTCCCTTCTATATAAAAAATAAATAAAATCTTTAAAAAATTTTAAATTTATTGATTGCTTGATTTTAGAGTGAGAGAGAGGAGGGGGAGAAGGGAAGGGGAGTAGGGGGGAAGACGGAGAGAAAGCAAGAGAGAAAGAATCATTGATTTGTTGTTCCACTTAATTGATGCATTCACCGGTTGCTTCTTATATGTGCCCAGACTAGGGATCAAACCTGCAAACTTGGTGTGTCACAACCATGCTCTGCCCACCTGAGCTGCCCGGCCAAGGCCCCAGTTAACAAATAGCATAATTTCCTACCCAGAGTGGGTACCCAGTAAATATTCCATCCATACTGGAATATTCATCTAGGGATTAAACTAACTGGTGGTTTATGCTCCTTTCTTTTCTTTGACTTTCTGCTAGCAAGTCATCTGACCATTTGTAAGCATTTCACAAATATGGGCAAAGGAGAAGGGAACACTCAAAGTCAGTTCCTCACTCTAAAAATTAAAATATATTAAAACATTTTAAGTTATGGACTATTATGAAGTACGAGAACTTAAAAAAAAAAAACAAAATCATAGTTTTCATGCTCAAACTAAGTCATCAGCTCACTGAAAAAACAAAGACCTAATCAGTCTTCAGGTACATTACTTATATGATCAGTGAGCGCATCACTTGCTAAGCCCATAATCTGGAGAGAAGGGAGGAAGGGGCACCTGCCACTACAGCGCACGTGAACGCAAGGTTTTGTTGGTCAGTGATGACGGCTGCTAAATCTGGGTGGTGGGCCCGTGTTGTTTTCTGGGTGTTTGCATTTCCAGAGTTAAAAAGAGGTCTTGCTGACTTTATGAAAGACCCATCAGTTGTTAATAGGAAGATTTCTCATTGGACTTTTCTTAGGAAAGAGAAACCACATTTATGAAACTGGCAATCAGCAAGCACAACCCCCAATGAGGCCAGAAGGCACAAAGTGTCGGCCTCCGCGAGTGACTCCGGCCACAAGGGGCCATAAGAAGCGAGCCACAGGAACAGCAAATGCAGGCTCTGATGGCATTAGGTGAAAATTCTGTATCAGGATGAAAACAGCAGCTTACTACTGCAACAAGAAAATTCAGGTGAAAATAGGGAAAAAGAAGGTCTCACTGTATTCTCTAGGGAAAAAAGTAGCTTTACTACGGTATCTCTGCCCAAGTTGTAAAAGCTGATGCATACCTGATTCCTAAGTTTTTGAATTTCTTCTTCTCGATCTTTAATCCTGCTTTGCAATGTGTTCTTTGTTCGATACAGATCTTCTTCTATGTAATGGAATTCCTACAAAGCGAGGCACAAAACAGAAGTTAGAGCAGCGCCCCCCAGTCCATCCCCAATACCTAGAACAGTGCCTGACACAGCAGACGCACGACCGCCAGGCACTGAGTACATGCTGCAGGAGCAAACGAACAGATTCGGAGGGCCCGGGGAAAAGTTAACACTCAGCGCGGTGTATCAACGTGTATGTGGAAGTCTGAGCACAAGCCTTTACGTGGTCGTGTGTTACCATTTTTCTAGAACTGCTGCTGGATCATATGATACGTGTACTTCTAACTTAAAGGAAGAAAACCTGCAAATTGTTTTCAAAATACCTGTACCGCTTCGCACTCCTACAGCAACATGCAGCGTTCCATTTCTTCCACACCCTTCCCAGCACACGGTGCTGTTGGTCTCTGTAAGTGTAGCTGATCTAGCTGGGCACGCACTGCTGTCTCACTGAGGTTTCGATTTGAATTTCCCCAATGACTACTGACATCGAGCAGCTTTTCATGTGCTTATTTGTATCAGGCAGCACCTTGTACCTCCTTTGCACAGTGGTTAATAAAAGCAAGTGAGAGGGAGAGGCAAGGAAATACCTCCGAACTCACTAACCAGTGCACTAATGCGCTGCCAGTCTGCACAATGGATATGATCGTTCGGAGTCAAGCCAGAGCTTAAGAACAAAGCACATTCCAGGAAAGAAAGAGTAATTAACTAGCTAAGTACCTTCAGAAGCGTTATGGAGCATAGGGAATATAGTCAATAATGTTGTTAATACCTTCGTACGGTGACAGATAGTAACTGGACTTACCACGAGGATCATTTTGTAATGTATACAAGTATCAAATCACTATATGTACACCTAAAGCTAACAGGATATTGTATGTCAATTAAATATCAATTAAAAAAAGCATTATGCTCAACTGTGCTGACCGGTAAGTAAAGGCAGCTGTATGGAGACGTAACCGTGCCATGGAATTAAACTGCTGGAGCCTGCTCTAGGCATTAGTACCACCTGCGCATCTCACGGACTGTCAAAACTGACAACGAGAAAGTGAGGAAGGTAATTAGGGTGGGAGAATAACAATTTACAGAAGGTGCACCTGATTTCTGAAGCTCTAGGCTAGCAAAAAATTTAAGGTTGAAATTACCTAAATTGATAAAGAGCACTACGGGACATTTAATCCTAAGATGAGGAACTTTACCTCTAGAACATCCAATTTCTCAGAAAGTAGCCTATAGCTACATTTGCTCCACTTGCCTCTACTTAACTCCCTCATTTTAAAAAAGGGCACCGGAAGTGAATGTGATTAAAACCATCTGCCATAATAAAATGAAAATTCTCTCTCTAACCATCAAGAACACCAATTTTTTGCCTTTTAGTATACGACAGCGTCTTGAATAAATCAAAGTGCAATTTCTGAAAGGGCAGCTAACCTTACAACTAAGCTAGGAGAGCCTACGATGTGCCCTGCAGGTTGCTACTCAGTGAGTTTTTCTCTTAATGTGCCGGAAACAGATGTAAATGCTAAGGAATGTTTCTCTGAGAATCAAAACAGTTTCAGAAATAATCGATCCTAATGAAACAAAATCTTTAAAGGACAAAAATGTGCAAAGTTCAAGTAGTTTTCTCTTCAGCACAATAAACAGAACAGTGATTTTATTGTGTGAATGAAATAAGATAACATAAATTGCCTGTATAACAATGTGTTACTCGGTACATTATAGCTGCTATTAATATTAGATATAGAATCTTATTTTGAAAATGTGGCTTAAACATGTTTAACTGTCAATACTGAAATTCTTACGTAAGTATTTTTAAAGTAGAAGAATTCGGGTTGGGGAGCAGACAACTGCTAGTTGAACAATGAAGTATAATCTTAACCATGATTTGTAAACACAATCTGTACAAGCACTTTTTTCTCAAACAGAAAAAGAAGTCTACTATGGCGCTGATGTTGCATTTTTATCCCTATTAACTGGTATTTACTGTTCTTCCTAGAAAGTACAAGTGTAATAAAACATGAAAATCAACTGATGTTTTTCAGTTTTCTACACACATACACTCTGACAAGGAGAGATGATAAAATACAGACAGACTAGTAGAAAAAACTCGGGGACAGGTGTCCTGGGTTCTATTCTATTCTGGGATTAGTTGTATGAAATTAGGCAAATCCCATAACTATTTTGTGCCCCTATTTTTCAGCTGCTAAAACAAACGAGGATTGTGGAACAGTAACAAGGCGGGAGGAACCTGCATCCGGTCTACATGAATTCTCTGGGCCAGTCCCGTAAGAATGTCAGTAAGCTGCTTCCCCGGGAAGCCTCCCCACGTGACAGCTAGCGGACAGACTCTTCTCCGGTAATCATCGGTCTCAGATCCTCACCTGCTTCTGTCGGTCCAATTCGGCCTCTAGTTCTTGTTTCGATGCCTTATGTCCAGCTATTTGGTCTTGCAGATCGTGCAACTGCTCTCTTGCTGACTCTGCTTCACTAACCTGCTGAGCCTCCATATCCTGAAAAGAAAACCTCACATGTGAAAGCAATCATTACTGTTCAGTTCCACCTGTACTGAGCAATCCTCACTGTGAACCGGGGTCAGCAGGCCCTGGAGGGACACAGTGAACAAGACACGGTCTCAGCCTAAAAGGAGCATGTGAACTGACACCTCATTATACAACATGGCAAAGGTGAGAGCGGATGAACAGGACACCATAGCTGCCACGGCACAGAAACCATTCGGTTTAAGAAGTACAAGTGGACAGTAACCCCATGGGAGATTAATATCTGTATTCAAAAGCTAACAGTTTCAAGAAGAACTGAAATACGACATCAAAAGGACTTCACTAGTCCCCTGCAACTGCAGGTTTTAATTAGCTTTTGCATTTGTGTGCATAAGTAACCAACAGACAGTAAAAACATAACTTTTCTCTCGTATCACCCGAGATTAGCGTATTATTTCCCTTTTTTAGCTTTATTGCTATTATATTTTTATATCTGGGGCCGTATGTCTTACTCAAACTTCTTCAACAGGTGTCACTACTCTCAGTTCCTCAACGTTAAACACCACCCTCTGGATTTCCTGTGAAAGCTATAGTGGCAAAACAAAACACATAGCTCTAGGTTTCTATATTTTCTTTTTTTTTTAAAAAAAAGAAAAGTATTATTTATTTATTTTCAGAGAGAGGAGAAGGGAGGTAGAAAGAGGGAGAGAAACATCAATGTGTGGTTGCCTCTCGCACACCCACAACTGGGCACCTGGCCCACAATCCAGGCATGTGCCCTGATTGGGAATTGAATCTTTGACCTTTCGGTTCGGAGGCTGGTGCTCAATCCACTGAGCCACACCAGTAAGAGCTAGGTTTCTATATTTTCTAGGTTTCAAGTTAAGCATAAGTCCATTCGTATAGTACTGTATGAGATTGAAATCAGCATCTTATTTTGCTTTTTATCTTTTGGGGCATTCCGTTTTACACTCATCTCCACTCACATATTGTTTGAAAGAACTGACAGATTAATGCTACTCCCAGATAATCATACAACTTTGGGGAGTTAAGAGGAAAAGAGCAGGAAGTACAATTATTTTCCTCTACCACTGAGTTTTCAGGGTCAGTAGAAGGTAGATTAATCTTTGTCACCTCTTTGACTATGACAAATTCTCAAGAGGCAGGAAGTATGCACAGTGGTCAAGAACCCACGTTCTGGAACCAGAGCAACCAGGGAGCTCATCCTGCCTCTGCCACTTTACTAGTCATGGGAAGTCACCTTCCTTCTCCACACTCACATTTCTTCAAACTGCAAGCTGAGACTACATCACCTCCCTACAGGGCTATGGTAGGGAGCAAACGGAAGGGTGCACCCCTGGCACGCAAGTGCTCAGTAAATGATAGTACTGGCATCACGAACCATTCCCACGTTTTGCTAGACCTAATACTATAATCTTTATTATATGCTTTATAAACTTAGGGGTAGAAAAATAGGTCAATGTCATCAATGAGGCTGGGGTAAGGATGAAGTATTAAATAAACCATTTTTCATAATTTCACCTAAAAGACATGTATGAATAAGACAGGACATGAGTAGGATTAGCATCTACTCAATTTCCAAGTTCACGGGACTAAATTCTTTGGAATTCAAAATTATTTACAGAAAAAAAATCCTACTTTAAAGACTAGAAGGACAACAGTCTTTACTGGCTCCTGTATCTGACCAATAAGAAAAAGTCCAGAAATAAAGCAGTTATTATTTACCGAGGGCCCATTTACACACATCCTTACCCTCAAAGAACCTTTGCGCACCTGCATTTTACAAGTGAGAAAACTGAGGCTCAGTGAGATAAACTGCCGTGTGCAAGGAAACACAGCCAGTAAGTGCCCAGGAGGGCATCTATACCCAGATCTGACACTGGGCCTACGCCAGCAGACCAGCCTGTTCTCACAACCTCCACACGCTGCTCTGTGGCATATGCACACCTCACAAATCGAAAAGTCAGTCAGTGCGTGAATAAATGTTCTTTGTGAAATTTTTAAAGATGGCCTGTGACCCTGCACTTACTTATCTTCTGTCAAAGACCCTATGTTTAATCTAAATTAATGGTTCAGCCCACTCTTAGATTAAATATAGTAATTATAAATAAACTATAAGATTGTCTGTGAAACTATAATTAAAAGACCATCTCGCCCTGGCTGGCATGGCTCAGCGGACTGAGTGTCGGCCTGCAAACCAAATGGTCGCCAGCTCAATTCCCAGTCAGGGCACACGCCTGAGCTGCAGGCCAGGTCCCCACTTAGGGGCGTGTGAGAGGCAACTGATGGATGTACCTCTTGCACGTCGATGTTTCTCTCCCTCTTTCTCCCTAAATCTCTCTAAAAATAAGTAAAATCCTCGGGGGAGGGGGGGCAGTGGAGATCATCTCTGCCCTGGTCTGTGTGGCTCAGTTAGTTGGAGGGTCTTCCTATAACCAAAAGGTTGCGAGTCTGACCCCTGGTCTGGGCACACGCAATCCCCACCCGGGCGCACATGGGAGGCAACCCATTGATGCTTCTCTCTCTCCCCTCCTCTCTCTCTCTCTAAAAGCAATAAAAAATGTCCTTGGGTAAGGAATATAAAAGACCATCCCTGAGCGCATTCTAATATCGGAAAACATCCCAGTTATACAGACAAGCCCAAATTTAATTTGTATTTAACTACGAGAATGTGAGATCCAGAAGTAGGGAGATGCCGGCTGGCCCCCCGGTATAACTCTAAGCCTGGAAGATGCCTGGCACTTGGTAAGCATCTGCTGAATGCATGAATCTGGTTACTTATGTTTATTATTCCCCCGTGTGGTGACTATTACTCCCGCAGAAGCTCCACATGTTATTTCACTAATACCTTTTCCCCAAAATACGGAATCCAGCACCTCTTAAACCACTGACAGCTGGGGGTAAACGGCTGTCTCTGGAGTGGACGGTAATGAATCTTACCTGTAATTCAGACCTCAGCTGATGGATCTGACCCATCAGCTTCTGTATTTCTTCCCTCTGCAGCTCCTTTTCATGACGAAGTTCTTCCAGCTCCATGCTATTAGCGGTATTGCTGTCCAGGCCTTCAAAACCAGATCCTTCCTTTAAGCTGTTAATCAATTTTTCTTTAGACTAGTATATAAAAAAAAGAGATATCTTTAAGCAAAGCAGAGATTAGCTTGTATACTGAATATCATCCACCATACACCAGTTAAACCACTATGGAAAGATTCCAATTATATTCTCCATCAAAGAAGGCCCACAGATCGTAAACCCAACAAAGCCTTGCTGTACAATGTCCTTGGATTTCAGTCCCCAGGATGATGTTATTACTGAAAACTTATTAACAAGATTTTTCTCATATTTTCTTCTTATCCTGTCTTGTGCTAATTTTCCCATCACAAGCCAGTTAATAAATATTTCTGGAGCACCTATGATGGGCTCGGCATTGTGCCAAGGGTCCTGTGTAGTAAAGATAATGTCTTTCTTGCCCAGTCGGTGCTCAGTTGGTTGGAACATCACCCCACAGACCAAAAGGTCGCCAGCCGGATTCAGGCCAGGGCACGCATCTAGATTGCAGGTTCAGTCCCGATTGGGGCATGTGCGAGACAACCGGTTGATGTTTCTCTCTCTCTCTGGAATCTATATATATACATATTTAAAATATGTATATTTAAAAATTGGAGAAAACGGATTAATGTCCCTCACTGTGGATAGTACCCTCTGCCTTATAAACGGTAGAGGAAGTTACAAGCATCCACTGGAGAAATACGCACAAGCTGAGGAGGGCACTTGCAGAGTGCCCCCTCCCCAGGAGAGGAAAACCACTTCAGGGAACAGAAGGCTTCAGCTGAGTGACAGCAGTGACGCTGGTCCCAAAAAATGGCTAGGATTTGAACAGGGGTAGAGAAAACAGTGCAAAGCACAGAAACGCGAAGAGCATGAAGGCCAGAACACACTGTTGAAACATGCTCGATGGTATGTTAGGGCCAATCTGTGGGGGTTTCCGACGCCAGACTGAAATGTCTGAATCTTCTTTGGTGGTCTAAAACAAATGACAAAACACAGCAGTATTTTCACCGATGCATCCCTTAGAGCAGGGGTGTCAAACTCATGTTCAC
This sequence comes from Desmodus rotundus, assembly GCF_022682495.2. NCBI lineage: Eukaryota > Metazoa > Chordata > Mammalia > Chiroptera > Phyllostomidae > Desmodus > Desmodus rotundus. The sequence goes on along the minus strand of NC_071393.1, from coordinate 129,174,531 downwards.
TGGGGACCACATCAGCCTCGCGGTTGCCTTCAAAGGGCCAAATGTAATTTCAACTCCTTAACTGTTAAGGTGTAGTTACATTTATACAGTCCTAAAATTATTTCAGAGGGTCCAGAGACATATGAAAGGATGCTCAGCATCACTAGCCATCAGAGAGATGCAAATTAAAACCACAGTGAGATACCACTTCATACCACTCAGAATGGCCATCATAAACAAAGCAACAAACAAGTGTTGGAGAGGATGTGGAGAAAAGGGAACCCTAGTGCACTGTTGGTAGGAATGCAGACTGGTGCAGCCACTCGGGAAAACAGTATGGAATTTCCTCAGAAAACTAAAAATGGAAATGCCTTTTGATCTGGCAATTCCACTGCTGGGATTATACCCTAAGAACCCTGAAACACCAGTTCAGAAGAACCTATGTACCCCAATGTTCATAGCACAGTTTATAATACCCAAGTGCTGGAAGCAACCTAAGTGCCCATCAGTAAATGAGTGGATAAAAAACTGGTGCATTTACACAATGGGATACTACACAGCAGAAAGAAAGAAGGAGCATGGATGGAACTGGAGAGCATCATGCTAAGTGAAATAAGCCTGGTGGTGAAAGACAAATATGATCTCATCTATAAGTGGAACCTAATCAACAAAACAAACAAGCAAAACAGAACCAGAGACATGGAAATAAAGGACAAACTGACAGTGACCAGAGGGGTGGGGGGAGGGTCATAACAAGAAAGAAGGGGAAGGGTCAAGTCAAGGAACACGTATAAAGGACCCATGGGCATGGACAATGGGGTGGGGACTGACTCTGGGAGTGGAGGGGGCGGGGCAGGGGAGAACAGCAGGGGAAAAAGTGGGACAACTGTAACTGAACAACAATTAAAAGCAGGCAGGGAAGTGTTACGACCAGAGATGTGTTTTAAGAGGGTCAATCTGGCAGCGGTATAAGGCAGGTGTTCACAAACTCTGGTCAATGGGCCAGGTCGGGCCCGTGGGCTGCTTCTGTACAGGCTATAAGCTAAGAACGGTTTTCACATGTTAAAGGGATTATGAAATATAAAAACAAAGAATATGGGAGGATACCACACATGGCCTGCAAAGCCTGCAATATGTACTATTTGGTTCTTTACAGAAAAAGTTTGCAGACTGCTGGTATAAAGGATGCATTACAAAAAGAGATTTGATGTGGGAAGACCAGTTTAAAAAGTGCTACAATTGTAGGCCAGTAATAAGAGCCACCAGCTATTTCATCTTAAATATAAATATCTGAAAGTCACTCTCCATCAAAAACTGTTTCTTTTTTAATAGGTAGAATTATGGGTGACTTCTTCAAATTTCTCTGTAGTTTTCAAATTTTCCATAATAAGCATTATCATATATATACATATATATATATGAGGTCTGTCCAGAAAAAGTCCCATCAGTGTTAGTGTAACAAGAATGGTTTGCACCACATCGCTGTAGCCTGGCAGCCAAGGAGAGTGGACTGGGATGCACGTGCGTGAACAATGACGACTTCACTGCACTGGTCAGGGCCGGCGGTAGACACCGCTGAGCGAGCGTGTGTACTGTGTGGCTGTCACATTCAAAATGGCTGAGTGACTATAGCAGTGAATCTGCATCCAATTTTGTGTCAAGCTTGAACACTCCTCCACGGAAACTATTCAGATGATGCAGAAGGCCACAGCTGTGGGCAACTGGTGATTGGCAGCTTCATCAGGACAACTTGCCTGCTCACACATCACGTCTCGTGCAGAGTTTTTTGGTGAAACATCAAATCACCTATGTGATGCAGTCCCCCCTACAGCCCAGATTTGGCGCCGTATGACTCCTGGCTTTTCCCAAAACTAAACAGACCTTCAAAAGGGAAGAGATTTCAGACTGTCAATGAGATTCAGGAAAATCTGACGGGGCAGCTGATGGTGACTGGGAGAACTGTGTGAGGTCCCAAGTTACCAATTTTGAAGGCGACTGAGGCATCATTGTCTCATGTACAATGTTTCTTGGGTCTTCTTCAATAAATGTCTGCTTTTTATAGCACATGGCTGGACACTTTCTGGACAGACCTCACATGTGTCTTTTTACAGAGTTAACGCCCAGAGCTTCAGCCTGTATTTCTGATCACCCTCCTGAAACTGTCACCTCAATTTTGCATCAATTTTGAAAACTCCCCCTACCGTCATCATCTCGCTCAACCCTAGCCTGGCGTCTTTCCTTGTAGCACAGGGACCACGACTCACAAACTCACACCAGAAACCAGGAGTCATCCTAGATTCCACCTGCCATTTCCCACTTCCTCCAGTTACACCTCCAAGTCTCGTACTTTCCACCTCCTACACTTCTTTTAGCTGTGCCCCATTCGGCATCCTCACCACCACAAATTAGAACCGGCCCTCCTGATTCCTCCCCATGACTTTTGATACTTGCCTCTTTACTGTCTACATCTCACCACCCCAGTCCCCCTCCCTTCAATGTACTCAACAACTGCCCGGACCTTCCAAGGGCCAGGCACTGCCCTGGGGGTACGAGAAGCAAGACCGAGATCCCACTCTCCACTGACCTCGTCACTGCCACAGTTTTCATACTCCAACCTAATCACACTGCTGAAGTCCTCTAATATCTGCCCCACTCCCCTACCATCATCTGTAAGATAAAATCAAAACTCCTTCCCAAGGTATGCAAGGCCCTCCATCATGTGGCTTCTGACTGTCTATTCAGTTTTATCTCCTAACACTCAGTCTCTAACACTTTATGTACCAGCGATAGGAAACTAGCTGTGGTCCACTAAACATGCCCCGTTCCCCTAGGGCCCCTTTGCTCCAGTCCAGGCTGTTCTATCTGAAATCTCTTCCCTACCACAAGTCTTCCGACTCCCCCTTCAAGTTCTTCTTCATACAGCATCTCCAGTGATCCCTGACAGCCCCAGACAGAGTTGAAGGGCTTATTGCATCAATAACTCCATCATATGAATCACCGCAGTGTCCCTCCATTATACTGAACACTCTTTTAAGAAAGAGGACCCGTCTTTTAAGCTTTGTGTCCTCAGCATCTATCACAGTGTCTAGGGAACAGTTAGGGGCACAGTAAGTACCTTTTACATGAATTAGCATATTAGGATGATAGAGGATCAACAAGGAAGAGTAAAATACAAGGAGGAGATGAACATGGTATTTCTTGAGGGTGGGGCTAAAGAAAAAGGTGAAGTCAAAATGACACTGGAGTTTCAAGCTCTACTGCCTGGGAAATGGCAGGAATAGGTACTGAAAGAGGGGAATGAAGGGGAAGCTGGTGTGGAGGCTGGGACTTCCCGTGGCAGGCATCTGGAAACGGAGGCTGAAGACTTAGGACTGGATGCTGAGGTCACACTGAGGTGGAAGCACAGTGAGTATATATGATAACGCAAAGTTAGAAAGAATAACGAAAGGGGGTTTATGAACTTGAGAGAACTCTTCCTCTTTGGAGACTGGGGAAGGCCCACCAGAGACAGAAGCACTAGAAGAGAGAAGAAAGAGAGGTAAGGCAGTGCGAGCAGCAGAAGGCGGAAGTTTCATGAAGGCAGGAGGGTTCACAGTATCAAATGCTCTACCAAGACCCAAGTGGACGGAAATTAAGAAAAGGACAGAAAATATGAATTTGGGTCATTAAAGACTTTTAGAAGACAATTTCAGAGATGTGGTGAGGACAGAAGTTACACGGGTGACTTACAGTCGGTAATTCTAACATGCAGACAGCATGCAGACAGTGCTTCTGATGTGCCTGCCACTGACGGGAAGAACGGGGAAATGGATCAAAGTCATCAAAAAAGCCAAGAGGACTGTTTTATTTCTTCGTTCTTCCACTAAGAAAGCAAGTGCTCTTGAGTAAGCTGAGCCAGAAAGATAGAGAGCAAGAGGACAGACCTGTGGAGAAAGGGCTTAAGTGAGGGGGAGGAGGTGCAGGTGATGCTCTGGCAGACAAATTATCCCGGAGAAAAGAAAATAAGAGGACATGGTTTCCCTCTGACATGAGACGGAAAGGAGAGAGAAGCTGAAAACTACATTAGCTGACTAGTCTTTTTAGTAAAGGTAAGGTCACCTTAGTTCAAGGAAGGGGGACAAAGGTGGATGATGCAATTCTGAGAGCTAGGCCAGCTGCTCTGAAAAATTCAATAGAGGATCAACACGGAAGGGTAAAACGGCTATTCAACAACAAGTATTAATATTCTCCCAGTGATAAGGTGACAGCAGGAGACCTGAACTAGACAGTGGCAGAAGCACGAATTTTAAATTAAAAAGGGGTAGGAACAAAAGACACTTCATCCTTTTTATCATATTTCCGCGTAGGCACCTGAAGTGAGCCAACCCAGCTACACATGAACAAATCCTCTCGCAGATCTGTAGTCTTAAATTGTCTCCCAGGTAACGGGCATGTTAGCACTCAAATGTACACACGTCATGCTTACTTGGAGTATTCGAGTAGCTTTCTGCTTGTAGTCAATTAATTCCTGCTTAGAGGACTCCAAATTGGTCTTACACGCCTTGACTTGCTGCTGTAGCTCATCAACTTTCTTCTTCTCATCTGAGTGTTTTCTTTCTGCCAGAGTAACCGCTTCGGCCAAACTTTGACGTTCCACTTCCATTTTATTCAGGCGTGCAGCAAACTCACTCTGTGACAAATTTTTATACCGTCCTTACAACATTCTGCTTTGAGATATATTTCATAACCATCCATTAAGATATCTATGGGATTCAGGAGCTCAGCCTGACAACATAACAGGCAGGTAAAAAACATTCTTCGTTCGTCAGCAACTGAAGAATAGGGACACTAAGGTAGCGGCTCTCAGACACGGCAACCCATCAGAATCACTTAGGGAATTTACTAAACATACAGCCATCCAAGGCCTTCCCTGGACTTACTGAATTGGAATTTCCCAGGCCGGGCTTGGAAATCTGTTCAAGAATTTCCCAGGGAGCCTGGTCACCTGGACGCAGAGCTGACCTGACACTAACTAGCTGATCAACAGACACCGGGCCTCCAGGAAACTAGAAAGTCTGCCGGAAACGAGTGGAAGGCAGAAGAGCTACGTCTTTTCAAATAGCACAGCTAATGTTTCCCCTTTATTTTAGATTTTCTAATAAGCTGGTCAATGCCATCTTTTAGCTTGAGAAACTTTTAAAGCTCTAAAAAACGCATGGCCTGTCACTTAGTAGCCCTTTTTTGGAGACTTCTATTTTACCTTTATTCTCCAAAGCTCCCATCACTAAAAAACCCCAGGAGGTGCGGCAGAGGTCAGAAAGCATTTATCACCACACGACAATAACTAGAGCTTGCAAACCTGGGATCCAGTATTAACGACTCTCCTGAAAAAAGGAGCAAGACTGCTGCCCACCGAGCACGCGGAGTGTGTCCATGCCACCCAGAGGGGAATTTTTACGTTTACTCATTGTAACTAACTTAAATTTAAACACAGAAACTTAGTCAATTCAATTAACAACAGATTTACTCAGCTATAATTCACATACCATAAAATTTACCTTTTAAGATACAGGATTCAGTGATTTTAGTGTATTCACAGAGTTGTGCAACCACCACCATTTCCTAATTTCAGAACATTTTTCAGAACACCCAAAAGAAACCTTCTGCCCATTCCTCCCTCGCTCCCAGTCCCTGGCGACCAGGAGTCTACCTTCTTGCTGTACAGATTTGCCTATTCTGGACATTTCCCATGAATTAAATCATACAGTATGTGGCCTTTTGTGTCCATCTTCTCTCGCTTAGTGTAATGTCTCAAAGGTTCATCCATGTTTGGCATGAACCAATACTTCATTCCTTTTCATGGCTGATACCTCCTTGCAGAGACGTACCGCATTTTGTTTCCAGTTTGGGGTGATTATGAATCATGAGCTATGAAAATTCATGTACAAGTTTTTGTGTGGACATCTATTTTCAATTCTCTTGGGAATATACCTAAAAGTTGAATTGCTGGGTCATATGGTAAATCTATATTTAACTTTTTGAGGAACTGTCTGTTACTGAAAAACTTCTGAGTATGTTTAGAACAATTTGGGCATTGAATTTATTCTTTTACCTGTAAGTTTTATGAAATCTAAATACAGATCAAATATTTCAGAGAAAAATTGAATGTCTGAATTAAGTATAAGACACAATATGTTAAAGACTCTCAGTATGCAAAAAAGAATGTGAAATATCTCATTATTAAATTTTAACTACATTAGATGTAGCACTTTAGATATAATGTGTTAAAATATATGAATAATGTTTTAACCCACATTAGCTGATATTTATTTCAGGGCTGAATTATTTTCACCTGTTTAAAAGAGAGCCTACACTAGTGGACCCTGACTGCCCCTTAGACAGACCTGCGAATGCTGTCAAACCGAAACCCCACCACCTGTGCCCTGCATCCTTCAACGTAACCAGACTCCCTGAGGATGCGCACAGGCATCCAAAAGGAGCCAGAGCTACACAGGCAATTCTAACGTGTAGACAGGATTGAGAATCACTGAACTAGATGCAAAAATTCACTTAAGAGTTCTGTCTTGAAATAAATGAATCAGAATAAATTGGAATCACTAAAAGCTTAAATAAAAGTAAACGAGATGTTCCAAATCAGCTTTTAACCAAATACTGGTAGTGATGGCTATACAGCCAAATGAAATGAAGAGATGCCCATCTCTGATGAACGGTAACTATTTTCGGCTCTCTCCTCGGGAGCATACCTTTGCCTTTCTCGGCCCCCTTTGCGCACCCTCAGGTGCTTACCGTTCGTCTTCTCTCTCCCGAGCTCCAGCGGCCTCCTTCTGCCTCTTTAACGTGCTTCCTGAGCCTAGCAGCTCAGCTAGCTCACTTCCACCACCTCTGTAACTTTCTAAATAAACTTTCTCTTATAATTTGGAAAAAACCTACCTTAATTATATTTCAATACATACAATTAAATAAATTTGGCAAGGATCAAGCTAAGTTTTCAAATACTTGGTTTTGTCACAGAAACAGAATTTTTTGAAATGCACTACAGCGTTTTATTCAAGAGCAAACGTGTCACGAAAAGCGGAAGGCCATTGCTCCTTGTCCAAACAATAACAGAACTCTGCTGCCTCCCATCCTCACCTGCATCTGTTTGTAGCTCTCCTGCTCTCTCTTCAGAGTGGCTTCGGCCTCGTGCAGTCTCTCCTGAAGGGTTTGCAGAGCCTGATTCTGCAGGCTACTGCCTTCGCTGTGATCCTGCATTATTCTAAATGAAAACGCATCATTCGAAACAACTCATTCCCACAGGCTACAGGTGACAACGTGGACTAATTTAAAGCATTAGCTTGTCAGCACAAAAGGATGGGCCGACTAAACATTCTTAAAGAAATCTTTTTCCCTTTTAATGGAATGTCATCTATATTTTTAGGCATCCACATATAAGTATGCAGTACTTGTTATTATATGTCAAAAGATTAATGACGCTATGCTCTTCAAATATTTTTAAATTCAGAATTTGCCAACAAGGCATCTCAAGATTCAAATAAACCCATTTTTAATCACACACAGTTCCAGCATTACCAAAAGCTAATTATTTTCTCTTGTAAGTTTTCAAGAGCTAAATTTCCATCAGGTAGTATGCATTACAGTGTTTATCGTTAATTGTGTTGGGAAGAGAACCGTCCCAGATCATTTCTCATTATTAACGGGGTTAGCTACCGTGATTTTTCACTCTGTAAGGCTTCCAAAGCTTCCGTGCGAGTGCTCAGTAGCTGGTCGGCCTCTTGGAGTCTCACTTTCAGCACAGCCAGCTGGGAGTCCTTGGCAGCCACCGCCTCAGTCAGGTCATCTACTTGGGCTCGAAGTTCTCGAGTCACTCGATCACTCTTGGAATGGTCAACATTCCACTTTTCGATCCTTGCTCTTGCTTTGTTTAATTCTAAAAAAAAAAAAAAATTCTCTAGTCAAGCAAACAGATCTTTTTCAGAGTGCAGATTCTCCCGAGTCCTTTTATAGGGGTATCCAACCTTTTGGCATCTCTGGGACACACTGGAAGGAGTTGTCTAGGGCCACACATAAAATACACTAATACTAACAAAAACTGATGAGCAAAAAAAGGTTTTAGGTAAATTTACAATGTGTGTTGGGTCACACGTGGCCCACGGACTGTGGGTTGGACACCCCTGCTTCTTGCTGAAATTAGGAGCGCACAAATATCTTCAAATTTTTTGCTCTAAAAGGGACCCCCACTTTTCAGGCCAATATTCACATTTATATTACAGGTAATGGGTTGAAAAGGGGTGTGATGCTAGCTGCTCAGATTCTACAAATGTTTTTTCTGGAGATATATCATAAAGCATTTGGAGGCCCAAATCAGCAGAGAGTAGGAAGTTTACAACACTAAGTCGGTCAGTGGATGTGTAGAGTTTGGCTAGAAACAAAAAAGAATGCAAATCCAAATCAAGAGTAGATAATGTACACCCCAGTAAGACCAAACAAATAAAAACAAAACCAACATAGGAAAGAATCCGTTTCTTTCAATTACTGTGGCAAAAAGACGTTATTCTTTCAACCTAAGAAGCTGGTGCAGAAAGAACAGTGTAGTGCAGATTTCCATCCCTCACCCCCATTGTAAGTGCAGTTTGCCTGCAAAATTTTTTTTTTTATTACATATTGAAGCAAACTCTACACAGAATCTCAAGAAAAGCTCTATCTCTAAGTCTACATTAGTCTGGGTAAAGTGAAGCTTTTTCTAAAGTCAGTCTAACAAGACAAGCTATCTTCCTATTGAACTCTTCCGGGCCTCATCCATGTCTCAGCAAACCTTACCCCACTGTCCCCACACTTCTAATTACCCCTAGGAACCAAGGCAGAGATTTCTGCTCTTTTGTTTTCTCCCCAGCTACACTCACAATAAGACTAACATATTGCCCCACGCTGCCACTACCTCAGTCATGAGACTACTTACTTTTTAATTATCCATTTCTGAGAAATCTGAGGGGTTTGTACCTTAGGGCCACCGCACTGCACAATTCCAGAGGGTACTATTTGAATGAAATGCTATATTCAGTTTATGTCCCTGAGAGCAGGCGATACAGTAACCCCGCCTGCTAGTGTCCACCACTTTGTTTAACGCCCCCTTTGGTTCATGAATGGTTCCCCTAGGAGGCTCAGAATAGACCAGCCAAATAAACCATATGATTACTAATGTTCTATTCTTCTGAATCCTTAAATTTCATAGTTCCTACAAAAAAAAATGACCAAACAGCCACGTTCTCTGTCTCGGGCTGATGAGAGGGTGACCGGCCCCATTTCCAGATCTGGGGCCTGCATTTCTACGAAAACACTATTTTTCAAGTGTCATCTAACATATTTCTAATAGCTTGGCTATAATCAAGGTTATAGCCTATTTCTGAAACGTTCAATTCCCTGTCCTGGACACCTGGAATAAGGCTCTACCTTCTTGAGTTTCCCTGGCTCTTTGAAGTAATGAGGCCATTTCTTGATTTAAAGACTGAACTTCATTTCTCAGCAGTTGGTTCTCCAGCCGAAGATTAGACAGCTCATGCGATTTGCCGTCATCAGTAGGCTTTGGGTTGTGATCGGCAGAGGACGCGTCTGATGATACGTTTTCCTTCGAAGAATCCTCTTGGATTTCATGGCCAGAATCCGAATTACTAGAGGCTTCTGTAAAAAACAAACACAGTTTTGTTACATTGGAATGCTCACTACATAGACATTAGCAGCCTGCTTTGGTAAGCCGCCTTTTGACTCAACTGGACTGCTATAGCTGAAATGCCATAAAAAGTAAACTTAAATTCTCAATAAACTTCCCTCTGATGAAATTTCATATTCATACATGGAGCCTACAGGCCTCTAAAGAGCCTAGACACACTGAATGAATGGTGACACAGAATAGATACAAGAATACAGTACCGGGAAAGATAAAATCAGGGACAATTTAAGTGGTTCAACTTGGTCTCCCTTTTGTCTCCAATTGTTTTGGGGGAGGGTGGGGGAGAGAAGTCTCAACATTGAAAATATTGAAAAGCCATAAAAGAACAGCTGTGGGTTTTAAGGGGAGTTAATAATAGGTCACAACAATCAGTCACACACCAAATGGGAATGTAAAAATGCCTTACCCAGAGAAATGGAGACTCAGGAATTCAGAGTCACCTTGTTTTTAATTTGCTACTAAATATGATGCAAATATACTTTTTACTTACTCTAAAAAGATTACATGCTGCCCTGGCTGGTGTGGCTCAGTGGACTGAGCACTGGCCTATGAACCAGAAGGTCACTGATTTGATTCCCAGTCAGGGCACATGCCTGGGTTGTGGGCTAGGTTCCTAGTTGGGGGTGTGTGAGAGGCAACTGACTGGGGTATCTCACACACATTGATGTTTCTCCCCCTCTCTTCCCCTCTTTCTGAAAATAACTAAATAAGATCTTAAAGAAAAAGATTACATGCTAAAAGTACTTAAATGATAAAATGGACTAAAACAATGGGCAAAACATTTGACACTTTACAAAGGGAGATAATCTGTCAATCAATTACCCATGAAGAAAAAATGATCAATGAACAGATGCTTCCGAGAGATGAAACTCAAACAGTCAAATATTTGAAAAGATGCTCAAACTCATTTAGTAATGAGAGAAATTTTTAAAAATGACATTTTACACCAGATTAAAAAAACACAGAAGGTCACATTGAGCCCTGGCTGGTGTGGCTCAGTTGGTTGAGCGTCCTCCCACCAACTGAAAGGTCCAGGGTTTAGTTCCCAGTTGGGGCACATGCCTGGGTTGCAGGTTTGGTCCTAGTTGGGGCACGTACAAAAGGCAGCCAAGCAGTGTTTCTGGAGGTTTCGCTCCCTTGCTTTCTCCCTCCCTTCCCCTCTCTCTAAATTCAGTAAGCATGTCCTTGGGTGAAGATTAAAAAAAAAGTCACATTGAAAATATGAAATTTTGGTGAGAATCCAGAGCAAAAGGAACTCTTAATCACAGCTAGTGAACTATAATCGGTACCTCTTCAGAAAACAGCTTTGGTGTTTGTTACTAGTGTAGCTAAACACTGTCACACCCTTCAACTCCGCAATCCCATTTCTAGGGGTCTTGGGACTTCTCAACCTGTGGTGAATTTGCTCCCCAAGTGACATCTGCTAATGTATGAAGACATGCTGGGTTGTCACAATTGGGGTTGCTACTGGCATCTAACGGGTTATGAGGCCACGGATGCTGCTGAACATCCTACAAAGAACAGGACGGTTCCCCACAACAAAGAATCATTCAGCCTAAAAGCCAATAGTCCCAAGATGGAGAGACCCTGCCCTAGAGAAACAAGACTTCATTTCGGTAACTCCCACGTATTGACTGGCTCTAATTTCCCTGTCAACCTGCCTCTCATCTGTCCTTTACAATTATAATGTAAGTTGTTCTCCTTAAAAGTAAAAAAATAATTCAACTCGACCTTAGGCTTAAAAGACCTCTATAAGCATCACATTGCTATGGCACTTGCAAGTTTTCTTGACCGAGCCAACACCTGGAAAACAAAAAAATTCAGATGCCCTGGCTCCATCCCCAGAAAATCTAAATCAGGAAGTCTGGGGAGGCGCCCAATAATTCATTTTTTATTAACCACACAAGCGATTCTAATGCAAGATGCCCAGGGACCACTTTTTAACAAAGAACGATGTACAGGAATAAGGGGTTTACAGGGGCACGCAAGAGCCTTCACAAACAGGTCCCACTTTTCTTTGCTCGCGTCCTTTCCTTCATTGCTCTCCACCTCACACCCACTGTTCCCCCCAAAACACGAGGGAACTTAAAAGGACCTCTTCACGGAAGGTTGTCTCCAGCCCCTCTTCTTTTTCCCCTGGAAAACTGTTCTTTCTTTAAGACCCAGCTCGAATTACAGACCCTCGGTATCCTGACCTGAAAACTTAGGCAGTTAGTTCCTTTCTCCTCCGCGTTCTCACCTCCCACTGACCATACCTCAGTCACTGCGTTTATGACACCGCACGTAAACCTGTGAGTCTCCCCCACTGTACCCTCGTTCCATCCACCTCTGCACCCGCCGCCCCGGAGGCTCTCAATAAATGCTCGTGTGAGTGAGGAAAATATGGCTGAGAAGAAACTTAGGAGTGTGCGTACATAATTAGTCAGCTGCTACCGTGTGCTCCTGCCTTGCAAGCCCCAAACCCTTGCCTCTACCACTTCTTTATCTGAAAGACGCAACACAGATTCTACTCACTGGCAGCCGAGACTGTGGGAGAAGCTCTAACACGTCGGAATGTAAGAGACTCCCACTAATCCTCAGCCTCGTGAGGAATCCCTGCAGGACCCTATCCCCTGCGTCGCTATTTAAAAATGGTTAGCAGGTACCTCAAGTAGCCACACTGCCATGCTAACCTCATCTGTGCAGATGAGGGGAGGTGCGTGTAGAGGTAAATCCGCAGCAAATGAACAACTGAAAACCAGAATTCTAAGCTTGTACCGCACTACTCTGTCCACACCTCCACCTCATCGACTTCAATCACAGTTCAACCCGTCAGCCTTACTCCCGGGGGGAATGCAGGAACACCCCCCGCCCCCAACCACAAAACCCGTACGGCCTCCTGTAATCCCAGTGACAGAAGAAATGAACTGAGATAGTCCCAATTCTGAAATTAGGTTTTCTTTCACATTTCAAAATTATCTTTTTCGTATCTTAAAATATGTGAGAGAATCCTTCTGGATACGATTTCTCAGATGCTGGGGTGGTAGTTAGCCTACAGACAACATTCGAAGGTCCCTACTCTAACTGTACGTTGACTGATAGTACTCCATGCTGTCTCCCTCGCTTGCACCACACATTCCAGAGGGCCTGCCCTTACGCCAGTGCAGACAGGCAACAAAAGAAAGGATGAGAAACATGACGAGAGCGTGTGAGGCTACGACGACACATGAACTTGCTTAGCTTTAAAGGACATTGAGGGCTGACTAAGTACCATGGCTTTGGCTCCCAGAAGGACTTTCTTCAGTGGCTCTGGTGGGGGTTACGCTGGCGTTCGCAGCACTGACGTGTGTCGTCTGAGAACTCTGAAGAACAGGTGTCTTGCCCCTTTCTTTTCTGATTTCTGCCCTCCCGGCAGGTTCCTTCCGTGAACTATTAAGAAAATCAAACAGCAGCTCATCATCAGGTTCCGACTTTTTTCTCCGAACAAACTGGGATGAAGGCCGAGGCACAGATGTGTTTTCAACAGGATGGGAGGCCTCCACTGACGTCCTAGGTCCTGCTTTCACGTTTGTGGTTCCAGCTAAGATGGTGGCTTTTTGATTCCTAATGTTATCAGCTGCTGAGGAAATATAATCAGTTTTAGATCCAGTCTGATGAGTCAAATCTGAAAGTTGCTGGTGAAGTTCAGGATAGTCAGTATTTTTGCTGTATACGATGCTGCTGCTGTTCTCTTTCCTGCTGAGAGCTGTTGCAGCCCCTTGATCGACACGGTTTAAAAGATCTTCTGCCTTTCCAGCAAGATCAGCAAACCAAGACATGATGGTAGCAGAGTAACCCTACTGGCAAACCTGTAGAAAGGACATGAAGTGATCAGCGTGGCATGACAGCAGAGCGTAACAGCGGAGACCAGGCCCTGGAGTCCGTCTGGGCTGAATGACTAATCCTGCCTCTTCCTAACTACGTGACCTTCAGAAAACTACTTCACTGAAACTGAGAAACTTTATCTAGGAAGCAGGTCAAGCCCTGGCCCGGCAGCTGAGTTGGTCAGAGCATCATCCTGATGCACCAAGGTTGCAGGTGCCCAGTCGGTGTACATACAAGAATCAACCGATGAATGCATAAATAAGTGGAACAACAAATCAATGTCTCTCTCTCTCTCAAATCAATAAATTATTTTAAAAGTTAAAAGAAATTTAGTAAAATAAGTGTATTTACATTATGAGACACTTTTAAGATGAAATATAAAAACACTTTGCAGATTGCCTGGCACACAGCGGGCACTCATTTTAGTAGATGCTATTACCACAACTGCAGCTACTGCTATTGCTATTACTCCTATTTCAACAAAGGGTAAATGTCAATGTAGCAAAAGCATCCAAAGAGCAAATAACATAGCAAAATTTCAGCACAACCAAATGAAAACAATTCCTTTAAGTTTTTTTAAGGTGCTAAAACTTAAAGAAACTTCTGATGAATACAAACTCTATCTTCTTAAAATGCAGCATTACTAACGGATAATTTAGGTGTGAACACAATCTATCCATCTATAGTACACCTTTAGCCCTGGTCGGTGTGGCTCAGTTGGCTGGAGCATCGTCCCATAACCGAAAGATCGCTGGTTCAATTCACAGTCAGGGCACATGCCTAGGTTGCGGGTTTGATCCCCAGTTGGGGTGCATGTGTGAGGCAACTGATTGATGTTTCTCTGTCTTTCTCCCTCCCCTCTCTCTCAAATGAGAATAAAATAAAAATAAGTTAAATAGTCGGTACCTTCTATGTGCACATTAAGCTAAATTCAGAATAAAAAAAATAAGACTGCATAGCCATTCATTTGATACATGTGTTTGAGTACTTATAGCCTGACACAATGAATCAGAATAATGACTAATTAGTCCGTATGATATAGAAGAAAGAGTACTCCCTAAAAAAGTCAACAAACATTCTTGAATGTGCACATTATTCTTTTTGCCTGAAAGCTCTTCCGCTGTTAACTCTGATTCTTAATTTCCACTTGAATGTCATCTGCTCCCAAAACCTCTTTCTTCCCACCTAAATCAAGTCTTATCATTTTGTGTTCACACGCTATTCTCTTCCCTCACAGCCCCTTTTTCTGTCTTATGTTTTTTTCTCTCTCTCCCTATTGGGGAAGGGGAATAGGTGGATAAAGACCTGGTCTGTTTTGTTCACCAGTGAATTTCCGACATTCAGCACACAGCACCCACACATAAATACTGCTGAATGGAATTTTTATGTCAGATGCTGCGCAGACATTCAGCACATAATTTTCACAAACACGTTATGTGATAAGTAGCAATACATGTATCTTTTTATTTTACAGGTGAGGAAACGGTTTGGAAAGATCCCAGAGTTTAACTGGCAGCTCAGATACTCAAATCTAAGTCAGCCAAACCCATTTTTTAATCCCCGCATTTCCCATCTACCTTCTCAATATCTGAATAACCTCAAGAAACCCTCTAAAGCTGTTCCTTATGAAAGAAATGGGACTAGGACCTGCCTGTGTATTTCAGAGCTTATGTGAAACCAAATGAAAATGGAGCTGAAGTGTCTTGGTAACATAAAACTCCCTACAGATGCAATGTATTACTCTCGAGTAAACAGTGGTGGTATGGGGGCAAATTATCACTCCTAATAAAGCAAAAAACACTTGTTAATTCCTTCATGGCGTCTCCCATTTTAAAGTTAATAGGGCTTTAAAACAAAACCCCGTGGCTTAATATTACTCAATGAAACAGATACTAAAGAGGCCCTGGGCACAGGCCCCGTTGACAAACATCTTAAGCCTGCTTCAGAGGTACAAGCCCCTCAAATAATTCCACAGGCACTGCCCCAAGAAACGGCCCGGACGGAGGTAAAGAGGGTGACAGTGCGTGGGACGAGGGGTGGCGGCGGCGGGGCCCGCTGGAAAGCCAGGTGTCAACACAGCCGAAAGGAGGCTGGGCTCAGTTGGTCGGCCCCAGGGAGTGACAGTCAGTAGATCCCGGGTAGGCAGGTGCAGATCTCCACCTCGCTCCCCACCACTGGGGGAGAGGGGAAGGGAGGAAAGGGTTGGGCACGAAACGCTGTCGGCCGAGGCCCACGGGGGTTCTTCCGCCCCTTTCCTCCGCCCCTCACCGGGCAGAGACCAAACACTCCGTTAAGGGGACGCCGCCCCCGCGTTTCAGGCTGTTAACGCCCCAAGAGGACCCGACCTACCCACTGGGCCCTGGACGCCGCCTCACCTGAGGACTCTGGAGCGGCCGCACCGCGGCCTCGACGTCCTCCTGGTCCACCCTCCTTCGCAGCCGGCCGGGAAAGGGCCAAGCTGCGTAAAGGAGTCCCGTACCTGCCACGGCCCTGCCACGGCCCTGCTACTCTTCCGGGAGACGTGGAAGGGCAGCGAGGACCCCAAAACAGAGTGGCTTCCGAGCTGCCTGAGCGGCCGGGAGCCGAGAGCAGCCACCTGGAGGCGATTCAGGCAGCGGCGCCGGCAGCAGCGGGGACCTCGCGCCTGGCCACGCCCTCTTTCGCCAGCTGCGCGGCAGGGAGGGGGCGGGGCCTGCGTGTGCGTGACGCGACCGGTCTTCCGACCGCAGCCTGCACGCGGCGAGCACAACATTGGAGGCCACGCCCATTGGGGGGCGGGGCCCTGGGCCCCTCTGTTGCCCACCTGGATGACAATTTGAGGCCTGAGTTAGGCGGGGCGTGAGGCCTAGAAGCACCAGCCGGCGTTCACTTTTCTTCTCTTTCTCTTTCCCCCTGCTGTCTAGGGATGAGGCTGCTGAGGCCCAGGGCAGGAGATGAGAATGCAGGAAACAAGATCCCTGATTTCGTGCTCACTTAGGCAGCACATGTACTAAAATTGGAACTATACAGAGAAGATTAGCATGGCCCCTGCGCAAGGATGAAAAGCAAATTTGTGAAGCGTTCCATATTAAAAAAAACACCCTGATTTTATGGAGCTTCCTTTCTAGTGACAGAGACAGATATTAAATAAATCGATGAATGAACAAGGCAATTTCAGGTCTTTACCAGAGCTGTAAAGACAAGAAAACGGTGAGAAGTGACTGGAGACGGCACTTTAAATGGTGTGGTCAGGGAAGGTCTCTGTGGAAGTGACATTTGAGCTGAGACCCAAAAGATGGAAAAGGCCGGTAAAGGTCTTTCCATGCAGTGGTATTGTAGTTATGTTATTGCAGTTCATTGAATGTTTGCAATTAGTCTAAAATCCACATCAGCAATTCACCAAAAACTCAGCACGTGCTATGTGCACTGGATTGGGCTAGTTTAGGCCTAATAACAAGTCTACAACGATCCCCATTTTCATGTTGAGGAAAGTAAGGATCTCTCTGATCATCTGCTCTAATAAGGAGTCCACATTACTCCAAAGCCTGTGCCATTAGACTCAATGATTTATTGTCTGCAAATTAAATATCATGTAAAGGAGTAATTACAACTCCTTATTTTCCTCTCAAGTCAGGGTTAGCCCAGGCTGGTGGGCAGCAAAAGTTTCAGGAGGGAGGTAATAATAATAGCATCCAACAGTTATGCCTTTATTAAGTGCAGAATAATGTGTTAAGCATTGGGTCTGTTTTGCCTCATTTAATTCTCAGAACAGCTGCACGGAAGGTACTATTATTATCCCATAGTAGGTGGTATTGAGTCGATCTTCCTGTTAAGGATTATACATCCCCACCTGTTGCTAGAGTACCACAGTGCATCCTGTGAGAGTGTCCTTTCCAGTCTTACTGATGGATGGATCATGTGACTTCCTTTAGCCAATGGAATGTGAACAGAAGTGCCTTTTGACACCTTTGAGCAAAAGTATTAAGAGCCATTACATGTTTCCACCAGCTTTTTTGGTCTTTTTTTTCCACTTTCATGAGAATAGCCTGTCCCGGATGGAGCTGCTTCATCCCTCCTTCTGGGTCCTGGAAGGAAAAAGATGTGAAGCATCCCACATCTAATGTCATATAAGTTCAAAAGAAACCTTTGCTTTAGATGCTACTGGGATCTGGGATTATTTATTACACAACTTTACCTAATGAAATCTGATTAACATGTACCCCCATTTTACAGAGGAAGGCTTTGAGCTTCAGGGAGCTTTAGTTTCTTGCCACAAGGAGGAAGTTGTATCTCTGGGATTCAAACCTAGGTCAGTGTGACTCCTGAAACAATGGTCTTAACCATCGAAGGGGTGAGGATGAAAGGTGAAGTAATGAGTGCATGAAAATGCCCAGTGAATTGAGAGAGCATGGTAAAGAGGCAGAATTCAGATGATCTGAGGTTTTTTTTTTTGGCTGTCAATTAGTTGAAAATGAGTTCACCTCTCTGACTCTCGATTTTATCAGGAAAAAAAAAGGCTGTGATGAAGTAAAGTGTATACCTTGCTTCTGATCGTGGTTCTCTAGTTTCTAGGTGTGTAAACTTGAGCAAACCACTCCACTCCCTAGGATTCATTTATGAAATGAAGATATGGAACTAGAATTAGGGATCACACATTTGCAACCTCAATTAATTGTGTTTGTTTTGGCCACAGCATGATGTTTAATTTAAAAACAAGAAACAAAAATTCACTCGGAGTGTATTGTCAAGGGAGTAGAGAAATAGACATTCCTATATATTATTGGTAGAAATGTAAACTGATACAACCTCTAAGAAGGCAATTCCACTTTTAGGGAATTATCCTGTAGAGACACTGACACATATGCAAAATGACATATACAGTACACAAAGTTATCAATCACAGAGTTGCTTATTAATAGCATATATTGGAAACAAGTTAAATGTGCATTGATTTGAAAATCCTGGTATATTCCTCCAACAGAATACTATGAACTGCTTTAAGAAAAAAACAACAAAAAAAACAGCTCTGGCTTGTGTGGCTCAGTGGATTGAGCTCTGGCCGAAAGGTTGCTGGTTCAATTACCAGGCAGGGCACATGCCTGGGTTGTGGGCCAGACCCCCAGTTGGGGGCATGTTGAGAGGCAACCAATTGATGTATCTCTTGAACATCGCCCTCTCTTTCTCTCTCCCTTCTC
This sequence comes from Desmodus rotundus, assembly GCF_022682495.2. Classification (NCBI taxonomy): domain Eukaryota; kingdom Metazoa; phylum Chordata; class Mammalia; order Chiroptera; family Phyllostomidae; genus Desmodus; species Desmodus rotundus. Next base: position 129,155,811 of record NC_071393.1, on the reverse strand, counting down.
CTCTTTCTAAAAATAAACAAATAAAATCTTTAAAAAACCAGAAACTTTTATGTAGGAATATGAAAAGAGCTCTACAGCCTTAACAATACATGTTTAGTTTAAAAAACAAAGAAAAAAGTGGTGTGGATAATACACTATCATTTGTATACAAATACCTTTTATGGGTAGAGTGTCTTTCTCAAGGGACACTTTCTTTGCAGGAGAACTTGGCTGGGCAGCAGAAGTGAGAGGAAGCTTTATTCTTCAATGGATCCTATTTTGCATATATCCCTTGAACCCTATTCATGTAGCATGAGAATCTATTATTCTTAAAAATAAGTAACACAAACATTTTTAAAAACTTTGAACACTCTAGGAGGCCAAATGCATTCCCCATGTCTTCACAGCCCTGCCTCTAAATTGCCTGAGACCCCTCCTTTATGTCACCTGCCCGGTCCCTGCAGGCTTCCCCTAGGGATTTGTGATTCTCCTGAGAAAATTCCTGTGTTCCTTCAGCTCCTACTTCTGTGATTCTGCTTCCTTACTGAACAGATCTGAAGAATGAAATTGTGAGCCTCTTCATGCACTTTTATCTTCCAGCAGCAGGAGGCACTGAGTGCTTAAAAGTATGCGTGTGCCTGTATTTTATAACTGGGTTGACCAGTGAAACCAGTATTGCTGTATCCTTTTGTTTCTAGAGCACAGATTGTAATTTTCCCATGATGCATGGGAACTTCATAGTCCCATACCTGTTGGGACGTTCCTCTGGATGCCTCAGGCCAATTCTAGTGTTGTCCGTGTTGTCTGGAAAGCTAAGTTGCTGGCAGAAATAAAATCCCTTTGCCACTGAGCTCCTGATGAAACTTTCTAGGACCCCTGTCCACCCCACATCCTCAGGCTGCCTTTGCCTTTGCTAAGAGCCTCCAACCAACATATGGTCCCACGTTGGCAGCTGGGCTGGGTGGAGAAAATGCTTGGTGTTGTGCTGGAAACAGTCCAGGCTGCGTATCAGCACACAGCAGGTTGTGCCTTGCTTGTGCTTCATGGACAGCTTCCTTTCTCACTCAGGGCCTCAGTTTCCCTGTCTGTTCAGTGGGTGGTTCGTGATATTTAAGGTGGTGACGAATGATTGATTACACTACAGAATTCTTTCTTTAAAGGAAATCTGTCTACACCCCATGTATAAAATAGATCAGAGACGAGCAGCCCTGATGGAAGAGTGTGGCCAAAGAGGGTAGGGACAGGAAGAGTGTGTACAGAGCCCCACCCAACCGTTCCCCACCCCCCACCAAGAAGCTCCTGAGACATCTCAGAAGAACCCCAGGGAGTTTAAAATGCCTTTGCACTCAGTATTGGTGTTCTTTAAGATTCCCTTCCCAGGCCCTGGCCAGGGAGCTCAGTTGTTTACAGTGTTGTCCTGATGTGCCAAGGTTGAGGGTTTGATCTTTGGTCAGGGTACATACAGGAAGCGACCAACGAATGCATAAATAAGTGGAACAACAAATGGATGTCTCTCTCTCTCCCTTGCTCTCTCTCTAACATCAATTAAAAAGAAAAAACTTGGTCATCAGCCCATAATAAAACTGAAAACCATGTGACTGGATGAGTCAGCCAGGGAATAAGTGGGGACAGAGATAATAAAAACCAGGACTGAGGTATTCCGGAAGCCACGTGAAGAAAGTATGTAAAAGAAGAGGAAGTGATCAACTGCATTAAATTCTGTGAAAGCACATGATTCCACATATACGAAATATCCAGAACAGGTAAATCCCCGGAGACAAAGAGCAGATGGGTGGTTGCTAGGGGCTGGGGGGAGTGGGGAACCGTTAGTGACTGCTGGGTATAGGACTTTCTTTGGGGCGATGAAACTGTCTTGGAACTTGATAGAAGTGGGGGTTGCAGAACATTGGGAAGGGACTAAACGCCACTGGATTGTACTTTTAAATGATTGATTTTATGGTGTGTGGACTTCACCCTAATAAAAAAAATTCTGTGAGAGATCAAGCATGCTGAGACTGAGAAATGACTGGTGGGTTAGTAGTGTTGAGGTCACTGGTGGTCTGGACAAGAATCGTCTTGGGGAGTGTAGAGCAAAAATCTAACGGGAGTCAATCCAGGGGAGACTGGCCATGTGAGGGCGGACATGGGGCCACGGTTCTCGCAGGAGATTCCTGCCTCTCCACCCAGCGCCAAAGCAAAGCAAGGGTCACGCGTTTTCTTTCTTCTGTCAGCTCGATTTGTTAACCTCAGGGCTCACCTGGCTGCAGCAGATTACGTGTACGTTTCATACTTCCTTGCCAGCTTCTTCATGCATTGAAATCGATGGTTTTGTCCAGCTTTACAATGTTTGCCAGTGTTGTGGGTGTCTAGTGGTATCTCCTTGTGGTTTTTAATATGTCAACATATGTATGTACCTCTAGATATATATTATATAAATATGTATAAGTATGGCAAATGGACATGCACATATAAAACACACTTAGATATATTTTTCTTGTATTTTAAAGTTTTTTTCATTTTTAAAAACACTTTATTTATTTATTTTTAGAGAGAGGGAAAGGGAGGGAGAAAGAGAGGGAGAGAAACATCAATGCGTGAATAATACATCAGTCTGGTGCCTCTTGCACATCCCCACCTGGGGATCTGGCCCACAACCCAGGCATGTGCCCTAACTGGGATTTGAACCTGCGACCTTTCAGTTCACAGGCCAGCACTCAATGCACGGAGGCACACCAGCCAGGGCTTTAAAGGTATTTTAATGTAGGAAGGACTCAGGGTATATTCAGGAAATCCACAGATTTCTCCTGCATTTTTAAAACTATTTTTGCTGCGGAACATAACATGTATGGAGGAAAGTACAAAATGCAAAGTATATGTGTGTGAGTACATGATGTTGCCGGGGCCTCAGAGGGCCCTGGGTGCTCTTTCCTGCCACGCCCCTCTTCTCTCCTGAAGGTGACAACAGTGCTGATTCTTCCAGTGATCGGGTCCCTATTTTTATACAGCTCTCTCCCCTAACTTAGAACACCACACACACACACACACACACACACACACACACACACACACACGAACGAGTGCACGTGAAAACGGGTGGAGTCTGAGTAATGCCTGCAGTCTAGTTGATAACGTTGTGTCGGGGCCAGGTCCCAGGGTTGATGTCATACTATAGTTATGTAAGATGCTGCCCCTGGGGCTGGGGGAGGGGGCTGGGCAAAGGATACACTAGACATCTTTGTTTCGCAACTTCCCGTGAGTCTGTAACTACTTAAACATTAAAAAATGAAAAAGTGCTCTTATCTTTTAGAAACGTATAGTGAAATATTTGTGGGTGAGGTATTAATGTTCTGTTAGTGCACAACAATCTGTCAACGCGGAATGGTTTAATCGACAGTAAACATTTATCATCTTCTACAGTTTCTGTGGATCAGGAGACTGGCTACCACCATCGTCCCTCTGGTCCCCGGTGATTCAGTGCTTCCGACATGAAAACTACACTCACCACCTCCCAGGGTCCTCAAAAATCTCATTGTATCGCAGCATCAACTCAAAGTCCAGAATCTCACTACCTAAATCATATTCGGGTTCCCCCAAGTATAGTTATTCTTCATCTGAAGAACTGTTAGGTGGGATAGATAGTAAACCAGGGCAGGGAGGAGGAGGGGGACATGTCTCACCCACTAACTCAGCAGTCCTGAGCCTGGTCCAATAGTATTACCAGGTGCTCCAACATCACAATAAACACCATGCTACCACAGGAGGAGGGCAGTCCTTAAAATTTTATATATCATTTCCACTATCTGGGAAAGAAAGCCTTTGAAACTGTGTATTCATCCCAAGGCCTGGAAGAGGAGGGGTCCATGGTGCCCAGAGAAAGAGCCCATAAAACAACTTTGGTTAATTGCCTATCTCTGGTCATTGTCTGTTTTATGAGGGAGTCCCTGGTGCTTACAGAAAGAGCCCATAAACAACTTAGGGTAACTGGCTCAACTTCAATTAACTGCCTCCTGTCACATTACCTGTTTTTAGGACCACATGAACAAAGGTCATCTGGAGCAAGATAGGAATTCGGGTTAACAGAGCCCCCACACATACTATGTTTGGGTAGTCATGCCGTCCTGGGGGCAGCCGGCACCACCTTTCCCCAGCAATCAATATGTAACTTCTTCACCTCATCCCACAGCATTACAAGTCCTCCCAAGACAAAGGACCTGATGCTTTTGGCTGCCCTTGCTCTTGCCACCCTGGCTCTTGCTTTTCTCCCCCACCTCGGCAAGGCCTGTTCTCTCCATGATAACGTATCACCAACAAACCCTGCTTGCACACCAATAGACCTGCTGATCTGTAATTCCTTACTGTGTCAGCAAGAAGAACCAAATTTCTCCCGGAATAGAACTATGAATTAAAAAGACAAATTAGTTACACCTTTGCCAACATACAGTAGTGACGGGCATAGGGTAGATGTTCTCACTCAAAAATGGGAGACAAGGAGGCACACGCTGGTCCCTAGCAGAGCGTTCCGAAACCCGGCTGGGCCATGTCCTTAGTCCCCGGCTTTGGGCTCAAGGCCTGAGAAGATTCACTGCGGTTCCTGGTTTCACCTTCTGCATCATCTTTCCTTTTCCATGAGAGGTAGCCTGTCCTTACTACTGGGTAGTTTCCTGAGACTGCTTTCTGTCTATAAAATTTGGGGCATCCAAAGATCTCTTAATTTGTACTATCAGTCCAAACTGGTGGTGTTTCTGCTAACACAATTCTCTTTAAAACTTTGTGGGTCTTTAACAGATCTCATCAGAGTTTACTTTATTAGGATTAACACCCCCAAATCTCTTTGAGATAAGCTTCTCTTTACTTAGCTTTTATCTGAGAGTGCCTAAGAACGTGGTCCTAAAAGTCTTAGAAGCCCTATTGTTTGAGCAGCTATGTGAGGCATTGCCTTAGGTCTTTCTTAAACTGTTTTACTGTGCTCACTTCAGCCGTGGCACATGTACCAAATCATGTTTTTCTAACTTGTTCTCTGGTATTTTTCCCCAAAGGCATTTCTAAATTTTAGCATTGTTGCTAGCTACAGAGTCTGGAAATTTTCAAATCTGGCAAGTTCTGACAACTCTAGAGTTATCTTTTCAGCTTAATCTTATCTTAGGCTGCAAGCAACAGCCAGGTGACACATTCAACCAACCATCTGCCTTAAAAAAAAAAAAAAATTCCCTTAGGACACCCAGTTAATTAGTTAGATTCTCTATTCTCCAGGTTACCATGGTTGACAGTGTGGTAAAACTTTCTCCCATTAAATATTAAGAAACTTCCTGTTTCTGATGATATTTTCATTTTCCTTTCAACTTTCATGGTCCGCCTCCCCTACGTGCTGGGGGCCCTCTAGGCTTTCCTTAATACACTGCTCAAAGTCCTCCCAGTTCCTGCGTCCTGGCTCATGGCTCTCCCTCCCAGGAGCACGCCAGTGCCTTTCTCTTTGTCCTCTTCTCCCAGCAGATGCGTTACCTTGGCCTTTCTCTCTCCTAAGCTCCAAGAGCCTGCCCTGCTTCTGCCTCTGTAACTTGTTTTGAGCCTACACAGCCCAACTGGCTAACTTCTACTACCTCTATAACTTTCTAAATAAAACTTTCTTTTATCATTTGAAAAAAAAAACAAAGACCTCCCAGTTTCCACCTCTGCCCGATCTCACATGTTTAGGTCTCTGTTAGGACATCACCCTGCCCCCAGGTACCAGTCTCTGCCTTAGTGATCTATAGCTGCATGATAAACTGTCCCAAAACTTTGTGGCTTCAACAATGTTATGTTCATACACTATCTCCCACAGGGGTTTGGGAGCAGTTTGCCTTGGCAGTTCTGGTCCAGCCTCCTTCATGAGGGCCTCTGACGAGCTGGAGTCAGTCATCTGGAACCTTTTTCTTTCTTTTCTTTTCTTTTCTTTTTACTGTTTGTCGTTTATTTTCCACTTGGTGCAAGGCACACTGTGACGGATGTCAGGAAGGCTTGGGTAGTAAAAAGCAGGGCTCTCTCAACTTCCTTTTGGTGTTTTGCTGTTTTGATATCACAGAACCCAAGGGCTTCTGCCTGCTGCAGCCCGCCTAGTCTGCAGGGTGGGGTGAGGAGGGGGGAGGGGGTAAAGGACAGCCTAGCCCCTCTGGAAGTCTGGTGGCTGGTGGTGGCCACTCAGGCATCGGCTTTGTGGGCTGGCTTTCAGGCTGCCTGAGCCAGGTCACGGGTGATCTTGCTGCGTGAGGCCTGGGGAGATGCTGAGTGACCTGGGGACTCCAACCCTGTGGCCACGAACAGGAGAGTGGAGCTCGATGAGAAGCAGCAGCTCGCCCGTCAGTGGCTGGTCAGCTGTGGGGAGACCAGGGTGGTGGGGACGGCTTCCCCAGGGTACTCGGCACTTCAACAGGGCCTGTTTCTGGAAGTGGAACCCGAGCGACGAGGGAAGCAGTCGACAGTGGCCCTGAGCTGAGCCGCAGGAAGGATGGCTGCCATGATCTTGCTTGTGGGCAGATGGCAACCATCAGGGAGGGAGGGCATGGGGACCCAGGTGCTAGGCCATGGAGACTGCGGGAGGCCACTCCACAGTCCAGACAGGCAGGGATCTAAAATCTTGACTGGGGCTGAAGGGTCTGCTTCTTACATGATGGCAAGTCGGTGCTGTCTGTTGGTGGGAGGCCCCAGTTCCTCTCCACGTGGGCTCCTCAACAAAGACGCATTGGTGTCCTCATAGACTGGCAGCTGGCTTCCCCCACCAGAGCTGGGACTGGTGGGAACCCAGTGAGTCACCTACAGGGCAAAAATGAGGGAGGCACTCTCGCCCAGGGTTGTCCAAGTGCAGGGTCAGCCCCTGGGATTAAATGACTCCCTAAAGTTTGTGTGGTAGGTGCCTTGTTTACGTCGGCCTAGTCTCAGCCTGGTCCCCCAGATGGAGCAACCCAAGAGACCGACGGGGAAGCCACAGTATCTTCCGTGGGTCAGCCTCGGACGTCAGAAGCCACCACTTCCACCATCTTTAAAAGGTTACACGGAGCAGCCCCCAATCAGTGTGGGGGACTAAACAAGGTCATGAGTGCCACAGGTGAGGATCACCGGGGATCATCGTGAGGGCTGATTCCCACAGATGAGGTTCAGTGATGTCTGGGATTGGCTCTAAAATAATCTGGCCTGACAGGACTGCGTGACAGTCAAATCAAACAAGACCGACCACCACTTACGGTTGATTGGTACATGGAGGTACATCATGCCGTGCTGTCTACGCTAGCAAATGTCTGAGATTTTCCACAATAACAAGTTGAAACAAACAAATGAAAGACGGTGGGATAAGGTGGCCGTTTTCCTGCTCAGCCAGAGTGGAGCAACTGCTGTTCCCAAGCCCAAGGCCGCCCTGTTCACTAAGTCTCGCGGTATTTGATAACCAGTTGCCTAGTTGGTCGTCTTAGCCAAGAACTACCATAATTTTTAAAAAAGATTTAAAACTTTTTAGAGAGAGGGGAAGCGAGGGAGACAGAGGGAGAGAAACATCTGCGTGGGACAGAAACAGCGATCAGCAGCACGCTCCCATCTGGAGACCGGCTGGCAACCCAGGCACGTGCCCTGACGGTGAATCGAACAGGTGGCCTTTCAGTCCACAGGCCGGTGCTCAACCCACTGAGCCCACCAGTCAGGGCTAACATAATACTTTTTATAAACGTAATTTGAATGGAAAAGTGTTGCAGAAGTGTCTGTATGGAATAATAACATTTATTTAAACATTTTAAAGCTGTAAAACAATATTATGTAATTAACATATTTTTAGAGCAGATTTAGGTTTGCAACACAAATGAGAGGAAGGTACAGAGATTTCCCTTGCACTTCCTGTCCCCACACATGCTAGCTTCCCCCGTTGTCAGTATCGCTCACCAGAACAGAACTCTTTTTTAAGCCAAGGATGAACCTACACGGAAACCTCACAATCACCCAAAGCCCATAGCTTACCTTGGGCTCACTCTTGCTGTTGGACATTCTGTGAGTTTAGGCGAAAGTGTAATGGCACATACCTGTCATTACAATGTCACACTGAGTATTTTTACTGCCCTAAAATCCTCTGCACCCTGCTTATTCATCCCCTCACCCCACCCACCCCCGCCGGCAACTGCTGGTCTTTTCACTGTCTCCATAGTTTTGCCTTTTCCAGAATGACATATAGTTGGAATCCTACCGTATCCAACCTTTTCAGATTGGCTCCTTGCTCTTAGTAGTAAGTGATAATGTTCTCCATTCTTTTCACTCTACTATATAATTTTAAAAGATGTTTAATTGCATATTGAGAGTACAAAAATTTATAGTAATAATAAACATTAATTTATAACAGCAGTTACTTCTGAGTGGGGGGGTGAGGGACAGAGGAGGCTTCATATATAAGTTTTTAAGGGTCAGAAACATATGGTAAAGCTGGATGGCAGCTATGTGGGAATTTGTTATTCTATAATCTTATGTTTGAAATATTTCATAATAGCAAAGTAAATTAGATCTAAAAAAGCCAGAATACCCACTGCTATTCAACACTGTACTGAAAGTCTCAGCCAATGTGATAAAACAAACAAAAAAATAAATAAAACATTTTTAAAAAAGATTTAATTTATTTATTTTTAGATAGAGGAAAGGAGGAAGAAAGAGAGGGAGAGAAACATCAGCGTGTGGCTGCTTCTTGCACACCCCCAACTGGGAACCTAGCCTGTAACCCAGGCATGTGCCCTGACTGGGAATCGAACCGGTGACCTGTCAGTTTGCAGGCTGGTACTCAATCCACTGAGCCATACCAGCTAGGGTGAAATAAAACATTTTAAATTTTGGCAAATGATCTGAGCACTGCCACAGTGCCTGAAACAAGAGATCTTTTAGGGGGCTTGGGTAAGGATGGTTTTTTTAAATAGCGTGAGAGCATTTGTTCAAGGGTAGGCATAGTATGAAGAAGACACCAGAGCTTCTTCCCTGAATGAAAAAGGGGAAGGTAAGAGGCTCTGAAAGGTTGTTAGCATAAAACATCCGTAAGAGGATTGGACTTATTCATACACTCTGTATCATTTTTCATTGATTCATAGCCTGTCCACTCACTTACGAAGGCATGTAGGTGTTTGGGAGCCTTTTACAGAATGTAGTGCTTTCTTAGCAATTTACTACTTCCTGTTTTGATTTTTAAAAAATATTTCCTCAGCACTTTTAACTAAGTGCTTTGTTGAAGAGAAAGAATGAAAAAGAGGAACACTTTTTCTCACATTGACTGTTTCTACTTTTGAACATACATTACTGTCTGCGCATTTTGCTGAACATCACAAGTCGGCTTCTCTATGCAATTCAGCTCTGGTGTGGGGAAGTCATGGGTTCCAGGACATCAGCCAAAGATTACACTGGCTTTTGTCAACATCTTTTCATGCTCATTGGGGTGAAGGTAGATGTGACAAAAGGTAACATTGATACTATTTCTTTGATTTACTGAACCACAAAATTGAAAAAAGAAGTTTTATTCGGGAGAGGAAGTATAAGAAAATGAAACGAGGTGATATCAGGAACTTGATTCAACAAGTGATTTTCAAGGCATGAGCTGAGGTCAGCCCAGACTCAGCCCAAAGAGTGAGGCTCTTATCATCTGTGGCAACATCAAGAGACACATATGGGCTGGAAATCAGATGAGCCATGTTCGAGTTCTGCTTGGTGGCTAACTTGCTGTATGATTCAGAAGTCATGTTTCTTTGAGTATCTCAATTTCTTTACTTGCAAAACCAGGGTCCTTGGTTATATCGTCTGCAAAGTTATTCCAGTTCTAGACTTCTACATTTGAAAGTCAAAAAGGGACTTCATTAAATCTGAAATAAGGTTGCCAGAAGTTGAAACCAGAGGGCTCTCTGGTTGTCTCATGCATTCATTTGGTGGTCGGCCAGCATTTGCTGAGTGCCTACCATCTCCTGAGGGACCGGGCAGAGACACCGTGGACCACTGGTAGTGGACTAAGCAGTGATTACTGAGCAGGATGTGATGAGGGCACCAGATCTGTCCAGAATGTTTTGGTGGGGCTCCATCCAGTATCTTCCCCAGCTAGGCACTGGAGAAAGCCCTTTTCTTGATAATTCTTCAGGCAGGGGACTTTCTTGAAATCTTTAGCTTGAGCTCTAGGGGAAACCTAGTTTTAAGGACAGGGAAGGGGTGAGGAGCCTTTGATTGCCCAGATCCAGCTCGAGGGTTAACTGGTGGTTATGGCCTCTTGGTTACCTCCTTTAACAACGGATAAATAAAATGTGGTATATCCTTACAACAAAATATTACTGAGCCATAAAAAAAGTACTGATACATGCTACAACATGGATACTTCTAAAATATGCTAAATGAAAGAAGCCAGACACAAAGAGGCCCATGATGCATGATTACCTTATATGAAGTGCACAGGAAAGGCAAATCTATAGAGATGGAAAGTGTGTATGTGGCTGCCTGCGCTGGATGGGTGGGAACAGGGAGAGATTGCAAATGGGTATAAAAGCTCTTTTGGGGTTGTTGGAAATGTTCTAAAATTAGATTGTGGGGATGGCTGCTCAACTCTGTACATTGACTATAAATCACTGAATGGCATACTTACCATGAATGAATTGTATGACATATAGATTGTATCTCAATAAAGCTGTTTTTAAACATGGGAAAGACAGAACCACCGCATAGGACTCATGTTCAAGGAAAGTTCCCGGTCGCTTTCCTTAACAAGGACTGTCTTTTATTCTGAGGTTACTTCCTACTGTTTTTTGTGTGGTTTTTTTTTTTTTTTTTAGTTAATATGTCCTTTTCTTCTGGAAATCAAATGATAGAAAATGGCAGTAATGGTAGTTTTTTTCTTTTCTTTTTATCATTCTTCTCTGGAGAGTAAAAAGTAAACATCCTGTGTCGGTTCTCGCAAGTTTGTGAAAACTGTACTCATCTGTGAAGTCCAAGGGTACGGGAAGCCGCAGACCAGCTGATCCGTTCAACTGGGAAGAGGTCTTAAGGATCACTGAGTTCAACCCTCTCATTTTCAAGATGAGCAAAAGTGGAGGTTGTGGGTAGTTCATTCTGTTTCCATCCTCGCTGCTTCCTCCAAGGTGCCTTCTGATTCCAGGAATCGAAGAACTTTATCAATCTACGTATCGGTGCACACTAAGGTATGACATGCTGGGCAGGTCGACGTCCTAAGAGGCTTCAGTCAGGACACAGTTCTAGGAGAAATGCGTGGCTCCCCTGAGCTGAGTTAAACTGGACAAGTCACCCCGCGTTGACCAGCCTGTACCTTCACGTGACAGCTGGCATCTGCCAACTGACTAAGAAGTGCTTGCTGGCCTAGAGGAGATGTTGACTGTGTGGTAACTAAGGGTTCTTCTCCCAGACTCAGCAGTGGGGCATGTGACTTGTGACCCTGGGGCTGGACTGCAGTGTCACATTCTCGGTTTTACTCTTGCTGCTAAAAATATACCATGTTAAAATGCCCAGACCCCCCAAAGTCAAGGCACTTGGGGAATGCAAAGTTTAAGTAGTCATTTCTGTCTTCATTTATTTATACCCAGTCTTGTTCCAGAAAGGATTGAAAGCAGCTTTTGAGTTAAAAGGGAGAACGATGATAAAGTTATGTAAATATGGAAGTCATGTTCTGACCCGAAACCCATTTTTCATTTAAAGTGTCAGTAGAAACCATTCAACTAAAATTTTTTATACTTCTTAGTTCTATAGTACACAGTATCAAAAAACAACTTTACTGAGATATAATTCACATAACAAAGAATTCACTCTTTCAAAGTGTACAGTTCAGTGGCTTTTAGGATCTTCACAGTTGTGCACCCGTCACCACTATCTAAGTTTAGGATATTTTCCTCGCCCCTCCCAGGAAACTCTCTACCTGTTAGCAGTCGCTCTCCATTCTGTCTCAGTGCCTGGCAACACTAATCCACCTTCCTATGGCTTTGCCAATTGGACATTTCATGTAAATGGAATGATACAACTATGACCTTTGTAATAACTCCTTTCACTTATCATAATGCTTTCAAGGTTCATCAATATGGAATAAAATACTTTTTTAAAATATAAAGGAATCAATAGAATGAGAAGACAAGCCATAGACTAGGAAAAAATATTTGCAAAAATGCCCTGACTGGTGTGGCTCAGTGGACTGAATGCCAGACTATGAACCAAAGCATCGCTGGTTTGATTCCCAGTCAGGGCACATGCCTGGGTTGCGGGCCAGCTCCCCAGTAGGGGGCGTGTGAGAGGCAACCACACATTGATGTTTCTCTCCTCTTTCTCCCTCTCTTCCCCTCTCTAAAAACAAACAAACAAACAAACAAACATTTGCAAAAGACAGATCTGATAAAAAGACTATTATCCACCCCAATAAATTTAATAAAAACTGTAAATATATATGTTCCCTTGAAAAAGCTCTTCTAATTAAATAAATTAAAGAGGGGAAAATGCTATTATCCAAAAGATACAAAGAACGCTTAAAACCCCAAAATAATAAAGTGAGCCCTGACCGGTACGGCTCAGTTGGTTGGGTGTTGTCCCACGAACCAAAAGGTCACCGAGTTGATTCCTGGTCGGGGCACATGTCTGGGTTGCAGGCCAGGTCCCTGGTTGAGGGGGCACACAAAAGGCAACAAATCGATGTTTCTCTCTTACATTGCTGTTTCTCTTCCTCTCTTTCTGCTTCCCTTTCCCTCTCTCTAAAAAGAAATAAATAAGATCTTTAAAAAAAGAATGAAGTGAGCAACCCAATTAAAAAATGGGTCAAATACCTGAACAGATACCTCATCAAATAAGATAAAGAGCCCTGGCCAGGTGTCTCAGTCGGTTGGAGCATTGTCCCATACACAAAAGGCTGAGGGTTCGATTCCAGGTCAGGGCACATAATTGGCTGCAGGTTCGATCCCCAGTTGGGGCGTGTATAAGAGGCAATGGGTTGATGTTTCTGTCTCATATCAATGTTTCTCTCACTCTCTCTTTCTCACTCTCTAAAAACAATAAACATATCCTTGGATGAGGATTTAAAAAAAAAAGAAGATACAGAGATGGCAATAAGCATGAAAAGATGTCCAACATTGTATGTCAATAGGCAGATGCAAATTTAAGCAAGGAGATATACACCTATTTGAATGGCCAAAATCCCAACCCTGAGGACACCAAATGCTAGTAAGGATGCAGACTAAGAACTCTCATTCATTGCTGGAGAGAACGCAAAATGGCATAGGTACAGTTGCTTTGTAGGATAGTTTGGCAGTTTGTTACAAAACTAAATACCCTCTTACCATACAATCCAGCAATTGCGCTACTTAGTGTCCCCCCAAGTAAGTTGACAACTATGTCCACACAAGAATGGCACAGCGGAAGCGTGCTGGGCCCATTACCCAGAGGTCAAAGGATCGAAAACTATGTCCATACAAAATCTGCACATGGATGTTTATAGCAGCTTTATTCACAATCGCCAAAACTTGGAAACAACCAAGATGTCCTTCCGTAGATGGATAGATAAATAAACTGCAGGACATCCAGACAGTGGAATATTATTCAGGGCTAAAAAGACATGAACTACCAAGCCATGAAAAGACGTGGGAGGAACTTAAGCGAGTATCATTAAGTGAAAGAAGCCAATCTGAAAAAGCTACATACTGCAGGATTCCAATTACATGACTTTCTGGAAAAGGTAAAACTATGAAGGTGGTAAAAAGATCAGTAGTTGCCAGGGGCCAGGCCCGGGAGGGAGGGATGAATAGGTGGAGGACAGAGGATTTTTTTTAAGGCAGTGAAACTACTCTATACGATACTTAATGATGATGGAATCATATCATTGGGCCTTTGTCCCAACCCAGAGAATGCAACCACCAACAGTGAACCCCAATGTAAGCTCTGGCCCTTGGCTGAGGTGATGTGTCTGTGTAGGTTCATTGATTATAATAAAGGCACTACTGTGGTGCCAGATGTCAGGAGCTGGGAGGCTGTGTACATGTGGGTTGCAGTATGTGTGTGGGGGGTACTTGGGAGACATATGGGAAATCTTAGTACTTTTCTGCACCATTTGGCTGTGAACCTAAAACTGATGTAGAAAAAAGCAAATAAACAGAGTAGTACAACCAAAAACGATTACATATACCCGACCTGAGTATCATGCGTAATATGTGGTGATTCTGATGCTGGGGGTGGTCTTGCTGCTCTGCCCAGGCCCCCTTCTCGTTGCTCACTCTGCACCCTTTTCAGGTTGGTCCTCACTGTGCCCTTGGCTATGAGAAGCTGTCCCCAGTCAGGAGATGCCAGGGAGCTTGCATTCTCCTTAATGGCCAGTGATTGACGAATGTGGGCATATAACAGCTCAGCCCTTTTGCCTCTGGGTGGAACAATCTTTACAGTACAAGTCCTGCTCCAAAGCTCCTGTTGGGGTCAGGCTGAGGCCACATCTTTGAACCCACATCTTTGCAGGGTTTCTTCCTTTGCTCTATTCCTTACTCCCACTACCCTTCTCAGTCTCTCGAGAACAGCCCTCAACAACTCACTGGCCCAAGAATCGCCTCTCTGACTTTGCTGCTAGGGAGCTGATCTCTAGCAGTTCCTGTCTTCTTGGTAGAGCCTGATTTGTTTTGCAAAATAGTACATAGAAAGGTCTTGTAAATAGTACATAGAATGGTTATCTTAAAAAGGTCTGGTAATGTATTGTCCACAGTGTTACTTGATACAAATAAACAAAAGACCTTAATTTTTTTTTTTTTTTTTTTTTTGCCATTGGGGGTAAAAGTCTTAGATGCACAGCATTGCTGAGGCTAATTCCACAAAAATCAAGCCTTTTCCTCACAAGAATAAGTTTTTACATTAAAACAGTGACTCTGGGGAAGAATGAACTAATACATGCATGAAGTCAGATAGAAAAGCAAGGCACAGGCTAGAGTGTGATAGAGGTCTGTATGCTGTTTTGGAGCTTCAGCTGGCTCCGGACAGGAGCCAGCGCTGTGTGACTGGAAGGGACAGGGCATTCCAGGAAGAGGGAACCGCATGTGCCAAGGCCAGGAGGCCATTGGCTGGAGTGGAGTGAGTCACATGGGAGGAAATGAGGTCATGGGGATAGGCACTCAGTACATAGCTGACACACGACCAGAGCCTGTTCTGTTTTCTCATTGCACGCATTAATTCATTTGATCTTTATAACAATCCTACGGAGCACAGAGAGGTGAAGCTGTAGTGGGCAGTGAGGTGTGAACGGAGCCCAAGGACAGGCCAGTTATAGAAGGTCACTGGGGTAGAAAGCCCCAGGAGCCCAGCAATGGACAAGCATAGGGTGAGACCTCAACCCCAGTGTGACCTGTCCTCCCCTAGCATATCCCTGGGCGTGTGGTTTGCAACCCCTGACCTTTCACATCACTAGTCATGCGGTTCAGACCCTCTCCTGACCTTTCCTCCACTGGCATGTCGTTATACATGCGGTTTAGAGCCCCTTACAGGAGCAACAAGGGGGCCAGAGAATAGCCTCCTATGCCCCCCATCCAAGCCCTGGCTCGACCACTCCCTGCAGGCATTAAGCCCTAGAGATAAGATCTAGGCCTCAGTTGTGTGTGTTTTTACTGTCCACAGTGTTACTTGACACAGGCCCAGAAAAGCAGCAATACCAGGTAGGGCACGGCCATGGCAGTGCCAGAACCAGCTGTGATGACTAATGACCCCCGCCCCCCCCCCCCCCCAACCAGCCCTGGGGCCGTGGAGACCACAGCCCTTCCACATGCAACAAAGAATCACCCGCCCCAAATGTCAGGAGTGCTGAGGTGAGAACCCCTGCTCTAAACCTGACCTGTTTTTTCACACGCTCCCCAACTCTTGTTGCTGTATAATGGCTTTTTCTACATAAAAGAATATTTTCATTCTGTCCTTAGAAGCTGTAAAGACTATACATAATTTGGAAGTGAGACTGTAGCAAACACTGGCCAAAGGAACACAGTCCACTCTATGCCTCCCTTCTCGTTTGTCTGGTCACTCAGAAATGTGTTATCTATGATCATTGTTGCTTGTCGCTGCCCATTATTTTTATCCACGTACTCACCAAGGTCTACTTTCCCCCTTCACATACTGATACGCCACATACTGAAATTCTGGGCCGTGTCGTCTTTTGACTGACATCACCCATTTGGTATGCTTCATTTTCTCTTCATTTCCGCATCTCATTTATCGTTACAGAAAATATTGTCACTGGTTTTTCCCCTCCACCTGTCTCAGGACAGGGTCCTGACCGACTTGCCCAAGTAAGGTGCACATATCGTTCAGGGATCTTTCACGAACCAAGCTGCTGGCAGTTTCAG
Organism: Desmodus rotundus; assembly: GCF_022682495.2. NCBI lineage: Eukaryota > Metazoa > Chordata > Mammalia > Chiroptera > Phyllostomidae > Desmodus > Desmodus rotundus. The sequence goes on along the minus strand of NC_071393.1, from coordinate 129,139,516 downwards.
GCTCTTGTCTTAACAAACTGATGAAGCTCCTGTAATACAAATCTTCAAAACGTTGCTACTATTTTTCTTTTCTTACTATCTGATCTTTAGTCTTATCCGTCAGGGTGGGTGGGTATCCTTTCTCAAAGTATGTCAGAACATATTCTCCCATACATCTGATAAGGGGTTAACATCCAAAATTCATAAAGAACATATAAAACTCACCCCCCCAAAACCAAATAATCCAACTAAAAAACGAGCCAAGGACCTGAATAGACACTTCTCTGAAGAGGACATACAGATGACCAATAGACACATGAAAAGATGTTCAACATCACTTATCACCAGAGAAATGCAAATGAAAACCACAGTGAGATATCACCTCACGCCTGTCAGAATGGCCACCATCAATAAATCAACAAACAGTAAGTGCTGGTGAGGATGTGGAGAAAGGGGAACGCTGGTGCACAATGGCACAACGGTGGGAATGCAGATTGGTATGGCCACTGTGGAGTTACCTCAAAAAAGTAAAAATGGCATTTGCCACGGACATGACCACAAAATACTTTCCCACTAGGTTTTCTTTCTTTCTGCTATGTTGCTAGCATTCAGCCTAGTGGAAACATTTTATTAACCCTTACTTATTTACATTGTCTGGATCAGCGCTGTCCAATATAAATATAACACAAGCTGTATGTGATTTTGTAACAGCCATTGGTAGTCTGTGAGATTTTATAATAGCTGTCTTAGATGTCTGGAGTCTTCCAGGTGTCCTTTGTCTAGCTAATCCTTCTAGGTTGCCAATGACCAAACAGTTTGTGATCACATGATAACCTCTATTCCTCTTATATGGGGCTGACTGTCATGGCAGTTGGGTTGAGCAAAACAGGGATTAAGACTCAAACTCAGGAGGAACTAAGACCATGGAAGGATTCAGAACATGTGAAATTCCTTAAATAAAAAGTATTAACTTTAAATAATTGTGCCTATATTAAAGATAATTAAAAAACCTCTTTATGCTTAAAAAAATTAAAAATGGAACTATCTTTTGCTCCAGCAATCCCACTTCTGGGAATTTATTCAAAGAAACCTGAAACATAAGTTCGAAAGAAACTATCCACCTCTATGTTCATTTAAGCATTATTTACAATCGCCAAGATTTGAAAGCAGCCCAAGTGTCCACCAGTAGATGAGTGGATAAAACAATTATGGCACATTTACACAATGGAAGACTACTTGGCTATGAAAAAAAGCCAAGAAAATTTTACCCTTTGCCAAAGCATGGATGGACCTGAAGAACATTATGCTAAGTGAAACAAGCCAGTCAGAAGTTCTAGACAAATACCATATGATTTCACTCATATGTGGAATCTAATGAACAAACTGAACTAACAAGCAAAACACAGATGGACTCATAGATAGAGAGAAGGCTGACAGCTCCGGGGCGGGGGTGGGGAGTGGAGGGATAGAGCAAAAATGAAAGAACTCATGGACATAGATAACAGTGTGGCAATTGAGAGAGGGTGGGGGATAGGTGGAGGTAGAAGAGGGGATAGGGGGGATAAATGGTATTGGAAAAATACAATAAAAAAAAGATAACATACCTTTTGAATGCCGAGTAATCCTCTTTTTCCAGGCCCCTCAGGGCACAAGTTCCCACCAGAACAGGAGACCACAGAACCCCTCACCGTTACCTTGTTTTCCAAATACCATCTCCTTGTGCTGTCAGTGTCAACTATCCCATAGCCACCAAGGTAAAACAAGTAGGTATCTCTGTTTATTCTTTATCCAGTCTCAGAGATTTCCCCATTTGCTTTGTCCCGCCCCACTAATCTACCACCAAGGAATTTCGTGTAACCGCCTCACGTCTCTAGCTTTGATCCTAGTGTATAAAGTAAGCGGCAGAACCGCCATTCTCCGGAGCACTTTCTCAGTCTGTTGAGATCTTGCTTCCCAGCAATTGTCATCAGTTTGGCTCAAATAAATTCTTACAGGACTTTTTCTTAGGCTGGACATTCTTTTCTCATCAGCTATAAAAAAATCATAAAAGCCCAGGTGAGACAACTGATGAATGTAGTCCTCGATCTTGCCCTTGATGTTCTGGAGCATGTTGGACTTACTCCCTCACGTTAATTCCTTTCAATTCAACTTACTGTGCTCTACCACAGGGCACTTTACGTATTTTTTCTCTCCAGTTCCCTGTGAGATAACACCAAACATTTGAAAAGTAGCATTGCTTTGTGATTAAGAGCATGGAATTCTGAAACTAGACTGCTTGGGTCAAAGTTCTGCCTCTGCCACTTAAGAGGTATGTGACCTTCAGAAAAAAATGAACTTCCCTGACATAACCTCCCTGTCGCCTATCTGTAAAGCCAGGATGACTTGCTTATCTGCCTGTGACAGTGCCTGGCTCTCATAGGGTTGTTACAAGGATTAAATGGGTCACCCGAAACACTGGCGGATCTTTAAGGATTCCAAAACCCAGGCCCCACACAGAGCACGGAACTCTGGACAATGTCTGGGGGATTAGGCAGTGGGCGGCAGTGTGTTTTTGGTTTCCCTAGGTTATTCCAGTGTGCGTGCAAGTTTACAAACCAACGGGTTAAAATATTCTGCACGCTGGTTTTAATTCTTTAGTGGACATTTCTGGAATTACTAAGTCTCTGGTTCCCCCAAGCCCCTGGACTTCTAACCCTAGTTTATAGGTCACCCTCCTCCCCTAAACTCCCCGGGTCGCTGGGCACTTAAAGCCCAGGCGGTTGCACGCTGGGACTGGTAGTCTCATTAGCCCACCGGCCTCCTCCCTACCACCCATTGGTTTTCGCAGACGCCCCGCCCCAAAGCTTCACCAATCAGCGCAGTGCAGTCGGCTCTAAAAAGGGAGACGGTGGGGCTCAACCCCGCAATCACTGCAGGGCGGACGCTTGGAGGTGGTACTTCTGAGGCTGTGTGTTGCGAGCGGTTCCCACGGTCTTGCCACAGCTGTCGCCGCTGCCACCGTCACCCGCCGCAGGTAACGTCCGGGCCAAGGCCGCGCGTCTGCTGCAGAGGCTCTTGGCCTCCCAATCGGGATTTCAGTTCCCCTGGCCCTTTCTGAGTAATCGTTTCTCACCCGCGAAACAGAATTTAGGGAAACGGCGAATTCCCTAGGGAAACCCGTGACCTCTTCAGCCCGCCATCCGGTGGGCGTGGTGGCGATGGTGCGGGTAGGCTCTGGGTTGCGAAGGCTCTGGCTGGAGGCCTAGGCTCCACCTCCCAGAGCGGGGAGGGACAGGCGCGAGGGGAGGGGGCATTTGCTGAGGTCTCACAGCTTGGCAGGGTCTGGGGCTTGGTTTCTACCTTTACAAACCAGGAACAGTTCACACTGTTGGTACTTTGATTGCGGAGGATTGCACTCTTTTCCATCCAGTTTTCCGTAGGAGCCTAAGGGGAAGGACTGTTAAGGACAACAACAAAAATACCCAAAGCATTATAGAAACATTCCTTCTGAGAAGTCAGGGAAGCCCTAGTTCTCAGAGGTCTGAGCTGGTGGGAATTACAGGGTGATACACATCAACCACAGAAGTGAAAGTTAGCTGGGTTTGGTCCTCTGCCCCTAACCATCAGAGGTTATACCTACACGGGTTATTCCATGGTGAGAACTGTAGAATCTGGGGGCTGGGAGAACAGAGTTTGTGGCAAGTGTTTCGTTGTATAGATGAAAATAAATGCCCAGGGTTTGAGAGTTGCCTGGTGGTATGTAGTGAGTGGAGTAGCCCCACTTTCTTTACTCTCAGGCTGTCTGAGCAAACATTTTCTGAGCCTTAGTAAGCTTCTTGAGCTGGGATTATCTTGCAAAGGGCAGAGGCAGTCTACAGTGAACCATCCCAGTGTTACATGGGCGGCATTAACCCAATGGGAAGCAACAGAACTTTGCTGGGAAGGGGATGCTTGAATGGAGTTTGAGGGATGGGCAGGAGCTAGTGAGATGGAGGAGACATTCTTCTGGAAGAAGCATGGCGAAGGCATGGAAAGAGCATCAATTTGGGAGGTGGAGTCTTGGAGCCTGGAGCAAGGGATTTCATGTGGGTGGTGGATTTCATGAGCCGTGAGAATAGAGAGGTACATCTTGTAGGGCCTCCTGTGTAAGAGATTTGGATTTTGTACCAAAAGCTGAATTCAATAACTGTTTATCTTAGATACTCTGTAGTGTAGAAAAATATTGGACAGGGAGCTGCCACACTAGGGAGCTCATTGGCACTAATTCCCAGGAGAATTGCTGAGGGTTTTAAAAGAGTTGCAGTGGGAAGGGACAGGAGAGGAAGAATTGTGAACTGGTATGAAGGTGGAAAACACCATACCCAGTACTGCTCAGTAAAAATATATTGAAGAGAACTCTTGTCTCTTTAATTTTCAAACCCATGACTGTTGAGGAAAGGCCCAGCATTCTTTTTTTAACTTCAGAAGTTGCTTTGTAGCTGGTAATTGAATCTCAGTTTATGGTGGGGAAATGGTCACATGTATCAAAAGTGTTGAAATGGGAATGATTAAACATATAAGCCTCTTGTAACCCAGGAAATGCAAATTAGACCCATAACTAGATTACTTTATATCCCATAAGATTAGAAATAAAGTTTGAAGAAGGGCAAGATTGCAGACACCAAAGAGGGTGTTTTGCAGCTGGTGGGACCTTCCACTTCCCCAGTTTCGTTTGGTTTTATTTGCACAGCTGCCCAAAGACAGCTGGTAGACTGGGGAGACAGCCTGGGTACAGCTCCAGAAGAGAAGGATTTCTTAAAGACCGTGGAAGGGAGGAAGTTGCAGAGTATTAATCTCTCAGAAGCCTCCTAGGATCTCATCATCCCTTTGATCCAGGGTGGCCCCCAAAGGCAGCCACCAGCCCAGGCCCCTGGCCCATCCATGGCTACTGAGGCTGTGGTGGGTGGGGTGCTGTCCCAGACTGTGAAGGAGGGCACCCAAGAAGTCTTTGGAGGAGAAAGAGAATGTGGGTGTCGACCCCACGCTTGCTATCCCCGTGATCCAGAAGAGATGCACCCACAATGAGGAAGGGGCAGACAGCAAACCCTAGGCTGGGACAGCACCCGAGGAGGCCGATTACGAGGCAGTCCCTGTGGAGGCCTACGGGCTGGCCATGTTGTGGGCCATGGGCTGGAAACCTGGCCAGGGCATCAGCCACACCTTCACTCAAGTGGTGAAGCCCTGCATCAACTCACTGAAGCCTAAAGGGTTAGGGCTGAGTGCCAACCTGACTGAGATCCAGGCTCTGGCCCCCGCCCACCCCTGCCGCCTGCCGAGGCCAGGTGAGGAGCAAGAGGAGGATAAGGAAGACCAGCCTGAAGGACTGGTACCTGGAGGGGCTGCGGTGGTTCTTTCTGGCCCTCACCGAGGCCTCTATGGGAAGGTAGAAGGTCTGGATCCCGACCATGTTCAGGCCATGGTTTGTTTGGCCGGGGGGAGCCACTTGGTGACTCTTAGTGAGTATAGCCTACTACCGGTCTCCCAGCAAGAGTTTGACAAGAACTCCTTGAATCTTGGCCAAGCGAACAAAACTTCTCCAGGGCAATAGAACAGAACAACCTCATTAGGGACCAGGATCAGGACCTCCCCACCTGGCAGGGAGTGGGAGAGAGGAAGAGGAAACACCTTCCAGACCGACAAGGCGGGCCTATCTCCCAGAGTGAGAAAGCAGCCTCCAGGAGTCAGCACTGGCTGCACAGGGACCTGCGTGCGCGGTTTGTGGACAAACTGTGCAAGGGTGGCCAGTATTACACCACCAAGATGACCGTTGAAGATGTCCTCAGTCCAGATACTTGTGTATGTCGGAAAGACGATGGCCAGGTCCTGGAAGGTGTCAGGGAAGACATGCTGGAGACACTTGTCCCCAAGCTCCAGGGCAGCCGTGTGATGGTGGTGCTGGGGCCACAGGCTGGAAGGGTGGGCCACCTGCTGGGCTGGGGCAGAGAGCAGAGCCAGGCTGTGGTTCACCTACGGAGAGAGAATTGGCTATGGAGCTTCACTATAATGTGTCTGCGAGTACCTGGGCTCTCGTGACCCAGACGGAGACTGACCCATGGACCCGCTCCTTTCCCCAGGCGCAGTGTGAAAATCCCGCCTTTGTGAACGTGGGGAGACCGTTGTTCTGTGCTGCATTTGCTGTGCGGCCCTGGGACCGGGACAGGGCACAGAATGCCCTGTCAGCGGTTAGTGTAGGATAAAAACCATTTCAAATTTTTAAAAAAATGATAAATTTGATACTCTCAGGAGGTGATGGGTATTTGAGGAAAGGCATTACTTCTAGTGGAAGTGTACCTTAGAACACCAGCTACCAGCAGAATAGTATTTCTTTCTTTTTTTTAGATTTACTTATCTATTTATAGGGAGATAGGAAGGGAGGAAGAAAGAGGGAGAGAAACATCAACGTGTGGTTGCCCCTTGCACACCCCCTACAGGGGACCTGGCCTACAACCCAGGCATGTGCCCTGACTGGGAATCGAACCAGCAACCCTTTGATTGACAGGCCAGCCAGCACTCAATCCCAGCACTCAATCCACTGAGCCACACCAGCCGGGGCAGAGTGGGTATTTCTTAAAATACCCAGTGATTCCACTTCTAGAAAGTATCCTAGTCAGACATTTCTATACAAGGAGAGGAGTATTAGGCTGTTTATTGCAACATAGCTTATAAGGGTAAAAAGATTGAAACAGCCTAAATGGCCATTATTAGGGGACTGTATATAAAGTGGATATGTTTTTTAAATATATAATAAATTATGAAAAGAAATGCTAACTGACCAAAGTAGTTACCTAGGGGTGTAGGGAGAATGGGAGAGGTAATGGGGGAAAATTTCATCTGTAATGTTTTGTTTCATAGGGAGACAACAGATTTAAAAAATATTAACAGCTGATGGCCTGAGCGATAAGTAACAGGTGTTTTGTGTTATATTTTGTACATTCTATAGTTCGATATCTACCCTTCAATTTCTTGAAACATCAATTGGAATAAAATTTAACTTAATTCACACTTATCTATAAAAGTTATTTGGAGAGAAGACTACAAACTATACTGATGCCAGGTTTGAAAAATAGTCATTTGGGCAAAAGAAATTCAAGTGCCAAATAAGCAGAGAAAATAAAGACATGGAAGAACCATTAACCACTGGCCAAGTTCACTTTGCTAGATTTCTAAATTCTTCTAACCATTAGTGGATTTAAAAATGAATTTTTGACTGTATTTTGAAATACAATTATTTCAAATTCCAAATTATTGGTTATACCTTTTGTAACATTACAAGTTTTTTTAAAAAGAAAGGTAAAATCGCCATCTGTTGAGTCCCATTGCCGTGAAAAGTAGTATATTTATAAATATGGGGGTTTCAGGTGGACCTCGTTGGGAGTGGGGGTGTCATTCTGCCTACCACATGATGAACTCTATTGTTTAAAGAAATATAGGTGTGGAGAAACTAAAGGATGTCATGAAATAGAAAAGGTAAAGTCACCACTGTACAGATATAAAAATGAACTGGTGTTCACGATTATATTTAACTCATTAATGAAGAAACTTAGGTGTTATAACCAGTTCTAAGGAGATTCCGAAGTATAGGCATAGATGAATGTTTTTAGATGAGAACTATTTGCATTGTTGTTATCCACAGCTTTACGGAGTTGTGAAAAATGCCTGTAGAATTTTTAGACATTAGATACCCTGGAAGGACATGCTCATATCTGGAATCTAATTTGCCATCAAATCAGAACTTTTTCCTATGGGAAAAAAGTGATTATTCCTGAACAAAATCCATTCTTCATTTGAGAATTGAGATAAGATCTGGTTGGATTTTAATCCCACTTTTTAAAAACAGTTTGTTCTTGTATTATTATTTATTAATTATTATTTTCCATGCAAACTATAAACCTACTTTTTTTTTAGATTTTATTTTTTATTTATTTTTAGAGAGAGGGGAAGGGAAGGAGAGAGAGGGAGAGAAACATAAGTGTGTGGTGGCCTCTCGAGCACCCCCTACTGGGGACCTGGCCTGCAGTCCAGGCAAGCGCCCTGACTGGGGATCGAACTGGTGACCCTTTGGTTCTCAGGCCTGCGCTCAATCCACTGAGCCACACCAGCCAGGGCTAATGGCACTTTTTAACCAGGGAATCAAAGGCTTTGAGAACTGAATATTCTCTCAATAATTTGCCATCTCAGTTCTTAGACGGACAATGTGGCCTGAGGGGCTGTCACGTCCTCCCTGACTGAGTCCTGTCCTGTCGTGAGTCCTGTGTGAAAGAGAATCTGCACTAGACACTTGTTACAAACGGCGAGAGGGGTTTTTACTGTCTTTCAGCTGTTTCATTGGGCGAGAGAGACTCTGGTGTAGAACCGAGCTTAACTCCGAACACAGCAAGGACGGCTGGGACGTGTGGGCAGGGTGAGAGGGTCAGTGGCTGGAAAATTACTAAGAGGAACTTGATTGGATATCAGAGGTGGGAGATTCTCACAGGATTTTTGCTGACACTGAGCTCAGCAGGCCAGCGCTTACCTCGGGAGGAGGGCTCCCAGGAGCTTGACTCACGTTGGGTCAAGGAGGAGGCCCTTGTCACATGGCCTCCTCCTGCGTGTTGTCAGCCAGGCACCACCTGCCTGATGATTTCATCGTGAACTCCCGGAGAGCAGGGAGTAGGATCAAAGGCCTTCAGGTCTGGAAGGCTCTTTTCAGAGGTCATTGTCTAGCGTGGCTTTGATGCTTCGCTGTTTCTAACCCAGAGCCAGTAGCAAATCAGGTCTGGCAGTGAGAGGTCACAGCCACAGTGGTTAAGGTGTGGGCTTTGGTGTCAGACCTGGGTTTGACTGTGCTGTAGAGATGGTCATGTGACTGTGGCCTTACTTCTTCCATTGTTGGTGAGAACTTATCTCAAATGGACCCAAACCTCCCAAATGGATTAAGCCCTACTTGATGGTACACTTCTTGAAGTCAAGCAGAATCCTCCAGCTGAATCACTGACCTACTGTAGCCTGAGGGGGTCACAGGACCAAGTGGGAACAGCAGAGGATTCGTCATCATCATCATCGGATGCTGGTGAAATTCTTTCGTAAAGGCCTGTTCTTTGACCTTGACTTTGGATCAGCCTGTGAGTGCCTCAGCCTACTAGGGCGGTGAAGAGGAGTGTGGGTGTCCTCCCGCTGGAGGAAGCGCAGGGGCCTGCTCTGTGATTGGGCCCCACATGTGGGGTGTAGCATCCCCATCTGTGGTTACAGGGCCTCCCAGACATTCAAATAAACAGCTCTTTTCTGACTGGCGAGATGATGCAGTGGAAAAAGACAGTCTCGGGAGCCAGGTCTGTGTCACTTCCCAGCAGCGCCACGTTCCAGTAAGTGTCTCTACCACCGAGCCTCAGTTTGCTCAGATGTCTGAAGGGAGTTAGGAGACTGGCCCCCGCGGCAGTGAGGCGTGTGCACAGTGGACAGCCATGGGCACCCACTCTCCCACCCTGCGCCCAGGGAGACGTGCTCCTCTTCCTTCGTTAGTGTGTCAGCTGTCATTTCCCCCCCACAAACATTTGGCAGACTAAACAGGTACCCCTAATGGTGCACCTGGCACATTGAGATCTGCCTTATGCTTTTGAAAGGCTTCCCAGTACCCCCTTATAAGGATGTACCTCAATGATTTCACCATTAATGTTGCTTCCAGGGTTTTGCTGTTGCAAAGGGGTGGGCTCCTTCACCTCCTCAAAACCGTCCCCTTTTGAAAAGGATACCTCGCACTCCTGCCTTACACCAGTCCCCGGCTCTCTCCACCACCTGGCAAGCCGTGGATTTCCCTGGCCCATCTCTTCCCACTAGACCGTCAGCTCCGTGAAGGGTTTTGTCCGCCTGGGCCCCTCTCTGGGCCTGGGAGCTCCTGGGCGGTGCTCAGGCCCTGTCCGCTGGTCGGGTGGGTGGGCGGCCTGCAAAACGGCAGCCGGAGAGCTGGTTTCCCAGAGGTCCCTGCTTTCTCTTCATGAACTTTTCACTTTGCTAAAACAGGAGTAATAGGCATGTTCAAGATACTTTGCGACTTCGTCAAGAATGCTGCTGATCGGGTGGAAATTGCCATCTGAGGTCAGCTGCTGTGACTGGGGTTCATTGCTAAGGTCACGGAATGATCACGGTCCTTTCACATCTCCTTTCCACTCCAGGCCCCTATGTGTCTTCCGAAACAGTGTTAGTGCACGTATTTTTTAAGTGGCGCTAGCCAGTCAGTATCAGACCGCGAGGCTTTTAACTTGCCATCATGTTCAAGGAACAACACTGTTGTTTGTAAGAAAAAAAATGATAGAAGAGAGCCATCGCCAAATGCTAACTACAAAAATATCACTCTGTTTATAAGGTACTTCTCTCACAGAGCAGTAACTTGCTAGTATCTTGGTAGAAGAACGACAGATAAACTTGTGTTTCTGAAATTAACCTGGCGGTGCTTTTCCAGTAGCTGTTGTGCTGTTTGCTCATTGAGGCGGTTTAGCTGCTAGTGTTCATTCCATTGTTCACAGCCAGGCCAGCCACTGGATTCTGGTATTTTATTTACTCTTTTTGTCCCTAAATATGAAGGGAAGAAGTGTGCCTGTAGAGGAATGAAGCTCTTCAGGCTTAAGTCACACGAGCCAAAAGCAGAGGCGCTGGGTGTGCAAACCAGGGGGCCCGTTTAACGATTGTCCAGGACGGGTGATTAGTGCAGCCGGGCGGCACCTGCCACGTGGGCAGAGGGAGCTTGCTCGTGGCCTAGGGCGGGTCTTGGGCCAGGAGACCGCTGCTTTAGAGTGACATTGCCATGCCCGGTGGGTCCCCTATTGTCTCTGGCTGCTGGTGTGATACGGTGGGGGAGCTGGGTGGCTGTGCCACGGGATGGCACGACCCGCAAAGCTGGAAATATCGGCTGTCCAGCCTTCCAGAGTGGGGGGGGGGCTTTAACGCAGCACTCCGCTCCCCCCCCCCCAGTCCTCCATGGATGAAGAATAAGTCTACCAAGACATGATCTGCTTGGGGAGGAGAGGTGGCGATCTCTCAAAGGAGAAGGGCCCCGAGCCTTTCCCTCCATGGGCTTTTATTAGGTTCATTCCCATAGGAATGCAGATAAAGCTCATCAATCACTGTCAACCAGTAAGGATTAAACAATACAGGATTTACAGAGAACCTTGAGGGCTTATTCTGAGCTACAGCCAATCAGCTAGAGGGCCATAAAACTTTAGGGCCAGACTCATCTCAGGCCTGGACCCTTATCTTTTAAACTGAGGGTACAGATTAAGCAGGTTTCACTGGAACAGTAAGTATTTTTCTTAGGCCTGATTCCCCAGGGAATCCGCCCCTCCCAGCACAGGACTGCCCCGCCCTCTGTTATGCTTCAGGTTTAAATCAGGCAGGGGAAGTAAGGCAGCCAAGAGATTAGGAGATTTCTTGCAGACTGAATGAGGACTCAGGCTATTTCAAAGCCGAGGGGCAAGGGTCCATCACCCCCTTTTTCCACAGCCCCCCGAGTCCTTCCCTGCGAGTTTATTCCTGGTGACCAGAGCCTGTCTTAGGTTGATCCTCCCTTGAGGATTCTTACCCATCATTGGCTAACTGGTCAAGCTCAGGGCCAAGCAGGGTGAAGTGGGCAGAGGTGGCACACCTGCCAGGGAGATAAGCTTTCTCTCCTTAGTGGCTTATGGTCCCAACTCTGACTTAGCCTTACCCATGGGGGGTTACAGCCTCTGAAACCAGGCAGGGCGGTTCCCAACACCAGAGAAAAAGTTTGCCAGCTCCTACCCCTGGGAAGGCTTCCCAGGGAGGCCTAGTGGCGGCCAGCAATTAGGAGTGAGCTTAGAATCAAAGAGCTGCTGGATGGGCCACCTCAGTAGTCACCGTGACACCTCCCGGTGGGGGCCACTGCGGAGCTCTGGGGACAGGGGTGCTTTTGCTCCTCGGCTCCCTCTCGCCTGGCCTCACAGACTCTTTGCTCTGAGTCCCTGCATCTCAGAGACTGTTTCCCTCTTATCTCAGAACGACAGGCCTGGCCTCTGTCACAGGAAGGCTGGTTTTTTTACACAGCCATCTTTAGGACACAGGACAGGGTCTGATCTGAGTAATGAATGGTGGCCACGGCTTGGCCTTAGTCTTTCTTGCCTTTGGTGCTTTAAAACAGCATCTCAAGTTTTGACCACGGAGTATAAAATTGGGCGTGCGCCTCACTAAGGTAAGTCTTGAGATGCAGAGCCATGTAGCAGAAAGGACGGACCAGGAATTCGGAAGGCACGGCTGGTCTCTGGCTGGAGCTGACTCTCAGGGGTTTGGGCAAGTTCCTATAAAACAAGGGTTAAAGGGTTTGCTCTGTCTTCTGTACAGGACACACGTGAGTGGGTTAAGTGTTACACAAAGACAGTGATTCAGGCTGCCCGTGTTTGACTGTTGGCTCGCTCACCCAGGTCGCTTGCTCACCAGCTAATAAATGGTCATTCAGTGTTTGTGTTGAACACAGACTGACTTTAACACATTTTATAAGTAATATACATTAACTGTAGTAAAAAACAAATATGAAAGAGAAAATCATTGTTAATCCCACCTACCACCCAGTAATAACCACTGTTACATTTTTATGTCTACCTGCCACATTTTTCTATGCATACATTACATGTATGTTCTTTTCTTGCTAACAGTTCATAGTATGTGGTAGACATTTTTAAAAAATTGATTTCAGAGAGGAAGGGGGAGAGAGAGGGAGAGAGAAACACTGATTTGTCGTTACACTTATTTATACATTCATTGGTTATTCTTGTATGTGCCTTGACCAGGGATTGAACCTGCAACCTTGGCATACCAGGACGATGCTCTAACCTACCCAGCTACTTGGCCAGATATTTTTCTAATGCACTGAATTTTACTGATGAGTTTTATCTGCTGCATATCAAGTTGTGACAGATCTTTAAGGCTTGCTCAGAGAGCTTTCTGGATATTCTTTGGTATATACTCATAACTTTAATTTGTACTGAATTTGTTGGGAGGTACGGGCAGTCCGTCCCCTTCTCCACCTGGACGAAAGGGGCAGCAGAGCTAAAACTAAAATTCTGCTCTGTCACCATTGTTATCCTCAGCACGTTCTGCATGATGACTACATGGTCTTACCATTTGACCCGCTTTCTCTGGTGCTTTCTCAGGGCCCAGCAATACTCTGTTCTTCTCATCCCTTTTTTCTCGACTCTGCTTTGTCCTTCCCAGGTGTCTGCGGTTGAACGCCGAGGCACAATGATTTGGGAAGTAGCCGTGTTGCTCAGCCTGACGCTGGGAGCTGGCGCTGTTCTCGAGGACGATCCTGAGGACGGGGGCAAGCACTGGGTGGTCATCGTCGCAGGTTCGAACGGCTGGTTTAATTACAGGCACCAGGTAAGAAAATGACTCATCTCTTTTTTTATGGCGCTGGCGTTCTGTAAACAATCCTGGACCTCGTTAATAGAACCGACCTTTTAAAGAGCCACTTACACTGCTTTCAGGCTGCCGAGAGTGTGTGTGTTGGCGAGGCTGCGGAGAAGTGGGAGCCCTCATGGGGCTGGGGGTTGTGCCTGGTACATTTACTTTGGAAAGCAGTTCGGCAGTTCCTCATAATGGCCCCCACCGAGTCATATCAGTCTGACCTGTGGTTGTCAGCCTTGGACTATGCATGTGGGACCAGGCTATTCTTTGGGGGGCTGCCCTGCACATTGTGGGATGTTTAGCAGCATCCTTGACCTCTACCCACTAGACAGATACCAGGAGCATCACCTACTTCCCACCCCACTGTTACAATCAGAAGTAGGTCTGGCTTATATCAGATATCCCTAGTTGAGACCCACTGGTCCACACCTTCCTCGTATAGATAAGGAAACAGAGAGGAAGTGACTTGCCCGAGGCCACACAGAAGTTGAGGTGCAGCGGGACCGAAGCCCGGGGATCTGGTCAGAGCCTCTCGAAGCCTCTGTGTCCTCCATGGCTCTGCCCCGCTGCTCTCCCTTCACAGCCTCCTCCCCAGCTTCCCCGGCATTTCCACCAAACCAGCCGGGAATAAATGAGGAAAGAACCCAGGTCTGTAAGTACACTAAAATGCGGCCTCCTCGTGGGGCTGTGAAATGGTGCCGCCACTTTGGGAACCAGTCTGGCAGTTCCTCCAAAGGTTAAACGTGGGGTTACCATAGCACCCAGCGATTCCACTGCCAGATGCACACCCAAGAGAAGTGAACACACGTTCTCATGAAAACTGGTGCTGGAACGATCATAGCGGTACTGTTCGTGACAGCCAAAAAGTGGGAACAGCCCGAGTGCCCGTCACCCGATGAACGGGTGCACAGAATGTGGTGCATCCATGTGGGGGGTATTACAGAAAGTGGTACATCCATGCGGGGGGGGGGGGGGGTATTATTTGGTCAGACAAAAAAGGAAGTAGCAGTTCCTCAACATGGATGAACCTTCAATATATGATGCTAAGTAAAAGGAGCCAGTCGCCAAAGGCCACGTGCTGTAGGATGCCGTGTATCTGAAATGTCCAGAGGAGGGAGATCTATAGAGACCGAATGTCGGCTGGCAGTTGCCAAGCTCTGGGTGGAGGGGAGAATGCCTGTGGGGTCTCTTTTTGGGATGGTGAAAGTATTCTGGGGTTGGACCTGAGTGGGGTGAGGGTGCGTGCTTTGCGAACACACTAGCAACCACGGGGTTGTATATTTCAAATGGCTGACTTTTATGGTATGTGAATTAGATCTCAATAGAGCTGTAACTTAAAAAGTCACTTCATCTTTTAATTCTGAGAAACAGGAGGCACAGACTATCACAGTATGTGCTGGACTGTCATCGAAGAGTCTTTTACCCAGCAAACTCATTTAATCCCCATAGTGGGTTATAGGCGGTAGTTCCGGTCCTTACTTCCTCTTTGCGGATGAGTGGACTGAGGCACAGAAGGGGTCAGCACTCCACCCAATGCGGGTTGCCTGGCAAGTGGCTGAGCCTGGATTCGAACCCAGGCTGATGAGCTTGGGGGCAGCACTGTCCAGCAGGCAGCCACATGTGTTGTAGTAAATTTTCTAGCAGCTACATTTTTAAAAATTAAAAAAAAAGTGAAATTTATCTTACTTAATCCAGTATATCCAACTACTATCATTTCACTTGTAATCGGTACAAAAAGTTGGTAGTAAGATGCCACACGTTTTTTATTTTGTACCGAGTCTTGAAATCCAGCGCATGTTGACGTTCACGGTGCGCTCAGTGTGGGCTGGCCACTGTAGCAGTGCTCGTCACCGTGTGTTGTGGCCGGTGGCCACAGTGCCGGCCAGTGCAGGCCTGGCCTGTGTCCTGGAGGCTGGCCGGTGAGTGTCGCCTGTGGGTCTCCCTTCCAGGGTGTCGGTTTGCCTCTCTGGTAGGTAGGGGCTGTTTAGATAAACTCCCACCAGCTCTAAAATGGATGATTATTTCTTGAATGGTTTTTGTCTGTTAGCTGAATAGGAAACTTGGCTCGATTGAAAACTTGTTGCCACAGTAAAATGACCCCTTTTCCTTTTAATACTTAACAAGCGGCCTGACCCATTTCCCCAGGAGAGGAGCAACCTGAGTGCACTCCTGCTCGGCTGTCAGGCCGCCCCTCCCCCTCTAGCCACCAAGAGAGAGACTGGATGCAGGTCACTGAGAGTCCACAGGCGGATTCAGCAGCCACCCGGGTTTTCCTACAGCCAACTTTAGACAACAGTGGTCAGACGTCATTACAGTTAGGCATCCACGTACCCTTTGCTCCCACAGAATCCCTTTTTTTCCTCCTAAGTGTTGCTAGTTCCCCTGGCTGAGGTAATACTGAAATAGGACGAAGGGAAGCAGGACCAAAGTGGCTCCCGACTGCCATCCTGTCGGCAATTGCGAGGATGCCGGCCCTGAGGCCAGCAGAGAGGAAACACTCGTGCCGAGTCATCGCCGACCTCCGCGCATGTCCCTGCTGGCCTGGCTCTGTTCGGGGCCCGCTGCTGACATGTGCTTTCTTGACTTCGGAGGCTAATCATTAAAAGAATTTGAAAGGACTTTCCCTGTAGAACCCTTACAGACTTTAAACTAACATTGCGACAGAGGCTTACATTCCCCTTGGATTAACACGGCACTCATCACGGCAAATTTCCCCGGTGAAGGGAAGATTAGTTCGCCAGGCACAAATAATTCAGCGCTTCTCTATTGCTTTGCGAGGGCTCTTTAAACCGGGTTTGGGCTCGACCGAAAGGGGTTTCTCAGTTTCCCATTTTTGGCTGGGATTCGTGCATGACGGGGTGGCTTGGTCCGAAGTGGTGCTGCAGGGACATTCTGAGTGTCCCTGCAAGGGCAAGGCCTGGGGACAGCGATTCTCGCAATGCAGGGGTGGAAGCCAGACTCCGGGGAGTGGGGAGAGGGAGAGTCGTGAAGTGCAGACACACGTGTGACAGCTGTCCAGCCTGTCCTCGAGGGCTTGTGAAGGGAAGAAGAAATAGGTCACCGGGGAGGGAAGGTGGGGAGTGGGGCTGGCGGGGGCTTTCTTTCAGGGCAGAGAGGTTTGTGCACACGAGGAAGGAATAGTTAAGGCCTGGGTAGGGGGGTGGGGCTGGGCGCTGAAGCAGGTTGCAGGTGAAGTTCATTGTCACTAGGAGGACTTTGAGGCTCTCAGGGGTTGTGGGGGGAAGTAGGTGTGAGCCAGGTATTAACCAGGAGAAAGGGGGTGGGGGAGGGGTGGAGGTCATTGCTGGGCAGTGGGGCCGGGAACCAGAAGGTTGGGTGGTGGTGTGTCCTCAGGAGGGCGGAGGAGCCTGAGAACGCCAGCCCCACCCCGTGCGGGTTGGGGTTGGTGGCTGTGGGGGAGCGGAAGGGGTCCACTGCCTCCTCCAGGAAGGCTGTGTGAGCATGTGTGTCCCGGGCCCAGGGGAGGCGGGCCGGTAGGCTTCCACTGAGCAGAGGGAGGGAGAGGTCTTGAACTTGTATGCACGAGAGGAGGCAGGAAGAAAAGCGATGATGGAGGGTCAAATGGCTGGGTCACCATGTCTTTGAAAGGCCATCTTTCATTCTGCGTACTTTAAAACTGGGTGCCAGCACCACTTCTTAAAAACAGCTTCGCTGAGACGTAGTGGTCACGTCACACATCCCACCTATGACAATTGTATGGTTAAGTGATTTTTAGTACATTCATACAGTGATGCAGGCATTACCACAGTCCAGTTCCAGGACATTCCCATCATTCTGGAAAGTTCCCTTATGCCCATTTGCAGTTAGCCTCTATTTCTCCCCAGCCCCATGTGACCATGGGGTTTTTTCAACCTTTTTCAACTCACGGCACACAGAAACTGATTACTAAAATTCTGCAGCACACCAAAAATGTATTTTTTGCTGATCTGACAAAAAAAATAGGTATAAGTTTGAGTCATTCACACCAAACTGCTATTGTGCTGGCTGTTGTTGTTTTTTATTTGACAGCCTGAGGGAAGAGAGGTCAGTGCCCCTGAGTAAATCATCAGGTGTTGTGCACTTTAAAAAATGCCTGCAGCGCAACGGTTGAAAATCGCTAACTTGGCGTGTGTTTTTGAGGTTAATCCATGTGGTTGCAAAGTATCACTTCTATATTTCAAAAAAGAAACTAGCGCTTTTGAAGAGGGGCGCAGTGGGAAGAGATTAGGATGGAGGGCGGAGCAGGGCTGAGTTAGGGGAAAGCAGCTAGTCTGGGAAGGCTGGCTGTCTGCACAGGCCGGACGCAGCGCAGGGTCATGCAAGAATGTGGGCTTTGGACTTGCGGAGACCTCAGGTGTCCTTCCTGCTCTCCCCTGACCTGGCAGCCCTGCACAGCCTGACCCCGCGCCTCACCTTGCTGGCACTCAGAGGCGATGTGTGTACACCTGTTGGGTGAGTGGACTGCAAGAACCCCTTCTCAGCTCCTTCCTGGCTCCAAAGTGGACTCCCCAGCCCTTCAGAGTGCCTGAGACCAGAGCATGCTAATTGTTTTTGGCCTTCGTTCCAAGCAGGTTGACCTTATGTAGCTGGAGGCAGCAGGAAATCACGGGATGCGTTAGCAAGCCCGTAGAGCTAACAGCTCGGAGCCACTGCAGCCTCTGTTCGCTAGTCCCGAGGGTGAGGTCTTGCTCAATACCCTCCTCGGCAGCGTCGCCCCACACGGCCCTTCTGTTTCTAAGAGGAAAAACTCATTTAGGTCGGAAATGTTCCAGGGAAGTGAGTCAAGTAGCCTTCACTTCATTTCCGAGTTAGTTTACTTGGGCGAACCCTGCTTTTGTTTCTTTTGACTGCCAGTAAACATTCCACCTTCGGCCCCACATCGGGGTTGTTTCCAGCAGGGTTTGGTCCCTGCCGGGATGTCCCTTTGGGTGTGCCGCTGACGTGTGCAGTTGGGCTGAGCTGTGGTGCCGGCTGAAGCCCTCCCGGGGCCCACTTGGGCCGGGTTCCAGGGGTGATCAATGTTGGAGGCTGCCTGTAACCGGCCCTGGCCTACCTGTCTGGAGCTGCCACGCAATTGGCTGTTCCCGCCTGCCTCCTCAGGGCCCGGCTGTGCTGGGTCGCCTGTCCTCTTCAGTGATCTTCACTCAAATCTTTGTTTTCCTGTCTGGATTGACTATCTTACTGAAGCACAAGAGTCCTTTGCATATTCTGGGTACAAGTCCTATGAGAGAATGTTTTGCAAATATTTTCTCCTGCTCTCCTGCTTGTCATTTCATTTTCTTAATGGTGTCTTTGAACTGCTGAAATTTTATACTCTGATGTTCAGTGGATCGTTTTTTTCTTTTGTTGACCATGCTGCTGGGGTCAGACCTATACCATCTTTGCAGTTGTAGCTCCGGGCCCCAGACTGAAGTCTGTGATCCACTCCAAGTTAACTCGTGTGTGTGAAATGCGGCCCCAGTGTGTGCTTTGCGTGTGGCTGTCCAAACTGTCCTAGCACCATTTACTGAAAAGCCTGTGCTTTCCCCAGAGTAGATTTGAAATCAGAAAGTGAAAAGCATCCAACTTTGTTCTTCTTTTTCAAAATTTGTCCAGTCCAGGTCTTTTGCAATTTTATATAAATTTTAGGATCATCTTGTCAGTTTCTGCAAAACCCTGCTGATTGTTTAAAAAATTTCTAATAGTATCAAGTCTCTGATGTATGACTAAGCTGTCTCTCCGTTCAGCCAGACCTTCTTTAATCTCCATCAGCAGCATTTTATCCTTTCCGGTGTGTGTGAGTCTTGCATTGCTTCTGTTGGACTTACTCCTAAGTTTTTGTTTTGGTTTTTAATGAACCTGCTCCCCGACAGGAGTAAATGGTAGGGTGATCTGTCACCAAGGTGAGTTGGTGGGTGTGTCTGCTCCCTTCCACTGTCATCATAGGCGCAGGTTAAATCTGACATAATACTGATCTCCTCTCAAAGGCCCTTGCTACCTGTAGATGCGGTGGTTGGGGTGGGGGTGGTATGAAGTCTACTTTAACTGCGTAAAGAATAAGAGCTTGGATGATTGGGGGGGGGTTAAAGAAATTAGTGCAAAAATATAAATGTATATGTTTTGAAATAATTTAAAGACCTGACCCATAGGCGGTGACCCCCAGCCTGCCTTCCGTGAAGAAGAACAGGTTGCTCGTTAGCACTCCAAAACCAGCCTCCTTCCGGGCCGCCGCTAACGCTCACCTGCATCATTTCTCCCAGGCTGACGCGTGCCACGCCTACCAGATTGTCCACCGCAATGGGGTCCCCGACGAGCAGATCATTGTGATGATGTACGACGACATCGCCAACGCTGAAGAGTAAGTCCGGGTGCCTCCCTGGTGGCAGAGAACTTCGGGGCGTTTTGTTTTAAGTGCAGAGAGACTCCTGGGACCCTTACATGAGTGGCCTAACATTAGGATAGAAACGGACTCACGGGTGAAATCTCACAGGGCTGCTTCGTGTAGAGCTTTGGACGTACCTTGGGGCACCAGGGAGGTGTCAGGGACACGGGCAATGGGGCCGAAGGGGGTGTGGGGCTGGGGCTTTGGAAGCACCGAAAGCATAATAAAAAGTTCCTTCTCGGCCTGGAGAGCTCGTCATTGGGGTCTGCGGTGCGTGTTCCTCGCTTCCAAGCGGGTGGGCAGCGCAGAGGGGACCCCTCTGCAGCCTGTACATAGGATGCTCGTTGTGGGTTGGATCCCACCACCCTTTATGTACCTGTCCACTTTTATTATTTGTTGAGTTTAATTTTGCGAATAGTTTCTCACGCCTGCTCACCTGATTTCCAGAGGAGATCCAGAATGGCAGGTATGGGTGTGAAATTTCACTAGTGCGGGTCTCCCCAGCCCCTCTGTCCCCTGCCGTGTGGCAGGTGAGAAGGCCTCTGCCCTTGGCTGAGCTCACGGGACAGCTCATAATCCATTCGGAGCTTTAACGCCTAAGCTCTGATACTAAAGTCCTATCTTCTGGCCCTTTTCTACAAGTGGTTTTGCTCTGAGAGGTCTCTTGGTGAGATCTGGCCCCTGAGATGCTGTGTGGTTTCTGGCAGGAGGCCGGCACACTTGGGCTTTTGTCCCTGTCCTGGGTGTTAGAACTTGGCCTTCGCCGCTCCTGCCAAGAACTTGACTTGTGGGATGACCGAGATCCCCAAGCTGCTAAGATCCCTAACACTTGGTGACCAACTGTGCGGGCAGCAGGGTCTTCGGCGAACACGGTGGATCGCTGTATTTGTGTATGAGGGGCCCTAACTGTGCAGAGAGAGACCTCAAGCCATGCCAGGCTCGGGGCCTCAGCTGTGTCCTTTGGTTTTCAGCAACCCCACCCCGGGAGTTGTGATCAACAGGCCCAACGGCTCGGATGTGTACGCGGGCGTCCTGAAGGACTACACCGGGGAGGTGAGGCCGCGGTGGGGTTTCTTCTCTTCTTTGGGATGGTTTTCCATGTTTGGGGCATTTCTAGCACCAGACCCTCACTAGGCTGATTTCTGGTCAGTGTTTCTAGTCAGTGTCTGTTTGAAGATTTGTGCTTGAGGAGTAATTTTGGAGAGTTTTGATAGAAAGCAGAGGGGGGAGAAAAGAAAGTTAGAAGTAAGTTGTAGTCGACTAATCTTTAGTTTCCAGTCTTCTTACAGGTTCAGCCTGATAATACATTTCCTTTGACCACACCGGGTTTTCTGGAGGCTTCGCTGTTTTTCTGATTCCAGGTCACCTGTGCTTTTCTGAAAATCCATTTTCTCAGCTCCAGCCCCATGCAAAGCAGCTTCAGATTTTGCTGAGATAGGTTTTCGTTAATTATTATTACCTTATATCATTTCCGCCGAACTATTAATCTTTCCCAGTCAGCTGAGGCTGTATAAATCGACACATTGTTAAAAATACTGCGATCCTGCAGCCTCACAGTTTTGCAGTGTCTCTTTCTTAACATCAGGCGGATACTTAGGAACTAACATTCCTGGTGATAAACGTTTCTCTGAAGTTTAGCAATCCTTCTAGTTTCAGTTTTCTCTTTTAAACTCAAGTATAGTTAGAGTGAACGCATCATACATGTCATATAGATGATCCCATTTTTATGGAATTATTTCTGTATAGTTATACAGAGTGGAGCAAAAGGAGGTTTACACTTGCTTGTACGACCTACTTTTGCCCCACCCTGTATAAGGCAATGTCTGGAATCTAAGTGGTGGGATTTTGGGTGATTTTTTTTTCTTTTGTGCTTTCCTGTATTGCTATTTTTTTTTTTAATGAGCAGGGACTAGTTTAGGAAAACTCTGTTAAAGGACATGGAATGTTCTCCAAGTCAGCCTTTTAGGCAGGCAGCTGGATGCGAGGGGCGGGCCCTGTGCTAACATTTCTGCTGCCTCTTCGTTGTCTCTCTGAGGGGGTACACTTTTTGTCTGCCACTTGTCCCGACTGACCAGCATCTTCAGGTTTCTCCACATGGACTTCATAATGGGCTGGAAGGAGTGGCAGGCTTGCTGAGTGCCATCAGCCGCGGACAGAATGCTGTTTGAGAAGAGGTGGGGCGCCTGCCCCAGAAACATGGATCTTGCCTTGGGCCTTTCTTGGTTCCAGAGCACTTGCTCTCCAGCCCTGGGCCTTGGAGCCGCGTGGGCAGCTGCGGCCCGGGCCTGTTGCAGGCTCAGCAAGTGCTCGGACTGGGAACGGCCTGTCTGATGGCGACCTCCAATTGTTTGCAGGATGTCACGCCGGAAAATTTCCTCGCGGTGCTGAGAGGTGATGCAGAAGCAGTGAAGGGCAAAGGATCTGGGAAGGTCTTGAAGAGGTAATGTCCACTTGCTCTATGGCCGTCACGCTTCTCTGAATGATCTGGCAGCCAGAATAGAGTTGTTCTTGGCTCCCAGCTTGTCTCCCCGGGAGAAATGGTAGAGAGGGGAGCTTTGTCCTGACCTAAGCCAGGCTGCACAGGGTGGGGGCCTTCCTTTGGCAGCCCATTTCTGTACCACATTAGCCCCGTGATCCAGGATTCCTCCTCACTCTCCATGAAATGTTCCCCATCACTCACGCCTGCTGCATTCTGTTGCCTGTGGACCCTAGTGCTGGCACCTTGCACATCCTACTGGTGGCGAAGGCCCGCAGCTGGTCGGGTTGTGGGGCCAGGCCTGCCACCACGCCTGTGCTCTGGTCGCCAGTCTGCGCAGTGGGGAGGAGCACACCGTACGTGCAGGGCCAGCCTTTGTGCCGGGAAGGCTAACACCAGTGCTCGCCCACCGGCTGTGGGTTAGAGCGGGCTTCTCGCGTAGCATCTCTTCTGTAGCATTTTTCTGTGACATCAGGGTCTTTAGTAGCATGCCTTCAGGGCGTCTCAGGTACTTGGCAAGTGGGGCTGTTGCTCTTACACCAGAGGGGACACCTGGGCACGTGTGAGCTCGTGTGACGCGGAGCAGAGGCGGGCATCTGTGTGTGAAGAACCATATTGGTTGTGACTGTGGTACTGTGTTTCTGCAACCTTGAAGCAGCGCCCCCTGAGTGGGAGCCCTGGCAAGGGTGGGCAGGTGGGTGTCCCAGACGGTGCAGGCCAAGAGGCTGGAGGCCAAGCTGGAGCTGTAGGACACTTTTGGATGTGTGTCCTGGCCCCCTTACTCGTTTGGGGGAGATCTCACTGGGAGCGTGGCTGCCTGGGGTGAGGCCCAGTTGCTAAAGGATGCCACTTTCCAAATCACGCCTGTTTTGTCTGCTGAGCTCCTCAGCATGGGAGTGCTCCGCGCCGGCCGTGATGCAGAGCCCGGGGTGCGGGGACATGCCTCGTGGCTCAGAGTGACTCTATCCCTGGTTGGGAGACCGGCATCCCCAAACGTCTTGGTTTCTTGGTTAGGGCGACTTCTCAGAGTAGAATCAGGAGTAGGAAACGGCCACTCTGACTCTTGTCCGTCTGCTCTCTCGGCAGCGGCCCCCGGGACCACGTCTTTGTTTACTTCACGGACCACGGAGCTACCGGGTTGCTGGCTTTCCCTAACGACGACGTGAGTTTCTCTCAGCGTTTTGTAGGCAAACTAGAACGGAAAACAAAACCTGGGGGTGGCGTTACACCTGCGAGGTGGGCTTCTCATGTCCTGGCAGGGTGGCGTGTGGGGACACATTGAGCAGCTCGAAATCTATCCAGAGACACCTCTTCCGGCCAGTTTCCCCACACTTCTGTGCCTGGCCCAGCATCAGTGGCTGTGTCAGGGCTCGGGAGCATGGCGCTAGGCTCAGTAACAGGACACAGTCTCTGAATGCTCTGGGCAAAGGAAGGGGCGAGGAAGCACGCTCGCCTGCCCTTCCTAGATACACGAGTAACACTCTCAAGCTGACATTCCGGGGTGATGCTATGCACTGTGGATGTTTCCGGGGACCGGAAGCATCGTTAGGACTTTATTGCAGGTTTTCCAGCAAATGATTTCTCTTGAGGTCTTGATCTGAATGTCATTATTCTTCCCTTTTAGCTTCACGTGAAGGACCTGAACGAGACCATCCGTTACATGCACAAACACAAAAAGTACCAAAAGGTAACGTCAGCATTTGGGGTGCCCGTGGGGCAGGAGCGTGAGGAGGGCAGCGGAAGCAGAGCCCACTGCTCCGGCGCTGGCCTTCTCACGCTGGGTGGCTGTGTGTTCTGGAAAGGGTGCCTCTCGCTCAGTCTGGTTTCCCAGGATGAACCTTTTCTGATTCTAGGGCTTTAGCCAGTGGATCAGAATCACTGGAGATCTTGTTACAACAAGGAGTGTGGGTCAATCCCCCCCCCCCGCCCCCCGCCCGACCCCGCCCGCCAGAGTTTGACTCAGGGGTCTGGGGAGAGGCCTGAGAACTCGCCTTTCCGAGTTGGCGGTGATGCTGCTGGTGTAGGGACCCTATTTGGGGAATGCTGTTCCTAGGGCTGTCAGCAATTCGGGGCAGGCAGGGGGGAAAATATCACCATCTCATTTTCACTTTGGCCCCCGCTTGCCCCATAGCTCCCCCCGTAGCTCCCTTTATGGAGACTGGATAGCTCTGGCACAGACACGGTAGAGATGTGGGAGGACAACCTGCCGTACCGTCTCCCTGTGCTGGTCGGTGAAATAGTTCCCTTAGCATCTCTGTGGCTCCACGCACGCACTCTGCACTCTTTCAGCTAACAGATCACTTCTGAGTGATGAATGAATTCCAGCCCTGGCCCATATGACAACAGCCTCTGTAGCCTCTGGCAGCAGCCCCTCACAGTGGAGATGTCTCCCAAAGCGACAGTGAGGGCCTCTTAGAATGGGTCAGGAGAGAGGGCACAGCCGAAGTGGCATCGGGGAGAGGTCTGCCTGGCCAAGGTGTGAGGGCGCCCATCTCGTTCCCCTCCAGATGGTGTTCTACATCGAAGCCTGTGAGTCTGGGTCCATGATGAAGCACCTGCCCACCGACATCAACGGTAGGTGCTGGGAGCCCTGGCCTCTGAGCCAGGCTGGGTGAGCGCGGTGCTCGGGGGTGCGGTTGGTCACTCTGATTCTGCCAGTGTGAAGAACCAAGTACTCTGCATAAGTGGGTACCTAGGGTAGCCTGGTACATAGAAGTGGGGAGACAGGGGCAGACAACTCTGGGCTTCCTCTACACCTTGAGGATTAGTGGCCAGAGCAGAAGGAATCTGTATGTGAGTTTCCATCCATGGTGCTCACCCAGCTTCTAGTAAAGCCCCTTAGGACCAAAATCAGTCTTTGGACTGGCCTGTCCTTCGTGACGGGGTGCTTGCTGGCTTTGATCTTGGACATGTAACTTACCCTCCTTCACCCTCAGATATTCCCACCTGTAAAATGGGTATACAGATAGTACCTATTTGTTTGTTCATCATGTTAGGTTTAATAGTTGTCAAGCACAGTTCTGAGCCCATGGTAGATAGTAAGTGGTTGCTATTGCATAGACTCAGCCCATCTGTTTCTCCAATAAATGTTAACTTTCTCCAGAAACTAAACTAGGTATATATTCTTCAAGTCGCCAGAGCTATTAAAACCTTGCAGCGTTGTTGTTCCAGAACAGCTTCGGGTCCTAACACGCGTGTGTGCCTGCTCACTGTGTACAGAGTGTGTGTCCACTGGCTTCTCTTCCTTCCACGTGTCATTTTAGTCGCATTATCGTAACTGAAGGAGCCGTGCTGGGGACCTCGATGTCTCCCCGCTCCCTATGCAGACTCCGGGGGCCACTCTGATTGCAGCAGGAAAGAGGCAAAGGCTCAAGCTGCAAGCGGAATCCGCAGCAGAGAACAGTGTGGCTAACAGGTGTCTTTACCTCCTCGCAGTTTATGCGACTACTGCTGCCAATCCCAGTGAGTCATCCTATGCCTGTTACTACGATGAGGAGAGGTCCACCTACCTGGGGGACTGGTACAGCGTCAACTGGATGGAAGACTCGGACGTGGTGAGCCCTCCAGGGGGCTGGCTGTTCAGCTGAGGCTTCACCTTCCAGCTCTGATGGTTGAAGGACTTCACTGTTTACACTTTTGCAGGAGGACTTGACCAAAGAGACTCTCCACAAGCAGTACCAGCTTGTGAAATCCCACACCAACACCAGCCATGTCATGCAGTATGGAAACAAGGTGAGTAGGGGGGCCTCGAACCCTGGCTCAGTGCTCCCGTTCCGGGCCAACTCGCCTGGAATGTTCATGTCCTGGTGAAGAGCAACAGGGGCTGGGTGAGAGCCGGCCAGGGCAGCGACGGCTCTGCCACTCACGGCCACTCCATCCTGGGGACCCGGTTCATGCTTTGGAGTCGGACCTTGCTAGGTTCAAACTCGTGAAGTCGGACTTTGGGCAAGCTGCATAACCTCTCTGAGTCTCCGTTTCCTCCATGGTCAGAGCCCTCACTTACAAGGTAGTTAGGGGCATGAGAGATGGTCGTGCATCAAAACCACAAAACACAGGTCAGACATACAGTGAGAAGCCTCTCTGACTTCCGTGCCATGGCCCCACAGAGCCCCGTGCCCAGATCGGCTGGGTCCCGCCTCCCTCTGCAAGTAGCAGGGTGTTACCTTTACCCTTTGACTATAAATTAGAGCCTTTTTTCCTTCCAACTATGTCCAGAAGGGACCTGTGTAGTTAAATAGGCATGTTCATCAGGGCTGTCTGGGCAAGGCCGCAGTAGGTGGCTGAAGGCTTAGGCCTTAGGCGGCCCCTCTGTGGCTTTAGCTCTGTCCATCCCAGTGGATCCAGACCTCAGCTGTCACCTGGACAGAGGCTTTGCACCTTCCTGCTGCTGGGCACTAGGGGCAGGAGGTAAGCGTGGAGGGTGAGCATAGCTCAGGGTCTCCTCTGGCTGACACGACTCCGGCCCGCCCGCTGCGTGACATGGCGGGGCGGTTGCCTTTCCTAGGTGAAAGAATAGCAGTTCTGCTGCAGCGGGTGCCAGGAAGAGCTGAAGCCCATCGCTGGTGGGTCTCAGGTGCTCGGGTGTGCTGCCTCGCCCACTGCTGCATGTGTTCTCAGGCTGCGCTGTGGCCTGGAACCACGCGGAGCGAACCGTGAGCCCCTGGGCCCAAGGTACGGTGGGCACGTCTGCTCGTCTCACTCCAGCGGGCTTCTTTCTCTCTGTCTCCCCCCACCCCCAGTCCATCTCTGCCATGAAGCTGATGCAGTTTCAGGGGCTGAAACACAAAGCCAGTTCTCCCATTTCGCTGCCTCCGGTCCAACGCCTTGACCTCACGCCAAGCCCCGAGGTGCCCCTCATGATCATGAAAAGGAAACTGATGTCCACCAATGACCTGCAGGAGTCCAGGCGTCTAGTCGAGGCGATCCACAGGCACCTGGAGGTCAGTCCTGGGACAGGGGCCACGCCGGCCTTGCGCGCTCGGTCTGGGCCACCGGAATGTGGCCCAGGGCTGCTCAGAGCCGGGAGCTAGAACTCTGGGGTCACACCTCCTCCTGCCACAACGTGTGTGGGAGAGGACACGGGCCTTTGTTTCTCTGTAAGTGGAAGCCCCTGAGCAGAAGAGTGCGTGTCTTTATTCTTCATTGGTAAACGGCTTTGACTTCTGGTGCTGGTAGGGAGCAGGGGATGCGTTCCCAGTGTCCTCCCGAGAGGCCATGGCATGTGGGCACTTTTTACTTCTGTTTCCTTTGTACCCAGTTGCTTAGAGGACATTTTTATTGCTGCTTGGTGAGTTGTTAGGTAGACCTGTTTTGTTTTTTTTTTTTTAAAGTCCCATCTACAAAAAATTTCTACCACCTTAGGAAACCCTAATCAGAGCCTAAAATTCTTTTTAGCGTGCTTGGGTTGGCATTTATGATTACTGTAGCATCTCGGTTTCTTTGGAACTGGCAGGGTTACTTGTCATATTACAGCGTGGCGGCCAGAACCACCGGGAGCGCACCCTCTGGGGCGCTGGGCACGGGCTGGCTGTCCCTTCCCGCAAAGCCGGCTCTGCGTGACCTCCCTCCCCCAGTCAGCACGGCCCAGGGGTTGACGCGCTGGAGCGTGGCCTGAGTTTTCTGGGAAAGGTAAAAATTGGTTTTAAATTCATATATAGGGTGGGGCAACAGTAGGTTTACAGTTGTGAGTACACGAAATAGTGTTTATACTCTTATATTATTATTTATTAATTATTGTGGCGTTTTCCACAGGAGCAGCTGTAAACCCACTTTTCCACGCCCTGTATCCAGTAATCTTGGTGGCGGGTCTGTCCAGCTGTTGCGGTTCATCAGCCAGGACAGACTTTTGTCGATGCCACAGTGTGAGAGGGCAGCTCTCATTCTCCTCTAGTCCTGGATCACTCATACTCCGGGTGCATTCATCCCGAAGAGCTAGTGTTTACGTGGGTTATGTCAACACTTCCCGCATTAGAAATAAACACTGAGATTTAAAAAAATACTAACTCACTTAGAAATGACAGTAATAAACCCATTTTGTGTAAATGTATTTTGTATGAAAAATATCCATTTCCTAAAAAGCAATTTTGGTGAGAAGAGTGGAATTACTTTACATTTTTGCAAATGCCTTTTCTGCCCAGCGTGGTGGGATCAGCTGGGTCCCTGTACTTGCTTCTGCACTCACTCTGCTGGGCTCCTCTGGCCGGAGTACGTGAGGAACTCCCAGCCTCACACAGTTACGTCGTTGGAGAAGGCGGGATCTTACGGAGCCCCGTGAGGTCGGGGCTCCCCCGTGGGTCTGGCCTTATGCGTGGAGAGCCCCTGGTCCGACACGCAGTGGGCACACAGCCTCTGTGGTTTTCAGGGTTGGGGGTGGCATGGCCAGAGGCCTTGATTGTAAATTTTGGCTAGTGAGGCATCAGCTTCCTCTGAATGATGTTGGTTTTCTTCATTGGTGTCCTTCTGTGTGACCATTTGATGGTTTCTGGAACGGGCAAAGGTGCAACCATCAATTTTGGGCGCAATTTCTACGCCCCCCCTTTCCTCAGAGTGGGCCATGCGTGCCTGCTCTTCAGGTGTTTGGGTGTCGGTGTTTCTGTCCTGCCGGGAGATCCCTAGGGGACACGACACATCGAGAGGTTTCCAGCCGTCATAGGCGCCCGCGTCACACCGCCTGCCGTCTGTAGAGCGGCTCTGCGGGCAGCTGTTGTAGCGCCCCAGGTGGGGACTGTGTGAAGAGAAGCCTCTGCCCCGTCTAGGGCCCGAAGAGGGGCTTCGTTAAGTAAGATGCGTTCTGAAGAGACTTGTTCCTTCCCAGAGCAGGAATGTCATGGAGAAGTCAGTTCGGAAGATCATGTACTTGGTCACGGGGTCCGATGACGCGGTGGAGAGGCTCCTGTCCCAGCGAGCCCCGCTCACGGCGCACGACTGCTACAAGGCCTCCGTGACCCACTTCCGCACACACTGCTTCAACTGGCACTCTCCCACGGTGAGTGTGGCTGGCTCCCGTGGGCCGCCAGGCCTTCCCTTCGTCTGCACCCCAGAAGCTCAGTTAGTACTGTCCACCGGGCGTCCATCAGATGCATTGGCTTGTGGAAGGTTCCACCCAGGCTAAGGGGGCAGCAGGCTCACTCAGAGGCCTTTGACAGGGATGAGAGGAAGAAGGTGGTCCCAACTCACCATAAGTCCTGGCCCTAGACACTCTTCATGGTCCCCATGGATAGGAGCTGACCAGTCACAGGCGCCTCAACCCTCATTCTCTTCACACTGCTGCTGGCCCCACCCCACCCCTGCCCTGCTCACCAGCCACACGGGTTTTTCTCCCTCCCTGGTCTGTTCTGACTCCGCCCGAGATTTACTGTTGAAGTCAGGCCCTGGCCTGTGGAGAAAGGGGAGGTACCGAGTGTTTGCAGACTGTAGCATGTGAGGGTTGGAAGGTCCCTAAAAAGCCCGCTCCCTGGTCCGTGCTGTGCGAAGCCTCTAGGGAAGGCGTCAGCCAACCATGGCCCACAGGTCAGAGCATCCCCAGCTGTTTTGGTCTTAACCTGCTACGATCCAGTGTGACATTTGCTACCATCCATCTCCCTCATCAGTGTGCCCTCCCTGAATGAGGTTTCCAGAAGCAGAGCCAGTCGGCCAGGTCAGCTGCTAGGTGCCAGAGGGAGCAGAGCCACGAGGGTTCTTGACGAAGACCCCTGACCTGGGTCTGACTCTCAGCGGCCTGCTGGCCCCCGTGCATGGGGCGCTTTAGGGGCAGATGGCCCATAAACCTGACCAGATTATCAAAAGGTGGGGAGGAGCTCCATGACCCCGAAAAAGGTCAGGAGTGACTGTCCCAAGTGCTTCACCTCTGTAACCACAAAAGCGGGGTGTGCCCGAGTCAGGAGGCGATTGCGTGGTGAGACGATGACGTGTGACCGAGTCTTGTGGTCTGTGTCCCTCCAGTACGAGTACGCTTTGCGACATCTGTATGTGCTGGTCAACCTCTGTGAGGAGCCTTATCCCATTGACAGGTAAGCCAGCCCTGGGCGGCGCAGGGTCGGCGTGGCTCTGCGAGCACAAGGGGCAGCAGCTGTCCATGTGTGCCAGTGGGCAGTGGGCTTCCCCCGGCTACCGCCTCTCACTGTGGACGGATGCGAAAGGGATGCGTTCTCAGAGCCAATCGTGACGGGGTCTGTCACAAGTGGCTGCCTGTCCCACGCTGGGTTACCTTTGTCTCCGTTTCTTCAGGCTCAGTGTGGCTCACCAGCCGCTTCCTGTCTCTTACAGGATAAAGTCGTCCATGGACCAGGTATGCCTGGGTTACTTCTGACCACTGCCTTCCTGCTGCTCTTCCAAGTGTGAGCGCTGTCCCTGAGAACGCGTGCCAGTTGGAAGTGGATAGAGCAAGAGGGAGGCCGGGCTGCACTCCAGGCCGTTTCCTACCTCCCGGTCTCCTGCGGTCCCCGTGCAGCGCTCTGCAAAGCTGCAGACTCGGCTGGGTAAAGCTCTGTGTTGAGAAAGGCCTCTCTGCTTTTGGAGAAGCTTTTATGCTCACTTGTTTTCAGGAGCAGGAAGTTCACTTGGGCCTTTGTAGCCAGTGAAAAAATCCCTCCCTGTACGGAGGAATTTGAAGCTGGAGCCTCTTAAGTCTTCAAAATGATTTTGTTGAAGGGCAATGGAGGCCTTAGAAAATAATATGTTTTGGTTGCTTTAATGTTTTGTTCCTCAGTAATGAGCAAGTCTTTAAAAATAAAGATTGTGACTGAACCCGTGTCTTAATTTCGGGCCGTTGACTGCAGTGTCTGTCGCTGGCCTCCCCTCCCTTCCTCCCTTCCTGCGCTCTGCGTCTGCCCCTCTGCTCCCCGGACCGCCCAGCCTCCCGTGCCTTTGCTTCCTGGTCCCCCTCTTGCCCCGCAGTGCCTTGCCCTCCATCTGACGAACCCTCAAGGTGTATCTGGAAGTGCTGCTTCTTCCTGGAACCTTCTCCAGCTTCCACCTCTCCCACCCACCAAAAGTCCTCTCTCCTCTGCCTGCACTGTCTTCGCATCTCAACAGCGGGGTCAGGGTCGGCCCTTACACCAGGTGTAGGGCGTATGGAGAGTGTTTCTGAAGTGATGGAAATGCTCCAAAATCAGCTGTGGCGATGATTATAGAACCCTTCAGCATACGAAAACCCATCGAATTACACACATTACGTGCAAGTTACGTGGTTTGTTCATTGTACTTCAATAAAGCTGGTTTTCAAAATAAGCCATATAGCCTTGAGCCGTGTGGCTTGGTTGATTGGGTGTCCTCCCCCAAAGCAGAAGGTCTCAAGTGTGATTCCTGGTCGGGGCACGTGCCTGGGTTGCAGGTTCAGTCCCTGGTTGTAAAATCTTTCAAAAATAATAGTAAGCCATGTAGCTGGCTGTTTAGCTAGAGAAAAAGCAAAGAAAAAAGGGAACACCTAGTAAACTCATCACTCATAAACCTCCTGTCTTCTATTGTGAAACCTGTCTTGACAGTGATTGAGGCCGTGATGTTTGAATGGAAGGTGAGATGCTGGCAAGTAGGCCTGTCTGACAAGTTCAAGGGCAATACTTGGTGTCTCATGGGCCAGTTTTTTTTTTTATCAGCACAAACCTCCTTTCTCAGTGAGGGCCTCTCAGGGCTCATCAAACACCTTCGGGATGAAGGACTCTTACCGCCCCACAGATTTGGGTCTAGGGTTCTAAGTAACAAGTGTGAGGTTTTCTGCCGTGTTTACCACTAATGCTCATCGTTGGCAATCAATCCCCAGGGCCTGCTGCTGATGTTCAAAGAAACGCAAATACTGAAAAGAATTTTTAAAGGGCGTGTCTTAAAAGGCCTCACGATACAGGTGGTAAAAGCTCTGTTTTCTAGAACTGTTAACCACCCTGTTGACCCTGCCTCACGACTTGTCCCCCTTCGGGGGAAACGTCTTTCTGCCTGTGGAACAAACCCGGGGACCTGAATGTCTGTGGTTGTAGAGGGTAAAGCAGCTGTGCTGTGTTTGTCAATAAACGACAGTGTCCTAATCACAGTGCCTGGGCGTTCTTTCTCCTCCGGTTCATAGGCTCCCAGTAGAAATGGGCTTCCCTCCCGCGTGCGAAGCCATTTTCTAACAGGTTTCCAATAAGGCTGACGTTTCTAGGTGTGTCACAGCTAGAACCTGCGTTTTTTTCTTAATTGTATCCGAAATGTACAAACCCGCGCTCTGCCGCTTGAGGTGCAGAGCACGGAAACATCCAGAGAAAAACAGGGATGTCCCCTTCCCCCAGAAATCTCTGCTACAGTTTGGTATTCATCCTTGGAGTCCCCCTCTCCACCTGTGTACATACCTATACACAAATTATCCTTTGTTTTTTACCTTTTCATTATAAAATAAAAAATCAAAAGCTACATAGAACAAGTGTATGGCTTAGTGAATTGTAGGGAGAACATCCTTGTAACTACCACTCAGGTCAAGAAATAGAACTTGATCAGCTGTGTCCGGTCACGATTCTCCAGAGGAACGGAACAGGGTGTGTGTACTCTACACACCCACAGAGGCTTATCTTGAGGAGCTGGTTCACACGACTGTGGAGACTTGGTAAGTCCAAAATCACAGGCTGGAGACCCAGGGGGGAGTCACAGTTCAAGTCCAAAGGCTGTCTAAGACTTTCAGCTGATTGGGTGGGGCCCGCCCACACCAGGGAGGGTGATCTGCTTGACTCCAAGTCTACTGATTCAAGTGTCAGTAGCCACCAAGCACCTTCACAACTACATCCAGAATAAATGACCAAATATTGGCACTGCAGCCCGGCCCCATAAATTGTCCACCACCCCAGCCACCTCAGAAGCCCCCCTTCGCGCAGCATCCCAGTCCCAGCACCCTTCCCCCCCAGCAGCCACTCCCTGTGTTCTCTGTGGTCTGATCACACATGTGTGTCCCCAGACACTGGTCTAGTCTTGCCCACTTTTTAAAACATGGTTATGCCTTTCAGTCTCCTTCCATCTATGGGTTTCCTCCTCTTCTTTTTCTTTTCCTTCCACTTTCTGTTGAAGAAGCCAGGCTGTTGGTCTGGGCAGTGTTTTAGCCTGGATTGTGCTGAGTGCGTTCTCGTTGGGCGACTGAGTATGTTTTCCTGACCCCGTGTCTCTTACAAATGAGCAGCGGGATGGCCGGCTTGCGCAGACCCAGGCACACTGTGGCTGTGTTTTCCTCCTTTCTGATGTTAGTAGGGGCTGATGCTCCATGTGCAGACCCATTAATTCATCAAGGACTTGCAAACGGGTGAACTGCTATCACTTTATTTTCATCGATTAGCTTCAATAACTTCACAAGGCCTCACTGCTATACGTACCCTTGGTACCACTCATGTAGGATAGGCAGGGAAAACACTCGGTTTTACCCTCTTTACCCAGTTTTATTTTTTTTAACTGGTTCCCTTTCTTCCTTTAAAGGCGATCTAATAAGCTTTCTAAATATTTTGAACTTATGGCTTAAACATATCTAATGGGTTTTAATCCATTGCATTTTTTGAAGCTCAAAGGGCCCTTTTTATGGCCAATGGAATCTTCCAGGCCAATTCCCTAGTAAACTTCGGTAGCTTCCTTCCTATCTGGTGTATCAAGATGGCCCGTTCTCATCTTGTACATTTCCTGTCCCAGAGATGGGATCAGTTATTTCTCCAACAAATCCTGGTTTCTTGTCAAGACAACATGAGTGCTAGGCGGGCTCTTCACTGCTGGTTTGGATACTGTTCCTAGGTCTTTCTTATGAGCACAGGCAGGGGAAATATTAGGTGCCTATGTAAGCATGTATGTAAATTACATATGCATGTGATAGAATGCCTCATCCGTTCCTACTGTTATTTCCAGTTCAAGTTCAGGACTACTAGGTTTTTATTTAGTTTAGTAGATTTTAATTAATCTCATATGTGTTGTATCTCTTCCACACCAGGAATGCTGGTTCTCAAGGGTACAGGGGATGATACAATTAGAATATCTCAAAATAATGCTACCATCAATGATTATAATTACTGAAAAAATTGTCTATTTACGCCACCTGTGTTCCCCACTTTTTAAATGGTTGGCACTTCATCTACGTTGTTAGATCACATACTCACTGCAGAGAAGGAAAAACTAATCATCGTACACCCTGTGGCTTGTGTGAAAATAGCACAGGAGTACAATAATGTAACAGTGAGTATTAATGACCGACAATCACTATCCAGCTGTAGAGTGCTACAGTGTATAGGCACCCCCTCCCCCCACACAGATGTGCATTTGTAGCAGCGTGAAAGGCAGCGTGTGTATAAAGAAGGAAATTCTCATCCTCTAGAGTAGGAAGTTAGTACTTAAAGGTTAAAACCGAGAAACCAACACGTAGTTCTATAAGAATGCTATTTAGAGAGAAACAATCAAATGAAACAATTCAAAGTCTTCTCCAAGGAGAAGGAATTGGGCGGGGCAGGGGAAAAGAAAGGTGGCTCTATGTCAAAACAAGCCTTGTAGAGACTTTTGAAATACAGCACATAGGTACAAAGTATGCAAAATGATGGGCTGGGTGTGGACGAACCTCTTGGTTCAGGTGGGCACAGAGATTTCAAGCACCCAAAGCTTGAGCAAGAAGCTGACGGGGTGCCTTACCTCTGCCCTGTAAAAGTAACCTCAAGGTAACAGGCCACTGGCCACTAAGAAGCAATCTTGCCAAGCTATCGACTGGGGGGAATATTGATCTGTAAGCCTATACAGCACCACCATTTACTGTGCATTTCTCACCTCGCTAGGCGCTCTAGCCAAGAACAAAAAAGGAACACCCCTCCCTCCCCCAGTGCTGTTTATCTCTGCTGTCCCACCACGCTATTTAGGGTCCACCATTCTTTGATTTTTTTTTTAATTGCAAGGAGATAGAAATTTCAGAGACCGGTCAAAAAGCTTCACATGCACATTAATCTCTCCTAAATGCCACATCCAACTGCTATTTGATTTTTAGCCACATGAATTTCAGCCTTCGGCCAGAATGTGGGAAACACAAACATCACCGTCTGCATGTAAAGGCTTCCTGGGCCAGGGCCGCGGGGGCTGGTGCAGCCACTTGGGGAAAGGGTGAGAAAAGAGATGGGCGGGGAGAAGGGCTTGCAGGGTTCCAGCGGATGGGGCTCATGTTCCTGCCTGCTTGTTGCTAACCTCCCCAGGGCAGGGTGGGAGCCCCACTCAGGCCAGCAGGGAATCTCTTCACATTCTATTTTGCAACAAAATGGGGTCCACGCAGGGCACGTGTGTATGAGATTCCTCTGCGCAGGGGCTCTGATGTCGAAGGGAAGGCACAGTGGCTGTGGCTGGCCCACCTTGCTTGAGCAAATGATCTAAAAATTACATATGCCCTGATGTTTCCTTAAGAGACCCCCAACATTTTCCCCCAGATCAAAGCCAACGGGTGGGCTCAATTACATTAACATTCTTATTTCCAGAGAGCCCTTCAGCAGATCACATGACGATGAGGACAGAACGAGAGAGCCCAGGCCCAGGCGGAGAGGCAAGGATGTGAGAGGCGTGTTACAGTTTATGGACACGTGACCACGAGCATCTCACTGTGCTTGTTATTAACTGCAGCGCCGTGGAAACCCAAACGTTGCCTTGGTGAGGTCTACAGTGAAACTTCATATTCTGAAAAATACACAGGAACCAAAATGTGCCCGTCCTTTCGCTGTCTCCCCTTGCTCGGCATGCCAGTCACCGTAGCACCGAGTGACTCAGGAT
The DNA here is from genome assembly GCF_022682495.2 of Desmodus rotundus. NCBI lineage: Eukaryota > Metazoa > Chordata > Mammalia > Chiroptera > Phyllostomidae > Desmodus > Desmodus rotundus. Next base: position 129,103,568 of record NC_071393.1, on the reverse strand, counting down.
GCTCTAGACACTGCATTCTCCCCAGGAAAGACTCGTTGGGGTTGACGGGAGGCAGGTGTTCCAACTTCAAGTTCAGTTTTAAAGAGCTGTCTTCAATGACTCACGCCTGGCTTACATGTAGTTAATAGATCTAATGTAGTCTTTCCAGAGGGCACGTATTATCGTTAATGATGGTGTCTGCATCATGTTTCTGCAGCTATTACTGTGGTTTCACACGCGACGTCGAATGCTGTGCTTTTGAGCTGTGGTTGCTTATCAGAATGGCCGGGAGCATTGAGAAAACACCAGCGTGTCCAGGCTGCAGCCCTGGAGTTCTGAGTCCAGTTGTCTGGGGTGAGGCCCGCCCCTGGAGTTAGCACTCCTGAGATGAGCCTAATGAACAGCCAGTGCTGAGAACTACCGCCGACAGCTTCCCAACACTCGCAGGACAAAAACCAGGGTTGCCTTTCCTGGCCCACAAGGCCTTCTGTGAGCAAACTGAGTCACCTCTCCCTGGTCCCTTGCTTGCCACATTCCAGACACGGTAGCCTCTTTGCTATTCTCAAACACACCAACCAAATTTCCATGTTCAGGGCATCTGCTCTTGTTAGGACCCCTTTCTGGCATGTTCTTCTCCTAGGCATTTGTTTGTCTCGCTCCCTTACTCCATTTAGGTCTCTGCTCAAATGTCACCTCCTCAGGAAAGCCCTCCTTGGCCACTCCACCTAAAATGCCAGCCTTCACCACACTCTGTCCCCTGACTGTTTATTTCTTTCTTCATAGCACTTATCAACCTGACATTATATATTTATCAGTTTATCTGGCCTACATCAATGCCTGGAAAACAGTAGGAGCTTAATAAGTACTTTTGAACGAATAAAGAGTGGATGAGGATAGATGTAAAACAATGCAAACTCTTGCATGTAGGCCAGGGAACGCTTGATAAACTCCCAGAGAGCCAGTAGCTTCCACCAGCTGCCTTGTGACATACTGAGGAACAGCGACCTCTGCTGGAATCTGTATCTGAGTCCCAGCGAGCATGGAAGTCCACTAATGCCAGGCCCAGGAGAGAAACTTCTAGATATAGAAATCCTCAGTATCTACCAGCCCTTCTGATGTGCATTCACGAAAAATTCCTAGGAAGATATTTATGACATTTACAAAAGCCTTTGGTTGGCACACTTTTCAAAGCACGTTCTCTCTGCTACCTTGCGGCCAACCCAGATGGGGAACTTCCCGACAGTTCGCATGGCCTTGCTTGGTCAAAAGGAAAGTTCAGGGCCGCTGGGCTTTCCTGGAGCCATTTGACAAAACACCTGTGCCGTCTGCCCAGGCTTGGGTGCTACCCAGCTGCCATGTTTTAGGAAGAGGAAGCAACCAAGGTGACTGCCTCGTTTGGTGGCTTCTTCGGCGGGCCAGCTGGGAGAGGTGCCTGCATGCCTATGGGCCACCTCCCAGAACCCAGCCCTGTCCGAACTTTGACCTCCCATTGCGACACAGCCCTGTCATTAACCAGTCACAGCTGGATGCTGACGGTCTGGCCTGAGCACACGATAAATGCCCACGACCCCCACGAGGGCAGGCTTCATCTACTGTGTGCCACCAGTGCGTGAGACCACGGCCAGCCCAGGGCAGGTGGCTAAACAGTTGCTGCAGGAGTGAGACGACAATTGCTAGCACTTACAGAAGGCGCCAGGGGTGTCCAACCCGAGGCCTGCGGGCTGCATGCGGCCCGGGATGGCTATGAATGCGGCCCAGCACAAAATCATAAGTTCATTTAAAACCTTTTCTTTTTGGCTCCTCAGTTTTTGTTAATGTTTGTGTATTTAATGTGTGGCCCAAGGCAACTCTCCTTCCAGTGTGGCCCAGAGACGCCAGAAGGTTGGATACCCCTGCGCCGTGCGCTGTAGAAACCCACGCACTTACTTGCATCTGTTCATAAATTAGGGTGACCCACTCCTCCTGGTCTGCTCAGGCTGGCACGACACTACCACAGACGGGGGGGCTTAAAGAGCACAACAGAAACTAATTTTCTCACAGTTTGGAAGTCCAAGGTCAAGACGCCGTCAGGGCTGCTTTCTGGGGAGACTGTTCCTGGCTTATCCGTGCTGCCTTCTCACTGTGGCAAGAGGGCAGATCTCTGCTCTTCCGAGAAGGGCACGATTCTACCCCGAGGCCTCCCTCGCTCCCAGGCGGCCTGCACGGGGTTCTTCGTACTTGCTGGACTCACACGGGCTGCAGCTTTCAGCAGCTGCGCGGGGCACACAGGCCCGCCTTGTTTCATTGCGCTTCACAGATGCTGTGGGTTTTACGAACTGGAGGCAGGACCCTCCTCCAGCAATAGGGTCATGACTGGCTATACTGTGGCGATCTGGAGCCAAACCCGCAATTCCTCCAAGGTCTACCTGTAACTAAGGATTCTTTCCAGGTTTGTAAGCCAAACCAAGGACCTAATGAAGGCTCATGACTTGGTGAGGTTATCAGTGAAGACTCACAGAAGACTAAAATCTGAGCTGAACAGCAGGGGGCAGAAGAGAGGGTCATCTCTGCTCAACTGTACAGTTTAGGGAAGGGCTCCTGGCATGCTTGGCTGGAAACTGCAAAGTTGGGGAAACCTGTGGTCCTCCCTAAGGAGAGAGGTGTCCCCGCCCCACAACGGGCTCCCCAGTTTGGAGCACCAGTGCTGGGAAGAATAGCCCCCATGGCATCTGCCTGTGAAAATCAGCAGGGATTCCGTCCACCCAGGTGTGACAGAAGGCTGCTAGAAACCCAGGTGTCCTCTTAAAGGGCCAGCGCACAGACCCACTTGCTCGCAGGCACTCACCCTGGGCTCTGGGAGGGACAACAGCTTGTGGGGAGGGGGTGCCAGAGATGTACAAGGGGAAATGAGCTGTGTGGCTTCAGGGCAAGGGCTGGAGGGACAGCTGCCACTGTCCCTGTGTTGAGCCCTCTACCCACACAGCTGGCAGGCGGGTGCCCTCTTTCCTGAGTGGAGCCTTGCCCACACGGCCAAATCGGAATCTGCATGACCCCAGAGACCCCCTGAGACCCTGCCTCACCCAGCTCACTTAGAGCACGAGGCTATTTCAGTGGTGAGCCTTGGGGTACCTTGTGCCTTTTGCTAAGTGACCCCAGGCCTGGTATCTGTGGTAGCCGGCCCAGGCAGCTGACCAACTGCAGATCAGTTTGTAGCTCTTCTCTCTCCTCTCTCTCATCTGGCCCCCTGCAATTCTGGTCTGCGTGGGGGGAAATTTCCAGGCTCCCTGTGCTGCCAACCAGGGCCATACAGGCCCCGGCCCGACCTGCCCCTTTGGCCCCATCTCCCACAAGTCCTTGCTCAGGCTTTCTGTTTTAGTGACCCTGAATGACCAGCTACCCAGCCTGAAGATCACTTCTAGTTCATTTTTCTGTGATTTTTCGCTTTCTTCCATCTTCCTCGTCAAGAACTCTCAAGTCTAAGATTTTACCCTACTTACAAGCTACCGAGGCCACCTGCCAGTTTCTTCGGTGCTGGCAGAGGACATGAGACTCCTGGGACCAACACAAAGGACTTCATACTCCTGGCACACAGCCCACGCGCTCTTCATGTTTGCCTCCACTGTCCTTGCCCGCCAAGTGGAGGGGGGACAAATGTCAGGGAGGGCACACTCCCCAAAGCCCTGCTCCATGCGACCTTCCAGTGAAGGAAGGGCCTGGTTCCTGCCACAGACGGTCCCCCACACCCACCACCTCAGATGACCCTGCAGAGCAGCAGGGGCCCAAGTACCAGATTCCGGCCCACTGAGAGCATGTGCAGTGACCACACCTACAAATCGGGCCCACCAATGGGACAGCAGGCTTGTCTGTGAGTGGGCGGGGGGGGGGGGTAAAGGGCATCTACCCTGCATGCAGAGGAGCCCGCCCTCCCCTCTCTGTCTCTCCCCTCTCTCAGGGTCTCTGGTCTTTTCTGCCCACCTCACCTGCTGACCTGTCCCCATATTAAGGTGAAGCCATCACGGGCCAGGAGTCTGCAGGGCGACTTGGACATTTTTTATGATGAGTGAGACTTTGCCCCAGGTGTCAGGGCTAGGCTGGGGACACAGCTAGGCCTGGGCTTGGAGGGACAGCAGGACAAGAGCACGCCCATCTCCGCAGAAGCCTCCGGTGGCTTCTCCCAGCTCCAGGCTGCAGGGCCAGGAGAAGCAGAGGGAAGGAAGGAGCCAGCCCGCCAATGGAAGTGGGGACAAATGCCAGGGAGGGGACACAGATGAACCCTTGCTTTTCGTCACGGCCTGTGGTCCCAACACCCTTGGACACACACATACACACACATGTGCACACACAGACACACACACACAGCTCTGGGCTCCTGCCTTGCTCGAGACTCGTTCACTTGATTCTCCATCAGGTCAACCCTCTGATGCTCCCCGGGGCTGGCTGCCGCAGGAAAGTTCACCAGAGCTGGGGCGTGAGTCAGGCAAGGCTTGTCCAACTTTGGATTTCTACAAACAGGTCACTTGGGATGTGGCATGGGGCAGGAAAGAGAACCCTAGATTTGAGGGGGCATCAGTCAGCCCTGAGTTCAAGCCTCACTTTGGCTTCTAATTGGCTACGTGACCGTGGGCGAGTCAGCCACCTGCTATGAGCTGAATTGTGTCCCTACGTTTGCATGCTGAAGCCCTAACCCCAGGACCTTAGACTGAGACAGGGCCTTTAAAGAGTTAACTCGGTTAAATGAGGTCCTGTGCGCGGGGGTGGGGTGGGGGGGCCCAATCCAGCAGGGCTGGTGCCCTTCTAGGAAGAGGAAAAGACACCAGGGGTGCCCCGGCACAGAGGAAAGGCCGTGTGAGGGCCCAGTGCGAAGGCGGCCCTCTGCGAGCCAAGGAGAGGCCAACTTGTGGACAGCTGAGTTTCAGACTCCCAGCTGCCGGAACTGTGGGAAATCTGTTTCTGTCCTCGAAGCCGCCCGAGCTGGCCAGCGCATCCCTTTTTTGAGCCTGCATGTCCGCATCCACAAATACCCCCCAGGGGCTGTTGTGCGGGTCAAACAAACAATGCAGGGGAGCTGCTCACAGCGCCAGGCAGCTCCGAGACAGCGTGTGTCACGGCCTGTCTGGTGGCCCTGGGCCAGGCCCCCACGCTGGTCTCTCCTGATGGTGGGTGGACCCCATTGGCCACAGGACGGTGAGCCTGGTGTGCACCCCCGCACACACAGGTACATACACACTCACTCACACAGTGTTCTGACAGCGGTCCTCTCTGTCCTGGGGAAGGGCAGGTGCTGCTCCCTTCCTGGGAGCTTAACATAATCATAACCAGGGCTGGGCTGGTGCTCAATCCACCCTCTGAAGCCCGCCCCACTCAAGCGTGGGCCCCACCTGGGTGAGGGGCGCTTGCGGAAAAAAGGGTGCTGCCCTGACCATCTCTACCAGTCTCAGGCCTCGGCTGGAGGCAGTGGGCCCGCTGTCATACAGCTTGGGGCTGAGGGGAGTACCAGAAGCTCGGGAGTGGGGAAGGCACCCTGGGAGCATGGCTGGCAGCCCTCAGCCTCTGGGTTTCTTCCTGTCTGTTACACAGACCTCCCACCTGGGAAATGCTCTGCGGCTGGCTACACCTGGAGCGATTCCCACATCTCACACAGGGCTGGCCTGCAGCCAGTCCCCCAGGTGTCTGAGGACTGGCCCCAGAGTTTAACTCAGGTAGGTCCAGCTGACCTCCTTTGTGCACTCGGCATGTTGCTATCCGCGCGAACTTTGTTTCATCCTCTGCTGTTCCCTGGGCCCTAGAAGAGTGCTGACAGCAGCAGCCACTCCACAAATACGTATTTTTAATCAATGCTGAGGACACAGACATGAATGGTCCAAGCCTGGTGGAGAACACAGAAGTATAACACAACTGCAATCGGATGGGGCATCTCTTGTGAGAGAGATGAACTCAGGGGGCAGTGGGAATGTGGACAAGGACTATCTGGCCAGCCCAAGAAGCCAGAGAAGCCTTCCTGGAGGAAGTAGGCTTTGAAGGATGAATAGGAGTTTGAACAGACAAAGGCTTTAGGGAATGGTATTGATTGCTGGGATAGGCAGCAGCGGCAGAAAGGTGAGAGACTGGAAAACAATCCAGAGGTTGGAATGATGGGAACCAAGGACGGTGAGGAGGCGGGAGATGACTAGGCTGAGGGGCACGAGGGGCCAGGACCCGGAGGGCTGAGGGCACACTGCAAAGTCTCAAAAGACAGGGCCTCAGTGGAAAGCAGGGGGCTCTTCTGAACCCCACCTGGGAAGGGAGTTAGGCTGTTAATGCGTTGCCTGGCTGGCTGAGCAGAGCTTCAGAGCCTTGAGAAAAGGAGACCAGTTTAACAGGACTTTTATTAAATTCTCTGCACACAGTGCCTCTTGCCACAGCCCTGGGGTGTCCACCAGGGGAAGGGCCCTGCCAGTGTTCCTGGGTGGCCAAGGCTGGGCTCGCCCATGCAGCTGTGGAGCTGCCCCTGTTTGGTGGTCCCGGTGCATGTCTCGCCGCGTCTGGAGGCGTTCAGAAGCTGCGGGAGGGACCGGGTGCTGGTAGCCGAGGGCAGGCTCTGGGGCGGGCACAAGGCCCCGTCTCTTCACGCACACCCTGAGAGAGACTCCTGAGATCCTGGGCACATCTGAAACCGCCCAGCGCCATCCTGGGGGCGCAGGGGAAATCCTCCAGGTTGTGCAGCCATGGTGGGTTAAGGCAGAGGTTGTGTGTGAACCAGGGCCGGGCTTGAGCGTTTTGTGCTGCAGCTGGCTGGAGAGTCCCTTCTCTCTGAGCCTCAGTTTCCCTTTCTAACAAGTAACTTGGCCTCCCAGGGCTATGACTCTCCTTCAGGAAGCACAGTCAGCCACTGATTCTTGTCATTTTCACGGCTGTCCTGCCACGGCAGCCTAGGCATGCCCAGAGGGTTGCAGGCATGTATGACATGTGGGCATCCATGTTGAGAGTGTGTGGTCAGATGTGGGGCTCCTGCCTGTATGAGGGGTGCAGCTGAGTGTGAGTGTGGGGGTGAACAAGCATGACCCCCGTTTGCTCGCTTCTCCGCCCCGCCAGTCTCGGTAAACACTGCCATGGAGGGGCCGTGGTGGCCCGGGGCCTCACAGGAAGTTGGGCTCCTGCACCACGAGGCAGGGCGGGTCCCCGCTGCCCCCGCCGTCCAGGGGCCGGTACACAAACTGGAAGTCGCGCTTGGGCTCGCTCCGCAGCAGGTAGCCCTTGATGTGATGCGGCAGCGAGTCGTCCGCCAGCTGGAAGCAGCGCCCGTCCACCAGCACGAAGAGCTTGTGGTCCTGGGGCTGCGCCACCTCGAACTTCTCTGCGCACTGTGTGCACAGCGCAGCGGCCAGCGTGTCTGCCCGCGACGCCAGTGTCCGCGACTGGTGCTCCGGCTCCAGGTACGACACGCAAATGAAGTCCTGCGGGGTGAGATGGAGGGGCTGGTGTCACGGCGGGCCAATAGGCGTCCTGTCTCACTCCCACCCCAACGCTGGGAGCTTGGACAGGGAGGAGGAGCTGAGTGGCCTCGGACAAGCCCTTTTCCCTCTCTGGGCTCTAGACTCCTCTCTGTAGAGAGATGGGATTGTAGAGGCTCGGTCGTGAGGCTGGAAGTCAGGGAACCTGTGGCTGAGCGTGCTGCGTGACCTAAGGTGACCCTTCCCTCTCTGAGCCTCACCTCTGTGTGGCTGACCACTCTGAGTACTTGGCTTTGTCTTGGCAATGAGTGAGCGCGCCCCCTGGTGGCCAGTGCATGGGCTTGCTGTCATTTCCTCCTGCTTGCAGTCCAGCACCCCAGGGGCAATGCAGGGCACGAAGGGTGGCAAACCGCAGATTGGAGGCAGATCCCAGTCCCAGCATCCCACGGTTCAGCTGAACTGCTAAGGCAGGTGGAAGAGTTCAGCCCTTAGGGCTGGAAGGGCCTGGAGTCGGGGAAAGCTGGAGGTGGGGAAGCCTTAGGGGAAGGATCTGCTGGGGGCAAGAGGCTTGGTGGAAGAGGGAGGGGGGCTGGGCCTGAAAGGTGGGGGTTCAAGAGGGAGAGAGGGGCAGGATGGGTGAGGGACGCCTGTGGGACTGGGGCTGGTGGCTCTTCTGGTGACACTCACACCACAGGGCACGCCCAGCTTCCTCTACCAGCCCAGGAGGGAGGACGTACAGCAGAGGATGGGCCTTCCTGTCCCCACCTGGCTTTGAATCTGCTCCCACTCACTGTGTGCCCTTGACCTCTCGGAGCCTCCATTTCCTCCAGTGTAAACTGGGATAATACCAGCCTTGCACCACACTGTGAGGAAGCACAGAAAGCTAGCTCTGAGCCTGGAGGAGTCCCTTCCCCCGAGCACCCTGAGGGCAGGCAGGAAGGGGTTTGTGTGGGTACCCATGGAAGGGTGGGACCAGCACGGCCCCTCAGGATGATGATGATGATGGTGCTGGTGGCTACAGGGTGGCGAGTGCACATGAGGCACCAGGTCTGTATGGACGGCTTCACCGGGATCGTCCCCTTCTTCCCGGAGGGGAAGCCCAGCTCACTCTCCTGGGCGTTCATGCTGCCTGTGCTCTTCTTGTCCCCCATGAGGCTCCCTAGGGCCCTTTCTACCACCTGATAGCTGTCAGGCTCTGGGCTTTCACTCCCAGGGAAGGGAGGGACTTAAGGTGTGGGGTACAGAGGAGGCACGGGGAGGGGGCGGAGGGCGCTGCCCTCCCTAGACACCAACAACAGTGCTGAGGGGCTCCGCATCCCCGACCCCAGGCCTGTCTCCTAGGCTTCACCTCCCCGATGGGAGGCGCTGATGCTGTGTGGCTTAGCACCGGGAACCCACAGGTGGAAGCGAGAAGTAAGGAACGCATGGGTCAGGCTGGAATCAAGTGCCCATACCCAAGAATTGGCTCCTGACAGCCTGAGAGCCAGTCACTACACATGACCAAGACACCATTGATCAGAGGAGGGGGACATCCGCTTGGCAGCCTAGGACACAGACTGGCAGAGCTCATCTGGTTCACAGCCCACCTGTGTGGGCAGAGAAACTGAGTCCCAGAGAGGGACAGGGATGACTTAGGGTCACACAGCTAGTTAGCACACAGCTGAGTCCAGACCTCGAGGCTTTTGCCTCCCAGGCCTTGTCTCTCCTCATTACAGACAGGCTATCTTGAAAGCCAGGGCTGGGGTGCAGGTCCAGTGTGCTCTGGGTACCGGGGAAGTGAGTCTGCGTGGCTATTTACACATCTGGTTTGCTGGTTGGTTCACTGTCCTAACTCCCTCCATTCAGCACACACCCCAGGCCCACTCTGCCCCAAGCCCTGGGTGTGGGGCCCCCAAGATGGGAGTCATGGGCCCTCCCCCCAGGATGACAGCTTCTTCATACATAGACGGGTACAATATGGTGTGATACGCGCTGTAATGGGAGTGGGGAAGAGTAGCGGCAGGAAGGACAGAGCAGGGGATCTAACTCGGCTTGTAGGGGATGGCGGACAGGTGGGAGGTCAGGGAAGAAACTGAGGGTGGGCAAGCAGCAGCCAGAGGAGGAGAGACGGACTGGCATGGGCAGAGGCTGAGTGCAGGGGAGCTGAGCTCCGCGTGCACTGATGCAGCCTGGGGACTAGGGGGTGATGGGAGTGGAGGAGGAGCCAGGAGTCTGGCCACCAAGGGCTTGGGTACTGAGTTTGTACAGAGAGAGGTGGGAGGGATGGGAAGCTGGACTGGAGGGGCAGGCCAGGGGCACTGGGACCTTGGTGGCCGCTCACTGCATTTGTCCAGGGACCCAGGGGCAAGGCTGTGGATCAGCTCGTGGGCTCCCTAAAAATGGGACTGGCACCACTTAGGTCCACATCTCCAGCCCTCACAGGGTGCAAGGACATAGTAGGTGCTAAGGAATGTTGGATAAAATTCTCATTCCCTCTATCCTGGTCTTGTCCACCCAACTAGATCACCAATGCCTGGTGATACTTTCCTAGGTCCCCTTCCCCTGGAAGCAGGCACAGGGCTGGGCACACACTGGCAGGCGGGCAGGAGCTGGCTGGCGGGAGCAGCCAGTCGGTGTCCTGCTCCTGAGCCTGCGGGCAGTGGGGACGGCGTCTGGGGCGTGATCTCCTCCAGTCCTCAGCCCCGGCCTCACCTGCACGGAGGAGCGGGAGGCCCGGGCCTTGTTGAGCGTGCGCCGGCGCTCCCAGCGGTGGATGGAGTCCTGCACCTCCATGCTCAGCTGCCGGGTCACCGTTATCTTGTCGTAGTTCTTGATGTGCTCCAGGGCCCCGTAGGTGGTGGTCAGATAGTAGGAGCCTATGGAGACAAGGGTGTGTAGGCTGAACTAGGACCGCCTCACCCCACCAAGAAGGGAAGGAGAGGGTTCCGGCTCGGCCTGCCCCGCCCACGGCTGCAAGCTCCGCCCACTCTCCTGCTTTGGACCCATCTGCAGAGCCACCACCTGGAGCTTAGCCGCCTGCCAGCCCACAGCCACCTGAGCCTCTCCAAGGGCAGCCGGAACTGTCAGGCCCTGCTCATTGGCTCGCCTTTGAGAGAGAACTCTTGCTTATTTTAAAATGATGTCTCGCCTTTGAGAGAGAACTCTTGCTTATTTTAAAATGATGTTAAGAACCAATCATCCCTGGGTGGCTGGGAGACATGGGGGGCGGGAGGCAGGGCAGGTGACTTCTCACTGTGTACACACACACAAGTATATATAGCGATATATATACCCTATTCTAAAAAGTAGTTTTTAAAAGATGTAGAAAAAATGTTAATTATGGTTATAAGATTGTAAACATTTAAAGGAAAAAAACGGAACCATTCATTTCTCCATTTCTTTTTCCCTTCTTAGATTAATTTACATGTATTCTTAGTAACTAATGTTCCCTGAAGTAATTTAAGCTTTGACGTACTCCAGACTGCAAAACTTACATGAAGTTTTAAGACAAAAGACGGTGATTTGCACAGACGCTTACGAGTTCACTCTCCTCAGTTTCTCAGGGGTTTTTGGCTAAGATGTTTGAGGAGCACTAGCCTTGCTGAGCCACTCGCTTTAGAGAGGGAGGGCGATGCTCGTGGGGTTCCCTCCCACTCGCCAGGCCTCTGCCCCCGCTCTCTCAATACCCCGGCAATGATTTTTGACGTGAGGCCAATTCTCCCAGAGACCCATCCAAATCTCATCTTCTCTTTCTTCCTAATGAACTGCACACTCTCTTTAGGGGGGCCATTGAAAATGCTCCCAACCCAGACTCCCTTGCAGCTAGGGTTAGAGGGCAGGAGAGACCCTGTTCTGGCTACTCAGATGTAAGTGGAAGTCCCTGGGTGGGGATTCCAGAAAACCTTGGAAAGGGGCAGACCTTGGGGTGGTGAGCACACAATACAATATGCAGATGATGTACCACTATAGCATGGTACACCTGAAACTTATATAATTGTATTAACCAATGCTCCCCCAATAAATTCAATTATGAATAAATAAATGAATGAATAAATTGTAGCTTCTATTCATTTATTCAAAAAAAAGGAAAGGGGCAGACTCAGTGATGTGTCCCTTTGGGTTCTGCCCATTCCCTTCCTCCTGCCTGGCACGCAGAAGTGAGCCCGGAGGCACAGCAGCTGTTCTGTGACCAGAGGTGACCGGCATGAAGACAAAGGCGCACATCCTGAAGAACAAGGGAGAGAGCTGGGTCCCTGGTTTCCTCCCAGCAGGGCTCAAAATGGCCATCACTGTCAGCTGGGCACCACCAGCTCTCGGGCAGGGGACAGGACAGCCCTTCGCTGATTTACACCATTGTCAGCTCACCATGAGCTATTTGCAGCTTAAAGCGTTCCCAGCTTGCACTGAGTGAAGCTGCCTGCACATACCCGCAAAGTCTCGGATGGGAAAGGGTCACGTGCTGGCCGAGTTGGTGGGGTAGGACAAAGGGGTGAATGGCCGCAAGGTCACGCCCCCCTCCATAGCAATGGCGGAAGGAGACTGTGTTTTTGAAGCAAGTGTGGGGAGGCCGGCACGGAGCGTGGCTGGGTGCCCGTCGGAGAAGGGCAGACCGCTCACAGGTCTCCTTTCTCGGTGAAGCCCGCAGCCTGCGTGTGCCGGGAAGCCTTTCCTGGTGACTGCCGCCCTTGCCACCCAGAAATCCCTGTCCTTCCGCTGGCACGTCTGGGTGACGGTCTTGTTCCCACCCACGATCCTGTCTCCCCGCCTAGGATCAGTCGGGCCGAGTGTAGTGAGCTGGCGCTGGCGGAGAACACGCAGCTTTGGAGTCAGAGCGCGGGATCTAGGTCTTTGTCCTTCAGCAGCCAGCCCTGCGACCTCCGGTGAGTCAGCGTCCTCTCTACACTCTGTTTCCTCATTGGCAAACCCCACAATGGCCATGTGGAAGGTAAGTGAGATGACTACATGTAAGATGCAGTGGTTGAGTGACCTCAGGGAGGGGCTCTGGGGTCTCACCCTCACAGGAGAGAGGGCAGGGACTCCAAGCCCTGCAGCCCACTCCTCTTTCTTAGGCCCTGCTTTTTATTCACAGCCAGAGTAGCCCTCCCAGGCACTTCCCTTTGACTTGGGCCATGCAGTGCCACCGATGACCACTGGGTGGCAGGCGACTCCTCCCACAGTGAAGTTTAAGGCTTGTTCTCTTTGGGGAGTGCGTTTTGCCGGTGAATGGGAAAAACTCACTGCCCCTATTAAGATGTTAGCCCAGCATAGGCAGCTGTCAGCCAGCATGGAGAGTGAGCGTGAGTGAATGGGTCCATGAGGGGCTTCTGGAGAGGTTTGGATTTTGAGCTGCCTGGGTCTCCCGTCTGCCCTATATTTGCACAGAGTGGCGGGAGCCGCAGGGAGAGGCCAGAAGGGAGCTGGGGTCCCATCAGCCTAGTGCTTGGGCCCTCTCTACTTCTGATCTTCCCCACCCTGATGTCCCCTGATGTCTCGCACCCAATACGCTTGGTGCAAAGAAAGTGGGACCTCGTCACTTGTCCTTTGCCAAACTACTGCACATGGAATGAACATGAAGGTCCCAAAGGGCACGGACTCCGGAGTCCAGCTTTCGGGCTTTTTGTTGAACGCAGGACTATTTGCTCAGATGAACTGTGAAACATAAGGAGGCAAAGCTCAGCTGTACGGCTCCTCCTGCCTCCAGTGACCTCTGCAGAACCCAAGAGTGGCCAGGCAGTTTGAGAACCCCAAGCCAGCCCAATACCTTCACTTCCCTGAGCCAGAGCCGGTAAGTGACTTGCCCAAGGTCTGCAGCCAATCACAGGTAGAACCAGAACCGAAATCCAGCCTCCAGGCCGCTTTGTACTACATCCTGTGTTACTTCTCTTCTCGGGTTTGAGCAACTGAAGTTCTCAAGACTGGGGACCCCCTGGGGACTGCCTGTTCCCAGGCACCTCTGAGCTCTGCAGAGGACCAAGGGCAGGGGCCAGCCAGCAGAAGCTCTGCCCCACCTCCAGACAGGACCCTCTTTACCCACACTGCAGGGCTTTGGTGATGGAGCGCCCTATGAACCACCACCCAGCGGGGACATGAGCGTGACACTGGGGAAATCCAGTATCTGTCCCTCTGTCCTTGGGCCCAGATGCCTCCAGACGCAGGTCTGACAGCTGGCAGCCTTGGAGGGTGGGAGCCCCCGCCCAAGCTGGAGACTCTTAAGTCATCCTGCCACAGGAGGCCAACGTCTGCGAGGCCAGGGCTGTCCTGGGTGCTGTGACCTTACACCCTGGCTACGGGACTAGGCACAGAGATGCAGGGAGGCACCCCTGCCAAGCACCCCACCTCCTGGTGTGTGCAGCATGGTGTGAAGCAAGTATGTCCCGGGACTGGCCCCCATGGCAGAGTCTGACGGTGCTATGGGCGGAGGGGCAGGGCTGCTGGGAGGAGCGCTCTGCCCGTCCAAATCTTTACTTCCAGCCAACACCCCACACGTTCCTTTGAAATCTCCTCCCAGGGCTGAGGTGGGGGCAGGGGCTCTGACTACTGCGTCTGAAAAAGGGCCAGCTACAAGACTGGGCCAGCGACAGGTCAGACACTGTTTAATGAGACCTTCATGTGTTTATTGTACTTTCGCTGTGTCAGAAGCACACTGTAGCCCAGAACAGACCAGGCTGCTGCCTGAAGGACTGTACCTTTCCCACAGGCTCTAGGAGCAGGGAGGAGGATCCCTGGAGGGCATGGCAGGATGGGGGTGGGGTGGGGCCGAGGCTGTCCCTGCCCTGTGCCTGGCTGGAGCCCCATTTAGGAGTCTCAGTGGCCAGGGTGTGGCTGACCTCTGCGGGAGAGGGAGCCAGCGCTCAGGCCCGCTGCACAGTGCACGCCCCACCCCCGGCACTACTCTATCCTTTGTCTCTCCGACTCTGTGATGGCCCGTGGGGTGGGGGCTGAGCCTTTAACAGGACTTGTAAATGATTTCTTCCCAGAGAGATCAGCTACACGTGCCCACTGTGGAAAGTCTGGGAAACAGAAAAAAGGTAACGAGACTTCCAGGGACTCCTGTGGTCACCTGAGCTCTGCCCTGCCCCATGGCTCTATCCCAGCAGCTGACTTCCTGTCTTCTCAACATCCACTAGAAGAGGCCACCCGTGAAATTATCTTGTTTGCTCGTCTGTTTAATCTGTCTGAGTTCTGACACCCCCCTGCCCCTCCTCCCCTCCCTGCACTGAGATGAGTCTCTGTGAGGCAAGGGACCTGCTGTACCTGGTGCAAAGGAGAAGCTCAGTGACCACCTGTTGAATGAATGAGTACATTCACAGCCTTTGCCCAGGTACATATTGAGTCAGTACTTTTCTTATTGATTTATAAGAACCTTTTACATGTTAAGGCTCCTAATTCTGGGCTTGATGATTTGTGGGAACACTTTTCCCTGGTTTATTGTTAGTGTCTTATTCAATTTATGGTGATTTTTGACATGTAAAAGTGTTGGCTTTCAGAGGTTACATGTGTGGTCGACACCAGACCACAGCTAATATTCCCGCTGAGAGTACTGGGGGGTTGCTGTACTTTTCAGGGGGCTTGTCCTAGGAAGTGGGGTGCTCAGTGTTTGGGACAGGAAGTCAATTCTTCTCACAGCCCCCTGAATGGGGCCTCCTTGCCTACCACTCCCTTCTGTCCTTTCCCCACAGGCTGATGGGGCCCAGAGGAGACAGGTCGGTGTTGTCTGAGGCCTCTGTCCAACCCCTCGGCCGTGTGGTGCTGCTGCATGCACATTCAAGGTGGAGGAGACCCCGGCGAGAAGCCCATGAAGGCCGGAGGTGGAGGCCCCAAAGGGTGGGGCACAGAACGAGGCAGGCCTTCATCTTCATGACACTATCAGCCTCACCTGTCTTGCCCTGCCCTTCAACCCAAGTGCCTGGCATGGGGCCTAGCACACAGCAGGGGCTCATCGAGCAGCTGCTAGATGAACAGATGGATGGGTGAGTGGATGGATGGGTGGATGGATGGATAGATGGGTGGGTAGGTGGGTGGATGGACGGGTGGGTGGATGGGTGAGTAGATGGATGGATGTACTAGGTGGCCAATAACCACTGCTGAAGGAAGCCTGGTTTCTATTGAATTCCTATACCCTCTGGAAGACAGGGAGTTTAACTGAAGGAAAATTTTAACTATAGAGGAGAAAAGAACAGATCTAGAGGTCTCAGGGCACAAGCCAAAGTTGTATGTGACTGTAAACTTCATGGCTTTATGCTCCTCTGAACTTCCAAGAAGTCACAGAACTGTCACTCAGAGACTGATATATGCTAAATATGCAAACAGAGGCAAAGACCGGCAGTTTATCATAAGAACCACAAAGCCCAAAGGAGCTGCTTGGGGCCTGAGAGTCTTGTTTCACCCTTCGAGGCTGATGTCTTAGACCAGCAGTCCCCAACCTTTTTGGCACCAGGGACTGGGTTTCGTGGAAGAACAGTTTTTCCATGGAACAATGTGGGTGTAGAGGAGACAGGAGGCGGAGCTCAGGCAGTAATGCAAACAGCGTCCACAGACGGGGAGGCGGGAGGTTGAGGACCCCCTTCTTAGAGGAAAATTTGGGGCTCCCTCAGAGCTGATACCTGGGCTGGCTACATCTTTGGGACTCTTCATGGAGGGTGGCTGAGGCTAAGTGGGTGGGAGGAAGTGGTGGGAAGGAAGAAAGGGGAAGGAAAACTGAGGGTGGGTGGAGCAGATTACACCACTGCCATTTACTCAGGGCATTAACCTCCACCCACTGAGAGAGGACCTGGCCCAGGGCTGGGTGAGCAGGGGGGCTGGGAGTCCCCGGAGCCACCTCAGCCTGAGAACTGACTGTTGTTCCCTGGGCAGACTCCCAGACACTGCCTGCTTCAGCCTTATCTTTTACACTACTAGTAGCAACTATTCCACCTTTATCTCCCTGGTTCCCGTTCATTCTTCTATGCTCAGCTCATGTGTCACCTCCTCCAGGAAGTCCTCCCTGACTGCACAGCCTGGGTAATACGCTCCCATACCTTCTGGGCTTCCCACCATTTCAGCATATGTCAAGCAGCAGTGACATGGTCTCTTTACTGGCCCAGCTCCCCTTCTGGTCTGTGAGCTCCCGCAGGACAGGGTCTGTGTCGGGCCTTGTGTTACATCCCCACAGCTTACTGGAATCAGGCATCCAGGAGGTACTTATTGGGCTGCCCAGTGTCTCCCCAGTGTGGCCAGCTCAGGGGTATGACTCACCCTCTCCCAGCTGCAAGGCGGGGTCCATGAGCTCCATCATGTACTCCACGTCTAGGAGCATCTCCGTGAGGTGGCTGCGGGCTAGCACGTACATGAGCACAGGCAGGAAGTCGTCTGCTCCGTAGGGCTTTCCTGGAAGGAGGAAGGAGGCAGGAAGGGGTGAGTGCGAGGCTCTGTTCGAGGGAGGTTCCCTGCCCAGGGGAAAGGGACGATTGGTTGGCCGGGTAGGGGGTGGTCGCCCACGGAAGAGGAACATCCCTGCTTTCTAACGACTCTCAGGATGGGGACGACCCTGGAATCAGGCTTCTCAGGGTGGCCTGTGACACAGCCTGGGTTTGGGAAGAAGGAACTGAGAAAGGTGCCCTCTGCCAGGGTGGGCAAGACCCAGTCCCTTCCTCTTTCCCACTCTGCCCCCAAACACCACAAGCTGCTTGCCTGACGGGCAAGTTCACATCACACTTATTCACAGGACCACTCAGTAGCACCACCCCGTCTGCCTAACGCTGATGTCTTCTCGAATGCTCCCTTCCCATTTAACATCTCACTCTCCAGCTGCAAAACGGAAAGCCCTCCCTCAGAAATTCCACCATCCAGCCTTCATTTGCTCCCAGGGGTGTCCAACCCGTGGCCCGTGGGCCACATGTGGCTCAGGAGGACTGCGAATGTGGCCCAACAGAAAATCATAAACTTACTTAAAGCGTCATGAGATTTTTTTGTGATTACGTGTTGCAATGTATTTAGTGTGTGGCCCAAGACAACTCTTCTGCCAGTGTGGCCCAGAGACACCAAAAGGTTGGACACCTGTGGAAGCAGCGCCCCTCCCTGAGGGTCTTTTTTCAAGTGCACAGGCCTCTGAAAGGAAGACGGACCCCTTTTGCCTGGGGGGAGGTGTCACAGGGCTCAGAGCCTCTTGGGGAAGAGAAGAGGGTGCAAGGTGGGCCTTCGCCATTTGGCTCTGAAGACTGACCGCATGGCCACACAAAATCAAAGGCTGCACCTGGAGGGCAAGAATTCCTACAGGGACAGAATCCTCCTGCAGTCCCTCGGCTGGACTCCTAGCATGCCAGCACAGGTGTGCCGAGGAATACAAAAGCTCGACTGAGCAGGCTTGCACAGCGAGGAATGGCCACTGGGGTCCCCAACGCCCTTCTCCCCTCCTCTTACGAAAGGGAGGCCCGGGCTCAGGTGAACGTCTCCAGACTCAGCTGGGTCGCCAGGCCTGGGTATGGCCCCAGCAGGGTCATCCCAGGGCTGCCGCCCTTTGTGTTTCGGTGGAGATTAATAATCAGTCCAACTACATGCTATGCAATCTACAGTTCTTTCAAAAAGAGCATTTCTCCTTGGCATGTTTTACGAAAGATGTAGGTAACCATCAGGAAATACATGATAAAGCTGTAAAGTCTAAATAAAAATGTGAACATCAGGACAAATGAGAATGACAAGAGGCACTGTACAGCACAGACAAAATAAAAACGCAAATGAGCAAGAACTCACACAACTGCTCCTTTGGAGCCACGAGTTTGGCTTTGAGTTTCCTGGTGGCCAAAGTGAAAAGGAAAACACAACCAGCTGTAGTCTTCTCATTGTCCCTGGGAAAATACACCCATTTCTTGGGGGAACCAAATTATTTTCCTAACCCTCAGGGCAAAAATAAAAGTTCACACATGGCTTCATTGGGGAGACAGGACTGGTGGGCTCCTACAGCACCCCTAAGGGTAGGCTTCTCCTGGTGATTCATTTCATTGCCTCAAGGCGCAGCTCGAGGCAAGCCCTGCTGGTGGAGGAAAGCAAATCCCGTAGTTAACTGTGCACATTCCCGTCCGTTCCTCATAGCAATGGCATACAGTCGGTGCGGGTTTGCCCATCTTCCTCAAGAAGAGACTGAGGCCCTGAGAGCTTAAGTGCCTCTCCTGCCTTGACCACCTCCTTAGGAAGTCGTGAGAGGAACAGTGAGCCAGGTAGAGCTGGGCCTCTGGTCTCCGGCCCAGGGTCCAACCCCAGTGCTCCCACTCACTAGCTGAGAACCGTGGGAAGTTCCTCTTCTGACGACAGAGGTTTGAGAATAAATGAAGTGGTAGTGGCGGTCAGGGCTTTGCTGAGCGCTCTTGGGGCAAGAGGAAAAATATGTGCTCCTCCTAGAGCTACTTATCAAAATATCCCCTCATGTTTCGAACCAAGTGGCAAAAGTTAATGAACGCTTACAATAAAAAAAACGACTGTAGGCCGAACCCTGGGTTAACGGTCTGCTTGTGTGCCACTGTCGGCCCTCGAGAACTTGCGTGGGCCCAGGCATCGCCAGCTGACCGGAAATGGCTGTTCCCGTCGTACTGCGCAACGACGCAGGGTCACAGAACAGACAATTCCCCGCCTCTACTTAAAATGTTGGTCTTTGTTCATCATGGGGTTTTGTGCACTCGCTTTTACTTTTTAATTCTCACCTGAGGGTATGTTGTCGTTTTAAAATTGATGTTAGAGAGAGAAGAAGGGAGAGACAGAGAGAGAGAGAGACAGAAAAAGAGAGAGATAGACACAGAGAGAGACAGACAGAGAGAAAGAGAGAAATAGGGATGTGAGAAACATTAATTGGTTGCCTCCTATATGTGCCCTGTTTGGGACTCAAGCCCGCGACCTGGGTATGTGCCCTGACCGGGGATCGAACCCACAACTTTTCGGTGTACGGGATGATGTTCCAACCAACTGAGCCACCTGGCCAGGGCTAATTTTCATTTTTAAAAATATTGCATTAAAATATTACTTATCTTAACATTTGACCCAGCAATTCCACTCCTAGTTACACACCCAGGAGAAGTGAGAACCTGTTCACGCAAAGGCTTGTACACGCATGTTCACAGCAACATTATTCATGAAAGAAACAGCAAAAACGTTCCTCAGCTGCTGAGCGAACAGACAGAACGCGGTCTGTCCGTACAGTGGGACCCTACTGGGTAGTGAAGAGGAGCAGACTGCTGATCCACGCCAGGACGCCAGTGAACCCTGAAATGACGCTCAGGGAAAGGAGCAAGTCGCAAAAGACCACAGCTGTACGTACTGCACGATTCCATTGGTAGGAAGTATCCAGAATAAGCAAGTCCAGAGAGACAGAATAGGCTAGTGGCTGCCAGGCACTGGGGGTGGAGGGAACGAGGAGTGACTACTAATGGGTACAGAGTTTCTTTTGGGGGTGATACAAATATTCTGGGATTAAAGTATGTTGGTCATGTAACTGGTCACTAAAATCCACTGCATTGCTTTTTAAAAAAATATATGTGCATATACATATATAACATAACAGAGTATACATATGTAAAATATATATAAACCCACATATGTAAAATTTATCTTGACTGCTGAGTTTTTTGGCAGTCCCTTAAATTTTGTCAAAGCTGGCCCTGCAGGTGGTGCTGAGGGCAGTGTCTGGCAGGTAAGTGCTTGGCAAACGGCAGCCGTGACAAGTGGGCACTGGTGTAGCTCTGTGCACTCAGGGAGGCAAAGGGAGCGAGGCAGAGCGGGTCCCAGCCCTCGGGACCCTCCCAGTGTCAGGCTAGTGGCCGTGCCGGGCACTGATTTTGGGATCACGGACAATCATCCAAGGAGAGTCTTGCGTTCCTTGGCTGCTCCGCTTCATTCAAGCCTGGAATGAGAGCCAGAGACGACTTTCCTCCCCCTCGTTGGCCAGTCTCTCTTATTTTCACAGGGACAGAGCTGACTTTCAGCCGGGACACAGCCGCCCACAAGAAAGACCACATTTCCCAGCTTCCCTTGCAGCCATAGGTCTAAGTTCTGGCTCGTGAGATTCGAGGAGGAAGTGGTGTGTTCAGCTCTTAGGTCATGCCCTTCAAGGGGAGAAGCATGTGGCTAGAGAAACCACTGGGGACGGTGGAATGACAAGAGGGGAGCCTGGGTCTCTGAGGACCTCATAGAAGAGAGGGTTCAAAACCGCCCATACTGGTACATGAGAGTGAAGCAAATTCCGTCTTGCGTAGATCGCTGGTGTGTGTGTGTTAACAGCAGTCTAAACCATATCCTGACTTCTGCGGTAGAAAGTCCTCCCAGTCGGTGGCCGGAGTAGCTAGGCCATGGCACACCTGCTCGCTCACCCATTCATTCATTCATTCATTCACTCACTCACTCACTCACTCACTCAAATCTCCTTACCACCACTCTGTACTTCGGATCTGATTTTTCTGGGTTCCAGTGGGGACCAGAGAGATTCAAGTGAAAAAAAAAGGGTGGGTATGAAAGAGCTTTGAAAAAAGGCAGGAGCTTGATGTTGAATTTCGCAGTCTCTCTGTTCCCACAGCAGGGTCCCGAAGGGTCTGGGTCACACCCCGAGAAGCACTGCCTCAGCGGGCTCTGAGCGGACCCACGTGTCTCCACGTTTCCACTCATCCTTGTTTGGTTTTCCAGAGAAAGTGTGCCTGTGGCCTGCCCTCCTGGCCACACTCAGTTTCTACATCTGCAAAATGGGGCCTGCAAGGCCCTGACGGTCTGGCAGGGTTTCGAGAGAACAAAAGGAGAAAAAGAACATGAGAGCGACTTGGAACCCATGAAGTGCTATGGAAAGGCGGGCTCTTCCCGACACCTGTGCCTGGTTTTCTCATGGGACCCCAGTTGCTCCACCTGTAAAACGGATAGGCGGAAGGGGCTGGTAACACACAACACCGAAAGCAGAGTCGGACCAGCAGTGTGAGTCCCAGCACACTACTTACCAGCTGTGTGACGTCGGGCTAATTGCTTTACCTCTCTGAGCCTGCATTTCTAGCCAAGTGTGAACTGACGTAGATAACATGACATCCCATGGGGTTCTGGAGCGAGTTAATGGGATGCTTTACATGGAGTGCTCCCCCAGAAACACCCACTAAAGAACACCCACTCTTGTCCTGACCAGTGGGGCTCAGAGGGTTGGGCATCGTCCTGCAAAGTGAAAGGTCGCTGTTTCAATTCCCAGTCAACGCACGTGCCTGGGTTGTGGGTTTAGTCCCCAGTCGGGTTGCACACGAGAAGCAGCCGATTGGTGTTTCTCTCTCACATGGATGTTTCTCTCCCTCTCTTTTGTCCACTCTTCCCCTCACTATTAAAAAACAAATAACAAAATAAACAAACCCCCACCCATTCCCCTTCTAGCTCTGTATTCTTTGACCCCGTGTTTCAAGGTTCCCACGCCTCCCCTGCACAGAAATCGGTCGGTCCGTTTTGGAGTCCGCCTCCCTGTAAGCCTTTATAAGCCCGAGACATGACTGAACGGTTCCCAGGGGAAGATTCTTATGTTCCTAAAGTTGTTTTTCATGCTGATAATTTAAGTATTTGAATCCTGGCACACAGGAGATTCTTTTCTTGTTTGACTTACGAGTTAGGGGAAAGGGGAGTCGGGTAGCAGAAGCCTTGGCTCTGCCTTTTGAAATTTACGGAGGACTCACGCGTGGGGGGAGAGCTGACCTGATTTTCACTCTGCCTCCAAGAACATCATCTTCTGGGGGCGTTATATTAATAACTTACCAAGGAATACAATCAGGCACATTAATTTGCCTTCGAGCAGAGCGCTTCTCCACCAGGGGGATTTTGCCCCTGAGGGGCTTTTTGGAGATGTCTGGAGTCCTTCTTGGTTGTCACAGCTAGGCATGGTGCTACCAGCATCGAGGCTGGGGATGCTGCCACCCGCCCTACAGAGCACGGGACAGCCCTCCAAGTACAGCCACCGGTGGTGCTTACTCGACACTTACTTTGCACCTTCCAACTCAGAACGACATTCTGCCTCTGTCACCCCCGACATAACACTTCTCTGTGTTGAACTGTGGGCCAGTCCCTGAACTCCACAGGCCTGGGGTTCTTACTCCTCTGCCCGGGGCCCCTTCCTCCTTTCCCTTACTAACTCCTCGTCCTCTCTCACATCCTCAAGCACAGCGGAATGGTTCCTGCTTCGGCTCCCACACACTTTGACCATGTCAGAGCCTGTCCTTTTCCTTGGCTATGAGCTCCCCGAGGGCAGGGGTGGAAGCTGTGTGAGCTTGGGCAAGTTGCTTAACCCCTCTGAGCATCTGGCCTCATCCCCAGTCCCTACCACAGGGCTTGGGACACAGGACACAGACAGTGGACTGCATTGAGGCCCACGTGGTTCCCACCGGGCCCTACTCTGTCCTACTCTGCCCAGGGTAGGGGCCATGGTCAAAGATACTGGGATCTGCTGTGGGCTTTAGACAGTGGTGTGCTGGGAAAGGCTTAACAATGGTTCTTGGGAGGGAAAAAAGGTCTGATGTGTAGTGTCTGCCAATTTCCATAGCATGAACATGCCTGCAGCAGCCCATTTCAGCTTCTACCAACATGAACCAATGTGGAATGGGGAAGAGACCACACAGTTGGCCCTGATGAGCTGGTACAAGCCAACTTAATTCGTCAGGGGCCTTGGCCCCTACAAGTCCAACCTCACTAGGAGGAAACTGAGGCTCAGGGGTAGGAGAAATTTGCTCCAAGCCCCGCAGCTGGTCAGCAGTGGAGCCGGGACCAGAATCTGGGCCTCTCTGCCCCACGTGGGTGACAGACGCCCACACAGGCTCGCGGCCCTGGGAGCTACTTGCAGATGAACACACGCTGCAGGCAAGGCTGCCACGCACCAGCTCCCAGCTGATATCCCAGGGGTAGTCAGGGCTGTATGCTCCTTCCTGTGAAGCCAGGAACCGAGGCCCAGTCTCAGCCCTGTGCCCAATGGGGCCTCAGGCAGTACCACCGGGATGCTGGGCACGGTCGCAAAAAAAGTTCTCCTGTGATCGGAACGTCTGTCTTTCTTGACTGAGAGATCACATCCATCTCCTTCTGCCTCTGGGAGACCCGCAGAGCTGCGGCCTGCATCTCCTGGGGTTTCTGCTTTAGGTTCTGCCACAGTCACACCTGTTTTCCACCGGCAGGTGTCTGGAGAACCGATCCCATTTTGAAGGGCTGGTTTGGGGCCTTACGGTGTTTCCTCGGCTGGGAGATTTTGGAGAAGGAAAGCTCTGAGGAAAATGAGCTGAAGCATGCCCACCTGGGCCACGCAGACTGGAAAACACAGGATTAAAAGGCCCCCAACTCTGCCACTTAACTAGCTGAGGGATCTGGGGCCACTCGTGCTGAGCCGTTTTCTGGTCTGAAAACTGAGGGTAACAGTAAAACTCACTCCGTCTGTTACACAGGGCTTCAGTGAGTGGCTGGCTTGAAAATAAGGTTTTCTCTTCTAGGAAGCATTATGTAAAAGAAGAGTTGGCATTTTTTTTTCCTGTAAAGGTCCCGATAGTAAATAATTTTCAGTTCCATGGGCCACAAGGTTTCTATCCTAACTATTCAGCTCAGCCGTTGTAACAAACACAGTGATAGATGCTGTGTAAATACGTGGATGTGGCCGTTTCAATAAAGATGTATTTACGCCATCAGGTGGCGGGCCAGAGCAGACCCTGGCTCTAGAGGAAGGGTCTGCTATCGCCACTGCCCCTCAACCTGTTGACTGGACTCTTCCTGATACATCAACCCCGGGGCAGCGCGAGGCTCACGACTGTGATCCCCTTCGGCCCTCCCCTCTTCCGCCATTCCCGCTGAAAACCACTCCTTTCTGCAGAAGTCTGAACCCAAGACCTCACTCCCCACCAACTAGGTTCAATGCTTTCAATGCGCTTCCCAGGCCCAGTCACTGCAGAATGAAAATACAAATATTATACATGAATATTTGTACCCTTAACCCCTACTTCCCAACCCAGGCAGCAAGCTCCTCCAACACTCCCCGGGCTGGTACATGCTCATTTACCCCAGTAGCATGGTTCAGCATGAGGTGATGTATTTTGTGTTTGTTTCCTTGTTTATTAGCTGTCTCGCCACTGGAATGAAAGCCTTATGGGGGCAGGGGCTCCCCGGTGCTTGCTGTTCATATCCAACGCCCCAACAGCGCCCGGGCTGTAGTAGGTGTTGGAGAAATACGTTCGCTAAAGGAATGAACAGCATCTATCGTACTGCTCAGGTGCCGCTGGCTGGATGCTGTGTTCCCGCTTCAACTGTGACCATCCTGGAAGCAGGGACTGGGTTTTTCCGTCAACATCTATATTGTCAACACATGTCTGTTTAACCGTTGGATAAATGAATCTGTTTGATAGAAACAGGATGGCAGGAAGCAGAGAGCATCTGGAACAGGGGGCTTTAAAGTTACTTCGGCAGTGGAAGCCTTCTGTTAAAAGGTATTTTTTAATACAGAAGTTGGCTTCTTGGGCTGATTCATTGAGGCAGGAAACCGCCCCTCTTCCCACCGAGCCCCTGAAGCCGCCGGTCTGGCTGTTTGCACTTGGAGCCGGCGTGGCTTCAGTCTCAGTTCTGCTGTGAGCTGTGTCGCATCCCTGAGGAAATCACTCCCCCTCTCTGGGTTCCTCTTTGAAGAGCTCAGCTGCAAGCCAGCCTGCCAGCCAGCCAGCCAGCCACGCTTCTGTGGGCTCAGAGACCTGAAGCCAAAAGTCCCAGCCTGCCTGGGAAGACATGAAGTCACCCATGACGTGGGCCAGCCGCTTCTGAAATCATCTCTGTCCCCAGGACACCCCAGACAGGCACGAGAATGCAGTGGTTCAGCACAGGACCTGGACCCGAGTCCTAGGTCTACCACTCACCTGCCCGGGTGTGCCCCAGAGCAGGCTGCTTAAGCTCGCTGAGCCTCAGTTTCCTCGGCCAGCAAAAGGGGATACCAAGTGTCCACACTTGGTGGGTGGTTGTGAGGAGGGTTCAGTAAGGCAGATGGAAAGTCATGAGCCTGATGCCTGCTGGGTTATTGGCAGGTGAGAAATGTTAGACGTGGATACTGTGCAAGACAAGAGGGCGATGGGTCTTATAATCCCCAGAATGTGACATCTCAGAGGGCCTGTTGTGGGGTGTAAGAGCAAGCTTGTGCTTCACTGCCTCAGCTGGGATCCCTGAGTGATTCTATGGAGCAGAGCCCCCGACCCCGACACCCCAACCCTCTTCCGTTCGACCAGACTTAGTGACTGAGAAATAAACTTCTATCTAGTTAGAGATTGCAGGGTTTATGTGCTATACCTGCGAACATTGCCTTAACTACTTCCCTCTCTAGCTACCTAGCTACATCTATTTCAAAAGGGCCAGAAAGAAATCCACCAAAATAGTTATTTTTTCACAATAAACATTAGTGACTTTTGTCATCAGAAATCAGTTTATATTTTTAAACATGGAGTTAAAAAAACTCAACAGCCTGACCTCCCTCTGTCCTCTGCACCCCCAGTCCATGTCACAGGCCCGTCATTTTATGGTCTTGGGGTCTCTAGCGAGTTTCCTTCTCCCATCCAACCCCCAGCCTCCGCCCCACCCCGAACAGCCGCAGATGCTGAGCTCCCTGTGTGGTCTCCGCCAGGGAGGCGGAGGGCCAGGGGCCTGAGGGACTTTGGGGCTCTAGGACCACCCCTTTTGCCCCCACCTTCAACCACCTG
Organism: Desmodus rotundus; assembly: GCF_022682495.2. NCBI lineage: Eukaryota > Metazoa > Chordata > Mammalia > Chiroptera > Phyllostomidae > Desmodus > Desmodus rotundus. Next base: position 129,077,524 of record NC_071393.1, on the reverse strand, counting down.
GTTGTGGGGTACCCCGTCCCCCGGGGCCAGGGGCTGGGCCCCATTCCCTGAAGCACAGGGTGTTGACGCGGACTACTGAGGGGACGGAAGAAGGCAGCCTGTTCTCTTTCACTGCCCCTGGGATGCTGCCTGCTCTTCATCTACGCCAGAAGGAGGTTCTGTATACTCTCGTAGAAAGACTCCCGCAGTTGCAAACACTACACTCCTCCGACCTCCCTCTCCTCCCATCTCAGGGGGGAGTTCTTGGGCTGGACTCTGCTTCTCCCCAATGGCAGGCCAGCCATCTGGTCTTAGACACTGAAGAGGTGGGAATAACTTGCCTGTCAGCGTAACGGGACACACGATTCTAGAAGCCCTAGCTGGCCTCACCAAGCCTCACGCCATGCACGAGAAACCCGGGCTGCTCCTGGCTGCAGGGTGGAGGGCCAGGTTTATCCAAAGCCATCATGACCCCGAACTCCCCACTCAGCCTGCCTTAGGCCCGCACACTTGCTACTCCCAGGGAGGATGCCCTTGGGCACGCATCGGGAAGCCCTGGGGTCTATTCCTGGGCTGGCTGCTCGGTGCAGTGATAAAAGCATACGGCTTTGCAGTGAGAAAATTCTAGGTTTGAGTCCTGGCCCATCCGTATCATGAACATAAACAGCAACCACCTTTCTGGAAAAGATGGCCTGGCCAGCTACCTCAGTCCTCCTGTCTCCAAGTTTAGCCCTTTGCCCTATGTTCCAACAGGTCTCACCAGCCGCCAGGCCCTATATTTATCTTTGTGGCAAGTGGGCCGGGTGGACCATGGGTTACTATGGCCGGCATGGTGCAAGAGGAGGGCTTCTTCCCTGTGATGAAGGGGCTGGGGCAGGGCGGGTGGGGGTGGGGGTGCGAGGGAAGGGCTGGTTTCTGCTCTGAGTGGGTCCGTGGTGGAGGCAGACAGGACCCAGGCTAGAGTTCTGCCCCCCATGGGGTCACTGGCAGCTCCCGCCGGGCTGCTGGCCTGTGGACCACCCTGTGAGTGGCAAGCCACTGGAGGCATCTGGTTCCTACCAAGGAGGGAGGTGAGAAGTGAATGCTCAGGGTACAGGGCCTGGTCCTAAGAAGAATGAATGTCAAAGTCGGGAGAACTGAAGAGTCGGTCGGGATCTTGCTGGAAATGCATAACCTGTCTCTCATCGTGAGGAAACGTCTGACAAACAAAATGAGGAACTTCCATTTAAAAGAAAAAATGGTGGCGGCTGGGGAGAGAAACCTGTCATCCGTAAAAACACCCATGTCCTAAAAGACAAAGAAAGGCTGTGGCGATGTCCACACTAAAGGAGGGGACAACTAACCCTGACACATGACCCTGAACCCGAGCTGGAGGAGGAGATGCCAACAGGGGCCTTATTAGATCAAGCGACTGCCTGGGAGACGGATGGCGGTGCAGATAAACATGCTGTACCAGCGTAGTTTACCCAGCGGACGATGTGCTTATGTAGGAGAACATCCCTACTCTTAGAAAAGTATTTCGGGGTAAGGAGCCAAGGTACAGGCCACTTACTCTCACGTGATTCAGGAAAAAATTAAGTGTACACAGAGATAACACAAATGATAAGGCAAATGGGAAAAGGAGGAACAACCCACAAAGGACCCGTGGATGTTTCCATGTTAACGTGCTATTTCTATTCTCAAAGTTTTTGACTCTGAAATTATTTCCAAAACAAAAGCTTTTAAAAAGCCAAAAACTTCTGCAGCACAACTGGTTATTTGACACAAAATCCCATATGGAACCCCATGTGTAAAACAGAGACAAGCAGGATTACTCGGGTGGGGCCTGGGTGGGCCCCGCCTGCCTGTGTCCCTTTGCTGGCCCCTGGGGTGCCTCCTGGAACCTAGTTTGGAAACCCTTGAGTGGTTCGGCCTCCATGTTCTCGGGAATGTGGCGAGGAGGCAGCCATCCCTGCATCCTCACGTCCATTGGACACACACACACACACACACACTCACACACACTGTCGCATGTGATGCTCAGCACGGAGAGAGGCGTGCCCAGCCCCATTGTATAAGTGAGCAGGTCGAGGTTCTGAGAGGTCAGGACCTCCCTGGGGCCCACGCCAGGCAGGTGTTTTCTGTATGCTCTCCCACCCCCTGCACCAAAGCTGGGGTTCAACCCCGGGCCTGTGAATGAACCCCCCAAGCCTCTGCTCTTCTCAGCAGAACCTGCTTCCTCCCAGGCGAAGAAGCTGAGGCCCCACTCAGGGCAGAGGTAAGGCTGGGAGCCCGGGACTCGCGGGGCACAGTGTCACCGAGGGCAGGGAACATACTCTGTCTGTTCCCTGATGAGAAACCTGTCTGTTCCTGGTGGGGAATCTTTACCTGGAGCCATGGCCCTGGCTCCGAGATGCGCCCCCCTCCACCCACCCCCCGCCCCGGGCCTGGCTTCTGAACCAGCAGCGACGCTCCAGCCTCCCTCTACCCAGGACGGGGAGGCTCTGAGAGCCCTGCTCGCTGGGTTCCTTCAGCTGCTGTGCTAGGCAGACCCCCTCAGGCAACTGCCTTTCTTTTGTCCCTTCTCTCAAAACCAGCCATTCCTCCCCTATTCTCTGCTGTCTGGTTTTTACTAAGCACATTCGCTGTCAGTTTTGAAGTTGCTGTCAAGAGACCCTGTGTTGGACAGGGTTCCAGGATGCCCAAGCTTTCTGAGTAACCTGGGACTCGCTGAGAATGGACTTGCCCTTTTCCAGCCCAAAGCTGCCTCCCTGATAACACCTCAAAGCCTATGGAGCCCTTGGCCCTGACCTAACCGTCAGCCCCAGCGTGGCCCAGGGGCAAATGATTCCCCAAACTAGAAGTTCAGATTGGGAAGGTCTCAGAAAACTCCTCCGAAGGAACACTTCTAGGGTGACAGGACCGTCCCCCCAGCCACAAACTAACAATGTCTTCTGTGGGCCTGTAGCCAAACTGGCCTGCCCTCCTCCCAGGGACTCGGAGGGAGCCCTCTCCGAGCACAGCCCCCCGCGAGCTGCTGTGCGTTGGAGTCGACGTTTCGCATCTGTTGTTTCAAACATCCGCAGTGAACACGCGTGGCTTCTGAGCGTTAGGAGTCTTAGTTTCCTCTCTTTGTGAAGGAAACAGCTCCCTCGGGTGAGGAAACTGGGCCTTAAGGGGTTAAGGAACTCACTCCAGGGTGCACAGGTCAGAAGCGCCAGATCAGGAACCAGGCCTAAGGCTGTGAGGCTGAGAGGTGGCAGATCCTGCTGCTGTCCCCTACCTTCACAGTCCTGTGCAGCTACCCAGGGTGCCTCTGCCCAAGGCCATGCAGCTGAAGGGGCGACCAGGGGGAGATCTGGGCAGTGTCCTGTTCACTGAAGTGTGTGGTGGCTCAGCAAAGCTTGTCTGTCTGCCCGCAGGCATGCTGTCTGTCTGTCTGTCTCAATGATTCCCCTCCCTACATTTGTACCCCGCCCCCCCCAAGCCTCCTGACTTTGCAGCTCTTCCCATCGAGAAGGGAAGTCTAGTTCCTTGCCCCTTCAGGCTGGGCTGGTCCGTGACGAAACCAGTCAGTGCCATATTTCAGAGTAGCATCGTGCCAGTTCAGGCCTGGGCCCCCGAGAAGCCTCACAGGCTTTGTGTGTTCTCCAGGACCACCACCCACTGACACAGACACAAGCCTGGGCTCACCTGCAGGTGAGTGAGGGCTGCGTGGCCCAGTCACTCCCACTCCAGACCAGTCAACCGCCCACCAACCACCGAACATGTGAGCAAGGCCAGCCTAGACCAGCCAGCCTCCAAACAAACCCCTGTGACCACAGACCCATGGGCCAGCCCAGCCATGTGCAGGGCCCCCACCAGGCCAGCATCACCGCTCAGCTGACTGTGAGCACTAAGAAGTGCTGACTTAGGTGGCTGTTATGGGGTGAACTGTGTCCCCCTAAAATTCCTGTGTTGAAGTCTTAACCCTCAGTACCTTGGTAGGTGACCTCACTTGGAAACAGGGTCGTTGCAGATATAATTAGTTAAGATGAGGCTGTACTGGAATGGGGGGCCCTAATCCAATATGACTGATAACCTTTATAAAAAAGGGACCTTTGGACACACATGCACACAAGGGGAATGTCATGTGGCAGTGGAGTTAAGGTGTCACGAGCCTGGGAACACCAGCAGCGTGAAGTGAGGCCCAGAGCACCTCCTTTCCCAGAGCCTTCGGAGGGGGCGTGACCCTGCTGACACCTGGAGCCCAGACTTCCCTCCTCCGGAACTGTGAGAAAATACATTTCTGTTGTGCAAGCTCCCAGTTTGCGGCATTTCGTCCCAGCAGCCCTAGGAAGCCAACGCTGCTCTCGTAATTCACACAGAGGCACGGTGTTGGCTGGTTCCCCTGCCTGCCTCCAGCCAACCGCGGCCCTCCTCCTGGTACCCCGGTGCCCAGGAGCTGTGTCTCCACCATGCCCAGTTCTGCCCCAGTAGCCCTCTGAGTCTGTAAAGTCTTTTCTAGTGCCTTCCAAAGGCTCTGGGGGCCTCGGCAGGGGAGGAGTCACAGGCCCACACAATCTCGAAGCCCGGAGATACCCTCAGCCCAGTCCCTTCCGGCTGCCCGCCTACCTGGGTTGCTGAGAGCCATGGAGTCGTAGATGAGCTTACAGGTCTTGAGCAGAATGGAGATCTTCTTCTCGGGTGAGTAGGCCTTGTGCATGCTGGCGAACTTCTGCAGGATCTTCTCCATGACGGGCACCTCCGGCACGCTGGTGGTCACGCCCAGGTCGGTGGTGGTGGTGGCCAGGATCACCAGCTGGTTCTCCTTGAGCTGCTGCAGCGAGCCGTCCTTGCTGTGGATCTCATGGAGGCGCAAGTTGATGGCTTCTTTCAGGGGCTTCAGAACACACTTGTACAAGGAGGACTCCACAATCGCTTCTGCAGGTGGCCAACAGAAGTAGGGTGAGGACACCAGGGGCAGGGATCCTGCCGCCAGACCACTGCCTGACCACATGGCTACCCCATCTCCTGACCCCTGGGAACACACGCCGGCAGTCCCAGCAGTTACAGCCCTAGGCTTTGCCACGTGAGACAGTGTAGCACACTCAACAGAAAGCCACACCCAGAAGACACTGGCACAGGAGCCCGAGGATGGACACACTGTATCCTAGCACTCTTCACCGGGCCTGGCGCAGATTAAGCTCTCACAGGGCTGCCTACTATTCCCACGGGAGCTGTGCAGCTGCCCACGGAGGTCCTGAGCACCCAGTAAGTGTTGGCTGGAATTACTCCGGACGCCTCTCTTCCAGTGCCCGAACCCACTTGACTCTAGTCTCAAGAATACAGCACATCTGGACACTGGCTTCTCACTCCTTCCGAGGCCACCACCTTGAGCCGAGCTACCACCATCTCTTGCCTAAGTTGTGTTAGTGGCCTCTTGCTCTGGCCCCTCACATTCCATTGTCAACACAGGAACCAGTGCGACCCCGTTATGGCATGTCTGACTACAACACTCCTGTGCTCAGAACCCTCCAGTGGCTCCCACCTCGTGGACACAGAAGCCGAAGTCTTCCCTGTGCCCTTCAAGGCCCCTCGGCGATCTGCCCCTGTGATCTCTCACTCGGCACCTCGCTCGCTCCCTTATGCTCTTGCCGCGCCAGCCACACGGGTCTCTCTGCTGCTCTACCACCTGCCACGCCTGCTCCAGCCCCAGGGCCTTTGCACCAGCTCCTCCTCTTGCCTGGGGAATTCACTTCACAGCTATCCACATGGCTTATTCCTCACTGCCCAAATGTCATCTTAACCAAGAGGCACCCTGATCCTCTAGCACAGTGGGAGTCAGCCGGCGCTGATCTCACAGCAGCCCTGCTACACACGTGCCATTATCCCCAGTCTGCCGATGGGCCGCCTGGGCTCTGACGGTGTGGGCCACACAGCCAGCTGGGGGCCGAACAGAGATTTGAACCTGTATCTCTATCTACTGGACACCAGGGCAATGCTCAGGCGCCTTGGGTGACAGCCGAGAAATATTCTTGGGAAGTCTTTTCGGCCCTACCCTATCCCCAGAGGAAGGGTCTCAGCTATTGTCTCCTCATCTGCAACAGGAGAGGCCCGGCTCCCCCTCCCCCAGGTCCCTTTATCCCTCCACATCTGCAGAGACCGACTCTGGCCCTCAGCAGCCACACACCAGAACCTCTTTTGCCTCTAATTGCTCCTTGTGACTTGCCTCCCTGATAAAACCAGGAGCATTCTGAGGGTTGGGCCCTGCTCGGCCTCTTATGTGGGTTGAGGTTCTTCCACCTCCCCACTGGGCACACGGGTAGAAGCGCGAGGCAGAATGGCAGAGTGGTCAGTTCCTTAGTTAAGGGGGGGGGGGAAACATGGATGATCTCAGACAATCCCTCCCTCCCGCCCGCTCCCAGCCCCCTACCAGGACTGACCCAGCTCCTCCTGGGAGTGCAGGGCAGGGTCCACCAGCGCCTTGAGCTCGGTGCTCTGCAGCAGGTAGCTCTTGAGCTGGGTCATCATGGTGCGGATCTCCTGCAGCATCTCGGTGCTGCAGGCCTGGCGCGCCATCATCTCCAGGCTGTACACCTTGTAGTCCTGCACCAGGTTGCCGAAGTACGAGGCTTTGTCCTGGGCCAACTCCACCACCTTCTTGTACAGCTTGCGGTCGTTGGAGAGAAAGGCGTGGAAGACACTGGTGAAGCTTACGAGGCTCAGGCGGTGCCGCGCCTTGCCCAGGATCATGGAGGGCTTCTTCTTCACACCGGGGCTGTTGAACTGCTCCAGCTCCTCCTCCGTGCTGCTGGTCGAGTAGGAGTCTTGGTCTATGGCCGAGGCGGGTACTCCCACGCTGTCCGAAAGGGAGGCCAGGGAGCCTTTGAACTCTGGAGTGCTCTGGGGTTGGGCGCTGCTGGCCTGGGTGCGTGGGCTCTGAGTCCTGGCTTGGGAGGCAGGGCTTTGGCCTTCTCGGGGTGGGCTAGGGGAGGGTTTCTCAGGGGCTCCCTCCTGTATGGAGAGCTCAGCGCTTTCCAAGGGACTTGGGAGGATGGAGGCCAGCTGCCGGGAGACCCGTTTCTTCCTAGGAGGTGGGACTGGGGGTTGCCGGATCTTCTTTGCCAACTCTGGCATGCTGCCCAAATCGCTGGCTTTGGGCACTGCTTCCTGGCCTGGTTCCGTGGTCCTCGGAGTCCTGTCCTCAGGACTGTCTGAGGTCCCCTGGGAAGGCAGGCTGACTGGGGATGTCCTGGAAAGACCCGCGTGGTCCCACTGTGCCATTGTGCCCCTGTCCGCCTTCCCCTCACCCTGGTCCTCCAGGGGGCCCTTCTCGGACACTCGGCGTCTGGGAGGAGCGGCAGGGACGCCCTTCTTCGCTGGCCTTGGAGGGGCGGGGGCCTGCTGCAGGGGGCTGAGGGCTATCCCCGGCTTCACCTTCTCCTCCCTGAGAGGGCCCAGGCCTGTGGCAGGGCATGGGAACCTCTCACAGGCTGTCATGGAGAGCTGGCTTGGATGGTCTAGGGGGCCAAGGGCATGGGGTGCCAGGTGGGAGGCAGATGCTGGAGATGCAGGGGGAGGGGCCTCTGGAGGTTGGGGAGAAGCCACTGGGGGAGAACTGGGCAAAGGACAGGCCAGAGCTGGGACAGGGGGTGGAGGAGGTCGGGTGGGACTGTGGGGATGGAGGAAGGACGATGGGGGAGGGGGTGCTGGGCGGCGAGGGGCCCACCTAGAGATGGGTGAGGTAGAGTCAGAGGTGGGAAGCAACGAGCCAGAGGGGCAGCTTCTAAGGGACAGCAGGCCAGCAGGCAAGGCGCCGCCACAGTCCTCTATGAAGATCGGATTCACGAACCACAGGCGGTCACTTCCTATGGAAAGTTCAATTTCACATGAGCAGTTTTCGTCATGGGGAGCAGACCTGCGGCTGGAGGCTGGGGGCGCCCTGGGGGCTGAGTCTCTCGGGGGTTCCACCAGGCTCCCGCCGGCTCTCCGGGGGTTCAACGAGGAGTCCCAGAAGCCTGTGGAAACAAGAGAGGAAGAGGCAGTTGGTCCTGGAGCTAGGCCTCCCTGCTCGTCTGGGGGTGGAAAGGTGGGTGGGGTGGGAACCGGGCCTTGAGAGGGCTGGGAGGCCAGCACAGCCCCCACTTCACTGCTCTCCGGTGTTGTTTTGCCCTCTTGGACTGTTTTAAACCTCTCCCACCACTTCCTGCCTCAAGAGGGGAAGCCCCGCGAGATCCTCCCCTGCAGTGCGGGTAGGTGGGGGGGGAGGTGGCAGTGGTGACAGGCCAGCTTCAGTCCCGCCCCTTGGTGTGTGAGGGCCTACCACGGAGGGCACCGAGGACACAGGGTGCAGGCCATAGGTGGGTGGAGGGGATGGAAAGCCCAGAGTTCCTACAGCTGACCAACTTGGGCGCGGGGGGGGGGGGGGGGGGGCGGGGGGGGTGTTCTGGGGCAGGTCACTTGATCTTTCTTGGCCCCTGCCTAGCCATCTCTAGAACAGGGGTCCCAACAGGGAGATGCTGTGGCCCGTTCTGGCCACCCCAATCTCTATGTAGGAAGAGCACAGTGGCTACTGAGCTCAGACCTGGCCATCTGAGTGGGGAACACCTGCCCACAGCGAATGGCTGACTCTGGTCAATTCTGATGTTAAAATAGGAAGCTGCTCATCACCCCAGTGTGTGCGTGGGGAGGGGGGTAGTGTCAGAAACGGGCTCCTGCCCTGCTGAGCTAAGTAAGCTCCAACACATGGCTTTCTTCTGACCTAGCCCTCAAGACAGCCCATGGCTGGGACCACCAAAGCACATCTGTCTCTAGCCAGGTGTTGGTGGTCAGTGCACAGCTTGTTCTGTGTCAGGGGCAAGGGACATCCCAGCTGCAAGGGCACTGGGGGTCAGCTGGCTCAGCAGTTCTTGGCTCCTGGGTAGCAAGCCCTGTAGGGAATCTGACAGAGGCTCAGGACCCTCCCAAGGGGCACCGGGCACAATGCTTGCGGAACCACTTTAGTTGGGTTGCAGCTACGCTGAGCTCACGCAGGCAGCTCCTCCTGGAGCAGGGGGTCCGGGTGTCATTCAACTTATTAACTTTAGAGATTCACAGTGCAGATGCCCTTGTTCTTGGGGGCCGGGCCTCTGGACTCTCACCCAGAGCGCCTCACCTCGGGCAGCGACTCACACGAAGAAAACTAGCGAAAATAACATGCAGGGCTGTAACAGGAGCACACACTGAATCCTGGCTGGGCAGGCCACCGGCTGGGCACAGATCATCTCCCTGATCCGGGACCCCAGGCCTTCGGCGTCAGTCCTGGTATCGTCTCTGTGTTACAGATGACGTGAGAGACCCAGAGAGTGAAGAACTTGGCCACGGTCAGCGCAGCGGGTTGGCGAGTGAAGGAGCTGGGGTTTGGGGCAGACCAGACTAGTTCTAAGGGTCTGTGAGCTCAGCTGCTGTGCCAGGCGGCCTTCCTTCGTAGGAACTTGCCACACTTCCTATCTCGGCTGCTAGGCCAGCGAGAGTGAGTGCAGGGTGGCGTGCACCCCAGAACTGGGGATGTGGTAAGGGCACAACAGGCCCTTGACACTGAGAGAAAGCAGACATCACAAGACGGCTGAGAGCCGTGGGTGCGCACCTGCCCTAAGGGGTGGGCACTGTCATGGACGCGGATGTTCACCCCCTTGCCGGCCAGGTGGCTGCAAACCCAATCAAGGTGAACAGGGCATAACCGGGACAAGGTGCTGCTGAGAAACTGACAAGAGAGCCTGTGCATCCTCCCTGAGGTGGGGCTGTTCCGGGGAGGACCACGGGGCTCATGGTTCAGCCCTGTCCTTGGCAGAGACCTGGTGTCTGGCTAACTGTCTCCACAATAACAAGGATGACAAAATTCTGTGTGACTCCAATTTGCAAAGCTCTGTGCACATCCCAGCCACTACCTGGGTCTTGCACTTAACTTTCACGGCAGCTACTGACCCATCCACACCAAACCCACTATCCCATGTGCTTTGCATTGAGACCACAGCTCTTCTGGCCTCGGAGAATGAGCGATGGAAGCCCCATGCCTGTCTGCACAGCCCCACTGCTGCCTCTTTGGAAGGTCTAGTCATGCAGCCAATCTGACTGCGGGTGAACTGGACAGGGCCCCTGATGCTTACCTCCAAGTTCCCATAAGCCCTCCCTTTGGGTGAAGGTGGATGTCATGGGGAGGGGGGAAGGATAAACAGAAGTGCCCACCCAAGCCTGGGCACTCCCATTATTGTTCACCAAGATCATGGCCATCGGCTGCCCTCCCCCCACCCATTCTCTCCCTGTGGCACCATGTCGGGCACATAGTAGGCCCTTGATTGCTGTTTGTTCAGAATCACTGCCAACCCTTTAGCCTGGCACTCGAGGCCTCTGGGAGCTGAATCTGTAAATCTTTTCCAGCGTCACCTGCTGAGTCTTCACCCCGTTCTCTGCCGCTTCCTTCTTCCTGAACACGCACGCCCGGGGCTGCCCCCTTCAGTCTTGGCTACTGCCGTTCACTCTGCTTGGAATGCTTTTCCCACCCTCTCCACCTAGTAAGCTCTTACCCACCCTTCAAGCCTCGGGTCAAGTGCTCCCTGTTTGGTGGGGTCTTCCTGACACATCCAGGTCCCCTGCCCCCCACTCTCTGTGCAGTAATTCTCTGGTTTTGTCTGACTCCCCTCTACCCCTCCCAGACTGAGCTTCCAGAGGCAGCTGCAATGCTTCATCACCCGGCGTGTTTCCCGAACCTGAGACAGTGCTGGGCATGGAGCAGGAGCTCAGTCCTTCGGCTTGCATACATGCCTGACTTGGCCAGAGTGGGGAGGCGGGGCTCTGATGGATATGGCGCGGGCAAGGTTGGTTTTGATGGCGAGGTGGGGACAACCTGAACTGTGGGAGGATGTCTACAGGCACGAGAATGAAGCGGTGAGACATTGAGAGGAAGGAGGCAAAAAGGAGGGCCGCGGAACTCCCTAAGAGGACAGCCTGTCTCAGGATAGCAAGGGGGGTCCGTGATGCACAGATCGAAATAAAACACAACAACACGTTTCCTACAGCTCCGAGTTGGGTTCTGGTAGGCGTGGTGCAGGCCCTAGGGTTCAGGGCAATGGGCCCAGGGCCCGGGTGCTGGCACCCTGGTGGGCAGCCAATGCCTCTCAAAGGGGTGGGGGAAGCTGAGACCTGAGGGGCTGCCCTTTAGGGTCTGGGGGCCTGTTAGGAAACCACAGTGGCCGTGCAGGGTTTTATGCTAAAAAAGCAGACATAAAAGGGAAGTAGGTCACTTTCTCTGCAGAGGAGAAGTGGAACGCTGTCATGCAACCCTGGTGGTTGCCAAAGTGGTGGACGTCTATGCCTGAAGGCACACGCCAGACCTTGGCTCAGCGGCCTGGCTTCCCCTCGGGGCCCCTGCCATCACTGCCTCTGAGCTGCCCTTAGCCTCCTGGGCCGGATATGGAGATGCCTCTTGCCAGGTCCTCACTCCTACAGTCCTCAGAGGGCCTGGCCAGGCCAGGTGCTGGGCTGCAGGCCCTGGGGGTCACTCTCAGGGAGCCCAGGCTAGTGGCAGGACAGAGAGGGCATGAGGAAATGCAACAAAGTGTTCCAGATGCCAGGGAAACAGTTCAAAAGTCCAACAAGTTCAGCAAATAAATATTTGTGGCATCCCAAAGATGGGCTGTGGGACAGTCATTCAAACTTGAGTTTCCCATTGATTTTTAATAACTAGGAAAGTCCTCATTATATAATATAAAGGAAAAAGCAAATTACATACCAACTTGGAAGAGCTATAGAACATGTGCCTCTTCTAAACATATTCCACACACTACAGACAGGCCAGATAACACTGGCAAATCCAACCCTTAGTTACCACTGCTTTCTCTGGGTTCCTTTTGCGCTTAGGGCCACTGCACAAAGTTTAGTGCAGAACTGCTCCCTACGTTAGTTTTGTGGCCCCAAGATTATTCCTATGTACCCTGCCCTTTCAAATGCTGGCTTAGCTAAGGCCAGACTCAGAGTTCCTTCCGTCAGCTCCTGAGTGGGCATTCTGGGCGATCACATGGTGCTGAGCTTGCAAATCATCAGCTCCCTTTCAGCAACGCCCTCTCGTGCAGCTCCCTGGGTATTTACTACGTTCTGCTCCCTTTGTAAAAGTGAGGAGAAGGCCAGAAAAATGATACTGCTGACACCAGTGATAGGAAACACTCGTGCCTCATAAACTTACCCCGTGTAGACTGGTGTGGCCACTAAGGAAAACAACAGGGCGTGGAAAATTAAAAACGGAGCTGCCTTATGACCCAGAGAACCCACTTCTGGGAGTCTGTCTGAAGAAGCTCCAAACACTGATTTGAAAGAACTCGTGCACCCCTATGTTCGTCGCGGCATTGTTTACAATAGCCAAGATCCAGAAGCATCCCGAGTGCCCATCCACAGACGAGTCGATCAAAAAGTTATGGACTATTACTCAGTCATAGAAAAGAATAAAATCTTACCATTTGTGACAGCATAGATAGACCTCGAGGGTATTACGCTAAGTGGAATAAGTCAGAGAAAGACAAGTATCATTTGATCTTACTTATATGTGGAAGTTAGAGAGCAAAACAAACAAAGAAACAGAGTAGAAACAGATTCATGGATACAGAGATCAGACTGAGGGCTGCCAGAGGGGAGGGGCTGGGGGGCTGGGTGAGAAAGGTGACGGGATTGAGAAGCACAGGTTGGCAGTCACAGAATAGTCACGGGGATGTAAGTACAGCACAGGGAATACAGTCAGTAACACTGTGACAACTATGTACGGTGCCAGGTGGGTACCGGATATACCAGGGGATCCCTTTGTAAAGTGTATGATTGTCTAACCACGATTCTGTACACCCGAAACGAATATAAAACAATGTTGAATGGAAACTACAATTGAAAAAATAAAACCTTATTCCAACTACAAGACGATCAGGTGGACATGGGCTGGATCCGAGCCTGGCGAGTGGAGGGGTATGGGAACAGGAACCGAAAGTTAACGAGACTCTGGGTGCGACTACTGGGAGCCGGCCTGCGTAGGCGGGGAACCCCTGTGCCCACCAAGCGTGTCTGACCTTCTCCATTGCTAGGAGATTCCCCAGTGTCCTTTCACTAAGTCCCCTTTCATCTATGCCACTTTGGTTGGGTTTCAGTTCTCTGCCACAAGAATGCCTTGCTGAGAACAAGACGTGGCATGCTGAACACAGTGCCTGTGTGTCCTGGCCCCTGGCAAAGGCTGTTCTTTGCATATTTATGATCACAAACGCAAGGGAAGGTGGGCGCGGCTCGGGCCTCACCATTTCCAAGCCAAGGCCTCGGCCTGACTATGCCCTCGGCTCTGGATGGAACCAGGGAAGAACTATTCAGATGATCCTTGCTTTACGTCCTTCAGCCCTTGGTTACCAATTCTGATGAGAACCTCCAGTTCCTACGCTGCCAGGGCCCTAAGCAGATTCAAGAAGGGTAAATCCCCTTCTCCAGGAATTACGTTCCCACAGATGAGCCTGAACTGCCACTAGCTTCCCACATGGCCACCCCCTCCCCATTTCATTGTGCCTGAGGTCAAGCTCTCTGCAATAGAAGGCCTCGTCTATTCCAGAAACGAATGTGCCAGGGATGCCAAGGGTTGTAGCAAACTGAGCCCCTCTCAGAGGGCATCTTCCTCAGGCCGAGCCCCTCCATCTCCCCTGCCCTCCCAACCCGGCTTCAAGCTGGCCAGTGACTGCTCTCGGCAGAAACAACCGAGGAGGTCAGGAGGGGCAGCTGAGGGGCTGCGGGAGGCTGTGCCGGGAGTCAGAAAGCCCTCGGTGCTCATCCCAATTTGTTCCTGGCCCACCCAGGCATGGTGACACATTTCTCAGCTGTGCTGAGACTCGATTTTCTACCTTTCAAATGGGGACACAAAGATTCCACAAGACGGTGCTCAGTGTGTTACAGAGAGTGTCACCCGTGCCACTTGGACTGTGTGAATTACAACTGTCACCTGTTCCACGGTCAAACTTCTGGGAGGGTATCTGGGGCTGAAATTCAGTGATTTCCCCCCGATATCAATGGGAAACCGGTCCTGAGGTTTACACACTGGGTAAATCAGACCTGGGGGAGTCTGGGGAAAGAGTGGAGGGGCAGCATGGGAGAGTGGGGCTGCTGCAGCTAAACCGGCTGGTTCAGGTCCCAGCTCTGCCACTGACTGTGTGACACTGGACATGTTACTTAAGCTCTCATGCCTCAGTTTCCTCGGCCGCAAAGTGGGGATTATTATAATAACAGAACCCGTTTTACAGGATTGTGTGAAGATTTGCAGATCAGGAGGTCAGAATGTAGTCAGTACTCATGAAATGTTGACACCCCAGGGCCCGGTGACGTATACTTCCTCATTTTTGACCATGAGCTTCTTCGCAGCATCTCTTGCATTGCCGTCCAGAGGCCTCTCTGGATGGTGGACAGCAGCCTGGCCTGGGAACCAGCAGGCGTTTTCTCTGACCTCAGGTGTGCCCCTAACCTCTTCTGTGACCTGGCCCTCTCTGTCATCGCTTCTTCCGTTGGACCTGCACCGGCGACCGGGGCACCACCCCGTTCCAGGCATTGTGTGCAGCCGTGTGCCGTGCCCGGTCCCGTGCGTGGTTTAGTCTTGATAAAAACTGATTAATTAACTGCTTTGTTTAAAGCCATGACCAGGCCTCCGCCCAGGAGTCGCAGCCCTCAGAAGCGGCCGGCCTGGCTTCCCAAGGGCCAGCAGGGTGAGGGCCTCGTCAGCACCCAGCAGAGCCTGACACGTGGCAAGGGCCCAGTGGACATGAGATCTTGTTATGTGGAAGGGCTAGGATCAGAAACCCTCTTGTCCTTTCTCCTCCTTTCTCTCCCTCTCCCTCTGCACCCCTCAAAGGTCAGAGGGGTAAGGGGCAGGGTGTGCTGTGTAGTTGGTGGGGCAGGGGGCAGGCCAAGGGGGTGGGGGCACACTTCAGTTCATGATCATGTTCACCCTGCTTTTCCTTCTGACAAGGATGGGGCTGTGGCAGCTGCTGGCACTCAGCTCTCTGGCCACCACTGAGAAGGACCTTGCTGTTTGCTTCGGCCTCCCCCAGAGCCACGCCCTGACAATGGGTCACCGTGCTGGCCCAGGCCAGTGCAGCTCCCTCAGATCTCCCGGGAGCTGGTAAAGGGCTCCCTTTTGAAGACTGGGAGACTCTCCCTGCTACTGGAGCTCAGCAGCCTGGGGCAGGGCTGCAGCTGGTCCCATGGGAGCTGGACTCAGGATCCCGCTTGGTCTTAGCCGGAGGGGCCATCCCTCTGCACAGGTGGTCAGCAGGGGCAGTTTTAGGGCCCCGTTTCCTCAAGTCCTGCCCCCGCCCCGCCCCTGAGAGCAGACTTACCCAGGCCCAGGTTGGAGATGGTCTTGAGGTCTGAGAGGCTGCTGGCCTCAAGGATGGCCTGCGGCAGCCTCAGCGTGAAGGGCAGTAAATCTCTGTGGAAACACAAAGGGTTGGACATCATGTCTGGGGGGGATCTCTGTCTGCTCCCCAGCTCCCCTAGCCCCCAAACCCACAGACCCTAGTGTGAGGACCCCAGCAACCCTGCTAGCTGCGAGGTGTCCACGTGGACTGGAAACTTCCCTGGGGTGCAGGGGTGTGGCCCTGAGGCTGAGGGAGCACCCAGTTGGATCCAGGTCCTGAGCCAGCACTAGGGACCCAGAGATGTGGGAGACCCACCATGCAAGTGAGGAGGAGGCCACAGCTCTTCCCGAGCTTTCCTGGCCTGGGAAGCCCAGGGAACTTCCATTAAAGGCTCTATTCTGGGTAAAGCGAGTGACCCACCCCTTCCTGCCCTTTAACCCTCACTGCTCCCCACTGAGATGTGCAGTGAGCGCACAGTCAGCCTTCCCTGGTGAGTGCAGGTGGGCATCCCTGACAACGCTCAGACAGCTTAATCTGCTGCTGCCTTTGGTCTGAACAGGGAACTGTTCAGGGGTCTCTCCAGAGACTGCCCAGCAGCGACTCAGAAACCCTCTCCTTTTGTTGTGCAGGTAGGGAAACTGTGGCCTAGAGAGGGAAAGGACTATGTCCAGGCCCCAAGGCGGGTTGAAGGCAGAGTGTGCTGAGCCCCAGGCCTCCTGGCTTCCAGCCCAGCGCTGTTTCCAGGGGCCAGGAAGGGGAGTGAGGCTCTGCAGGGTCCCCAGGATGGACGGTCCCAATTCCTGGCATTTAAGGCCCATCACAGTATGACCCTGACCTCCCCTTCCCAGCCATATCCACTGCTTTATCCACCTTCCCCCCAAACCCCAATTCCACCCCTGTGGGTAGGCATCAATACCTTTGTAATTAATTAATTAGTTCCCAGGACCAGAATGCCCTGGGGGAGCCGCTAGAATGCATATTCCAGATCCCAGTGAGCGCCCAGGGGTGCCCAGTGTCGGGTGTGGTGGTGGACCAGGAGTGACATTGTTAAACAGCTCTCCTGGGGACGCTGGTGGACATAGCCTTGGGAGGGAATCACGACTCCCAGGGCGAGGGCTGGCAATAAAAATAAAAATTAAGGAGCTCTCCAGATAGGTATGTATGTATATATTTCCTTATAAACTACTAAGTCTATTAGAAAGCACGCACAAAGAGAGAAAATTTCAAAATGAGGTTTTTAGAATAAGTGTTCTAACATCTCCCTCCACCCCCTCCACACACACGCTCTGGGGGGTCAGCTTGCGCACCTCCCAGGGCGCAAACGCCCTGCCCTGGAGGCCTCTGTTCTAGCGGCGCTTTTCCAACTTTGTGGACCCTGACTGCCCGTAAGAAACGCGTCTGGCTTCGTGGTGTTGCGTACAGAACACACACTTCAGACCGAGTTCAAATGAGACTCATTCCAGCTGCATGAGACGTGATGGTACTTTCTAGTCTAGTTTAGTTTTCCATTAAAAAAGAGCCAGGCCCTGGCCAGTGCGGCTCGGTTGGTTGGAGCATCATCCTGTAAACCGAAATGTCACGGGTTCAATTCCCGGGCAGGGCACGTGTCTGGGTTGTGAGTTTGGTCCCAGGTGGGGTGCATGCAAGAGGCAACTGGTCAATGTTTCTCTCTCCATCGATGTCTCTCTCCCTCCCTCTCTCTCTCTCTCCTCCTTCCTCTCTCTCTAAAAGCAATGAAAAAAAAAATCCTCAGATGAGGATTAAAAAAGAGAGAGACTGTTACCATCCATTCCATTGACTTGATGACCTCCTCTGGGTGTTTTCTGATGTCAACAACCAACACCGGGCACCGACGGGGGGCCCACAAGGTACTTCAGTTCTGACCCTGCCCGCCTGGAGTAGCACAGCCTGGTCTCTCTTCCCTTTCATCGTCAAATGCAAAAATGACAGCCGTCAACCCAACAGGGGCCGTCCAGTGTGAATGCCCTGTCTTACTCCGTAACTGTGTAGGCCATGGAATAGAGATGCACCTGACAGGTCACACCGTGTAAAGTTGCATCTGATGGGTTAATTCATGGTACCAGAAATCCTTATATACAAGAATAGGCACCTGATTGTTTTAAAAGCCACTTTAGAGCAAAAAGGGTAGGTAACTGCTATTATTTTTTTGTAAATCAATCAAAACTATACCTATTTTTCTTGTCAAGATAAGCAAAAAATGTAACATCGCTTCAGTGTGCCACAGAAACCTAGTAATTAGTTTATGTGTGCCAGGAGGTGGAAAAGGTCGAAAATCTCTGCTCTAGTCACTGGTATTCCTGGTGGTCAGCCCATCTCCAGGGGCCGTACCTGTGTCACCTCTTAGCATTAACTCAGGTGTGGCAGGAAGGGGCTGATCACGAATGATGAAAGCCACCCCATCACTCAGGAAGTCCCAAGGCTGCAGGAGCTCCGTGAGGAACCTGGTCAGAGACCCACAGATGGAAGAACACCGTGCACCACGTGTGTTGTCTCGTCGATTCTTTGGCACAGGCTAGTTTTCTCCTCCCCCTGACAACCGTGGCCCCCCCCAGGTCCTGGAACATTTTGGGGTGATCTGGGGAGTGTTTCTAAGATGAGGACTAGGACAGCAATATCTGAACCCCCTTGATCCCCAAGGCCCCCTCAGCTCCATCTCCTCGCAAATCCTGGGTGACTTTTGTGGTTTTGAAAGTCAACCATTGTAGCCCTGGCTGGTGTGGCTCAGTAGATTGAGCGCTGGCCTGGGAACCGAAAGGTTGTCAGCTCGATTCCCAGTCAGGGCACACGCCTGGGTTGTGGGCTAGATTCCCAGTTGCAGGTGTACCAGAGGCCACAGGTTGATATCTCTCTCACACATTGGTGTTTCTCTCCCTTTCTTTCTCCCTCCCTTCCCCTCTCTCTAAAAATAAAATAAATAAAATCTAAAAAACAACAGAGTCAACCACTGCAGAAGGAAGAGCATGAATTCATTTTGGTAATTTTTTTAAGTGAGAAAGAGGGAGAAAGACAGAGACAGACAGCCTGAACGTAGGAATCCGTAGGCTCGGCTAACACCCTAGCTCTGCCATTCCTGGCAGCATGTCATTTTTACTTTCTGGTGTGACAGTGGGGACACGAGGCCCTCTCGTGGGTTGTGTTGAGAGTTAGGTGAGCTGGGGGACAGGAGTCACGCAGTGCCCCCCTGTACCGAGGGGCTGAGTGTGCTTCCTCTTCTCCCCGGAGCACAGGCCCCAGGCACTGCCCAGGGCCTCTGAGCAGCTGCTGAGGCTCCTCCCTCTCCCCCTCCCCAGGACCATCCAAGGGCAAGACAGTAGCTCCTGGCTCAGGTGGCAGCTCCAGACAGTAGGCAAAGAGGACCAGCTCGCCACCCCTCCCCTCCTCCTGCCAGGAAGAAGGTGGCAGCTTCGTCATGGCACTTAGTGCCTGGACACCTCCCAGAGAGGGCGGGCCTAAGGGGCCCCTCCCTTCCTTCCTCATTTCACTTAACTGCACCCCCTCCATGAGGCTACCGACTCCTGATCACAATGTGTGCTGAGGATAAGACCTCACAAACCTCGTAACGGGCTTAGCAGAGACCTGCAGCGTAGTAAGTGCTCCAGCCACGGTCAAGGGTGTTCACCCTCCTGCAGCCCAGGATAGCGGCCCTGGCATCTCCACACTCCTCCTCACAGTGGCTGCCCCCCCCAGGTCTGGTTCCCCTATGGGCTGCCTGGGCAGAGGCCTCCCTGCACATTAAAGCTGCAGTGGCCCCGGCTGGTCTCCACCCTCCCCTTGCTTCAATCCCACTGTCTGCTATGGCCACTCTGCTGTCTGACTGTAAACAGCAGCGTGGCTCGGCACACCTGCAGAAGGAAGTCCCCATTGCTCCTGGGCACGGCATTCAAGGCCTCCCAAGCATCTGGTCTCCCACCCACGTGTCCGGTTCCCCCACGAAGCCCTCCCTGAACTGTGTGTAGCTTTCCCACTGCCAGGCCTTTGCCCAAGCCGATTCCTCTGTCTAGAATTCTCTTCCTGCCCTTCATTTGCCTGGCCTCCAAGGTCACCTCTTTTACCAAGAGGGCCTGGACTCCTCCATTTTGTGGGGGTGGGGGCTTAAGGGGAGCAGTTCACACATCACCCTCTGCCCTCAGGCCCTGTACATTGTACTGGGCAGAAGCAGCAGCTGCAGGGTGAGACAGGTGTTAGCTCAGATCTGGCCTAACATTTAGCCGTGTGACCCGAGGCAAGTCACACCTCAGTTTCTCATCTACAGCTGCAACAAGAAAGCACTTGACCGTGTCTGGAGCACTCGGTGGCCATGCCCTCTGCCAAGCACCTTACAAGGATCTCCGTGTCTGATGCTGGGCACACCCAGGGGGAGGGGTCACCGGCAGATCAGAGGGTCTGAGATGGGACTAGCTCCCTGCAGGACTGCTGTAGGCTTAGAAAGAACTCGGTTAGCAGCTCGCCCCACAGAGCCTGATTCAACACCGATGCCCTGTCGCCCTCCCCCCTTCCCAAGACCCCTCCGACGTCTTTACCAGCTCCACGCACAGCCTCTGCAGGGTTTGCTCCTGAGGCCTGGCACCTGTGACCCTTGGAGGCTTGTCCCAACGGCTGGAGCCACAGGCCCCATGATGCCTGGGTGGGCCCCGGGGGCTGGATGGCTGGCTTGGGGGCTCAGCAGCCCAGCCTTTGAGGCCCTCTTATGCTCCAGAGCTGCCAGCAGGGTCTGGCTGGGGCTGGGGCAGCCCCCGTAACCACATCCTTGCTGGGCGTCTCTCCTGTCTTCATGGTCCCTCCCTGCTGCTTTCTCATTGGGGACAAGTCCTTCAGTGTCACCTGCCCATGAACCCTCTTCTCAAAGTCTGCCCCTGGGAGACCCCTGCTAAGCTATGACCATCCCTTGCCCAGAAGCAGTTCGCACATGCTGGGCTGCAGACAGGCCTGTTATAAGTGCAGGTCCTGTATACAATACGCAACATAATTATAAAGGCAGAGTCCTGCTTCCCACCCCAGACCAACTGAGTCGGAGTCTCTGGGGTGTCCCCAGGAGTCTGCATTTTTTGCCAGCTCTAGCACACTCACCAGTCCACCATCCAGCCTGGACCATTACGGTTTGCATTAGGTTTGGGCTGAGCGCCCTGAAGTGGCACCTGTGCCTTCCCATACCAGAATGGAGTGGGGGGGGGGCAGCAAGTGCTCCCCATGAGTGCTCGATGGAGAAGGACGGGGCCTCCTGCTCTGATGCAGTCCTCACCACGCCGCTTCACCGTTGTCACGGCTGGTCCATGCTACCCCGGGCAATGTGCTCGATGGACAGGTGGCCGGCCCAGGACTCAGGGCCCGCTGGGTAGCAGGCTCCGTGAAGGAGGCGGCGGTGGGCTGGGCTGGCAGCGCAGTGTGGTGTTGAGGGCACAGGCCTCAGAGCCAGGACTGGCAATTGTCCCCCGAGTGTTTTGCATTGATCACACCGCCCCTCTGTGCAAGGCCCTGCAGGAGACGGCCACAGGCTCGGGAGAGGCGCCTCTCGGTCTACTTCCTGCTGCCTTTGGTGCCTAGTTCTGAAGGAGCCCATGGGCCAGTTTTATTAGGTTGGCCAAAACGTCCGTATGGTTTTTTCCATAAAATAAAAGACACAGTTTTCATTTTCACCGAGAACTTTATTGATTTGGATATTTTGGGTATGCTGGCTGTCTCCCACCTGGTAGAACATTGATTGTTCTCAGTTAATGTCTCCATTTGATCGCTATCAACTGCAACCGGTCTGCTCGACTGTGGAGCCTCACCCAGCGAGCAATCTCCAGCACGAAGCTTCACAAACCACTTCTGACTCATTCGATCAGTCACAGCGCCTTCTCCACACACTGACAAATAATTTTTTGCATTTCAGTTGCATTTTTGCCTTTCTTGAAATAATAAAGCCAAAAATGTTGCATGTTTTCTTCCATATTCAATATTAAAATGGCTACACAAAACTTCACCAACTTTGATTTAGTTTTTTAAAAAATGCACGCTGATAGGACAGCTGTCATAATACTACCTGACAAAATTATTTTGAATGAAGTTAAAGGCAACTGAGCGCTGCTGGAGCCATTGTAGGGAGAAAACCAAATGTACTTTTTGGCCAACGCAATAGACTCCCAGCCCCCCAGAGCTCTCACACCTGGTGTTCCATCCTGACTGCCACTCCCTGACACAGGAAGCAACTGGGGCCGGGAAAGGTCGTGACTGGCCCAAGGTTGCCAGCTCGGGAATGGGCCTCCAACTCCCAGCCTGGGGCTCTTCCTCCCTCAGCACCTCCCTGCTGAGAGGTGGCTTTGGAGCTGATACCTCCTAGCCCCACATACAGGGGTGCCTGGCTCTGCCCTGTGCCCTCCCTGTGGGTTCCCTGGGTGTTCAAGGGCAGGTGAACAGGCACCTGCTTTTCTGGAAATGTGGAGAAAAAGCAGTCACAGGAGGAGAGGCTGGGGGATGAGAGTGGCGAGCCTGGTGGCCACGGCCCCAGAGCCCCCTGAACACATGAAGTCATCACCCGGCATACCCTCCAACTGCCCACCCGTGGAAACAGCCGGAACTCCTCCTGGGGGTCAGGCACTGTGCTGCCTCTTCGTTTGTTCCCTCCCCCAGCTGCTCTCCACTGGGCATTACTTCTGTTTTACACGAGGAGGAGGAGACTCTGGAGATGAAGCTCAAGTTCTGGGCTCAGCCATCGTCTTCATCCATCCATCCATCCATCCATCCATTCATTCAAAGCACCTGCAATGTGTCAACCACGATGCTAGGCACCTTCCACTAAGGTAAGAACTTCACAGAGCAGGGAAGGCCTGTCTCCCAACAGCCGGACATGTTGTAATTTGCAAAGTGCTGAGGCCGCAGATGCTTTGCCTTGTGGGCCTGGAGGGACAGGCCAGGTCATGAGAATTACTGCAGGGTGTGCACCGAGGACCTTGGAGCTTTATCTGTTGTCAGTCTCCACTCTGTCATGTACCAGCTGTGTGACCTGAGCAAGTTCTTGTCTCAGTCTTAGTCTCCTCATCTATAAAGTGCGAATAACAAGAGCACTGACCTCGTGTAATTGTTTGCAAGATTGAAAATGATAATGGTTATGAGAAGGCTCAGTGTGGGGTACCTGGAAAACCCTCGACAGGCAGCCGCCGTTAGCAACTGTTATTACCAGCACCCCCGTTTCTACCCAGCGGGCCCAGCAGGGTCGGGGCAGGCGGGAGCGGTGTTCTGGGTTGACTGTGGCTTTCACCCGAGGCAGCAAGGACGGTCTTTTGGAAGCAGAGAGAAGTGGACCTGCAGCCCTGGATCCCAAGACATCCTGCCCAGCCTCTGGACAGGCCTTGTCAAGACTCTGTATGTGGCTTGACTCACCAGCTTCTGGCACCCAAACGTATTTTTAAAGGCCTGTTGAGCGGCAACTGGTTCTGAACAAACAGAGTGGCTCTGAGGGCGGTTACCAGACCAGACGCCCACACCGCCCAGCAGCTGCTCAGCAATCACAAGCTCTCTCCCACGGGGGGGTATCAGCCCTTCCTGCTGCCCCTACAGGAAGTTCCTTCTATAACCCCTCCACAGGGTGCATGGGGTCCACACAGGGCTCCAAGCTGTCCTGGAAGCCAGGACACAGGAAGCTAAGGCGGTGGGCAGTGAGCCATGAGCAGGTGGTGGTAAGGAAAGGGTCCTTACCGGCAGGTCCAAGAAAACAGCAGAATTAACACCTCCCTCCATCGTTACCATGGCAAAGCCAGGGGCTGTCCCCTCTCTGTGTCCTGTGGGCTGCAGCCTTCCCTCTGGGGGCTCCCCCCCCCCAACATTGCAGGGACATCTGCTGTGCCAGATGCCCTCCTGTGGGGCCAGGTCTACTCACCTACTGACACAGTAGAACGCGATCAGTCTGAAGATGTCCTCAAACACAAGAACGGAGCCTTCCAGGTACAGTACTGAGGAGAGAGGACAAAGGCCTTGGATGAGTGTCCCTGCGAGAGGGAGGGAGGGTCCCTGAGTTCACACCACACTGCCAGGTGTGCTGGAGCCACATCGCAACAGCTGCCAATGGGCCCATAGGGTGGTGGGAAACAACTTCCAGGGCAGCGATCTTCAACCTTTTCATTTCAGGGCACATACACACTCATGACGAAAATTCTGCGGCACTCCAAAAACCATTATTTTTTGCTGATCTAACAAATAAAATAGGTATCATATTGATTCATTGACACCGGACAGCTATTGTTGTGTTGGCTGTTGTCATTTTTTTTAAGGATTTTATTTACTTATTTTTAGAGAGGGAGGAAGGGAGGGAGAAAGAGAGGGAGAGACACATTAATGTGTGGGAGCAACATCAATTGGTTGCCTCTTGTGTGCCCCCAACCGGGGACCTGGCCTGCAACCCAGGCCTGTGCCCTGACAGGGAATCGAACCAGCAACCTTTCAGTTTGTGGGATGAGCCCAACTCACTGACCCACACCAGGGCTGTTGTCATTTTTAAATTTGACAAAGAAAGTAAAAATAAGTCAGTGCCCCTGACTCAGTAGTCAGGTACTGCGTGTTTTGAAAATTCTTGCGGCACACCGGTTGAAAATTGCAGCTCTGTGGTGTTAATCCGCTGAGATCTAGGGTGGCGATTTATAGCAGCTGGCGTTATCTGAACTACTACACACCGTTTGGGACACAATAACACAGACGCCTCTGGAGTGTGAAAGCAGAACGGAACACTGGCTAGATCAGGGTCCTCTCACCTGGACAATTCTGAGGGCTGCGGGGCAGCAGGAAGAAAGTTGCCCTGTCCTGTCTTGGCCTCTGGGAGGGGCATTGAACGGGAGCCACCCGCCTTTCTCCCAAGAGGACCTATTAGGACCTCATTCGATTTGCCTGTGTGGTAACCCAAGGGTGAGGCTGCCCCTGATGTTTTCTAGCTCTGACAAGGAAGAGGGATCAAGGCATGTGCCCAAGATCCCATCCCAGGGTGGGCGTGGCTCCTTGATGGGGCAGCGTTGCAGAATCTGGTAGCAGGGCCCGCGAAGCTGGGGGTGCACTGACCAGAGAAGGAGGCATAATGTCATGCCCTGCTTTGGGCCCTCAGGGCAAGGGGTCCAGAGAAGCCCAACAAGGTGCTCACCAGGGGTCTCAGCGCCATCTGCCCCGGTGTCTCCTGACTCTCAGCTCAGAACTTCATCTGCCAAACAGGGATGCTTCCTGCACTCGGGACGCCCCAGTGAACTTCCTCAGGCACCAGAGGGGCCGAGAAACATGTGTGCCTCGCTCTTCAGTTCCACTTTCCTGAGGGTCTTCCAGAAGTGTTAGTGTGGCAGAGGGGAAGGCAGGGCTCTGATCTTGGGACGAACAGTGTGCCTCTGGGTGCGTCCCTACCTACCCCTCCCAGCACTTCAGTTCCTCCACCTGCAAAGGGAAGGCGCCCTTCCAACCCTGAGCACACATGCATTCGAACACAGGCTGGTCGTCCGTGTTTGGTGGCCTGCGAGGTGGGTGTAGGTGATGCAAAACCAACAGGTTTTGTTCTCACAGCTTTATTTTTGCATTCACCTCCTTTCCACAGACTGGTCATTGTGCTTAACAGTTCACATGACTTTTTAAAAAAGTTTACATTCATCAACCATTTATGGCAAAGAGATCATGGTTTCCTATGGGGTAGATATAAAAAGTTTAAAAGGGCATTTAAAGAGAAATGTTATGTAGATCATAGGGCGGGAGGTACTCTGCAGATGCCTACAAACGACAGAGACAGTCAGTGGGATCGCCACCCTCTGAGAATCGGTAGCAGTGGGCGGCCCACAGCGCCATCTAGTGCTGGAATTTGGTACTCCGCCGACTCTCTGCTTAGCACTGGCCAAGTGAGCCTCGGGCCAAAAGTAGCTGCAAGAGGTAGAGGTCATCCCTTCTGCAAAAGGGGAACACAGAGCCCTTCCACAGGAATCCCTGGAGGGGGTTAGTGGTGCTGCAGAAAGCCCTAGACTCCTACACCAATTAGCCGCTCTGACCTTTGCACAGCACCACACAGATGAACCCTTTCGGCTGAAGTCGGTCGCTCCCTCTTCTGTGCCCTCTGGCCCTTTATATAAAGCCCGTCCTTCTTGTAGACTTCTCGGCTGTCCGTTTGCTGGTCAGCCCTTGGGGTGCAGGGACAGGGCTCATTCATTTTTGCAACAGAGGACAGGCAGCACTGTTCTAGCCTTGGTGGGCAATCACCTTTTTACTGTTAAAACGGTAGATTTTTTAAAACCACAAGCAAGGGTCAAGGCTCATGCTTGTCTTCGCAGATCTCTTCTGCCCCAGCCAGCTGCCCACATCTGCCCTGTCCTGAAGGTGGGAATTGCTCCCCTCACACCAAGGCCCCCCCGGGGCTCCTGTGTGCCAGGACCAGGGCTTGGCCCCCATTCGAGTCTCCCCTGGCAACTGGCAGAGCCATGGGATCAGGCACCTTTTGTGGGTGAATTTATAATGCAGGATGTATTATGTGAACATACCTCAACACAGCCATTATTAAGAGAAAGAAAAATGGGCCCCAAGTAGACAATTTCACTGCCTGTATTAAGCTTTTCTGGGATTTTTATAATGAGCATCTATGAGTTCAGTAAGCGGAGAAACTGTAAAGATTCCCAACATTTCCAAAGTTGTCTGTATATGTTTCTCTAAAGCTGCTCACAGCCCTGCTGGGCCCAGCTGACAGGCCCCCACGCCATCCACCCATGTCACCCATAACCCCCCCACCCCCAACAAGCCACCTTCATTAAGAGCCCACTGTGCCCTTGGCAGCAGCTCATGGCAGGGACCCAGCCAGCCAGCTCCTCCCAACAAAGATACCTTTGAAAAGTATGAGCAGTGACCCCTCCGCTGTGTACGGTTGCCAGGGGCCCTCAGCAGAAACCTTGGTGCGAACACGCCAGACCCTGTCTAGCCACTTCTTTCAAAGGGTGAGGACAGAAATGGGTACCAGCCAGCAGCATCTGTCCCGAGGTGACAACAGGTGACAACATTAGGCCTCTGCCTCCACTTAGAGAAAAGGAAACTTTCACCTTGTGACTCTCCATCAAGACTGAGTGGGGACAAGGCACAGATGCAAGGTCCTCACGTGCCAGAACGGCTTTGAGCATTTACAATCCCAATGTCAAAAGGAAATGTCCACAAAAAACTGAAGGTTAGTAGATCGAGCTGCCGAGGACAGGGGCTGTGTGTGTCTCTTGTTCTTCGTGGTTAGCCCAGCACCGGGCATGGTGCTTCCCGTGCTGGCTCTGAGATGTTTATTTCATTGTTCACTTACAGAATGTTTCATTTTGCAACACTTACAGATGCACGAGAAGTTGCAGAGATGTGCAGGAAGTCCTGGGCACCCTTCACCCAGTTTTACACGGGCTCACGTGTGCACGTGTGTGTTCGTACAGTGCTGTGAACTGTATCCCATGTGTGGCTGCCTGTAATCACCACCACAATCAAGATATTTCCCTGTACCATCACCACAAGGCTCCCCCGCTCCCCCTTTATAGCCACAGCCACCCTTGCCTCCGCCTCTAACGCCGGCAGCCACTAATCTGTTCTGCATCTCTTTGGTTCTGGCATTTCACAAATGTCTTATCAATGGAATCGCGCAGTGTACGAGCCTTTGAGACTGGCTTTTTTCACTCGGCATAATTTCCCTGGGGGTCCCCCAGGCTGCTCCGTTTTAGCGCTGGGTAACATTCCATGGTTTAGTGCTGGGCAGTAGTCCGTGGTTTGGATGTATGACTATTCACCCATGGAAGGACATCTGGCGAGTTTCCAGTTTTGAGCGACTACATACAAAGTGACGATGGACGTTTATGGACAGGTTTCTGCGTGACAATATGCTCTCCATTTGCGGGAGCTATGCCCAGGAGTGCTATTGCTGGGACATATGGTAGGTCCTTCAAAGGAGCCGTGAAACTGCTTTCCAGAGGGCCCCCACCATTCTGGGGCCCCCCCAGCAGTATAGGCACGCCCCGTTTCTCCCACACTGTTTTTTATTTTAGCCCCCCGCAGGTGCAGAGTGACATGTCATTATGGCTTTGATTTGCATTTCTCTGGTTTGGATTTTGAAAAGATGCTCAACATCTTTTCAGGTGGTTATTTATTATCTGTATATCTATCCTCTTTGGTGGAATGTCTGTTTATGTCTTTAGCCAATTTTCTACTGGGATTTTTTTAAATGTTGATGTTTTCTTAAAATCACTTTATTAAGATATTCACATACCAGCCATGGCTGGTGTGGCTCAGGTGGTTGGAGCATTGCCTTGTGAACCGAAAGGTTGTGGGTTCAATTCAGGACACATACCTAGGTTGTGGGTTTAGTCCCTGGTTGGGGTGCATACAGGAGGCAACTGATCAACATTTCTCTCCCTCTCTCTCCCCCCCTTCCGCTCTCTCTAAGCATGTCTCCAGGGAAGGACAGAAAAAATAAAAGGTATGCACATACCATACAATTCACCATTTAAAGTGCCCAGTAAATGGTCTTACTGCATTCGCAGAGTTGGGCAACCATCTCCCGAATCAATTTTAGAGTATTTTCATCACCCCCAAAGAAACCCTGGGCCCGTCAGCAGTCACTTTCCGTCCCTCCCTCCTCCTAGCTTCTGGCTGCCACTTATTTACCTTCTGTCCCTAAGGATTCGCCTATTCTGGACATTTCACATACATGGAACCACAATATGTGGGCCTCTGTGCCTGGCTTCTTTCACCCAGCACAATGTCTTCAATGTTTGTCTGTAGGGCAGCGTGGGCCGATCCTTCACTCCTCTTTACGGCGGGCGGGGTAATGTTCTACTGCACGGACAGACCTTTTGTTTATCTACTTATCACTGGTGGCCGTTGGCGTCGTTTCCCCTTTTGGCTACTCCAGGCAAAGCTGATGAAGTCAGTGTTCAAGTTTTTGCGGGGACACGTTTTCATTTCTCTGAGGTACATCCCTAGAAGCGGAATCCCTGGGTCCCCTGGTGAATTCCTGGGTCCCCGGGTAACTACCTGGCTAAGAAACTGCCGCACTGTTTTTCAAGGTGACCGCTCTGTTTTACGCTCTCACTAGCGACGTCTGAAGGTACCAATTGCTCCACACCCTTCAAAGCTCGTTATCGTGTTTGGGGACAGCCGCCCTGGTGGGTGTCAGTGCCGGCTCCCCGAGGCTCTGATTCGCCCTCCCCTACTGATTTCTGAGGTCGAGCGCCTTCGCCTGCGCTAACTGGCTACTGGTGTATTTTCTTTGGAAAGAGGTTCATTCCCATCCTTTTCCCATTTTCAGTTGGGTTGTTTTTCATGTTGAGTTCTGAGAGTTCCTCTTCTAGACACCGAGGCCTTTGCCAGTTGTGATTGGTGAATATTTTCTCCTGGTCTGTAATTTGTCTCTTCATCCCCTTCATAGGGTCTTTCAAACAGTTGAGAATAAAGGAAAGGAATGCTGTCCAAGTACGTCTGCAAAGTAACAAGCAATCAACGGGTGCTGTATAAAGGATTCAACAGGGCTATTTCCAACCTGTTACAATTACCGGCCAACTCTTATGTATATGTGGCAGAATCTAGTGTTATAATTAACGCAGACTGAGTCTTTAACCAGTTACTACTCTAACCTAGGCCAAAGTCCCCTCCACAATCTTACTGACACGAGGAATTCCCTTAATAGGCACTTTCTTTGTGGACGGTGCCAAGGGAAACCGCAGACATGCCAGGTGTTAAGTGCCACGGCCTTCCAGTGACTGAGGCGCGTGAACTTGACAAATGGAAACTTCCCACATCACAGTTGCTCTGAGCAGACAACGGCTACTGACAAGGGCCATCACGAGGGTGTGACTCGTCTTTGCTAAAATGAAGGATGAACGTCTGTGCACCCGAGCCCGACCCCAAACTGAGGCCACCCCTTGCCAAGGGTGCCTGGGACTGCACAGTGCAGGTTTCCTGGAGAGACTAAAGTCTCCCCTGTTGGCAGATGGCCGTGGTAGCCTGCGAGATCACTACTCAAACGCATTTCGGAGGGCAACGTTGTTAATGAACTTCCTGCGATGACCCTCTCTGCAGGGCTGGGCCAGGGCTCCTCTTTAGCGAGGACGTGTCCGTTATGTGATCGTGCACTGACAAATATTTATCGTTCTCCTAGTCTGTAGAAATAAAGGGGAAATGGACAGAGACTGAGAGGAAGCCACACAAGTTGCAGCGTGACAGGGAATTGGCCGTGGTCTGGCCACAGGGCCACCTGGGGCTCCTCCTGAGGGCTAGAGACTCTCCTGATGACTGAGTGTCTGCTGGGGGGAGCAGGGGAGAGACGGTCACTGATTTTACCTATGAGAAAACCCTGCATGTAGCCAGGCCTCCAGACGCCCATTTATGGAACGAGCAGTGAATTGCCCCAGGGGGCAAGTGTCCTCAGGGGGTCGCAGGAAGGACCACGTGTTGGCAGGACAAACACTGTTGGGCCCCCCAGAGGGCTCGTCTTTGGAAAGAAAAGGGCATCACACCAGGCTGGGGTGCGGGTGGGTTGGATGGGTCCAGGAAGCAGCTCTGCGTCAAGCCTTACCTGACACTGCTGGGTTGATCCTCCCTGAAACTTAGCACCCCAAATGGCTTGGCTCAGAAGGCCGAGCCTAATGGATTATGATCCCCCTTCCTAAAAGGGGCACTAGGTGACCAAGCTGGGCCCCTGCCAAGAAATGGCAGGAGTGCAGACCCTGAGGATGAAAGGCCAGCAGGACCAGAGGCTAGAGAGTGGTTCACAGCTGGGGCAGGATTGGGGGGGGGAGAGCGTCTGCAGATGCCACAGGTAGGGCCAGATCTACTTTTCTGTGTGCCCCTCCCACCCCCTCGGCTCCTGCCCCACTTGAAAGGTCACAGTGGCCTTTTCCTTGGCAGGACCCACTGCTGCCCGGCAACACCACAGTTGCCATAGGAACCACCACCTGGACAGTTTGTGGCTGAGATAGAAAAAGGCCTGTCTGCTACTACCATCAGGTCTACCCAAAGGCCCAACTTTCTGTAACAGATGGAAACTACTTCCCCTGTTCCCAGGAGCAAATGTGGGAAGAGCAGCCATTTCTCAGGAGTCTGGGGGGACCCCATGATTCCAGGCCCACCTCTGGTACCCCCATGCCTGGCCTCGGTAAGGAATGGGGGAACGCCTTCTCCCTGCCTGAAGGAAAGAGGCCAAGAAACTCGGGCTTTGGCCATCGCTGCCAGGAGAAGCAGGAAGTCTGACTGAGCCCGTGCTGGGCAGCAGGTCTCCTGGGTTCTCTGGGCAGACTTGCTGCCCAGCCGCACAAGGACTGGGGCATGGACGCAGACGGGGGCAAGCTCTTGTTCCTGCTCTGTGCAAAGCCCAAACCCGGACAGGACTGACCAAGGGCTGGCTGCTGGCTCCACCCACCACATGCCCTGGGAGCGAAGACCTGGACCCTGACACTTGCCCCCCACCTGCCCCTGGAGGACAGGAGTAACCGTGGCCGTCCCGGGCCTGCCAGCTCCTGGTGCAGAGGCTGGAGTGGCACCCCCCAGAGAGGCGCTGAGTAACGCAGAGGTCTGGAAGGTCTGTGGGGGTGGAGAGTAAAGGGCAGGGGGTGATTAAGGTTCAGGGAGCTGGGAGAGAACGCTGATTCGACAATGTGCTGAAATCAGTTCCTTTTCTCTCCTCGGCTGTTCCTGATAGTCCAGGACATGCACCTTGGCCTCTGGTTCACTGGCTGGCCCTGCAGCCCCCTCTCTGTCTGTTTACCAGCCTGCCCGAGCCTCTCTGTGTGAAGGCCCACACCCCTTCGAGCCCCAAAGCGCCACCCACTCCTTCCTGTCTCCACCAGCCAGGGGCCCCTTGGGTGAGATGAGCTGCAGGACCTCCCATGCAGAGTGGGGGCACAGCAAGCCTCTGCCCAATGCACCTTTGGCTAGAGGCTAAAGGGAAAGGACAGGGGAGGACCTGGCTGCCATGGTCAGGGGTCCAGGCAGGGGGCCGCTTCCAAATATTCCCTGTGCCCTCCTGCAGGTTCTGACAAGGAGCAGAGAAGTGTCTGCAGGAGGCTGCAGCCCTGCACTAAATGCACAACGGGACAGGTGGAACGCCAGCTGGGTCTCACCCCCCACGCAGCTCCCCTGCCAGGCACATCAGGGCGGTGCCTGAGCTGTGCAGCTGCCCGGGGAGCCCTGGATAGGAGTCACAGCCGCCTCTGCTGGTTGTGGTTGGCATAAGGCGCCTCTTGATTACATCTTAAGGATTTTAGGATGAAAAAGGCACAGCAATGCCTTTTTACTGACTTCTATACCACACTCTAACCGTGCCCAAAGGTCCCTCCCAGTGGTCAGGAAACCGTGAAACCCAGAACAAAAGGGCCCTTAGAGACAGCTCTGTTGCCAC
The DNA here is from genome assembly GCF_022682495.2 of Desmodus rotundus. Classification (NCBI taxonomy): domain Eukaryota; kingdom Metazoa; phylum Chordata; class Mammalia; order Chiroptera; family Phyllostomidae; genus Desmodus; species Desmodus rotundus. The sequence continues at coordinate 129,045,829 of NC_071393.1, read as the reverse complement.
CTGCCCCACTGCACAGATGGGAAAACTGAGGTCCGGAGAAGGTGCATCATCCTCCTGGGAGAGAGGACTAGCCTGGGTGTTTTCCAGAGTTTGACTCTGGCGCTCTCCGGAATGCAGATTCTGATTGCTACTGTTCTGCCCGCCTCTCCCGACTCCCCAGCATGGGCTTTGAGCCCCTCCATTCACAATGGCGGGTTACTGTTTTTAAGGTTTCAATAACAATATTAATAATAATATCAACTCCCATTTATCAAGTGTCTACTGTGTACCAACCTCTGTATTTCGAATCATCATGCCAATTCCATTATCCTCATTTTGTAGGCACGGAACTGAGGCTCAGAGAGGTTAAGTAACTGGCCCTCGGCCCACGGGGAGCACCTTTTGTTCAGGAGCAGAGGTGTGGGGTGGAGGGAGGGAGTCCCAGTTTACTGGGTCCCTGTTTCACTGGTCAGCTAGCAGAGACTCCTCCCCATGAGCCACCCATCTCCCCCATCAGGCCCCATGTTACCCTCGGAGCAGCCTTCGTTCAGGGGCAGAACTTCCACCACGCCCCCTCTGGCCCTGGGCACGGCCCATCCGAGGTGTGCTCAGGCCGACTCTGGCCCCCAATGAAGCTCCCGAAGAGCAGGGGCCAGGCCTTCCTTCTTTCTGCCATCCCAGCGCCAGGAACTTGCCTGGATCGCACCCCATGCTTAACTGGCGGCTGTTGCCTTGTCTCTGAACCCCGTGTTGGCAGTCACATCGGGAGCGGCTGCCACCACGCTGTCCAAGCCGTACTAAAGGCTCTACTTCTTGGACGGTGCGCTTCCATATTTAGCGATGTGCAGATGAGGATTTAAGCCTGGGAACAGGAGGGCAGAACAAACTGTCACGACACATCAGGACTTTGCCTGGGAACTGTTTATAGGTTCAGATGCCAAAACAGAGGGGAGACATTAGACAGATGTGTGAATTGCCAAGTGCGGGAAAACTAAACCAACTGTAAGGAGACAAGGAGGTGTTGGGGAGAAGGGGTGGGGGAGGCGATGCTGAGCAGAGGCCCTCCTTCCCCACCCACCATGCCCCTCCTCATCAGGGGACTAAATACCCACAGGGACCAAACTGCTGGTCCTTCGGCTCCTCCTCTGCTCCCACCACAGGGGTGAGGAGGTGTCTCTCACTGTACTTATCACCAAGAAACACTTTGCTCTCTGGGGGAGCAGAGACAGGAAAGGGAGGTGGCCCCAGGCACCAGCTGATGGTGAGAATGGCCCTGAGTGCTACAGGGGGACCCATCGAAAAATAACCGAGAGAGCAACCCCGCTTCAATTGCCTGATCTTACAGTCTGTCCCATCCCTGAGTTTGGAAACTTTTACCTGAGGTCTAGAAGATAGTGACCACCACTGATGAGCTGTGAGACCAGAGAGGTTAAGTGGCTCACCAGAGGTCACAGAGCTGGGAAGCAACGGTGCCGGCAGGTGACCACAAGCGAGCCTGATGCCGCAGTCCATGCAGTCACCCAGCACGCGGCCACTGGCTGTCGGGCCCTGCCGGCCGGGAGAAATGTAACTTGGGCTCCTCGGGCCAGCTTCCTTTTTCTCATAGTCGCGTTAGAAACAGCCAGCAGAAATAGGTGCATTGATGTTAATAATGTGTTCTACTCGACCCAATATATCCATGATATTACCATTTCAACAAACCCTAAATACAGGAGGCAAATAACGAGACACGTTCTTGTTTTTCACACCGAGCATTCAAATCTGGTGTGTATTTTACACGAACAGCACATCCCATTTCAGACTCACCACGTGTCAAGCATTCAGTAGCCATGTGTGGCTCGCGGCTGCCACATTGGATGGGGGAGCCCTAAGTGGTGTTCCCAACCAGGGGTGAATTTGTCCCCCAGGGCACGTCTGGCAGTGTGGAGACATTTCAGGTGGTCACAGGTGGGTGGGGGTGGGGATACTACTGGCATCTAGTGGGCAGAGGCCAGCGGTGAGGCTCAGTATTCCACAGCGCACAGGACAGCCTCCCAGCAAAGAACGGCCAGGATCCAGATGCCCAAGCGCCGGGTTTCCGAATCCTGTGGGGCTCTGCCGGGAAAGCTTCTGCTCCTCATGGTGCTGAGTGGGTCACTAGGTGGTATTCAGGCGGGGACTGTTCTGGCCCACAGGGCCCAGAAGCTCTCACCCATGCCTGGTGCTTCGGCAGGAACAACTGCAATTTCCAGAAGGCTGGACTCAGCTGGGCCCTCTGGGGACTCCTACTCTCTCCATATAGTTTCTGGGCCTTTCCGGGTGGTCCCTCTGTCTTCGGATTTCGTACCTGGCAACTCAGGCCTCCCAGAGTCCAAGCAGAGGCTGCCAGTTCTCTTAAAAGGTACACAAAGACCTGGCATAGCATCATTTTGCCTTACTGTATCGGCCAACACAGTCCCCGCCCACCCAGATCCGAGGGGAAGGGCATAGCCTTCAACGCCTGATGGGAAGAGTGTCAAAGAAGGTACAGCTGTCTTTAACCTGCCACATGATAGTATTTATATTCCAGGGCTGACATGCAGATTAAATGCGTTAATTCATAGAAAGGCTCGACAAGTGACTGCTATTAGCATCCTGCTTCCTTAGAACCTCACTGTACCAGCTAATGCTGGCATCCAGCAAGTTCCCGATAAATACTCTGAGTCATAACTCAGTAGAGGGAGAGGCACATGGAGAACATTCTAGATTGGGTTGCGTAGGAGAAGCTGCTTGTACCAACCCCCGAGCCACATTCTGCAAATTAGGGGTCCATCTGGTGTCCTGAGACAGTGCTGTGAGATGGTGTTTGGAGGGACCCCGGGAGACACAGCAGAACCAACAGAAATCCCACGCAATCGACACATGCCAGGGCCCCCACGGCCCCTCTCCACCAGGCTCCCCAACCCACGTGTTACAGACGAGGAGACTGAACTCGAAAAGGATCACCACGTGCTTGCCCCAGTTCAGCCGGTGAGCAAGTGACAGGCTTCAAATCCAGGTCTGCTGCCTGCTGGTTCTTTCTGCCACTGCCACCGCCACTGCCTTTTCTCAAAGAAAACCGTGAAAAAAGCTGAACCACGCCCTCAATGGCTGACAGGGCTTGGGTCCCGAGGGACCCTGACGCTGGTTAGAAGGAGCCTCTCAGGCTTCCACTAGGAGGTGATCTCGCGTCACCCCAATTTCTCTGGGAGCCTCCACTACTCCACTCATACCACCCCAATTCCACTTTATGTCCTGTTTCTGCAGAGATAGAGCCCCTCTTTTCCTAAAGATACATCTTTTCATGTAAAAATCATACAATAACATATGAATACATACATCTACCCACACATCACACTTCAGTTTGCAAACTGCTCACCTACATGTTGCCTCCCAGTGGTCCCGTAAGGTGGGCATCACTGTCCCCACTTCATAGATGAAGAAACAGCAGTGGGTGCTGCTCCCTGTTTAACAACAGACTCTGCAGGGAAAGGAGGCCCCGACAGACAGCACGCCGATTTCTGCGGTGTAAATACTCCCACCCTGCTGGCTGGGGGAGACGGGCACACTGCACTCTCACAGGCTGGAATGGGCCAGCTCCAGCATGCCACCAAAACCGCAGCTCGGTCACCAATCCACTCCCAGATGGCCATTAAGAGGCAGAACCATTACGAGTCCTAAGGCACAGGTGACCCCACTGGCTCGAGGGACCCCTCCTCACCACAGGGTCCTTGTTGAAGCCATAGTGTCCCTGAGTGTCACCTTCCTGTCCAGCTCTGGTGCTCCGCAGCGAACACCAGGCACTGGGGTATAATTTAGCTTGGGCCTCAGACTCTGAGGGTAACTCCGAAGTCCTTACGTGTACTCGGCGACTGCCTACTCTACCTCGCTCTCTGGTGTCCTCCACCTCCTCGGGCTTGGAGAGCCACACGCACGAGGACCACAGGAGACCAGCCCGGAAAGCACCTGGCCCCAGGTGAAGGCACCTGGAAGTGGAGGTGACAGCCCAGGTTCACCCGCGTTTCTATCCTTGGGTACAATTTCCTTAGCTGAAAATGGGGGTCCTTGCACCTGCTTCCTAGGGCTATGTGAAGACAAGAGGAATGGATTCTGTGAAAGCCCACCCTGCTACACAGGGAGTCTCCCAAAACCGGGGCGGAAGGCTGGACAAGCTTCCATGGGTAAGGCCTGGTTGCCAGGGAACCGGGTCTTACCTGGGATGGCAACAATGAGAACGGGAAGGGACTGTCCCAGCAGGGGGAACTTTGCTGGGCCAGTTCCCTAAAATTCTCCTCTGTGAAAACCAAGGCCGGGGTGGCAATCAGCACGACATGGTGTGTAAAGCAGGGTCAGGGCTGCTGATTAAAGCAGCACAGGCTGGCCACTGATTCCCAGCAGATAAGAGGAGATGGGCACAAAGAGCTATTGTACAAAGACGGCAGTCCATTTGTACGGAACTTTCCAGAAAGTCTCCCCTCTGACTCCTTCCTTAAGTAGTTGGGGCAGAAAGAAGAAGTTGATGGGACAGGCATCCCAGGAGGCCAGCGGGGCCCCCCGGACACTGAGCAACCTGCATTTCCCTCGGCTGTGGTGAGGCTTTACAATCCAGGGGCTTGGGTCAGGCAAACGAAGAAGAGCACCTTCTCCCGGTGTGGGCCTTCACCCTTCTCAGGCGTTCTATATGCATCTCTCACTGGCTGAGGTCAGGGGTTCCTTCTCCCAGCAGGCCCAGAGACACTGAGTGACTTGCTTAAAATCACTGAGCAAGTTACCGAGGGAGCCAAACTAGAACCCAGTCCGTTGGCACTGACCCATGGCTTTGCAAAGCTCAGCTGGCCCAGGAGTCAAACAGCATGCTGTAGTTATGCGGGGCTGGTTAAGCAGCAGAACCGAATGTTAATCCAGGTTCTCTAACCCTAAGACCCAGGCCAAGGTGGAAGGCGGGTGCTCTGGGAGGGGGAGGGGGAGGGGGAGGGGGAGGGGCAGTCAGGTGTTTTACGAGCACCTACTGTATGCAGTTCCACTGTAATCACGAGTCCATTTCACAGCTGAGCTCAAAAGGGGCTTGTTATGTACATCGAAATACCTTTATCGCTCTTATCACTTAGGAAATTCCAAGGGTTTGGGGAGTTCTATGCCAGGAACAACAAAAACAAAATGCTGTATTTAGCTGTGTGTAACGCAAACTCACGTTTTAGTGCTGATTTCCATGTATAATTCACATTTTATGTGGGAATTAGTACTACCCATGTATATAACGCGCGTCCTTATCTTTCCCTCAAAATTTTGGGCAAAAGAAGCTTGCGTTATACACGGCAAAACATGGTAGGTCTTTCTTACAATATCACGGTGACGACACTGTCTGAGCGCTTCCCAGTGCCAGGCCCCACCGTCTCTCGTCCCTACATGTACTCACGCATCAGTGCCCCCACAGCTGTGCTGCAGACGAGGAAATCGAAGCACAGAGAAGTAACTTGTCTGAAGTCACAAGGTGACAGAGACAGAATAAAGACCCAGAACTGTCTGCCTTTCCAAAGCTCACGCTCTCCAAAGCGGTCTGCATCAGCGAGAGCACCAAACTCTGCCCCCCCGCAGGCCGCGCTGCCCCCGGACAAAACGCAAGAGCCTGCCTTCACTGCAACCCTGACTGTAATAATACTCGTTCCTTATCTTTTCTGGGACTTAACACACTGCTGGCCAGACGCCCATGTAAATGCCCTTTAGGATAACGGGTCAGTTGGTGAAAGGGCCGAGCCCAAGAGCACCGATGCGGTTCTCCCTCGTGGACTCAAAGTCGTTCCAGGGGACACTCCGACTGGCCCACACATACAGATCTCTGCTCCCAGAGGGCTCATCTGGAACTCCCCCCTCCCTGGTTTAAAGGTCCCCCAGTCCAGTGGGGACCACCACAGCGCCTGTCAGCACAACATTCACCGAGTGCCCATGAGGTGGGTTCTGTGCCCACGTACAAGTGTCTCTTTCAGCTTCAACCACTGGGCCTGAGACGTCTGGCCTGGGCGTGGGAGATGTGCTCAGGGCACGCAGAGGTCCTCACAGAGCCGATGGGCCAGAAGCCAGGGCCCAGCCGGCACAGGGGATAGGCAAGGGGTGAAGCGGGGCTGCTGGGGAAACTGGGGGCAAGTGGCTCAGACCAAGTATCCGGAAGTCACTTCCTATAGGGGCCAGAGGGCACACCATCCGCCACTGTCCCCTGATTCCTCTTGTAGAGACAGTGGCCCCCTGGTTTTCTTTTCTGAGCAGTCAGCAGAAAAATGCTGTCACATGAACATGTCATTGTCACCATCTTCAAGGATGCAGATTAATGACAAAGGGGCTAGTGTCCCCTGGCCAAGTGGTTTGCTGCAGCTGTAAACGGGCAGGGCTGCAGTCCTGCAGCTGCCACCCATCCCACGTCCCGCTCCTTCATCCACTGTGTCCCCTGCCCCAGTTCCTGAATGGACACGGCCATGATTAGTAGTTATGTACGTCTCTTCTGCTGGTTGCCCACCCCCTCCCCATACACACACCGGGTCTCAGAGGGTCCCCGGAAGCTAAGTGGTGACTCATGTTCCTCAAAGTCTTGTGGTCACCTTAGCAGAGCCCAGAGGAGAACTGGGGATGTGCAGATGGTAATACTCATTAAAAATAATTGTGACCCCCCCTGCTGGTCACATGCTGGTGGGAGATAATCCTTTCCACCCCACTGGGGGTCTAGCCTGGTCATCTGACCTGTTTTGGCCAATGAGATGTAAGGGGACAAGACACCTGCCACCTCTGAGTAAACTCTTTGAGAGCCATTGTGGAATTCTGCCATCTGCCTCCTTCCCTTCTGCCCCTCCCCATTGACAGTGCTGCTCTCTCAGCCTCGATTGCAGAATGAAGATGCTTTCCTAAAGAGCCTCAGCTGACATGTACCATGGGTGGAAAATACACTCGCATTACTTTGCGTGCAATACTTTGTGTGTGAAGTATTACACACATACCCAGTGTGCAATCCATGGTAGTTTAGGGATGTTATTGTGGCAAAACTAGCCTGAGGGTTTTGCAAAGGAACTGAACAAGGAACTAGAGGGCAGCCCAAGCACACAGATGCAGCGAGCTGGTGTGGGGAGTCTTTCTCGTTCAAAGCAAGCAGAGCGGGGCCACAGATGAGGCTGACCACCCACTTCTGGGGGATCCCCGTGTCTCCTTCCTTGGCCTCAGCTCTGCATGGGGAACCCCAACAAAAGGCCCTAGTTCCAGGCCTTGGGCCTTACCCTTGCCCACTTCCTCCTTGAAGGCCACCCGCCACTGCAGCCACCACAGCTACAGGAGGACTCAGGAGGTTGGTGGCTCCTTCTTCCCAAGAGGGACTGAAAGGCCGGCCCCACATCCTCAGCTGGGATTTACCCAGAGCCGTGGAACCTCCTGTGCAGGCTCATTCCCTTCTCCTTTGGGCTTAGTCCTGCAGGAAGATCAAAAACAAAACAACAGCGAACACTATTCTAACCTTCTCTTGTTCTCTGGGTACTATCCTAAGCACTTCATTATCTTTTTTAAAGATCTAATTGGCTTTACTGAGCTGTTCATGAATTGGGCAGCATCTCATCTAGCAAGTAGAAAGGTGATCCCTGTCCTAAGCACTTTAGACACACTAACTCCTTCTAGCTCCCTCTGAGGGAGGCACCCGTATCATTCCCATTGGAGGACCCTGGGGCCCAAGGTCATGGTCACACAGGTAGGAAAAGGCAGCGCTGGGGTTCCAACACAGGCTGTGTGGTTTCTGTATTCTGTGCCCCACTGCAATGCTAAGGAGGAAAGGACCAAACAGGAAGACAAGGAAAAAGGTAGGCCCAGCGAGTCATCATAGCAAAGACCTCTCCTGATATTGCCTGGGTTTGCCACGGAGGCACACCTCTGGGGTCAGCAGTGTGCGGAGCAGTGAGGCAATACAAAAAAGAGCAAAATAAAACCCATACAAACTTACAATCTGTGTTGTTACAGTGAATGGGCAGGGATCATGATTAGAAGAGTTATGTTACATAAGGGATTTGAGTTTTGATGGTCTATTCAGCGAAGCTGGGTACTGAATTTTAAAAGTTTACATTAAAAATGGAACATGAGATTCTACCACATAGTGCCGGGAAGTCACAAGCCCAGAGCAGTGAGCTTGCAAACCCAAGTGCCCGGGTTTGTCCTGGATCTCCTAATCAGAAGTGAGACATGTGACCCGACATGGTGTCCTTGTTCCACTGGCATGCCTGGGGCCTGTTTTCTGACCCAGTTCCACGAGACAGGGGCAGCTGGGGGTGTAGCTGGGTTGGAGACACCTACAAGTGATGCCCTGGAGACTGGGGCAGAGGGTTGGGAAAGGAGCATAGGGGCAAAGGGGAAAAGCAATCTTGCAGACATTCTGTCCGTCCAGCCTGATTCCCTCTTCCTCCAAGAAGCCTTCCCGATCAGCCTGACCTTGGATAGTGCTCCCTCCTTGCACTTCTAGAGCTCATGTTGACCTGCAACAGGCTCAGCACATCACTACTCCCCACTTTCAGCCACTTTCCTGATGTCAGTGCTAAAATTTAAGACCACATTTGGCTCTTGGGTTTCTAAAGGATAGTAGCTAACTAGTGCCTGGGCAGGCAAGTCCCCGAAGCCTGGTTACTCTCATTAAGAGACAGGACTACACTAGTCCATAAGCAGATGGGCTGATGTCTGTCTCTCTCCCAGGACCTCAAGAGAGCACCCAGGGTCTCTGCAGCCCAGAGGCACCTGCTGAGAACATCTGAGGGGGGTTCATGGAGAGCAGTAGGTGCTCTAAACAATGTCATCCCTTCTGCAGTCAGTAGAGGGCGCTAAATATTTGCTCTAGGAAAACTAGAATGCTGTTTCCTTCTTCGAGATACCTACACTTTCTTTCCTGCTGGACACTCAGAGACAAAGGACAAGGGTCATTAAAGTTTGCTATATGCACTAGCAATTCTATACACTCTATCACTTTAGACTCCTGGCAGTTCACCAAAATCCAGACCCTCTCCATCTGCCTGGACACACATCTGGACCACATTTCCCAGTCACCCAGGCAGTGGGGTGTGGTCATGTGACTGAATATTAGCCAATGGCATCCAAGCACAGGTGACATACCCACTTCCAGGCCTTGGTGAGACCCGCCCACAAGCCCCCTCCGTGCTGTTTCCCCTTCCAGAGGGTTGGTGTGGGGTCCACCGTGGGAAACTGGAAGCTGTGGGCTCAAGGTGTCCCCAGGCCTTACCCACAGACCTGGAATTCTGACGTGAGTGGGAACCCAGCCTCTTCTGGGTTTAAGCCATTACACTTTTTGGTGGTGTTGCAGCAGCTGGCTAACGCTCCCACTTCTGTGTTCTCTGCAGCCCTATTCTCCTTCTGACAGTCCCCCTGTATCGTTTGCTCCTTGTCCCCGTCCTTCCCCCAAATGGACGCTCCGAGAGGCCGGGACTGGCTTTTGTTCCCTGCTGCGTCCCCAGTGGTAGCACAGTGCCTGACACAGAGCAGACACTTCACGACTATCTGCTGGACACACGGATGAGTGCGCTTACGTTCCACCCATTCTCCGTGAGTCCGGGTCTCCCCAGAAAGGCCCCCTTAGGGCAAGTGCAGGAGCCAGCTTCTGCTTTCAATGTCTCCTCCACCTCCTGAGCTGGAAAATTCGCCGTTAACTGAGACACCCACCCTTCAGGGCCCAACCTGCGCACACTCCTCTCTGACACCCCCTCGGGATCCTTCCCACCAGTCACTAGGGTCAAGCTGCTAAATCACTAAAATCAAGGAGGCTGAGGCATGAGGAAATGATTCTATTGTTCTAACTAGCCCGAGAACTTAAATTCTTTGAACTTTCCGTTCCCACGTCAGTGCCTGGACATGTATCTGGACACATACCAGATCTCCAGATAACCTTCTGACTGTTGCCTGAAGGGCTCCTGTGTCAGGACCACCTCAGTCCACCAACATCCCTTATCCTGACCGCCCGCCCTCCAGGTCACCTGATGCCTGACTGATAATCCTCCTGGGCAGATCCCAGGGCTAAGAACGCAGGGCTGATCATTCTCAAGAATGCACTGGAGATGATATGAACTTTAACTTTTCCTTCTTTTTTGGAACACTTCCGGGTTTCTGCCTGGCCTCTGGAATAAATCTCTATCATTGACTTCTAGCCGAAGTCTCCAGACTCTTCACGGGGTCACTCGCCACCTGTATCTTCTGGGCCCCTTGGCCAGGGTCCCTTCCCAGTCACACCTGTCACACTGCACAGCAAATGGGGGTGTCTGCTTTTCCCACCTACCGTGTCTCCCCACCTGCAATTAGACCAGGAGGCCCTTGAGGCCTGGGCTCCGTCTTATTCATCTTGGCATGTTCCCAGTGTCGGGCATAAGGGTCTCTTAAGAAACAAGCATTCTAAAGTATTTAATAAATATTTAAAATAGTTACGCAATATTTAATTATGTAAATATAAATTGTGTAAGCATATAATATATAATCTATATAAATATACTTACAATACTAATAGGATACTTAACAAATATTTCACTTCCTTTAACTGCTTTTACTCCGCTGCTAACCAAGAGTAAAAAGCTTGCCACAACCCTGGACCCACTCAGAAGAGGGTCTAAGCCGGCACTTGGAATATTCTTCAGGAACAGACTTTTGGGGCCTTAACTCATGGCCTGGCCCACGAGAGGCGGGGAAGCCTCCACACCTTCACTGTGTATCAGTACGAGCTCACCCTGGATCAGGGCCCCCACGACGTTTCCCCATCGAGGTGCAGCCTGCTCCTGGCGGCTCTGTGCACACACGGGATTTTTGTCTTTCAAAGCGCTTGCCCCTTGGACCCTCACAAAGGTCCTGTGATACAGGCAGGCAGCGACTACTGTGTCCATGGACAGCTGAGAAAACAGAGGCTGGGAGAAGTTCAGTGACTTGTCCAAGGTCATAGTTTGCGTGGGTGCTGAGCTGTCACTAGGACCCAGGGGCCCAGACATTTCTTCTCCGTGTCTTCCCTCTCTCCAGCCTGAGCTCGCGGGAGGACACCTCACTGCAGCCAGCCAGGAGGAGGCAAAGCCGACAAGCAGTGACATGGGTGACAAGCAGTGACAGGAGTGAGCAGAAACTGACATTCGCTCTGTGTTTTAGAACCGAGTTCAAAACAGAAGCTGGCCAAATAGCTCCAGGGCACTGAAAGCGTCCCCCACCCACGTCTAATTCCAACCCCCTCCTGCCGGGGGAGTGTCTGTCTGTGGTTACGGGGTGTAGCGCCTCTGCTGCTGCTGCTGCTGCTGTGTGGTCACAGGCCAGACCGGAAGGATGGTACTTACTCGATTTTTCTTCTTTAATGGTGTATTCGAGCACCTCGGACGAGCCCTCGTTCAGCGAAGGAAAATGGACACAGAGCACCAGGTGCTTCAAGCCGCTGTCCCGGAGAACCAGGAATGTCTGCGACAGAAGAAGGAGGGCTCCGTGAATCAAAGATTTGGGTGGGTGTGAGAGGGACAACAGAGAGATGGAAGTCATCTGGAATGTTCCAGAAACAAGGAGGCAGGGTGGCAGCCAGGCACCCCTCAGGAGAATGCAGTGTTCTGCCCTAAGAGCCACGCGTCACCCAGCCCGTGTCCCCCGGCTCCTGAGTCTCAATGTCTCATTTGCTCATAGAGGGGGTCAACTCAGATGTTTCCATGTTGTAGACAGAGTTAGGCAAGGGGTATTTAAAGTGCAGATTCCTGGGTCCCCCCTTGGAGATGCTAATTCAGCTGGGGGAGCTGGGGCCCGGAATTAGCTGATTCTGGGATGGGTGGGGGTCCAGGGTCCACTCGTAGAGAAGTTTTAATGCTCAGGAGTGAGGTGCGTCTCACCTCGTGCCCACCTACACACACAGCACGGACCCTCTGGGGAGGCTGCTGGAAGTGGTCACAGACATTAGTCAATTCACAAGATCTTCCCCCACAGAAATAAAAATAGCTAACAATTAACATAGCGCTTTCTCTGTGGCAGGAACTGGTATAAATACTTTGCATACATTCTCTCGCTTCTTCCTATCAATAACCTCTGACGTGAGGTCGGTTGTTACCCCCACATCACACATGGAAACACGGAGGCGCTCTCTGATCCTGGTGTGATGACTGAGTAAACACCCAGGTGGGCTTGGCTCCCAGGACAGCTGGAAGGGGCAGGGCTGGGACTCTGCCCCAGATGCTGGTGTCCCTGCTCCAGCCCTCCACACTCCCTGGCCTCTCTCTGCACCACAGGCCCCTCACGGGGGCAGGAGGGGACCTGTCCTCTTGGCCCTGAGGACGCATCCCTGCTCTAGTGACCAGGCGTTACCTGAATCTAAACCAGAGCCACATATTTACAGACCCTCCACTTCCGCCTCTCCTGCGGTTCCACTCGCTGAAGGGGCTGCACTTGCCACGGCCATCGTGGGGAGGGGCCTCTGCTTCATGCACAAACTCTGTGGTTTTAAAACGTCCCGTTTAGTCTCCGCGGGCCCCACCAAAGCTCAGCCCTCCTTCAGGTGGTGACAGACTCCTTCTGGAATCGTCCCAGCCTCCAGGGGCACAAATCTCCCTGGGGAGGGGCGACAGGGCGTCCCTCAGCCAAGGAAGGCTCATTCCTCCCTTTCCTGAGAAAGGACTTGGTCACCATGTCCCCCTCCCCTCCACTCCTATCCCCCCGGGGGTCTAAGCTTCTCCCACTCAGGCCCCAAGCACCTGGGCTAGCGTGTGGAAGACCAAAGTCTGGCCAAAGTTGCTGAGGGAGAGCTGGGGGGAGAGGCACTGGGACATCTCCAAGGACACTGCCCAGACGTGAGAGGCTCTGGTGGACCACTGGGGTGTCCCTTCCCCGCTAAGGCACACTGTCCTACCCCCCTGTGGTGATGCTCCAAACTCTCTGCCATGGTTATTGTTGCTATCATTCGTATCACATCTGTTATTAACACAATGTGGTTTTACAACTGTCAGTGGAACACTATAATAGTATCGTTCTTGTGGGCAGTAAGAGCTAATGCATATTGCCTCCCTCCCTGGTCTGCCCCAAGCCCTGACAACAGCTCCTTAGGTTCCACGATCGTACTTCACTCTCCTGTTAGAGCTACGCAGGGTGGTGGGTGGTGGGTGCTGGCACTACCCCCACGTCATAGAGGAGGAAACAGAGAGGTAAGCAATGCCCAAGGTCAGTGAGTGCTGGCCTGGGATCTGAGCTCTGGCCTTTAGACTCTAGATCCCCAACCCTCAACCACCCTCTACCCAGCTCACGGGTGGTCCCTTGGCTTAAGGTTTTGCAGCTTAAGGTTCTGTTCCCCTGTGACAGTGCATGTCCCCTCGGAAGCAGTGACACCATGAGTCCATTACTCACTGAATGGAGAGGAAATGAGTTTATCAGCCCTGCTCCTGGAGGGTGGAGAGAGCGTGAGAACTCGGAGTGGACAGAGGGGGACAGGAGGGAGGCTTCCGGGGGAGGAAACGAGAGGCAGGCGGGATGCTGCCTGTTGAGGTGCCCACCCTGGAAGGCAGCCCTCCCCAGGGGACCTGGCAGGAGGATGCTTACCTCCAGATGCCTCCGCCCTCAGTTCGGAGACCACACCTGGGTCCCCCCAGCACAGCCTGGCCTTGCCCTGAGCTTTAGTGTCACTGCACTGGGGTGGCCCCCTGAATCTGAACGGACCCCTGGAGCACGGTGCCTTTCAAAAAAAAAAGAGGTCGCTTTGCCTCTTCTTCGGAGGTCCCTGAGACCAGCTGCCTCCCGTGCACCAGGGCAGCGGGGACGGCAGTGGGTGAAGGAATGGGAGAGAGGGAGTGTGCGTGTGTGTGTGTGTGTGTGTGTGAATAAGTGCCTGGTGAGTTAAAAAGTATATCTGACCTTTGTCCCACTTTCTGTCAAAGCTTCAAAAATCCCTGGAATTTCCTGAGAGAGAGGAATGTCTTTTGTTATTCACAAAATAGCTCCTTGTGACCACACCTGAGTTTACGCTAACGCGTGACTCCTGGTGGGCCCTTAGTTTCCAAGGGGGGAAGGGAACTTGCAGCCCCACCCCTGACCTCCAGAGAGAGGAGAGGAACTGGGAGTGAGTTCTAGCATGTCGGCGTAGGCGATGATTCATTCGCTCTCGCAGAGAAAACTCTATGAAACCTCTGGACCATGCAGCCCGGCCGAGCCCCGGTTGGTGGTACACGGAGGTGCGGGGAGGGTGATGTGCCCAGGTCCCACCAGGGGATGGGTGGGAGTGCGCGTGCCCCTCCCCGCTGCAGACCTCGCCCCTACTCGTGCCTTTCACTCAGCCGCTCTTGAGCTGGGTCCTTTTTAACAAAATGTTCCTCACAGGTATAGGTTTCAGTGAGTCCCCCGAGTCATTCCGTGAGTGATCAAACCTGAAGAGCGGTCAAGTTTGTAGCCACGCCAGACAGCAGTGCGGGTGGCCTGGGGACCCGCTGATGTCTGGCATCTGCACCAGGGCAGTCTTGTTGGGGACCCTGTGCTTTCCCTTGGGTCTTGCTCACGCAGGGGAGAGGCAGTGTCAGAACTGAACTGAACTGAACTGGAGGGCACCCAGGTGGTGTCAGAGAGCTGCTGGCAGAAGCACGAGCGAGTGTGGGAGTGACTGTGTGTGGCTGAGTGTGAACTCCGGGGGCCAGGCCACGGGGAGGGGGCCCGAGCCAGAGCTGGCAATGCTCCTGGGAAGGCTGCCGACAAACTTGGACCCTTGACCCCGAGCCAGGGCGGGAGCTGAGGATGGCGCAGTCCTGGACGGGAACCAAACTGCGGGTTTCTGCCTTGGCAGGGAAAGTGCCCCCTTTACACACGTGGGGCACGTGGTGGGGGGAGGGGCACATGCGCAGGCCACTAGTTCAGCCACATGTGCCCAAGGAAGGCGGTATTTTTCAGCTGAGGGCTATGACCCATTAGCGCAAATGCCACAACCAGGGTTTTCCAAATAAAACACAAGAGTAGAAAACAGGAGACAACAGGATATCTACGTAAGGGTGGACTTTCTGTGTGGGTGTGTCTGGGTGGGGGGTTGGGGGGTGCCCTACCAAGGGCCGGGGCCACAGGGCAGCCTGTGTTCCTCAGTCCACCGACGGTCACCTCCTTCCTCGACTATTGGGACAGCCCACTGAGCCCCCCGATGGCGACCGCGATGACAGATCAGGGCTGCCAGCCTCCCCAGCGGCCTCCCTCGATGCTGCCCCGCCATTTGATCGGCTCCTTCCTCCTCAGCACAGAGCTTTCTAGATTTCTTCGCTTTGCCAAGACACCAGCTCTGCTCTCTGCCCTCGTGTTCCACAGAGAGAGAGAAGACAGCAGCCCTCGGACAGCAGCTCCCAGCTGGGGGACTGTCACAGTCTGTCGCAGTCTGCGTTTCTTCTTGGGCCTTGTGGGAAGCTTACAGGCTGAGTCTGTTGTTCCTTGAAGTCAAAAGCATTCCTGCCTGACCCAGCACCTCAAAGTATTATTGGAAGAGCTGCGCAGGGGACTTCAGCAGACTGCCTGCTGTGTAATAGGCACCCCAAATATGGGGCCCCCCTTCCCCATGCCTCCCTACCTGCCTCAGAGCCCTGAGGTCAAAAGGCACAGAGCCACTACCACACAGAGGCAGCACTGCTACCCTCCGCGGTTCATGGACTGCCCCAGGACCCAGAACTGCCACAGCAGGGCCCAGGACAAGAAAGACATCCTCATTAGCGGCCGCAGACTGCAGGCCTCGGCCCTGAGCAAAAAGATGAGCTCCAGGTGAGCAGTGGGGGACCAAGAGTGACAAGTCCGGGTGCTGGGGCCTGCCTTGTCTGCTAGGATGCTCTCCCGGGGCTGCCTAGGATTGTCATAAATGGGGCAGCTCACATTCACGCCTGCCGTGGGGCCCTCCCTCCGCCACTGCTCCTGCAAGCCTTCCCGGAGGACCAGGCCACCTGCAGACCTTGCCCCGTGTTCTCACTTGGCCTCTCTCCTCCCTGGGGACAAGCGCTGCCTGGTGCCCTGCTGGGCCGTCGTCTGAGTGAGCCCTCTCTGTCTGTCCCCGTTCCCCTGTGTCAGCTCTCCCGATGCACTGGATGAGGAACTCCCTGAAAGCAGAAGCAGCCTTTTCCCCCCGACTGTACACCCTGACAGGACGTGCATGCACTCCGAAGGTCCAACCCCCACCCGAAGACAACAGGGGTCAGGGGCAGCGATCAGAGCACTTGGTGTCCCTCCTCCCTCTGACCCAGGCTTGCCGTGTCCTTTGCAAGTCACTTCCCCTCTCTGAGCTGGCTTTTCCAGTCTAGTGAGGGAGGGGTGCTGACGGTCCCAGGACTCCTTCCTTCTGGAAGATTCTGTCCCAGCATCCATGGCCTGCAGTCTTTTCCAGATCCCAAGAGGCTTGCACGAAGGTTAGTGTCACGGGTAAAGTCCTGCAATGCAGGGGGCCAGGGCGGCTGGTCACGGAAGCACCCCGTCTGCCTTCTGCCAGTGGGGGTTTGGGTGAGAACAACTGATTTCAGTAACAGCTGGCAGAGAAGATGCTCAGGACAGAAGTACGTGGCCGTTGCGCCCCCCTCCCCCCCCCAGACAAAAATACGAAACCCGGACACCCAATACATGATAATGGTTTCGTATGTCCTGCCCATGTTTGGCCTGGACAGCCCAGAGCTGTCTGCTTTTCCACTTTTGTTATCCTCGGACTATTTTCCATTTGCTTGGGGAGAATTTCCAATCATGCCCATTAGGGAAGGAACCGAAGTGGCCGGTTCCTCCCAGGGGCCACGAGAGCCGGGGCTGCCCTGCCTGTGGGGGTCGGCGCTCCCAGGGCCGGAGCCCACTCTGGCCACACGTGGCCCACCTTCCCTTTACTTCTCACGAGGTTGTGCCGCGCGGCACGGAGTGGGGTTCCTCAGTCCTGGCTGCGTGAAGGAATCCCCGAGGGAGCTTTGAAAGCACACTGGTGCCTGAGCCCCACTCCAAACCAAAGAAGCCGGCATTTCTGGGGCTGAGGCTGAGACACGGTGTTTTTGTTTATAAACTTTTGAAGACAGTCACTTAGTAGCCGGCTCCATTACTCAGGGGGGGCTCCTTACCGTCAGAGTTGAGTTTCCTCACTTAGAAACTAGAGAGCCCGCCTCCAGTTCTGCAGGGCTGTGGGAAGGGCGAGACGGTGCCTGGCACAGGGCAGACCTACAGTCACTGCCAACTGCGCAGTCCTCCCTGGCCCCAGCAGCCGGAAGGGGCAACCCAGGGGCTGCGGGGATGCTTTCACCAAACTAGCATGGAATGGGAGGGGCCTTCCTCGGACTCAGCTCTGGGGAGGGCGCCTTGCACCTCCCACAGGGCTGGTCTACTTCATCCCAACTCAGCTTCCTGCAACTCTTGAGGTAGCCCCTCCACCACAAAAGGCAACTTTATAAGAAGTTTCTTTCATTAAACACCACCTTCTGGCACTCCAGTAGCAATGAAAACACACAGCCTCCTGGCCCTGGTTTCGAATATGATTCTGCAATGAAAGGAATGAAGGCTCCTCAGAGAAACGGCTCTAGGACGGGGGCAAGAAAACACAAGAGAAGCCTGGAGCATCTTGGAGTGACAGGAAGTAAGAAAAAGCTCAAAAAAACTAGCACACAAGCAAAGCCCACACACAACGGGGGTGCACCAGAGAGACACAGAGCCAACTCAAAGACTCGTGGCAGCCAAAGTTGGAATAATTCCAGCAATAAAATAGTTAAAGTAGTATTGGATTATAACCCAAAGCATAAAACAAATACCCATGAATTCATATCATTCTAAGTACATGATAGAATCAATAAATAAATGGGGGAGAAGAGACACATCTCATAGAGAATAATAATTCTCAAATAATACATCTCAAATAATTTCTGCAGATAATCAAAGAGGTGGAGCGTGACCTCCAAGTGTGGGCTGTGCGCAGTGACCGCCTACGGGGGCAGACGGCACGGGAGCCAGAGAAGGAGGAACTCACAGTGGAGCAATGGGCAAACACGGCCTCAGCCAGGTGGCCAAGGTCAACATCCACAGCCCAGGCTGATATCATGTATTGTACCCTTGACATGATGTGAAGGGAATCACCCTAGTCTCACCCCCTGACAGCTCTCAGGGGAGGGATGTTCTACAAAATTCCTGGCCAGGAGTCCTCAAAACTGTCAAGGTCGCCAGAAATAGAGAAAGCCTGAAAAACTATCACAGCCTTGCGACAGGACAAGGAGACGCGATGACGAAAGGTAAGGCAGTGCCCTGGATAGGGTCCCGGAACAGAAAAGGACAGCGGGCAAAACTAAGGAAATGGGCTTCGGTCGACACTAATGTATCAGTTTGGCTCATGAATTGTGACAGTCATGCCGTATCCATGTTACACGTGAACAATAGGAGAAGCTGGGTGAGGAGCCTATAAGGGAATCCTCTGTACTGTCTTTGCAACTTTTCTCTATACCTTCTAAAGTAAAGCAAACAAAAAAAGTAGCACTTGGTGTAGAATGAATAAAGGTGGCTTTTTGATTGCCTTGATTCTGGATACACAAAAAAGTCAAAATTGGGCCGATATGTTCCCACCTTATCAGAGAAGCAGGCTGTGGGGGGGTTGGGGAGTGGTGAAGGGGGTGGACACGGTCAAGGTCACAAAGATCTTTGGGACAAAGGGGCTGGATCTCCAGTCTCCTGACCACTGGCCCCAGACTCGATGAAGCTCTGTGTCTCCCCACCCGGCACCAGGAGGGGTGGGTCCAGGTGATCTTGGGAGACCCCACAAGCTCTCACAACCTGAGGGCCACCCACAGTGTCTATGTCTTTAAGAACACTGAAGCCATCGCACCGGTGGCATTTCAGACAGTCCTGTGGGGGTGGCATCATGCAGTAAAGGGTCTGCCCAGCGACCCCGAAGATCACACCACGCAGGCTCTGCTCTCACCAGCTGTGTGTCCTCAGGCAAGTGAGTTGAAGTCTCTGTGCTTGCATTTCCTTATCGGGAAATGGGCACACCCACCGGCGAGAAACCGCTGTGTGCATTAATGGAAGCATGTGAGGAGCAACTTTGGGTTAAAGTTGGCCAATCTCAGGGTTTTGCTTCTGCTTGAAAATACAGAAGCTCACAGGGAAAAACAGGGTGTAAGGGCAGAGAAGGTAAGAGAAGGTGCATCTGCTCCAATTCTGGGGCACAGGGAGGTTGGGGCTTGGCTGGAGGCCCCATAAGTTTCAGGTACAACTGCCGACTTGATGAATTCTATGGAGTCCAAGGTGAGAATGAGTCCACTGACCAACTCAGGCCCGTGAATTCATGAGCTCAACGCGTCCCGGACACAGGGCGGCACTCCAGGGCACACGGAAGGGGAGAACAGAAAAGCACAGGGAGGCTGAAAGATAGGATTCCGTGTGTGTGTGTGTGTGTGTGTGCGTGCATGTGTGTGTGTGAGTGTGTGAGAGTGTGTGAGTGTATGAGTGTATGATACAGCACAGGAGCACCCAGATTGCCTGGGTTCAAAGTCCGGCTTGGGCCTCACCCCTGTGTCACCGGGGGAGGTCACTCCACTCTGTGTCTCAGTCACCTCATCCGTACAATGGGCAGAACGGTAATTCCTACCCCAGAGGGCTGCTGCGAGGATAAACCATGCTAATTCAGGGGTCGAACTTACCGCTTTTCGGCCTTTTGGCTAAGATCAAGCGTAGTATCGGGGGTCGAACTTAGACAAGTGCCTGGAACACTAAGGGCTTAGTGCACGCTCGCTGTCAGATGTGGGACTGTCCCCTGGAAAGGGCCGGAGAGGCGCCCCACGCTCTTCTGGCAGAAAGGACTCCTGGAAGCAGACTGGTGGGGGTGGGGCAGGGGCCCAGGGGACGGGGAGGAATGGGAGCGACTGCTTAATGGCCAAGGGTTTTATCTCGGGTGACGAAACGTTCGGAACGAGATACAGGTGGTGGCTGCACAACCCTGGGCAGTACTCAGCTGTGCACGTCACCAGGGCTAATTCCTGGGAAGTGATTTCCGCCTCGTTAAAGACACAAAAGTAAAAACAAAAGGCTTGTGGGAAGGGGGTTAGTTGAAAAAAATCAGTGGCCAACACCTTTATAAGGTAATTCTTTTTACTTTATTTCTGTCCAGCTTGATTTTCTTTTTACAGTGGACACCTGTATGTCTCGCTTTTATAATTAAACAAATTAACTGTCAATTTTTCTTTAAAATCGGAAGCAGCCCGTAAGAGCAAACGCATGGGGGTGGTGAGCTCTGACTCATCTTTCCTACCCACCGATCCAACTCCCCCCTCGCCCCCCCCCCCAGGTGTACACTAACAGGAGGAAAGTACTCTTGTTAACGCTCCATTTCAAACTGGGAAAAGTGAGACTCAGAAAATCAAAGCCCCCCAGCCTGACTCAAAACTCTTTGGGCCCAGCCCCCAGCCCCTTACTTTCATATGTAAACAGGGGGTGTAAAATGATTTCAGGTCCCTCTGGTTCTGATGCTTGACACCTGGCTGAGTTCTGCAGTCAGGCCTGCCTCGGGTGGCCAAGGGCCCAGAGAGCCCATACCTGCCGTACACCCCCTGCTCTCCCACGGGGCCAGCTGCTCCCCAAAGCAGAAAACAGCCCTCCTACCAGTCCCCTGCTCCCGAGTCTAGCAGCTCCTGGTGGCTGCACCTGCCCTGTTGACCACGAGATGGACAGACCCCTACTCACCCCGGCTGCCTCCTGGTGCAAGATCCTGGCCACCTCAGCCCGGTCCAGGCCCAGCTGCAGCCACACTGGGCACGTTTTGATGAGCTTCTCCAGGACGCTGATGCCCCGGGGAGGGAGGCAGTTCTTCTGGGTGACTGGCAGACAAGGCCCCATGCCATCTTCCTCCTCCTCCTCTTCCTCTCCTTTGTCAACGTCTGGAACAGGACTGAGAACAGAAGCAAAAGATCAGCCCATCCTTCCGCTCCGCAGAGAGAGGTTTAGAACCGGGGCAGGGAGGTGGGGGGGGGGGTTCAGTTCTACTGGGCTTACGTACTGAGCATCTGGGAAACCAGTGGCCCTCTGGGGAGTTAAATATGAATGAACTCTTCACCTTTCAGTGCTTCTAATCAAATGGGTTAAACATACAAAGAAATAACCGGCTGTAGCACAAAACTGGAATAAATATAAACAGAAGCACAGTGTGTCAGAAGTAGCTAATCCCAGCCCGGGGTGGGTTCAGGGACAGTGAGCAGAACTCTGAACGGGACATTTAAAAAACTTTTTAATGAAAGTGTAATTTACACACAGAGAAAGGCACATGTCTCTGGTGTACAATTAGACAAATTCTGGCATATGTCTCTTCCTGTTGTCTGCCACCTCGATCAAGAGAGAGAACCATGCGTCCGATACGCGTCCGATACTGTAGCCACGTGTGGGACCTGAGCTCTTAAAAGTGGGTGGTCTGGGGAGAGGGGGAGGGGGACTGGGTGAAAAGGGAAGGGGTTGAGGGGTGCAGATTGGGAGTTACAAAACAGACACAGGGATGTAAAGCACAGGGAACATAGTCAATAATATTGTAATAAATATGTATGGTGCCAGGTGAGTGGTGGAAATATTGGGGGGAACACTCTGTATGTTCACTTGAACTTAATACAAAATAATGTTGAATGCAGACAGTAATTGCTAAAAACACAAAAAATAAAAGTGGGTGGTCTGGATTGAGATGCGCACACAGGATTTTGAACACTTGATATGAAAAGACTGTAAATATATAGCTCACTAATAATAGTTTCCATGGATAGATTGCATTCTGAAATGATAATAGTTTAGATATACTGAGTTAAGTAAATTATTAAAATTAATTTCACCTATTTCTTTTTACTGTTTAAATGTGGCGACCAGAAAATTCACAGCTACGTATGAGGCTTGCATTCTGTTTCTATGAGAAGTGCTGATACAGGCATTTCCAGAAGTCTCCCTTGTGCCACCCTGTCCTCCCCGCATTGGGGTTGATACAGGTCAGGATGGGGGAAGGAGGAGAGTCACAGGCCTCGGAAACAGAAAAACCACAGCAGAGGTCTACTTGAAGAGACCCTGCCCAGAAGGCTCACTGCACCCCCCATGCACCCTGATTCCAGAAAAGGAGGGCATCTTGGTGCCTCAAATCCTGAGCTGGGGCTGTGGGGCCTTCCTTGCATCCCATCTGAGGGGTGAAACCTCAGTCAGACAGAAGGGGGTCGTTATGAAGCCAGCAGGATAGGGCTGGTCCCCCTCCTTTGCCCCGTGTCTCTGTGGTGTCGCCCAGGGGCACCCAGGGTTGGCATGTGCTGAAGGGAGAGGCCTGGGGGAGGGATGAGCCAGGATGGGCCCTGTCAAAGGTGCAGAAAAGTGGAACCACTTCCTTCGAGAGGGCAGGACACGGAAGTCCTGAGGAGGAAACACAGCGGGGTCCTGGAGGTGGCTCTGGGGCACTGGGAGGCTGCGAAGTGCTGGATTAGACCCGGCCAGCGAGCTGTTGTGTTGAGCAGGCAGGTCTTGCAGAGACCTGAGTAGGGAGGTGTGGGGGGATGTCGGTGCTAAAATGCCTCCTCGGATGCCCCCACCCCCACCCCCTCGCTCTCATGGATGCTGTGTGTGCACACGGGGACTTAAGGATTCCTTCTGGGTCTGCAGAGGACCGGTGCCAGGTTACCAGGGCAGCAGGAGCGTCCCAGGCAGTAGCAGGCACCATGGGGCTGGGTGGAGGGTGGGGGCAGAAGGCAGCCTCACGGATGCTCTTGAGCTGTGGAACTGGGGCCTGCTGGGTCTGCTTTGGAGCTCAAGGCCGGGGGCAGCCCAGCTGACGTGGATGCGATCACTTCCCAAGCCCTGAAGTGTGGCTGCAGCATCTCCTCTGGGAAGGAAGTTACAACTGTGGGCAGAGGCCAGAATTACCCAGAAAATGAGCACTTTGGGGCCCATTAGGTTGCTCCGCCCCCTGCCCCCAAACCAAAAATATCTTCTGGCACACCAAAAGGCTTTAGGATCATCCTCAAATCTCCTCCATTGGCCCAGAGCCTCCCTGGTGGCCAGTGAGGACTGTGATGGCTGTGATGGGGGGGAGCTCTGGGATCCCATTTCCACTTGGCCCCCCACTCAGCTAAGAGGTTGCCAAGTCCAGTCCCTCCAAGGGCCTCAGTTTCCTCATCTGTGCAATGGACACAGCGGGGCCTAGAAGATCCCTCCATTTGCTGAGTGGCCTAGCTGGGACCTGGGTTTTGGGGACAAGGGCCCCTACTCTCTCCTGTAGAACAGAAGCTATGATCAAACAAAGAGACCCTGGGAGAAAGGAGGGGCCTGCGCCTCACTTTCATTCATGCTCAGCATTTTCTGAGGGCCACCACTGCCAGACGCTGTCCTCGGCACTGGGTTAGAGCAGAGGACAGAATGATTCGTTCGCCTCAGCTAGGGGAGGGTTCCGTGATGAACGAGGACAAAGAGTGACCCAGAGTGTGTCAGACGATGAGGAGAGCCGGCCAGGGGAGGAGATTCCAGACACAGGGGCCAGCAAAGGCCTTCAGTTATCTGGCCTAGGAAAGGTGCAAGGAAGCCTGGGAAGCGGCAGGAGCTCAGAGGGCGGAGGTGGGAGGAGGTAAGGTCAGCGTGGGGCAGGGCAGGGGTCCTCGCAAGGACCTGGGAGAGGTGGCTCTGACCCCACGGATAAGGACACCTTCCATGGGCTTCAGCCCAACCACTGGCCCACACCAACCCACAGGCTTCTTTGGCAAGAAGTGGGCCCATTAAGTCCTGATGGGGACTGGGTGGTTTCTGGGCCTGAGGAGAGTCTTTGAGGATCCACAGACAGGAACCTGAACACCCTCCCCCCACACACACACCCAGCTCCCTGGCACAGGAGACACACACTGCTGCTTTCAGGGGAACCAAGGAGAAACTCTGCCCCAGGCTGTAGCACCACCGGGCCTGTGCCATCCACCTCTCCTTTGAGATCACCACGTCCTTCCTGCTCTAAAGCCCCCAGTGGCTCCCACTGCCTAAAGAATCCAGTCCAGTCCTAACGTTGAAGGAATTCATTTTCTGACACCGCCACCCTCTAGGTGTTCCTTTTCTGGTCATCGTCGCCCTAGAGGAACCCACACTTCCCCACCTGGTGCTCCTGCTTGGGCTGCTCTGTCCCCTCCACCCGTGGCTCCTTCAGGCTCTCTACCACCCCTCCCAATACTCTCTCCAGCAGGAGGGCAAAAGCTCAATGGATTGGACCCAGAAAGCAAAAACCATACAAGAAAAGGTGGCCAGATTAAACACATCACAATTCAAACGTGTGTTCATCAAACACCTCGTTCAGAAAGTGAATACTCAAACCATAGACTAGGAGAAAATATTCACCAAACATACATTTAACAGAGAACAAGCATGTTAATTTTTAAAATGGGCAAAAGAATTGAAGATTCCTCAAAGAAGACATACAGATGGCCCCACAGCAGGTGGAAGGGCGCTCAGACCATTAGTCATTAAGGAAATGCAAATTTGAACCACGAGGAGATACCGTGTCCCAACCACCAGCATCGCTAAAGTTAAAAAGTCTGCCGGCACGCGGCGCAGCACGGGAGTAATCAGAACGCTCGGACCTCGCTGATGCGAAAGTAAACTTGGGGAAAGGCCATTGTTATGAACCTAAATCTACTACCACCCTGTGGCCCAGCCGTTCCACGCTCAGGTATATGCCCAAGAAAAAATGAAAGCGTATGTCCGCAAAACGACCTATACACGAGTGTTCTTAGCAGCTGTACTCGTGATCGCCCAGACTGGTCCAGGGGTCGTCCCAGACAAGCAGACGCTGGTGCGTGACAGAATGGAACAGCAGCAACAAGTAGGAATTACAAATAGATACAACCATGTGGAGGACCCTCGAAAATACTGTGCTGAGTGAAAGAAGCCAGGTGCAGAAAAATACATACTGCATGAATATGAAGTTCAAACGGATCACTTCTAGTATGTGTCTTTACATTTTATCTGCGTAAATTTTATACCAAAACAATAAAAAAGCACCGTAGATGCTTTTTTGACCAGAGTTAGTGATGTGCAAACTGACACCCTCAGGAGGGGTCCAAAACCTTTGAAATGCAAAATAAATAAGGTGGGTTCAGGGAGGGACAGAGGGACAGACACATGCAACGAAGCAAATATGCAGAAACATTAAGGGTAAGTGATGGGTATATGCGTGTTTACTGCAATTTTTTTCAACTTTTCTTAGGTTTAAATTTTTTTATAGTAAACTATTGAGAATCACCCCATCCTCGAAGGCTCACTCAGAAGAAGCCTGCCTGCTGTTAACAGAAGCCCTAGGTCTGAATCTAGGCTGTGTGATCTCTGGCCAGTTACTCCACCTCTCTGGGCTTCAGTGTAAGCACTTTCAAAGAAACAGTAATAGTCCTTCCATAATAGAGTAACTGTGCAAATCCAGTTAGATATCCGTGAAGGACTTCGCCCAGCACACGCACTCAGTGAGTGTTAACGATTGTTTTCTAGTTGAAATTCCTCTTTTCCTTGCACTGCAATCCTCCCGCTTCGTGGCCTTGATTTGAGGACCTAGCACATTGGACCAAGTGACTGAGGTACACGTCTCTGTGTCATACTCAGCTGACACCCAAGATACCATCTGGCCCCAGAGATAAACCACAAGTTCAAGTGCCTGGGAACCACATGGCCTGACATGAAAAAAGACGTCAATATTTTGGGGCACAGAAACACACCACTTGGAGGACCCCTTCCACACCAGGACCCAGCCAGTGCTGGTCAGTGAACCTGGCAGGGACAAGCGCCGTGTGGGCTGACCTCAGCTGCTCCAACCGAGCCACCTGGGAGGCCCAAGTCTCTTAAGATCCCACTTTCCAGCACCTGTCCCACTCTTGTCAGTGTCCTCCTCCCTCCCTGGATGGACCTGTGCAGAAGTGACGAAGGCCCGTGCAGCGGCCCTGTGAGGTGACTTGGCAGCGACAAGGGTGTGAGGGTTGGAGAGGATCTCTGAGGTTGAGGGGTTGGAGAAGCAGCCGCTGAGGGTGGGGGAAGGTTTCGGTCCTGCTCGGGATCACCAGAGCACTTTAGCCCTCAGGGGACAAAGTGCCATGGCCACCTGCTCTGACCTGGCCAGTGGAGCCAGGCAGCCACTCTCTCACCCCTGTGTCCCAGCTGACTTCGGGCCCTGGATGACTGGAGCTCTCCGGGTGCTTGCTGCTCGCTGTCACTGCAAAGTGCCCATGCCGATAATAGTGGCTGTCGGGCTGGGGTTGGACAGCAACGCTGGGGACACCCGGAGCTGGCACCGTGTCCAGCTTTATTTTAGTGCCGTGATCACTGTTATAGAACAGCCTGGCCACGTCAGCTCTCACTGCCAGGGACCATGGCTGAGGCCACATAGCACTGGATATGTCATCTGTGGGCAGAATCAGGGACCCCACACCCACGCCCTCCCTTCTCGGCTGCCTCCCTCCAGCTCAGGGCCCTGCAAAGGCAGCCCCGGGACCGTGGGTGACAGATGGCACTGTTGGTGCAAAATAACGAGCCTCAGAGATTTTAGAGCAACTCCCCCGGAAAGAGGGATCACTCCACGACCGGCTTTCCTTCTGCCCCAGGGACTGGAGCACGGAGCTCTGATCAGTGGTACCGACTGCCTTGGACACCCTGGCTGCAGTGCCCAGCGGCCCAGGGTCAGACACTCGGGGCACTCGGGCCAGGGCTGCAGGGACCAGGCCTGCAGGGACCAGGCCTGGAGTCAGCATCCACCCAGTCCATGGGGGAGATTTTCTCACCAGCTGCCCAAAGGAAGGAGTGCACTGGCATGGCATGCCCACGGCTCCCTGGCCTGGTCCCGTCACAGTCTATTCAACATGGGGAGAAGGAGAGGAAAGACCTGCTCCAGGTGGAGAGGTGCCCAAGGCAGTGCCCCAGTGCAGAGTCAGAGCCAGAGCCGTGGCAGCCTGGGGGGTGGGGCCCCACTGGATGCTGCCTATCTGGAGGGAAGGCAGGCAGTTTCCCAGTTCCTGAGGACGCCAGCATAGGGCTACCTCTGCTGCCCCAGGGAAGCAGCTCAGGAAGTTCCAGGGATGCCTCATTGGGAAGGGAGCGGCCCATTGTGCAGAGCTGGCCAGTTCTCTGGGGAAGGTGAGGCGGGAGGACAGGGAAGAGGCCATCTCTGAGCCACCCACCATCTGACCTCGTGCAGGTTGGCCTCCCCGCTACGCCAAGACCAAGGGGGGCTACCGGATGGAAAGGCCTGGGCCCTGTGCTCTCAGGGCATTTAGGCTAGTAGGGCAGGGTGGGGCTCCAGGGGTCCGTGTGATAGGAAGGCCCGGTCGCTCTGCACAACGTGCTTGAGTGACAGACAAAGC
Organism: Desmodus rotundus; assembly: GCF_022682495.2. Lineage (NCBI taxonomy): Eukaryota > Metazoa > Chordata > Mammalia > Chiroptera > Phyllostomidae > Desmodus > Desmodus rotundus. Next base: position 129,018,560 of record NC_071393.1, on the reverse strand, counting down.
CCCTCCCCCTGGTTTGAAGTGGCACCTGTTTCCCAAACAGGGATGGGACTGGACCATCCAGAGGCCTGGAGAGCAGTGCTCCCTGCTCGGACTCCCCAGTTAGGGGGGGACAGTCACTCACTGCTGCCCCCCCGCCTTATCCTTTCCCTTCCCCTCCATGCTGACTGCTCCTCAGTGGAATGAGTCCCTTGGTACAGAGAGGAAGAGACCAAAAATACCGAGGCAGGTGGAGGGGGTGGGACGTCACAGGAAGAGGGATCAACCTGGGTCCTCTGACTACAAACTCGCAGACGCGGCGCTTATTTCACACAACCTGCACCGCCTGAAGATGAAGAACTAGGACTCACAGCCTGGGACCCAGCCCCTGCCACGTCCCGGCCACTGCCACCGTGGCACGGTATTCAGCCTGCACAGGCCTCAGGGTCTCATCTGTACCATGGAGCTGGTAGTACCTGCCACACGCCCTGTGCATCAAGCACATGAGAGCACCTCAAACAGTGGTTATTCTAGTGGGGAGAACCACTTGAAACACCTGTTCCCCCCAGAAATCAAACAAACCAGCCCTGGCCAGGTAGCCCGGTTGGTTAGAGCATCATCTCAATAGACCAAGGTTGCAGGTTTGATCCCCAGTCAGTGAACCTAAAAGAAGCAACCAATGAATGCATGAATAAATGGACCAACAAATTGACGTTTTTCTCTCTCCCTTCCACTCTCTCTCTAAAATCAATAAATAAAAATTTAAAAAATAAATAAAATCAAACAAACCAAGAAACCCAACGTTAAGTGCCATACGCAAACTACAGAAGGAACAGAAACACTTATATGAGGCGTAAAAACGCACACAAGAGTTCTGTGTCTGGGCGATGGTTACCTCTGGGGGGGCAGGGGGAGGAAGAAAACGGGATCAGGGATGAGTATGTATGAAGGAGGCTTCAGTTCTATAAAGATTTATTTATTTTTAAAAGATCCGAGGCAATATGGCAAAAGACAGGATTTAACAAAGCTGAATTATGGGTACTCAGGCTGTTCTTATGTTTTTCCCTGATTTCTCTATGCTAGAAATATTTAATTAAGAAACAAAATGAAACACCCACAGGCGCACACCTTCCGCCCAGGTCCCAGGGCTCGTCACACGCTGAGGAGATAGAGGGGGGTCTCCAGGCCCCTGAGCTTATTAACTTCTCGGGGGTGACTCCAGCTCTTTTTTCTTGGTGTATTAAAGTCAGTTCTGGAGCCCGAAGGCCACTGTTGGAAGGCAATCAAGAGTCCACCCCATAGAAACAGGCTCTAGGAGATTTTTTGAGAAAGCTAGCTGCTGCACAGGTGAGCAGGGCAGAAGCCAAAGTCACTGGGGCCATTTTCATGCCCCGTGGCAGCCACAGGACTTGGGCCAGAAGCAGCGGCTGCTGCCAGAGGGAAGGACACCCCGGAGTCCCCGACTGCAGGTGGAGATGCTGGTGGGGATATGCAGCAGTAGCTGCCGGCACCTGGGGCTGGGAGGACTCCCCACGCCCGGGGCGGGGATGAACAACCACCAGCCACTCCACCCCTCTGTGCCTCAGTGTCCCGCTCCGTAAACAGAAGACCAGGCCACCTTCCTCAAAGGCTGTGTGGGGATCAAATGGGACAGTGTAGGGAAAGAACGCAGCTGTAGCTGCCACTTAACAAGTGCTAACTGGTAGGTGACTCGGAGGCCCTGGGACAGTTCTTGGAGGAAACCTAGGCTCCAGACCCCAGGGAAGCAGGTCAGGTTGGCGAGGGAGGAGGATCTGGGAACATATGGAGGGCGGGCACACCCAGAGACCAGCTGAGATATTTGAGTTGGATCAGCAGTGTGCCAGGAAAGCCCTCGTCCAGGACCCCGAAACATAAAGTCCTGACGGGTAGTGACTTCAGTCTCCATGGCGTCCACACTCCTACCATTGCCGATGGGAGGCTGTCTATGGTTTGACAACCAGCTCGCAAACCCCTCAATGTGCCCAGTGGGTCTTGGTGAGCCTTCCAGCTGCAGCGCGCCATTGGGGTTATAGGGCTGCTTTGTTCACCTAACGGAGTCCTCTCTACCACCCCCGTACACAGTTGTCGGATTCTGGGGGATCACATTGCGGAAGTGAAGGGAGGTAAGAGTTTATCAGATGAGTAGTGACATGATAAATGCCGTATTCACCAGGACAACGGGTGTGACCTAGAGGAAATGGCACTGAGCTCAGACTCGGGGACTACGGTCTGGTTCTGCTGTTCGCTGTGTGACCTTGGGCAACTCACTTCCCCTCTTGAGGTTCAGTGGGCTCTCCAGTAAAACGAGAAGATTGGACGAGATCTGGGAGGACAAGCAGGTTGCATTTCCATGTGAACCCAGCTGATCGGCAGCGGCTGCCCAGACTGTCCTGCTGAAGGCTGGTCAGAGAAAGAATGTTCGGATCTACTAGCCACGTCCGTCTGCCACAGGCTCTGCATCAGAGAGCAGCAGCAGCTGGGCTGTGCATTTCCCGAGTGGGGGTCAGATCAAGGACTAAGGGTCCTTCCAGCGCAATGATTTCCATGATTCTGTGACTCAGCGGACCCCTGGCTCAGTGCCCCCTGAAGGCTTCTCTTCCAAGTCAGGCCAGCTCTGCCCCGGTGGACAGCCCGAGAGAGGGCAGGCAGCCAGGCCAGCTTCTCGGTGGCTTCCTCTCTGCCACATGCTTTTTTCCTGGACGTATGGAAGCTGAGCCGCAGCTGCTGCCCGCTTCTACCTCTGGCCCGGCCGTGGTGGACTCAGGACCAGAAACCCGGCTTGCAGGCTGACCATGAAGGCCAGGTGGGGATGCCAGTTTTGCAATCAGACTCTATCACATGTATAATGTGCAAACACGTGGCCAATGCCCCCAGCCCAGTTCCAGAGGCTAAGTACCTGCACCAGGCCCTGGTGGACCCCCACAGCTGCTTGGGGCTCCAAGGACAGTGTCTGGGAATTCCTGCTGTGACAAAGGCCCCTGGGTTTCTCCTCACACAGAAAACAAAAGGCCTTCTCTGATGAGGTGGGGCAGAGAGGGCAGCTTACGGCCTCTGACCTCCGGTGTGTGGGCCTCTGGGAATCTGGGACTAAGCTCTGTGGGCCTCAGCCCACAGCCTCTGGAGGGGAAGTCAGCTTCAGCAGGTCTTCCGGACCCCGGAAGTGCTGAGAGCAGGTCAGGCTGTCTCAGCTTGCACGTCACAGCCCACATCAAGGGGTCTGGCAGGTCAAAAGCCTTCATGGTTTCCACACCTGTGTCTGCGTGTCGCAGGCCTCTGTTGCACGGTGTGTGGCGGGTGCTGCCCAGCTCCCAGCCCTGCCTCAGCTGACTGCTGGGTGCTCTGCTGGCCCCTAGGGACTCCAGCTGCCCAGAGTGAGCCCAGCTGGGTTCCTGTGGAGGCCATGGGCGCACCAGCTTCAGTGCCGTGGGCCCTGCTGGTGGCCGCCCCCACTATGCCAGGCCTGCCCCCAGGCTCTGACTGCTGCCTCACGGCCTCCCTCTGCCTGGCCTCTGGCCCTGGCTACTCTGTGCTCTTCAGGGCCTAGACACCCACAGCCTCCTGGGCTCCTGGGCTGAACTCCTCCACCCTCCCTCTGGAACCTTCTCTGGCTCACAGGTCCCAGCCCCTTCCCCTATCCCAGCCAGCCCCTCGAACCCGATGCAGTCTGCCCATACTGCTGACCCTCTGCCCAACACCACTGCTAGGATAGGAATGTCCAGTCCCCGAGTGCTGTGTGCGATCAGGCCTTGGGTGATGGCAAGGCTGTGTCGACTGGGAAGTCTAAGCGTGGGCTCGGGAACCAGACAGCTGGGTTAGATCCCCAGCTCGGTTGCCTCGGCAAGAGACTTAACCCTCTCTTTACCTTAATTTTCTTACATTTAGAACGAGAAATGTAAGTATTACCACCATACAGGATTGCCGTAAAGAGTTCAGGATAGTGCCCGGCATACAGCAAACATTCAAGGATGTTATCACGCATCCATTCACCGCGTAAGTATTTACTGAGCATATACTATGGGCCAGACGCCACTTTAGACTTATCATAATAATCATTACAACAATAGTTATACAGAGTGAAAGAGTAGCTAACACTCCTCCCCTCCCCCCCCCAAAAAAACAAACTTAGAAACTTCACTGAGCCTGGAGATGGTTCCTGGAGAACACGGGATTCGGGGGGCCAGTCTCCTGGCTGGGACCGCAGCTGGAGGCAGCGGGGACCCAGGACCCAGGTCAGCACGGACAATGGGCAGGCCCTGAGCTTAGATATGACACGCATACACTGAAATGAGCTGAGGCCACCTCCACTGGGAGACAGGGAGAGACACCAAGGGGTGCCTCTGGGGTGCAGGCAACTAGGGCTGACCGGCAGGGCTGGGAGGCAGGCACTGCACTGCACACCCTTGTGTACTTTTGAATTTGAGCCATGTGACTCTATCGCCCCTGAAAAAAACAGTGAAAACAATTTGGAGCTTTGAAAAAGAAAGGTTCTCGTTCAGGGGATTTCAGATGTGGAACTGAGCTCGGTTCTGTACCAGCAGATCTGGAAAGCTCTGCCTTCTTGTTTTGGCTAAGATTGCACATTGCAGGTCATTGCCCTTCTAGATTCCATCTCAAAGGGATATTTTAAAAATGCAAATAAAGTTAACAGACAAGGATGTTCACTGCAATGTGACTTACAGACGCCCAAACCTGGCAACAATCCAACGATCAGCAACAGTGCGGCTCACGTGCCCGTCTCCTCCCCCAACTCCCCGTCCCACTGCCGGTTGGTTACTGCTCTGCGCCCCGCTCAGCACAGAATAGGGGTTCAGTAACATATTACCAGTGGCTGAGAGGTTCAGGAAATAATAGGACTGGAAACATGTATGAAATTGGAAACATTTAACCCTTTTTGGCCTACAGAGAAAGCAATCTTGGACATCTAATCTAATACAGACACTGGGAGAAGGGGTCCATGAAACAGGGTCGCACTTGTCAACACGAGGCAGGGAGGACGGGCCCATTGGAGTCACTGGCGCCTTGTCTGAAGGGAGAGGAGACTGGAAACAGCGTAGCTGTTCACCACAAAGGGACCGGGCAAATCAGCGGATACTGTGCGACTGCCGAAGAAAGGGACAAGGAAGGTCTCTGGGCACTGACGTGGGAAGGTTTCTAGGGCGTGTGGTTAGGTGACGGGAGGACCCAGAACAGCAGGTGCACCCTGTGCTCCCTCATTGGGGGACAGAGGCACGATTAGACCTGGAAAGAAGTCACAAGAAACTTGTAACTAGCGGGGCGGGCGAGGGGGGCAAGCACACAGGCGGGAAGACGATTTCACTGCGCGTCCTTTTTAAAATCATGCTTTCATTGTGAATCCTGGGAATGCATTACCTGCTCAAAAATAAATTAACAATGTTTCCAGAGACTTCTGAGTGCCGGGCATTGCTCTACCTGTTTTACATATATTCATCTGAAGTCAATCCTTTAAAGCAACCCTGTAACTCTGGTTATCGCTCCCCTTTTACAGAGGGGGAAACAGACCCAGAGACTCTAAGCACTTCGCTAAAGCTGTGAAATTAGTAACTGGCAGAGCTGGGATTTGAACCCCAGCTGTCTGTGAGTTTCTAGTCCAATGTTTTTAACCGCTCTGCCAGATCCCTCCAGATGCCTGCTCACGATGTAAGATTTAACACGGCAAACACACAGCATGAGACTGAACAGAAGGAAGGCGGGCTCTTGTCCACGGAGTGGGGGGCTCAATACTGTCACGGTATGAACTCTACAAACACTGACCTGCAGGACCAGAGCCATCCCCACCTGAATCCAAGCGTGCCCGTGAAAAGGCACACAGAGACACAAAGGGCCGACGAGCACGTCGGAGGTGCCCGGGAGAAGGGGGTGGGGCTTGCTCTGCTGGGTATCAAGTCTCAGTCCACAGCCACAGTGACGAAGATAGTGCGGGTCCGGTGCTGGGACAGAGACCCAGGGCAGTGGACATGACCGGTCCAGAAATGACCCCCAATAACACGGTCACTTGATGTACGCATGACCACGGCAGAACATCGAGGAGTGGACAGACTTTGCAACAAAATGTGCTGAGACAACTGGGTATCCACATGGGGGAAAAAAAGAAACTCGACTCCCTCGCAGCTTACACACAGCTCAGTTCCAAGAAGACTCTGTCCTGACCTCAGTGCGGAAAACAAAACAAAAAATCTTCTGGGGGAAAATACAGACTATCTTCATGATTTGATGGAAGAGTCTCCTTAAGCAGCACACTTACACACACACGCACATGCCCACACCCCTTAACAGAAGACTAGTGAGTTTGGCTGCATTAACCTGAAGTGTGCTGTTCACTAAGACACCGCGGAGGGGCCGAAAGTCCAGCCCCGGGTGGGAGAAGATATTTGCAGCACGCGCAACCACCGAAGGGCTCGGAGCCAGCTGGTACGTGCAACTTCCACCCTGATAGGGAGAAGACAGGATGAACAGAAGAGTGGGCAAGGGGCCTGGACTGGCGCTGAGCACAGCGGACATGCACACGGCTAAGCGGCGCCGGAGTAGGCGCCCAGGGGCGGGAGGACGCGGAGCTCTGGAATGAAAACCACGTGAGCCCTTGAGGGCGGTTGTTAATCCTGAGGTTATGTGACTTGCCTCTCCTTCTTCACACTTTTCTGTACATTCCAAATTTTTACAGAGTGTGACCTGTCATGGAAACCAGAAAGCGATGGGTGAACATTTCAGGGGAACCAGTGAAAATGGAGCAGTGGAAGCCCAGGGCTGAGTCTTCCCGAGGACCAACTTGCTCGCCTGGGTCTGTCTCTCTCTCACGCACAACAAAGTGGGAAGTGCTGGAACCGGATGAGACCAGGGTAGTTCCACCTGGCCGCACCTCAGCCACCCTGGCCAAACCAAGGCAGCGGACCTCTGTCCCTGGGGAACAAACCTGCTCCAACACTCCCCTTACCTGCGGCCCATTAATCTTCGCTGAGCCTCAGTTTCCTCATCTGGAAAGAAACGGAAGTCTCAGTGCCCAGAGGCCCAGTGGCTGTGCGGGTCAGATCAGATGGCAGTGTGTACAAGGACAGGCAGAAACCCAGACAACCATAAACACATAAAACAAAGGAGCCCGACGGATTCCGGAAATTATTTTTCCGCTGGTAGGGTTTTCCCAGTTTACGATCTAGCGCTGGCCAGTGCTGGGCAAAAGAGCTGTGTGCGATGACGAATGTCCCCTGTCCTCACTGCCCCGTGGGGCCCCCTGGGGCTGCCTGTGGCTCTGCAGCTCTCGAAATACGGCTACTGCGACTGTGACTTCATTTTACTTAATTTAATTTGTGAAACGGCTCCACATGGCCAGTGGCTACTGTATTGGACAATACAGGTCTAGACTCTTCTGTTGTTTAAATCTTTTCAGTGTGTGGATTCATGTACTACGTGTGGGATTTGTTTTTAATTAGGAAGAAAGAAGAAAATAATGGAGATAGCTAGATGCCTGCCGCGTGTTGTTTGCATTAGCCATGAGCCTATTCAGGAAGTTCTTCAGGAGAGGAGATTCCGCCTGGCCCTCCGTCCAGTCCCGTATGTAAGCAGCTGCCCCACGAGGCCGGCTGCGGTCAAGGCCCTCTTCGGGTCTGCCTTTTGCACACCATCCCACCCTGGACCCCCTCCCCGTGAGGCTTGCCCCTTCAGGGCTGCCAGAGCCCTTGCCCACTTCCTTCTGCTGCCTTCTCCTCCCCAGGGATGGGCCAGGCTCAGGAAACAGGAGGCTCCAACAGCTGGGGGGGGGGGGCGGGGGCGTGTCCTTGGGCCCTGCTGGCATCCCTCCCTCCAGGAGCCCCCATGACGCATGGCAGCCCACTCGTCCCACTGTGACCCCGGCCTCTGGCCCTGCCTGCTGCTTACTCAGAGGTTCCCCATCATCTGGGGGAAAAGGGAAGGAGATCACAGCTCTCTCCCCGCACCTGACCCTGGGCTGAGGAGGGAGACATGCAGGGGGAGCAGCCAGCCCACGGTGGATATGACTCACCCCAGAAGGGGACACAGGGCCCTTTCAGGGCCCCTCCTGCCGGGTCTCTGCTCAGGTGTCTCCTCCCCGCCCTGGGTGGCTGGGGGCCTGACTGTGTCCTACCCTGCCGCTGGCCTGCCAGTGTCTGTGAGATGGGACGGAGAAGCACAGACCCTGGAGTAGACTGCTACACCGGGAGCTCCACGGTGGCTCGCTATGCGGTCGCCGCGGACATCAAGGAAATGAGCGAAAGGATACTCACACCCCACTACTTCAGAGGCTTGCTGGAAGGGTGACACGTGACCATAGTGTGGGGGGGATGTGCTTTGACGAAGTGAGCCCCCATTTTTAAGCTGGAGGAGGGGGTCTGGCACAGAGCCGGCCCAGGGCTCAGGGGCCCAGTGTGATGATCCCTGGCAGCAGCCCTCCCCTGGGGCACAGGCCATAGACCCCAGCCCCCCGTTTGCACCTCGCAGGAAACTACCGCAGCGTCACACTCCTTCCACTCCTGGTGACGCTGAGTCACCCAGCCACCCACCTAACAGTTGTGGTGACCACATTTCCTCTCCCGGGGCGCGGGCTGTCACGTGCACAGCCCGGTCTCGACGCGCTTGGCAGTGGCCACCCCCTGGGCCCATGCTCACCTTGAGGGGCAAAATGGGCACCCGTCCCCGCCTGACACCCCAGCCTTAGGGTGGCATCCCTCTTAGGGCTTTGTTCCCTGGTGTCTTGTCTGTCCCCTACCCCCATCACACTGCCCAGCGTGCACAGCCCCTCAGGCCCTAGCACAGGGAAGCCACTGGCAGTAACTTTTCAGGAGCAGGAGGCTGGAGGAATCGAGGACACTGGCTCACAAATTTTGGGAGCCAAGGTGGGGGCACTAGGGTGCAGAGACTAAGGAGCTGTAAGGAATGGTGCTGAGGCGTGGTAGGCACAGTCCATCCTACCCAGTGACTCCAGGGACAGGGGTCATAGGGTGGGGCTTGGGGACACTGGTGGGCGGGGCTGGCCACCTTTTTGCACCTCTCAGGTTATTCACCTGGTCCCTCCATCTGGCCCACTCAGGGAGGGGGCTGGGAGGTCACCCTCTGGGTGGGGCTCAGGGGCCGGGGGGGGGGAGGTGGCAACTGCATCACCCCCAGGATGCAGGCTCATCGGGATGCAGGGAAGCAGCAAGACCCTCTGACCTTGGGATGCAGCACAGGGCCGCACGGCCTTCTGGGGCTCCCGAAAGAGGCGCCAGACTCGCACAGACCTGCATGCGGGCCCTGGCTCTGCCACGGATTGTGGGGATCTTCGATCGAGTCCCTCACCGTGCCTCAGTTTCCTTGCCTATAAATTGGGCCCTGTAACCCCAGCCTCACAGGCTGTGACAATTAACAAAAAGCTCTTGGCAACAAACAGGGCCTGAAGTAACCCTCGAGACAAAATCACTGTCATTACAAACGTCCGACCTACGAATGCCAAGAATCCCCACTTTTTCGTTTGCCTTGGTTGGTTCTTCTATTAGACAAAGATTCTTCTATTAGAATTACAGGGTATGAAATATTGGCACTGACCGTTCCTCTCCTTGGGCACCATCCTTTCGAAGCCTCAGATTTCATTGGAGGGGACAGGGGACGAGGCAAGATGGTGCACGTGCCAAGGACATGGGCATTTTGAAGAAGGACCACACCTAGGACAAGCACTTCGTAGCCCAGGGGAGCGAAGGGCTGAGAGCGGACGTACAGACAGTGCAGGGGAGAGCCTTGGCGACGATTCGTCTATACAACGTAGATACAGCTTCTCTCAGGATCTGGGGGCAGGTCTGCTCTGTAAAGAGCAGTGGCGACGGCTACATTAGCGAATCCTGAACCATTGCGCCCCGGGGGACACAGGGGTAGGCTCCTGCAAACCTCTGACCACAGCATGCTTGTCAACTGATCAATACGTAACCTTGCTTTGTACGTGCTTCTGTTCACAGGCACCTTATTTAACATACGTCATTGCTTCATTAATACTGAACTCAGGATCGATAGCACACAGATCTCGTGCCTGAATGAAGCTTATCTGACACGCGGTTTCTCATGAGGCCCAGCCCAACTGTCCTGCGTTTCAAAACACTACACAGCATTTCAGTGCTAAGAGTGGGGGACATTTTAAATAGTGAAACCATCAGCAGAAGGCGTCGAAGTGTGAAAACGTGTCTGAAGTGTGAGAACCGCTAGGAGGAGGGCGAGCTCCACCTTCTGAGGCCCCGGGGGCGGCTGTGCCACGCCTGCCAACGACTCCCAAGCACTACAGCTTTGGGGTAGCAAATGCATCGAAGCAAGCAGGCAAGTTTACAAATAGCGGATCTGCGGGTAATGAGGATGGACCGTAAATGTCCCTTCATCAGGCTGGCCCCAGCTGCGCCCCTGCTGGACACGAACCCTGGTCTCAGAGCGGGACTCTCCATTGGACACTGGGGGCTGCTGTGGCATTTGAACTTGGACCCACCACACCTGCCCCTGTAGTCCAGGCCAGGCACCAGCCGTGGAGGCTGCCTGGCTGCCACCGTGGTCAGTTCCTGTCCGAGGCAGAGCATGTGTCTGGTTGGGAAAACGGAGGCCCATATCTGTGGCAGATTGGGGAAGCCTCTGCCCCCTGAGACCTGGGGGTGTCCTGAGAGCCGCTCCCCTCCCTGCGCCATGAGCGGGTCACACACTCACAAGTCTTGATGAAGGGCCCACTGGGCGGGGGCTGCTGCGCTGAACGTGGTTCACACGGAGCCCGGCACACAGTGGGGCTCTGTACCTCTGCCCTGGGTGAGCGGACGGAGCAGTGGTCACGGCATGGAGCCAGCTCAGGGTCTCACAGCAACTCAGGGCCCACCTGGGAAAGGCAGGGGCACATGTGTGGACGCTGTCCACAGCCCCCAGGGCCGCCACAGGCACCACAGACCGGCTCGCTGCCGAAGGGGAGAAGGGCATGGACAGGAGGGTGGGGTGTGGGGGCCACGACCACTCTCCTTAAACATCTAGACCACGTCCGACTCCGTTCCAGCTCCTTACATGGATTAACTCAGGAAACACAACCACAGCTCAGTGGATGAGGAAGTAGGAGCACCCCCGTTTTACAGGTGAGGAAACTGAGGCACAGCAGAATGTGAACCCTGACCGTCTGACCCAGGACCCCCCCACCCCCTGTGCTGTGCTCAGTGGTTGTGTCGAGTCCACATGTCCAGATGGCCTCCATGGCACCATGGTGCCTACCCAAGCCAGCACCAGGCCCGGCCCACTCTGCCTCCTAGATACACCCCAGGGGGCCTGCATCTCGCCATCCCTGCTGCAGGGACCCTGGTCCAAGCCCCCGTCACTGCTCGTCTGGTCCCCTGCAGTGGCCTCCGTCTGGTTTCCTCATGTGCTCCCCCCACCCCAGGCCCTCCACACAGCAACTTGAATGCAAGCCAGCCCACATGGTTCCTCATGTAAAAACCCATGCCCTCCATGCAAATGTTCGCCCTGTAGGGGTGGTTGCCAAAGACGGAAAACAACCCGAATGCACCCCAGTGGGGGAATGGATAAACAGACCGGGACACATCCACCCAGCAAGACGCTCTGAACAACAAAGGGACATCACACCGAGACGCACCATATGGACGGATCCCCAGCGCATCCAGCAAAGTGAAAGGAGGCAGGCTCATAAGGCAGCATCCGTGTGGCTTTCTCGAAAAGGTAGAACTTAGGGATGAAGGAGAAAGGGGTGACCCCCGGGCTTGGAGGGGCAGGAGGGTCTGACTACAGAAGGGCACGGGGAGTTTCGGAGGGGGAAGGAACAGTTCTGTATCTTGATTGTGGTGGTGGTTATACAACTGTCAACGTTTGCCAAATGTGTAGAAATGTACACTCAAAAGGGTAAATTTCACGCTATGTAAATTTCAGCTTGTGTGGGTTGTACTGTATCTCCCTAAAGGACAGGTTGAAGCCTCAACCCTCAGGACCTCAGAGGGTGACCTTATTTGGAGACAGGGTCGTGGCAGATGTAACCAGTTAAGATGAGGTCATGCTGAAGCAGGGTGGGCCCTAATCCAATATGACTGTTGTCCTTATAAGAAGAGAAGAAACAAGGCGACACACAGGGAGAAGACGGCCATGTGACAATGGAGGCAGAGACTGGAGTGATACAGATGCAAGACAAGGGACCCCAAGGATTTTCTGGGGCCACGAGAAACTGGGAGGAAGAAAGGAAGGCTTCTACCAAGAATCACAGAGAGCGTGGCCCTGCAGCCAACTTAACTTGGGACCTCTGGCCTCTAGAACCGGGAGGGAATAAATCTCTGTTGTTTAAGTCTCCCAGTTTGTGCTACTTTGTTTCAGCGGCTTCCCCCTGGAAACCAATACATAACTCAGTTTTAAAAATGGGGGAACAAACCTGTCTCAATCTTCACAGCCTCAGGCTACAGTCTGAGCCTCTGCCCTTGTTGCTCTCTGTGGAGGCCTGTTACCCCCTCCCCCCCTCCACCTGACATCACACAAGCTGGGCAAGAGAATGAAGTTTCAGCCCTGCTTGTTTCTCTCCCAGCCAGGTGGCTTTGTGCAGTGAACAACCCGCACAGCTGCATGCAACAGCCCTCCTATGTCAGCCCTTGGAGGCTCGACAGCCAGGAAGGCTTTTTGCAGGAGGTGGATGGGGGGCATGTGGTTAGCCCCTGAGAGGGGAAAGAGCTTGGCATTTTCCAGAGGCTGGAGGGACAGGCGGTCAGTGAAGGTGACGCACCCACCCACCCATCTCCGGTGCCCTACAAGGAGCGCACAGAGGTGTCTGCACAGAACCTTGGAGGGAGCCTGGGTCCGGCCTTCAAGTGGCTTTGGGGCAAGCCCTTCCCCTCTGTGAGCCACAGACTCATCTGTCAGCAGGGCCTGGATTATGGGGTCTCCAGGGCATCGCTGAGTTTGATGCCTGATAATGCTAGAGCCAGGGATAGGGAAAGAAGACCCCTGACTGTCTTTCAAGCACTTCAAGGGGCACTTGCCCAGCCTCTCAAGACAGGCCACCCTGCTCAATCCCTGGCCACACCTGGGGCCTCTCAGACACAGCCGGAGGTGGCCCCATGCCCAGGGCCGAACCCTGGCTGTGGGAAGGCAGCGCAGAGCAGGACCTCACAGGTTCCAAGGGAGCCTGCGCTATCCCTGGGAAGGGCAAGTCAAGCTCTGGCCATTTCCGGACCAGTCTTTCCCAAGGCCAGGCAGAGAGATGAGCTGACCAGTCAAGACCTGCCAGTGGCCAGTGGTCAGCTCAAACCCAGCCTGGCACCCAGTGTGTACTCGATAGGGAGGCAGTGAATGAATGAATGAATGAGTGAATGGTGGCAGCCAGCAAGGACACACTGTTCAGATTGGGCCCTGGCCTTTCTTGTGCTGGTGTGGTGGGACACCCGACCTCAAACAGAGCACAGGGAGAGGTAACCCAGGGGGAAACTGAGGCTGAGGGAATAGACATGGCGGCCATGCTCAGCAATATTTATCGCTGTCAAAGCACCAAATTCGGGAGTCAGAACTCAAACCAGCCCTGACTGCTGTGGCTCAGTGGGGTGAGTGTCAGCCTGTGAAGCAAGAGGTTGCTGGTTCGATTCCCAGTCAGGGCAATGCCTGGGTTGTGGGCCAGGTCTCCAGTTGGGGGTGTGAAAGAGGCAACCACACACTGATGTTTCTCTCCCTCTCTTTCTCTCTCCCTTCCCCTCTAAAAATAAATAAATCAAAGCTTAAAAAAAAAAAAGAACTCAAACCAAAATAACTAGTCTGAAGCTTCTGGTGACATCTAAAGCTCACAAACACCCAATATAAACAAAATGCATGTAGGCTAGTCCTTGAAATCAGAGCCGAAGTCAATGCAGAGGTGCCTCTCTTCTCTCCTCTTCTCCCTCCACCAGCAGATAGCCTGGCAGGTAACCGTGACAAGCAGCCTTTGTATTTCTGGCATATAATCTGGTGCTACGTGACAAGAGATAAAAACTTTCTGAGTTAGATAGGGTTAAATTTGTGACAGAAAATCTAAAGTAAGAGTGATAAATAAGATAGCATTCCTCTCTCATGTATAAGCCTGAATGAGTAGTCCAGGGCTGGGACATGTCTAGATCCCTGAATAGCTTCCACTTTCAAGTTCACCCCAGAGTCCAGGACGGCTGCTGTAGCTCTAGCTATCATGTCTTCATTCCACACAACAGGAAAGAGGAAGGAAGAGCAACATATGCCCCTTCTCTTCAGGGATAGCTCCAAGAAAACTGCACTCCCCACTTAATATTTCACTGTCTCGAACTTAATCACATGGAACTCGGGAATCGTTCCGCTAAAATTTATACCCACCTGAAACTCAGGGCGAGCCACCAGGCTCTGCTTCACCCTTGAACTGAAATACTCAGGGATGGCGAAGATCTCAAGGAGATAGTCCCAAACCCTAGACCTACATAAGTTTTCAGGAGCTTCCTCCAACACTGAGGGGACTCGGAGAGAAGCGACACATTTCCATGCCAACGGCGACCATTAAAAGATCAGAACTTGAGGAGACTGCCAAAGATGGGCGGGAGGTAACCCATCTCCGCGGCACGACGTGTAGGGATGTGTATAAGAAATGACACTTGGTGAGAAAAGAGGGACACAAATTAATACACCCACACATTGAAACTGCGCATACAGTGATCAAAATTAAGTAAACATACACTTGGACTAGGTGTAGCCTCGAAGAGATTAATGTGTTCAATGCTTTACATTTCCGTTTTTGTGGGTCTGTATGTGAACTTCATCAAGCATATATATATATATTTTAAATCAACACATACATACATGGGCAACACACACATCCTGTATACACACAGGTAACAGCCCTGAACTGGACTCACTACCCAAATGGTTACGACCGTACTCTCATGTAACCATGGCAACAACCTTGCGAGGCAGGGATGGTGGCTCCACTTGGCAGAGGAGGAGGAGGACGGTGGCCTGGCAGGTGCAGTGACTTGCCCAGGGTTGCCCAGCTCTCAGTGGGAGAGCAGACCCGTGGTCTCACCATCACGGGAAAGACCCAAACGCTTCTACCTGTAGCCCAGTGGGCCCCAGTGCTGATTCCAGAGCCATCACAGACAGAACCCCCCTCCCTGTCCCCAAAGCCAGCTCTTCAGGGCTCTGCACGCAACTTGGAGCTTCCCCACTTGCCCACGTTGTGTTTTTCTCCTGTCTGGGACTCCTTTCTCTGCATATGCCCGTCTTCGGCCGTTAAAATCCTGTCCACTGTTCAAGACCGAATCCAGAGGCCGCCTCGGCCAGGGAGTCTTCCCTGCTCACCACAGCTAAGTGTAATGCGGCCTCCACGCATTTTTATATAGTGCCCTGTACTTTAATTGTGTGCATGTGTCTCTTATTTTCCCTAGTAGATAAGCTGGAAAGTGCTGTTGTGTTCGAAACATGTTCAGTGGATGGATGGTTGTGTGGCTGGGTGGGTGGGTAGGTGGCTGGATGGAAGAAGGGAAGGGAGGGAGGGGGAGAGGGAGGCAGGGAGGAAGGAAGGGAGGAAGAATGGAGGGAGGAGTGTATAGATAGATGGGTAGGTGCGTGTATGGATGGACGGATGAGGATGGATGAGAAAGCCATTAGTTGAGAGAAGAATCTCTGGATACATTTTAGATGAATGCTCTGTCAAAAATGTCAAGAACGGGCAGAAGCAAGCATAATAAATGCTGTCATCAGCTGCCACGGGGAGACAGCCAAGTCCCCACTCTGAAGTGCAACTTCCCTAGAGGAAGCTGCAGGGTCAATCTCTGACACTACTGAAATCAAGGAAGCTGGGGACGTGGAGGCCAGGGAAAGGGAGCCCCAGCGACTCCTCCGTGACGGCTTGCTCCTACAGCCAGAGACTGTCAGATTGTCCATTTCAGGCGCGAAGCCCGTTATTTCTTTGGTCCCTGGGGGCGGATGAAGCACACTTATTGACCCGGGAATAATTTCACGAGGGGAAAGCCTATGCAGGAGGGTGCCTCTGCTGCCTTTGTGGTCTACTCTCCTCCTGGGCTGCCCCGTCCACCCCCTGCCTGCTTCTGTCTTCAGACCGCAGTCTTTTTGTTCGGCCCTGACACCTTGGACTGAGTGTTGGTCGAGGAGCTGGGCTTGTGCCTGGTATTTGAAGTCCCATCTCTTACCTAAGGAATAAAAAGTCCTTGGCCTTGATAAAGATCCCAGAGTCAGTGACGAAATGGGGCCACCTTCATGGCAGGTGGCGGGGGGAGTGTCCTGCAGGAAGCCCTGGAGGGTAGCCCCTCATGCGCCTCATCAAAGGTGCCCACCCCGGCCTCCCTCTCCTAGACTCCAGGGTATGGGTGCAGCAGGTTCTGGGGGGCTCTCCTGCCTGGCCTGAGGATGGAGGACGCAGGGGCCTGGCCCTCAGGCTGGTGCCGTCACCCAGGAGGATGTGGCCCAAGGGTGCTGCTGCCACTGTGCGCACAGCGGTGACAGGCCTTGACCACAACCGCGCCCTACGCCGTTGCTTCTAAAAGGGAACTGGCAGCTCGTGGCGGGCGGGTGTGTTGTTCAAACATGCACTGGTTGGGGTAGGGGCACCCCAGGAATTACTGGCCAGAGGCGGGCGAGGGGCTCGGCTGCCCCTTTCGAAGCTCCTGACCACCTGAGTGGTTTCAGCCACTGAGGGGCCTCCTCCAAGCGCCACCCTTGTGGAGAGGAGACATGCCTGAGGCTGCACAGGGGCCTCCCTGAGGAGCCAGGGGCAGAGACCATGATGGTGGCTTCCAGATTCTTCTAGCAAGGGCCTGAGGCCAACAGCCACACAGGTATGGAGTCAGTACGGTCCTCCCCACCACTGTGGATACCCAGGCAGAGGGAAGGGACTGGTTTCACTGTATGACATGTGTGTGGAGGGGGGATAGCAGAAATGCACAGTGTCACCGGCTGCCCCCACCTGCACAGGGACGGCTGGCTACTTTGGGGCAGCACCAGGGGTGCTGTGGGGAGGCCCTGGCCTGAGCCCCTTCCTTCGGCCTGAGCCCCCCTTGCAGAGCCCTCCCTCTGAACTTGTCCCTCAAGAGCCGTGACAGCCCTGGAGCCAGGACCCCCGCGACCCCCGCAACACGAGGCTGCTTGCAGCCTCTGCTCCCTGCAACCCCTGCACAAAATGGCCAGAGGAGGGGCCCCTGCAGATCTGGCCACTCCAACCCCACCTTTCCCCTCACCCCCTGTCAGCCTGTTCTACCAGGAAGGTGGGGCCTCTCCCCAAAGTGGAGTCCCCAAACCAATGCACTGGTTTTCAAAACTAGCTTCTCAAAATACACCCTCAGCATTGAAAAAAACCATTTCCTTCCAGGCACTGGTCAGGGTGATGCTGCAGAAGTCTGCTTTCTGGGTCTTTGTCTCTTATGAAATGTGCCTGTATGTTCTAGACTGTTCCATAGGCTGAAGGAAGAAGGCAGACTCATCTCCAAATGGTGTTTCAAGCTTGTGAACTCCTATTGCCCTGGGGTACCAACCTGCTGGCCAATGATTCTGGGACTCACGGGTGTTGGGCTGAGCAGGGACCCAAGACACCACTGAGTCCCTTTGAACAGGGACACTGAGGCCCAGAGAGGAAGGGACTTGCTTCCCAGGGTCCAATCGCAAATCACCAGAGGGGACCCTACAGATACCCTCCAGCGTCCCTGATGTCCTACAGCATGTAAGTCCTTAAGCATCTTTGAAGTCAGCACCAGACAGCATCAGGCCGACTCTCTCGCTGCCAGCAGGCGGCAGGGACAGGGTGCGGCAGGGACGGGGACACAAAACGCAGACATTCCACTGCGGCAGCCAGAGCAGTGTTTCTCAGACTTTCCTTCAGCAACCCTTCATTTTGCTAAGACGATGTGAAAAACTGACAGCCGCCATCAACTCAGCCAATCACTTCATAAAAGAAAAGAGGCCTCATATGGCAAAAGACCTAATCTCAGAATGAAGAACGGTTCTGCCCTAAACAGACAGTTTGGCGACCTTGGCTGACGTGCACACCACACACACACAACAGCGGCCTTGTTTTCCTGCGTGCTCAGTGGACCACAGGCCTGCACTTGGGGACTAAAAGATCGGATCCCCTTTATCTGGAAGTTTAAATCTAAGTAGAAGGACATAATTTAGTATTTCTAAAATTGCTCGGTAAATAAAAAGTTTTCTGAGTATTCACAATGGAGAAATCTCTGTGAACTGGTGGATGGAAGGCTTCAGGGAGGAGGTGGCAGCATCATGGGCCAAGGTGCGAGGCTTGGGCAGTTTTGCAGGTCAGGGAGGACAGAGAGGTGAAGCTGTGCATTGGGTTCATGCAGGGCTAGAGGTGGGTACCAAGGACAGGGAGCCCTCGAGGGGTCTTTTAAATGTGAGACTGTGGCATCTAAGGGTAATTAGGGAGCCATGGGGGGACATGCTTCTTTCCTCACCTGCCCTGGAGTAGCTGTCATCTGTCTCTCTCAGCAAAAACCATGATACCACAGGGGTCATGGCGGGGCGGAATGGAAGGGACATGGACAGTTTAGATAAGTCGTTAAAGTTGTGATTTTCATCTTTAGCCCCAATCTGAAAGAAAAGACCCAATGCTTGGCCACCCCTGGGTTGTAGGATGAACAGCAGGTTCAGGGTAATGGTTGTATCAGTGGAAAGTTCTAGAGCTGGCCCTCAGAGCAGCTCTAACTGCCCCTAAGCTGACTCACCTGGAACAGGGTGACTCCTGGCCCCTCACTCCCTTCTGAAGGTGACTTCCTCATGGGGGGCAGGTCGGGGAGGGGGCAACAGAAAGTCTGGGCCTGTTCCATGTCACCCCCCATGTTGGGGCTCTTTCTGGGCACAAAGGTGCCCCAAGCCCCTGGAGTGACCCAGGCTCTGAGGACAGGGTCCCATGGGTGTCCCCTCCTACTCCTGCCTTTTTCCATCAATCTCTCTTAGGCCAAAACTAGCCGCCCTCGAACACCCCTTGTCTGCCTCCATCCCTGCCACCTGGGTACCACTCTACACTGTCCCACCTCCAAGCCTTTGCTCAGGACTTCTGTCCTCCAAGCGCCCCCTCCCACTGACTGCTGCCTCCCAGTTCTGCTCAGTTGTCACTGTGTGGATGACATGGGCTGACCAGAGGACTCATTCACAGGCGAATCTGTGACGTTGGGACCTGCAAGGGGTGGGCAGGACTGAGTGTGTGGTTGTCACGCAATCTGTCCTTCCTTCCCTTGCTCTGGGCTGGTGGCTGGGAGGAGTCACACCCGGGACAGCTCAGACCCCTGTCTGTAAAATGGAGCTCCTGAGAGGCCTGAGAGGGCAGCGAGGGGCCTGGGGTGGGGGGTCCCCTGCAAATGTCACACCCATTCCTGGTTGGTTTCTGGTTTTGATATCCTGATCTCCTGGATTAAAATGCAGGTGACCCTGTAACATTTTAAGCTTTAACACTTGCTGCCTCAGAAAGATCACTAAACAGGGCCCCAGGCCCTTACAAGGCCTTTCCAGGGGTGGGGGGGTAGGGAGGAGGGTTTCAGGACAAATGTGCTGAGACCCCCAAGGCACAAACAGACCCTGTGCCCCCACCTCTCTGCACCCACACATGCTTCTCAGGGGGTACACGGCGGCTTCTCAGGGCCCAGAAGTGCAGATCTGAGCTGGTCAGCCTGCAGGCTAGAGTTTCTCTTAGGGCCTGGAAGGGGTAGGTCTCCCAGATGAATGCCAGCCAGGACCACCTGGGAGCATTGGAAGGCAAAGAGGCCCAGGCCAGTGGGCAGAGCTGGAGCTAGGAGCTGGGTCTCTGAACTCGTCACTGGTCCCTGGGTGGGCCCCACCCTAGAAGAGCCCCGGTCTTAGCAGCTGTAGTTATTGAGGGGCTCCTCTGAAGGGTTCAGGAGGACCCACGCATTTTGGCAGGCGGGACACAGAAAGCCACTTGCTCAGGCAGCCCCCTGCAGACCCCAAGCTCGAGAGCCCAGAGTCCTAGGGCCAGCTCCACCTGGGGCTCCCAAGTCCTTGAGTAAGGCACTTCCTCTTTTGGGGTCTCCATTTCCTTGTCACATTAGGGGCCTGGATTAGGTCTGTGATGGCCCCATCTTTTCCTAGAGTGGAATTCTTCTTCAAGTGAAATCTTAAGTGGACCCTCGACTGTCAAACCTATGAAAGTGTGGGCTCCAAGCACACGTGCCCAGCGACCCCTGCACAAAACCCGCCACCTGGCCCTAGGGCTGTCACTGCCTCACCAGAGTCCTCCTCGACCCCATCTCTCCTGCCTCACTGCCAATCCATCAGCTCATCCTGTGCTCTGGCCTCTCACCTCCCCACTCACGCTCAGTCCCCCGCCGCCACCCTGTGCCCTGGCTGCCACGCTGCCACGGGGGTGTCCCTGCAGGCTTCCCTGCATGTGCAATCTGTTCTCAGCACAGCCCCAAACCCAATCAGGTCGCCCCTCTGTGCAATGCACTCCCCTCCCCTGAGTGTGGCCCTTGGCCCTCCCCCACCTGATGGGTGTTCATCTGTCATCACCTCCCACACTCCACGCCAGCCCCCGACCTCATAGTTCCCAACAGGCCAGCGAATGAATCAGCAGAACCCCGACTGGAGGGGGAAAAAGAGTCTGTGCCCCGGGTATGGGGCAGCCTGTCTGCATTTCCTTTGTCCTCAGGTTGCCTAGATCCCCACGCTCCTATTCCAGGGGCCAACACCGGAAAGGACACCATCCTAGTCCCTGGGGGGTGGGGCTGGGGGTGGGAAGCATTCCCCTAGCTGTCTGAACATCCATTTCTCACCCTTGAGGATGAGGGGACTTTGGGAAGCCAGGTGGAAGCTGAGCTCAGCTGTGGACTGGGGACCCGGCCAGGTGTTGGGGTGGTGTGGGGGTGAGGGGTCATAGATGATTGTTCCTCATCGTTTTGGGGCACCTGACAACCGCTTTCTGCTACTTGAGAGTCAAGAAGGGCAGGCTCTCAAGGGGAGAACAGGGCTTCAAAGGGTAGACGTTAGAAGGAGGTAAAATGCAACTCAAGTTCAGGGATTCCTTTCTTGGGTTATCTGCCTGTCGGAAGGGCTGCCGCAGTCCTGGCAAGCTCTCCGTCACTGGAGGTAAGCAAGGACCTTTCAGGAATGTTGTCAAAGGGATTCCTGTACCTGGTGCCAGGTTAACTGAGATACGATCTAGGGACCCTTCCAACCTAAAAGGTCCTTAAATAAAACAACATTTTCAGCAACAAACCAATATTCATCTAACACTTAGGATGCGTCAGGCACTGTGCTAAGAACGCCTGAGCTGGTGTGTTAACCCTTAGCTTGTCCGATCCTCATAACCTTCCTAAGAGTAGGTGTTATTATCAGCCCCAATTTACAGATGAGGTGAAGGCCAGGTCCCTTGTTCAGGGTTAAACAGAGGGGTTTCATTCAACAAATGATAATAGTAGTAATAACAGTAAGTATTAAGAGTTTACCCGAAGGTCAAGGTGCAAAACTCTTTCTGTGCCTCATCTTATTTAATCCTTGAAACGACGGTAAAGGGTACTTACTCTTACCCGTCCTCATTGTAGGTCAGTAAACTGAGGCACAGAGAGGTTCATGACTGGGCCAGTAATGAACAAAGAGGAAGTGGGTCAAGCTAAGTCACCCCTGGGAGAAAAATGGGAAGTGGGAGAGGTCAGGACTCTGGCCCCTCATCTTCCTTTCCTCCCAGGGAAACTCCTCCTTGCCAGCTCCACCCAGCAATATTGGGTGTGTCAGATACTTGCCCCGGGGGACCCCTTCCTCAAGGAACCCCCAGTTCCTCCCACTGGGTGGCATTTGTCTTTCTAGAAGCCACTTCCAAGGGAAAGCATGCAGGCAGAATTTTGCACCTGGGGCAGCAAGGCGGAGTGTGGTGGTGGTGGGGGGGGGGGGGCGGGTTGAGTCAAGGCGGGAGGCAATCAGATCTGGATGTATTAATTTAAGGGCCGCCCAAGCCACCCCACCCACCAGAGTGGGAGCCAGGCACCTCCAGCCGCTCCCCTCCCCCACACGTTGGCACTGCACGGGATCCACCCAGCCCTCCTGTTTTACACAGCCTACAACGGAGGGCTGGGGAGCCAAGGCCACCCAGCTAGGCCAGGCAGCGGCTGAGTGTCCTGCACAGTAGGCCCAGGACTTTAAAACCAAAACGCCGGGAATGGCGCTCCTAGAGTTGCCCATCAACTTTGGCACCCATAAAGGTTCTAAGTTTTTTCCTAAGAATCTGCCTGTGAACTGGAGCCTCCTCATCCCCCTGAAACTTTTCCCCGACGCTCTCTGAGCTGAGTGAGGCCAGGGACCCTTTTCCGCGGAGCGCGTCCAGAACCATGTGCGAAAGCCTGAGGTTGCGAGGTGGTGAAATTAGACCCTAGTGAGCCGGTTCCCAAACAGGTTCGGCTTCATGCACTCCAGTCTGAGCCTACTCCACGGAGATGCCGCAGGCCGCGCTCAGCCCACGGGCGCCCTGGTCCCTCCCCAAGAACCAGGCTTGACAAAGGCCGGTCCGAAGGTCATCGTCCCTGGACCCGCCAGGGGAGCGGAGGAGTAGGGGCTCCCGGTGGGTCCTCGGTCTAGGTGCGCTGGTTATTGTTGGGCCGCGGGCACCCAAAGTTACAGGGATCCGGGCCCCCCACCCCGCATCCTGCTGGGCGCCAGCGATTGTGGACGCCCGGGGAGGCAGGCGCAGCGGCGGGTGCGAGAAGCCGGCAGGACCGGGGGGCCGCCCGTGTTTGCATCCAAAGTTCAGGCGGGACAGGAGCCCGGGGACGGGCCACATCCACACAGCCCCTCCACCCCAGTTCTGACAGGTAGGGATGCCCTTGCCCCCGTGCGCCAAGCTACCGAAGGTGCCGGCTGGTTTTCCAGGGAGCCACGTCTGGGCTTGGAAGTTCAGCCAAGTCTCCGAGTCCTGCAGAGTCACAGAGACGCCCCCTTCCGTGCAGAACTGAGGGTTCGGCCTCGGCCGTCGCCAGGGGTTCGGTCTCAGCGCGGAACGCCGAGGTCCCGCGGCCGCGGCTCCGCCAGGAGCTCGGAGCTGCGAGCACTCTCGGGGCGGGCGTGTGGGGTGGGGCGGGCAGGACGCGGCCGAGCGGGAGCCGAGGACACCCCGGGAGGAGGGGGCTCCGGCCTCGGACTTACCCCGCGGGGTCCGCGCGCGCGGGCGCCCCGGCCCGTCGGATCATGCCGCCGGCCGCTCGCAGACGGTGGACGGAGGGGCTCAGGCGCCGCGCCGCACGGGCCGCGGTGGCCCCGGCGCCCGCCTGCGGCGAGCGCTGGCCCTCGGGAAGGGCCGGGCGGGCGGGCGCCGCCGCGCGCCGAGTGGGAAGCCGCTGCGCTCTGGGGCGCCCGCCGCCTCCTACTTCCTGTATCGGAGCGCTCGGGGCTTTCAGGAAGAGGCTGGCCTTGGTGGTCAAGGGTTTTTTTTTTTTTTTTTTTGGTCAAAAGCGTTTCCGCGGCGGCTCGCGGCCCGGAGCCCTGTTGCGGCACACGGAAACCCGGCGGCCGCGCCCCCGGGGCCGGGCCTGGCGGCGGGCGGTGCGGGGCGGAGGTGCCCGGCGCCGGCGCCCAACCGGGAGCGCGGGCTCGGCGGGCTGCGGCTGCGGCTGCCGGAGAGCCTGGAGGGAAACGCAGGGGAATGTCTCCAACTTGGCGGAGAGTCGCTTGGCAAAGAAGGCGCTCCCTGCTCCTGCCCGCTGGGGCTGCGAACCCGCAGGTGGGGAGGCTAAGAGCTCTGCGCAGGGCACTCGCACGCGACGGGGAGCCACGGCCTTGCCTCCAGCCCTAAGGAGCCCCCCACATCGCCCACGGGCAGCCCCAGACCAGAAGCAGAGCGCCTCCCCCTCATCTCGGACAGGTGGCCACGCCGCCTCCTCTTGGATGCCTCCACTGACGATGAACTCACTATCTTACAAGGCAGTCTGTATACCCGCCGAGCCAGGAACCTAACTCATCTGTGCTGTTACCACACCTAGATGGGGCAGAGGGAGAAAGCCAGCCAGCAGCTCCCGTAGGACGAGAGGCCTCTATTCTGGGTGCCTGGTCACTCAGACACGTCCCCTGAGTAGGGGCTGCCCCCAGAGCATCCCACAGTGACCGGGCAGTAAAGGACACTACGAAGTCACCTCAGTCTAACGCAAGGTTTCTCAGCCTTGTCACCATTGACATTTGGGGCCAGAGGGTGCTTTGTCGTGGGAGCTGTCCTGTGCATTGTAGCGCATTTAGCAGCGTTCGTGGCTCTGCCTGCTAGACATGAGTAATGTCACTCACTCTCCCCTTGTAATAACCCAAGATTTCTCCCCACGTTTTAAGTGTCCCTAGGGGTCAAAACCGTCCTAGGTGAGACCCACTGGTTGACACCTGCGTTGTATAGATCAGGAAGCTGAGACTTGAAGGGAGAAGGTGACTCGGCTGAGGCCACACAGGAGGTTGAAGTGCAGACAGGACACAAGCCCATGGCTCTGGGAAAAGCCTCAGAGGCCCTGACGCCTCTGCCCTGCTGCTCTCCCCTCACGTGCGCCCCCTGCCCCCCCCCCCCCCACCGCCTTTCCCAGCATTCCCACCAACTCAGCCTGGCAGGAGTTAGAAGTGCAGCCTCCTAGAAGGAACATGAAACGGAGCTGCCGCTTTGGGAACCAGCCTGGCAGTTCCTCAAAAGGCGAAACGTATGACCCAGCAATTCCACCCCTAGGTATCGACCCAAAAGAAATGAAAATATACGTTCACCCCAAAATTTGTATTGAGTGTCCATTGCAATATTATTCGTAACAGCCAAAGGTGGAAACAACCCACATGTCCATCAGTTAATGAACTCATAAACAAAGGTGGTACGCCCATTCAATGGAATATTATGAGGCCATAAAAAGGGCAACGCACGAATTTGTATAACAACAAGGGATGAACCTGGAAAACCTTATGCTAGGTGGAAGAGGCCAGTCACAGAGGACCACACGTTGTAGGGTTCTGTTTATATGAAGTGTTCAGAATAGGCAAGTCCATCCAGACAGCCCACCAGTGGTTGCCAGAGGCTGCTGGGCGGAGAGGGGAGAGGGGAATGGCTGCTAATGGTTGCAGGGTTTCTTTGGGGGAGGAGAAAATCGATTGTGGCGATGGTTGCGTAACTTCATGGCTATCCTAAAGACATCGGATTGTACACTTTCAGTGGGTGAATTGTATGTTATGTGAATTATATCTCAAACTATTATTTTAAAAAATACAGCCTCCAGGAGGCCACCCTGACTGGTCCAGCCACCCCACTTCCTCCTCCGCTCAGATTCCTGTAGACCCCCCATCAGCTCATAACCATGGCCCATTGGCCTTCCCCCTCCTCCAGAGGCTAAGCTGTCTTCTCCTTGGATGGGAGTCATCTTCTCCACAGGTCCCTGGAGGGGGTGCAGCTCCCTGTTTGAAAACACAGGCTTTGACAACAAACCTGTATGCAAATTTAGCCCCAGGGCCTTCCGGCCAGGTGGCCTCAGACAGACTGCTTCTTAGTGCCTCCCCTTGCCCCTCTGTCAGAGTGATAAGTACAAGTGGGGTGGCAAGAAGGCACCCATTCTGGGGTGCCATTAATGCTTTGCTGTTGCTAAAACAGGCCTCTGTGCCACTCCCCAGCCTCCCTAGGCCCCAGGGGCAAGATCTCTCCAACGATAGTCCCCAGAACAGTCCCTTCGGGCCCTTCCCGGCTGACATGAGCTGTGAGTAACCCCACTTTCCCGTATCTTCCCCAAATAGGGGTTTCCTTTAGCTCCCTGGGCCACTGCTGAGAAACTGAGCACGAGCCCCACAAAGCCTGGGTTCCGTGGCCCCAGCCCCAGGGCTCTCTCTCGCCTTGCCCCCAGAGGACTCCACAGGCCCATGCTCACCTACCTGCCCTGGGAAGATGGGGTTCCTCAGTGAGGACACCGGTGAAGCCCCCACCCCTGACCCTGTTCCTAGTGTACGGGTTCAGAATGAGTTACCCCAGATTATTTCGAGGTAAAGGCAACAGAGACCCCGCAGGCTCAAGGGAAACTTCTGCCCCACCCCCCACAACTACCTAGAAGAATTTAAAGCAGAGTCCTTGCTCGTAATAAGAGATTATCAGACATAACTTTCTGACCTATCCGAAGGGCGAGGCAAACGTCTAATTACTGAACATCTGCTCTTCTCATCACCCTGCAGTGACCTTCACCCATCCCTGTGGCTTCTAAGACCCTTCTCCGGGAACGTCTTCCCTGCCCAGATGACCAGCGGCATTTGTTCATCTGACTCAAAGGTCCGTCCCTGAAGCCTGCCTGCTCCCAGCTGAAGTGCCCTCTTAACCTGCGCTTGTTACACATTTGGAAACACTGTAAGGTTCTCATGCTTTAGTTATTCTTAGCATGAGTGCAGGCTCCTTGGGAGCAGGGAATACACCCGCCTTATAATTTTTTCTCTCTCTTCCCCTGCCAATACCCAGTGGAGGGCTTGGTGAACAACAGGCATTTAACAAGCACTTATTGGCTAAATAAAAATAACTTGGAACCAAAAAGAAAGGCTTTTCCATTTCTGAGTCCTGTTCCACAATGAGAATTGTCCCAGCTTTGTGCTGTCGGAAGATGAGCTAAAGTTAGGGTCAAGAATGTCCTGAATCCATAGCTTACCAAGTTATGACATCAGCGAGACCCTGGGAGGTCGTGGTGGGATGAGACATGCCATAGGAGGGTGCCCTTGGGTTTCAGTGATGGAAAACCCTGATCGTGAGTGGACTGAGTGCAGAGGCACTGGATTGTCTTGTATAACTTTGTCTAAAACCTAGTGCTTCAGTTAGCTATTGCTGTGTAACAAATTACCCCAAAAGGTAGTGTCGTAAAACAATACATTTATTATCTTATCTCACAGCCTCGGGGAGTTGGGGGTGTTGGCATGTTTTGATGGTTCCCTCTGATTCGGGGCCTCTCAGGGATGGCAGTCAAGTTGTCAGCCAGGGCTGGGGTCGTATCTGAAAACACCTAGGGAAGGTTCTGCTTCCAAACTCACGAGGTGGTTGGTAGGATTCAGTCTCTTGAGGGGCCTTGGCTCGTTGCTGGCTGCTGGCCAGAGCTCATCATCAGTGTCTGGCCTCACAGAAACCTCCGAAATGACGGAGGCTCCATCGGAGGGCGTGAGCTGGGAAGGCAATGAAGTCACAGCCTGATATAATCTAGTCACAGGCGTGACATCCCATCCCCTCTGCCCCATTCGATCAGAAACAAGTCACAGATCCTGCCTACCCCCAAGGGGAAGGGATTAAACAAAGGTATGAAAACCCAGAGGCTGGATCGTTGGGAGCCCTGTCCGAGGCCGCCTGCTGGGCAGGCCCCGGTGTAAGGCAATCGGGGACTCAACTGCCTTCAGTCACTCAGGTGGGTCCCTCTCTCTGCTGTGACCTCCTCAGCATTGACTTCATCCTCAGGAGAGTTCTTCAGTGGTTCCAAGACAGTTTCTAGTGGCAACTGGAATCATGTCCTCTGGGTCCATCCTGGAAGAGAAGGGAGAAGCCTGTCTCCTAAGCATGGAACAGTAAGGAGTCCCTGCAGTGTGATTGGCCTACTTAGGTCACATGCGTGGCCCGGGCCCCAGGAGAATGTCATGGACCAATTGGCTTAGGTTGATTAGAATCCACACGTGGTCCTGGGCTTGGAGGTGGCCTTTCCCGATCATGTTGGGGAGAGGTTGAAACCTGATCAAAATCAAGGTTTGTCGGGAAGGAAGAAGGGAATGGATGTTAGGTAGAAAACCAGCCGTGCCCACCACAATGGTACAAAAGGACCTGAAAAACGAGGCCACGGGTGAGGAAACATTCCAGGCTGATGGACATATTCATTATCTTGATTGTGGTGGTGGTTTCGTGGACATTTATATATATATATAAATATAAAAATATATAAATATATATATAATCCTCCCCAACGAGGGATGACCGGGGAGGCCTATGGGAGGGGGCGGCCCTTGGTGGGTGGTTCAGGACTCAGCCCTTCACGCCAGCTGCAGGCAGGGGGAAGGAGGCCGGCCGCTTGCCTGGTTGTCACGTCCTTTCTCTTGGCAGCGCTTGGAGTGAGGGAATGGAAAGAGACTCTGACACAGTGACCTCTGGGAAACAAATCTACATTTTTGACAAGAGGCCAGATAGCTGAGCATTAGCAGCTCATCATCTCTGAGTTGGCTCGTCTATCAGAAGGCAAGCCAGGAGGATGAAGCTGTTCTCTGGGAAGTAGAGTTCCCACTATGGGCTAGGTGCTGTGACCCTACTGTGCGTGGAGGTGGAGAAAGGGCTCCACGGGCAAGGACACATTCCACAGGACTTGGCCCCATCCCCCGGGAACCACGCGTGGTCAGTAGGCAATCGTTTACCACGTCTGATCCACTGTGTGTGTCCACGCTGGGGCTCAGGACAGTTGAATACAGGGGCCAATGGGCTGAAACCTGCATATACAACGTGTGAGCTATCCATCCATGCACAACAAATTACCCCTGAATTTAATGTCTTTAAACAACAGTAAGCTTTCTCTCTCTCTCTCTCTCTCTCTCTCTCTCTCTCTCTCTCTCTCTCTCTCTCTCTCTTATACAGTTTCCCTGGGTCAGAAATTTGGAAGCAGCTTAACTGGTTGGGTCTGACTTCAGAACTCTCATGAGGCTGCAGTCAAGACGAAAGTAGGCAGCCTTTTTGGGCTACGAGGCTGAATGCTATATGCTGAGGAAGACAGAGCAATAAAGAGACTGGGCCACCTGCACCGTGGAGCACCACACCAGCCTTGACTGAGCATCCTCCCATGGGAGAGAAATAAGATCCCATCATGTTTACGCCACTGGTCTTTGGAGGTTTAGGATTTTATCAGGTAAAAATAAGGAAAGGGCCTCCTGGGGATTGACTGCAAGTAAAGGCCCGGAGGTAGGCCCCTACTTACCTCACATTACTGCCTAAGAAAGCTCAGGTGCCCACGGGTGGAGAAGCAGTGTAATTGCTGATCTTCTTCCTTTGTCTTCGGCCTGGGGAACAAGGACTGCGTCTCACACTTCTTTTTATAGTGGGCTACTTGGGAGTGAGGCCGTGATTTATTTCTCACTTCTTTCTTTTGGGGATATTTACTTCCTCTGCAAATCAAGTGTGGTGTCCTCAAGCCTTCCATGCGAGAAAGAAAGACTGGGTAGAGCAGGTCACCAGTGTGACAGGAAATCTGATCCCACGCTGGTCTTCTTAGCCACAGTCCCAGCCTGGGCTTCTGCTGTCCTCTCGGTGAGCGGATGCAGACAGGTGCGCACTCAGCAGGAGGCTCCTGGGACCTGAGGTGAGAACAGTCCCAAATATGGACTCGTTTCCTCAAAGAGCAGCTCCGAGGGTGGCTGGGCCCCACGAGGAGGGGCGCTCTGGCTGCCTCAGAACCACACGGCAGTTCCCCACCGTTTCCCGCTGTGTGACCTCAGGCAAGTTGCTCAGCCTCTCTGGGCCCAAGTTTCCTCTTCTGGAAGTTGGGTGGAGGAACTCCTACCTCACAGCTGCTTGTGACTATTGCAGAGAAGGTGGCCAACAGTGTCTGTTGAATAGAAGGCTAGTGACAAATGTCAGCTTCCCTTCATTAACTTACTTTTTTCTTGGTTTTTATAAAAGCAGAATAGATGCTCAGCTCAGTGGGCCCTTCAGTGCCTTCCCCCCTGTGCCCTGCCCCTGACAGCAGTACCCAGAGGTGTGTTTTGGGAATTTTGGATTCAATTCAGCGGCCATTAATTAGTACTGCCTTGAACAAGGTGATATTGAGGACCAGAAAGGAAGGTGTGGTCTCCCTGCCTCCCTGGGTTCTCGCCCACAGAAGCCTCAGATGCTGAGCCTGCAGAAGGTGGTCTTCACAGGGATCTTGGCCTAGGGCAGGGCTGGCTCCATGAGTGGGGGGGCCCAGCAAAATGAAAAGGTGGAACCCTTGCTCAAAAGGATGCAAATTTCAAGACAACTTCTGCAGAGCATTAAGCCAAGCACAAGACCCTTCTAAGTGAGGGACCCTCTAAGCAGGGGCTCTGTGACTGTATACGTTGTATGCCCGTGAACCTGGCCCTGGTGTGGGGTGCCCCACACCTGCTACTTTGTCTGCTCTGGGCAGCCCCAGGAAGTGGAGGAGATCTGGTTTCTAAGGTTGGCTCTCACAATGAGTACCCAAGAGACCCTGTACATGCATCTATGTATGCTCCCTGTACCCCATTGTCCCCATCTGTGAAATGGGGACAATGCCTGTCCTGTGTTTTGTTGGCTTGGAGAGCCAGGAGCGCTACATGGATTGAGATGCTCAGAGCCAAGAGCACGTGGCTGCAGAATCCACAAAACTTACCTGAAATGACCACGGCCAAGTCCTGCACACAGTGTGGACTGACCTTAAGCAGGAGAGAGTGAAATGAAAGGTGGTTTGTTTTTGTTTTTTTTAAACTAACTCTCATCTAAAGGACAACTTCTCATCTAAAGAAGAACCTGTGGGAAAGATGTTATACAAATATTAAAAAAATTCCAGTTCATTGTGGGCTGGTATTTTTATAAGTATAATAAAAAATGACTGGAAAAATGCAGTGAAAATGTTCAGGCATAAAATGACCCATCACATTGCCATAAAGGTTTATATTCTCTGTTTCTATTCTCGTCTGGCTGGAGATCGATAAGTTTGGGAGCCCGTGCAGGGGCCCAGGTCACACTTTGAGTACAAGGACTGATCTCCTCACTGCTCATAGTGACCGGGAGCATTAGCATCACCCGGGAACTTGCTAGAAATGTAGCATCTTTGGCCCCATTCCCCTTCATGCTGAGCCAGAATCTGCTTTTTTAATAAAATGCCCAGGTGATTCACGTGCATGTGAAAGTCTGGGATGCCACCCAAAGCAGCCGGTGTCCAGGAAACTTGTTGAATAAAGGAATCAAACAGAACCTCTTCCCTGATCTCAGTTTCCCATGACCCAAGAGCTGATGGCATAACCTTATCACCGATGAGCAGGACCAGCTACATATCAGGGCTCATTGCAAAAATGAAAAGGCAGGGCCCCCTTTTCAAAAAATCATTAAGAATTTCAGGATAGTAGCAAGTGGGCCTGGGGCCCTTCTGAGTGCGGGGCGTGTGCCCACAGGGGTCCCACGAAGCTGGCCCTTCTGATGAGGTAGGAAAGGGTCGGGTCATTCCGGGTTGACTTATCCTAGCTAGGTTATGAGATTTCTGCTTTGTTTTATTCATTACCAATCATTATAATTAAAAAGCTCCAACCCTCATCCTTTTGAAGTTTATTTTTTGTTAGTATGCAAATATAAATGGTTTCAAATGGCTGTTATTCTAGTGGATAGAATTCTTTCAAAAAATACAAATGCTTGTCTATTAAAACGCGGCCGGAAGCTCTGCATAGGGAAAGACAGCATGTCCTCATTTATTTTATTGACAGTGTACAAATTTTGACATATTGATTACAATACTGACAGCTAGGTTTCTGATAAAGATTTAGTTTTTATTTACTCTAGATTTTGCTTCACAATAAAAATAAACTCATGCCAGTCTTTAGTAACCAATAATATCGATTCATTCAAATTTAATGACCGTTTTATTAAACTAGGAATCTCATATCACAGAACATTCACAGTGCAGGAGGTCACAGTTATTGAAAAAATAAATAGCGGGATAAATATATTTATTATTTACAACTTTTCAGCACATTGCTCCAGCTCTACCTGCTGCAGAGAGTGAGCAAAGATGGCAGCGCTCAGCCCAGCGTGCCAGATGTGTCTTCCGGGGCAACAAAGTGATGTGTAGCCGCCCCCCGAGTCCTTCGCTGTGGTTGCTTCTGAAGGGCTTTCTTCCTGGACCCGAGAGCCCTCTGATTCTATCTGCTGTTTGGCAGGTCATGGCAGGGCCGCAGGAAGATGGCATGGCACAGCAGAGACTGTGCCCTGCCTGTCTCTCGGGCGCCTGGGACGCGCCTGGCCTCTCCTTGCCGGCCCTTTCTTTGGCAGCTCCCGCCTCGTCTCCCAGGCCTGGCCCCATCTGGCTGGTGGCCCTGTTTCCTCTCTAGGTAATCAAGGCTCTCTTTGTGTTCAGACACCCAGCAGCTACTTCCACTGGCATCTGCTGGATGGGAGGCACATGCAGAGGGCGCCCTGCCAGGGACTGCGTGCTTGGAACTGGACACCAGCCGTCCCGACTAGCAGTTCCCCAAGGAAACTCCCCAAGAGCCGGCCACAGAGGCTCAGCCATGGCTCGGTCACAGCTCTCTCCGCTGGGTCCCCAGATATGCTTAGTCCAAGCCACAGGGAGGAAGCTCCAGCGAGTGGTCTGCAGCTCAGAGGGGAACCTCTGTGGGTGAGGCCTGCAGTGCCCCAGTGGCCAAAGCCGCCACTGGGATAGCTGATTTGGAAACACAGAGCTGCCTTGCTCACACCCCAGGCATTTTCAGTGGGAGGACAGGCCTCACTCCTGGTGAAGGGGACTGCATGTTCGTACCGTCACTTGGGAATCCTGGCGTGGGAGCAGGGAGAGGGCTCTGTGGTCTGGGACCCTCCCTTCTGTGCAAAGGCCGATCACGCCAAACTGTGCAACTAGAAGCCAAAGCTGCACATACTCACTCTTGACAGCTTCGCAAAAACACTTGTCCTGTGGTGGGGTGGGCAGAGCACATACCTTCTCCGGGATTCAGGGTTTCATTGGCCATGACTGTGGAAAAGTCCCAACCGACAAGTTGAATAAAAAGCGACTATTTGGATTCTGGCAACAGCAGGAAGAGGTGTGGATTGTGCCCGTATTTGCCATTATTTAACCAAGGAGCAGCCAATCCAGACCCATCAGTTGGATGGAGGGAAAAGCCACACCACCGAGGCTGGCCTTTCACCTAGGCAGGGGGCCGTTTTCAACTCTCGTTGTCCCCAGGTGTGAACCAGGGTGTTCTGGGAGCGGACATTTTCCCAGACGAGCAAAGGGGATTTGTCAGCTCTGGCTGCAGGGTGCCTGGAAGACCCGTGACCTCGATAGCTAGACACAGACCCTGCTGATGAATGGAGCCAGGAGCCATTAGTCATGAGGAGCTAGAATTCTTTAAATCCCCACAAAACATCAAAGCTCTAAAACCACTCATCTGGCTTCCTTGTTGTGACAGAAAAAATAGCCCCGATTTCACGCAGGCACCAGTTTCCTCAAGGCTGGGCAGCTCCGTGACAGGCTGGGCCTTCTCTTGGCCACTGGGCCAGAAGTGAAGCGCAAAACCAGGGCCCCAATGTCGTTTTCCTTCTTTAGAAGCAAGTGCAACCACCTAAATGCCTTTTAAAAATCTGTGCCCCTACAGATGGTACCCTATGGGGAGCTTTCTCTGCAGCACAGCCAAGGGGCACCCCCAAGCCGGGTTGGCAAAAGGCTGTGACCCAGGTGTACAACAGAACCTGTGTCCCACCCGTATCCTTAGCCTGTGGGCTGGGCCCATGGAAAGACCCTCCTGTTCTGTCACCCATGTGACAGACATGAGGGAGATTTACCCACTGCTGGAGGGGCCCCTTCTCTGCTTCGAGAAGCCCCGAGGGAGCCTTGCAGGGCTCACGTGCTCCGCGCAGAATGCAAAGCCAGAGGGCGAGTGCTTACACCTGGTGGGGCGCCCAGCCGCTGGCTCCCTCTGGGTGATCCACAGAAAGGGGGAGGGAGGGGCTCGGGAGGCAGGGCTTTGGGGTTGGGGTGAGGGATGATGACTGCCTGCCACCCAAGAACTGCCCAGAGAGCATTTTCAGAAATTTCTGAAAGTTTCCATGGGCATGATGTGGCAATGAAGCTGCTGAGATGTGGACCCGTCTCAGGTGCCCTGGACACACCTGCTCACTGCCTCAAGGGGAGGAAGACTCCCTAGGAAATCACTTTTGGGGGCATTAGAGGGACCTGGGAATATTTCTATTACGTGGAGCTTCCCCCTCTAACCAGAGAGTTCTTTGGGCATTCCAGCGCTAAGCATTTGCTGGAGGTGGCCTCCTCCACAGCCAGGCTGTCTTCTCTAGCTGGGGAGGATCAGGGCGACAGGGAAGGAGAGGTGGGGTGGATGGGGAGAGACCAACCCCAGCTCCAAGTGCCCGCCCCATGTCCTGAGGGGCTCTGCTGCTTGCCTTCAGACCCCACCCTGTCCCAGCTTCTTAACCCCAGGGGTCTATTCCATACCTAGGGATGGAGGGGAGGAACTCTCCCTCTCCCAGTCTGCCTCCCCTAAGTCCACCCCACCTTAAGGACAGGGAGGGCCCTAGCCTCAGGAAGGAGTAACACCAGGAGGAAAGAAGGCTCCTTCAGCTTCCAGCCTGTCTGTGACTCGTGTTCCCAAGCACAGGGTGTGTGTACTGCTATAAGGCTTCCACATCCTCCCCCAGGGGGAAGAGCGGCAGCCCAGGAGGGGTCTCTGGTTGGGGTGTACAGGGCTGCTCCAGAGTGGTATGCACGCCCCACCTGGTCTGACTCTGGGAGGGTTAGGACTTTATCGGCTGCTCAGGTCTGTAAAGGCAGTGGACTGCCCGGCAGAAGCAAGAAATAGCCCTAACAGGTGGGGGGCTCAGGAGCAGATGAATGCTGGCAAGCGCAGCAAGGTCAGTGCATGTGGCCGGACAGGAAGCAGAGGCCAGGTGTCGGCAGGTTACGGGCAGGGTGGGATGAGTCTGACCTGCCCCCGGTGCCCTGGACCATTAGTCTGTCTCTGCAGCTGACCCAGAACCATCCTCCAGGGCCAGGTTCTCAAGACCCCACACACCCTCCAGCCGGACCGTGCTCAGGCTGGCAGGGACTACTTCCCAACAGGAAATCGAAAGGAACCACAGCTCCTGTCTCTGTAGACATTTTCTGAGTGCAATAGTTCATTTTTCTTTTCTGCCCCTAATTACAAGAGCTACATTTATTATTTTTTTAAATTGCCATTTTTGTAGCAGTGTAATTACCCCGTGCTAGTTAGCTTTGGGGATAAAATAAAGTGTTCCTGCCTAGTGATAAAAGCATTATTTAAAAATGAAGACCTGACTAGTCAAGCAATTCTTTAAACTTGTGACGAAAAATATTTTAAAAAGAATTTTTTTTTTACCTACAGTGTGTATATAGTTTCCTAAGTACAATAAATGCCTAAATCCTTTAAGGAAGTTATATTGGCACATTAAAGTCAAAAGAGAGTTAAGCAAGAGTGCTCTATATATTAAAAACATTATTTTTAATCTCAGAAGGATTCTGCTGAGGAAGAGGCTGGTACTCAGGCTGTGTTCTCTGAAAACTGTGCAAGCGTTCAGGCAAGGGACAGCAGCAGGGACATCATCTGGGGCCATACGGCCTGCGCCTTGCAGCTGGAAATATTTTTTGGTCTTTACCAGGAAAAATGTAAAGACACTGGATGCGATAGATATTAGGATATGAACTGGGGCACCCAGGAGTCAGTTAAATATCTGATGAAGTTTGAACTCAAATAATACCAACAACCACAAAGGCATAAACGTACCCATACCTATCGCCCCCTGCCCAGGAATGGCCAACCCATTGATTGGACTGGCTGAGCCAAGGCAGGTGACCATCTACAGCTCAGACTCCACTCCGCTACTTCCTGGCGGGGGACCAGGCCAGCTATGCTAAGAGCACAGAGTGTCGCTCGGAAACCCCTTGCATCTTACACATTTACAATGATGACTTATGGACCCCCTGGCCTCCCACTTAGCTAATTTCATAGGAAAATCACCCTTGTCCTCAAGTTGAAGACCACCAAGCCCCCCGTATAGGTAGAGCAATAAAAAGAGAAGCCTTTGCGTGGTGTAGCTACTAACACTGATGGAAACCCAGGGTAGAAGCCCAGTGACGGAGTTCTCGCTAACTTAAAGGTCGCAGGCTCGAACACTGCCTCCTCCTGAAGTTCGAGCGGCCTTAAAGAACTCGGCCACAAATTCCACCTCGGGTCACAACCCCCGTGTCTCAGGAAGGAATTACCGTTGGATTTCAACTCATTGCCAGGGACTGATTCTTGGTGAATCGCTAAAAACCTTCTTTCCTCACACCATCACGGGCAATTCCCACGGAGCCTTCCGTGCAAAACAGCTCAGTGTAAAAAGTGCATCGAATCTGATAGACTTGTGCAATAGAAACATTAAAAAAATAAAAATACCTCTATATAAAATGAATTGTGCTTTCTTTTTAGAAACCGCAACTGGTTTGCGTCCGTAAATCTTTTTAATATATATTTGAGAGCTAGGAAGCAGTTGAAAACTGTTTAATATTTTTTCTGTTTCTGAATCAGCCTCCCATCCTTGGACTTTCCTGTGTAGCAAACTCTAAGGTTCAAGAAACCGAGCTCTAAAAATTCCGAGTTATGGTTCCAGTGAACCGTGGAGCGATCTGCCATCTTTCTTTCAGGAAATCTTTCTTCTTGTCATTGGCCATTACCTCTGCCACACGTATGCCAGTTCAGCAGGCTACGGCATTTGTTGGGTGTATACACAATTGGGCCTTTCCACCAGATGGTTTTGAGAGTAGCACATGAACAAAGAAATGACAAACCCGAGGTGACAGAGTGCCTGTCACGCGGAAGGTCTGGGATGTATGGCTGTAAACTACGATCTCCGCTGTGTCTCTGAGTTAGCACCCATTGAGATGTCGGTCCCTGACTCCTCCCTGACTTCCAAACCAAACGTCTTGGTGTCCATGCGACAGGACACACAGAGGGTCCGTGGTCCCTAAGTGTCACCTTTTTGGGTCCCCCCAGGGTCTTTTTAGAGGGAATGATCTTTTTCAAGTATGATGATCTACATGACATTTTATTTTTAATATTTCATTGCTCACTCTCTGAATGCATCAATAAAAGTGAGAGGAATATTCTTGTTTTCTCTCTTCTGCTGTAAAAAAAAAACCCTGAAAAACTGTTTCCATTCTTCCAGTTTTTCCAGAAAAAGGGTGGGGAGGCCACGGTCCCACACCCCCAGCAGGTTGAGGCCCTGCCCCTTCCAAACCGTGAGTGCACCAGCAGAGGTCAGAGGTCTTCGCAGCATAGCCGCCTGAGGAACTCACCCCTTGGGCCCAGAGGAGACACATGGGGACAGCACCCCTGTGCTGTACTCGCACCAGGAGACCTCACACTCACCGACCACCTTCTTCTGAGGATGCTGCGACACAGAAGGACAAGCTGCACACAGAAGTCCTTCTGACTAAAGTGTCCAAGACAGCTGAGACACACGCCACATCCCTGTGACTGGCAGCTCAGGGGTCTGCGAAGCTGCTCAAATAGCAGCCCCCAAATCTTGCCCGTTGGGGGGCAGGACTCCAAGGAGGAGAAGGATGCCCAGCAGCCTGGCCCACGGCCAGAGACCATGACGGCTCTTCCTTCCAGTGTATGAAAGAAGGGACAGTGGCTGCCGAGGCAGGAGGCTCATGGTGGGAGGGGACAGAAGAGAGGACACTAGTGCCAGGGTGTCCAGGACGGCTCCCAGTGGGGCCACAGCTCGGCTTTAATCGTCTTCTTGGCACATGGGCAAGTTGACGAAGGTGAAGACGTTAAACTCTATCATGATCGAGAAGCACAGGAACACGGCGTAGAGGACCAGCACGTAGATGCCCAGCTTGCGGTCCAGCCTCCACTTGTTCAGATGGATGCCAAGGACCTAGGGGAGACAGTGCGAGGATTGGGCAGGGGGCAGAGAAGTAAGTACCAAAGGCCTTTTCCCTGGAAAACGGCACACAGGCCAGAACCCCAGAACTTCCTCCAAAACGGGGGCCAGAGCAGAGAGGCGCTGCCAGGCACATCCTCGGTTTGATCGGCACAGGCCTTGCAGGCTTTTGACTTGTCTGATGGCAGGACAAGGCCGGGGACACACACCAGCTGCCCTCAGGGAATGGGCCCTCCCCAGCCCAGACCTCCTCTAGGGACAACTAGGGTCTTTCACTGGGTGCTCCCTTTGCCTCGGAACTTGGTGTCCTCAGCCCTCTTCAGCAAAACTCCCAAGGCTCCTGTTGGCCCACGGCCTGGCAACCTTCAGCTCGCACCACCTTCTACTCGTGTGTGTATGTGTGTGTGTGTGTGTGTGTGTGTAGAGAGACGGGCTGGAGCACACCTTCATTCTAAATTCTTCCCAGACTCTCCCACACTGCCCTCCACCACCTTCTCTCTATCCCTGAATCGGGACTTCCTAGGGGTCAGCTCACAGTTGCTGCATTGGAGCAATGGCACAGGTCCTAGAGGGGTAGATCACATGAGCGTGGGCAAGTTGCTCAACCCCCGAGCCTTGATTTCTTCCATGAAATGGAAAGGGACCATTGGGCATTTGTAAGGATCGACTCAATCAGCAGAGGTACAGGGTTGAGCGCCATCCTGGGCACATGGAGCACGGAGACCTGCGTTTCACTTCCTGCCAGGCCCGGGGACTGACCGCCACGCCCATCTGCCAGCTCAGACGGGCGGGTCCGCTGGTGAGAGGAGGCGACTGGGCAGGAAGGGGAGAGGAAAGTCCTTCTCTTCCTCTGGGGACCTCTTAGTATTCAGGGAACAGTGCAGTGGTGGGGGCCAAGGTTCTGGGGGTGTCTGAATTGACATGTTTTCTCAGCTTTGCCCCTTGCTGCACGGGGGAAGGATAGGGGGGCATGTGAGTAACTGGGCAGAATCCGGTGAAATGAAGTCTGGGTGACGTTTCAGTTTTGGGAACGTAAACACTCACGGTGAGCGCCACAGAGCCCAGGAGCAACACCACAGAATAGACCAGGCCCCGGCTGTTGATCTTCACCTGCAACAACAAGCACGCGCCCGAATCTCTGGGCCGCCCAGGGCCCAGCCATCCTGACAGCCCAGCCGCTCCTGTTTATTTCCACACCCGCCCTCCCCCACATCTGGATGCACAGGTGGCTGCTCAAGGTGAGCGCATGGCTGTGGACGATCAGCTACCTCTGGACGCAAGTCTCACTGTGCTTGTCTGAGGAAAAGGACCGGGAGGGGACGGTCATGCTAGCGGGCTGAGACATGGCGCAGGAGCACTTACAAGGGCTGGGCAACAGGGGCTTCCCCCTGCAGGCACCCCTCAGGCTGCTCTGGGAGCCTCCCAGGAAAGTGGGTGCCAAAGAGAAGTGGGGAGCACGTCCCCCAGAGCCCTTGGCTGGGACAGGGCTGACGTCACCACCATCCCGGGGGAATGCACACACCTGGCGTTGGTCTTGCTCACCAAGGAATTTAACACGGAACTTACTGTGGACCCGTAACTGATGACCATGGTCTGCAGTCCCCACGGTATGCCGAGCCCCACTAGGATGTCAAACACGTTGCTTCCTATGGTGTTAGAGACCGCCATGTCACCGAGGCCTGGAGGGGACAATCGACAGGTGTCACTCATTAGGAGCAGGGCACTGGAAATCCCTGTCCTTTCCCGTGACTGTTCTGTTAGTGCTGCTGCTCAGGCAGGAATTCCTTCTTTCCCAGACTCGACATTTCTAAACCCCTTTTCCAAGGCCTAAGGCCCACTCCTTTCGTGGAGTCTAGAGGGGCCTGGTGTGAGCTGAATGGTGACCCTGAGGTTCATATGTTGGAGCCCTGACCCCTAGCACCTCAGAAGGTGACCTTGTTTAGAGATTGGGTCTTTGCAGCGATAACCGAAATGAGGTCACTAGGGTGGCCCGAATCCATATGATTAGCTTCCTTAGAAAAAGGGGAAACTTGGACACAGCACAAGGGGAAAGTCACGTGGACACAAAGAGGGTTCTCTACCAGCCAAGGTCAGAGGCTTGAAACAGACTCTCCACCGCCCCCAGGAGAAATCAACCTTGCCAACACCTTGCTCTCTGACTCCCAGCCTCCGGACTGAGATGGGTCTTCATTGTTGGTGCCTCCCCGTCTGGGGAACTTGGTCACGGCCGCCCGGGGAATGAAGTGTGGGGTCCCACACGGTTCTCCTGCCATGTGTGTCAGCCGATGTCCTCTGAAGACCTACTTTGTGCTCCACCTCAGTGAACCCCCAGGTGCTCTGAGAGAGGGGGCTACTGTCCTCATGTGGCAGATGATAAAGCTAAGGCTTGAGACATGCCCAAGGTCACACAGTTTGAGAGTGGTCCAGCGTCCTTCACACTGGGGCATGATGCATACCTGTGGCCCAGGCAATGGCACTGTGACCTTGGCCTTCAGTAGGGCATCTGGTCTTATGCCCTGCCCTGCTTAATTCTGAAGGGTGAACTCTTCCCCCAACCAGGCTAAAAACATCTTAGAGGGCGGGGGCCATGTCATCACCTTCCGGCCCCACCGCCCAGCTTCGTGCTGGCCACTCCATGGGAGGGACGTCATAACTTGAGGGGTATTAGAAATTAGATAACAAGCTTTTACCAACAACACTCAGGCTGGCTGAAATCTGCTGTACTCTGGCCACTTAGCCCTAATTTGTCCCGATTGGCGTCATCTGGCACACGTACAAAGGCGTGTGGCAGGAACAAGCCTGAAGCACAAATGCCTGTAGCCGCATGATTGCTGTGGTCCCTGCGAAGCTTGCGGCAACTCTGACGAGCATCTGGATGACTGAGTCACCCTGCTGGCATAAGCCAGGTCACCTCCTCTCCCGCCCGCTACCGTCATCGCTGACCTCCAGGACACTGTGCCTTCCTCCTGGGCCTCATGTGCCCCTCCCAGCCTGCACCACCAGCACCTGGGCAGTTTCGGGCGGCAGCGCTGGGAAACCGGCCTTCCCATCTCATGTAAAATGCAGGAATGTGCTGCTGCAACTGCTCGCCCAGCTGCTTGCCCCTGGCGCGGAGGCAGGCACTAGACTAGCGGGGAGGGTTGGGAGGTGGAAAGAGTTTGGGAGGCCAGGCGGAGTGCGTCTGAGGTTTGACCGGCTTCCCACTCTGCACAGGCGCTGCATCTTGGAAGGACCGATGGCGGTCCCAAATAAGAGGAGCGCGACTCCCTTGGGGGATTTGCTAGAAGCAGACTGATTCAGTGGGACTGGGGGTGGGGGGCGCAGCTGAGAGTCTGCATTTCTCACAAGCTCCCCCATGGCGCAGAAGCTGCGGGCCTAGCTCAGGGAGTCCTGTAAGCAGCACCAGCATTTAGAGCTTGCCGCGGGCTCCTGCTCTGTGTGGCTGACACCCCACAGCAGTTTCTGGATCCTGTGCCCTGAAGACACTGTCTCTGCTTTAGCTCTGTCTGCTGGGTTCTGTCGGTCATATCAGTGCCACCCTTAGGACAACTAGGCCCGCCCTCCCCTGCCTCACCCTGCGCTCTGCATTCCACAGTAGCTGCTCTGAGATGACATCCTCCCTCAGAACTCCACCTGTCCCTTGTTCCTACAGAGCCCCTCCTTCCACTGCACTGGGACATCCACCCCCTTCCCGCCCTAGCCCTCAACCTTCTAGTGTCCCCCTGCCCCCACTAGCCTGGACTCCAGGGCCAGTTGTTCAAACTGCGTGGTCTCTTGCCCCCCGACTTCCATCGTGCCCACCAGCCAGCTACAGCTCTGGACAGGCTTGTCATCTGTCATCTGTGTGTCACTGGAGCTGGAATGGCTGAATCTGACCCACGCTCACGGGGGAGCTCCTGCCTTTTGGTTTAATATGAACTAGTGTGACAGACAGGGAGGAGTCTCGCAAAGCCTGCTGAACAAAGGCCGCTCTGTGCCCATTGTTAAAGAAGGCCCAACAAACATTCGCTCACCAGAAGTTTGCATTTTTACCTCCGTGCGGATTGCCTTTCTGCCCTTTGAAATCACAAACCACAACCCGCACCCCTTCTCCTTAGCTCAAGCACATGAGACCCCATATTCTTATGACACCCCCGTATATACGTACATAATAAATTTGGTTATTCTCCCTTGCTAATCTCTCAAGTTATTATTAGACCATCCAGAAGAACTTAAAGAGAAAAGGGGGACATTTCCCCTCCCCCACAAAATGAATATACTCACCTCAAAGGTCACGCTATTGAATTCCATTCCCCTCAGCTGCCAGCCTGAAGTGTCCCTATTTTCACACAGCTCTGGGTTACCGCCAGACACACACCCACCCTTGCCTTCTCCTCAACTCACGTTTTCCCAAGCAATCCACCCTTCCTCCTGTGTTGATGGAATAATGTCTCTTTTCCCCATCTCCAAAGCCAACCGTTTGTCTGGGTGCTTCTCCTCTCCTCTCCTGTCTCCTCTGAGCTTTCACTGCATTATTCACCTGCCCTGACCGCCCGCTCCCCTCTCCCCCCCTTTCCAGCTCTCACCTACAGAGGAGGATCTGTGGAAGTCCAGGCTGGAAGGCTGTCTCACCGGCAGAAAAGCCACAGTAAATAAAGGCAGGCCCTTTGCAGCCCTTTTTTTCTGCTCAATGATAAACCCAGGTCACTCTGTAAGCCCCAAACAAAAACCACCGAATAAACCAAAAACGGTGTACAAGTTCCAGAACTTTGAAGCAGCACAGGCAAAACGCTGGAGGTACAAGACACCCCCACTTTGCCTTCCTGGGACTAGAGCGTTCTGTTACAACCTCATTTGCTACAAGAAGCCTGGGCTTCAGCTCTCTTTAATGTCACACGGGTGACTTCAGAACACGTTCATTTTTATACAACTGCACGCAAGCACATGCTCCTCGAGGTCTGGAGGAGCTCGTCTCGGTGGTACCGTCCCCGCGGAGGAACCCAATCCAGTGCTTTCTAGACATCTGCTTCCTCCATGTGCTTCCTTCCTCTAACTACCAGGCGTGAGAGCCGTGAGCTGTGGCTGGGGCAGGGGCCCGCATGGTGCCGCCGATGGCTGTGGGGGCCGAGACACCGTGCGTACCTTGTCGTGCCACGATTAAGCTGGCCATGCAGTCTGGAACGCTCGTGCCTGCCGCCAGGAACGTAATGCCCATGATGACATCGGGGATCCCGAACGTGTATCCGATGATAGTCACCTGCAGAGGAAGGGGGGGCGCTGCTTATCCAGAGTACTGAGCTTGAACGTGGCACTGCTGTAGCCAGTGAAAACGTCTGGAGTGTGGTTTTGCTTTAAAAACAGCTTTTGGGGGTTCTTCCCCCCCCTCAATGATGTGCATCATACGCGTTCACTGTTTTAAAAACTTGAGAACATAAAGTGAAAATTAAAAATCACCTACCATTTCTCAAGACCCATAGACAACCACTATAAACGTCCCATCAGCCCGTGGTTCTCACACTTGAACATAGAGAAAATCCTCGGGTGGGCTTGTTAAAACGCAGACTGCCAGGCCCCGCCTCCAGAGCGTCTGCTTCAGGAAGTCCGGGTGCAGCCCAGGAAACTGCATTCCTAACGGGTGCCCAGTGGGGGGGACCCTGAGGCTGCAGCTCCGGGCACCACATTGGAAAGCCACTGCTCTAGAACGTACCCCCGACCTTTTGGCTGTATTAGA
This sequence comes from Desmodus rotundus, assembly GCF_022682495.2. Taxonomy (NCBI): domain Eukaryota; kingdom Metazoa; phylum Chordata; class Mammalia; order Chiroptera; family Phyllostomidae; genus Desmodus; species Desmodus rotundus. The sequence continues at coordinate 128,975,295 of NC_071393.1, read as the reverse complement.
GAAAGTGACATCAGATTACACTATCAGCATACATTTGGCAACACTTGTTTCGGGTAATAAAACACTGTGATTACCTTTCCATTTCAAATATTCAACTACATTCTTTTAAACTGATGCGTGGATTTCATCGTATGGCTGTCACGTTTTAGCCAATTCCTCGCTGTTGGATATTGAGGTGCTTTCTCTTTTGGCTCTTCCAATATCACTGCCTATAAGTAACATTTACGGAGCATTTGCTGTATACCAGGTACGTGGGTGTTTTACTTTCACAATCTCAGGTGCCCTATTACTCCCTGCCCACTGGTTATGCCCATTTTCTGCCTCGGGAAACGGAGGGTCAGGGAGGCTAAGTAAGGACGCTGGCAGACATGAAGCTCACCAGTGGAGCAGGGACTCCTGGCGTTGAGGGTCTTGATGCACAGTCACACGGTCCTCTGACAAATGTCTGACACTGGAGAGGTGGCTGGGGCTCTGCGCAGCAGCCAGATGGAAAGCCCTAGAGGCGTTCGGACAACCCCACACAAAAACACCCTCTAGCTCAAGCCTGCCTCCCCATCTGGAAAATGGGAGCAGGGGTCCCTCTCAGAATCCTTCCCATCTCGGCTGATGGCTCCAACCCCAGCAAATGGTCGTGTGACTTAAGACAAACCGGCTTGCTTCTGTGTCTCCGCTTTCTCATCTGTACAATGGGCTCCTGAATGGGAATTAAAGTGAGTAAATGGGAGGCGACAGGGCCTGGCCTGTGCGAGGTGTTCATTGATGTGTGTTTCCTTTCTCTCTCAATCACTGGTCTTGCCATCTATGGGTGCAGAGAAATGGGGGTTCTCGGAGTCCCCAGATGAAGTGCTTCGTGAAAACAAACCTCAGCCCTAGAGGGCAGTCAGAGCACCTAGACCAAAAGCGACATCTGTCCCTGGACAGAGATTTGCAGAGGAATTTAAAGAGGCCCCGCCCCAGAAGGGGGCACTCAGCTCAGCATCACCAGGACGCTGGCTGGTGGTTTTCTCAGGGCGCAGGGCAGAGCACACGCTGGCAGGCCTGCCCTGGGCTGTGAGGGAAGACACACACTGAGGAGGGCTGAGCTACTCGTGCTTAATCCACCTGGGCCACGAGGATGCCACAAGCACCCGCAGGCTGTGGCTGACGTGTTTTCAGCGGGTGATGCCGGACATCATAAACACAGGAGCCTGAGTTGTTTTCTCATTCCTGGGGATGCCTCTACTTTCTGAAATCACTGAACTACATGGCTGAGAGCTGGAAGGATGGAGGGATGAGGAGGAGTGTGTGAGTGTGTATGCACACATCATCCGGGGTGCTCAGGAGCACACATGCTTCCAAGTGTCACTTTGTCCCGGACCCCAGCCTGGGCCCTCCTACCCTTCCAGATACTTAGTCTTCCTTGGTCCTCAGTCTCCCCAGCTGTGCTAGGTTGCCACACAGGATGACCCATTTCGAATGTCTCTCCCTTTTGACACAGACATTCAAGAACGCTTCCCCCAAGACTTGGGGGTGAGAGACGTGAATAGTGGTGGAGGTGTAGGGGGTGCAGCTGAGACTTCACGGCTCCCTGGTGCTCCCACCAGGGAAAAGTGAAAGTCAGCGCAAGGCTGAGAGGCTGGCACATCTCGCTTGGGAAGAAACCGGGCTAACGTGTGGCACTCTACTACCTTCTGCCGTGGAGGCCACTGCGTTCCCCACACTGAAGTCAGCTGAAGTTCAAAGCCCCAGGGAAGAGAGTCTCAGACTCCTGGCCAGGCCCATGTGCGAAGACTCTGCTTTAAGAAGTGGGGGTGGGAGTGTTATTAAATGTCCAACCTCACTGCCAATTAGTAGAACTGACATAATAATACCTTTATTTTCAGTAATTAGAGAAGAAAAAATTTCACACATTCCTTAATGTGATCTTTCCTAATTCTCATACCCACTCAAATGTCATGAAATACTTTTTTTTTTAATGCAACGTTTAAGGCAATGTTGTCTTGGGAATGCATTTTAGTAAAGAAATTACTGGATTTTAAAAAATCAAAGCGAAGATGGCGGCTTGGCAGGCATGGCTCGCCTCTTCGCACAACCACATGAAAATTACAACTAAAATACAGAACCGTCCTCACTCAGAGCTGTCAGAAATCGAGTTGAATGAAAGTCCAACAACTACAGAATTAAAGAAACCACATCCATCCAGACTGGTAGGAGGGGAACAGATGCAGAACAGGGTGGTCCCACACCCATGTGTGGTGGATAAAAATTCGGGAGGGACATCTTGGAGTCCCAGCCCCACACCAGGCCCCCCAGCCCAGGGTCCCAGAGCCAGGAAGGTAAGTCCCCATGACTTCTGGCTGTGAAAACCAGAAGGGGTTGAATCAGTGGAAGAAACTTCTGGAGCCCCAAGCACAAGCTGCTTTTCCATATTAATGGCTGGTCTTGGCTCTCACTTCACTGCTTCCTAAATCCTCTCAAACAAGCAACAGCCAACCTCAGTGAGCCCCAGGCCTGGCACCAGCAACAGCTAGACAAGATTCACAACTTGGCTTCACCTGGGAATCTCTAAGCCCAGCACAAGCAGCAGCCATCTCAGACTGCTTTTAGTTCAGGCAGGGTGGCCCTGGGCAAAACACAGGTGGGGGCTGACCTTGGCCTGTACCACCCTGAATACCCCAGGGCCAGTGCACCCAGTGGACAGCTACAGACCATGTTGGAGCACCATCACCCTGCCCCTGCACAGCTGATCCTCCACAGAGGGTGGAAGTTGGTGGTCAGTGGTCACAGTCAAGCCTTGCAGCTGACTGGCCTGGGTAAACCCCTCCCACTGACCTTCCAACAGCAACCAAGGCTCAACAACAAGAGGAGGGTGTACAAAGGGTGTACCTCGAGTACCCAGCTTGGGTGATAAGGGAGGCTGTGCCACTGGACCCTATAGGACACCTACTATATTAGGCATGATACCAAGACAGGGAGTCATAGCAGCTCTACCTAATACATAGAAGCAAACACAGGGAGGCTGCCCAAATGAAGAGACAAACATGGCTCAGATGAAAGAACAGATCAAAACTCCAGAAAAACAGCTAAATGAAATGGAGAGAAGCAATCCATCAGATGCAGAGTTCAAAACGCTGGTTATAAGGATGCTCAAGGCACTTAGTGAGGACCTCAGCAGCATAAAAAAGATCCAGTCAGAAATGAAGGATACTCTAATTGAAACAAAGAACAATTTATAGGAAAACAATAGTAGAGTGGATGAAGCTGAGAATCAAATCAATGATTTGAAACATAAGGAACCAAAAAACAACCAATCAGAACAACAAGAAGAAAAAAGAATCCAAAAAAATGAGGATAGTGTAAACAGCCTCTGGGACAACGTTAAGAGGCCCAACATTCACATCATAAAGGTACCGGAAGGAGAAGAGGAAGATCAAGAATTTGAAAACCTGTTTGAAAAAATAACAGGCCCTGGCTGGTGTGTCTCAATGGATTGAGCACTGGCCTGTGAACCAAAGGGGTGCTGGTTCAATTCCCAGTCTGGGCACATGCCTGGGTTGCAGAGAGGCAACCACACATTGATGTTTCTCTCCCTCTCTTTCTCCCTACCTTCCCCTCTTTCTAAAAATAAATAAATAAAATCTTTAAAAGAAAAAATAATGAAAGAAAACTTCCCTAATTTGGTGAAGGAAATAGACGTGCAAGTCCAGGAAGCACAGAGAGTCCCAGACAAGATGTATGCAAAGAGGCCCACACCAAGACACATCATAATTAAAATGCCAATGGTTAAAGATAAAGAGAGAATCTTAAAAACAGCAAGAAAAAAGTAGTTAGTTACCTACAGGGGAGTTCCCATAAGACTGTCAGCTGATTTTCTCAAAAACAAGAACAAAAACAAAAACAAAACTCTGCAGGCTAGAAGGGATTGGCAAGAAATATTCCAAGTGTGAAAAGCAGGGACCTACAGCCAAGATTGCTCTACCCAGCAAAGCTATCATTTAGAGTGGAAGGGCAGATAAAGAGCTTCCCAGACAAGGAAAAACTAAAGGAGTTCATCATCACCAAACTGTTATTACAGGAAATGTTAAAGGAATTTATTTACAAAGAAAATCAAAACTATGAACAATAAGATGGCAATAAATACATACCTGTCAAGAACTGAAGCTAAAAAACAAACTAAGCAAACAAGAACAGAAAGAATCATGGATACAGACAGCACTGTCATGGTTTCCAGATGGGAGGGGTGTGGGGGATTGGTGAGGGTATTAAGTACAAACAAACAGTTACAGAACAGCCACGGGGATGTACAGTACGGTATGGGCAATGGAGCAGCCAAGAGCTTATACACATGACCCATGGACCTGAACAATCATGGGGGCCTTGCCTGAAGGAGTGGGGGATGCTGGGTGGAGGGGGGCAAAGGGGGGAAAAACAGGACAACTGTAACAGCATAATCAATAAAATAGAATAAAAAATTTAAAAAATCAAGTGCAAAGGTGGGCTGACCTTTAATCCTACTCAGAAAATTTTAAGTTTGCAAATTCAATGCATTTGAGGCATAGTTTTCATTATCTTTGACTATCACCCTTTCTGGGAAGTTTGGGTAGCAGCTCCTTCCTGCTCCTCCCCCACCCCAGCCCCTGCACGCACACCAGCACCCGTGGGGATTTTAGCCTTCAGCTGACACAGCACGGAGCAGGCAGTGGCGGCTGCACCTCCTGGTGAAAACAGCTGACACTCACAGTTACGAGCCGCTTTCTACGCTGCAGTCAGGCCATGATGCTGGCCCAGAGGCCTTCCAGTGTCCCGGTGACCCTGTTGGACAGTGATGGGCCTCCCCAGTTTGTAGAGGAGTGACCAGGTTTGGAGAGGTCAAGTCACCTGCCTGAGTGCTATGGATCCTATGTGGGGAAACTAGGGTTCACCTCCATCGTCCTGTGACCCCACGGCCCACCTTTCCCCACCAATCTGCTCCTCTGGGTTTAGGGGGACGGTGGCCCTTGTGCCTCTGAAACCGAGACGCACGATCCCCTTCCCTGCCTGGCACCAGGTGTCGGGAGGAGAGCGAAGTGGCTAGAAGATACCACTATGACAACGCTTTTCAACCGGTGAGATGCGGGGATTTTTAAAACATGCAGCACCTGACTGTTGAGTCAGGGGTGCGGACATCCTTCCCCTTAGATGGTCAAATTAAAAATACAACAATAGCCAACACAACAACAGCTGTCCGGAGTGAATGAATCAAAATGATACCAATTTTTTTTATCATATCAGCAAAAAATAACACATCCTTGGGTGTGCTGCAGAATTTTAGTAATTAGTGGACGGGTGCCGTGACCTGACAAAGGTTGAAAATCGCTGTGCGAAGCTGCTGGAGGCTGGTCAGAGAGCTTCACCACAATAGAGACGCAGCCATCCTGTAACCACTGTTCCTCTATCTGCTCCTGGGCTCTCCATGCGGAATGAGGGGAGGGGAGGGGGAGGAGGAGGAGAAGGAAGAGGGGGAACAGTGCCCGCAGAAAAGGGGCGGGTGCTTCTGCAAGGCCCAGCCAAGGAAGATCGGCACAGAGAGCTGTGATGTGTGGCCAGAGCTGCTGACAGGAGCTGAGCTGACACTGCTCCTCCTGCAAAACTTCAGTCCAAAATCTGCTGAAAAATTCCAGCCACAAATTGAGAGGCAGTTCAGGATAGTGGCTGAGATCACGGACTCCAGAGAACAACAGACCAGGGTTCTGATCCTGCCCTAGAACCCACTACTGATGAACTCATTGGGTGACAGATGCTAATTGTAAAACTAACTGGGCAAATTACTCAATCTCTATGACTCAGTTTCTTCATCTGTAAAATGGGCATAATGAAAGTGGTTGTTATGAGGACCGAAAGTTTATATACAGTTTATACATGTGCCTGAGCATAGGAAGGGAAGAGGAACAGCCCTTGGCAAGGGGCATAGAAGGGCTCCAATTCATCTCCCACTGACTCCTGTTTCCCTCACATTCCCCCAGGGTCCTAGTGCTCAGGCCTCCAGAGCTCTTCCCAGAGCCATCTTCAGGGCATCAGGACCAGTCCTTGACTCCCAGTCCATGCCACCCCTGCCATATTACCCTGCCCATCTTGCCAGGTTGGATGGTCCACCTCCACCCCCCATGCCTGCCTTGCATGCAAGTACCACACTGATCTGCCTGGTCATCCCTGGTGCATAGTGCAGCGGCTTGCACCCCCTTGCTCACTGAAATATAAGCCAAGGTCAAGGAGGTAGGCAACTTGCCAAAGGTGGCAGAGCAGTGCCTGAGGTCGCTCTCCCACCTCTGGCAGGTGCTGGGCAGGCCTCTCCGCCCAGTCCACCCTGCTCCCACCACTCACCAGCCACACCATCAGGTAGGAGAAGACGGCAATCCACAGCGTGGCAGTGATGAAGGTGACCATGAAGAACTTCTCCCAGCGGGGCTTGCTGCAGTTGGGGATGGTGATGCACAGGAGGAAGATGAGTGGCCAGGTGAACACCCACTTGGCTTTGTCCCCTCTTGCCTCTGCAGAGGGGTGGGACAGAGCCAGAAGGGAGGGGGAGAGAAGCACTGGGTTACGTACCTGTCACCTGCTGGTTTATCTTTTTAAGCCAAACAAGAGAATGCTACCAATGTGACTCTGAGCAAGTGATCTCACAGAATCACATACCTCCACAATGTCACCCCGAAAGTGATCTTAGCAACACAATTCACTAAGTGTTTGTTGATTGAATAACTTCAGTCAGTCCAAATCCTTTGGAGTAAGGAAAGTGAGACCCAGAGCAGGAATGGTCTTGCCCCGGGGAGGTGGAATGGGGAGGTGGAATATGGGTGGGCTTTGGAACTAGACAGACCTGGGCTGGTATTCACATGACCTGGAGAAATCCCATCAACTCCACTTCCTCCTCTGATAATAACAGTTGTAGTAACAATAACACGATAATCAGTGTATGAAATATTTGTGATGTGTAGCAGGCACAGTGCTGAGTTCTTTGCATTTAGTAGCTGCTTCATTTATTAAATGGGAACATCATCTCTTTCTTGGTTGTTGCAGGGATGACATGACATTATGCACATAAAACACTCTGCATGCACAGGGAGAGCCCAGCCCTGCACACAGTAGGTACTCCGGAAATCTCAGCTCCTTTGCTCCAAGGTCATCTACTCAGCCCATGGCAGATCCAAGACTAAAATGTGGGTGCCCTGGCTGGTAGATAGGACCTCACTGGCTCCCACCAAAGGAATCCACAAACATGTCAACCAGGGAAAAGCAACCTCCATAAACCACCAAGTACAAGCACAGTACCCTTACTTAATAAGCCGCTTGTACAGCATGCATATGCAGCCTCCGAAACCAAGTTGTGTGTGATGCTGCAGAAATGGTGGAGGAAGGACCTGTGAAAATTCTCTCTACCATAGAGGCAATGAGGACACTGGCAAAAATGGCCAGAACTACCCTTTTTCAGGACTCTCGAAATTAACCAAAGGCTTGTAACAATCCAGGGAGGGCTTCCATAAGAAAATTAACTGGATCTCAGTGAGAACAGTGAGCTTTGTGGAGTTTTAACTTGCCTTGTTTCCATTCCCTCTCACCAGCTCTGGAGAAGCCTTGAACACCAGCAGCCTGGCAACCGGAAGGGGCAGGACAGGCCTGGAGGTCCTTCGAAGTCCCCTCCCGGAGAATGGGCATTATTTGACCTGTCTGGTGCATTCTTGGAAAATCCCACTTCCAAGGCTGTCCTTATTTTACTTGAATCAGACCTCAGCCAATGTGCATAGCCTTTGCCTTGGGGCATTTGTTCAAAACAATCAGAGGTAACTGTTGAGCATCACAGCGCCCAAGATTGTAGGTTACAGGACAAACAATAAATGAACCAAAAAGCTTGAAAGGAAAAGCTGGGGAATGTGACATCTATAGAGGGCTTTGCAAAAGCTCCTACTTTTTTCTGGGAATCTAAAAACCACAGCCATGCACTGGGCTGTGCTGGGGGTGATCTGCATCCTCAGGAAAGTCTCGAGAATGCTCTGGGCACTCACCTCTACCTAACGTTGAGGCTCCGAGCAAGCAAGGAGTAAAGGCTGAGGTGGATTGTAAACTGCCTGCTTGGGGTTGAAGATGGGCCCGCGAACCCACAGAACCCATCAGAGATGACGGGGAGACTGACTGCACGCAGGCGCCTGAGGCAACCTCTGTGCAATCGTTAGGTGGCTTTAGGCTAACCTAGCAGATATTTCAGGAGCCACGCACAACAAAAAATACAGACTTTACAGATTATTTGAGACAACCCACTGAACAAAACCAACAATAGTAACAATGAGCAGACTTGGGAAGGGAGAAGAATGTTTCCTAGAGTTGTCAAACTATATTATTTTTATTGATTGATTGATTTTAAAGATACCCAATCTAATAAACCCGAAAATGGTATCTCCTTGTTTCTTCTTAAAAAAGATTTTATTTATTTATTTATTTTCAGAGAGAGGGCAGGGAGAATGACAAGGAGAGAAATATCAATGCAAGAGAGAAATTGATAGGTTGCTTCTCACCTATGCCCCGCCTGGGGACCAAACCCACAACCCAGGCATGTGCCCTGACCAGGAATCAAATTGGTGACCTTTTGCTTTGTGGAACAATGCCCAACCAACTGAGCCACACCAGTCGGGGCAAACTATATTATTTTAAATGCCCAGCTTTTAACCAACAAGGAAAACAAGAAAGTATGTCCCACACACAGGAGAAAAAAGCAGTCAGTAGAAACTGTCTCCGAGGAATTCCAGACAATGGATTTACAAAGACTTTAAATCAGCTATTTAAAAATATGCACAAAGAAGTTTTTTAAATATCTAAAAAACTAAAGGAAAGTATGAGAATAATTTCTCCCCATAGAATATCAGAGTAAAAAAGTAAAAAGTATAAAAAAGGGCCAAAAGAAATTCTGGAATTGAGAAGCACAATAACTAAAATAAAAATTTCCCTTGCAGGGGCTCAACAGCAGATTTGAGCAGGAAGGAAAACGTTGACAGCTTTGAAGTAGGTCAATTGAGATTTTCTAGACTCAGGAACAGACAGAAGAAAGAATAAAGAAAAATGAACGGTGTCTCAGAGACCCGTGGCACACCATCAAACATGCCAACATAGGCATAATAAGAGTGCCAGAAGCAGAGGGGAGAGAACAAGGGGAAGGAAGAATATCTGAAGAACTCATATCCGAAAACTTCTCAAACCTGATGAAAAAAACACTGACATATACATTCAAGAAGAATATACATTCGTCTCAAACTCACAGGGAACACTCTCCAGGATAGACCACACGTTACAACGTACAACAAGCATCAATAAATTTAAAAGGCTTTAAATCATGCCAAGTACGTTCTACAAGCATTTCACAATGGAAAGGAATTACAAGTCAAACAGAGCAAAAACTGGAAGATTCACAAAAATGTGGAATTTAAACAACACACTCCTGAATAACCAGTGGGGCAAAGAAGAAATCACAAGGGAAATTAGAAAACACTTTGAGATGGATAAAAATGAAAACACAACATACCAAAACTTATGGGACGCAGTAAAAGCAGTGCTTAGAATTTTATAGCTATAAATGACTACATTAAAAATTTATAGCTATAAATGAGTATATTAAAGATCTTAAATCAGTGACCTAACCTTCTTCCTTAAGACACAAAAATAGTAGAGCAAATTAAATCCAAAGAAAGCAGAAAGAAGGAAATAATTAAGATTAAAGTAGAAATAAATGGAATAGAAACTAAAAAATAAAATCAATGAAACTAAAATTGCTTGTTTAAAAAGACCAACAAAATGGACAAACGTTTAGCTGGAATGACTAAGCAAAAATGACTCGAATTACGAACGTCAGGAATAAAGGAGGGTCACCACCGGGCACCTCCAAGGAACGAAAAGGACAAGTCAGGAATGTGAGGAACCACGGCGCCCCAACAGATTAGACAACCTAGACGAAACAAATTCTACCCGGACAAAAGCCACCAAAACTGACTAAAGCAGATAGAAAAGTGGAAAAGATTTGTAAGAAAAGATTGACATAGTAATAAAAAAAAGGGGGGGGAGAAAAGTGGGACAACCGTAGTAACATAATCAATAAAATATGCTTAAAATTAAAAAAAAATAAAAATAAATGTCCTTAAAGTAAAGCCAGGACCAGATGGCTTCATGGTGAGTTCTATCAAATGTTTAAAGAAGAATCAGCGTGAATCCTGCACAAACTCTTCCAAAAGATAGAAGAGGGAACATTTCCCAGTTCTCTCCATGAAGCCATTGTTACACTGATATCAAAGCCAGACACCAGGAGAACAGAAAACTACGGACCAATATCCCTCACGAATATAGATGCAAAAATCCTTAACAAAATTCTGGCAAACTGAATTGAACATCATATAAAAAATGATTACACACTTTGACCAAGTGGGATTTATTGCAGGGATGCAAACTTGGTTCAACATATGAAATGTCATTGATCCAAATACCATGGTAATAGAATTAAGGACAAAGCTACGGTCACATCCACTGATGCAAAAAAAAAAAAAAAAAAAAAAAAAAAAAAAAAAGGCATTTGACAAATCCAATGGCTTTTCATGATAAAACACTGAACAATCTAGTAATAGAAGAGAATTTCCTCAACCCAGTGAAGTGCTCCCACAGAAACCCCACAGTTAACACCATACTCAGCGCTGAAAGACTGAAAGCTTTCAACAAGACCACTATGTCTGCTCTTACCCCTCCTAGTCAACATTGTATGGGAGGGTTAGCCTGGGAAACGGGGCGAGAAAAGAAGTAAAAGTCATTCAGTTGGGAAGGAAGAAGTAAAAGTATCCCTACGTGTAGACGGCATGCTCTTGTATAGAGAAAATTCCAAGTAGCACACACACAAAATGACTGGAACTACAAAACGAGTTCAGTCAAGTTGCAAGGTACAACATCAATATACAAAATTCAGGTGTATTTGTACACAATAGCAATAAACAATCCAAAAATAAAATTAAGGAAATAATTCCATTTACCATAGATCCGAAAGGAAAAAATGTTTATGAATAAATGTAACAATATAGGTACACAATTCATATGCTGAAAACTACAAATGTCATTGAAAGAGATTCCAGGCAACCTACATAAATGGAAAGGCATCCTGTAGCTGGATCGACGACTTAATGTTGTTAGGATGGAAATTTTCACCAAATTGATCTACAGATTCAATATAATCCCTGTTAAAATTCCAGCTGACTTTTTTGCAGAAATTGACAAGCCAATTCTAATATTTTCATACAAATGCAAGGAAGCCAGAACAGCCAAACCAGCCTTGAAAACAGAACAAAGTTGGGAGCTCTCTGGCTTAAACCTGCCCGAATCGGGTTTCTATAACATCGAGGTTTCAATATGGTTTCAGTAATAGACTCTGGGAGCTACCGGGTGATGGGACAATGCCTATGCCAAGGGACACCTCCCCACCATCACCAGGAGCCCCTTCTGTTGAGCCCGCCATTCATTCCTTCAAGTGCAATGTCAGAGACTCTGAGAAATGCTCCTCGTATCATGGACCCTGATAAACGTGCAAACAGAAGCAAGAGAAAAAACAGCTGCTGCTGTTTCGCTAAGCTCTCAGATTTCTCTTCTAAAGTAGAAAATGACAGTTTAATTATCATTAAAAAAATCTTTAAAATGAACTGCAACAACACAGATGGCTAATCACAGTGAAGGAAAAAATTTAGAACAGATGCAGTTGCTGAGAAAAAAAACTTCAAACAAATTAACCTGGACAGTTAATTAACGAGACCGTCCATTGAAGGATGTGGTTGACTGGAGGCCCGTGGGAATGTGTGTGTCACTGGGTGATGCCAGGCAGAGACTCCCGGACCCTGGAAGGAGGAGCGTCTACTTGATCTAGACCGTATCTCTCCAGACCAGTGGTTCTCAAACCTGAGTATGAATCAGAATCCCGTGGAAAGCTTGTTAGAGCCCCAGAGCTAATGATTTGGCAGCTAGAATGGGGTCCAATAAGTTACATTCCTAACAAGTTCCCAGGTGCTCCTGATTCTTATTATCCTGGGACCACATGTGAGAACTGCCATGCCAGATGAATTCATTTAAAAACAAATATGATTACCATATCATTAAATTCAGCTGTTTAAACACACAATTAGGTGATTTTCAGCATATTTGAAAGCTGTGTAACTACCACTGTGATTCAAGATTTTTTAAAGTATATTTTATTGATTATGCTATTACAGTTGTCCCATTTTTCCACCCCTTTATCCCCCTCCTCCCTGCACTCCAGCCTACCAGCATCTCCCCCCCTTAGTTCATGTCCATGGGTCATATATATAAGTTCTCTGGTTTCTCCATTTCCTATACTATTCTTAACTCCCTTGTCTATTTTGTACCTACCATTTATGCTTCTTATTCCCTGTACCTTTTCCCTCATTCTTCCCCCTTCTGCTCCCCACTGATAACCCTCCTTGTGATCTCCATTTCTGTGATTCTGTTCCTGTTCTAGTTGTTTGCTTAGTTTGTCTTTTAGGTTTAGTTGTTGAGAGTTGTGAGTTTGTCATTTTACTGTTCACAGTTTTGACCTTCTTTTTCTTAGATAAGTCCCTTTAACATTTCATACAATAAAGGCTTGGTGATGATAAACTCCTTTAACTTGACCTCATTGGGAAGCACTTTATCTGCCCTTCCATTCTAAATGATAGCTTTGCTGGAGAGAGTAATCTTGGATGTAGGTCCTTGCCTTTATGACTTTGAATACTTCTTGCCAGTCCCTTCTTGCCTGTAAGGTTTCTTTTGAAAAATCAGCTGATAGTTTTATGGGAACTCCTTTGTAGGTAACTGTCTCCTTTTCTCTTGCTGCTTTTAAGATTCTCAACCTATTCTTCAACCTTGGGTAATTTAATTATGATGTGCTTTTGTGTGTTCCTACTTGGGTCCAACTTCTTTGGGACTCTCTGAGCTTCCTGGACTTCCTGGAAGTCTATTTCCTTTGCCAGATTGGGGAAGTTCTCCATTATTTTTTCAAATAAGTTTTCAATATCTTGCTCTTCCTCTTCTCTTTCTGGCACCCCTATGATTCAGATGTTGGAATGTTTAAAGTTGTCCCAGAGGTTCCTTAGCCTCTCATTTTTTTGCACTCGTTTCTTCATTCTGTTCTGGCTGAATATTTATTTCTTCCTTCTGCTCCAAATTGTTGAGTCATGGTTTCCTTCCCTTCATTGTTGGTTCTCCGTATATTTTGGTTTATTTCACTTTGCATAGCCTTCACTTCTTCCTCTACTTTGCATCTGTACTCAGCCAATTCTGTGAGCATCCTGATTACCAGTGTTTTGAACTCTGCATCTGATAGGATGGCTGTCTATTCATCGCTTAGTTCTGTTTCTGGAGAATCTTTCATTTGGGCCATATTTCTTTGTCTTGGTGCACCTATTACATTTTAAGGGATGGAGCCTTAGGTATTCACCAGGGTGGGGCAACCCACATCTCTGTGTTGTGGTGCTGTATGTGGGGGAGGGGTCAGAGAGGGAACAAAGCCTCTTACTTGACTCTCATCCCACTTTCAGTCACTTCCCCCGCTACCCACAAGCCAGGTGGGCCCTCTGGTGCTGATCCCTGGGTGGGTGGGCTTGTGTACATTCTAGGACCCCATGGGTCTCTCCAATGAACTCCCCTGTGAGGCTGAGAGTTTCTCACGTTTTGCCAGCCAGAGGTTTTGAGGTGTTGGTTTCCCACACTGGAACCCTGGGTTGTGTTGTCTCGCTCCCCAGTTGTTCCTCCTGGCTTATCCACAATTGAACGTGGGACTACCTGCTCCACAAGCTGCTCCTTGCCCAACCCGGTCTGTTGACAACTTGCCACGTGTCCTCTCCACCCTGCTGCCTGACTCCGCCCCTCCTACTGGTCTGGATGAATGTTTCTTCTTTAACTCCTTGGTTGTTGGACTTCCATACAGCTTGATTTTCTGGCAGTTCTGGTTGTTTGTTGTTTTTAAATTTGTTGTTGTACTTCTTTTCATTGTGTGAGGAGGCAAAGTGTATCTACCTATTGTTGAGAGCTAGGAAAGAGGGCTAGACAATTATAAGCATTGCTAAGCAGAAAACCTCTTGAAGGTCTAGAATGGATAAGGAAGAGAAACCTCTAGAATGGATAAGGAAGAGAAACAACGTCAGCTGAAATAAGCTTATCAACAGGAGACAGATAGTTCTTATCAACAGGAGACAGGCAAAAGTTCCTCCTGACCCCAGAGCTATGCAGAGATAACTGCAACTCCCGCTTCTGTAGCTTGCCTGCTTGCTTCGTGCGTGTATAAAAGAGCTAGCCTGTGAGCGTTCGGCGCAACTCCCCTTTGCAGCCTTAACAGGCACCCTGGGAGTTCGCCCCTGCGCAGGTAAAAATAAAGTACCATCTAAGTGCACTCCACACGTCTCCATTTGATTTTCTGCTCGCGTTCGGGATACAACACCTATGCCTCTATCTTGGCCAAAAGTTTTCAAGAAGATTTCCATTGCTCTCCAAAGAAACCCTGTACCCACTAAGCTACCATTCCCCATTTCCTCTCCTTGCCCAAATTCTGGCAACCACTAATATACCTGTGTCTACAGACTTGCCTATTTTGGACATTTTATTGTGTCTGGCTTCTTTCAAGTAGCATATGTCTTCAAAGAGCATCCATATTGTAGCATATACATCGGTATTTCATTCTTTTTACGGATGGAAAATACTCCATTTTACAGACATGCTTCATTTTGTTTATCCATTTATCACTTGATGGATATTTAGATTGTTTCTCCCTTTGGGCTGCTATGAACATTCATGTATAGGTTTTGTATGGGCATGTTTTCATTTCTCTTGGATATGTAACTAGGGGTGGGACTGCTGGGTCATATACTAATTCTGTTTATCTCTTTGAGGAACTGCTGGGCTGTTTCCCAAGTGACTGCACCGTTCTACATTCCCAGCAGCAGGGTAGAGGGGTCCAATATAGCCACATCCTTGCCAGCACGCTGTCATCTCTTTTGATTAAGCTCATTCTGCTGAGTGTGACATCGTATCTCACCGTGGTTTTGATCTGCAGTTCCCAGATGACTAATGATGTGGAGCATCTTCTCATGAACCTATTGTCCATTTGTAGATTTTCTCTGGAGAGCTACTTATTCAAACCATATGCCCATTTTAAAAACTGGGGTTTTTTTTTATTGTTGAGTTTTTAGCATTCTCTATATATTCTGGACACTAGATCCTTATTAGAAATAAAATTTGCAAAGGTTTTCTTCCATTCTGAGTTGTCTTTTCACTTTCTTCACAGTGTCCTATAAATCACACAAGTTTTAAATTTTGATAAAATACAATTTTTCTTTGGATACTTATGCTTTTGATTGTTCTATTTAAGAAAGCATGGTCTAATCCAAAGTCATAAATATTTACACCTATGTTTTCTTCTAAACATTTCATATTTAGGTCTCTGTTTCATATTAATTTTGTGTATGATATAAATTAAGGGTCCAAAATACTCCTTAAAAAATGTGGATACCCAGTTGTCACAGCACCACTTGCTGGAAAGACTGTTTCCCCTGGAATTGCCTTGGCACTCTCGCCACACATTTTTTTTTTTTTTTTTTAATATATTTATTGATTATGCTATTACAGTTGTCCCATTTCCCCCCCCACTCCACTCCATCCTGCCCACCCCCCTCCCTCCCACATTCCCCCCCCATAGTTCATGTCCATGGGTCATACTTATAAGTTCTTTGGCTTCTACATTTCCTACACTATTTTTACCCTCCCCCTGTCTATTTTCCACCTATCATCTATGCTACTTATTCTCTGTACCTTTACCCCCCTCTCCCCCTCCCACTCCCTTATTGACAACCCTCATGTTCTAGTTGTTTGCCTAGTTTGCTCTCGTTTTTGTTTTATGTGTGGTCGTTAATAACTGTGAGTTTGCTGTCATTTTTACTGTTCCTATTTTTGATCTTTTTCTTAGGTAACTCCCTTTAACATTTCATATAATAAGGGCTTGGTGATGATGAGCCTCTTCAACTTGACCTTATCTGAGAAGCACTTTATCCTCCCTTCCATTCTAAATGATAGCTTTGCTGGATACAGTAATCTTGGACGTAGGTCCTTGCGTTTAATCTTGGGTAATGTAATTATGATGTGTCTTGTTGTGTTCCTCCTTGGGTCCAGCTTCTTTGGGACTCTCTGAGCTTCCTGGACTTCCCGGAAGTCTATTTCCTTTGCCAGATCGGGGAAGTTCTCCATTATTTGTTCAAATAAGTTTTCAATTTTTTGTTCTTCCTCTTCTCCTTCTGGCACCCCTATAATTCGGATGTTGGAACGTTTCAAGGTGTCCTGGAGGTTCCTAAGCCTCTCCTCATTTTTCCAAGTTCTTGTTTCTTCATTCTTTTCTGGTTGAATGTTTGTTTCTTCCTTCTGGTCCATACCATTGATTTGAGTCCCAGTTTCCTTCTCATCACTATTGGTTCCCTGAACATTTTCCTTTGTTTCTCTTAGCATAGGCTTCATTTTTTCATCTGTTTTTCGAATAGATTCAACCAAGTCTGTGAGCATATTGATAACCAGTGCTTTGAACTGTGCATCCGATAGGTTGGCTATCTCTTCGTCGCTTAGTTGTATTTTTTCTGGAGCTTTGAAGTGTTCTGTCATTTGGGCCATTTTTTTTGTTTGTTTGTCTTGGCGCGTCTGTTACTTTAAGGGGAGGAGCCTTAGGTGTTCACCGGGGCTGGGTAATGCTGGTCGCTGCGCTGTGATGCTGTACGTGGGGGCGGGGCCGAGAGGGAGCAATGGCGCCCGCCTCACTCTCCTCCGGCTTTCAATCTTTCACTCCGCTACCCACAATCAAACTGGGCCCCTCTGGTGCTGGTTCCGGAGTAAGTGGGCCTGTGCACACTCTAGGCCCCTGTGGGTCTCTCCAACAACCTCTCCTGTGAGGCTGGGAGTCTCTCCTGCCGCCCCAACCCCCAGGGGCACTTTCAATCAGAGGTTTGAGGCTTTATTTCCTGGAACTGGAGCCCTGGGTTGCGCAGCGGTCTGCTTCTCTGCCCGCCGTTCGTCAGGTTTATCTGTGGGCGAATGTGGTGCCGCAATGTGCTATCCGCCACTCTGAGTCCAGCCCTCTGGGTTTATCTGTGCAAATGTGGGACCGCAGGGTCTGCTAGTGCTCGGACTGCCTGCGCCATTTGTCCCACACTCCGCCAGTCTCAGTCCCGCCACAGCCACGCGAGTCCTCTCCACCCCAGTGCCGTCTCCGCCCCTCCTACCAGTCTGGATGAATGATTATTTTCTGTTTCCTTGGTGTTGGTCCCCCTTGCTGTTAGATTCTCTGTCGGTTCTGGTTGTGCGAGGAGGCGCAGTGAGTCTACCTACGCCGCCATCTTGGTTCTCCGCCACACATTTTTTGACCTTAAATATATGGGTGTATTTCAAGACTCACAATCCCATTCCCTTGACCTTATATCTATCCATATGCCCATAGTAGTCTTGATTACTGTAGCTTCTCAGTAAGTTTTGAAACCACAAAGTGTAAGTCCTTCAACTTTGCTTTTTCAAGGTTGTTTTGGCTATTCTGGGCCCCCTGAATTTTTGTATGAATTTTAAAATTAGCTTGTTGATTTCTGCAAAGAAATATTTTTAGCTGGGATTTTTATAGATTGCCTGGAATCTGTAGATCACTTTGGAGACTATTGCTGTCTTTAAAATTTTAAATCTTCCAAGCCATGAACGTGAGATATCTTTGCATTCATTTAGATCTTCTTTAGGATCTTCTTTCAACATTTTGTTGTTTTCAGAGTACAAGTCTTGTACCATTTTATTTTAAATGCTATTATAAATGGAATTTTAATTGCATTTTAAAATTGCTCATTGCTAAGTAGAGAAATACAATTGAATTTTGTACATGGATCTTATATCCCACAAGTTCTTTAATTCTAATAGGCCGGGGCATGGATTCCCTAGGATCTTCTATATACAGGATCATGGCATCTGTGGATACAGATGGTGTAACGTGTTCCTTTGCGGTCTGGATGCCTTTGGTTTATTCTTGCTTATCTGCCCTGGCTACGACCTGCAGCATAAAGTGGTGGGAGTGACCCCCTTTCCTGGTCGTGGGGGGAAGCTTTCAGTCTTTCACCATTAAGCTGTGGGGTTTTTTAGCTGTAGATGCCCTTAATAAGGGTTTGGAAACGCTCCTAACCCTTTGTGGAGTGTTTCTTCATCGATAAAGGGTGATGGATTTTATAAAATGTTTTTTCTACATCTATTTGGATGATCACATGGCTCTGTCCATCCTTCTAATAATGTGGTTACACTGACTGTTCTTCACAGGTTGAACCGACCCTGTATTCCAGGGATATATTTCACTTGGTTAACTCTACCGATAAGGAGAAAAACCAAGTCCCATGAAAGTTTCGATAACGAACGGCCCCAAATCTCACAAAAACACTAGTGGCAGAGCCACAGACAGACCCTGCTTTCCCAGCGGCATCTGTGTTGGCCCTCGGGGGAGGGACGAGGCTTGCAGGGGAAGGTGGAGCCTTGTCAGGGCTGGATCAGTGAGCCACACCTCACACTCTCCATCATTTGTGTGTGGCCCAAACCTTGCAGGTGGGTTTCCCACACTCTCTGTTCTGCATCTCAGTTTCGGGGGATGGTCTCGCTGTTTCACAGGCAAGTAAGCTGAGGCTCCGTCACACTCAGACTTAGACACCTCAGAAGGGAGAGGCAGTGCCAGGGCTTGAATGCGGGCAGTCGCGATCTAAGTCCTGGGCATCCTGCACTCCATTGCTTGCCTGCCCTCGGCGTCCCAGGACTTCAAGGCTGGTGGGAGCCCTTCCGCTCGCCACCCGCTGGCAGAGGTGGGACTGTCAGATTAGAGCCTCCTACGTTGTTCAGCTCATGGCTATGATCCAAACAGAAAATCCCCTTGAGAAGGGGAACCATTACAGTTGTCTTACTCCTTGGCGTTGAATGAACCTTAGAATCAATCATTTTAAGTTATTTTAATACCATTTTGTTTTATCTGTAAATTTAGACTGACCATTAAACTGACTGCCTCGTGAGGAGCACAGAAGCTTCATGGCTAACAGCTAGCTAGATTGCCAGGTTGAAATCCCAGCTCTGGCATACGCTACCTGTGTGCACTAGTACCTGTCTACCTGTGGGAGGCTATCGCTGCATCTCAGTTTTCTCATCTGTAAAATGGGGATAACAGTTCCTACCTCGCTGGGCTACTGGGAGACTAAAAACGAGCCAGCCCATGTGATGTGTTTAGAATAATGCCTGGTGCAGAGAAAGTACTAAATTTTAGCTATTGTTAGTATTAACAACCACATTAACTTCAACTTATTGAGCACCTACTCTCGTCAAGCACTGGGTCGGGGAGTTTTACAAGGACTTGAGCAGGCTCAGAGAGGTAAGCCGACCTGCCCAAGGTCACACAGCCAGGAAGTGGCAGCCCCAGGAGTCCAAGGCTAAGCCTCTTAGGGATACCATCCTGACTGCTGGAGGGTGAGTTTTAATCTTGAGAGAGAGAGAGGGAGAGGGAGAGGGAGAGGGAGAGGAGAGAGAGAGAGAGAGAGAGAGAGAGAGAGAGAGAGAGAGAGAGAGAGAGAGGCAGAGGCAGGGAGGAGCCCCGTGGGAAGCAGGTGAGGCCACAGGCCACAAATGTAAACAAACGGAGCCGCTAGGCTGAGGTTTGGGAGGAAAGGAAAGAATGGAAGATGTGAGAGAAGTTAGGCCTCAGCAGAGTCGGAGGCAGGCTGGCAAAGGACGTAGGCAGTCAGGACTGGGCGCACAGGAGCCAAAGGCCCAGGGAGAGAAGCCTGGAGCCCCACGTTGAGGCCTGCAGAGCTCCTGGGGGCTGCAGGCAGCACCCCCCCCCCCCCAGAGGTGCCCTCAGTTTGGTTCACACAGCAGTCAGGTAGCATGGGGCAACCTCTGGGACCCTATTTGTGCTTCCACATGGAAGCAGCTTCCCTCACATCTGACCTGCCAACCAGGACTCCCCATCATCAGAGGAGCCAGGTCTGACGTTCCCCCAGTTGGTACCCATCTCAGGGACCCTCACCCCAGCTCTGAAGGTGTGCCTACAGCCTCCACCAGAGGCTCCACATCCAACTCTGGGACTGGGGGTAAATGGGGTCCCAGTGCCAGAGGGATGTACGGGGTTGGTG
Source organism: Desmodus rotundus (assembly GCF_022682495.2). NCBI lineage: Eukaryota > Metazoa > Chordata > Mammalia > Chiroptera > Phyllostomidae > Desmodus > Desmodus rotundus. The sequence continues at coordinate 128,955,109 of NC_071393.1, read as the reverse complement.
TGCTGACTCCCTCATTCTGAAGATGACCCCGAGTTATGGTCGGCTGTGCACCCCACCTCAGGGATCTGAAGGCTCCTGCAAGTAGGTGCTCTGTCCTGTCACCGTTGGTGGTGTGGCAGCGAGTGAACCCTCAAGTGCCTCTGAGCCTCCACGTCCCCACGCATGAAACAGTGCCTGTCTGCCTCACCCACCTCAAGGAACCGTGGGGAGACAGAAGAAATGCAAAAGCAGAGCTCACTGCCTGCCTCTAAAGCCCTCCCCTTGAATTTGGAGGCTCCAGGGAATGCGAAATAGAGGCCACTGGTCCCAGAAACCCCAACGGTCAAGAACACTTGCTGGTTCTCCACCCCACTGGCAGGCTCTCTGCATTAAACATTCAGCAAACCGGCAATGGCAGGGTGGGGCTGTTGGGTTCCCTGTGTGTGCAAACCACACAGACCCAGCAGCTGGCCTCCTTCCTCCCCGCTTTCCTTCCTGCCACCCCCCGAGTCCCAGAGCGGACATTCCAACTCAGCAGAGTCAACACTGCGACCAGGCAGAGGAGAGCACCTTGGAGTCAGGCAGACCCGGGTGCTAGGCCTGCCTGTGGCATCTCTCACCTGTGTGTGGCTTCCTGAGCCCCTGTCTCCTCATTCCAGAAATGGGGACCATACCAGCCAGCCAGCGGGGCTGTGTGTGCAGACTCTAAGTACTGAACGTAAGGTGCTAAGTGCCACGCTGGGGCTGGGGAAGGTCCCTGTGAAGGATGCATCTGCGAGCGACAGATTGGGACCCTGACCTTCCTCTACGTCATTGAGTCTGAACACCATATGGATCCCTTCCCGGGTCTGCTCTAAGTCCCATCCCCCACTGAGATTGGCTTTACTGCTTTCCCCCAAGCGGCACCACAGAATGAAAGTGGATGTGCTGAGCTGGCCTTCAGCGGCCCTAGGCCAGCTTCCTGCCAGTGTCTGTGGAAGCCTCTCTCAGAATCCCTTGTGGCTGAAGTTCAGGATTCATGACAGCTTCCCTGATTTGAAGAGGAGAATCAAGGTAGCACCGAGCACCTTTTTGCTGTTTTCCATGTATTCCAGTCAAAGCAGAGCCCCCATGCTCAGGTACTAATGAGGAGCATCAGAGCCAGTGCTGGGGGCCTGACCAGCATCCCAGCATCCAGTTCATGTTGCGATGGGAGCCAAGACACGCTGGGGCAGGGGCCTCCTGGTCGCTGCCCCACAGCTCTGGTGCTGAGTTCTTGAACTCAACAGTTCTGATGCATCTGGCTCGCCACCTCATTGGCTCTGGCACAGTGGCAGTGCCACCCAGATCAGCGGGTGGGCTCTGGAGTCACTGCCGATGCCTAGGTTAAGGTGGCCTTCCCACCCGTGCCTCTGTATTTGCACTTTCACTGCATCTGAGACGGGCTACATCCTTCATCTATAATAATGCTGGAGGCACTAGTCACAGACTCCCACGAGGGGTACAGGCGTGCATGTGCTCAGCCCCTCTTCCCTCAGAACCATACTCCTAGGGGCCACGAAAGCCACGCTGGCCAGCACAGCTGAGTGACCGGGGTTGACGACATTTTCTCTCTCTTGAGACTCTGGAATTCCGATGCAGCACCGGTGAGCTAAGTGAGGGAGGCTGGAACGTCATGTGTCAGTCTGGGTCCAGGGGAGGCCATATGGACTGACTGTGAATTTGAGAAAGCCAGCCTGCAGCCAAGGAACGGGTGAGACAGGCACATGTGGAGAAATGAAGAACCAGGAAGAGTCTGGACACCCACTGAGGCCCTGAGACAGGCCCGGGTGAGGCCAGCTGGGTCGCTGTATTTGGGATCCCTAACACCACCCCCATCCTTATTTTTAAAAATGTTCCCCTTCAGCTCAAGGGAGCTGTGTGGGCTTCTGCCGCTGGCAGGTGAAGGGGCTTTAGGACCCAGCTCACACCCAGTGAGTGGTGGGTCCTGGGCCCCTTTACCTCCTACTCTCTGCTTGCTGAACTGAGCTGGCCTGGCTACGGCGGGAACATCACAGAGTGGATTCCAGGGCAGGTGGCTCAGGTATCTGGTTCTGTCTAGTTGAGACTGTCCCTTGGGCAAGTCTCTGCCCCTCTTTGGGCCTCAATTTCCCACTCTGGAATATAGGAAGGCTGGTCTAAAAATGTCCAAGATCTGCCTTGGCTGGGTAGCTCAGGTGGTTAGAGCATCATTCCCATGTGCCAGGGTTGTGGGTTCGATCTCTGGTCAGGGCACATACGAGAAGCAACTAATGAATGCATAATTAAGTAGAACAACAAATCAATGTTTCTCTCTCTCCCCCTTCCTCTAAAATCAAATTCTAAAAAATTTCCAAGAGTTCTTTTAATCCTCGTCTTCAGAGACTATTGCCAACCACAAAGAACTCAGAGGAAAATTGCTTTCATTTATTTTTTTAAAAAATTGAGCCTTTCTCCACCATGCCCTATTAGCTGTTTTAATAAACCACTCATATCCAGAAAGTGGAAATAATCCAAATTTCTATCAACCGATGAATAAATACAGCGTTATTCAGCCATACGAAAGAATGAAGCAGTGATAGGCGCCACGGCACGGATGAACCTTGCAAACACCGTGCTCAGCAGCAGCGCCCGTCACAAAAGGCTGTAGGCCGACTGACTCCATTCATATGGAGGGTCCAGAAGGGAGAAATCCAGAGACAGGAAGTAAAGTCGTGGTTGCTAGGAGAAGGGGTGGGGGGTTGGGAGTAATTGCTCCCGGGTAGAGGGAGTCTTTTGGGGGTGGGGAAAGTGTTCTAGAGTGGATTGTGGTGATGGCTGCACAACTTTGTGAACACACAGCTTTGTGAACACCCCTCAGTTGTACACCTTAAACGTGTGACTTCGTGGTAAGTAAATTGTATCTCAGTAAAGCTGTTACATTGAACAATAAAACTGCTTAGCTGGGGTTGCTTCTCATCTGGCTATGAAGTGACACTTCAGACTGCCACAGTGACTGATTCACAAGGGCGCGTCACTGAAACCCTGACCTTGGCCTATGAGACAGTCTAGCAAATGTGCAATTTCTCCGATGGCCCCTGAGACAGAGGCAAGAACAAGATCATTTCCGCCATGAGGTGCTGCGTGTCTCTGGGGACCTGGCACCGGTCTGGAACTGCACACGTACACGAGCCCACAGCACCTGCAGCTTCTCCCATCTCACACCCCACCCCGCTACACACACACATGCCGAGGGGCTAAGAGGATAGACCAGGTGTGTGGAGTTTTCTAGAATTCCACTTGTGCAGTACCCACTAACTGGGTTAGAGACATGAAACTGACCTTGCTTGTCCCAGGCAGGTGCTTTGGGGGTCTGAGGAAGACGAGGTGGGGTGAGGAGAATAAGCTCTAAAAGCTCCGGAAATCCTCAGATGGCCTGCGCTGAGTTTTATTATAGTAAAGGACGAGAAGATTTAGGGGTGCCACCCGAGGACTGACGAGAGCACGTTAGGTGCCAAGGGCCCATAATTCAACTCAGTTCAACACGGTTTACCCAACGCAGACACAGGTATTTGGCGCCTTGGGTACAAGTCACGGCACAGACAAGCACGTCCTCGTGGGCTTCAGAGGAAAGGAGCCAAACACATCTGTTGCTTGGTGACGGTGTTGCCCCCTAGGCATGTCTGGGGTTAGGGTGTCAGTGCACAAACCCAGCTCTGCCCCTTCCTCCTGTGTGACCCTGGGCAACTAAGCCCTCCTGTGCCCAAGTTTCTTCAGCTGGGAAATGGGGAAATAATAATAGTACCCACCCTTTAGGGCATCATGAGAACTCAATGAGTTAATATTTACCTGTAAAGCACCCTGCCTGGTCCACAGTAAAGTTCACAGTACGTTTTACCTCCTGTTACTGTTCAAGAACCTCCAGGGGCCTGAACTTTGGTACAACACACGTTTACCCCAGGTTCTCCAGTGAAATGGGCTGAACTGTACTGTAGGTCCAGGGTACACATGTATAGCTAAGGCCATTCGTCCCCTATGTGACCACTAAGGCCATCTGCCCTGTGACTGCCCTGAGGCTTGTGGTCTGGGACTCTGCTCCGGACTGGACCAGTCCGGGATGGCGTTCGCAGCCTGGAAGCTCAGAGTGGAAGAGAGTCAAGTGATGGCTGTGTGACTCAGGAAGTCCCACCACCTCCTGAGCCTTAGTTTCCCTCTGTAAAACGAGGGTGAATGAGAACACCCACCTCCCAAGGCAGCGGCGAGGATGAAATGCAAGTGCACCTGAAAGCAGCAGGCACACAACTCCATCCACCCTCCCCCCCCCTTCTCCTGTCCTGGAGGGGAAGAGGAGGAGGAAGTGACTTGTGGTTTCCAAGGGCAACACCTGGAAACACATCCGCCAGGACACAAAGGGAGTTTTCAGCAGGGACAAACCTGGGGCAGCTCTTGGCTCTGTCCTGATTGGAGCCCAGGGGAATGCCCTGCAGCCTCTGGCTTGAGGAGGACGGTGGGCCAACTGCAACAGGACGTCCTGGCCAGCAGAAGGGCAGAGATCCCTGCACTGGACGCAGGGGTGCGGAGACCCTGGGGCTATCTGGTCCCAGCCCGTACAAGCCAGCAGTATTCTGACAGGTGGGTCCCCTCAGGGAGCTAGATCTGATTCCTGCTTCTCTGAGGAGCACCAGATCCCAGGGCACGGGAAGGGGGAGGGTGGCCCTGGGGTCCACGCCCCCCAATCCCATCAAACTCAAGGCTCCAAGGAAATGGAGACAAGTGGTGCTTACACCTGGCCACCTCACTTCACAGAAGAGTAGCTGCCAAGGGCACACCCCTTTGCAGGTTTTCTGTAGGGCCCTGGACTGCGAGCAGCCTCAGGACCGGGATTCAGATGAGGTGGGGCTAGTGGAGGGTGGCGGCTGTGGCCCCATCAGGCTTCACCGCTGCAAAATAGGGGCTCTGTCGCCCACCTCCTGCGGAACTCACAGAATGGTAGCTCCTCCTGGGGCCCACCCCGGGCAAGCTCGGCTGGTTCCTGGACCATGCTGTAGCCACATAGCGCCCTCCCTGGTGTCTGGTGGCTGAGACTCAGATCCCCTCAGCCTCTGGTCAGCACAGAGGGATTCTTGGGGGGCCCGAACTCCTGTGCTGGGCCCCTCTGTAACCTTAGTGAGGAGACGGATCTGCCCTCCCCGTGAAAGGCAGCTGCAGGTGCTACTCACAGGGGCAGCATTCCTAACCCGGCCGGGTCCTGGGAACACCCAGAGTAGGTGTGAAAATGCTGAATCCCAGGCCCTATACCAGGCTCTTGGTTTTGGAACCTGGTCCTGGATTTTGGGAAGAGCCCCTGGGTAGCTGTGATTGGCATGCACTGGAGACTCTAACCCAGAAACTCCAAGGGAACCCTGTGACCCCAAATAGAGCCTCTATTTTCAAGGTGAAGCAGAATGGCAGAGTCGGGGGCAGGAATGTCCTGATGGAACCCCGGCCAGCACAGCCTGAGGGCCCTGCACCCCCAGAACTCACCGGGCACGGAGAAGGGGGACAGGAAGGCAGTCTCGACCGGCTCGGGCTCTGGGGGTGGCGGTGGGGGCGGGGGCTGCTGCTCCTGCTCCCGCTGAGGGTCGTCTGGGTTTTCCACGGGAACATTCCCGTTTTTGATGTTTTCGTGCCTCCCGTTCTGGAGTGGCTTTCTGCCTACACCGTTCGCTGAGTTGATCAGTCTCTGCCTCTGTGTGGACAGGGGGCAAGACAAACCACCAGATGTGTGATAGTTCTGTACTGTTCCTTAACATGCACACAGCCCTCAGGGGTTCCCAGAACTCATGCCCAGAGATCTGTTTGCCTGCGAAAGACCCAATGACCTTGGAATTCGTCTAAGTTTGCTCAGTTCCTTCTGGCCCGATACTAGCAAGCCTTTGGGGGATGGCCAGAGGCCTGGCCTCCTCTTCTTAGTGCCAATCTGACAACCCACCCACGACACTGGATGACCGTGATCATTCCGGCTCTTCCCATGGACGTTCACAAGCCACCTGAAGACAGTCACAGGACAGGCCTTGCAAGGTTTTTTTTTTTTAATTAAAAATTATTTAAGTATACCATACAAAAGTACACTGACATTAAGTATATAGCTCAGTGATGTTTTATATCAAGATATAGAACATTCCCAGCCCCTCATAAGACTCCCTTCAGGCACTTCCTTAGTCTATGTATCCCCTCTCTCCAAAGCTAACCAAAGTAACCACTATTCTGACTTTTAGAAACATGAATTAGTTTTTCCTGAACTTGACCTTCATATAAATGAATTCAAATTGCATGCACTACTTTAAGTCTGGCTTCTTTCACTGAATCTAATATCCATGAGAACCATCTATGTTGCTGAATAACTCAGCAGCCTGTTGCTTTTAATGGCTGTATAGTATTCCCCTGTAGAAATAACCTACAGTGTATCATTTGCCTGCTGATGGGCATTTGGGGTGTTTCCCTTTTTTGGTTATTATGAAGAATGCTGCTATGAACATTTGTGTATGTGCCTTTAAGTAGACAGAGCATTCATTTCTCTTTATTTAAAAGTGGAATTGGTAGGTCATAAGGTAGCTGCATGTTGAACCATTTTACACTTGTACCAGCAAGGGTTAGAATTTCAGTTGCCTCCCATCCTTGTCAACACTTGATATTGTCAGTCCTTTTAATTTCAGCCATTCTGGTGGGCATGTGGTGGTATCTGATCATGGTTTGAATTTGCGTTTCCCTGACAACTAATGATGTCGGGCATCTTATTGGGTTACTGGCCACGTGGATAGCCTCTGCTGTCCAGGTCTTCTGCCATGTCCAATGCATGTACTCTCAACCAACGTGCCCCTTCCCTCCCCCAGCTCATGCTAGCTACTGATGAACGCTGGCCCTTTCCACCCAAGCAGAAGTTAATCTTCCTTACCAAGTTGGTGGGTTTCTACTAAACCAGGGAACAGCAGAGGCCATATTTCAAGAAATCAACAGGTTTCTACTTTCCCAAGGATCTGCTTGCCTTTGCACAGCTCACCTTGTCTGGCTCTCATACGAAGTATTTACAGACCAGCTTTAGGCTCTGTGGGTATCAACTGTCATGCAGTGGACACATATCCCTCCCAAGGACTTCAGAGGAAACCAAGAGTCAGTGAACATGTCCAAGGCAGCACTCTGTAATGGCGTGCCCAACGCCTCGCCTTGTGTTTATTAGAAGTAAAAAAAGGGTCATTACTACTTAAAGTGGAAACATGTTATTCCTTCAAAAGAAAGAGGAGCCAACTGTTTCTCTGTTTTCATGTCAGTTTTAGGTGGGGACTCCTAAACCCTGAAGTCTAGGCTGGAAATCCAAAGTATTTTCCCTACACTTACCCACCAATAAGAGCAAAGATTCTAGGCCTGAGACTCTGATGTGGAGGTGATATTTTGCTCCCCAAGTAGGTTAAGTAACAGGTCATCCTTGTAGAAAAAGAGACCAACCGGCTGTGCAAAGACAGAACTGCAATGTTGGGGGCATGGATGGTAGCGGGGGGGGGGGCAGTTTATAACTCTAACTTAATAGGAATAAAGAGAAAATTGTATCTGAAAAAATGTCTAAAGCTATATGAGGCTGTACTAGGAGAGGCATAGATTACACCACAAAGGAGCTGCTGGGTCCGCATGCTGAGAGAGACAACCCGGAAAGTTCCCACAGGAGAGTAACGAGATGGAGAAGACTGGAACCCTGGCATGCCAGGGAGGTGGGCGGTTCCGAGGATGTGCAGATTCAAGGAGGAAATTAGGGGCGGCAACTGCTGCCTAATGTTCAGAGGGCTGCCACGTGGAAGAGGCAGTAACAACCAACTCGAGCAGGGGCTGACTGTTACAGAGGGAATAGAGATGCAGAAGGAAGGGCACAGGGGAAGTGAAGGAGACAGCCCCCTAAGAATCCGTGCTGTCTAGGCTCAGATTTGGGTCAGAATTCCTCTTCTGCCTGCTTATTTCAACTCTCATAGATCAGTAGGAACTACCATCCTCTTCCCCAAAAAGTCATTAAGAGGATTAATGCTATAACACAGGTGAAACATCCAGCACCTGCCTAGCACACAGTAGGTGCTCAGAAAACTACAGCTACTTGTAGAATCAGCTCAAAATGATTGGCATCCATGGGTGAGCCGAGGAGAAGAGCAGTGTGGGGATGGAGCAGGGGGGTGACCAGGTGAGATGGTTCCTAAGGGGGGAGAGTGACTAAGGGGGGGTGAACCGCTGGTTGCCTGGACGATTCATCGCTGTGGCTGGGGTGAGGACAGTCAAGTCAGGTAGGATGCAACCCTGGAGCGAAGGAGAAACAGAGCCCTCCTTCCACGCCCCTCCTAGCCCCCTCGCCAAGCACCCACCCTGTGCGATTTCTCTTTGATGATGAACAAATAAGGGCACCCACCCCATTAGCACGTCTACTGTGGATTAATTGTAGCTTTGTAAACTTTTCTGTAACATCGGGGAATTAAAGGACTGAAGAGGAAATGAGACCCAAAGTTCTAAAGAAACCACCTCAAAACTAGTCATTTGGGGGGCTTCACTCTCCCCCAGCCCCCTTCCAGGTTGAATTTCCCCAAAGACACTGCTCAGCTTCCAGGCTTCCCCTTTCGGATGTGACAGGGAATTCTGAGCTGGAAGCGTCCCGCCCAACACCCACACACAGAGAAACTGAGGCCCAGGAAGACCGAGTTAATGTCTAACATGAGATGAAAACTCAGAAATTTCCTCTCTGGTCCCAGCATGGTGGAAAACAAAGGTTTTCCCAGCAGCTTAAAACATTCGGAGGCCTGGCAACCAGCATGTAACCAGCATGTAACCAGCTCATCAAAACCCCATCATTTCACTTCCCTGGTTGTGTGTGCCATGAAAATACACTATAAACCCAAATCCCTGAATCCTTAGGAGTTGCTCAAACCAGTTGCTCAAACCCCCCTCAACACCAGTGGGTACAATTATCACGCTCATAAAGAGTGGCCAGGATCCAGCAAGATTTCACTGATTTAAATTTTACCGATTTGCACCAAACAAAATGATTCAGGTTGATTCAAAGCTTGCAATGTTCTCCTGTCTTCATACACCTTCCACAGAGATGGCACATTGCATATGAAATCAGAGTAAAACTGTTCCAAATACAGAAGCCAGAGAACTGTGCGACCCACCCTTGCATGTAATCGACGTGCTGACTACCGATTATTCGCTCTCGGAGTTTCAAGTTCACTGGTAACTACCTGGGCTTAAGGATGGGGACCTAAAACTCCAATATGCAGCAAGATGGGAAAAGCTGGTAAGCAATAAGCTGTGACCTTTGCTACCCTGTTTGCACAATAAGTAACATCGAACTTAAAACTTGTTTCAAACGAGAAAGAGATGAGGTGCAAAATCCAAGCAAGACCACGAGGGAACCAAGTGAAAAGAAGTCCCCAGCAGTGACAGCCACCCACCTGTGTCTCAGCTGCCCCCCAGAGTCCTTTTATCCACAGAGAACAAGTGTGTACTCATCTTTCATTTTACTTTATTTTGCTCTAGATAACATTGTAAAGACTGGCCTTTCAACAATTAGTTTTACTCTAGTGCCTGACAAAACACTTCTTAGTGAAATATCTTGGCATCGTGTTCGATGCTGCCTGCCTTAAAATCACCCCCAATCGGATCATTTGCTGTTTGCGGTGATGTTTGGGCTTCCTTCCTAATACAGGAGCATTGCCCAAGGCCAGCCTGGCAGAGCACGCTCCGGTGGCCCAGCCCCAGGAAGCGTCCAGACAAGCCAGGGCCTCCTCAGTAGCAGAGCCCCTCTGAGGCCACTCGCTCTCCTGGTCCTTTAGGCAAACCTACCTCGTTGATTATGATTCTGCTGGCCATCCGCAGTCGGGTCCTGGGCCCGAACTTGTTGGTGATCATTATGCGTAAGCCCGCCTCTGGGAAGCTGAACTTGGGAGGGCTGGAGCTCATGACCTCATCCACCATCACCACTGGGTTTTTGCCGTACTGGGGCTCCTCCTTCACTGTATGGAGCACAACGCCGTGATTAATGCTGACGTCCCCCTTGGGGACGCCACCTAAGTGCTGGGGCAGCTGACCGCCTGCCCCTCTGCTGCAGACTTCTCAGGTTGAGGTCTCAGCAGCTGGTGGCCACCTGGGAGGCTGGCTGCAGCTCCTCCCACTAGTCAAGAGGCCACTTTGCTCTGAACCACCTGCCAACTTGAAGAATGAGACACAGCCCCATGGTCTCCCCATTCCAGGCCACTCAGGGGCAGCGCCTCGACATGTATCCCCAACCCCCCCGCCAGTTGGTGGCCCCTCTCTTCTGGGGCCCAGCCTTGGCTAACTACAAGGATATTTCAGTTCCTCCTCTGAGCCTCCCTGGGCAGCCCACCCGTGACTGTGAAGGGACCTTGCTTTCTCCTGATTACAGAGGCTCCAAGGGTCCCCTCAAATGGAACATGCTGAAAAGCACCAGAGACCACCTGCTCTGTCTTGGAGGGACCGTCTACACCCGGCACAGGAGGCTGCTTCTAGCTTTGTTCTCTGTGACGCAGGCAGTGCAAAGGCTGGGCTCACAGGCCCTGGACAAGGCGGCTGAGCCCAGGAGGGCAGCCTGCTCGCTAAGGCTGCACGGGGAGCTGCTGGCCGAGCCCTGTGTCTCTGGTAAGCCTGGCACCCTCCAGCAGGGAGGCCACTGTCTCTGACCCTATGCATCTCTTCATAAGGCTGAGGAACAATCCCCCAGGGCCCCAGCCCTCTTCCTTGCTACCTTCCCGAATACACTCAGGGCAGGAGTCCCGGAGGATCTGACCTCTGACTCCAGAGTCCCGAAGGGCCCTACTGACAGAACCACGAATGAACACAGCACACAGAAGCAGGTGGTATTCCCTCCGAGGGGCTGCCGGAGCAGATATGCCCGTCCCTCTGCACTGGCCACCAGCTCCCGGTGCGCATCCTTCCCGGGTAACAGGGTACCCAGGAGTAACCAGGGCGAACCCCCGCAAGAGTTAATGGCACAGACAGGAACAAATGCACACCAGACACGCGCCCTTACCCGACAGGCAGCAAGGCTCAGCAGACAGGAGGCGGGCGGGTTAGAAACAGAGCCAGGAGGACCATGCATTTGTCGGAGACGGACACGAACCTCCGACGAGGTGTGCGCTGGGCTCGTGGTGTTTTTATTTTTTTTTCCAATGCATGTGTTATCGCTTGGATGAAAGCAGATTACTTACAATTTAGAAGAGGAGAAGAGTTAAGGAGACAAAGGCCAACAGAGATCGCCAGAGGTGATTAGCGTGCGGTGGATGCTGAGAGTCTGGGGCAGCATTCCTGGCAGTGGCCAAGGTGCCACGGGGTTATTTGAAGGGGAGTGTTAGTTGAGGGGCTGCTGCCACAGGGCCTTCAGTACTTGGAGCCTCTGGCTTTCGGGATGGCCCCCTCCTGGCTGACTTCCCTGGCTCTGTCCCACTCTGAGGAGCAGGAGCCCCTGTGCCCACCGCCCCTCCAGGCTGCAGGAAAGCCCGGATCCCTCCCTACTCTGGACCTGCAGCCTATCTCAGAGGGAGGTGGAAACCAGTAGAACAGCTGCGGGCATTTTCTGCCGGCCTGAACGGCCTGAACCCACCAATTGGGTCTCGATGGTCCTTTGCCATCGAGGTTTGCAGGGCCCCAGGAACACTATGTCCAGGACAGAAATCAGCCTGTCCCAAGAGGCTGTGTGGGGACCTCAAGGCCACTGTCTGTACAGCTAAAATCCAAAATAGCAACCACACCATTCCCTGCCCTTCTGAGGAGGCTGTCCTAGAAATGGCTCTCCCCTGGGGAAGGGCAGGACTGGGGCCTTGCCCTGCATGCACAGCTGGGTCTCAGGCAGCCAGGCTGTGGCTTTAACCACACCTGGACCTGCAGCCCAGCAGGCTTCTTGTTCATCCCTCACCACCTGAGATGGGACAGCAGGCGTTTCCCTACGGTGCACATGGGAGGCAGCCCCTAGCCCGACCCTCCCTAGGGAAGACTGGGAGGGCGCCAAGGAGTAGAGATTCTGGCCCCACCTCCCAGACACAGGCAAACAAGCTCCACTGAGACCACCTGGTCCCACCACTGACGTCAGCCTGAAAGAGGACTGGCTTGCCCAGGGCCTTGGGGAACACAGGGGACAAAAGACCCCTCAGGTGGCCAGTGTCCACCCCTCAACTTTATTGACACCACGGGTGGAACTCGGGGATGTGGCTTTCACCCTGTTTTCCCTGTCCCAATTACAGAATCCTGTTCAGGCCTTCACTCTGGGTTCAGGTGAGGAGAGAATAGATTCTCTCCCCTTCCTGGCAGATGCCCCCCAGAGGGGATCGCCTGGTATCTGGCTGGACTAAGACAAGGTTTTTAAAGCGGCAAGTGGTCAGGCCTAGACGGTCAGGAGAACCTGACAGAGGGGCCGAGCGCTGGCTCTGGGGGCCCAGAACCCCCAGACAGGGGGCCGCAGAGAAGCTGTGGAGGCCAGGCTGCAGCCCAGGGCAAGGCTCCCCGGGCGGCCCCGGGAATTCCTGCGCAGTCTGTGCCCGCCTTTCCTGGCCTCGCTCTTCCTCCGGGCAACGAGCCAGAGGTCTCTCCGGAACAGAGGCCTCTGAACTGGGCCTGGCACTTGAGAAACCACAGGGGCACCCGGGCCTGCTGTCACCCCCAGCCCTCAGCTTCCTGTCACTGGCCTTCTACAAGGGACAGAGATGTAATTCACTGCCTCTCAGAAAAGCCATGCAGGCCTTGAGTCTTTCCCAATTCAGCTCGGGGAAACCCCCAGGGACGCAACTGTCGGCAATTTCTTCATCTACGCAACACCTCCCACTCCGACTCCCTCCTCGTTCGCCTAGGGTCCTGTGACCAAAGGAAAGAGTGACAATTTAGGCAGGGAGTGTGTGAGTATGTGTGTGTGTGTGTGCAGGGAAGGGACAAGGAGGGGGCAGTGGTTTCAGGGACACGGTTCGGCCACTCCTGTCTGCTCAGCCTTACCTCGCCCCAGCAATGGCACGGAAGGGTCGTCAGAGCCACTATCACAGTAATCATTACCGTCCTCCAGCTCACTGTTGACCGTGTTGCCGTTTGCAACGGTCTTTTGTTTGATTGTGAAAAAGGCCTGCATCTTCACATTGTACCTGGAAGTGAAAGCAAGTGTGGGGTGAGAGCTTGGGGGGCGGACTGGGCAGGGGCCACCCCCTCCGCTCATGCCCCTCACACACTGGGGGGGGGGTGCTGGGGGCCAGAGCTCCTCAGCAGACAGGACTGGCTTTCCCAACAGCTGCAGAACCACATGTAGGCTGACGGGCCTGCACCTGCTGAGACCTTCGTGGGATTCCTGGGGGCATAAAACACCTCGAGCCCAGGAAAATGACCGAGACCTCTTACTGCCGGTCACCAGCCTGTCCCAATAAAGGGAGTTCCGCTCAGCCACAGGGACAGGCTCGAAGGAGGCGTTGCTGAACTTGTCCTCTCTCCTACAGCTGAGTCTTTGGGTCATCCCTGGGTCCCTGCCAGCCAGCACTCTCACCCCACAGAGAAGCCCCTCTCCTTCTCAGACCCCCGGCTGCCCACCTCACTGAAAGGCACCCGGGGGCACATCTGTGAGGGACCATTCTCCTGCAGTGTGGCAGTTTATCACCCGTTTTTAGAAAACATTACGATTCACAGCTTCCTAAAGCTCAGCGTCGCTTTTCTTTTTAATTACCTGTACAGATATGAACAGGAAGATAAAACCTGAATATGGCCCACCTCACGGGTAGTGCTTCCTTTTCCTTTTGTTTCCTTTTTTATTTTTTAATGTGGAAAAACATACGCAACATAAAATCTGCCACTTTAAGTATTTTCCACTCTGAGGCGCACGGTTCAGTGCCACTGGTTCCATTTACAATGGGCAGCCATCTCCGCTGTTTCCAAACCCTTCCGGCCTCCCAAACACAACCCTGTACCCACCGATCGATCACTTACTAACTACTCCCCGCTCCATGCACCTGGTAATCACTAATTTGCTTTCTGTCTCTGTGCATCTGACTCCCCCAGGAACTGCACTAAATGGGACCAGACCATATTTGTCCTTTTGCAACTAGCTCCTTCCACTCAGCATAAAGTTTGCAAGGCCCATCCCTGCTGTAGCCGGGAACAGGTTTCCTTCCTTTTGAATGGCCAAGTAATATTCCTCACAGGTAGTTTCAAGATGATTCTGACCTGGGCGGCTCCCAGAGGGCCATAAGGGGTCACAACCCTGGCCCCCGTATCTGCACCTTCAACACCATGAGTGGCGCCCCCTGCTGTTGCACAAGGCAGTGGTCTGAGAGCCTCCACTTTAGGAATCCTGGAGCAGAAGTGAGGCCGCCTGGCTCTTGGGGAAAGAGTGGTATTAAATTATCAGGAGATTTATACGGACAGCGGAATAGAGTGGTTAGCCTGGGACATGGAGGAGCACAATGTGGGCTGGGAGGGAGGCCCTTGCTTGATACTCTCCCCACCAGCCCTGACTCCCCTGGCCAGGTGTGGGCAGCACCCCCAAACGGTGTCTGAACCTCTCTGCCCCACTCTGGCAGCCCTAGTGGGTGTCCCCGAGAACTGGGTCCCACCAGAAGCGACTGCGGCCTGATGGAGGTTTGCTCCCTGCAGTGAGCAAAGGCCAGAGCAGCATCCGAATGAAGGCATCGGAGAGCCAGGAAGGGGGAGGGGACACAGGGCACTTACTTCATGATCAGAATGTAAAATATGTACAAGATGATGAGCACCAGGGCTTCCCACCTCGGAGAGAAAAAGGAGACAGCAGTTAGTGGTTAGAGCGAGGCGGGCCCACGCGCTGCAGCCTGCGGGGTGGCCTGTACAGAGGGTGAAGCAGAGCGGGGTGTCCTTTGACCTTCCCCATCCCTGACATCTGGCCCAGGACCCAGCCCCCAGCCATATAAGGTGAGATGCTCCAGCCCGGGGCTGTCCTGCAAACTAATGCTGTCTTGGTGACAGAGAGAAGGCCAAGAGTGAGGTCCTTCTCAACGACAGGGGGTTGTGGGACTCACCTCCTGAGGTGGAGTCCCTCAGCAAGGTAGAGAAAGGAGGGGCCAGAGCCACCACATCCCAGGATGCGGGGGGTGGGGGGTGTGTGGCCTGGAGTCACACAGACTGGACACTAAGAGGCCCCAGGATCACCGGAGACTCTGGCCATGAAGCAGAGAAGCTGTGGGTGCAGGCAGAAAGGGCCCTAAGAACTGCCTGACAAGGGGGCACAGGACCTCCTAGGCTGCACACTGGGGCAGGGTGGGGGGTCCTTCTGAGACACACAGTCACTGCTGTCTTGCGTACACGGAGCCCAACTCCACATGTAGTGGGCTTTTGTAGCTCCAAGGAGCCACACGGCTTGTTTGTTGGTTCATCTGACGAATGTGTTCTAAAGGCCTACTGAGGCAGGAGACAGCACAGGGACTCTGAGACTGTGCTACTGGTACTGGCCCAAGTCTAGCATCCTGGTTGCCAGGAAACGCCTTCATCACTTAGGGAGAATGAATAGTAAACCGAGCAGGGAGGAGGAAGGAGACGTGTCTCACACACTAACTCAGCAGTCCTGAGCCTGGTCTGATAATATCACCAGCTGTTCCAACATCACAAGAAACACTATGGTAGCAAGAAAGAAGAGAAATCCTTGGAATTCTATGTAGTGTTTCCACTATCTGAGAAAGAAAGCCTTGAAACTGTGCTTTCATCCCAGGGCCTGGAATGTGGGAGGGGATCCACAGTGTCCAAAGAAGCAGCCCAGAAAACAACTTTGGTTAATTGTCTACCTCTGGTCCCGGTCTGTGTTACGAGGGAGTCCCTGATGCTTACAGAAGGAGCCCATAAATAACTTTGGGTAACTGCCCCAACTTTAATTAACTGCTTCCTGTCACATATCTGTTTTCAACAAGATGAACAAATGGAGTCTGGAGCAAGATAAGGATTCGGGCTGACAGACCCCCGCATATACCTAAGTTTGGGTAGTCACATTCCCCCAGGAAAGCTGGCACCACATTTACCTGTTAATCAATATGTAACTTTTTTCTCCCATCCCACCAACTATATAAGTCCTCAGAACAAATGACTTGCTCTCTTTCTCAGGGGCTCCGGGCGCTCTTGTCTCCCGGGCCACTGGGCCTCTGGTCACCTGGTCTCAGGCCACCCGGGGGCTTGTCACCCTGGTCTTCAGCTGCTCTTACTTTTGCTGCCCTGCTTTGCCCTGAAACTTTGCCTCTCACCCCCCCGCTCTCTCCAGTCCCATTCTCTTCCATGGGGACAGGTCACTAATAAACTGATCACACGCTAATAGGTTTGCTGATCTGTAATTCTTTACATGCGTCAGAAGAACAACCAGGTCTCTCCCGTCAACACTGCTACGTGCCCGGCACGGGCTACAGTCGTTTTGGGAGCTCCTCCTTGGCTGACAAGAGCCCAAGGACCAGCAGAGACACAAAGGGACCAGTAGATGTTCTGACCCCCACCCCTGACTCCATCTACAGATGAGGAGAAAGAGAGGCGGAAGTGGGGAGACTCTCCGGCACACATGGCGGGGTGGGGGCCAGGCCTGGGATGGAACCAGGTTTCTCTGGGCCCCCATCAGGCCTCCTGAGTGCGTTCCCACAAACAATCGCACACAGGATGCAGACCCTGATTCTCTCTCGTGCAGAGGACATTTCTATGGCTTATGTGAACCCGAGGTACAGTCACGCTCTATAATGTGAAAATAACCACCTCTTCTCTAAAGTTTGCATTGTATGTATATAAGGAATCATTTGCAGCCTCGGTGTCACGAAGATGAATCCCTGTTTTATTCTGTTATCTTAATTTTGCTTTTCACCGTGAGATCTTTCGCTCACCCCTAAGTTATTCTTGTATAAGGTGTGAGGGAGCAATCTGATGTCCTCTTGTTCTGTGTGGATTCCCAGTTGTCCCAGTCGTATCTGAGACCCTCCCTCACTCACCTCCTTGTCAGGACACCTGCCACCCCCACAACCCGCTCCCAGAAACGGCCGTCACTGGGCTATGCTTACCCCTGGGCAAAACACCACAGTTTTCATCATTTTAGCTTTATAATATTATCTTGATATCTGGCAGGGTGGAAATATTAAGGGAAACAATTTTTGTCACTTTGAAAAGTGAAGGCATGATTGCTTACGATGATGCCCTTTTTACAAGTTCATAAGCTTATGCACACAAAAAATAATTGTAAAAGGTTCAATGAACCCCATAAGCCAGGACACTAACAAAAATGAATGAGAAACAAACTTCGAAAACTTACCACACGATTTCTTCATCATATATGAACTGGAAGGCAAAAGAAACAAAGATGAGGGGAAACATATTTATTCCAAAAACAAGAAACAAGCACTCGAGCTGACACATCTTGGCTCCCTCTATTTCTACAGAAAGCTGGGCTCCCCTCCACTGCAGAAGGTGGTCCTGCCTTCACTGAAACCTAGGTCAGCAGACGCAGCAGCCTGCGGTCCAGCACAGCGTGGGCCTCTCAGAGAAGTGGCCTGTCCTTTATTATGGTCCAAGAGGCTGCTGGGACCAGCTTGGCAGGGCCCTGCCCTCATTAACGGGGCAGAGTTGCTGCAATGAAGAATATTAAAAACTGAAAAGACATCCATCCACCCATCCATCCATCCACCTACCTATCCACCTACCTGCAGTGCCCACGTATACAGAAGAGAAGGGGTGTTAATTGTTAAAAATAAAGAGTTCCTTTGCAACTCCTGATGGACAAAAGACCCACTTGTACCAGTGGAAGGGAGGCCAGGGCCAATAGTGGGGACTCCATGGTGTCCTAATCAGGCAGTGACACAGGCCAACCACCCCATCCTGCATCTTTGGCATGTGACATGGATGAATGAGGCCCAGGGGAGGACTCCTGTGCGCACCCAATGTGGGCAGGGAGGTGGACGGGCTATGTCCACCAATCTGATCTTGGAGACATGTAGGTCCTTATGAGGGAGGACAGCAGAGGCCAGGGGGCCTGCTGTACCCCTCCTGGCTGTCGTGGTGGGCGGCACACACAGGAGTCGCTTTGGGATGCCGCTTCTGAGAGGGTCAGCCTGGCTGGGCATCGCGGTGAGGCTCCCCAGACTCAAGGCTCTGAGGAAGTGGCACCCAGACCGGGACACTTGTGGGACATTTATGGAGCTATTTTTGTTTTTACAACCCCGTGGAGGGCTCCTGGCATTTGGAGGCGGTGAAAGCCAGGGCTGCCAGCCAGCCAACACATGGAACATTTCTACTGGAGAAGTTTTCCCGTATTTGGCACAAGTACTAAATGTCCTGCTAAGTATTCAGGTAAGTGACAAAAACAATAATCTGAGCCTAGAACTTAACTCTGTTTCACAAATCAAAGCCTTTTCACAGGGTTTTAGTAAATAATTTTTTAGTGATGTAACTGCCATACGCAGTGGGGGGATAATTGCACTTGGCTCTTTTAGGGTCTTATCGGGAGTTGTTCATCGTTCTGGAAAATCACATCATCGGTGTTGGCACCACGCAGGGGTGTGGGGTGAGATGCCGGCGGCACACGGGCCCAGGTCTGAGCGGACAGGTGTCAGGCTCGGGGATTTTCTACATGGGGGCAACATTGTGTCAATAGGTGTTCTAGCATCTTCCTGCCCAAACCTAAAGGCTGTATTCTTCGTTATGACCTTCACTTGTCCTTTACAGTATAATTTAGACATCATGGTTTTGTTGAGATCACGTGTAAGTGAATTATTTTATCTATAACCTTCATTTTCGGGGGTGTGATGGTCTGTGAAGATGGCCCCAGGGACCCCACGGCCTGACGTACGCACTCCCCCTGTGAGCGTGGCCCGGACCTGGGACTTGCTCCTCACGCACAGAATTCAGCAACAGTGAAGGGCTATCACTTCCAAAAGTGGGTCATAAACAGGTTCCTTCTCTGCCTCACTCTGAGGAACACCGGGGGCCATAGCGTCAGCCCCACCCACGAGGACAGATGTGAGGCTGCCCAGAGCGACCTGGTCCTGCAGGTGGATTCTCGCCCAGGGGAGCCATGAGGTGACTATACCCCAGATGGCACCTGAGACAGAGGCTGACTGGCCAGAGCACTCAGCTGAGCCACTCCTGACCCAAATCCACAGAAAATGGGAGGGAGAAAGGCTTGCTGTGTTAAGCCACTGAGTTCTGGGGGAATTCTGTACACTGCAATAGATAACTAATATAAGGGACACGCTGTCCCACGTTGTCGGTGCTAGATCTCGTGAGGCTGAGAACTGCCACTCCAGGGCACAGTCCAAACCCTAATACCCGGGCACGCTGCATGCACCTGTCCTCTTTGAAAATGACCTCCTGCCCTTTAAAGGCTCCTCTGGACAGAAACCACTTCCCTGCGGATGACACACTCCTCGGCTGCAGCATGTCATGTGCTTCACTGTCATGGGCCATGATGTCACCCCAGCCCTTGCAGGGCCCCGGGGATACATACACACACACACACACACACACACACACACACACACGCAAGCCCCAGGGGTCCCTGTTTCCTCCCTCTGCCTCTTCTCTCCACCCCCCACCCCCAGCTGCCAGCTCCGGGCTGCCCGTCTCCTTTCTGCTCGGCAGTGAGCTGCGAAACCAGGAGCTCTGCCCTGAGTGGGGCTCTGAAGGGGGAGCAGAGTGCTGGAGTGTAACTGCGGGGACCGTGCGGCTCATGCTCTGGCTTTTTCGAGGGCTTTTTGACTTCAAGAAGTCAGGTGTGAGGTTTGGGGAGACGGAGGCACAGTGGCCAGGGAACTGCACAGAGCGACAGTAGTGAGCGGTCAATGCCCCCCAGGGCTGGGGGACTGGGGGGCTGGGGCTTCTCCAGGATTTCAGGGGCGGGAGGGCACTCACGGCGATGAGCACGATGACAGAGAGGGTGTAGTACATGGAGTCTCGGCACACGGCCCACCACGTCAGCCGGACCACCTGCGAGCAGAGGGCCGTCAGCTGCTATGGGCTGGGGAGACGGGGGTGGGGGTTGCAGGGTGGGCACAGCAGCTGGGGGGCTTCCCCACCACCTCAGACCCCCTACCCCCTGCCTGCAGCTACAAGGACATGCCCATGGAGCTCCTCGTAACCCAGCCAGAAACACATTCTCCTGGCTGGTCAGGGCCACCCTGTGCTCGTCACTAAATTTGGGAAACAGATAAAGCCGTGGAATGTTCGGACATGAGGGGAAGGCTGCCCCCGGCTCCTCCAAGGTAACAACCTTGCACAATTCATGGCGAAGCGCTACATCAAGGCAGAGGCCGGAGGCACCGGCTCTTCCCCCCGATGCTGGAACCTTCCAGTGGTAACTGGCTACGCTCCTCAGTGTCCTGCAGCCAGGCAGGGCCTTTGAATGAGCTCAATGCTCTGAGGCCAAGTCTAACAGCCCCCAGGGAGATGCTGACGGGGTATCAATGACAGGCCAGTTGCACGCTCCCTGCCAGAAGCCCACGGACAGGCCCCCACACAGGACGAGAGTCCAGCTCAGGTCAGGGTTACAGGAGGCGCTGCCTAACCCTCCACTGCTCTGGAGGGAGCGCTCGCCCACGGACCGGACTGAGGGCCGACGCTCTTCCTGCACCCAGCCCGCACACTGCAGGACGCTCGTCGGACACGGCTGGGGTGTACAGGGAGCCGGGGGCACGGCTAAGCACAGTCTTGGGCCCCCCGCCGCTATCCCTCATGTCACTGCATACGGGGAGAGAAACCACAGACCTGGCCCGCGAATAATCCACAAACTCCGATTATACACAGGATGTTGAACACAGCGGAGCCCACGATGGTGCCGACCCCGACGTCTCCATGGGTGATGAACACGCCTGGGAAGGGAAAGGCACAAATCCGCGTCCACAAGGCCTGGGCTGGCCGTGGGGTCTGTGAGGATGCTGTCCCCTGGGCTCCCCCCCACCCCAGACGAAGAGAAGTCGGTCTCACCATCACACAGAACACCCACAACTCAGAGAGAATGGGGGCAGGCTCGAAGGCCCACTACTCCAATTCTTCCTGGGGTTTTTTTGAGCATCTTTATTAAGATATAATTCATACGTCACAAAATCCACCCATTTAAAGTATCAATTCAGAGTTTTGCAGTACAGTCTCAGAACTGTGCGACCATCACCATGATCTGAGTAATTTTGGGACACTCCCGGCACCCCCAAAAGAAACCCTGTACCCGTTAGCACCCCCACACCTCCCATTCGTGGTTCTGCCCCAGGGAGCCACTAACGTACTTCCTGTCTCTCCAAATCCCCTTTTTACAGATGAGAAAACTGAGGCTCCAAGCGGACACATGCATTCACTTGTCCGGGTGCCAGCCCTGGCCTGCTCCAGACCCTGTGGCCCCCGCTGGTGGGATTTCTTACCGATAATCGAAGCGAACAGCTCGGGCGTCGAGCTTCCTGCAGCCATGAAGGTGGCTCCAGCCACGTCTTCACTCAGATGGAGCTTCTGCAACAGAAATGACCACAAACCCCCAGGCTGTGACGTGGGGGCAGTGGGCACACTAACCGGACACTTCAGCAGCCAGGGGGAGTGTGGGAAGCTAGCTTCTCCCCAGAAGCCTCTCCTCCCTCCACCCTAAGCACACGCCCTCGGCCACTATGCCGGGCCCTCAATCCAGAATCCTGTCCCCTTCCCCCGCCAGGAGGTGGGCACGTGGCTCTGTCTGAGTAGGTCAAGAGGAGGTTAGACAAAGCCTTTGCACACTTGTGCTGGGTCACTCACTGTCCAGCGGACCTGGGTCACGTAACCAAGTGCCTGCCCCTACCAATCTGTGTCCCCAGCTGTAAATGTCACAAGAGTGTGGCCTCGGACAGCTGGGAGATGTCATGTGGGTAAAGTGTGGCAAAGCCCTCAGCAGTCTGCACGCAGTAGGAGCATTCCTCTTCCTCGGCTAGAAGCCAGGGTGAGGCAGAGTAGAGAGAGACTAGGGTCTTGTATATGGGGAGAAAGAAAAAAGAAAGTGAAATCTTAACAAAATAATTAGAAGGAGAAAAATCTCAGCCTGCCAAGGTTGGGACAAAGGGCGTCCCCTGCCACTGCAGCTCAGCTCCTCTCTAGGGACACAGATCCCCCTAGTACCTGCCTCCCACATCTGGTTATGGCCAGTGCTCCCTAACTGGCCAGGCTTGGCTTAACTGTGCACAGCTGGCCAGCTGGCCTGCTGTGGAGCCAGAGGTTCTGGGCAACAGTTATGTGCTGCCGAGTCTGGGAGAGGACGCCACCCACCAATCTCGTCTGGGAGTTTCAGAGTGAGGCGACATCGAGTGATTGGCCTGACAATCTTCACTGCCAGAGTCCTTCTTGGCCTGGCGCTGACATGTCGTGCGTCATCAATCATCCCAGGCCCCACCCAGGCTTTGCTCAGGGGTCCCCAGCCTCTTCTGCATACCTCACAGATCTTCTCCAGAGATGGCACAAAGAAGTCATCGCACACTATGGCCAGGGCGTAGAACATGTAGAGAGCCTGCGGAGGACATGGGACAGAGAGGTCAATGAGGGCACCTGCCACCAAGGAGGCCCGGCAGCCATCCCACCTGAGCCAGCCTGCAGGGACAGGGGCCGGGGACACGGGCCGGCATGGAGGAAAGCCGCAGCACCACGGGGACTTGCTCCCTCAATCCCCTCACAGACAAAGTGGGAAACTGAGGCCCAGAGAGGAGAAACTCTGGCTGAGCAGCCACGGGGACTAACACTCAGACCGCGTGGTCTTGTGCTCCTTCCTGTCATCTTGAAGCAGCAGCTCCCCTCCAACACCATAGCACACCCTTGAAAGGGAAAACCTAACCTTTGAAGGAAGGCATTTAAAACCATCATCTTGAGGGTTTAAGTCATCATCCTCATTTCCCCTTATTTCGAATGCACTTATATTCTCCTTACAGCGAAGGCACCATTGCCCTGTTACCCCTGGCCACATGCTGCCAGAACAAATGTCCACCTGAGATGTGGCATTTCCCGGGACACCACTGGATGCTGGCAGAGGTTAAAAGCCATTGATTGACACTGGAAGGGTCACGGAACAACGAGTGCAGATTCTAATGCTGATTCTGGGACTCATTTGCCATACATGGGACTTTGGATAAGTTACGTCTCTAGGTCTCAGTTTCTTCATCTGTTTAATGACAGAATAAGAATAGATCAGTAGTTTCAAAATGGTTTTATATACAGACCCCTCGCTTGCCTGTCCGCCCAACACAGCCTTACTGAGCTCATCTGTGTACGAGGCACTTGTACATACGCATCAGGGATACGTGGCCAGGCCACCAGGAAAAGCCTCTGCCTCATGTAACTTACTTCAGTGGGGGACAAACAAATAGGCAAATAAAGTATCTCTAACTGCCAGGAAATGGGATGTGCAAAGGTCCTGAGGCGGGAGTGTGCCTGATGCATTTGAGGACCAGAAGGTCACTGGTACAGGTAGAACACAGTGAGAACGAGGGAGGAAATGGAGAATATGAGGTTGGAGGGAGAGGCGAGGATGAGGACCCACCAAAAAGAGATGAGATTTCATGCTATGCACGGGAGGAAGCCACCTCTTCAAAGGAAAAATGATATCAATGCACTGCGTGCAAAGAGGGAAAGCCTGGGCTGCTTCACCCGAAATGGTATGGTACTCCGCCAACTGTACAGTGACTTAACTCCGACCAAACGAAATGGAAGCCGCATCAGCTGTGGCCAAGGCATCCGAGGCAGGTGTCTACTAGAGCCCAGGTGAGGCTGCCCCGGATCTGATTATCCTCTGTGTGTGTGGGGGGGGGGGACGGGGAAGAAACAAATACTGGGGGTTAAGGTAAAGGGAAGAGAACGAGGTGGGAGAGACCCTGCTACAATCTCAGGATTCTGACTTGAACTCACACCCCCAGAAGTTCCCCCAACATTATCTCCCAGGCCACGGTATCCTATGAGGCCAGAGCCTCTGGCTCTGCTGACATTTCTGAAACATGGGAGAGAAAGGGGCCAAGATGGTGCTACTATTCCCATCGCTTGAACTGAGAGGCTCTGAGAAGCTTTCTACATCCAAACTGGCTCCAAAGCTAGAGCCTTCTCTTGCCCCCAAGGGGTCAGCCAACTTTTTCTTAAAGGGCCAAACACTAAGCGTTTTAGGCTTTGCAGTCTCTGAAGAGCAGCCATGGAATGGGTGTGGCTGTGTTGCAATAAAACTTTATTTATAAAATAGAAAGTGGTCTGGTGGTCCCTGCTCTAAAGGGTCCCTGCAAAACTCCCAAGGTGCACAGAGGTTCGAGATTGTCTCAGCAACACCAAGATTTCGTGAGGCACAGGGACAGAGCTATGGGCCTGACTCACCAAATCCACACTCTCTTAGTGGAAGGGGGTGCCTGAAAAAGCCAGAGAAACCAGGAAGACAATAACTCCATTACTCAAATAATATACAGGCCTGTCATTCAAAATGTGCCTACAGTCTTCATTCTAAGCTCCATTTTCATTAACAGTGAATATTCTGTTAATTAAATCTTCACTCATTCATCATTCACTGGAGGCTACTATCGCTGTGAGAATCCCAGCTCTTACTTTCTTAATGATCTCTTGCAAAGACTAATATTTGGTTGGGTTTAAATATATAAGCAGATGGCGCTGGGTGGTGGGGAACCTAATCAAGAGGAACATGCGCTGTGTTTGATCCAAAGTGGCCACCTTCATACAATAAGGCTGGCAAATTTTTGCCAAGGGACAGAGAGTTATCTATTTTTAGCTTTGTGAACCAAGGCATCTGAGGCGTGACTGCCCCTGGATCTCATTATCTTTGGGGGGAAGCAATAAGAAACAAATAGCGGGGGTGCAGGTAAAGTCACAACTACCCAGCTCTGCCACTGAGGCCAAAGCAGCGGCAATAACACACAAATGAATGGGAATGGCTAGGTTCCAATAAAGCTTTATTTACAAACACGGGCAGTGGCCATGGACAGCGGTTTGCCTATCCCTGTCAGAGAAGAGCAAATTTTACCTATAACTTAGGTTTGAACTCACTATTCCTTTGTTGTTGTTATTGTTGTTTTTAAATCCTCACCCAAGGATATGTTTATTGGTTTTAGAGAGAGTGCAACATCAATCAGCAGCTTCCTGTATGTACCCCAGCTGGGGATAGAACCTGCAACCTAGTGTGTGTCCTGACTGGGGATCGAACTTGCAACCTTTTGGTGCACAGGACAAATGCTCCAAGTAACTGAGCCGCCCGGCCAGGGTTGAACTCACTATTTGTTTTTGAATTCCTCCTTAAACTCCACTGTTTATCATCAAGGCCCATCTGAACACAGAGGGAAGTGTGAGGAGTGCACCCAAGTCTTAAACTACAGTCATGCAAGGTGGTACATCGGGGGAATCATAGCAGCAAGCACGGACAAGCACTTATTATGCGCCACGTGAGGTCTGCTGCTCTTGACCCACACTCACTCAGACCTACACTTCCGGGAAAGACGCTGTCACTCCCGTCTTATGAAAGCACAAAATGAGGCACCAGAAGACTTGAACTCTTGTCTCGGCTCTGGGGCCACTCACTGCGTGACACCGAGCAGGTCACCTAACACCCTCCAGACCCCGTTTCTTGGTGGGTGAGGCGGGTGCAGCGCCAGCCCTCCTCACAGGCTCTGACAAGGACGGGCAGGCCCTCTGGTGCACTGCGGCTCTGCCGGGCTCCGAGGACAGGCTTCGCCGCCGGACATGCAGGACACCCCGCCCCACGGGGCCACTTACACCGAGGACGTGCAGCAGGACGGCTCCATGCTGTCGCTCCTTATTGGAGAACAGGTCTGTGGGGAACTCGTGAATTGCTGGAAGACAAGAGGACGTGGCAGAGCGTTAGCTGTCAACGGGAGGTGAGGCTCAGGGGCAGGGGTGTTGGAGCAGGACCCGAGGCTGAGGTGGAGCAAGGGAGAGGGGGAGGGCTTAGGGCACTGGTCCTTGTCCCCTTGGCCTGGGCCCCCTCAGGTCACTCAGGTGCCAGGTGTGCTTCCGCTAGCATCTGTCACAGGCCCTCCTTCGGCCCCGAGGATGTCCTTGCTGGGGTGGACACTGCCACTCCTGTTAGGGGCTCTCATTGTCCGGGCAGTGGGCGGCTCTGTGAGATACAGAGCTCTCTGCACCAGAAGCCACACACCTGGGGTCCAGGTACCATCCCCGACACCCCCTGTGACCCCTCACAAGTGGTCTGAGCCACCGCCTGCCTTTCAGGCCCCAGAATGTTCCTGCGTAATGAAGGAATAATGCCTTCTCACCTCCCCCCCACCCCCCGCTTCGAGATGACCGATGGACAAGCACTTTGTGAATGTCACTTCTGCAGCTCCCCCATCAGACACACCCGCTCCCCCGCTTTTCATGGGTCCTGGTCACAACAGCTGGACCCGAAGCTTCCAGTAAACAGGGATCTGCCTGGCCCTGTACTGCGTCCTCAGTGCCTTGGCCAGGCTGGTACACAGTAGGGTCCCAATAGACCTTAAAGTCAATAGAATAAACAATGGCAAAACACTAATAAAAGTGACAGTGTGCATCGACTCGTCCTGTGAGAATGCTTTCATTACCTTTGGAAACCCCTTAAGTAACTAGAATGACCGGGTTCCTGGCGGGTGCTTGTTAAATGCTTGTTAAGTCAGCTCCCAGGACAAAAATTCCTTCTCTGTAAAAGTAATTTGGCCCCAAGCTCTGAAAATGATGGTGCTTTCTCCCTTATATGGAAACTTTTTCTGTATTTTAAGATTAGATCCTCCCAACAAGACAGAAAAAACCATCAGCTCCCCAGACACCCAGAAAATGTTCCCACTTTGAAACAAGCAGCAATTTAATGAAATATAGATTCTTTCACTTCTGTGTGGTTTTTTTTTTTTCCCCTTCTTTTTCCTGTAATCAAACTTCTGGAATAGAATTGCTCTGTGAGTTCAAGGGCGTGGATCTGCTTCAAGGTTTGTCGGCACGGAGACGGAGAATTATAAAGGCAGAGACGGCATTCCTGCAGCCAGGGTCTTGTTTCCGGGAGAAATGGAACTGTCTGGGATACTTCAGGGTAAATCAATAGACATTTCTGCCGTGAAAATTCGAGACAGCTCCTGCTTCTCCAAAGCAGTGTTTTGAAAGCTAGTGATTTATCCAATCCTGGAAATTCTTTGAAAAGGAGAATAAAGTGATGCCGGCTTTTTACTTTAAGGACATTACCATCTGGCCTCCAGCAGGGAGGGAGTATGGGTTATAAATGGCTTTGTCCTTCTGAGGAACAGAACTCTGCCTCAGCCACAGCACCTTGCCCTGCCACCTCCTGGGTATGCCGGGGGCTGCAGAGAGGGGCAAATGCCAGCCCCGGCCCCAGTTCCGCCAGCAAAGACAGCGAGCCACCAGCAGAGCTGCCTGCTACCAATGCCCCACCACCCTCTGGACCCACCCAAGTCTTCAGGCACATCCTGGACGTGTGAGGCAGGCACTGCTGCCGCACTTTCCAAATGAGGCTTAGAGTGGGAGCAGTCAGCTCAGGGCCCCCAGCCGCATAAGCCAGGACTCACAGGGGAACCCTGCATTCCTCTCCGCGGTGAGGGGCCGCCTCTACCATCAATGGAAACCTCCCTGCCCTGGGACACAGCAGACCTGGAGAGAGCCTGGGCTCAGCTACCCACAAGCCTGTGGGACCCTAGCTGGGCCATTCAATCTCTCTGTCCCTCTATTTCTTCAGCCACAATCTGTGGCCCTGCGAGGTAATGAAAGAGTCACCACTGCTGAGTGCGTGGCTGTCGGAGGCTGCGAGCTGGCAGATGGCCACCCTGTCCTCCTCGGTTGGCAGCAGGTAACTGGGACCAGTCCACTTTCCAGTTCAGGGGTCAAGTCCTCTGGAAACTGTGCAGGGGGCACACACAGCAGGAACTCGGTCTCTGCCATCGTTGTCACCAATAGCAACGACCTGGACCCGCAGACAGCCTGTGCAAGCTGCTCGGAGCAGTGTCTCCAGAAGCAGATGGCTTAGACTCTAGGAAGGGACTCTGCCCCTCATTACCCAGGTGACCTTGACAAGTTGCTTAACACCTCAGGGCTGTTTCCCCCTACACACAGGGGTCCCACAGACCCTGCCGGCCAGGGTGCTGCAAGGGTGCGACAAGAGATGGCGTGTGCGTGGCACTGAGCCAGTGAGGCTGCTGTCACTGTAAGGGTCTCAGCTTACAGACCCCTTGCTCACTGCCAGCTGTCCCCACTGCTCCACAGGACAGGCCTTGGTTTGTGAAGGCCAGGGAGAAGATAAAGCCAGTGCAGTGGGGGGAAGAGTGGGCGAAGTAAGGCGGGCCACGAGACGATCTCAGTGCTGACGGAGTTCCATCCCAGCTTCCGCAGCAACCTTTCTCTTCTCCTGGCCTTGCTGGGATCCAGAGCCCCACCCCACGTTCGAGGGGGTGAGGCTTGCCCGTCTGAGAGGGGCCGAGTCTGCCCTGGCTGCCCCAATCTGTACCAGAGGCGGAGAGGAGTCAGCGGGGGCGCACACAGGGCACACCTGAGCCCGTGAGCTGCAGAAACCCGGGGGAAGGGCGGGGGGTGAAGAAGAGATGTGCCTGCAGGTGGAGCCCAGCTCGGGAAGCCAGGGATGACCCCAGCACCGTCCAGGTCATGGGTGGCGGTGGGAGCCCGGCAGAGGAGGAGGGAAGGAAAAGCTGCAAACCACACAGCAGCCCCTCCCCACACCCTTTAGGATTCTTTCCTTTGGATCTCAGTGCTCAGAACTGGCTTCTCCATCACTCTTGGTTCTGGACACACCCCTCTCCTTACACAGGTGTTTCCTTCCTTCCTGGCCACCTGTCTCCCCCCCGCTGCCCCACCCCCCAACTGTGTGCCGGGTCAGAAAATAGGAGTGGGGGTCTTTCCTACCACTTGCCTTCCTGGACGGCGGAGGGGAAGCCATAGATCCCCAGGCACAAAAGCATCTGTGACCACCCCTTCCCCACCACCAGCTAACGAGTTCTCTAACACTGTATAAACGAGACCCTCAGGACACACTTGACCCTTTTGGTTGACGCACAAAGTTGCATGGGACACACCATTATATTTCAGGAACGCTGAAGTAGCATTGTCCTTTCAAGGGTCTGCCCTTTTGCCAACACCTCTGCTAGTTCCCCGAATGTATTAGTTTGTTCAACAAGTATTTACTGAGCACCCACACGGTAGGTGCTGGACTCTCTCTGGGAACAGGTGCATCTGGGGACATCCTCAGGCCTGGCAGCACCTTGTCTAGGAGGGTGATTTGACTTTCAGAGAAAGCCAAAGTATTCCGAAAGTGGCAGGTTATCAGGATGGCAAATACCCTGATTTTGAAACAGTGCATGCCAATATATGTCTCTGGAGCATTTACTAGGCTCCAGGCACAGTGCCTTGCAGGTGTGTCCTTGAGGGGGTTGGTGGGGGAGATGGACAAATAAATAAGCCATCGAGAGATGGTGAGAAGCTCGCTGTGCTGGTGAGGGGTGAGCAAGCCAGGGGTTACTGGCTGCGGAGGCAGAGCAGGCAGCAAGCCCATGGAGAGAGTGGCGCCCACGGCCAAGTTTGATGGCTGCGGTACTAACATTTGAAGCCCTTCAATCTACTTGGTCAATTCTAAGAAGATCATTATTCCCATTTTTATTGATGGGGAAACAGGCTCCGAGAGGCTAAAGGATTCACCTAAAGTCACACAACCACGGTGTGGCACAGGTGAGAGAAGAACCCAGGGTGGGAGGCTACCCCATACCAGGTCTTTTTCATCTGAGCATCTTACCCACCACAGGCACACATCTCGGGCTCAGGACTCGTTTCTCCCAGGAGCAGGCTCTGTATTCCCGAGAGCCCAAAGGGCCCTGGCGAGGCTGTGCTCTCGAAAGGAGGACTGCACACTGCATCTTGCAGCTCAGTTCCACCAACGGCCCAGGACCCGCCCCTATAGAGGTCTAGGCCACTATCCCATGGGTCCAGGGCAACCTGTCACTCATCTTCCCGGCTTCCTTGAGACATTTAATAAAACTGACCAGCTCCTATGTGTGCATGGATGAATGATCAGTCTACCCATTCATCCTCCCATCTATCTTGTACACAGTAAAAGTCATTCTCTGTTGCGTGCGCTTCTCCGGGTTTTGAGAAATGCAGGGTTGTGTATCTACCTCCACACCTGAGACAGTGTAGCTCCATCACCCCCAAATTCCCTGATCTGCCACTTTGCAGTCAAAGCCTCCCAAGCACCCCAACCCCTGACGACCACTGGTGTTTCCTTTCCCTACAGATTGCCTTTTCCAGAATGTCGCACCAATGGAATCACAGAATATGTAGCCTTTTGGGTCTGGCTTCTTGCACTTAGCAAACGCATCAGGATTTACCCACCCTGCTGTGGGTCTGTGGGTCCCACCTTCCTCACTGGAGTGGCCTCACTTGGTTTCTTTGACCCCACACTCTCACTTGCCTAGTCTCTTAGGGGACCCCTCCTCTGCAGGAACCCCAAAGGCTGGTGCTCTGGGGGCCACCCAGATTATAGAGATGAAGGTGTTGAGAGGCTCTCCTGGCAAGAACGTCCACTTCCTCATCCCCACGTGGGAGGTTTTTGGATTTGATCACCCCATTTCCAGCTCCTGCTCCTTTGGCCCTGCCTGCAACTTTGTGAGCACCAAGTCCCTGAATTTAGTCCTTTCTGCATAACACGCTGAGAATGGCTTTGGTTTCCCATTCTAAATGCTGGTGCCATCCCTTTGGGGGTTAGTGCTTCAATCGTGGAGTTTGAGGGGCCACAGTTCCGTCCACACCACGAGGCCTCTACAGATGCAATTAGCTAAGTTAAAATGCAGTCGCACTGGATTCCAGTGGTGCTAAATCCTATGACTGGGGTCCTTATGAGAAGAGAAGGGGACACACAGAGAAGATGGCCATGTAATGACAAATGTAGAGATCGGAGTGACGTGGCTACAAGCCAAGGACTGTAGGCGGCCAGTGGAAACTGGGAGCAGACACTCCTCGGAGCCTCCAGGCAGAACCAGCCCTACTGACACCTCCATCTCAGAACTTCTGGCCTCTGGAAGTCTGAGAGAATAAACTGGTGTTGCTGTAAATCACCCAGTTTGTAGTAATTTGTTACAGCCACCCAGTAACCCCAGGAAATGAATACACTGCCCAAACCAAGGACAAACAATGCCCCACTTCTAGCTGGCCAGCCTCCAGCTTCCCCAGCTCAGCAACCTCCCACCAGGGCACACCTGAAGCCCTGTTCTCCACTGTAAAGCTCCCCCAATCCCCGGCCTGCCTTTGAGTCTCTGCCAAACACGAGGGAGGGTGGCCGACTCCCTTACTGTAGCAAACTCTGAACAAGCACCGGGGGTTTGCTCTCATCTGGGCTGTCTATTTCCACAATTAGCAACAACCTTTAGTTTTGCGTCTACGTGGCATGCGGACAATTTACTCATCCGTCTTCCCCACCTCTCTGAGATGGCTCCCAGCGAGAACGTTCCATAAAGAATTCATGTAATAGATCTGAAGTGATTTAGTAACGAAGATTCCTGTCTGCTTCACAACAGCCAAACTCGGTGCCAGCGGGCCCCACACAGTGCCACTGAGTTCTCAAAAGCCCAGTGATTTTGAAGAGAAGCCGTTTCCATTTGGCAAAGAAGGAGCAACTTTTCTTAGCATGATGTTTCATGTATACAACATAAATAATATCAAATACACGTGCAGGGCCTACTACATTTAACCCTCATGATGAGTCCGTGAAACGTTATCTTTAGACCCATTTTACAGATGGGACAAGTAGGGTACAGAAAGGTTAGGTGATTTGTCCAAAGTCACACAGCAAGTGAGTGGCAGACCCAAGGCTCATCCCTGGGTAATTCAGCTCTACGGAGCACTTGACTGTGCATCAAGAGCCAGAAAATGTTTTTTCTCTGACACAACAATTCATCATTGGCATTTGCTCTCAGGGTGTCATTCAAAACATGGAGGGCAGGGGGGACCATATGTCTGAAGATATTTATCACCTCTAACGGTAAGACACTGGGAGTCACTGACTGCCCACTAACACGGAAAATGGCCAACTCGTTGGGATACACTCGTCTGGTCCTCCCACGGACCATCATGGGCAGCCCCCCCCACCTCCCACTGAGTGTAGGCACGGTTCTACATGCTGGGAAACATCAGGGAATGAAATAGGCAAAGCCCCACCCTTGAGGCACGTTTTAGGTGGAGAATTACTAAAAATGGGAATTAAAAACACCAGATGTGGGAAAAAGAGCTTACCATACATGAAAAAAGCAACACGCAAACTCCCTTGTGGTTTATTTGCTGCTATGAGCAAATAAGGAAATGAAAAGAACAGGAAACAAACACAGCAAAACCGTTTTGGTGGCTGTCACCAGCGGAGGAACCCGAAGCAGACCCCCTTTCATGGCTCCCTCCCATGTACTTTGTAATGTGGTTCCATTGTCTCTGTGGCAGCAATGTTGAAGTCCGTAATTTATCACTGAAGACCGAAGCTTAAAGACCTGGCCCCTGAGAGAGTCTGGCCCGGGAGTACGGATGGCGTGATGGCATCGTGCTGTCCATGCACCGCTATCACTGACCACGGGGACAGAAGTCAGAGCCTCTGGGGCAGGGGCTGATGAGAAAAGGGCACAGGGGACTTTCTGGGGTGTCGGAAATGTTCTAGATCTTGATTGCGTGGTAGTGACATGTTGTCTACATTAGTCAAAACTCAAACCGTACACTTCAAACTCTGTTTTGCTGTATTTACGTTATACACCCACGAAGACAGATGCATCGAGCTCCCCCATGGTAGGAAAGGGGTGTGCGAGTGAGTGAGTGAGTGAGTGTGTGTGTGTGTGTGTGTGTGTGTGTGTGTAGCAACACTGGTGAACTTGAGGGCTCCCTCTGGTGTCCTCGCCCTCGGTCTTCATGCATGGATGAACACGTAACAGTGCCTGGGTTCACACCCACGAAGGTGGCCCATGCCGGCCACTGCCATGCACGCTGCTGTCACTGCGGGACAGCCCAAAGCCGTGGACTGGGTCACCCCCGCATACGTCCCCTACCCCCGGGTTCCCCTCAGTGTGTCTGGCACAGTCCTGCCTCTCTTCCCAGACTGAATCCCCCACTAGGCCACCGAGTCATCCAAGGCAAGAGGTCTTGGGCCAGGATGTAGCACAAACAGGGGCTGAACTCATTAGTTCGAGCCGGGCAGGCCCACTGGGAGCTCCTAGAAGGGAAAGAATAGCTCCTCCTCTCCCAAAGCCACTCGCATGCTGCCCACAGTGTCCCAGTGAGCGCCGGCCAGGTAAACACGTGGTCTTCGTCAACACACTTCTAATGGCCCCTCCTGCCGCTCTAGTTTGGCTAATAGGGTGACCATAGGTGGAAAAGAAGAAACTGGCAGGCAGGATGTATTTCCAGGTATGTTGCACATAGTAGGGCAGACAGTCATTGAGTAACTGACAGCTGTAATTTGGACACACAGTTCCTCTTTCCTATGATCTCAGAACGAAAACATCTGCCTAATTCCATTTGAGTTCTATGCTTATTCTCATCCTTGGCTTCTGTTAAAAAACACGCCTGACAAAGAATCACTAGGGCCTGGACTTCATTCTTGGCTTTCCTTTGTGAGTCTGTGGAAGATTTCTTAGCTCCTTAGTTTCCACAAA
This sequence comes from Desmodus rotundus, assembly GCF_022682495.2. NCBI lineage: Eukaryota > Metazoa > Chordata > Mammalia > Chiroptera > Phyllostomidae > Desmodus > Desmodus rotundus. Next base: position 128,921,516 of record NC_071393.1, on the reverse strand, counting down.
GCACTGTGAGGCTTCAGGAGGCTGCTATTGTAGCTTGTCACAAGCAGGAGGTCCATCGACTCCAAGGACAAAATGAAAGGTGAGCTACATTCGCTTCTCGAACCTTCCTCCACCTGTGGCCTTTGTTCCCCTTAGACCTCTTCTTGGGACCATCCTCCCTCTTCAAAAGCACCAACAAAATTAAGACTCAGGAGGCAGTAAGGAATCAGACAATGCACACAGGGCGGGGAGTCCGGGGAGCTGGGGCCATGCCACTTGCTGCTCTTCCGCCAGGCGGCCCCAGCAACCTGCTCAGCAAGGAGTGCAGGAGGGGATCACTGAGGGGCCTGACCGCAATGGTTTCTCAGCTCGGTTTTACTCTTTCCTTTCCCGCCAGCCTCGCTCTGCCCCGACTCACCTGCCCAATGCTCCGAATTCTCCACCAAATACTTTGTACTTAAAGTGGCAACACTATGGAGGTCGCTGCCCCTTCTCACCCGCCGTGTTCCACCATGCACCCCTCCCCCCCACAATATGCCCACCAAGCACCACTGTGTCCCGGAACAGGTGGTGGGGATTTCACTGTCTCCACAGACTTCAAGGGTTAGGATTTAGACTCCTGTATCTTCCATCACTGACGACAAGCCAATTCTGGGCCACAGGATGGGAGGCCAGGGCCTCTGCCTTCCACTGCAAAAAGAAGCCATCCCGGGCTCTGGCCTGTTTGCAGGGACGGCCTGTTTGCAGAGGGAAGGCACAGCACACGGCCTGACCTCTGGCTCCAAAGCTGTCAGTGTTGGAGAACGATCTGGGAAGACGGACGGGAAAGCAGGGCTCCAGCCCTTCCTCTGGGAATTCTGGGCAATGCAAGTCTCCACAAGGGTGGGCTACCCCAAAAGCAGCCAGGAAGCTCGCTCCAAGGAGAAGCAAATCGTTGCCTTTCCATGGAGGGTCCAGCACTGTCCTCCATGTACACATGCACACTCCGAGGAAAAGTCGCTGCCCAACATGGTGAATGAACATCACACGGAGGGCCTAAAAGTGACAAAAACCCCTGAGTGCATGGCGACGTGCATCCAGCGAGCAGAGGTCAGGGAAGCGGCTAGACGTCCTACACTGCGCAGGGCAGCCTCCATCACAAAGAGTTGTACAGCCCCAAATGCCAACAGCGTCCAGGTCGAGAAACGCTGGTCTAGGGAATCAAGTGAGTTAAAATGGTGGCCGCTGTCTCTGTCCACTGAACAGCGATGCCTGCCTCCCTCTGCCTCCTGTTCATGGACACCTGCCCACTCTCCGCCTCTCACACCTAGTGTCTCTACCGGCCCACATGCTGTTCCACACAGGCCCTCCATACTCCCAGAATGCTCTGCCCAAAGTGGGGGGCCAGGAACATGCCACAGCATTCCCTGAGTTTCCCCCCTTCCCCTTATTGCCCTCCCCCACCCCAGACCTGGTCTCCTTAAAGTCTCATTAAATTCACACCCTTCAGTCAGGACACACGGCTTGCCTATCTTAGCCATGGACGGTGCAGAAAGACAAGGCCTCCCGGTGTGTTCTGGCTCTGTTTAGTTTTATTTTGCCAGCTGCCGCTCTCCAATGTGTGTGTTCCCATAAAACTAGCAGGTTTATCTCTGGAACAGAAGCCGCTCCCAGACCATTCCTTCCGTCAAGCACCGTCCACCAGGAGGATTTATGCCGTGAAGGCATCAGGATGCATCAGGCAGCGCCTGCAGCCTGCTCGGGAGGGGAAACTGACGCACAGGGGATGGTGGCAGCGACAACTTCAACGGCGCAGGGAGGGGCTTCGACAGAGCTTTGGAGTGACAGGAGGGGAAGAATGATTAAGTCTAACTCAGAAAGGATGACTCAGCGGGGAGCAGGGGATGAGACAGCTGGGCTCTAGAGGATTTCCTGGATTCTCCCCAGGAAGGAGGGGAGAGGCTTTCTAGGCAAAGGAACGAACTGGATGCTGAGGCAGGAAGGTGGGAGGGAGCCCAGGAGACTTGGAGCTCTGGGCAGTCAGGAGCTGAGGCGGAATGACAGGCCTAGAGCATTTCAAACCAGCAATCGGCAAACTTACTTCGGTGAGGGGCCAGAGGGTACGTGTTCTGGGCTTTGCCGGCCACATTTTCTGTGCCACAACCACTCAACGCCATTGCCGTAGCATGAAAGCAGACCTGCGTGATAAACACGTGGGCGTGGCCGAGTTCCAATAAAGCTTATCTGTGTTTGCTGAACTAGGAATGCCGCGCAACTTTCATGTGTCACAAATGATTATTCTTAAGTTTTTCCCACTCGTTCAAAAATCTAGAGACTAGCTTTAGCTCATAGCCATCCACACACAACTGGATTTGGCCCGCAGGCTGCAGTGTGCTGGTGCCTGTTTCAGAACTGTTGTTCAGCATGGTGCGTACATGGAGGGGACAAGGGCCTCAGGCAGAAGCTGCTGGACTATATGTGACAGAAAGGGGGGGACAGATGCACAAACGCTGTGGCCACCTGAGCCCCAGGATGGAAGACTGAGGGAAGGGAGGGGGCAGAGCCTGTGTCAAGGGCGTGGTGACACCAGGAATCTGGACAGATGTTGACCTGGAGACAGCAGGGGTCCGAAGACTTGTGAGCTGTGGCCACACGCTCTGCACGAGAGGATGGAAGTGTCCGGCCCAATGCAGGTCAGCCTGACCCAGGAAGAGCCGGATTATACCAGAGCCAGCTCCTCAGAGTGCTGGGCGGTCTACAGAATCAACCTTTGTCATTTTGCCTGCCCAGCACCCTAGGAACCCCGGTCCTCTTTGGGGTAACACCCCTTTCCGGTTCAGGTCTTTGTGGTTTGAGTGGGGCTGGTTGCTCCCCAGGGCTACAACAGGGCTGGTTCAGAGACTGTGAGTGAGCCCAAGAGTCAATCCCAGGAACTTGGGGGAAGGAGAAGCTTCTTTCTGCCAACCCCTGACATGGTAAATGCAGGCCATCCTTTCCGGGGCCCTGTGTGTAGGGAGACTGGCCGGGCAGGGAGCAGCAGGGAGGAGAGCTGAGCCAATCCTGATGCCACCAGTGACCCCTGGATCCCGCCATATCTAAAGCTAGCCCTGAACCTCCCAGTTCAGGAGCTCATCATGCCCCACTGCTTGCTCATGCCTGTCCTGATAGGCTCTTGTGACTTGCAACCAAAGTCCTATGACATGGAGCTGCTGTTAGAACGCAGCCCCGGAGGTCAGAGGCCTTATTCTTGCAATCACGTGTGATGAAGTGCCCATCTTTGAGGACTGTCTTTGTCCTCTAATGGCCTCGTCTAAAAGCATTTGCAGCTCCCTGGTTTCTCTCTAGACAGTGCCCCTCATACGCAATAGGTGCTTCATAATTGCTGGTGGCAGAATGGAGGCACAAAATCCCAGGACGCCGAACAGTCTGAGCTGCAGGAAACTCTGAAATGAAACAGCAGGCAGTATGGATTTATTTTCCTCCTCCACCAACTAAGTGCTCTGAAAACCCATGAGCTTTGGGGACCTGGTTCTGCCTCGTACAAACAACCGAGACAGCTCCAGCGGGCTCGTGGGACGCCAGTTATAACTGTGTTTGGGTAGGAACCTAAATGAAGGAAGGGAATTACCGGGTCCCAGAGATGGCTGGGAAAGGGGCAGGCCTCACGCTGGGCATGGAAAATGTTGGCCATTAGCAGCGGCTCCCTGGGCGTCTCAACCTGATCCCATGGCTGGGGAGGGGATGTGGACGGGTAGTGTGGGACCCTCAGGCCCGCGACCCAACAGATGCTCTAAGATACTCAACTATGAGTTTCCATGACCTGTGCGCATGGAGCAGCTGATTCATGGGGGTGCAGGGCAGAATGAAAAGAGCACTGTACAGGAGTCCATGCCTGGGGGTCTGTGTCCCAGCCCTGACACTCACAGGATGGGTGGCCTCTGGGAGTCACTTCCACTGTCTGGGGCCCAGTCTCCTCATTTGTATATGAAAGGGCAGGACCAGAGAGGGGATTCTTGGTCTGAGGGTAGAACACAGAGCTTGTCCAAGAGGTGCTCAAACTCACACGTGTTGAGGGAACATGAAATGAACACGCCTCCCACGTGTGCAAGCATCAGGAGTGTGCAGAACCTCCTGTTTGGACACATTTCTATTTTATTCATCGAACTCCTAAATTTGCAATTGCTTTGGTCATTCTGCTTTCTCAGGGGACAATACAGATGACAGAGGTCTTTACCACCACACAGAGACCACATGGGCAAGGGGCCTTTGCTGCCTGGAATTCCGGCCCCACCACTTACTAGTAGTATGGCCTGGGGCAAGGCTCTCGACTCCCTGGGCTGCGATGTCCTGTTTGTAAAACAGGCCTAATGTGAGTCCCTACCTGGTAGAATCCTTCAGAGGCTAGAGCTGGACGGTCTAGGAAATGGCGTGGAGGATGGCGCAGCACAGAGCGAGGGCTCAGTATGCACTTGCTATTCCGTGTAACCAACAGCACCAAGACCACCACACACGTGGGTGTCTGTGGAATCTTGCCTTAAAAAGCTGTCCTTATAAAGCTAGCCTCTGCTGTTATCAGTCGGGGGAGTGGCTCCCCTTTCTGGGGGTGGGAGGTGATGTGGAGCAGGTCGGGGTGCCTGGAAGGGGACCCAGGGGGCCGTGTGGGGCTGGGAGTACAGTTGACCCTTGAACCACACAGATCCGAACAGTGCAGGTCCACTTACACGTGGATTTTTCTCTGTAAACACTGTAAATGTGCCCGACCAGCATGGTGCACTTGGTTGAGCATGGTCCTGCAAACCGAACTGCTGCAGGTTCAACTCCCAGTCAGAGCACATGCCTGGGTTACGGGCCGGGTCCCTAGTAGGGACACGTGCAAGAGGAAGCCAATCGATGTTTCTCTCACGCACCATTTCTCTCCTCTTTCTTCCTCCCTCTTTCTAAAAATAAATGACTAAAATCTTTAAAATAAACGCTGTAAATGTATTTTCTCTTGCTTATAATTTTCTTAACATTTTCCTTTCTCTAGCTTACTTTATTGTAAAGAGTACAGTATATAATACATATAAAATGCAAAATGTTTATCAGCAAGGCTCCCAGTCAAAAACTGGAGCTGCTGACATCAGCCTGCTGGACTGCCGTGTCCCGGTGCCCCGGACACCTTGAATGACCGCGATGGGAAAGGCCTGAGGAGACTGAACTTCACTCAGCACTGGCCGAGGGGCTATTTCCCATAAGCCACCCAGACCCAGCCCCATCCCTGTATGCCAAAACCCCAGCCAAAGCCCCACCCACACTCGGCTCATCCCCTTCACCCCAAGACTGAGCCAGATGGTCTTCAGGCCAGATTTCCTTCCCTGCAGCTCCTTATCTCAGAACGCTCTAGCCCCCAGGACTTTCTCTCAGTCCGGGCAGTAGGGACTTGCAATTCACACGAACTGGAATCCAAATTCCCCACGTTCTCACAGTGAGGAAAATGCTTACATAAATATATCTGCTCTAACCGAATTTTCCCACAGGGACACTTCCTGTTGGGAGCACAGGTCAAGATTAACCTGCTTCAGAACGACGGAGTAAAGCAAATGGTGGTTAACACAGGTAGAGAAATAAAGGAAGCAACATTTGTAGGTCATCATCTTACTTGATCCTAATTACCATCCGAAGGAAGGTCTCATTATCCCCATTCAGCAGATGAGAAAACCGAGGCTCAGAAAGGCCAAGGGACTCGCCTGAGGCCATTCAGCCTGTCAGCGGGCAGCCAGAGCTCACCTCCAGCCAGGCGGGCCTGGCTCCAACACCTGGAGGTTTTCCATCTTGGCTGGCGCCTCACAGCCATCATCTGAAAACAATTAACCCGCCTCATCCGCTTCCGAGGCGACAGAAACTCTCACGAGTGCGGAGATGCGCGAGCTTTAGCTGTGGTTTCCAACACATAGGCACTAAATGGATTGCTATTCTGGGATAATCGTGTAAATAACGAAGTAAGCCACTTCCTTCAACAAATAAACCCAGAAGACTCAATTTAACCACAACAGATACAATAATAGAGTCGAATCCCAGGTCAATTTAGCCCCCCCCCCCACCTCTTTTTCTTCTGCCCTGACTCATCCCCCCTGTGAATGTGAAACAAAACACACTCGCTCTCTCCGGCAGCAGCATCAGGCATCCATGTACCATGCGAGCATCCCTGGTTCACTGGAAAGCAGTTCTGTCTGCATCCACACTAGGAACAGCCCCAACCCCCAATATAAGTCCTGCCGTCTCTGCTGTACCCAATCACCCAGCAAACAACGCTGTAATCAGTGCTGAAGGCTGGACACCACTGAAGGGAAGCCTTGCTAAACAGCTGCTGACCCGCTATCTTGTTTACTCAGGAGCTGATGGAAAAGTTTCCACTGGAGTTCGTGTTTGCCTCTTTATTACAAACACAAACAGCTCCTAAGCCCCGTTCTTAAATCCTGCCAGTCCTCCGGAGGGGATATACCCTCCCAGCTGGAGGGTAAACTGATCTACTCAGTCTGCCTGGCTGGGCACCCACCACCCCTGAGGAATTGCAGACATTTCTGCGATAGCTGATTCTAAAGCACAGAGAGGTTAGGTAACTTGCCCACAGTCACACAGCAAGCGGCAAAGTGGGGTTTATACACAGGTGGTGAGCACGTCATCACTCACTGTACTCCTGTCTGCTCAGAGGCAGACATGCACAGGACCCAGAGCGTCAGGGACAGTACTGGTTTTTTCTGCTTTTTTTATGTTTAAATTCACCCAACTTACTCTTTTCTAACACAGTCACTGAACAGAAGCTCCAGCAAACCCAGAGCGAAGCTTATTCAAACATCTTTTAAAAATGCAATTATTTCCCAGAGAAAAAGAGATGTCAGCTGACTCCATATTAGTATAAATTGCCACCCCCTGCCCCGCCCCCAGCTTTGCCCCACAATGCCCGGCGGCAGCACGGAAGGAATGCATGGTCTGGCTGCAGAGAAGGGAGGAAGGGGATGTAGGAACAGAGCATTACGTGAAGGCTGGTGTGGGGGTGGGGGGCAGCGCCCAAACAGAGTTTTAGCAGAGTCTGCAGGGAAGGAAATGGAAGAAGAAACAGATGAAAGAAGACCTGGCTTCAAGATTTGGCTCAAGACTGGTCAGAACTCTACCCAGAGAAGTCGGGGGGCAATTCTCCTGATTCATGAGGTCCCGTTATTAGGCCCCCCAATTCCAACCAGTCCTCTCTGAACTTTAGAGAGGCTGCAGTTTGAACCAATTCTGGATGCAGGGGTGGGGCAGGGGGCTAACTTCCCAAAGATCGAGGCTCCCCTTCCAGTGTGGAGTTGCTCTGGAAAACTGGCCCCTGAGGACTCTTTCAGCCAGACCACAAGTGCCATGTGTCATTTGTCCCCAAGTGCTTCAGAAGCGGTGTGTCTCCTCAACACTCTCACCTGCCTCAGGGGCGTGGAAGCCACCCGGGGGAGCTGGCAGAGCCGATGTGGAAGCAGCTGGGGCCCTGCATCACCACCCGGAAGACTCCCAGCTGAACATTCCCCCTAGATTGTTGTGGGAGTGAGAGGTAACCTTCTCCTAGGGGTGCTGCAGAGGTCTGGGGGCTCCTCTGTTACTGCTGTGACTTCCTTCCTAACCAGCCTTCAGAGGAATAACATTTTCTGATCTTTCAAGCACGTGATCAGTCCCGAAGCACCCACCTCTATTAGCCGATCACGGTGTGTGGACACATCTAGGTGACGTGAAGGGCTGGCTGTTCTTCATGGCTGCCTCCAGGGGTGCACACTCGGGAAGGGAACGAGGGTAGACTCCCGATATGCAACTCTGTGTATTTCAGGACCATCCCAATTAGGAAGTGGATGACCACACTCGGTAAAAGTTGTGACCACACTTAGTGCTCAATAATCCTGCCTGGCTCACACAGGCATTTTCAGAAGGCAGGGTAACCAATTTTATGTCTTGCTTATGACATACGGTTTGCTTATTCCAGCGAACATCAGTCTTGTTCAACAGCTTTATCCTTGTACCTCGCAACAAGAGTAAGGATGACAAACATTATCTGAAGGCCACAATCAGCAAACTATAAAGTGCTGAGATGTGTGGAACAGATCCATCCCATCGCTCTTATCAGTCCAAGGAAACCAGGCAAGGGGCCTGGATGAATTTGCATGTTTTTGTGGGCATTGCTTTTAGAGGAAAACAGAATGAGTTCTGTCATTAGCAGGTGTATCTGAGCTTTGTCTGGTCTACACCCCAGGAGAAGGTGGGAGCGTTGCGGGGGAGGGGCACGAACATATCAGTCCCCACAGACAGGGCTGAGGTGCCTCTCTGCTTCCCACGCTTCATACCCGCCAACCATCTGCCTGGCTGTGCGGACACACATCCTGGGGAACTGCAGAGTTAGCAGCAACTCAGAAAGGGCACAGAGAGGTTCGGCAACTTGCCCAAGGTCACACACACAGCACAGGGTGCATTTGGGATGTGAACCCAGGCCGCCTGGGTGTTGAACACGATCTCTCTGATGCTATATACCTATCACTGTGTAACAGTGCTCAGGGGGATAGCCGTCCAGAGCACCGCCCTTTGCGGGCTTTCCATGACTCTCCCAGGCACATGGAGGTGTCCTTCTAGAAAGTCCTTCTGCCTCTCACACACAGATCCACTCTGGCCACTGTCACACTGCACTGCGATTGTTCCTCTTTCAGGCCATTCAGCCCACAGGGTGCCTAGAACTGGAAAAAGGTGGCCCTTTCTCAAGACATTTTGCTCCCACCTACTGGAATACTGTCATAACAGAGTCAAATCAACAACGCCTATGATTGGAATGGCGCCCTCTAGGGGTGCACAGGGCATGGCCCGCACAGCTGTGGACGGTGATCTCTTAGCTTAGACCTTAAGCATAGATTCCTTGAGGACAGCATTTTATTTTTCTGTTTGGCTCCAACAGCTCCTAGCAGTGTCAGGCACTCAATGGGGGTGCAATAATCTTTTTTTAATTTTTATTTATTTTTACAGAGAGGAAAAGGGAGGGAGAAAGGGAGAGAAACTTCAATCGGCCACCTGTGGTAGGTGCCCCAACCTGGGGACCTGCAACCCAGGCACGTGCCCTGGCCAGGAGTCTAACCTTTTGCTTTGCAGGACGACACCCAACCAAATGAGCCACACCGGTCAGGGCGCAATAATAACGGTAAGAGGTAGGTAATTTCCGACTTTTCCTTCTGAGACCATGAGATGAAGCTGTAGTCTCTTCACTGTTTCCTCCTGCTCCTGGGGAAGCAGGAGGGCGATGCCGCTGGTAGGACTGCCTCCTGCTAGGAAGTGAGTACTTTTTAAAACAATCCTTTCCATTCCATTTCCCAATGCCTGCTCTGGAGTGGGAACCAGCAAAAAGCACCAATGAGATCTATGATTTGTTTCCTTCCTTAAGCCAATAAACTCTTTAAACCTCCTTGTTTACACCAGGCATCAAGAGTGTTGTCAAAAGCTTTTTCTAACTTGCATTTGCAAAGTCTGCGTCTCCCCCTAAAGAGCGATGCCTGCAGAAATAAACCAGAAAAGGCAACGATAAACAGGGTACCCACGTTCTCAGGTTGCTCTTAGGCTTGCCAGATGAAACCAGCTGAATTAACTTCTTATCTTCACAGCGAATTGCGACGTGGTCTCTTGTAGGTGATTATGTGCTCAGTTACACTCATTTCAATACTTCCACTAGGAGGGAGGGGTAGTCCTAAGGAACTTGGGTTCAAAACCACAAGCAAAAGGTGCCACAATGCTGTGTGGCCCAAAGGAGGTGACTGCAGCCAGAGCTTCCCAGTCAAGCCCCCCTGAGCCTCCTCTTCCCTGGTTTACCTGTCCTCTGAGCAGGTGGATGTCCCCCAACTCTGAGCCAACGCCCAAGTCTTTCCCAGTTTATCGAGGTTCCATAATTACAGATCATTAACAGAACTGCACCTGTTCCAACACACTGGTACTTTATTTAGAACTGCGCTCTACCCGCTCCTCCCCTCCCAGACCGCCAGCATCCACAGCTCAAACAAGGCAAGTCCTCCTTCTCTGCAAAGCTTTCTGTGGGCTACGTTCAACTCTCCTCTCCAACTACCTTTGCAATTCACAAATTTCACTGCAACGGTCTTAATTAACTGACGGGATAAAAACTCTCCCTGGGAGAATGTGCTGGGGGTACCAAGGGAACAGATGACCAGCCCCTGCAAAGCCCTGGTGGCCAGCTGAGCTCCAGCCCCCATCTCCCCAGTGTAACGGCAGAAGGAAGTGACTAAAGACTCCTCAAGGATTCACAGCTGCTCCCAGAAGGCAATGCGATAGCTTTCTATGGAAACACGGGGCAACACTTAACTTAAAAGCCCAAACATGAAACACTGATTCTTTCTCAGTTAACACCTTGTACATGAAAAGTAACGGTAACATCATGTTATTTTCTATCCAAATGTTGTGAAAACCCAGCTGCCTTCTCCTCATTTCTTTGATATATTTGTCTTACCTCTTCTTCTTGGAGAAAAGAAACATCAGAACTGGCTGCTGCTACAGATCGGAGCTGTGGGTGCCCGCCGTGCCAGACGGAAACTCTTCATCCCTCTCTGCCTAGTAGATGTCAAAATCAAGGTGAGACCCAGCTGCATAAGCAAGTTTGTGGCAATTTAAACCCCACAGGGGGACATTTTTAACTCAGTGTGCCTGAAATTAACAACAAGTTATTTTCAGAGAACCGGGGTCTAGATAACTCTGTACAGGACTGAAAATGCATTTGAAGATCAATTGAGCCTGAGTACATTCGCAGGGCTCTCCCCATGCATTTCATGAGTCCGCAGGCATTTAAATGTTGTCCAACAAGACTCAGCAGGATTCGGTTAAGATTGTTCATTAAGACCCTGGATCTCACTGGAATCCCCCTGATGGGGGTCACTCGATCATCCGCAAACCCTGTACAGTTACCAAGCACATCACATGGTTTTTGCCCGTGAGGATTTCATCACAGGGAAGCAGTCACTGAGTAAGAAAGGCCACGCTGCAGGAAAGACAAGTGTCCCTTCCATGGCAACCCCATCTAGCGTAGCTGTCTTCTCTCAATGATGATTCTCTGCACCTTGGTCAGCCCAGCGTGCCCAACGCTACAGCAATGCCCCTTCCACCTTGGCTGGCATCACAGGGCTGTGTATGTGTGAGCCCACAAGTTGGATAGATGTGAGGGGACCTATCCCAGCTGCCCCGGGCTGCTAGGGGTCCTGGGAAGCAAGGGACCAAGGCTCACAGGCTGTTAGGAAAGCTTCAGGAAGGAGGAGGAGATGCCAATGAGATTGGGCCCGGAGGCTGGCCATATTCTTGCCCCTTCCTTCTTCCATCTCCACCAGTCCTACCTGACTTTCTTCCTCAGTGGTTCTCACATGCCCACTTCTGCTGCACTCGGTGCAAAGCTTGCTGCCAGCCTCCCATGTTAGCCCTGCTGTGGTTGTGCCAGGCCATTCCTCAGAGGCCCTCGGTGGCCCCTACAGTCCCGGGGATGAGGCCACCCTCAGTGTGGCACTGGATCATCCCTCTGTTGCCAACTGGCTTCCAACTACCAGTTCACCAACCACAATGACTCATCTGAATGTTTATATCAACTGAAGTATGCAAATACCAGGGATATTTAAAAAACAGAAACGAGGCCTAGTTGGGCTGTGTGTCCCCCTGCTGGCCCAGCCCTGAGCTGGGGCCCAGGGTGCAGGGGCTGTGATGGAGGAGGTGTGGATGCGGCCCCTATTCAGGGTTTGGTCCCTCGTCCCCTATTTTTGTTGCATGGCTGGTCCTCAGAGAGGAGCTGTGAGGGCTCAGGCTGGGCTCCCTCGGACCTGCGTAAAGTTTTCTGACTCAGGACCATGATGGAATCAAATCTGACTTGTTCTATGAATTCCAAGTATCAGTATATCATTGGCTTCTACTTTCAGGGTAAGAAACATAATATAGGTAGGCAAAGGCTCACTACCAGATGGGCTCTTACTTTTACGAAACCCCAACTTGCAATGCTAGACAATCACAAACAGCACATTTGGAGACGTCCTCGTTCCTTCTGAAACGGGGCCCTGCCTGGACAATTCCAGCCTCACCAGCGGGTGTCTTCGAGGGCCCTGCACTCCAGCCTGACCACTGTCCTGCACGCAGGCTCCGGCCACTCTCTCCTCCACACTTCGCTCACATCCTCCCTCCCCTTGGCCAATTTAAATCCTCCTGGAGCACAGACTGTCCCCTCCTCCAGGACACTTGGGCCACTACTCTCAGGCAGACTGTCTCCCTCCTTCCGGGACAGGAGAAAGGACACTAGGCTGGGCGTGAAGGAAGCTGCATCCGGTTCATCACATACTTGTTTTCAAGCCGCACACAGACACCCAAATAGTTCCAGGCCAAGATCGATCAATCGGCCACAGATGGTCGCTCCACAGGGTGACTCAGGGTCTCCTTCCAACGCCACCCAGCTGGGAGAAGCCAAGCAGGAGCAGGAGGAGCTGGGCACGGAGGGAGGCTAATGTCCCGTGGGATCCTGAGAACAGACACCTCTGCATTCCAAAGACAAATTTCCAAATTGCAGATTCCCCAACTGAGATATACAGGGTCCAGCAGAAGTAACGCCCACTCAGGTGTGGTTGGTAGGGTAATTATGTGGGTGTAATAATTTAGAGTTTTAATTTGAACATTCCACCTAAAATGTCATATGGTGTGCTTGAGTGTAATATTGTTATTACCAGAATTACATGCTTATGATTTTGTCATAAAAGATTTTGTAATAAAAAAGGGGCTTTAGCCCTAGTTGGTGTGGTTCAGTGGATTGAGCACCGGCCTGCGAACCAAAGGGTCACCAGTTTGATTCCCAGTCAGGGTACATGTCTGGGTTCTGGGCCAGGTCCCCAGTAGGGGGCGGGCAAGAGGCAACCACGCATTGATGTTTCTCTCCCTCCTTTCCCCTCTCTGTAAAAAGTAAATAATATCTTTAAAAAGAAACCACTTTTTTAAAAAAAAAACAGCTTTATTTGTGTCATACCCTGTATTCCACACCATCCTCCAACCTCAGAGCCACTGGAGCAGCTGGAGGGAGTTACCACTGCAAAGGGGGCAGAGCGTTTCCTCTTTCCCATCATGCTTCTCTAGATGAGACTTCCTAAGTCATCAACACTCAGAGATCAAGGACATGTAGTCTCTCTCCTGCAGTTTCTTCCCAAAGCAAAAATGCTGTCGGTGCCCTCCCGGCAGGAACCAGAAGCTTGTCCATACCAGAATCTCTGGAGATGGAGCCCCATCACCCACGTGTTAGAGTGAGCCTCTGATTTTCATCCATTAGTCGGTCAAAAGAGCGTGCGTGGGAGGGTGGGGAGCGCCAGCGCAGAGGGCCAGACGGATTCAGGAAGTGGTCTGAGTGCCCCCAATAGAGCTGTCGACACGGCATCACCAGACCGCCGCACAAACAAGAAAGGTTCCGACCACCGGTGAACAGGGACATGAAAAGGTCGAACCCGAAATCATGCGCACCCCGCCGGGAACCAGCCCCACCGCGGGTCCAGAGCTCCCAATGCCCCAGAAGTAAATGGACTGTTACAACAAAACAGGTTTTAAAATAGACCCTGAGTCGCAGGGTGACACAGAAAGTCACATTCCTGCACTGGGTCCCCATTCCCTTCCGTGTGAGTTCTGCACCCTGGTGTTTGGTCAGGAGCACAGGTTCCCACGCCTTTCCTTTTTCTGTTTATCTTACATCGTGGCCCACAGAGAAGGGGCAGGAGCACCTGGGGCTCGCCTGCCTCATCAGTGCCCACTTCCCAGGGCACAAAGGACTCGTGATGAAGACGGAGCATCACTCCACAGCAAGGGGGGAAGGCGGGGAGGATGGCAGGGGTATGATTCTTTCAAATGAAAATACACACAAGTCTAACTACTGGCCAATGAAAATCCCAATCCCGCAGATGTGGCTAACGCTTACCCCGTGATGCAGACAAACCCCGTCAAACTGAACTGGCAGTGAAGCCATGCTACCGGTGATCTGCTTATAAACGCAAAGCAAGGCTAGCAGCAATTAAAAACGGGGGCCATCTTCCTGGAGACAGGAAGCAGCGGGGGTAGTCTGTAAGCACGCTTCCTCCAGGTCAAAAAAAGGCCAACCCTCTACACAGGTAGGGGTGCAGCCAGAACTACTTCTTACAGAGCCCTGAATTAGGGCCCGCAAATTCTAGAAACACTAATTTTTGTTTACAAGTAAAAAGCCTTAGCAAAGCAACCTATGACCCGAGTAGCTAGCTCCGGTCATAGTAACCCTTAGCAATGCCTGCAAATAAAGTTTTTGGAGCTAGTTGTAGGTGCATCGTTGTCCACAAGAAGCAAGGAGAGTTTTGTTCCGTCTGGGGTTTTGACTGGACCCGGCCCGTCAGGAGGCCCACTAAGTGGCCAGTGAAGCCACAGTCCCTGGGCTCCAAATTGCCAGCTGCAGAGAACTTTGCATCTCTGCATTGTTCGGGGTGGGAAGGATGGCTTCTACTCACGCCAATACGGTACAGCCAAGATTAACCTTTAACCCACCACACCCCGGTCCCCCAGCCCCCACCCCCAGTGAGGCAAAGACATGGGCCCACATTTTCTCACCGGTTATAGAGAGACCAGGATGACAATTTATAAACCTATGTTTGGTCAAGGTCAAAACTTGACCACCTTACCCATCCTAGAGGCCACTCAGACTCTTCCCCCGCTACCGACATCCCTTCGTCTTTTCCTGTCCCCACCAGTCACTTGCACGGTCTGGCATCTAACTGGGGCATTACCCCACAGCTCAGGCATCACAGCATCTCTGAATTGGTGCCCTGCCTTCTTTGCGTGGAGGAGGCTGGGAAATTTGTCCTAACGCAGAAGTGTCTGCAATGATGGAGTATAATTTACTTTCTTTCCCAACCCACTCATCACTTAAAATGTAACGACATTCACAGAGAATGTGGAAATGGGACTGCTGATAACTTACTCGATGTGCATATTAAGTGGCTATTTATGGTTCAGAGTAGTTTTAAAAGTTATATGAAGAATAATCTGAATTTCTACTGAAATAACATCACTTGATCTGAGTGTCCTTAATGATCGTTTTTGAACAAAATTTTTTATAGGATTACAGTAAAAATAACTCTACCATTACAATCGCAATTTCTCATCTGAGTCGCCATTTTTAACTCCTTGCAGAAGTCTGCATTTAGAAACATTACAGATGAATGCAATTTCCCCAAATGAAGGAAAACATTCTAATTTAGAAAGAGAATGACAAGCACCAAACTGTGAGAATTTAAGAGAAAATTGGGGGTCACAGCATGGCTCCTATTGAGAGCTTGTCTTGGAACTAGACGGAAACCATGCCACTCCCAGCCCAGCCCTACTCCCGACGGCCGGCATTCACGCGGGGCACGCTCCCGGTACCCTGCCTGCTGCAGGAGCTGCTTGGTAATCAGGCGAAGGAGAACGTCAGAAAGTTTTGGAACCTGCAAGCATCACAGATCGTGAGAGACCTCCAGAGGGGGCGCTGCTCACCAAGGGTCAGAGCCTACGAAGGGTGGGAAAGGGAAGGCAGTCCTAAGGGATCGTTTCTCCCTCCTACTCTTTGCTCGAATCCGCACTGACTCGGAGGGCTTTGTGAGTCTGTTGTCGAGGCGACCGGGTGCCCACCACCCCGGCCAAGGCCCTCTTCGGTGGGTGGCTCTGAACATGAACTCAGGCCAAACAGCAGGGCACACAAAGCAACCAATAAACCCTGAATATCCCCCGCTGGACATTCATTGGGAACAAGGCCACTTCCAGCCACCACCTAGAGAGGGGGAGCTGCCCCCAAGCATGTCAGTGAAGGTGCCGTTTGTGACAGACACAAACTGAGCCATCGGGGCCTGGACAGCTGGACGGCAAGTGGCAGGCGAGAGGACATCAGGGAGAAATTGAGCAAGGCTGACAAAAAAAACTACATTTGTGTCTTCTTGCAATGATCCTATAGTTATAAATAAGATAACCAGCCATATATTTTTCAGATCAAGACATGCTCGTTTTCTACACACTAATCTCTAAATCCAGAAATCCGGACCTACCTCTAGAAAATGGTACTACAAAGGGTGTCTGACGATGTTGAAAAAGAAGAATCAATAAAACCAATACGGCAGGAGGGGGGGGTGGGAGAAAGAGCTGTTTGAGAAACTGCCTTCTGGGGTGCCTGTACACAGCCGCAGCTGGCGGCCACGATTCAGCCTGGGCCGGGGGCTGTGTGGGAAGAGTGGGCAGCAGAGAGAATGTGGAGCTGGGGTCTCACATAGAGACAGAGCCACAAGTGGAAGGAGCCTGGGCCCCTGAATGACCACGTGGAAGGAGCTCCTCCAGCCAGTAACACACCCTGCTACGGAGTGAAAAGCGAGCCTTCACTGCGCTAAGATGCCGAAATATGAGGGTCTACTCTGCTAGCTGGCACCCTATCTGACACTATGCCACCTTCTGGTCAAAGTCAACTCGACGTTCCTAAAATAGTGTCGTTCTTCCTGGCAGGCCTGGTGCCTACGCCACTTCTGTAAAAACCCACATGGGCAGGCGTGTCTGGTGGGACCAGGAAGCTGTATAGAGCCTCCGGGGCAGCCCCCAGCCCCGTCGGGGGCAGAGGACAGAGGACGGCCACAGAGGGTGTTTCGCCAGTTTCCTGACTGTTCTTATCTCAAACCCATTGTGGTGAAGGAACAAAGTTCCAGGAATCATTTTAAGAAAATATTTTGTCAGATCTTAGGGTAAAAATTTACTGGAGAGAGAGCCATGTTTGAACTAGGGGGAGGATGAGGGTAAACTTAAGGCAAAAGCGTTGAGTGTTTAAAAATACCTTAAATGTAACAAAGGCTGACAGGCTGATAGAACTGAGTGGGAGGCAGGAACAGGTCCCTGTTCGGCAGCTGCGGTGCCCTCTCCGCGCCTGGGAAGGTGGGGTGGCGTGGGCGGAGAAATGTTGCTCCCCCAGGACAGAGGGAGGAAACTGTCAACCTGGCTGTGAGGCCAGCGGGGACCGCAGCAGCGGGACACCTCAGGCTGGGAAGTCACAGGCTGAAGGGAAACAGGCACAGCCTGGGAGGAGGGAGGAGGGCGGAGAACTCCGCCAGGGGCTGGGAGAAGAGAAAGCACCAAAATACCTCTGCAGGGGGCCAGCTGGCATCAGACCAACGAGAAGAGGCGAGCTCAGAAACCAGACAAGCCCAGGACAGCTCCAGTTGAAGAGGATGCAGGGAACACAGGAGCCCAAGTGAGGGGACTTTTGAGCAGAAAAGTTCAGGGGCCCAGGGACACAGGAAGTAGGAGCTTGCTAATGAGGCAGTGTGGCCCTGGGGCAGGAGCACCAGCTGAGCACAGGGGAGTGGCTCTGCCACCAGGAGCTGGGAAGAGGCGAGAGTCGACATGTGAGGTCCAGAACCATCATCTGGAACTGGTACCGACACCCTGGATGAGCGAATGGGCAAGGACGCCTCCTCCTTGGTACCAAGGGGTGAACAGGAAGGGCGGCATCCCTGCCCCACCACTACACAACTGTAGATGTTAAGTGGCTTGTGAGCCTAGAGGGAGGGGCCACCCAGGCCACTGGCTAAAGTGCAGCCCTGAGGTCAGATGTCCCTGGGTCAGTGCCCAGGAGCCTTCTTTGAATAAAAGGTCGGAAGTCAGTCATTCGAAACTTCAGAGAACCAAAGAGGACGTGGGACCCCACCTGGCCACCAGCAGCCACAGAGTTCACTCCTGAGTCCTGGAGAAGACTGTCCAGCATGCCAGGGATGCCGCCTCAGCATCTCCTCTACGCCTCAGACCTGAATCTCACACACAGATCCTGCTCAGGTCTCTTGGGGTTACCAAGGCAACAACAGAGGAAAGCAGTACCAGAATGGAGTACCAGGGGGCTGCGAGGGTTGACCCCAGGTGCAGGCAATAAAGGGGTGCTCTGTGTATAAAGAGTTTAAAAATAGCATGATGATTCTTCAAAAGACTAGACACAGAATTACCTTTTGATCCAGCAATTCCAGTTCCGGGAATGTACCCGAGAGAATAGCCAGCAGGGACTGGGAGAGACAGAAATGAACGGATGGAAACAATGTGTGTGCCATGGGGTGTTATTCAGCCTCACAAAGGAGTGACGTTCTGACACGTGCCACAGCAGGGATGGCCCTGAGGACACTGAGCCAAGTGGAATGAGCCCGTCACAAAAAGACAGGGACGGCATGACTCCACTTACATGAGGTCCCCAGAGGAGTCGGATTCCTAGAGCGGGGAAGCAGAACAGAGGCGGCGGGGGCGGCGAGGAGTCAGCGCTCTGTGGGCGTGGGGTTGGGTTTGGGAAGGTGAGAGAGTTCTGCAGGGTGACGACGGCTGCACGCTGCATGCACACACCTAAACACGGTTAAAACTGTGGGTTTTATGTTGTGCATATTTCCCACAATAAAAAGATTAATAAAAATTGGCTCACTTATGGCCACCTCTGGCCAGCAATTTTCAACCACATCAGGGATAATAATGCCCCTCCCTGGAGGCAGGCCACTGCCACCGTGCTGTGCCCTGCCCTCTGCCCCAGTTCCCCACAACTCCCACTGCGGCACATCCTCCCTGAGACCCTGCAGGACAGTTGTGGGGGGGGCTCCTGGAAGTGGGTCTATGAGACCGAAGACAGATTCCCCCAGGGGCCACGGTGAGAGTCAGGCTGCCATAGAAGCCTCTCGAATGTCAAGGTTAAAGTGCAGCATCACAGATGCCTCCCAGAACACATTTTTACAGCGACACAAACCCCCACCCCAAGTCTCCCCTCGGTGGACCGGCTGGAATGTCAACACAAAGAATGAACTGAGCCTCAAGGGCAATGTCACAGGCCAGTGGTCCAGGCCAGGGTCGGGTGATCACCCTGCACTGAGTCCTCATTCGGCTCAGATAATCTGCTTACACATCAAACACAGATTAATAGGAACATCAAACAACCCCTTCCGAAGGATGGGCTCAGGCTGCCGACTGCATTCTTTTCCGACTTTTGCTGGTTGAACTGCCCAGTGTGCATATAAACACTTTTTGGGGGAAGGGGGGGAGGGAGGATGAGGTTGGCTTTAAATAACACTAATTCTGATGAACAGCAGGTACCAGGTACTGTTTGAGAGCTTATCACATGCCAGGAACTGTGCCAAAAGCTACCCTGGTTCACCAAGAACACAGACTCCCAGAGGCAGGGTCTGTCTTGCTCACAGCTGGATCCCAGGCACCCCGCTAGTTGTGCGTACTGGGGACATTGTAAAAGAAAGAAAAATTAAGTGCTTTTTGTGCATTCGGGTCATCTGCACAGCGACCTCGGGAGATAGGTCTGGACCCATTGTACAGCTGAAAAACTCGAGGCAGGAATACAGCTGACTTGCCCAAGGGTACAGGGGTTGAGCCCAGGCCACTGTCTTCCCAACACCACTCGGTGCTTGCCGCGTCATTCCAGGCCACCTGGCCTCCCAAAATACCCTCTCTGATGGAACTAGAAACATCTACCAGAGGGGAAAAGATGAAACCATTATGGGAAAACACCTACTTTTAGGCTCCTAACAATGGAGACTTGGAGTCTGAAAATTCCCCTTCTAAAGGGTCTCACAAGTCTTTTAGATGGTCCCCAACCAGATGGGTAGCTGCCTTGAAGCCACTGGGGACATGGGACCCGAGCACCCGGAGCCCAGTCACCTGGAAGCCCTTCCTCCTTCTCACCTGCTTACCTGAGCTGCCCTGTCTCAGCGGCAGATACCCAGCCCCCTCCCCTGTCCTCACACATCCTGGGAGGTGGAACATTAATTTCAAGAACACAGTGGGCTGGGAGGAAAGGACAAAGGCAGGCAGACACTGTCCTGGAGATACTGCAGCTCAGCCTAACTGGGAGGGAGAGCCGCACCCAGGGCATGTGGTGCCAGCTCGCCTGCCCGTGACAAGGGCCCATGCTGTCCCTAAGCAGCTCTGGGAGCTGGGCTGCCAGGCAGAAGCCCTGTGTGTGCATCTAAATGGGGCTGAGCGGCTTTGCCCTCCAGCCGAGCTTCTGGCCCCTCCTTGGGACGGCACCTACCTACCCTGCAGGCCCCTCCCAGGGACTCTATTAGACACAGCTCCTGGGAGCTGCGAGACTCAGTGCCCCAGCAGAGATGCTAAGAGCTGAGGCACTACCCACGCTGGGCAGGATCGATCAGACGGCGTCTCCAGCAGAAGCGCGGCAGCCCACGCTCGCTAAGCACTTGTTAGGCATGCTCCTGAGTCTCCCATGTTGCCTCCTTTACTGTTCAGATCAGCCTTAAGTCTTAGGAGCTATCCTAATTACAGTATCCCACTGCATTGCCGATGGAAAAAGGGAAGCACAGAGAGGTTCAGTCACTTACCTGAAATCACACAGCTCGCGGGAGCAAGGGCCAGGGTTGACAGCCCGCCAGCATGTCTCACGGAGCTCAGTCTCCTAAATATTGCCCTCCTCTCAGCAGACGGGGGTGGGGGTGGAAGCAGAGAGGAGCCAGACTGTTTCTTTCTTTGCATCCTGCCAGTGGGTCACTTAGTAACCATCCCCCTATAAACAAACTGTCTTCTGAGCTTCAGGGGTTGGAAAATTCCACCCACCATGCCCCCGCTGGCAAGGTTCATGCTCACTGCTGCCCCCATAGTCCTAACCATGGAAAAACGCCCCCAGTGACGACATCTTCCACACCAGGGTCAGCCATTGCCGAAAAAGTGCACTCCAGCACACCCTACCCATGTGACCCAACTTCCCGTCCCAAGCTTGCCCCCTCCCGCTTCCTAGGTCCCACTCCGGGGCTTCCTAGGGAACCCCAGTTTCAGAGTGCCCCTCCTCCTGGCTGCCCTTCCCCAGCCCAGTTAACTAATATGTGAAGCCTCAGTGACAAATTGATGGTTGCCATGTGGGAGGAGAGTTGGGGGTGGGGGGATGGATGGAAAAGGTGAAGGGATGAAGGAGTACAAATTGCCAGTTATAAAAACAGTCCCAGGGATGAGGAGTACAGCATAGGGAATATAATCAATAACATTGTACTAACTATGTATGGTATCGGACGGGACTAGACTTATCAGGGATCACCTCATAAGTTATGTAAAAGTCCAATCACTACGTTGTGCCCCTGAAGCTAATATAATATTGTATATCAACCATGATTGAAAAGTAAGTAAAAGTAAAGCTTCAGTATCTTCCAAGGCCTGCCTAGAATGCCACCTCCTCCAGGAAGTCACCCAGGATTGGCCTGCCGGGGCTCTGAACTACAGCCCTTTCCTAGAGCCCTGAGCCCTTTCTACTTGCCCTCATGCCTAACTGACAGCAGTCTGATCGCAGGCAGGCTTCTTCTGCAGTTTAACTTTACGTCATCACAGCACAGGCTCATAATGTCTTAGAAATCAGAATCGACTTTACAACTCCCTCTCCGTTAAACTTCCCTACAAAAGCCTCGGCTCTGAAGTATGATCAGGCTGTACTGTACATCGCCCTTCAGTCTCGATAAACACAGCCCTGAGGTTCAAAGCGAATTTAATTACCAAAAAAGCAGCTAAAGCTTCGACCCAAAGGGGCCTGTCGTTTTTGCCTGTCCTGTGCCGATCACTTCCCGAGTTCCCCCAAAGGCCCTGCCCTCCGGGCAGAGTGTGTTTTGTGCTGGAGTGAGGGAAAAACACGGGCGAGGCAGACAGAAACATTTACAATGCCCAAGTGGTAATCAAAAATTCATTTGCTCAGTGTTTACTCGGTTCCTATCTCATCTGAGTCAAGCCGGAGTCATTAAACACTTTGCCCCAGACTCATTCTGGCTGACGTTCCAGAGCCGCCCTGCCATCCGAGTTAGCCTGGCCCCGCAGTTCTGCTGGGGCCGAGCCTGGCCCAGCGCTGGGCCACACTGATGGCCTTTTCTAGGGGGTAGGTAAGAAAGGTGCCTCTGCAGGGACCGGGGCTGGACGCCTGGGTGACCATTCATTCAATCACAAGCCCCAGAGTGTCCGTGCGTGGGCACCTTGCTGGTGTAGGGGGAGAGGCTCCCGTGGTTGACATAGCCTGCCCCAGGAAGCTCCCAGCCCCGCGGGGAGCCCACATGGGAAACACACACATGGTCATGGGCATGGCTGTGCAGCCAGGGTGGGGTTAGCACATGGCAACAGAGAAGAGAAAGCAGCTGGTGCTGCCGAGAGGTGGACAGGCGATGTCCCAGGAGAGGGGAGATTGAGCTCTACCTGAAGGCTGTGTGGGTGGCGTCTGAGAAGAATGGGCATTTGGCTGGGGTGGTTGATGGGGGGGGGGTGCTGGCATGTGCAAAGGGGGAACTGGCATGTGGGGGCTGAGTGTCTCCCACACTCAGGCTGCTTTGTCTTCATCTGCACACCTGTGCGGCTGCCTCCCCAGCGTGTCAATTCCACAACCAAGTCCCATGTTTCCGGGTGCCCTCCAGGGTCTGCATGAGGGGTGTGCAGGAGAGGGGGGCACAAAGCGAGGCTGGAGAGCAGGGTGGGGACCAGACAGAGGGGCTTCCCATGAGCTTCCCGCTCTGGCCAGGCCTTTAAGTAAATGTTAGGTCTCTCCCACCTGCCCTGAGGACCCCTGGGGTCTTGTGAAAAGGACAAGAACATGTATGCTGGTCAGCAGACTGGACGTTGATATAAATCATGGCTTGGGGAGGCGGATGGACGGATGGACTACTGCAGCAGCCCAGGCGAGGCTGGTAGGGGCTGCATCTAAGGGGGCGTGGGTGAGGAAACCACAGCTGAGAGTAGCCAGTGGCCTCAGAGCTACGGAGTGAAGAGATGTGGCCCGTGAGACAGGTTTTCTGACTCTGGATGCCTTGCTCCAGGGACCTAGAAGAGATGCACTTCCTGCATCTGCCACTGGAGGGCAGGGTGCCCCAGGCAGGGCCCTCTGAGTCACAGCCTGGAGAAACAGCCCCCCACCACTTCTGGAGCCCAGGATTCTCCGAGAATGGCCCCAGGACTGATATACAGACCTGGCCAATCACTTTGTTTCCAGTCGGGTCAGGAGGTCAACACACGACCTCCTGAGGTGGTAGCTTGAACCTGCGACCCCATTCCCACTCTGACCTCGGTGGCTGCTTCCACCCACCGCACAGGTTGGTGTGGCAGATTGAAGGATGAAAGAGAATAGTGCCCCTGGTAGAGCCTAACCAGGCACCTCAGCCGCAGCACACGCACCAGCTCACACATGCTGAGCAGCCCCTGAGCGCCGGGCCGTCTCTATTCTTCACTAACTGCAACAGATTAAACTGAAAACGTCCACTGGAAAGACACCAGCGAGAGAGGGAAAATAAAATGCGGAGGAATCAGGAGATACTAGAGGGCACGTCTCTGAGGAAGGACCTGCACGCCAGGCAGAAAGAGGACCTCGCAGGAGACTGCAGAGATGCAGACCTGTCCCGGGAAACAGAAAAAGACATCCGAATGAGCACGTGAGAAGGAAAAAGCTCTCTGGGTAAACATACAGAAAGGCGCCCAAACCATCCACCTTCAGGGAAATACACGTGAAAATCACAAGACACCAGACGAGAAACCGTGGTCAGGACACAGAGTAACAAGCACTCCCTGCATTCTGGTGGGGGCGTCGTCTGGGGTGCACTTTGGGAAACATGTGGCTGCGTCTGTGAAAGTGTTCCAGGCCCATTCTCATGGCCCAGCCGTGCTCCTCCACACCCCCCAAAAATGAGAGCTTCATCAGGTACAAGAAGTTCTCAGCAGCATTATCTCCAGTAGCCCCAAACAATCTAAACTTTCCTCAACAGCTGAGTGGACACACTGGTCTCTTGGGTATTCATGCCATGGAACTCAACAGAGCGATGGGAAAGGGGGGACGGCTGCTGCCTGCGACACGTTTGGGTGTCACAGACGATGTGGAGAGGAGAGGAGACACGTTTGGGTACCACAGACGATGGGAGGGAAAGCAGCCCGAGGGCAGGCACACCCCGTGCCCGGATGTCAGCCCCTACCTAGCCTGTATTGGACAAATGCCCCTACGTGTGTCCCCCTGCCCGTCCCATGGCGGCTCAAATGCAAACCTCCCACCCCCATTCCCTGCACCCCCTTTTCAGTTAGGATCCCTACACTCCCCTTCACCCTCACTAGAAGCCCTGATGACCCTGGGCCACCTCCCTCTCTCCCAGTCCAAACTTCCTCTGTACTTCCTCAAACTGCCTCTAATCCACCTTCCCTCTCCACGCTCCCACTCCCCTGCATCGGCCCAGCTTCACTGCCTGAAGCCTCCCCTCTGACCACCCGCCTCCCGCACAGCAGCCAGATGCCTGATCTAGAACACGCGCTGAGCTGTGCTTTCTGCCGCACCTCAGGATAAGGTCCCAGCCCTTCCGCATGGCACTCATGGCGCTCAGCCCACACTGGTCCTCCAGGTCGGTTCAGTACTCAGTGCCCCTTTGCTTGTGCTGTTCCATCCTCCGAGAACACCCTTCCTGTCTTTCTTCTTCATGCTGACTGCAGCCTCTCACCTTCGTACTCAGCTCGGACAGCACCTCCTCAGTTTGTGTACACAGTGCTGCTCCCTCGGGCTCTTAGTCGTTAACATACTGTGTTTAATTTACCTGTTTCAAGGTCTGCTCCCCACCCCACCTCACGCACACCAGCCACGTGGCTCCCAGCCAAGAAAGGCACTCTGTAATTTTGATTTATCTAAAATCATACCTTGCCCCATTTGGTCTTCATAAGGTAGCCTAAACATGTGGTCTTCTGTTTTTTTTACTAATGGGCAGTTAAGAAAATAGTAAGACTGACCCAGGTTCAAACCCCAGCTCGGCCACTTGGCAGTTGTGGGTCCCTGGACAAGTCACTCCACCCCGAGTCTCACTTTTCTTGTCCATGAAGTGGGGAGACGCCAGCTTGGCCGCGGTGACGGCGACTGTGATGTGTGTGGCAGGGAGGATGGCACCCTCGTGCGGAGTTCCCCCGGGCAGTAAAGCCTGTCCTTGCCCGGCTGCACGTGGCCGAGGGATCTCACGCCCACCACCACTGCCATTCTGCGCCAGACTGTTCTCTGTCCACGGGGCCGCCTGTGCATTGCAGGATGCTAGCAGCATCCTCGGGCCCTAGTCACCAGATGAGAAAAAAGTCCTCCCCCGGGGCTGTGACAACCAAAGCTGCCTCCAGACACTGCCCACGACGTGTCCTCTGAGAAGCAGCTGAGAGCCACTGACTTTGATTCTGATCCCAGGAACCCTAAACCCTCCCAGAGCCAGAGCTAAAGCTGCTGTAAGGAGCTGATCTGGTGCTGGGAGGATAATCCATGGCTGGAGAGCCAGGCATGCCCCAGCTAGGGACGGGGCACGCCTGGTACCTCTCAGCAGGAGCTGGACAGACAGGGGCCCACCCACCTGCTGGCAAAGGGCTGGCAAAGGGCTTCCAGGGCTTTGGGCAGCTCCAGCCCAGCCTCCTGTACACAGAGTGCGACAGGCAGATCCCACAGGAGAGAAGACATGGACACCTGCTGAGTGTCCCCCATAGCCTCTCTGGCCTGAGAAACGCAGAGACTTGGGAGTTGTCTGGGCGTCACCCCTACGACAAGGCTGTGCCAGGCAGGGCTCTCACTCTTGGTTCTGCAGAAAGGAAACTAGCGTGTAAGGAAGGGCATGCCCCGGACTGCTAGCCTGAGCCCGTCCGAGGCTGACCGTGGAGCCTGGTCTCTCCTGCAACCTGGGAGGCCAGCCCTATCACAACCCCATTCACGGAGGAGGGCCATGAGCCTCAGAGAGGTTAACCACCTTGCCCAACATCACACAGCTTGAGCAAGGCAGGGTCTGAGCCCAGAGCCCACCCACGTACCCACTTCGCCATCACGCCCCGTCAGGTCCCCCAGCTCCCTCACTCGGCCTCACGGTAGGTAGAACAGTGTGTTGTGAGAACCCGACACGCCTCTCCCTTTTTCTACAGTGGAGGTGGAGGTCGCACAACATTCCTGTTTTAAAATATACAACTCAGTGGCATTTAGGACATTCACCATGTTGGGCAACCCCTCCCCCACCCCAATCTAACTGCAAACCCTTTGTTCACCCTCAAAGAAAACTCCCTACAGTTCACCAGTCACTCCCCAGCTCCCCTCTTCCCTCCACCTTTAACGATCCCCGATGTAGCGGTACTTTCTGTCTCCATGGATGCACCTATTCCGGACGCTTCATATGCGTGGAATCACACAGTAACTGACCTTCCAGGTCCACCTTCCCTCACTTAGCATAATGTTTTCCCGGTTCCTCCACAGGGTAGCATGCATTAGTCAGCTATTGCTTTTTCTGGCTCAGTAATATTCCTTGGCACGGATATACTGCCATCGGTCCTGTTTACGTCAGCCCGCAGGCATCTGGCTTGTCTCCACCTTTGGGAATTCCGAACAGTGCTGCTGTGAGCACGCACTAGTGTGTATGTGAGCGCCTGTTTTCAGTGACGGCGGGCAGCCACAAAGCAGCAAAGCCGCTGAGTCACATGGAAATTCTACGTCCCATTTATTCAGGAGCCTCCTGACTATTTCCCTCAGCAGCTGCACCATCTTATACCCCCACCAGCAATGTACGAACGTTCCAACTTCTCCACATCCTTCCCAAAACTTGTTTCCTTTTCATTCAGTCATGGCCGTCCCAATGGGGGTGAAGCGATATCCCCCAAACCCTCCCCTGATTGAACCCTCAATGAACCTTATTCTCAAGGTGCTCAGCTCCCTTATTTGAGTAAAGGGTTGAATTCTACTTCATTCTACCAAGCCCAATCCCCAGAAAAGAATGTGGGGGGAAGTTATAACTGTTTGAGGGGAACCTAATCATTGGTTTAATTTCTCACGGTTCCCTGGTCTTATTATTAGAAGTTCTGGAGTAAGGAGGTGGGCGGGGGGGGGGAGGGTGCGGTCATAACCTCATTTCTAATCAGATTTGGGTTATTGTTGTAACTCTGGAGGGCCAGCAGGCAATGAAAAAAATGAACTCTATAATCTGTTGACATTTGGTTACCCAGAGGACTCAAAAACACATGTGCATTTCAAAATTTAATAAAACCAAAGGATAGGAACAAATGTTGAGAGAGAATTAAAGATCTATTAACAAAAATAGGGCAGACAAGCCAATTGCAAAACACTGCACCCGATGTTTAAAGGTTCCCTAAGTCTGTGTAATAGGATATTGAAACGTCCTATTTTTTAAGACTCAGTATATTGAGAGCATGAATTAGAATTCAGGCTTGGCTCTCAAACACTGAGCATAATGAAAACCTGACAAAAGCCGGTGTTGCTGGGAGTTAAGGAAGAGAAGGCAGAGCTGGGATGGTTGTGAGGGACACTTTCTGGAATACCTGAGCTCTCTGCTAACTGGGGGCAAGGTGCTCGGTGCTAGCCAGACAGGCACCTGCCCGCAGGGGCAGCCTCGGGCGTGGGAGACCTCCACAGATGCCACCTTCCAAGAGACAGACAGCTGATACACCCGTGACCACACATCCTCGGGCCCTTTAAGATGGCCTTGGGTTTGATCTCAGCCTTCCCTTCACTGCCTGAGGGGCCTCTGAGCCTCATCTCCTCCAGTCAGTGGGAACCTCGCCACCTCCTACAGGGGACGGAACAGGGATGTGCTGTCCCTCCCATGGGAGGGGCATCAGTCCCACTAGGGCACCCTCCTTGCCTGCTGGGCATCAACGCAGGACTGAAGAGTGACACAGTGGCCCGTGTGGCTCAGAAAAGGTGGGGTGAAAGTCCCATGGGGCCAAAATCATTCCCGTAGGTTTGTGAAACCCCTCTTCCATCTCCAGGTCCTGGGCCTAAGGAAGAGCAAAAGCAAAGAACTTTCTGGGGCCTCCTTTCCCACAGAGGCAGTACACGCCCAGGTCCAATGTGAGTAAGAATAAAAATGGATCATTTCTCAGTTGCAACACGGTATGCAGTAATGGCAGCTGTCATTTTTGAAAAAGCCTTTCAGAGATATGTGAGTTATTTATGAATGACCTCCGAGGACATGTGGAATATTTTTCAAGTCTGGATCCAACCACTGCATCTTGTGGTCATGGCTTGTTCTAGAGAAGGCCCATGTTTTTTCTGCTTCTCATTCACATCTTCCAAGTCCCCACGTCAACTTCTTGTAGACCATTCCACATGTGGGGTCATCGGTTCCCCACAAGTTCATCCATACTAAACCCCTTGGCAAGAATACTACGTAGGTAATACAAAACCTACTTTCATCCTGGAAATACATGCCCACCCCCAACTTTCATCTCCCTCCCCCTGAATTGCTCCTCTCTGGCTGTCTTGCAAATTCAAGGCCTCCCTGAGACACAGGATGATTCTTGGCTGATGGGGCTGCCGGGACATGCAGGGCATGTAGGTGAGGATGGCAGCTGAAGGTCTCATTGTTGGGGATCAAGCTGTTTTAGGGGACACTTCCAGAGGACAGGTCTTTAGATCCCTCCTCTCAAGCTGTCCAGAGTCTCCAGAGAAGAAAGAACTTTCCAGTATCCTCCAAGTGGGCATGGAACTGGCTGCCAGCTTATTGGAAACTGAGTTAGGTTGGGGGGACAGCTATGGTCTCCATTCAGCATATAAATCTCCTCTTAATCCCTTTTCTCCAGGGAACCTCCGTTTCACTCTCTCCAAAAAGGAAACGTTCATTTTCTGCTGCACTTGGGGTTGGGGAGGGTAGTCTGGCTGCTAACGGGGCGGGGAGGGTGGGGGGAGGCTCACTTGGCCTCCCACCGACCCTCCTCTCTGCAACCCCACCACCCCTGCCCCCGCTTCCAGGACCACTTTGTTACTGCTCACACGTCTGCCTCCCAGCTTCCAAAATGCTTGATATTTTCACTTTCTCATCTTTCTGGATTTTGGCTTTTCAAAAAAAAAAAACATTACTGGTCTCCTAATGGGGTTCTGGGAGGAGTGATGTTGCGGTGATCCTCAGCCCCCTACCTTCGATGGGAGCCCACATCCTCTAACACTGAACCCATCCACTATGGGCTTGTAACTATAGTAACTACGGGAAATGAGAGGAACCTCTCCCCACACGTAGGGGAAAATTATCCCAAACTCCAAACTAGGCGGGTGGACATCTGCCAGCCTTTCAACGCCTTCCCACCAGAGGAGCATGTGACCAGCGTGCAATGTCACGGTGATCATTTGCCGTGTTCTGACTCAGACCTTGTGACGTTAGAGACCAACTGGTTGGAAATGAGTAAACTGCCGCTCGTGTCCATCTGGAGGGATACCAGACGAGCCCGAAGGTGGTGGCTCCACAGCCCCGTAGGACGACGCTGGCCGAGGCTGTAGGACGACGCTGGCCGAGACTGTCTCACTTGGGAACCAGACGCCAGCACCCTTCACAAAGGAGGGACGTCTGCCTCTTGCTTCTTTCCTGGAACCGCTTGGCCATCCTGCTGTCTCCCTCGTTGACGAGTTAAATAAGTCGGTGACACATGCCTGCTGTCTATTTGTATGAGAATCGTGTGTTTCACTTTTCAAAAATAGACTCTGACGACTCTCCAAGTGCTCCTCTTTTCTGAGTTTCTGCCTCTCTCCAGCGCTCCCTCTCCACCCTGCAACACACAGGCAGCGACCGCTGGCCTTTCTCTGTTTGCCCTGTGCTGTGACGCCCCGCCCCCAGAGCACCCCAGCCCACAAAGCCCCTCGTGGGGAAAGACAAAAGGTTTGGTGGAACAGAGTACCAACACCCTAAAACAGAGCCCTACGCAGCCACGCCGAGCTGCCCTGACCATTCCCTGCGGGATGGGCCACCTCCCTCTTTGAGTGGCCTGCTACCCTCTTCTTCCTGCTGTGGCTCCTATGGAGAGCTCCCTTCTCCCTGGGGGGCCGCTTTGACTTTGTTCATTTCACTTCAGCTCCTACCTCAAATCTCATCTTCCACACCAGGCTGGGGCCAACCGTGGGAGAAGCGAAACTCGGTTCCATTGCTCTGTGAAAGGGGTGGGGCTCAGAGCGCATGGGGGTGGGGGGGGTGGGGGGGGTACAATCCCAGCTCTGCACTTCCGAACTGGGCAACGGTGACCTCTCCCTGCCTTGGATTTCTGGCGTGTTGGGAGGATTCAGTGAGTAATACAACACACTGCCAGAACGGCCTCCAGTGCCGAGCCAGCGCCCAGGAGCTCCCGGACGCCTGAGGGCCCATCTCTGGCTGCGAACAGCAGAGCTCCGGCGAGAGTGTTGACTATACACCCGCTTTCTCCTGATTGGAGTCAAAGCACCGCGGTTGGGCCTTTTCCTGTCTTCCTGCTGCACCAGGGGGCATTAAAGTGACGATGAGGACCCCATAACTCCTGGAGGGCACCCAGGGCACACACAGGCTCCCTCACCCTCCCCTGGGAATGCATCAAAGAAGAGCCCATCCGGAGCACTGAAGTCATAGGGTACCCCGAGGGTAACACGCCAGTGAAAACTGAAACTGGTGTAGATAGTGCTGACCCCTGAACAACGTGGGAATTAGGGGTGCTGACTCCCCCCCAAACTTAGTTGCTAATAACCTATTGCCGCCTGGAAGCCGTACCCATAACATAGTTGATTGACACAGATTTTGTATGTTATATGTGCTATGTACTGTATTCTTACAATAAGGTAAGCTAGGAAAAGGAAACATAGAAGATCATAAGGAAGAGAAAATACCTGACCAGGGGTCGGGAAGGGAGAGAATGCAACTGGGCATGAAGAAATTTGGGGGTGAGGGAAATTTCTGCATCGTGACCATAGTAGCGTGATTACACAAACATTCACAATTCCCCAAATTCTCAAACCGTACACTCAAGATGGGCCAATGTGAGTGTACATCAATTATACTACCATAAAGCTAAAAAATAAAAAGTTAACAGTTAGTAACCCATGCAATTCCAAGAACAATGGCCGACACGTACAAAGTAACTGATGAATCCCAGCTGCTGTAACAGTCACTTCTGGCCTGCTTGGGGACCTGTGTCACAGCGCACACAGCCCCAGGGATTTTTAAGACAGGGGGAAGGTGAGGCTGGTTCATTCCTTTACTGAGCTCCCTGTGAGCGTCAGGCCCTGGGGGTGGGGTGGGGAGGGCTGTAATTTCAGTCCCAGCCTCACTGTGGAAGGAGGATGCCACCTCCCTGCCCCAGCTAAGATGTGCTGGGACCTGGTATGGGGAGAACATGGGGGAGGGCTGAGGGCCGAGGGCCTAGGAGGGAGGGAGGAGCACAAAGCAGTGCCCAGGGGCCCCAGCTTGTTCTCCTCATCAATGCCGGGGCCAGGGGAGTAGGGGGCCTAACCTGAGCCCTCTGCGGCTGGCGCATCCAGACACAAAGGCCTTGAGCATCAGCCACAAGCCTATGCAGAAGCTCGCTCCAAAATGAGAGTCATTTAGACAATTGTGAGGCTCCAAGTACTTCAAGAGCTGGCTGACCCACTGACCCAATCTCATCGTGAAGGCTCCAGGGGCCTGGGAGATGAATTGAGATGAACTTTAACACCCGCTCCCCCCCCCCCCCCCCCCCCCCCCCCCCCCCCCCCCCCGTGAGCACCAGCATGCCCTAGAGGACGTGCTATGCACCAGCAGCCAAGTGACAGGCCAAGGTCACTGCCCTCAGGGAGCCCCCAGGAGGGGGTGGTGGGCAGACAGCAAGTTGGTCCATCCCCAGTGGCCTGGCTGTGCAATAACCAGGGTGAACTGTGGAATACCCAGGGCAGGGGAGGGGGGGTGCTCCATGAGGGAGGTTCCACAAACTAAGCTGGAAGGATTGGGAGACAGGAGGGTCAGGCAGAGCAAAGGGCAGGAACAAGGCAGGGAACAAGGGACTCACGGGGTGCATTTCATAAGCAGGATGCTGGGCCTCAAAGAGCAGGGGGGAGGGGAAGAGGGCAGGAGACAGCTCCATTCAACAAACATTAAGCATCTGGTCATGCTGGGTACAGTTTGAGATTGTTGGATACACTTAAGCAGGAGCCACGGCCATGGTTGACTAGATGGCCACTAGCACAGTTGGCCATCTGGAGGGGGAGATGGAAGAGCTCTGAGATCCCTTGGGGGATCAGGGATGAGAGAGCGGGAAGAGGTGCAGAGGCCAGGGAAGAGCATGAGTGGCTGAGGGAACGGCCACAGTGCACTCACGTTTTTCCTCACTTCGGCCTCCTGTGACAAAGGGGGGGGACCCTGGAAGTGAGCCAAGGCTGTTTGCCATTGGGCTGTATGCTCCAGTGTCACCTCATGCCCACAGCTGCCATCGTCCTGTCTCCTCCCTACATCCATATGGGTGCTGCTGTCTGCACACTTGTGCATCCTGTGTGCTTAGGGGACCTCTTTGTGCAGCTTTGCCTCTTCCAGTTACTCTCAAGGGCAGTGACCCCCCCTTTACCTCGTGGCTCTCCCCACCACTTCCTCTTGCCCTTCCACCCCCCTCTGCCCCTAAGATCCTCACTCTGCCCAGAGAAGACGGAAGCCACCCAAGGAGGTAATGATGACCAATGTGGATTCGGTACGTCCTGGGAGGGTTTGGGACCCGCCCAGGGAAGCCGTTGGCTGGGTGCTCGGAAGGGAGCAGAGGAGCTCACAGCACATCTGGAAAGACAGCTAATCATGATAAGCTAATTATATGACTCGAATAATTATAATCTAATTATGTTATGAAAGCAGTAATGAATAAACAAAAAGAATGGCCTGCCCGGGGCAGTCACGGATGTCGTCTTTGGGAGGTGCTGTTTAAGGCGGGTGTTGAAGAATGAGGCTGAAGTCCCCAGACAGAGGATTCAGAGAGATACCACGCAGAGGAGAGGACACAGCTGGCACGGAGGCAGCGAGAAAGCGTCAAGGGTGACGCTGCCAGGGACATGGCTCAGAGGACCACAAACCCATACAGGTGCAGCGATGGAGCCAGAGCAGCAGGGCCAGAGAGTCAGGCGCTGCAGACACCAGGCCACATAGTTTCTCCTTCATCCCGAGGGCAGGAGGAATCCTGGAGACCTCGCCCGAAGGGAGTATGGACAGTGAGGGCTTTCAGATGGCAGTCTCGTGGCCACACGGGGAGGAAACCCTCAGGCACCGAACCCACACCCTTAACACAGTGTAAAGTTGCCATGTGCCTTCAAGGTTGAGACGTGCTAGTCAAGCAGCAGCCATCGGCCACGAGTTGGTGACCTCCTGACCCCTGCACACAGACCAGCCTCGGACAGCATGTGGGAACAGATCCACTTCCATACTGTTGTCTACACAGCCATAATGCCCTGCACCCCGACTGCACGCTCAGCCCTGAGCTGGCCTGCTCTGTCCTCTGGTCCTGTAACGGTCACCTCTGTGACTTGGATGGGAACAGGCTTGTCCTCCAGGCGCAGACCGAGCTGGGCAGTCTATCTGATTCACGGCCCGCACATCACAGTGGGACACCCACGAAAGAGGATGGAAGCCCCATGACTAAAGAATGGAAGGCACTTCCCCTTCCTTCCTTGGTGTTCCTGCTCTCTCATTTTGCCACTTATAATGCGCACCCACGTTTTTGGCCCAAACTTTCAGGAAAAAAAAATCTTTCATGTTAATTTTTCAATTCAATTTTTAGTTTATTTATATTTAGAAAGAAAACCAATTATCATATTCCAGGGTATTATTTTGCATATGGATATCGTTATTGCTTTCTAGAGTTACACTTTGAATGCATAAGCAGAAATAAATGAATTAAAAACATTTATATAGATACGGAATTAGTACTACCATGTATAATGTGCATCCTTATTTTTCCCTAAAAAATTTGGGCAAAAAGTGCATATTATACATGGCAAAACATGGTAGTTTTTAAAATCCACCAGCATACTCCACATGTCATTAACTAGGGCTGGGCAAAGACAACGAGGGCACAAGCAGAGAGAACTCCAGCTAGGCTGACAGCCTCCTTCTTGTGCGTTCCTCGCAGACCCCACCTCCTGACACAGCATCGGGCACACAGTAGGTGTCCAATGGCTGCTGACCAAATAGCAACAGCATTGTAGATTCTACCCGGAGCTGGTCTCTCTCCTTACACATTCATTTTGCAAAACTTTTTGAGCAAAACATGCTGACCCAGCACAGACTGCAAGGGAGGAGATGGGAGGTTATCAGAGACAGGGCTCAAAGACTTTGGGACAATCTCCATTTCCATGGAAGCTCTTAAGCTTGAAGTCACCTCTGAGGTGACCCCCCCATCCCTTTTATAAGGGCCCACCTGTGCCAGTGACTGTCCTGAAATGGCTTGATGACCTGATGTGAAATTTCCGTGGGGTCAACTCAATCTACAGCTGTCCAGCTGGTTCATCTACCTGCCCCCCAGCCTGCTCTGAGCAGCAAGAGGTGGCACCGAGAGCAGAGGGATGGGAGGAGGGGAAGGACTGAGTAAGACAGGGAGAAGCGCAGGCAAGAACAGCCTGGGAAGGGGCAGAAGTCAGGTGGGGACCCAGCCTGGAGAGACCAGGTGCCCCGGTGCGGCCAGTCAGGCATTTTGAAAAGGGAACCTGAAAGCTTTCTCTGCAGGGACCTGGGGGAGGCAAGGAGAGCAGGTAGGAGAAGCCTGAGCTGCAAAGAAGCTAGTGAACTGAAAGTCCCCTGAGGTCAGGTGCCAGAGCCACCTGCATCACACCCGGGTTGGACAGGGAAGCTGAAGCCTGGGGTTTCTGATTTAGTCTAAAAAGGCAAAAACAGGGAAGTCCCAGGCCTCATGCCCACGTTACCTGGTTGGGGAACCACACCTCCTCTAAGGCCCCCATGTCCTCCCACCCCATACACACCCCGCTAAGATCCTATATCCAGCCCCCCATTTCTCTAGGGCCCACTTCCAGCCACCAGCTGGCACTTGCTCTTGCCCGGGGGATCCATCCCAGAGACCTCAAATTCAACATCACTAAGGCGGAGCTATCTCATCTCACCACGCCCCAGATCCTGCAACTCAACGTGGACGTGTTTTGGCTCCTCCACCCCCCGCCTCCATAGTTACCACCCCACTTGGTTTTCCCACCAGATGCAATAGTTCATGTTTCTCTTCCCCAGACACACCAGCCTGTAGCTACCTGAGGGCGAGGACTTTGACTTTATTGCTGCCCCAGCACCTGGCCAACGTCAAAGTTGTTGGATATGTTGATGGAGCAAATCTCGTTGGGCTGCCCTTGCCTTTGAAATCTCTCTCCCTTCACTCTTCTGCCCATTTCAACCTTCAGAAACTCACAGGGTTGAGATCTGACAGTTTGAAGAATATTAATCAAGCTGCCCGCCTTTGTTACCTTCCCAAGCCCCCCTCCCTCCCTCCTCAACTCTGTTCTCTACCCCGTGACATTTTCCAAGGAGGACGCCTGAAGCCAAAGTTTTGTGTTTTTTTGTGTTTTTTTAAAAATATTTTTTAGCCAGTGCAGGGAACATTTTTGCAGTCTAAAATGCTATCTTCAGCAAAAAAATTTCTATTATATAATCAGTCAACATCCCCGGGATGAGAAACGTGTGGGGAACCACGCCAACTGTAGGAGAAACTTCTGAAGCACTCACCAGCCACGGGCGTGTTTTGGCCTCCAGCACTCCGGCTTTTTCCATCCTGACGCCTCCTACCTGAAAGCCGAGGCCAGGCGCGTGGCAACGCCATCGGCTGTTTAGAAGATTAAAATGTTCCCTCTCACTTCGAATAAGCACTGAGAACAGTTGACTGCTCTATTCTAATTACTCACACACCCAGAATGGCTTGTCCCCTGAAATGCCAGGGTGACACTGTGCAGCCGAGTTGGGCACTGCAGATTCTGGTGAGGCTCCGGGGACCTGAGGTACAAAGGGAAAGACGGCGGGATCCACGGGCCGAGTTGTCACATATCAGCCAGGTCACCCTGGCAAATGACTCAAACCAGACTGAGGGTGGGCAATGTGTTGACACTGCAAACATGGGTCAGAGGACAGTCGTTCTCTAAAGGTTTATAAATCTTGTCATGATGGACAGGCCAGGAAGTGAGCACGCACCTGTTCCAGGAGCCAGTCCTCTCCTGCCCAATGGGGCACGGCTTCATCGGCAAACAGACAGAGATCGCTTTCCGTGAGGATCAAAGGGGAGGAGGGGCAATGTGCCGGGGCATCGGGGACCACACGTGGGGCAGAAATACAAAACTTCCATAGTGTGAGCACTGGGTAGGCAAGCTCCAGCCAGGCTATCTTCTCCACTAACCAATGAAAAGGCCTGAAATCCCTTCAGATGTTTCCATTTGGACTTTGGAGTTTTGGGGTAGGGGGATCTTCAAGATGTTAATAAAACATTAGATGACTTAGAACAAATAAACTCATCTTCTCTCTCAGTTCCATTGTGAGCAGGAGAAGGAACTGTGTGCAGATCCTTTGTGGGAGGGAGGGCTCCCAAATGCTGGCCTGGGCTCGGCCAGGAAGGGATGTACCCCCACACCAAGAGCCCAGCTCTGATGCCCCCCCCACCCCGAGCAGCTCTGCTGAATCTCCTCAGTGTCTGGTCAGGCCTTGCCTTAGCCTGTTTAAATAACAGGATCCACACTTGTTGTATAACCACGCAATCCCCAGACAGCCAAGGAACAAATATATCTGCTATTTACTTTGCAGAAAAGAGAAGTTACAAAACTTGCAATGAGGAAGAACGGTTCTCAAACGAGAGTCCTGTTTTACTACATGGGAAACGAGAGTCACGGTTAGGATGCAAAACATTCATGGCCCCCCTTATCCATCTCGTAAGAGAACCTTCCCATTAAAGCTGGGTCACCAGGGTATGTTAGAAACAAGAGAGATTTATATCCTGCAAATGGCAAACTGGTGCGAATATTTTGGAAGGTAGTGTGATAGGTCCAGGCCTTAAAAATGTGTGTGATGACGAGTCATTCCGTTTAGTACCTGAAGTAAACAGATGTCATTATGACTAAAAAAAAAAAAAAACCCAAAATGCTTTTTCACAAGACCCACTTATCTCAACACTATTTACGATAACAAAGGGAAACCACTCAGAAATCTAACAACTAAAGTAAACAGTTCAGTTTACTTAAGTCACTTCTCAGGATATAACGCAATGACAAAAAGTAAACTTTTCAAAGATGATGAAACAATATTTATAAATCAAATGTTAAGCAGAAGAAAAAACAGGATAGACAACTTTTCAACATAATCAGCTATGTTTAAAAAAACTCATTTTTTTTTTTTCCTGGAAGGAAATATACCAAAACTTTAATAAGAATTGTGTTTATGTCTTCTTCCTTACTTTTTAAATATACATAAACTGTTTTATTTATTATAGTATAATGTTACTCCCTGAAATGTGTTTGCTAGAATGCTGAGAATGGGTAGTAATAGTTATGCTGAAGGGGGGCTGTGTGCGGAGAGAGCTGGGAATGCTGGGTTGGACTCCTGTCTGCTGTAGGATTTCTCCTCAGTACGTGCATGCGGGCTGTGACTCTCCCAAGGACACACTGTCCTTCACCAAAGGGCCATCTGCTGGGTTAAAAGTCCGGGGAACACCCTAGAAGATGTTCCAGTCAACTCCGCTGCTCACCGGCATACCTGCCAACCTCCAGAGAGAGGGGGGCAGAGACCCCCTCCCACTATCCCGGCCACGTTTGCACTCTATTCCACATTTCACACGCATCCTGCCTGGGTAGGAATCCCAGCTCCTCACCCCCTCCAGCTGGGTGACCTTGGGCATTGAATGTGTCTCTTCATTCTCCTCATCTGCAAAATGGGGCAACGTAATACCTACTTCAAAGGCGTTTTAGAAAAATTAAATGAGCTCCTATTTTGTAGGCCATCTAAAACAGTAGTACAAATAAGCGCTACGTTAAGTGTTCGTTAAGTAAGGACACTCCTTGCTGCACGTGTCAACCGCCTTTGCAAATTTCTCCAGAGTCCTTGTGGGCACCGGCGGCTGTTTCCACCGGGTTTCTCATTTCACACAACCCTGACGGATTCATTCAGTCATCCACCAACGAACAAGCACCTGCCCTCAGCTGGGCTCTGCTCTGGGCCCGGGAGCACAGCAGAGGACATGCCAAAGGATTTCCACTTTCGAATTGCTGATATTTTAATGGGGAGAGCTAAATTAAAGAAAAAATTAAGGTAATGACCAATGCTTTTAATACAGGAGAAAAAGCAATGGGGAGAGATCTCTTAGGTAAACAAGGTAAACAAGGAAGGCTCTCTGAGGGGCTGGCATTGATACTGAAGATACCAAAGAGACCCCGGGCAAAACTCTGGGGGAAGCACACTCCAGGGAAAGAGACCAGCAAGTAAAAGAAGCTGAGGCCGAAGTGAGCTTGGAACGTTTGAGAATGAAAGCTAAAGCCGAGATGCCCATCTAGTAGGGTGAGGAAGCGGTGAGGGGTTGGGAAGCCATCCTTTACTGTGACTGATTAAAGAAGAGGGTGACATGATATTTTGGAAAGGTCACCCAACATTAATGGGACATTGGACTCCTTTCTTACAACATTGAGAACTCAATACTGGGTGAATTATAGAACTTCATTAATTGAAAACTAAAATGAAAAACCAGAGTTTTCAAAAGATAGAGTAAGAGAATATCTTTGTACCTGGAGAGACACAAAATCAACCTTGAACGGAACACATGCAATACTAACTATATTAACGGATGCTTTTGACTACCTTAAAATGTTTCTTCTAAGAAGACACACTTAAGAGGAAAAAAAAAAAAGGCAAGCCACAGCCTGGGAGACATTTGTAGCCAAAAAGAAAGAACTCTGATCCAAACTATATTTCTTACTCATTGCTACAAATGAGTAAGACAGAAAAATGAGTAAACGATATAAACTTCATGCAGAGGATATCAAGCAGCCACTGGCCTGATGAAAGGGTGCTCGATCTCATTATAAATCAGGGAGGCATAACCCCAACGAGATACCACCACACCCCTCAGGACGGCTAGAATTCAAAAGACCACCAAAGCTCAGCGTTGCCGAGGGCACGGAGCAACTAGAACCCACCATACCACTAGAGGGAATTCGAACTAATGCACAGCCTGGGAAAACTGCTTAGCGGGGTGAGCCTGCAATTCTATTTTTAGAGTAAGTGCATGTACCAGGCAACATGAACAAGGATTTACATTAGGAGCATTAGTGGTACGAGTCCTGTTTAAAAAAAAAAAAATACAACAGCCCACATACCTAACAACTGCAAACAGATAAATTGTATAGTATTGCACTGCATGAAATAATCACAAGGATGGCAGTGAACTACAGCTACAAGGAGCACGTGGACAAGACTAACACTGAGTAAGAGAAAACAGACACGTGTGTGTTAGCAGAACTCCATTACGATAAAGGTTTTAAAAGGCGAAGTTAAACTGTTTTTTCGCCTGGTTTAAAAAACGCAAGGCAGTGATTACGTTTAGGTCAGGGCAGCAGATCCTGGAGGAAAGGGGGTGCAGTTGGCAGGGAGCCTGCTGGGGAGGCCCCTGGGCGGCCTGGCAATGCTCCAGTTCTTGACCTAAGTGAGTGATCTTTACCTGGGTGTTCACTTTATGATGATTTGTTTTTCTTACCGTTTACATTTTATGCACATTTCTGTACAGGTGGTAATCTCTGGTCATTTTAAAAAGGTTTTAACAAGCTGTCCTGGCTGTACTGAGAGGGAGTCATCGGGGAGAGGGAACGCAGGGCGTGTAGGAGGATGCCCTTGCGCTGGCCTACAGAGAAGCCCACTAGGCTAGGTAGGACCAGCTGTCTCCTGAGGCCAGGCTCAGGGTAGACTGGACTAGCTCCATCATCCAGATCATCGCCCTAGACTACCTTAGAAAGCATGGGGGCTGGGGCTGGGGAGGTGATAAGGAGATGCAGGAAAGTAGACAGGTTCAGGACATGTCTTGGAGGTACAAGGGTCAGGTGGGTGGGGTGCTGGAAAGGGGGACACTGGTAGCATCCGGCTTTTGCACCTGGACAGCTGGTGGTGTCGCTGGGATGGTGGAGAGCTAGGACAGGTGTGAAGAGGGGTACGGGAGGACATCAAGAATCTGCACCGATCATATAAAGTTGGAGGTGCCAGGACGCCCCAGAGGAGGGGTCGTGCCTGGGAGGCCACCGGTATTTGAGCCTAGAGTGCCCCACACTGAGATGAATAAAGAAAGTTGATTGGCTGTCACTGGGAAGCCCGGCCTAGTCACTCACCCCTCCTGCCTGGCTGGCTCCTGGCACTCGCAGAACCATGTGGACTGGCAAATAGTATCCCGTTCTACGCGATGGGATTCCGGCATGTGCTCTCAAAGAGTGAAATCCATAAGCATTCCATCATTGTCCAGGGTCACCTTAACTAGAAATAAACGTTTCAGAATGGGTCTCCATCGTTTGCTCTGTCGATGGGGGTGGGGAGGCCTATCCCAGGTGAATACAATTAACTGGCCTATTTGAACTCACTCCCTCTTTCTTTTCTTGTTCCCCATGCTGTTTCCACCTGACATCTCCTCTAGGCAGAACTGAAACGAGTGAGTGTTAAATAAGGAAACTCCTCACAGCACACGTCAACCACCTTTGCAAATTTCCCCAGAGTCCTTGTGGGCACTGGCGGCTGTTTCCACCGAGTTTCTCATTTTACCCAACTCTGACGGGCCCATTCCGTCACCCACCAATGAACAAGCACCTGCCCTCAGCTGGGCTCCGCTCTGGGTCCAGGAGCACAGCAGAGGACAGACACGGCTTTCAAAGAGCTGATATTCTGATGGGAAGGGATACATTAAAGAAAAAAAATTAATGTACTGACCAATGCTTTTCACACCGGAGAAAAAGCCATCGGGGAGAGATCTGTTAGGTTGACAAGGAAGGCTCTCTCGGAGGCTTTAGAAGGAGAATTTCCGAGTAGAAAGAACTTCCATTTCTCTCTCCATTCCACATTTTTTGCCAAAGCAGCTGCAAACAGCAGGCCTCTCGGGAGCATATTTCCAGAAGGTACCTTACTGAAAACAAGCCTTTGCTCTTGCTTAGCTCTGTGCCGTAAGGAGTTCTTCCTGTGCGACCTCACCTCCATTTCCCTCATCCCACCAGAAGCGGCCTAAGACACTTGTCATGATTTTGAAATACAACACATTCTCTTAAAAAATGTTTAAAACTGTGGTCAAGCACACAACACGAAATCTACCATCTTAGCCATTTCTAAGGGCCCAGTTTGGTGGCACTGAGTATGTTCCAGGTGCAGCCATCACCCCCATCTGTCGCCAGAATCTCTG
Source organism: Desmodus rotundus (assembly GCF_022682495.2). Lineage (NCBI taxonomy): Eukaryota > Metazoa > Chordata > Mammalia > Chiroptera > Phyllostomidae > Desmodus > Desmodus rotundus. Next base: position 128,880,407 of record NC_071393.1, on the reverse strand, counting down.
CATCTTGCTGAAATGAAACTCTGTCCCCTTGAAACGGTAACTTCCCACTCCCCTCTCCTCGCAGCCCCTGGTGATCCCCATTCTACTTTCTGTCTTTATGAACTTGATGGCTCTAGGCTCCTCATGTAAGTAGAATCGTGTAATATTTGTCCTGTTGTGCTGGGCTTATTTCACTTGGCATAACGTCTTCGAAGTTCATCAATGTTGTAGCCTGGGCTGAATGTCCTTCCTCTTTAAGCTGATAATACTCCATTGGATGGACAGGCCCCCTGCTATCTATTCATCTGTCAACGGACACTTAGGCTGCTTCCACCTTTCTGCTACTGTGAATGCTGCTGCCGTGAACACAGGTGTGCAAATATCTCTTTGGAGTCCTGACATGTAACATGTACTCTTCATAGTTGAATTCCCTAAATGAACTTGAATCAAGCTGACCGATTTCTGATTTTACAAGGATACCCGACTCCTTCTTGCAACCCAGCTTTCTGTCTGGACCTTTATTGACTTTAGAACATCTTACTAGACCTCAATTGTGCCAAGACCTGCCGGAGATGATCCCAACCTTCTCCTGAAGAAAGGCTGCAGTATCGACTTGACCTCCATTGTTGAAATAGCCCGAGTAAGTCTCAAGAAACAGAGAAATGTTCTAGTACTGAAGGGAGAATATAATTACCCAACTTATACTCATCAAAGCTAGAAATACAAGTAAAATACAAAGGAAACAACTCCACTCAACCCCAACACAAGCAAATGTCCCACCTCCAGTTAGTTACCTTGGAAACCTAAAATAACATCAGATCATCTCTGTAAAAATGATACTCCCCCATCAGATCATCTCCAATTCAGTCAGTACTTGAAGTGCTTTTTCTGTACCATGCAAGGCGTGAAGGGTTTCGGCTTAATGTCAGATCCTCAGGGACATGCAGCCAGTGTGTATGTGTGACAGTGACCAGCACAGCTGAGCATCAGGTAGGTGACGGGGGAGAGGAGCCACAGAGGAGAACAGGAGCCAGATCTCAGACGGTAGACTTCACCCTGTATCCAGGGGACCGGCAGAAGCTTCGTCAGGGAGAAGGACGCGGTCCATGCTACAATGAATCACCGAGCACGTCCCACGTTCCTGGCACTGCGCTGTGTGACGTATAGACATCTGTTACTTCCTTTAATCCTCACAACAACCTGGGAAGCGTCACCGCCATCCCCACTTTACACTTAGAGAAACTAAGGCACAGAAAGGTCAATTGACTTGTCCAAGGTTACAGAGTTGGCACGTAACGGACCTGGGGCTCAAGTTCAGCTGTTCTGGCTTCAGGGCCTGTGTCCTTGCAGGGGCCTGTGTTCTTGCAGGGGCCTGCAGACGGCATGCTCATTCTGGTTTTCCAGGGACAAACACGGAAGGTGTCACATTCATTTCCTCAGAGCTCCATGTTTCCTGTTTGCACTGGGATGTGCAAGGTGTGATTTAGCCCTCACACCTCCCAGGAGCCCATGCACCCCCACAAACAAATAAACACGTGACACCAACCAGGCAGGGGACAATGAGGCAGGGAGAGCTCCCATAGGAACCAGCAAGAGGAGGGGCTTCCTGACAAACTCCCACCCTCAGACGCCTCCCTAGAGTCCCGCCCTGGCTCTCAAGGCCAGCGTCACTCATAAGGTCTCCACATGACCTCTGGCTAGAGAGTTGAGGCAGCAAGTGAAGAGCGTGGGAACAGGTCCCGAGCAGGACACCCCTGAACCTGGTGCGTGGCACCCTGAGGCCCAGCAAACCTAAGCTGGCCCCTGACATCTGCTCCTCCCCAGAGCCATCCTTTTTCCTAGTATTTGGGCAAAGGGATAGTTCAAACTACCAGGCCAGTTTCTGCACAGACAGACAAAGATCACACACCTGCAAGTTCAAGTCTCTGAACACCAAGCCTGGAGGCCAGGACCTGGCTCAGGGCCAGCTTTCAACAAATCACCGACTCTCCCTAGCTTCAACTTCTCCCTGGAGTGAGACCTTCACGGGCCGTTTGTCAGCATCCAAATGAAGTGTCCGTTGGTCTACGAGTGGCCTACGAGACCCTATGCCCCCATCTGCCCTCTGCCCCCATCCCCCACCAGACCCCAGCCCAGGTAGTCTCCTTGCTACTCCCCAGGCCCCGGGCCCTCTCCTGTGGCCTTGAGGCCTGAGTGTTGGCTGTCCCCGCAGTGTCTGCCACCCCATCTCACTCCTTCACATGGATACTCACAGATCACCATCAACAAGGCCTCAGCTACGAGCCAAAAGGATATTCCAGCTGTCTTGTCCCCAACAGGACTTGGTGGGGGGCACCCTGCTGTACGTACTTCCCACCCCTCCCCCTTGTCTCTAACACCTTCTAAGCCCTGCCTTTCCAGAGTGTGGTCTGGGGACCAATGTCAGCAGCATCCCCTGTAACTTGTTAGAAATGCAGAATCCCAGGCCCCACCTAGGCCTGCTGAGTCAGAATCTGTATTTTCACAAGGTGCCCCAGGGGATTTGGGCTCAATCAAGTGACAGACACTCTATGCTAGCCATGGTACACTTGGCTTATTTATCGTGTCGGTTTCCTCCCCGCAAGGCTGTCAGCTCCCCTGCTCTGGTCCCAAACTACAGAGCTGTTGGCCACATTGCAGGCAGGCTGACAGATAATGGACAAGTGAATGCACTGTAAGTGGTCAAGGTCAGACAAGGCAGAGTAGGATCCCTGGTGGGGCTTACCACAACTCACCTGGGGGCAGGTAAGCTCACCAAGGAGCAAGACCTGGCTTTGGGTTTCTCACTGGCAGATCCTTATGGCAAGCTCACTGGCAGAGACACAGGAAACCAGGAGGTGACAGTTCAGTTTCCCCTAGTGACTATGGGTGACAGCCGTGCTCGTGCCAGCATACCAGAGCGTCCCCCATGCCCCTCCGCCGGGCCAGCCTCTTGGGACCTTCCCTGGGAAGCTTGCAAGAGGACTGTGGTAGATGCAGGCAGGACAGGCGAGCTGAGCTGAAGCTACGATCCTCAGGCACTTGAGACCCCTCCCCCGGCTGAGCAGGACCAGGCCCTGCCATCTTGGGTTTATCTTCAGGAAACCTAAAGGTGACAGTTCCCTTCCTGAGCATAGCTCAAGTAGGGTGCAACTGATTAAGTGACTAGCCAGAAAGGGACAAGAGCACCAGCAAGCAGAGAGGGGACACAAATGGGCCCAACAGGACAAGATGCTCTGTCTCCCTCATGAGTGAGACAGAAATAAAAACTCCACTGAGATACGACTCTCCCTCCAGACTGGCCAGCTCAACACATGTGGAGACCCTTGGGTTGTCTCATTCCTGGCTCTTGGGACAGAGGCTGTCCATGGGCACAAGCTTCACGGATGCCATTCAGCATCCCCTGTCATAACCACAAATTCCAGTGCCCGGCAATTCCACTCCTAAGCCGCTTGTCACAGCACTGTGCTCCGCCCTCCTCTTTCTCAACAAACAGTCTACATGCCTGCTCAGTAGGCAGCCAGTTAAACGCTGTGCCTTTCTGCACCACAGAACACTACGCGGACTGAAGAGTGGGAAACCACCACCTGTTGACTATGGATCGGGGTTGGCCTTCAGCAGCGAGGACCCTACAAAATGACGCGTGTGCTCCGCTTCCACCTCTGCGCTCTGTGGTGCCAGAGGCCCCGCTCAGCATAGACAAGCCAAACCGCCGCCCTCCGGGGAGGGCCAGGGCAGCTGTGGGACAGAGCTGCAAGGGAGGCTTTCACTCTATCGCCTTGCACCCTTTCTGAATTTTGAACCCTATGAATGTAGCACTCCAAGAGTGCATTGTTTTAAACCCCCCGAACTGCAGTACTCTTTGCAGTCATCTTAGAAGCAGCCCCCGGAAATCCTCACCAGAAGCTGGGCTCTCCCGAACTCTCCAGGATCACCTCAAATTCAGAGGACGAGATCTAACGCGATGATGTTAGAAAGTGGGGCCTTTGAGAGGTAAGTAGGTCATGCGGTGGGGTGCTAACAAAGGGACCCCCGAGAGCTCTCCTGCCTGCCTTTTGCTATGTGAGGGCACAAGGAGAAGTCAGCAGTCTGGGGCCTGGCAGCGGGCCCTCCCCAGAACCCTACCATGCTGGCGCCTGACCTCCAGCCTCCAGCCCCCAGGACCGTCTAAAGCCACCAGGTCTACGGCATTCAGTGCAAACAGACCTATTTCCACAGGTGGCTGATGGCATTTAAGTGCAGACTTCCTTTTTAACTCAGCGGGCAACCTCAGGCCCTTCCTTAAATGTTCTTAAGGAGGCACCTTGTTCTCACCCCCATGTAAGTCCCCCTGCAACTCCTACTCACTCTGATGTAGCTGGCATGGGCCTCTGACCTCAGCTGCACCCTCCCCTCTGGGCACATGGAGAAACCAGGCCAGGGCGTGAATGAGTCTTGGGACCACTGTCGGGCTTCTGATGTACTTCACCTCCCAGGGCCTTGTGGACAAAGAAGGGGCCACCCACCAAACCCGACCAGCTCAGGGGAGGCCTGCAGAGCAGCCTCACACACTCAGAGACAAACCTGAAAGTAACCACAGAGGATGCTGTGAACAGGCAAATTCCTAACTAAAAGCGAGTCACAGCAGGTGGTCACCTAGGCCTGTAGCTCCCTTGACAAAGTCAGTCTTCACCTTGAGTGAGCCTGCCTACTGCCTGTGTGCACCTAAGATAACTACCTTTGAAGCGTCAGAGTGATCTTTCCGGACCCTCAGCACCGGGGCAGGAGACCACAGGACCCCACAGGACCCCACTGTTATCTTGCTCCCCACATGCCGTCTCTGTGCCGTAAATGTTAACCATCCTGTACCCACCAGTGCAAAAGAAGCATGTGTCTCTCCGTTTTGCTTTTTATCCAGTCCCAGAGATTTCCCGGCTTTGCTTTCTCCTGCCCCCTTATTCTACCACCAATGGATTTCATGTAACCCTCCCTTACATCTCTTCCTTTTACTCTAATGTATAAAATGAACTGCAAAACTGCCCTTCTCCAGAGCATTTTCCTGATCTGTCGAGGTTTTGCTTCCCGGCCATTGTTGTCGGTTTGGCTCACATAAACTTGTACAGAGTCTCTGCAGATTTAGACGTTTCTTGTGCTGACAGCCTCAACTCCTCATCGGCAAGACGAGAATGCCACGCACCTGACGGCCGCCTTCTGAGCCCAGAGTCTATGCTAACGGCAACGCAAAGCCCTGGAAGGGGAGAGCCCTCCACCTGAGTTCAAGTGCCATCCCCTGGCCTCCAAGGTCCCGCTCAACAACCTCCCTGCAACCTTGAGCCTCATCTCCCACTTCCTTGCTTACCCCTGTCACTTTGCTCCAAACACTCCAGGTGCACCTGTGTTGCTGTAACATACACAACCCCCCCTTCCCTGCCTCAGGGCCTTTGCTCCTGCCATTTGTCTCTTCCACCTCTCTCCACCAGAGCAGCTCCTGCTCGTTTCGTGTGTCTCGAGTTAAACGTCCCTGTTTTGGGACAGCGTTCTCTTGGCAGGAAGACCCCCACTATATGCTCTGCAGCTTCTTGAACTTGTGCACATTGCATTCTTAACTCCTTGTGATGGGGGAACTCAGGAGTCGGAAAATTTTAGTTTACGGTGATAGTTAGGAAGCCTAGTAGTTAACGCATGTAAACAGCTGTTGTTTCAGGAACTGCAGACACGGCCCACCCCGACTCCAGCAGAGCACAAGCGCTGGCCTTTGTGCTCCGGAGGGGACCATAGGCAATCCAGGTGGTATCCGAGCCAGGAACTGTGTTCCAGGCAGAGATAGTCCTCTGCCCAGGACACAGATAAAGAAAATCACCAGCCAGCAGATGAAAGGATGTTAGGGAAATTGCTAAACTGCAGCTTTAACTGATTAACCTCTTTCCTGATTTCCAAATCCCTTACCTACACTTTTCCCCCTTATATTTAAAAAAAAAAGAAAAAAAAAAAAGGCTGTCTGGAAAAGAAACGTAAGACCCTCTGCTAGGATACAAAGCACTGTCTTCTCAGATCCCCGGCCATCTGAACAAAGCGCCCATAAAGATTCAGTCCCTGTCTCTGCTTATTGGGTCTGGTAGGTGACAGGCAGCACGAACACCAGCTTTTCCAGTTTCACACCTTCAAGGTCTCTTGTCCCCGGCAGACCCTCCGTGTCTCCCTGTGGGTCAGGGTCAGGACTCTTGTCTGTTGTCACCTGCACCAGTGCTGATCAAACAGCAGGAGCTCGAACGTGAGCTCCCTTCCCCCTTCCTGTGAATCCCAATACTCGCTGTTCTCACTCCCGTCACTCCCACCACAGCTAAGCTGGTGACTTTCCAGTAAGGGAAGCAGCAACTAAGAATGACTCTGATGGGCCCCTGTGGGGCTCATACCAGAAGAGGAAGAAAGCCAAGAAGCATTTTTTCCCCCACATAACACAACAGCAGCTAATGTTTACTGAACTTCCACAGCTAGCCTCTGGGTGGGTCTAGTTATCCCCGTTTCATGGACGGGGAAGCAGCAGTTAAAAACAAAACCACCCCAAGTCCTACGGCTCAGGTGAGAGATGGCGCTCCGAAGCCCAGCCCGTCCTGACCCCTTTTAGGGTGGCCTGTGATTACTCCGAGCTTTCAGCACCGGCAGTGAGGGTTGGGAGTGTATGTGCGGCGCAGTGTGTTCTCAGCTCAATTCTAGGGGAGGCCAGTTACCCCAATCAAGAATTCCCACCAGGGTGATAATTTAGCTTGATGATTGGCCAAACTCCAAAGTTTTCAGTGGCCTCCAATACCCATCCACATCCAGGACCCTGCTCATCTGCATAATGAGTTGGGTTTACTGGTAACCTAGTGACTTGATCATTAGCATATGGGTGTTAGACACGGGCTCTCTGTGAGGAAAGCAAGGTCATCTGAGACATGTGGACAGGCTGAGAGATCGCAGAGTCCATCTGGTGTGGCGAATTTGACTGGCAGCTTGCTTTCTGTATGGCCTGGTAGCAAGGGTGCTGAGGAGCAGGGGGCTCTCCCGCCCCACTGTTAGCAGCTCCCGAAATCGTAACTGCACGTGGTCACACAGGTCAGTTAGGTTACACCGCATCTACCTGTCTTCCTAGATACAGGCGCTTTGATAGGGTCCAGCGCACTCAGAAGCCTGCAACGGTTGCTTATACAGATGCTTCATCCTGCGCCTGGGCACATCTCCCCTCCGTGATCAGCCCTCAGTGACTCCTTCTGGCCGAATGTCTGCCAGGCTGAGCGGTGAGTGTCTGCCCCGTGGGACCAGGGCAGCGGCATGCCCCCCCAACCCACAAGGCCTGCCTCTTAGGAAGGCAATCAATTACAGAGCTCCTGTGTCCACCCTTCATATCGGAGACAGGCTGCCCTGGAAAACAAGACTCTCGGCCACTGAGAGTATTTGAAAAAAAAAAAAAAACAGTCATTAAAACGCCCGAGCCACTGTGCTGGCTGGCCACCCTATTTGAAGGCCCCACAATTCTGTAAAGGTTTGGGTTTTAAAATGCCCTACAGCAACATAGGGGACTCCTGTATCTTGGCTCTAGCAATATCAGTATCCTGGTTCTTATATTATACCTCAGCTTTTCAAAACAGTTCCATGGTGTGGGGGGAGATAAAGGGCACATGGAGTCTCCCTGCACCATTTCTCAAAACTGTGTGTGACCCTACAATTATCTCAAAATAAAAACTTTAATTAAAAAAAACTAAAAATGAATATGCAGCCAAGTGGCTCAGTTGGTTGGCGCACCGTCCCATACACCGAAAGTTGCGGGTTCCATCCCCAGTGGGGAGCACACAGGAGGCAACTGATGGGTGTTTCTCTCTCTCCCCGTCCCTCCCTCTCCCTTCCTGTCTCTCTAAAAAGTCAATAAACATATCCTCAGGTGAGGATTAAAAAAATAAATAATAAGGATAAAAACAAAAATGAGTATGCCTTCTATAGTCTAGAAATATCTTCCAATTGCTTTTACTATTTAGCACATTGAAAACCTGCGCGGTGGGGGCTGGAATTCACAGCCATCCTTACATCAGCCTTCTCATCGGGAAGTGGGGGCAGCCCCGCGACTCCCCTTTTGTTCTGTGATGCTCCAGCAGCAGGATTCGCTGCTTCGCCGAGGGCTGGGGCCTCCAGAGCACAAGCCAGGGGCAGCTGCTACGTCTTCAGCAAAGCCTGGCTTCCTTCTGGCGACATTCTCAGTAATGATGCTCCCACATGCACAGGAGCCTGGCTCCAGCCCTTAGTGGCCCTGGGCTCCAACAAGCCTTCACCAAAGGAGGCCCTTAGGACACGGCCCTTCAAAAGGGTTTTCCCCACGCACATCAGAAGGAAACACGTGGGCATGCTGGTCCGGTTTCAGATCTCCAGATGAAACAGTTGCCGTAGTGTGAATCTCAGGAAAAAACCCCAAACCCAAAACTGAGATGCACCACGTGAAAGTAATTACTGTGCAGTCTCCATTTCAGGGGAGGGGAGGGGGAAGTGTAGCATGAGTTCAGAGCAAGGGGCCCATGGACCTGGAATCAGGAAACTGCCAACCCGCTTCGCGACCTAGAACAGCAGTCGGCAAACTATGGCCCAGGGTTAATCAGGTTGATTGCAACACCGCCACCCCTGCACCGTCACAGGTCCAGCCTGCAACTCAGGGGTTCTGCAGCTGCTGGTCTGGCCCTTTACATAGAGAGAGTGCTGACCCCCGACTTGGAGCCCTCATCGTGACAAAAATGCTACTGACGGTGTTTCGGTGCCAGGCTCTGTGCTGAGGGCTTTTGACACCTTAGCTCATCCAACCTGCAGGACCAACCTGCAAAGGTAGGGTGGTCTCCGTCTCATAAATAAGGAAACTGAAGCTCAAGGAGGTTAAAACCTACCGGAGTTCACATACCTTGTACATGAAGAAGCCAGGATTCAAACTTCAGAGCAGCTGATGCTGAGTGCCTGGCTCCTTCCAACAAATTCTTAGCTCCTGAGCAAGCCTTTCCCCTCCCTGGGCCTGCAGCCTTGTCTGTGACGATGTCGGGGTTGCAAGAGAGGCTCTAGCATCCCAACTACTCCTTTGAATAAGATGAGCACAATGCTTTCCCAATCAGATGTCAAGGCACAGGGTGATGTCCCAAATGCCCAGCACTTTAATTATTTTCTTTAAAAGTATTTTTACAACACAAATACTTCCAGGAAGGGTTGACATCAGAGTGAAAAGCTGAAAGCCAAGTAACAGTGTGAAGAAGTAATAGTAAAGAGGGAATTGATAATTACACATTTTTTTAAAAAATGCATAAAATACTTTTGAGCTTCCTGGCAGCCAAAGCAATAAAGGGAAGACCGTAAACAATGAGACTCACTACATAATGCAATGGAGCATCCCTGCTATTTTACCTGGCAGTGGCAGTGTTTCTGACTCTGCCTCCTGCTATTAGTGTGCTCTTAAGCCACAAAGAGGCACACCGGGATCCCAGCCTTTGGGTCCTCAAAAGATCTGGCACATCCCAGAACAAGCTGGTGGAATGAGCCCAGCGTGGGACACTGAATGGGATCGAGCATGTTGCACATGAAGGCCCTTCACTGCACTGGCCACAGGGCCTGTCTAGCTCCCCAGGAAGAAACAGGAGATTACTATCAAAACCCGCTGAAGAGCCTGTACATTTTTTTTAGTAAGAGAGTTCGTGCAGCAGAATTTTAGGAAGCTCCAAAGCCGGGAAGGAACTTGAAGTGCGCCCAGCACCTGGCACAGCTCCCCAGACACTCGTCTTCACACAGCCAACGCAGCGCCTTAGAAACAGGCAGTGCCCAGACACTTGGCGAGCTGGCCAGGTGGCACTCCGAGGTCAGCCTGGTTGTCCCTGCCTGTGGAGGCTCCAGCGAGACAAAGGTTCCTCCCTGGCAAGAACTGACCCATGGGCCTCGTTCCCTCCCTTACCCACAGGCAGCTGCCCCGTCCTATGATCTGACCACAGTGTCTGAAATTGGACCCTCCACCCACTCTACGGTTGCTGCCCTCCTGTTGCGCTGCATGGGTCCCTGCACATCTCTGAACCAACTCCATCCTCTGTCCTGAGATCAGAGTCACCTTCCCAAAGCATGTCCCTTGTCCAATCAACCCTCGTCCCCAAAGCCTTCCCCAGCTCCCAGCAAGAAACCCAAACTCTAGCTGGACAGCAGAAGCCTGTCTGTCACGTGCTCCCAGGACGACCTCCCTTCCCCAAGTCTCCCCCTCACTTAACATGACACGTGAAGAAACCACACTGTTCTGCTTCCAAGATGTATCTGTCAGCTTTTGTTACGGTGCAGTGACAAACCACCCCCGAGACGTCAGCCCATTCACGTCTTATTCTCGTCGTATATTGGCAGTCATGCGTCGCTTCTCCTGTCTCCCCATTCTGGAAGCCAGGCATAAAGATGAGCCACCCTCACAGGAAAGGGACGAGAAGCAGAGCTGGCATAAACACACTTCGCTGTTAATGCTTCTGCTCCCATGCCGATGGCCAAAGCAAGTCACATGTCCATTCCAAGGGCAATGCAAGCCACGCCCCTAACGGAAGGTTTGGAGGTAAGTAAATGCAAACCGTAACACAAGCCATCCCTGGAAGTTCTGCCTCGGGGCCCAGGTCCGTGGATCCTGCCACCTGCAGGCTCAGAGGCTGTCTGTCCGTACCCTCACCCATTTCTGCATGAAGACCCCCCAGGAAAAACCTCTTGCTTCCCCGAGCCCCGACATGGCTTCATCTGCCTCTGAAGGTAGAGAGAGCTGAATGTCCCTCTATCCCCAGGGAGTATTTTAACCACTGGGATTGCGCGGTTCACTTTCCTGTCGTATTGTGAGTCAGGGTCCTTGGGAACGGGGCAGCCCTCCCGCCCGTGTGATTCTGCACGTGGTGGGCAGTTAGCAATGTTTATTTAGTGAGTGAGTTTATGGAGTAGAGGAGAGATTTGTATTTGGCTTTCGAGATTTAAAAAAAATTTTTTTGGCAGAAACAGAGTTACTTCCCTCAGCGTGCCCTGCCAATATCTGGATTCATGCGCCCTCTTCCCTCCCGGGCTGTTGTGTTGGGGCAAGCCTTGGTTCGATTCGTCTGCACCTGGCAAAGCGGTACCCGCCTCAGAGGTTCTTGGATGGCTTGGATGAATAAACAAATGAGTAAATAACTGAAAGAGCAGACAGGCTGAGCAGACTTCAACCCCGGAGGTGGCAGAAGAGGTGTGAGTGGAGAACCCAATCGGTCTGCGCTGCTGCAGGGAGAAGCTGGCTGGGAAAACCTGGCCTCAGGGTTGGCTAGACTTGGTGATGATTAGCCAATCAAATGCAGAGTGACGGTGAATTTGAAAAGTCTGCAGATTGCTTCTCACTTTGTCTGCCAACTGCTCCTGGAAAGAGACCACCAGGCACTACGATGTAAGGCACAGATTGTGCCCAAAAGACAACCCCTATGGATGATTGCAGAAGAGAAGAAGAGGCCGACAGACAGATGAACCCCAATACACACCATCGGGCTCACCACGACCCCAGGGTCATACACTCCACTCCTGCAAAGTCAGAAGACTTACCTTGAAGTGAAAACAGACTTTTGGCAGGTTTTCTTGAGCCCACAATATGCTTTCAAAATAATAATTTAAATGCCTTTAAGTCTTTCCTCCCCATGATTACGCATCAAACCAAAGCGAGATTGAGCAGCAAGGCCGCCAGACCCTGTAAATTACATGGGGACAGAAGACCACTAAAGCGTGGCTCCTGAGGTCAAGTCCTGCCCAGGCAAAACCCTGGCTCAGGGAGGGGCAGCGTCCCCTGCCCAAACTCCACCTCCCCATCAAGTGACAAGAGGAGCTTCCTGGATGAGAAACGGTTGACATGGTGCCCTTACTGCCTGCCCCCTGTAAACAGAAATTATCCTCTGATCAGGAAGGCTTCACCTAGTCTGCATCAAGCCCTGTATACCTGGTAAGGCAGGTCCTACTCTGGGCACCAAATGGTACCCTTGGTGGTTTCATGTGGGCGTGGCCTGCCTCCTGGCCAGGCCCCCTCCTTGCAGACAGGATCTTCCCGGGCCTCCAGAGCAGAGGTGGATAAGAGCCACACTTGTCAATATGGGCTGGATTTATGGAAACCCAAGGCCAAGGGTCTGCCAGCCACAAGGTCATCCTTACTCTCGGGTACCCTACTCTCCCACCCTGAGCCCAGCGGGCTATGACAGAAACTCCAGGGCGGGACCCAATCAGGGATGCGGGAGGCTCACAGAGGGGCTGCAGCCCAGGCCCTGCACTGCCACTGAGTGAACCAACCCTGGCTCCCAACCCTGGGAGTCTCCTGACCCTGGCTGCTCGCCAGCACCCCTTGGGAGCTTCCAGAATACCTCTGCCCAGGTCTGGACCTTAGAGACTCTTGATTTAATCAGTGCAGGTGGGGCCCACATGTGGGTATTTTTTTGTAACTCCCTGGGCAAGTCTAAAGCACAGCCAGGGTTGAAGGCCTCAGCTGCAGGCCCGAGATTCCCATGCGCTGTATCATATAGTGCTGGGATAGAGGGTCGGACTGTTCGGCATTTCTCCACCCACACACCCACCCCACATATTTGGGAAGTCCTAGGTTCTAAAGTGTATAAAGCTCAGATACTTGCAGCGCATGCTCATAGCAACAGTAGCTACCATAGTTAAAAGGTGGAAACAAGCGTCCATTGATGGATGAATGAAGAAAACATGGTCTATCCATACAATGACATAGTACTCGGTCTTAAAGAGGAAGGACATTCGGGCACAGGCTACACCATGCATAAACCTTGAGGACCTTATGCTAAGTGAAACAAGCCCGTCACAAAAGGACAAATATTGGATAATTCCACTTACATGAGGGACCGAGAGCCGTCAAATTCACAAAGACAGAAAGTAGAATGGGGATCAGCAGGGGCTGCGGGAGGGGAGTGGGGAGTTCCTGTTTCATGGGGACAGTTTCATTTCAGCAGGATGCAGCGAGTTCTGGTGATGGACAGGGGATGGCTACACCCGGTGTGAACACGCTTCATGCCACCGAACCACAGTGGCATTTCACTTTTAAATGGTTAACATAGTAAATTTTGTTATGTGTGTTTTACCACAATGAAATGGTTTTTAAGTGTAAATGTTTCTTTACTTTTACCGCAGACTGTCTCAAAACCTGACCATGCTGTGGCCCAACCGGCGCCCACTGGAGGCAGACTTGAGTGTTTCCCACGGAAGCTTTGCTGAGTGGGAGACAGGGGAGCCGCAGATGGCCTGTGGACCAGAAGCCGCTGGGGGAATGCTGGATCGAGCTCTAAGCCTGAGACTCCTGTCACCGAGCTCTGGCTATGTGGCAGCCACAGCACTAGGCAAAGCAGCTGACACGCATGATCTCATTCAATGCTAAGACTCTGCCCGGTGACTGCTATGAACCCCATTTCACTGATGGGGAAAACTGAGGCTCATGGAGGCCAAGTACAGGGTTGGCCAAAAAGTCTGTGTTTTTTTCTGTAAAATAAAAGATATAGTTTTCCTTTTCACCAAAAACTTTATTGATTTGGATATTTTGAGTATGTCGGCTATCTTCCACATGGTATAATGCTGATTGTTCTCAATTAATGTCTCGATTTGATCATTATCGACTTCAACTGATTTACCCGACTGTGGGGCATTGTCCAGTGAGAAATCTTCAGCATGAAACTTCACAAACCACTTTTGCCACGTTTGATCAGTCACAGCACCTTCTCCACACACTGCGCAAAACTTTTTTTGTGTTTTGGTTGTGTTTTCACCTTTTTTGAAAAAATAAAGCATAATATGCTGAAAATATTGCCTGTTTTCTTCCATCTTCAATAGTAAAATGGCTGCCTAAAAAATTCACCCATTTTGATGTTTTTTTTAAAAATGCACACTGATATGACAGCTGTCACAATGCAGTCTAACGAAACTGTTTCAAATGAAGTTAAAGACAGCTAAGCACTACCACAGCCGTCTTATGGAAAAAACCAAACGAACGTTTGGTCAACCCAATGATTTACCCAAGGCCACACAGCTCACAGGCAGGGCCGGGACCCAAACCCAGGTCAGGCAGACTGTTCTCTCACTTCTCAAAGTGTGGTCCCCAGAGAAGCAGACTGATACCACGAGGAGCTTGTTGGAAATGCAGAGCCCCACCCAGGCCTCCGCATTTAACAAGGTCCTAGGTGATCCTGGGCGCAGGAAGAAGGGACAGCACAGCTCTGAGCTATGATCCGTGCCAGTCTCTTCTCACTTTACTGGGCGAAGCTAAGTATTCCTTGTGAGCTCCCACCCAGCGCGTGTGGTCAGCAGGTTAGATACCAGCCCCCTCCCCACTTTTGTAGTCTTCCTCCTAACGCCAAAGCCCGAAAGTCACTTAGCTACTGGTCACACTACACCACATTGGGATTTGTGCCAGCGAAGGAAAAACAAGCACAGTTTAGCTTCTTTTCAGGGCTTGCCCCCTCTGAGGCCCATAGAAGAATTACCCAGAAATTAGAGAAAAGATGCAATGCCGGGCCAGTCCACTCTGCTTGCCAGCACAGGGCCCCTCTCTCTCACAAACCCTCCAGTGCACTGTCCAATCCAATCAAAATATCCCAGGTGAGGCAATGTCCCTCCATTTCCCTGGGGAGGCTGTTTGAGAAGCCACGGTTTCCTTTAAGAGGCAGGTATGGGAGGGCCCTGCTCCCCTGGCTCTGCCCCTCCCTCACCCGAAGGCTCCTTAGGTGCAGCCTCGTGCAACCGCGTGAATCAGCGCAAACCCGTCTCCAGTCCCAGTCTACACACAGCCGCTTTCACAGAGGCTTAGCTAATAAGCCAGAGTGACTTAGCTTCCCTAATCTTTGCTTGGAAGTCATTCTATCCACTCCATTAATCGCCTTTATCAACACTCCTGAGGTCCTCTGGGGAGTTTCCACCTCTTTCTGGTACTGAGTTTCTCCGGGCTGCAGACCAGCCCATCCGCACAGGGACTCCCACTCCTGGCTGTCATCCACGTCTTGTGAATTGTGTCCTGCATGACCCACGTGCCCACCCAGTGCTTTGTCCACCCCCCGGGGCCAGGCATGGTCATCAGCTGTCTCGTGGAAGCTCATTCGGCGGAGGGCCTTCCATGTAGCATGACAGTGGCCACCTGTCCTAGCTCTTCCTCTCCAAATAAGGTAAGACACAAAGGCCCCCAGGCCACATGGGGAGGCTGCACTGCCGCCACCTTGCCCGGTGCCCATGTGATGACACAAATCCTCTCTCAGGATGAGGCTCCGCTACCCCCTGGCCTGCTCATCAGCAGGGTGAAGAGGGGCAGGAAGGAAACCAGGATGAGGCTCTGGGCACTGGCCATCCCCGGAGACAGTGCCACGGTCTATCTTTTGCAGGCAAGCACAAAGTCCTGTGTCATAACTCCTCCCTATGGTTTTGTTGCAATTCCTGCATGCTGCTTACAGCAAAAGCCTCTGCATCGGTGCCTCTGAAAAATCCTGCGGGGATTAGGCCCTGCTGATATAAGAAGTGTAATAAGTGGGGGATCCCAACATGCCAGGCAGCGTGCAGAAGGAGCATGGGGACTGTAGTGAGCCGCGCCCCTCCTCTCACAGGGCAAAAGCGGCATCTCTGGCACCCCTTCAGCTCCCTGCCCAGCAGGTGCCCACAGGACTCCCGCGTGGGTGGAAAGGTAAGCAGTTCCTAGAGAGGTGAGCGCAATCTTCCCTGCTCCTAAAAGCCTACAGGAGCCAGACGGAGGCCCGGCCACTGGAGTGGCACGCCTGGCGCTTGGCATGATGCAGCCACAGGGCCCACCACACCCACCCAAGCACCCCAACCTAAGGCCGGCTGAAAACACCACCACCATCCCCGATCCAGTCAGGCTCTTTCTTTCCATCCTGTTTCTGCAGTCGCCACATCCACTGCCAGGAATGCTGCGTACTCCCCACCTGTCTAGCAAGTGCCCGCTTGTGTCAAAGTACAGCTTGAACGCCGCGTGCTTTGCTCATGACGCCTTCCTGCCCTGCAAGACTCTAGTGCATCATTCCAAGTCACCCCTGGGGATTATAAGTCTACCTTCTCCTCCCACCTGCAGGCTCACCGAGGACAGGGATTTCTCTCCCTAGTCCCAGTGTTCCACTGGTGGCCCACCCACGGTGCCCCAGGAGTGTCTGTCTGATGTGTACTTCGGAGCATGAAACTCAGGATAGAAACCAACCACTGGGACTGCTGCAGGGCTCTTCCTGGACGAAGGTCCCCAGAGAGGGGTCCAGATCTCAAGGAAGGAAACAGTGCTTCCCTGCCCCCGTCGTGGATAACCGTGGCGTCATGGACAACGCACCTGCATCTGTGACCAGGGCTGAGACTCCCACCTCTCAGCTCGCGCACCTGACATCTTAGCACTTTTGCCTCAGTAGCTCCCAATTGTTCTGTCTTCACTTTTTCTTTTTTGGCTCTATAAAGCCTATGTAAAAACTCTCACATACCTCATGGAAGTCACCCCCACACTGCCAGCGGTCACCTTCCTACAGCACAGAGCTGCTCAGCGACCATCAACGGCCTCCACTGCTTACAGGGTGGAGTCCAAAAGCCTCTGGGTTCAACACACACTCATTTCAGGACGCCTCGCCCACCTGCCTTGTGCCCCAAGCTTACCCAGCAGCCCCGGGACCCTTCCTCTTCTTCCCCCAAGGAGCATAGGCTCTGGGGCCAAGCTGCCCAAGTTCAAATCCCAGCTCTGCCACTTTCCAGCTAGGAGAACTGGGGCACATTATCTAACGTTGCCATGTCTACTTGCATCCTGTGACGATGGATACAATCACAATAGTAGTAGTACCTATGACTCCCCTCCAGGAGTGTCACGAGGCTCAGTGAGGGAGTGTCTACTCCATCGTTATCCTTCAGGTGTTGCACGGGCCCCCTTTGATGGGATGCTCTTCTCGATACTGACGTTTAGGACTTCTCTGTCCCCTTCTGTCCTTACCACCAGGGTTACAGCACGTTACACCCCTCCCCCGCTACTGTTTTACAGGTTTTTTGCAGATTTTGACCCTCTTGACTAGACTCGAAGCTCCCTGGACGCAGAGTCCACATCTAGGTCCATTTGACTTTCCCTACAGGCCCAGCAGACAGGGTTGCTCCACCAACCTTGGTCCGGAAA
Source organism: Desmodus rotundus (assembly GCF_022682495.2). Taxonomy (NCBI): domain Eukaryota; kingdom Metazoa; phylum Chordata; class Mammalia; order Chiroptera; family Phyllostomidae; genus Desmodus; species Desmodus rotundus. The sequence continues at coordinate 128,863,294 of NC_071393.1, read as the reverse complement.
CCGAGTAATAAACCCACAAATGGCTTCCTACCCAAGCGCAGAGAAGGCTCCAGGAGGCCTCCTAAATAGGGTCATTCGTTCATACATGTAGTTATTTTAATAAGTACGTGCCTTAGGCCCAGGGCTGAACCAGCTGGTGTGGGATCAGCCCCACTAAAACGTTGGTCCCTAAACATGGCATGTGTGATGGAATCCAAAGTCAGACATTTACAGTGTGAAATGAGATAAGCTGATGGTGAGTTCCTAGGAGCTGGTATTTGGAAAGACGATCTAAAATGATCTTCATCTTTCTGTTCTAGCCAGAGACCAACACGCCCTTTGCTGCACACGAGCCAAGCACAATGCTTTTGCCAAATCCTATTTGTGGTTTTATGATTGATTTCGCAAAGCCCCGAGTAACTGATTTTCTCCATTTCACGAGGAAGGCGTGTTCTTCAAAGGGGTAGGCATCTACCCCTCTGCAAACAGTAATGATATTTGCACAGCACTTTGCACTTAACCCTCAAAAGCCTGGACAATAAACAGCATCATCATCATCATGCCCATTTCACAGGCAGGAAACTAAGGCTCCTGACATCCAATAGCCGAAGTGACATTTGCAAAATTACAGACGCTATAATTTTGACCCTATTATAGACCCTACAGACCCTGTAATAAAATTATAGGGCTGGAACACAAACTCTGGTCTCCAAATTCCAGACCTTGTTCACCAGGTCCCGCATCATCAACAGAAAGACCGGATTTACAAAATTCTCTCTCTCTCTCTCACACTCACTCACACACACACACACACACACACACACGCCCCAGCCTGCATGGTCTGGGCAGTCTCAGCATCAGTCACACAAAACGTCAACAGCTTCTTGCCCTCAAAGGCTTGATAACAAGCAAACCTAGTCCAGGTATTCCTTTTTAACTTTAACTCAAATACAGCAAGTACTGCCCTTAACACAACTCACCCTCCATCCCTCATCAGTGGCCAGTTCCAGAAATGGAGCTGGTGGTGTCACTGTTCAAGTCATCTTTCAGAGATCGTTTCAGCAGTAAAAGCTGTGGAGCGCTTGCTCCGTGCTAGGCACTCCTTCAGCACCGTATGCAGATTAACACATCCAGTAGCACAACCCCATGAGGAAGGTGGTGCAAGGGCCCCTGCACACACACGTGTGCACACACACTGTTCCAGAGCTTGGGGTACACCAGTGAACAAAACAAACCCTGCCCCTTCCCTGAGGTCAGAAGGTAAAGTAACTAGTTCAAGGTCAAGTAACTAGCAAGGGCAGAGGCAGGACTGGAACCCAGGCAGTTTGATCCCAGAGTCCACGTTCTTAACTCTTGAAGCTCGTAACCCTTAGTCCGTCCTAGCCTGGGTGTCCCAAGGCATCACAGGCTGGAGTGGACAGCCAGGGACACGGCAGCTGCTTTGTGGGTCACAGCTCCCCAAGGGGAGCATGAGGGCACCTGGCCATCCGGTCACCACTGTTTGCTGCAAGCTGCGTTTATGCTGGACTCCGCCTGGGCCTTAGAGCCCGGGAGGCCGGAGGCACAGCACTGCCCTCCAGGAGCTGACCACTTAGCCAGCTAAACGGTCAGCTCCTGGAGGGGGCAAGGGCCAGCAAACACTGCCCTCAGGAGAGCTGCGATCCACCCTGAGCTATCACTGGGCCCGGAGCCACCCGTGAACTAGGTTGACTGCCCTGTGGCTTAGTGGGGCCACTGTCAAGCAGTCTGCCAACTTCACCCTGGGTCAGCACCCCCTCCATATCCCAGCCCCGCTCCTTCTGCTTTAAAAAAAACCAAAACCAAAACAAAACCCAACAAAGTAATCTGATTCAGCCATAGCCCTGGTTGAGCACTGACTCCCGTGCTAAATCCCCAAAGCCTAATTACTTATTATTGTGCGTGGTAATCTTAGGTGTTTGTTTTCTCTCCCTGGACAGCCAATGGGCGAGATGCAGCGGTTGCTACTAAGCGCTGCTCCAGGTGGGAGGTGCTGCTCAGATTTCTCCGGGAGCACTTCCAAAGGCCCTGGGCGGCTGCTTAGAATGTCCTTCTGTCCACCACCTCCCGCTCCTCGAGGCCCCGCTCCGATGCCATCTCCTCCAGGGAGGCCCCCTTGCCCTGCACCACAAGCTCTTTCCTCCAGAGCAGCAATTTTCCGTTTTTTTCATCCTATGGCACAAACTAATCGCTAAAATTCTGCAGCACACCAAAACATATGGTTTTGGCCAATCTGACAAAAAAGTAGGTATAATTTTGATTCATTCACACCAGAAAGCTATTGTGTTGGCTGTTGCCACTTTATTTGACAGTCTCAGGGAAAAGAGGTCAATGCCCCTGACTAAATAGTCAGGTGTTGCATGTTTTAAACAATCTGGCGGCGTACTGGGTGAAAAGTGCGGCTCTGTCACTCAAGCCCCGCCTGTGCGCCCCAACCTTACATGCACTTCCCGACGGCAGGCACTGGGTCCCTTCCAGCTTCAGAGTCCAGCACACTGCGGGCGTGTAGACATTGAAGGCAGCATGTTGCATGTCGTTTCCCAGGCAATTACCTAGAGACCCGGGCTGCAGCCCCACCCTGAGCTGCATCAGCAAAGGGAGCTGGAGGCCCGGAGGCTGAGCGCTTTTGCTTTGGGGGCCACGAGGGGACGGCCCACCGGGCAGAGAGCTCCTTGGCTTCTCAGCTACACAGTGACTTTCTGTTCTTTCCCCAGGGGGACAGCCACTGCCTTTCAGGAGAAATTAAATTCTTCCGACACGTTTTTTGTTGTTGTTGTAAAAGTCTATGCCCTCCGTGGACTCATCAATAATGTTTAATAAAATAAAAACCTTTTCAAGCATTTGACGTTTCTGTTGAGTTGAACGGCTGGATCTCTCCAACCCAAGGCAACACATGGCAATGCTTAATAATTTCCACTTCTAATGCAGGGAGGAGCGTTCCTCCGAGTTCAAGAGGAAGCTGGGTGGGTGCTTTCTGGCTGCGCGAGGCCCACATTGCGTCAAGAGAGGAGAATCTGGAAGTCGGGGGTAGCAGATGGCCCGGTAAGGAGGAGGGATCATTAGCAGATGGCCCCAATAGTTTGGATAAAGGGAAAAAATCGCTTTGATTGCAAACAAATTCAGTATTAGAAACACACCAAGATGCAGGCCCACACAGATGCTTGCTGCTGCAATGGACGGACGGACAGCCCCCATTTCTCAAAGGGGCACCCAGGCAGTGGCGGAGGCTGGGAGAGGCGGTCGGAGTCCTCATCCCTGAGTTGTCTTTTCCACCCCATATATTAAAAATTATGGGTAAGGATATCGGCTCACCTTCAAACTAAAAGGCTCCACAGGGGATTTTCAGGGCAGTGAAACTATTCTGTGTGACACTGTAATGGTGGACACATGTTATCATACATGTATTGAAGCTCATAGAATGCGCCAACACAGGAGTGAATCCTGATGTAAACTATGGGCTTTAGTGACTGATAATGTATCGATATTGGGCCATCAATTGCAGCATCGATACAACACCAACAGGATGTTAGTGATAGAGGGGGTGGGAGCAGTAATGTAGGAACTCTGAATTTTCTGCTCAGCTCTTCTGTAAACCTAAAACTTCTCTAAAAAGAAAAAAGTCTTAGTTAAAGCACACACACCTGGCTCTGCTTCTTGCTGGCTGGATGATCTTGGACCAGCTACTTAACCTCTTGGGTCTTCTTTGCCTCCCCTGCAAAATGAAGACCCTAATAGCATCTACCTACGGGCTTGTTAATAAGCAGCAAGTGAATGAATTCGTGGAAGGCACTTAGAATGACCCCTGTACACAGCTGGTGTAAGCCACCAGCACGCCTTAAATACTTCTACACACCATGTGGCTTAACAGGTGGGAACTGCTGTTATGCTCCCTTTATAAAAGAGAAAACCTGAAGCTTAAGGGTTCCTGACCTTGCTCAAGGTCACATGGCCAGCTGGGAAGGGGGAGCCAGGACTCCAACCCACACAGCTGCCTTCAGCAGGTCAAGCTGCATCTCCAGGAAGAGCTGGTGCTTGCTGGGACAGGAGCTTCTTCTAGCCACTGGAAATTCTGTACTTATCCAGTGCCATCTCATTTTGTGGAGAGTGGGAGATGGAAGACAGGGAGGGATTCCCCAAATTCCAGGCAGGATCTTGGCAGAGCCAGTACTAGGAGCCAGATCGCCGGTCAAGCCACTCGACCCAACGTGCAATATCCTTACCCTCACCCCAAAAGCAGAGGACCACATTGATGACGGGCTGCTATTCATCAGCCTCCACTTGCTTGCTAGTCTATCACTACCCCATAGTGGTTGGTGACACTCTCCCCAGGAAGCCACCTGGCTCTCTAGAGGCTGTCCTGCCCAGGATACCCCCTCCCCAGGGTGGGAGTCCCGCCTCCAACTTCTGGGACAGTAACTGAACTGTGATCTCCCTGCCCCCAGGTGAACAGCAACAAGTTCAATGCCTGCTCTTCCAGGTCAGGATTTGCTTTGACGTAACTTTGAAACTTGGGATGTGTGACTTGTCCTCCAAGCCAGCGTTTGCACAGACCTTCATTCAGTCTTGTCCCCGGCACCACCACACCTCCACGCCCACGGGTCCTGGTGCACCTTTGCCACTCTGCATCCTCTCGTCCTACTCATGCTTTCTGCACCTCTGCCCCTCACACAGGGGTGCCTGCTCCATGCTCCCCTCCCCTCCTCCTAACCCAGCCTCACCGCCAACTCCTATGCACAGGATCTGACCCACTGGTCTCTGCTCCCCCCTACACATGCACACTGCCTTAACATCAGCCCTGGCGCAGCCCGGTCAGACCAGAACCAGGCCGACCACAAAAGATCCTCCATCGAGCGCCTGCCTCCAACTCCTCTGGCCTCCTGAAATGCTGGGAACCAACCAGCTTCATCTTCAGCTCTCTCTCTCAAGCACCCCTCCCCCCCAGCCCTTCTTCTGTGGACACTGAAATGGACCAAATGTTTACGCCCCACCCCCAAATCCTCATGTTGAAGCCCTAACCCCAAGGCAATAGTATTTGAAGATGGGGCCTTTAGAAGGTCACGTGGATTTATGAGGGTGGGGCTCAAGTCTGCTGGGATTAGCAGCCTTAGGAGAAGGGACTCCAGATACCCTGCTCTCGCTCTTCCCTCCACTCGGTCACAGAAAGAAGGTGCCAGTGTGCAGGCCAGGAAGACAGTTCCCACCAGAACCCAAATACTCTGGAGCCCTGACCTGGGACTTCCAGCCTCCAGGACTGCGAGAAAATGCATTGTCTCTGTTGTTGATGCACCCAGTCCATGGTATTTCCCACCCCGGCCCAAGCTAAGACACAGCCACCAGGCATTTCAGAAGACATACCTGAGAAGTGGAAAACCAACCGAGGTAAAGCAAACCACCCCCCATGACAACAGTCTCTCTACTTCTTTTTGAACACGGGGGGCAGAGGATAGAAATGCAAATGAACAGAGGGAAGCAGTGGAGGATGGACCACTGATTCAATCTCAGATGTGGGGGAAAGGCAGTGTAAGAATGGGGGAAGCCAGGTCCACCCCAGCTACAAGCCAAGACGTAAAATAACACCAGTCAAGAGACAAATTCTTTTTAGCAGCAAGTTCTACAAGGTTTGCCAGCCCCAGCACCCCAAATCCTCGAAAGATAAAAAAATCAGAACAAGACATTGCTCTCCAGAAGACGAGAAACAATGTTTGGGTAGATGTTTACTTTTTCGCTTGTCCTCATAAAGTTTGATTGGCAGATAGTTTCCCCAGTGCCTACTGGACACAGGCATTGCATCACCTCCAGCGTAAGCGGGTAAGAAAAGAAGGAAAGTGTGAGCTGGGGTCTGAGCAGGGATGTGTGTACCACTTGGTGGGTGTTGGCTTGTTTCACCCTGGACTCAATTACCACCCGCCTTTTACAGAAGGAAAAACTGAAGCCCGTACTGTAAAAGCAAACAAGACTTTCACCTTTCACATCTTACTTGGGGGAGGCAAACCAGCCGTAAAACAATGGATAGAGTTCTTCCCTGCAAAGAGCTAAAACGAGAGAAACAGTGACTCAGAGGCTACTTTGGGCTGGATGACCAGGGAAGGCCCGGGGACACTGCAGTGACGAGGAAGAGCCTGCCATGGAGGGTCTGGGGTGGGGAGGGAAATAAGCAAGTTTCCCAGAAGCTCCAAAAATTGGCCACAGAATGCACGCATCACTGGCTCTTATTTTGTGAGCTGGGGACAGGGTCAGCAGGCATCTGTATTTGTCACCTGCAGGCCTGGTTGGACCCGTCACTGTCTTCAAACACTCCAGGTGCCACCGAGTTGTGTGGGAGCTCCTTGGTTCCTCCTACGGACTGAAGGTTTGTGGTTCCCCAAAATTCTTGTGTTGAAGCCCTAAGCCCCCAGTGGGATGGTCGTCGGAGGTGGGACATTGGGGAGGTCATTAGGTTTAGATGAGGTCATGAGGTGGGTGGGGGCCCCGTGATGGGATCCGTGCCCTCCTGAGCAGGGGAGGGGACACCAAAGCGCATGCCCTCTCCCCACCACGAGAGCAACCTGATGCGAAGGGCTGCCCCTCACCCTTGCTGATGCTCCCCACCAGCTGCCCCCCAGGGCTGGACACCCACGGTAGGTGTGTGTCACATGCCTGTGAAACTGGACGCAGGCTGGGAACACAGCTGGGGCACGTGCGGTGGGGGTGGGGTCAGATGCAGTGTGTGCATAGGGGGCACACTGGAGCCAGATCACCAGGGATGCTGCTGCCAGCCACGAGAGCTTGGAAGTCACTAAACTTGAGCCTCGTCTTCCTCACCTTTGCAGAAACAATGTAAGAATGAAAGTGCCTAATATTCACTATATACTTTCATTCCATCATTCAACCGATATTTACCGAGTCCCTTCTGTGTGCAGGGCCTATTCCCAAAGCAGTCGCCACAAAGCGTAACACAGACATTAACCACTTCTCAAGAGATGGCCGATTTCCTCTCTCTTCCTCCCCGTAGCAGGGACAAGTCCAGGTCTCCCTCCCGACAGGACCGCCTGCTGCACAGTGGGTGGAGTCATTTTTGGTCAGAGAGCGCTCTCAAGTGCTCACGAGACTCTGAGAAACAGGTCCGCTTGAGCCGGTGTGCCCAGACTTGACGTGACAAGTCACAAGGAGGGCACAGCCAGCCCAAGACCAGGGTGCCAGTGAGCTAGAGGCCAGTCCAAAATGCGGAACCCTGATTCTCCTGCCAGACTGGCTCAGTGCTCCCCGCGTGGATGGTGCTAATTTAGCATCTCAGGTCGCTGGAGCAACAGGAGGGCCTGGCCCATGTTCACGTGTCAGTCCAGCACGTGCCCCCATTCCACCTGATGAAAGAAGGTGTACTGCACATGGTTATGTGACAGGACGATACCGCTACTGCTGCATCAGCAGGACAGGTGAGAGTTCAAAGTTCAAAGGGAATCCCAGTTGCTTCTCTGCAAGCCTGTGCTCACCTATGTTCCATGCCCGAACGTACTTCTCGGAAGGATCCTGAGACAAGGGTAGTAGATGGTGTGGCAAACAGGCTTTAAGGGGAGGCCCTGCTCCCCTACACACACATGGAACCAAAGGCTCCAGCCACACAGGCCTAGGCTCCAATGCCAGCTTCTGCACTTACACGTTCCGTGACTGAGCAACTCATGTGTCCTCCCTCGGTGTTTCCTGACCAGTAAAATGCAGCCACGGGACAACTCCATCCACCCCTGCTCCTCTGCCCTCCCGCTCCCTCTGCTCTTACACACGCCCCGGACTGGCCTTGCCACCAGCTTTTCCCAACCACCCCGGAGCTGGCAAGAAAGCAGAGACCTAGAAAGTTTACGTGATTCACCCGACAATGAGGACAAAAAGCCAAGTGGTACCCACCAATAACACAACCTCGTAGTTTCCACAGGGCTTCCGAACATATTGCCCCACTGGGTCCTTCCCACAAAGACCACCAAGGATGGCACTGGAGATCAAGTCCAGGCTGCCATGCCCAAGATCCAGACAGTTTCCATTCTCCTTGCTGCCTGCCAGGAGTATACTCTCTTCTCCCGAGATCATCTTCACCCATTTTAGCAAAGCCTGCCTGTGGCAGGATGACAGATAGATTGTCCTCTCTGGGTCCCCACACCCTCTCGCCCCCTAAAGAAGTCTTAGAAGGAACACCAGAACTGCCTCCCAGAGCAAGCAGAATCCACCTCCCTGAGCTGGGGCAGCACCCCAGGAACTCCCATTCCAGTGGAGGGGCCCAAGCACCTGAGGGTCCCACCCCTATAGTTGTCCTGGCGTCACCTGACCTACTGACAGGTCACCCCCAAGTGCCACCCGCCAGAGCAGCAGGGGTGTGCTGTCCCAAGAGCTCCAGCAAATGGGCGCAGTGAGCAAAAGGGAAAGAAAAAGACACCCAGGCTGATGAAATTGAGAGCGGGAAACACGGACCCTCAGGGACTCTGTGAGACAGATGAAAATTTAAAACTCCTCAATGTGACCTTTTCGGTTGTTGGATCGAGAAAGTACTTGAGTTGCTTAGCAGCACAACTGATTAATGTGTGTACATTACCTTTAAATGCTTTACGGCTACCCTCCCACCTACATACATAAAACACCTTGCCCAGCTCCGGGTGTAACCCCCATCCCCACCCCAGACAAATGCCTGGGGTGGGGTGGGTGGGGAGGAAGAGGGTGGAGAATCTATCTCTTACCTGGGTCAGTGCAGTTCTTGGCTGTCTGCGTCCCATTCACCGGTGCCATCAGCTTCCTGTTTCTCCACGTGTCTGGCAGACGTCTGCTTGCAGAAGCAGGTCTGTGCCCTGGATTGGAAATCAAGTCCCAGACACCATTAAGGCAATGTGGCACCTGCGTTCTCACAACCACCTCACCTAGCTGTGTCTGTGGCAGTAGCAGCCCCCTTTGACGAGTTGGAGCCCCCTTCAGGGAGTGAGACAACGGCTGGACGCACAATAAACAACACCTACAGCAATGTTTCCTCGCTCTAGTTCATTGCTACCAGGTGGGTCAGCACGTGAGCTGACCTTGGTCACGATCTCCCAGTTCCTGGCCCCTCACAGGTGCAACAAAAGGCTCAGCTAAGTGGCCATTAAGTTCTCTTCCAGTAAAGATGCTCAGGTGTGCCCACTCTGGAGGACCTACAGATGGACAGTAAGCCAGCTAGCAGGCGGAGAGGACCAATGGGGTCTCGCCCTTGAACGTGCATGTGAATGATGTGGGGACCGTGTTAAAACGCAGATTGTGATTCAGTAGGTCTAGGCTGGGACCTGGGATTTGGCACTAACAAGCTCCCAGGTGATGCTGAGTCCACTAGTCTCAGGGCCAAACTGAGGCACGAGGGCGATCGTGGGCATGGAATAAACTCCGAAAGGCCATGCCTGCTCCAGCAAACACAGGTGATTCTCACTGTGAGAGTATTCATTTACCTCTCCTGATGCGTAAGCTGCTTCAGCTGGGTAAGAATGCTTCTCCTGCAATGCTGACATCTAAGAACCTCTAGGCATTTTGTTATTTCTGGTGTGTAATTGAGGGGAAAAAAGCACGACTCGCCCAACTGCAAAACACCAGGTATCCAGACACTCACATAACCATTGCGGTTGTCTGTTGGAAACAGCCACTGTTTTAACCTTACGCCGTCAGTCACAAAGTTTGGGTTTTGAAAGGCAGCATTTTAAAAGTGTAATCACGTTCCATCTAATTTTTACCTATTTCTCACTTACAAACCTCTCTAAACTGTCCCTTCTACCTGCTCAGGAAGGCACTACCACTTTATCTCCATATCCAGGATGCTAAATCACCAGCATTTCTTTTTTTTTAAAGTGTGGAAAACAAAAACCAAGGACCCACAGCATCCCATGAAAAATGGCAGTGTTAGCCAAGTGAACGTCTCCTGAAGACTCCACACGGGCTCACAACCCCCCGCCCCCCCCAACTAGACATTTTTTGTAAGTTTCTCCTCTCCACCTCAGATTTGCATATCCTGAGCGACTTCCAGAGCCCTGGGTCTCTTCTCGGGTGAAGGAGTGTGCACCGTGCCCCAGACACCCGCGCTCTCCCACCCTCGGGACTCGGAGGAGTCGAGAGGACGACGCTGCAACAAAGCAGCAACGTCCCCGAGAGGGCAGCCCGCCCCAAGGTCTCCAGGGTCTGACGAGGACGCGCCAGGACATGCAGGGCGCCTTTGGACAGGGGTAGCGGCGAGGGGCGGGCGGAGGCGAAATTCACAGCCTCTGAATACGGGTTTTGGAGGGGCGCGGAGCACAGCCCTCTTCGCTCCGGGCAGCAAAGTGGACCATTCGGTTTCACCCGCCCCGCATCCAGAGAATCCAGGTCGGGACCCCCGCTGCGCGGCCCCACCCCGGCACACTCCAGAGACACAACGGTGGCACGGAGGGGCCAGAGGTTCTGGTTTTCGTCTTAGTATCGCATCCCTACAGCCGCGTCCTGAGACCCCAGGGGCCGCGCGCATCTCAGGGGAACGCGCGCCACAGCTCGGAGCGTCGACCTCTGCCCTCCCAGGTGTGCTCTACCTGCCCGGCTAACCCTGGGGACCAACCTGACGGGGAAGAAAAGGGAGACATCTTGGCGCTGCCCCGCGGCTTCCCAGCCCAAACCCCCCAACTCCTGGGGCGGCCGGCACCGGCACCTACCCAAGCTGCCAAAGAGGCCGGACGCACAGCACACCAGAGCCAGCACAGCGCACACGAAGCCAACTTGCTGCGGCAGCATCTCTCGCCTCCTGCGAACTTTGTGCGGCCGGAGGGGACCTGGGAGCGCCATCCCGGAGCGCCTGGGTGCCGTCCCTGGGTGGAGATAGGGAGCTTCAGAGGCCGAGTACTGTCTGTGGGCGAGCCCCGCTACGGCTGCAGGGGGCGACGCGCCGCTCAGAGGCCAGAGTCTCCGGACCAAACCTTCATGGCCCACGGGGAAGGTCGGCGGGGAAGCGCGGAGAGGGGAAGTGTGGGCGCGCGGTGTGGCCGTGGCTCAGAGTCCCGCTCCTAGCGCGCGCGCACCGCGCACCACGGCTCCGTGGCTAGGAGGCGACGCCGGCACGGTGGCGCTGGCGTCCCTGGCTTGCAGGTCTGGCGCAGTCTTGGCGCTGGAGCCGCTACCTGGTCGCTCAGGCTCTGCGGGCTCGTGCGGCCGCAGCCCTGGCTACCTTGCCCTGGGCCGCCCGCGGGGAGCATTTAGTGCGCCCCCGCGCCCCGCGCCGCCGCTCCCACTCGCACCATCCTCCTCCTCCAAGTTTGGCGGCGGCAGCCTGCCAGCGACGCTCGCTTGCTTCGCGACGAGTCGAGCGCGGGTGGCCCCAATGCGCGCAGGGGTAAGGCAGGTTGGACGCACTGGGCCTGCGACCCTCCCCACGGTAGCCTCGACGTTGGCCCTCCCGGGGGCGAGCTCTCCACGGGAACTTTCTCTGTGGCTGCTGGTGCCTGCGTCTGCGAGGCCGTGGCGCCTCCCGCCTGCAGCTCACGCCTCCCTTCCCCTCCTCCCGCCCTCCCGCCCGCCTCTCACCGTCCGAGCCGCACGTGTACTCCTCCTCTAAGACGCACTCACCCGTGCGCGCCTCCCCCCCCCCCCCCCGTGAGGCTCAACTACTGCCCAGTATAATCGCCCTCCTCTTTTCCCCTCTCTCTCCTCCCCTGTGGAGCCGAACCGAGCCCTCCCTTCCTCTAGAGCCCTCCCGGGCTGCTGCAGAGAGGAACAGGTTACGGCTCCTCGGGGACTCCGGGAACAGGGTTACCGTAGAGCGGTCTCTCTTGTCCAGGCTCCCCACGCCTCCCAGGGCAACCCGACCCCCGTTCCGGGGGTGGTGCACGAGAAGATTAATTGCTCGAGCAAACAGGCTTGCAGCAAGCCTAGCAGCTCCGGTGCCCGCCGGGACCGGCTCCTGCAGGGCTCTTTCGGGCGGGCGGTTGGCGGGGGGCGCAAGGCCGACCTGCAGACGCTGGAGACTTGGTAGAGAGAAACCTGAGAGTTGTGCGGCCCCGCTGCTGTGAGTTGAGCTTTTGATGTTCTGGATCCTTGCCGCTTTGCAAGGCTTTCTGGTTTTGGTTTTGTTTTGTTTTTTTTCCTCTCTATCTGCTCTCTAGTGTAAACTGCTTTAAAAATGGGGCAGGAGGGAGAATTTTAGAAGAGCAGCAGCTGAGATGTAACCCAGGTACTAGCAGGTGGTGGGGACCATTGCAGAAGGGCCTCAGCCCAGAGGGTTTGATTCAACCCCTAGCACTGACTTCCTTCCCTGGAGAGGCCATCCCGCATCTGGTTAGGTAGGGCCTGCTGGGGGTTAGGTCCACTGAAAATCCTGTTTGGAACAAAGCCAGTTCTGTTTAATTAAATAAATACACACCCACCATGTGTGGGACCTGTGCCAAGTGCCAGCCAGAGAACAAAACAAAACAACCAAAGAAAAAAAATGTGTAAATCCAGTCCCGGCTTTCAAGGAACCCTAAATCAAAGTGGAGCCAGACCCTCAGATAAACGTCTGTTGAGCAGCATCTGTTCCAAAAGCCACGGTTTTGCAGAATGTGCATTATCCCTCACTGCTCACAATGTGGGCCACGGCAGCAGGAGAATTGCCGGGGAGCTTGCAAGAAATTCAGCCTCTAAGATTCCAGCCAACTGAGTCAGAACGTGCATTTTTAACACGCCCCCCGGAGATTAGTGTGCACATTCAAGCGCGCGAAGCACGCCCCTTTCAAGTCTGTCCCAGTGCCTCTAGCCCGTCACCCTCTGCCCGGTTCCTCTTGGGCTGAGTAAGTAAGGGTCATTTTGCTTGTGTTATAGCCTGGCATAGTGGCACCCAGTACGAGGGACCAGAAGGACCAGGGGAGGGAGAAGTTTCACTAATTATTTTCAGCATCCTTGTTGCCGTGCCCACAAGGATACCGAAGGCATGAACACAAGACTAACTGCAGTGGGAGCCCCTGGAGAAAATGAAATGGAAAAGGCTGGCGTTGTTGGCCTTGCAGAGCAGGGCCCAGGGCCCTGTTCTGTCTGTAGCGATGCCCCACCGCTGAGGCTCACCCTCCACGTTGGTGACCTGTGTACCAAGGAAGCCTGCCGCGGACAGAAGAGATGCTTTTCACGCTTCTGCAGAATTTTCTTCTCCTTGAATCGGCTGTACAAGGATGCATTTATCAATAGCAAGTAGAAGGCCATAGGGCAGTGTTAAATATGTCACGTAGAAAGCGAGCCAAGGGCCCTTGGCATCGCGTTTAAGGCAAAGGGAAAAGTTAAAGTGGTAAAATGTTGTCAGCCTGCCCAAAGCCAGCGTTAGGTCACACTGATTAAAGCAACCCCAATGGAGAGAATGGCATCTCATTGTTAGGATTTAGGATTGTCTCAAAACCTTTTCTATGGAGTTCACCTGGGGCTGCTAAAAATGGAAATGTTTGCATCTGAAACAGGCCAAGGGGGTCAGCAAGTGAGTCTTTAAACCTAGCTAGCCCTTTAAATAGAACACTTCTTCACTCTGACACCTGTTACCTGCTTTCAGCTAATAGAATCCTTGGAATAATTTCCTATGCCCAAATGGATGCCTTTTATTTGACAGTTCAAAAAGCAATCTGTTTGGAATTGTACTTTTTGCTTCATTTAAACAGTGCCCATTACCAAGTAGCCTCTGCTGAAGCTCCAGTGACTCACCCTGCAGACGGGAGAATTGGATTTTGTGTGCTTTTCAGATTCAAAGCATTCAGGAGCATCTTCTAAGTCAGCCACGCCATCGGGGCACATGAAAAATGCAGCTCTAGGTTTCTCTTAAGCCCCGGGGCTGGCTTCAGGGGCACTGGGTTCGGAGTCTCCCTCTTGCAAACACGTTTGACTGTTCACGGGGTCAGACAGTTTCCCCATCTTGGAAGGAAGGCTCAGCCTCGGGGATGGGTACGTGATTTTTTTAAAAAATCTTTTCTATGACATGAAGAGCCTCACCGTTTAGTTCATCTTCTTACTCAGTGTTGTCAAGCTTGCTGGAATGACCTTCTCCATGAATTCTAATTTCTCCTGCTCTGTCTTCCAAATGCCTAGATCAGGCCGCACCAACCAGGGCAGCCGTTCTCAAACCCGAGGGTGCACAGAATCCCCGGGCGGGGCTTGTTGAAACTCAGATGGCCAAGCCCCAGCCCAGGGTGGGGCCTGAGAATCTGTATTTCTAACGCGTTTGCAGGTGAAGCTGATGCCACTGACCCGGGGACTGCGCTGGGCTCGGTTATGCCGCGGTGAGGGTAACACAGCGAACATCTGCTTCAGGGCCGCTGAATGCGCCACTTTGGCGTAGAGGTTATTTTGAGTGGAAGGCATGTGAGAAGAAGCATCTTCAAGAAAGGCTCTCTGCCCTTCCCCCATTTGCCTAAAAGCAGGACAGGAATTTGTAGAGATGTCCCCCCCTTCTCTCCCCACCAGGAAGGACAGAAGTGAATCACTGGTGACAACTCCAGATCCTTATCAGCCTAGAGACAGCACCAGAGGGATCTAATAAACCTTGTTCAAACTACCCCTTATCTACCAAGTTTCCGCATAGATTTGCCTTCCCACAATTTGCCCTAGAGGGTCAGTCTTTTCCCTTTGTGGTCAGTCCTCTAAACAACTCATGGTTCTTTTGCAAAGATGCTATGTAAGCCCGCGCTCTCACCAACTCTGTGAGTTGCTCGTCACTGGGTGCTGCCATGTGCGTGCATACGTTAGGCATACAACTGTAATTGAATTACAATAAAATTTTAAAAAATAATAAATTTGTTTGTTTTCCTCTTGTTAGTGTGTCTTTTGTTGGTCTAACTCACAGGGCCCAGGCAATGAACCTAGGGTGGGTGGAGGGAAGATAGCATTTCCTCCCCTACACGAGTCTATCCAGAGCAGTGTGTGTTGGGGCAGATACTCAGGTACCTGGGAGCAGCCGCTGTCTCAAACGTTGCTGCTCCCCCTGGCAGAGGGAGGAGAGACCCGCACGGGCCATTGAGTCCTCTGGCCGGAAGCGATGTGTTCACCCCTGCTCACCGCACGTCGGCCAAGTCAGTGTGGTGGTCCCACCAGCCCACCAGGAGGTTGGGAAATGCTGTTCTTCCCCTGCTGGCTGAGACCTGACCTTTGTAGTGGACACCCGATGACGACCATCGCAGAGCAAACCTTGCTGCTCTTCCTTGCTCTCCAGGACCTTTCCTGCCTGCCCTTCCCCCTCCCCAGCACAGCTGATCCCGCTTTTTTCCAAGCCCCCCACGTGCATCTCCATTACAGTGCTCTCACCGCATCACGCGGCTTTGTGATATGAATGAGAGTGTCTGTCTCCTCACTTGCCTCCTGCGTCAGGGACTTGTCTTACCCCCAGCTCTGCTCTGAACAAAGTGCCCCAGCCCATTAGGTGCTTAATAAATAAAGTCCTCATGGGACGGATAAGCGACCGCATTTTGGCTACAGTGTGAAAAAGATAGAGAACAGCTGTCCCTGTTAGGTGGTGCCCGCTCTCACCATCACTTCAGCACCACCCAAGTTTTCGTTCACCTTCACTGTCAAGGCCACCAGGGACCTGCAGACAGAACCCAGCAGGACCTGACAAATCAGGTATAATGAACATCCTAGCTTTCCCTCAAAAATTTGGGTGAAAAAGTGCACCTTATACACTGCAAAATACGGTATTTACTCTCTGGTATTGACTGAAGTCTGGAGCTGGAGCCTCTTCGGGAGTTCTGGCCTGCATGTCGGGGGACAGCCCAAGCCAGGGCCTGGGCCTCGGCCTCGTCTTCCCACCCCTCCAGTCCATCGCCACCCAGACCTCAGATTGGCCCATGTCCTGCTGTCCCCATTGACACCTCGGGCTCCGTCCCTCACCGTCCCTCACCGGGACCCTGCCGCAGCCTCCTTAACCAGAGTCTCTAACCCCAGTCTTTCTCTCACACACCTTTCTCCACCAGCATCCAGAGTAATCTTCCTGAGGAAAGAAAAATCCGATTATGTCCGTTCCTTCTGTGAACCCCTCAGGGACTCCCCGCGGCTCGCAGGCTAGACTGCCAGCCCCATAGCTTGGTGCACAAGATCCCGCATGCAGGAGTCAGTCACCCGGGGAGCTTCTCCACTGCCTGGGCTGGGAACTGGGCACTAACTAGTGTTTTCTCCCAGCTGGGGCCGGGCTGGCGAACCACCGCTCCAGACCCTCCTGGCCCCTCCGGCCTCCCTTTCACTCCAGTTTCCTCGTTCTTCAGAGGTCACCCTTGTTTCATTTCCCTGGAACATGCCTGCCCACCGCCAAAGCCCCTCATGCCTGGTGGTACGGACTGAATGTTTGGGTCCTCCCGCCCCCACCACCAATGTTGAAGCCTATTGCGCAGGTGATGGTGTTCAGAGGTGGGACATTTGAGAGGTGATTAGGCCATGAGGGTGGGGCCTCATGATGGGATTAGTGCCCTTCTAGTAGATGCCCCAGAGAGCTCTGTCCTGCGAGGGCATGGTGAGAAGGGGGACCTCACCAGATACCAAGCCTGTCAGCATGGTGATCTTAGACCTCCCAGCCTGCAGAACTGTGAGAAATACATTTGTTGTTTATAAGCCACCCAGTTTATGGTATTTTTGTTATAGCAGCCAGAACAGATTAAGATCCCTAAGTCTTCCTTCTGCTTCTGGTCTCAGAGGAGCCTTCCAGAACCACTACACCATGCCGCCGCCACTCATCCTGACGGGCGCATGGACTGGCTCACTGGGGAGCTCGTTCCTTACAGGGGCAGGAGGCTATGTGCCGTGGCTGTTTCCGGCCCAGGTCAGCTCCTGGTTACTGACAAGGCCAAAAAGCGGAAGAAAAATGTTCACACAGGCTGAGACTGGGCTTCCCTGAAGTCAAGTTATGTAGCTGCCACATGCTGTGTGTGTGTTTCTCAGGTTCCTTGGATTTAACATGGACACGAGCCATCCCCTTGCTCCCCAGTCCTTTGGAAAACATTCACTGTGTAGCACTCTCCCACACCCCAAGCCTCTGCAGAGTGTGCTGGTGAGGACCAGTCTACTGGGTCAGAGAAACCCGGCACTTCTAGAGTGACCTAAAAAACAAGCAGTTTCTTTCTTTTATGCAAGCATCCCCATAGTGCCATGCTTCCTTATTTTATTTAAAAATAAATAAATAAGGAAGCTCTGCTCCTTACCGTCACTCAGGGACCCAGGTCCCTGCCCCCTTGTGGCTCTGCCATTCCCTAGGGCACTGTCATTAGCTACATGGTCAGCTGGTTTACACCTGCCTTGCAGTCAACCGAAAGGAGTGCCCACTGCTATAAATCCCAGACCCACACCATAGGACTTCTCATAGTCCATTGGTGGAGACATAGCCACGTGACCACACCTAACCAAGGAAGGCTGGAAAATGCCTCGCTGAGCAGCATATGTCCAAGGGAATTCTGTTACTGTGGAAGCAGAGGATGAAGGATTTGGCGGGTAGCTATGAACCATCATCACAGGTGCGGAATTGTGACTCAAGGAGAACAAGTGAGCTGTCCAAGATCCCCAGGTAGTAAGTCACAAATCCAAGCCTCCAAGGTGCTTCCTTGCATCCAAGCTGCATCCAAGGTGCAGACCCCCAAGTAGCCTCCACCTGCTGCCCCTCTTGTCTTTTGAGAGTAAAGGCAGGTGGAGCTGACCACAAGGAACAGTATGAAAAGTTATTTGACAAGGGACATGGCTCCAAGTTGCCTCCAATCTACCCTCGTGCTGATTTTCTGCTGTTGGCTTGGCCGCTCTGTGCCAAGTGGCAGCCATGACATGCACGCAAGCCAGAGTTCCCTCTGCAATCAGTGTATGGCACAGCCAAAGCTCAGCAGCCTGCATTTTTGTTTTTCTGTGAAAGTGCTCCATTTTGTTTTCACATTTCTTTATTTCTTTCCAGTGGCTCAGACCTCAAAAGCCCCTGGCTCTCTGCATCTCTGGAAGGGTCTGGAGACATGGGTAGAAATGACTGTCACGCCAGGAGACAAATGGCAAGTGCTGGGAGAGAGAGCAGACAGCGAGTAGGGGAGAGAGGTGACTCTGCTGCCAGGGGAATCAGTAAACACAGCTGAGACTGCTGGGACAGACGTGTGTCCCACTCAGGGGCATGTCCTGCAATCCTCTCCACACCAGAAGCCAGTTCCACAAGGTGAGCCTCCTGCTGGCCCTGAGCTTCATCAGGGCGTGTGTTAGGTTTTGAGTTTTAATGAGCCACTTGGCTGGCTCCTATACAAACCTTCCTTCTAATTCCCACTCAAGGGACAGTCAGGCCTGGGAAGACAGCAGAGGACCAGAGCTGAGGGCTGCCATGCTGTGCTGTGAACATGGGCTACTGCCTGGGGAACCCGAGTAGCTCCCTGCGGTATCTGGGCAGAAATGGGGCCCATTGTCCAGAAAGCAAGGGCAGCCAGCTTGGGCAGCTGTCTGCGGGAACTCGCCAGAGAGCTGGCCAACACTTGCTGGACATACAAGCTCTTGTCCCCAGCCAGGGAACTGGGCGTCCTTCAGTTCAGTTACCCAGATAACATCAGAAGTCAAGCAAGGAAACAATCACAACCAGATTCAGGCCTTCGGGAAAGATGTCTCAGTCCCCATCAAACTCTGTAACTAGCCCAGGGCTATGCTATCATTGTCGCTGCCCCACCCCCCCACCCCCGGATCTCTCTGGCTTAGTGAAGATTATTTCTCACTCAAAGGGAGTCCAAACCGGGTGTGTTAGAGGGCTGCTGTTCTCCAGGTGGTTCGTCCGAGATCCTGGCTATACCATCTTCAGCACATGGCGTCTGGGGCTGCCAAGCTCATCTGCGCCAAACAGCAGAGGGGGCGGAGACATGGAGAACCCCAAGTGGAAGGTTTTCATGGATCAGACCTGGACGTGGTCACTTCATTTCCACCCCCATTCTGTGGTTTAGAACCCAGCCACGTGACCATGGCTGCACGGGAGGCTGGAAATGAGGTGCAGTTGGGACGGGAAGTGGCCTGGTGAGTGGTCTCTACCTTGCACCTGTAGCCTTCTTCCTAGCGCCTCAACAGAGCCATCGTGGCCATGTATCACAGCTCTCTGTCCTCCATCTGGGCCTGGCAGCATTCAAAGCACTTTATATCTGTTGACCCATTTAACCCTCCTGACAGCTCCGTGAGTTAAGTACCCTTATAACCTTCACTTACAGATGACAGGCCCAAGGCTCTGTGTGGTTAAGTAACATGCCCAAAGCCACACAGCTAGTAAGTGACAAAGCTGGGACTCAAAGCCAGGCAGTCTGGGTCCAGGATCCCTGCTCTTATCTGTCCTGCCTCAAGAACGAGCCTTCCTTTTACAGATGGGGAAAGTGAGACCCAGAAAAGACAAAACGAGGCTGCCGCCCAGAGCCCCTGTTCCAGGTGCAGAGCTCAGCCTGGTGCTCACACACAAGCAAACACTTGTGACACGCATGGACGGCAGCTCTGCCTTTGTACACAATTGAGAGTGTTTTTAAAATACCAAGCATGCTGTCAGGCTAGATACTAAATTTCGCATGGCCCACCATGCTCATGCTGAGGTGAGGATCAACGCAGACTCAGCCCGTTTGAAAACAAATTAGCCAACTATTTTGGGGAATTAAAAAAAATAAAAAGGCCCAGAGGAGATTTGCCACTGGTTGCATAATAAAGTGCCCCCCAAAGTAAAACTAATACTTTAATGGCTGTTATGCAATGCTGATGGGTCTGTGCGACTCGGTGTTTGAAATTAATTTAAAGGATTTCTGGTGAATGCCATTGGTTGGCTCTGGGCCTCTCCTTTCTCCCTCCCCTTTTTTAAACCAGGCTCTGAAGGCAAACGCCCCAGCGGATTCTTACCTGCAGGGTGGGGATACTTCAGGTAGGAAAACGCAGATAGTTCAGCAGATAGCCAAGGAAGGAAAGAAAAGAGCTTTTGTGGTTGACACGCAGCCCTGCTCCCCAGCTCCCACCCCCCATGCTCCAACAGCCCTGTGCCAGCCCTGGGCCCGTGAACAGTAGGGGCCGTTCAAGCTGAGCAAGTTCTAATTCCTCAGGCTGCTGGTAAATAATAATGTATAACTTATTATTAGGATTCTGTTTCAAAGGCGAGTGATTAAAAGGCAGTTAGCGGACAGCGAGAACAGTCAACTTTAGAACCCTGCTTTTGAATTCACCCTCCATAGGTTCCCTGTGGGTCTGGACGGCTCGCCTTTTGGTTCCACCAGAACCTTCTCTCTGTCACCTCCCAAATAGGGATGGGGGGAGGGAAATCCTGCGACCATTTCTCAGCTTCTCGGCACCGCTCTCCGGGTTGCACAGAGGGAGCCCTGGTGTCTCTGAGGAAGAGCGAGGATGTACCTGGCCTTGAGGAGACACACAGTTTCAGGACATCTATGCCCTTGAGCGGCACTTTAATAAACGGAGCCCCCGTGACCTGTAAGAGAGGGAGCCTTTCTGCGACAGTGGTAATTTTCTCCCTGCCTCAAAGCATTAATATTCAGCAGCCAAGTTTTATAATGAAGAACCACGTGCTGATTTTCAGAAACCTTCACAGCAGAACCAGGGAGGAGATTCAGGAGGTCGTGGCCTGCCTGGGAAGGAGTCACTGCTGGCCAGTCCTGTTCACTCTCCTGTCCTCTCTGTGCCCTGTTCCCACTGCCCTGAATCCCATTAAGGTATCAAAGCCTCACCTTGTATGTTCTGATGTCCAAACTCCTACAAAACCCCACAGTTTCAACCAGGGTGAGAGCTGAAATGCAGGGGCTCACTACCTCCGGGGTACAGGTGAGTGCTGTAGACCCTGTTCCCCCGGAAAGGACACAAACTGTGCACCCCAGGGTTTGAATACAAATTCTGGAGGACAGCGACCCTTCTTCTGAAAACCACCTTCTAAGGACCTTCAAGAACCTCTGGTTTAAAGCCAGTCTTCACACCACCGCCACGACCTCACCAAGGATGACTTCTGTTTTAGAAATACACTAAAAGACCGAACCGCCTTCGATGCGCAGAGACGTGATGAGCAAGGTCTTGCAGCCTCTCCAAGGAGAGAGAGAGAATTCTCATGAGGACGCTGAATGAGTTCAGAGGTTCCGTGTTCAAATCGATTTAGGAGACACCTTATGCTGAGATCCACTTTGGGAGCCCTGCAAGGCGTGTGAAAGGCCCTGAGAAGATCTACAATGACGAAGTTCTTTTACTTTTGTTGAAACCCAACGTTTCCCAAACTTACGAGGCCCCAGAACCCTTGGGGTGCCTGCCACCTGTTAGCATCCCCGTGGAACAGGTGTTCTGAGGAAGGCTGATGTTGCCTCATCCCTGCATTTTACCAGTGAGGAAACTGAGGCCCCAAAAGGGGGCCTGCCTTTCCCAGGGTTACAGCGCCTCAGTGCGGGAGCCAGGCCTGTCTCTGGGCTCACAGCTCTTTCCATCCGGCAAAGGGCCACAGTAAAGGGGTCTTCTCTGAGCCAGAAGGGGCAGCGCTGCCCGACTAATCGACTCTGTCTGAGTCCCTGAGGATGCAGGGTACTGTCAGTGTCCCGGGATTAACGTTCAACAGCCCCCTCGGTCATCACAGCCCCCAGCCCTGCCACACGGTGGAGTTTGTGCTTACTACGAGGGCCCGGGCAGGACCAGCCAAGTGCAGGTTGCAGAAAGGGGACCTGGGGCCCAGGCCTGGCTCTCAGGGACACTTCCCAATCAGTGACCCCACCTGCCATCACCAGGAACCCTGACAGGCCCCTCCTAGGAATACAGACAGCTGCTACCCCTCCCAGCCCCAGCATGTACCTTTGTAACCAATGAGGCCGGCTCAGGTCCCCTGGGACATGGGCAGAGAGGCCGAAACTATGCCAACTGCTTCGGAGTGAGCCTCCTTCCGGCTTGCTTAAAACCAGCAAATGATGGGCTCTGTTCCCCGCCACTGCCCCAAAGCCTGGTTGACAGCTAAATGGGGACGCCCCCCACAACTCCCCAAAGTCCTGATCCTTAGAACTGCAGCCCACCCCAAAGGACCCCCATGGGTGACACTTCCCCAAACAGGCCATCTGAGCCTCTCTTCAGCTTCCCAAGACATTGCACTCACTGCTAAAGACGCAGAGGTCATGCGGCCGTCATTTGCTCAGACACCAAAGGGTACGAGGGTTGCCGAGAAGTTGAAAGGAAAGATCTGAGGTTTTTCTCTTTAAAAAAACAACAGCCCTCCTTGTCATGCTTCTGTGATGTGGAAAATGTGTGCTTTATACGTGTGGGGAAAGACTGGAAACAAAAACAGCTCCTTTGATGAAAAGAAAAAACAGTGCCTTTAGTGGGTCCTGAGCTGTTCCCCACACAGTGGGCTCAGTCTCTTCTTTAAATTTTTTTTTCTTTCTTTTTCAAAAAAATGTTTCGGAAAGTTTGTGTCCACCTCTCCCCCAAACCCCCTTTAGAGGTTAAAACACTCCCCCTAATGTACAATGTTAGGAGATAAGGCCTCAGGGAAGGACTGAATGAGGGTCACAAGGGTGGAGCCCCCGTGAGTGGGGTTGGTGCCCTTACAAGAGTCACGAGAGAGCCCGCTTCCTCTCTGTGGTCTGCCATGTGAGGACGCATTTCCCTGGTGACTAGTGACATCATGCATCTTTTCATGTGTCTGTTGGCCATCTGTGTGTCCATGGGGAAATGTCTACTCAGGACCTCCCGTTCCCTTCAGCAAAGAGAAGGGCTCCAGGGGAGGCACCAAGGACCTTGCAGCGCCCCCACCCAACCCCTGTGGTATCTCTCTCCCCTGGGCCCCCCTGTCTGGATGTACCAGTGTCTGCGCTGCCCCCAGGAACATGCCTGCAGCCAGCAAGCCTACAGGAGGCAATTCTCAAGGCAAGAGGCACAAGGAGAAACCCCAAGTCAGGAAGAGGCGGTGGACAGTAAGTGTTGCCCCCGGAATAGAATCCTGGAGAAAAAAGGCACCCACATCATGTGCCTGCCTCCTGCGGGCCTCTGCGCTCCCCCCCCAACTCTTCCCCACTGCTGTCCGTCAGCCATCCTCCCCCTCAGACCCCACATCCCCGGCACTGTCCACGATGCCTCTCCCACCTATTTTTCTGTAACTCTGAACCAGAAGAGGCAAACCCACCAGGAAGCGATGACGCAGAAGGCAAAGAGCAGGGCTGGAGTCTGCAGACTTGAACTTCCATCTCATACGGGCCTCACAGGTCCAGTGGATCTGAGAGCATCCCTTCATCTCTTTGTGCCTCGGTTTCCTGGCTCTGAACACAGGCATGATCTGTCCACTGAGGCCTGACCACTTACAGGAGCCTCTCTCATGCACCACATGCTCCAGAGCACAGGAAGGTGAGCTCTGGACCCCCTAATGCCACTCAGCTTGCAACCCCAAGGGGCACGTGCTGTGTCCCCAACCCGGATTTCCCTCTTTCATCTGCTCAGCTCTGGGCACTGGGCGCAGTCTGCTGTTTTGGGCCTCACTCCTATCCTTCAGGTTCATCTGTAGGTCTTGGTTTCCACATTCATTCCTTGGAGCGCCTCATGAACTTGCTCTGCCTTCTGCCTCTGGTTGTGTCCACGCTGAGTTTCTGTCTCACATCCTCCGCCTGGCTCCGCCCCCTATTGGATTGCTATGCAGACTGAGCCCACCCCTGACTCCCCTTGAAGGGGGAGTTGATGAGTTCAAGGGCGAGACAATATCACACATATGGAAGTCCCAACCTCTGTCGGCCTCTGGCGCACAGAAGGTGCTCAGCGGAACTACTTTCCTCCTGCTTTGTCTACCTAGGTCCTTGTTCTCCAGGCTTCTGTCATCTGTGAGTGACCCATAGGAATGCCATTCCCTTTGCACAACCGGGTCTGGTACTGGTTATGCCAGAATAACATCTAAACATCATCTCGTAAGCCGTTCTGCTCAACAGGCAGGGGCTGCCCCGAGCCCCGTGCTGAGGCTGACAAACAGGAGTGTAGGCTCGGTGGGAAAGAACACCAGGGTGGACCCACAAGGTCTACCGTGAGCCCCAGGGTGTGGAGGGACTGCCTGCTGTGTGAGCAGTTGCAGTTCCCACACATGTCCCAGTTATGGCCTTGCCTCTGTCACAAATTGTGACAATAGGAAAGTCACTTCACTTCTGGAACCGTAATTTCCTCACCTCTAAGTGATGGAGGAGTCTCTGCCAGCTCCACAAGTCACTTGGAGCCCCTCGTGTACTAAATGGCCACTCAGAAGGGGTAGAGTACTTCGTGAGTGACCTTTTGACCTCCAGTCCACTGAAGGCCTGGCTCAGGCATCCCTGTCAGTGAGTCCCCTCCATCCCACCCCCCCCCAGTACCCCACTTCTAGGCAGCTTCCTGGGATTGGAGTCTCACTTTTATCCCTAATGGTAGGCTTGCTGACTCCGGCTTCAAACCCCTAAATTGGGAAATGTTCAACTGCAGATTGTTTACATTGTGTATTCAGAGTATGAAGTGGTGTTTGAGAAGCGTTGCCATGGCAGCAGTGAAGCGAGGAGGCAGCTAACTACGAAGAGAAATAGTCCAATATTAACACGCACAAGCTACGCGCTTGGGCTGCTGTAAAGGAAATATCACGCTACCAGGCAGGCAACCACTGTCCACGTGCCTGCTCTTCGTTTTAGAAACTGGAGAAGCTGTTTCTTGGGTCTAGTTTGTTAAAGGGTCGTGGCCGATTCTGAGGCTCCCTGACCTTGGGGCTGAGGTCCGTCCCCACTCTAAGAGCTGATGCCTTTTGGCCGATGGTTCTCAAACTTTGTTGACTGGTGACCTGCTGGATCGAAGATTCCGTGGTCCGCCTGCCCCAACCCCTTCCAGTTACCAGTGGAAAAGGCACCGTGTGATAACATGCGATGTCACCACCCAGGCAAATTTGAGGGAGTCACAGGTGCGTGTTCACCTCTGCCTTTGCAACAGAGATGCGGACGGTTTGCCAGTGAACCCTGACACCAGTAACACTGGCGTCCAGTTATTGGGAAACGACAGGCTCCCCAGATGGTTGATGCAAATAGGCATCACTGCACACCGCAGGGTTAACCAAACGGCCTGCCACCGACTCCACAGACCCCGGTGAAGCCGACTCCAGGCAGCGCCGATGGGGTGGCGGCAGCGCCAATGGGGTGGCAGCAGTGCAGATCCTTCCCCGAAGTCACAGGATTCCCAGCCATCTCTGTTGCCAAGAGTAGGGTGGCAGCCAGATTTCTTGGTAGAATGCTGAATTAGAGTCCTCAGTCACTCCAGCAACAGGCTCATTTTACCTTAATAACACCAAATGCTACAAAGCCTCATTCTCATTTATTAAGTAACCTTTGTCATAGAGTGATGACGACTTTTGAGGCGGTGTGCCCTCTGCCTCGGGGGCGTGCATGTTTGTATTGGGGGGCCCCGAGGCCCTCCCACAGGCTGCAGGTCACTGAGGATCATGGGCAGGTCAAGTCAAGTAGGATGGTTTGCCTGTAGCTCTGCAGCTCCATCCCCTGAGCCCCAGTCACTTGGCATGGTGGTGTGGCGGTGTGGCCATGGGGCAGTACAGCCGTGTGGTGTGGTGCTGGAAAGCTCTAGTCCCCCAACCCAGTCTGTGGGCAGCTGTATCAGAGTCACTGGGGAATTTTGCGAAAATTTCTTCCTGGGATAGAACTCTGAAAATTCTGATCTCTCAGGCCAGGGACAGAGCTTAGGGATCCATATTTTCAAGAATGTCCCCAGAAGGTGACAAGCAGCGGATGTGGAAGCCCTGGACTCTGTGGACGTCAGCCACCATCCACTCCCTGGCCTGGCTGGGAGAGCCCAGCAGCTCAGTTTCCCCACCTGTATGCTGAGGGGGAAATGCCCGCCTCCCAGGGGATGTGCGTCATGGGACGAAAACTATAATGCTCTCAGCTCGGTGTGGTCCCCATAGGCTCCTGGCAGGGTTGCTTTGGAAGCAGCGAGGCCCACGGAGGGCCTGAGGGGTGGGTTCACAGGGGCATTTGTTGACTTCCATTATAACCTACATGTACATTACACAGGTTATTTTAGATGGATCAAATGCTTCAGAGTTTTCCTTAAAAAGTCTGTCAAGGCGGAAAAGAGACCACGAATTGGAGTCAAAAGGGCCAATGTTCCAACCCCAGTTCTGCCATTAGCTGCGCCCACTGGCTGTGTTGTTCCCTCTCTAAGCAGCAATTCAAGGTCTTTAAAATGGAAATACTAATCCTTACCTCACGGGGTTTTTGTGAGGGTTGAAAAACAAATCTACCTTAAAATCCCTTTCAGATGAATCCAGATAGAATGAAACAAATGACTGGATCAAAATGGGAGAAAGTGCGGAGAACAGTTGGCTCGGTGCCTGGGGACAGAGGAGGCACCTGCTCCTGGCTGGCCCTGACAGGTCCCCTCAGCCAGCCAGCATGGGGGACTTGCAGCCAGATGCGCATTAGACACCCTGGGTGGACAGAACAGAGGCTAGCAATTCTGCTGGGTGGACAGAGGAACAGCAGCTCCCCATCCCAGATCAGGGGTGGCTGGCATCCAGGCCTGAGATGAGACTCCCTTGGTCCCATCAAATGAGCGGAGCCCAGCTTCAAAGAATTGAAAGGAACAAAATTTTTACTTGTTGGCACATCCTGCTTCGTGGACTCAGGCCTGCAAACAGCATCCCTCTGCAGCAGGGGCCGTGGCCCAGCTCACCCCATTCCATGCCCCTTGACAAGACCCCAGGCTTTTGCCCTGGGAACCCCACTCTGCTAGGTTCAAGAATTTCTCAGAGGTGCTTCTATGTAGCCGGGCCTGAGGCCCAGTCTTGGCTCTGTCCACTTCCTGCTCATAATTTAGGCCACACCCTCAAATCAGAAATTCTTCAGGTACGGTTCACAGACAACCAGCAGCCGCCGCAGCATCTATTAAAATATCATTTGTTAGAAATGCAATTCTTGGGCCCATCCCAAAAGCCCTGGGGGTGGGCCCTGCAATCTGTGCTTGAACAAGCCTTCCAGGTGATTTGGCTGAGCGGCAGTGTGAGAACCACTACGCTGGGTTCTATCCTCCTTGGTATGGTTGAAGCCGGGCCCCTGCCGCATCCTGCACCCCAGCTGGTGGGGGAGGGGAGGGCAGAGGAGAGCATGGAGGAGCCCTGCCCAGCTTTCTGAGGCCTAGACCAGCAAGCGGCTCACAGTCCACTGGTGAGACATCACATGGCCACACCTATCTGCAAGGAGGGCTGGGAAATGTCATCTCTAGTCATGTGGCCGCCTGGGCAGCTATAGCTCTGTGACTGATGGCAGGAGAGAACAGATTTGGGTGGACCACTAGCACACAGGTCCCCCGTCACCTTGGCAACACAAGGTAGGGGATTGAAGCAGCTGTCAGCAACCGTGGTTTCTGAGCTTGAGGCCTTGCAAGGGAGGCAGAGAAAGTGGTCACAGGGCTGAGCCAAGGCCCTCTGTTCTTATTCTAGCTCTGACTGCCTCTTCTGGCAGTCCCTGATCTCCATCACACTGTCCCCAGTGGAACCTCTCCACTGCGGCATTCTATGCTTTCTTGATTTCCTCCTATCAATTCTCACCTGTCCCATGTCTCATTAATCCAAGATCCTTTTTTATCAAATATTACCTTCCCTATAATCCATTATGCTAGGTGAAAGCTAGAAAAAAGGGTTTATGCAGGTGCTGGTGGCATTAATACCAGCCCAGGGTCTTCATCCAAGTGGGTGTTAAGACAAGCCCTACTCTGTTTCTCGGGCCACAGGTAGAATATCATGGTTAAGTTCATTTAAAAAGGAATGCTAACCATTTAAAACACATTCAAAGGAGGGTAACGATGGTACTGTTGGTATCTCAAAACTCAGAGGAATTATTTGGCTTGAAGAAGAAGACCTGGAAGTAAAAGCCATAGAAATTATTCTCAAACCTGTGAAAGATGGTCATGCAGAAGGACTCAGCCCATTCCTGCAGCCAACGAGGACCAGAGCTCTGGATGTCCGCAAGATACAGGGAGGAAGATGTGGCTTCTGTAACATAAAGACAAGCACAGAGGGGTAACCAATAGGGGGCTGCAGCAGTTGTCTTGTGAAAAAGTGGGCTCGTTGCTAGAAGTACCTAAGTAGACAGACAAGCCCCCGTCTCTAGGACATTGTAGAATAAATGCTTGGGACGAGGGGAGCTTGGAGTCACTCTCAACCTAAGAGTCTTTGGTTCCAAAATGTGTCTGCCGATGACTCTGAGCTGGTCACCTGACCCCTCCGAGTCTCCGTTTCCTTATGTATAAATGAGGGAGTCTCTGCCTCACGTACCTCAATAGAGGTATTGCAAAGGTCAAGTGACAAACTAGCAAAAGCCCCTCGTAACTGTAAATAGTAGTCAAAGCCACACCCAGTGATGATGATGATGATGACAGCAAGCATCTACTACTTCCGTCATTTACAGAGAAGTCTCAGGAACCCAGTGCCTCTAATAATCGTAAAGAGTGGCCTAAGCTGGACGCTGCAGGCATGAAAGAAGATTATCAGGGGGAAAGAAGATGACATTGTCACCTAAACAGGGCATTGGGAAACATCTCAGGTCGCATACCCCCTCTGCCTGCATTTGTGACCAAGCCTGGGAGAAACCACATCAGCTGGAACTCTGCGAGGCAGGCAGGCTGTGGCGTCCAGGCTCTGCCCCTGAGTCTGAAACTCACCTGGCATTTGGGTTGATGGATTAAGATTCTGCCAGCCTCTGGCTCATGCTCAGGAAAACCCCCTTCTCATTATAGCCCAGCTTGGTTTCGTTTATCTGTTCAAGTTTCCAGCCGGGCTGGGGATGGGAGGACACATTTGTACGTGTTTCCAGGCACCTTTGTTTTCAGAGTGGGCTTTGAATAATGCTGCCGTGCAGAACGGGGCCATTGTCAACGGACAAATGCAGGGCTGACGTCTGCGGGCCTATTATCTGAACTGCTTTAACTGCCCAGGAAGAACCGACCTGCTGACCATTGTCAGGGCTCACTTGACCAAAAAGTGAAGGGGTGAGGGGTGGCCAGCCGAGCTCTCTGCCAACCGCTTCACTTTGCTGACTGTGTAATGAGGGGGCTAGAGAAAGTTCCATCCCCTGGCACAGGATGTGTGCGGCAGAGCGAGAGTTGGTAGGGCTTCTGTTCTTCCTCTGCCTCTTGAAAACCATGCCAACAATGAAAAAACAAAAAGCAATTACTCATTTGGCGTGTTACTGTCTATTCCGTTGGATTCCCAACGTTCCCTGTTTCTAGTATCAATTAGTATTATCTGCAGCCCGCAGAGTGGAGGGTGACATTTCAGAAACCATGACATTTGTAATATTTTGTTACATCAGTTTCTGCCACCCAGAGAGATAAAGATACATGAGAATGGGACACGACCTGCACATCCTCAGTATTATTAGGATCAAAACCTTAACTTTTCATAGGTTAAGCTAGTCTTCTTCACAGATAAAGAAATTGGTTTGCGCATAATCAGAGTCTAGGATTCAAACCCAGGTTTCCAGTATTCTTTCTATTACAACATAAATGCTTTCATTCCTTTATTCATTCGTTGGGTAAACACTGATTGATACCTCTGCCCACCACACGATATGCTGGATACTGTTATAGGGAGCAGTGAATCAGATAAGCAAAGTCCTTGCCCATGGAGCTGGCAATTCTAGTGGGGGAAGATGTGTTTTTCAATACACATGAGTATATTTCCCCATACATGTTGCCTGCTGCAGAGCACTTAATTCATTGTTAACAAATAGGTAATAGTGGATGAATGAATGCCCTAGCAATGACCTTGATCCATGGCTCTTCATTTGCTTTCTCAAGGCCACACCAAGGGCCTGTTCCCGCTAATAACACACCCAGATACAAGGGAGGTTGCTTGCAGATGGGTACATTAGCTCCGTTCCAGGGAGCGATCTGTAACTTTTTTTCATGAAGCATGAACTTGAAATAATTTCCAAATGGCAGGTGCACAAATTATTTCTTGAAGGAGAAGACAATTTCATCTTCCTATTTCTCATCGCGCAAATCCTCCAACTGCAGTTGGCAATAAGTAGAAATGGAGCGATGAGATCCAAAATTCACATTTAACGGCTGGAAGAGCAGTTTTAGTTGAAAAAGCAGCTGCACAGAACAGGAGCTGGTGAGGTGTGGGCAGGTTTCTGAGACCTACCTGGAGCCAAAGCCAAGGTAAAGATCAGAAAAAGAGAAGTTTAAGAGGTGTTTTTTTTTCCTTCAAATTTTAAAACGAAAGTTTAGTATTCAGGGTCTGGGGATCAGTTGTCATTTGTCTCTGTTCAGGCCTCGGTGCCTTCGGAATCAGACTTGGTTGTCTCGGCAGGGTGTGCTACGCCCTTCACTTGACTTTCTGGTCTCGCCTCATCTCAGCTGCTGTCCACGCACCCCTCACTCAGTCGGTTCCTGTGCTCTCCCGCCGAGCCCCTTGCTCTTCCAGAACATACCACTTCCACCCTCGTGCCTCTGCTCAAACTGCTTCCTCTTCCTAGAAAAAACCTCCATCCTTCGAGGACCTGTTCAAACGTTGCCCCCACTGCAAAGCCTTCCCTTGGACCTGGGGGGACTGGGCCCCTTTCCTCTGTGTTCTTCGGCCCTCGGTTCACACCTCTGGTGTAGCATGCGCCTTCAGGCCTCGGGGTGGTGACACCTTCCTGCTGTTGTGCCTTCCTGGGGAACTGACATCCCTTGTCAGTTCCCTTATGCCACTTGCACCATTTCTCAGGCCCTTTGCCTTCGAAATGTCCGTTGAGGACCCTGCCTGATACCCAGTGCAGAAATCCTAAATTCTAGCTGCTGCAGAATTCTGGGTAAAAAGATGCAGGGTATCACTCTGCCATAATCAGGGGCCAGCAAACTAAGACCCATAGGCCATATTGTTTATAAATAAAGTTTTATTGGAACATCATCTATTTTTACAAATAAAGTTTTATTAGAACATAGCCACACCCTTTCACTTACAAACCATCGATGGCTGCTTTCACACAGTTGCCCCGGACAAGCTGTGTAGTTGAGACAGAGACAGAACGGCCTGAAGAGCCTAGAATATTTACTCTCTGGCCCCTTAGGGAAAAAGTTTGCCCATCCTTGTTCTTCACTAACTGTTCATTAACAGGTCATCCTTTTAACATCCATCTGGGAAGCATCTTCTAGAGATTTCTGCTTCGAAGGTCTGGTTCTCTCTCCTGTCCCCCTTCCATTCTTACTGTTTTCCAACCCATTCTTCACAGGACTTCAAGGAAGATCTTGCCAAAGCCCCAATTTGACCCTTCCATTCTGCTTTTGGGGGCACTGGAGTTGGAAGTCCAGAGTACAGCACCTCTCTCTGTCTCCTGCCGGACTCGCCAAACTGAGTGCTCCCCAACCTGTCGCGCTGGCTCCCCAGATCCAGGGTGCTATTGATTATGGGAGGCACCGAGGGTTCGTTAGCACTTTCTCAGGGAGAAAACCAAAACGCTGAGCACACATGTCCGTTTTGGACATGTCTGGATTTCAGAAACGTTACACAGAGAAAAAATGAGGTGCTCCCTGGATTGAGGAGTGACAGTGAGCTGAGAGAAGAGAACGCGAGGGGCAGGGCTCATGTGCTCCTGGAGAGGCCGCCGCTCTGTGGGTCTGACCACCAAGTTTGGTATTTCCTGGGACAGTAACAGGCTCCCCAGGGAGTCTGGGGTAGGTGAAGGACGTGGCTAGATTTGCTTTTAAAGAGACAACTGTCCAGCCTGTGTGGAAAAATGGATTGAAGAGGGCCGATTAGGAAGGAAAACGAGACTAAGGGAGCCAGGTGAAGCCCGACCGTGGGGCCAGGCACCAGCGCATGGACTTGGAAGGAACATGGGAGACAAATGGACTACAGTTGCAGGCTGAAGAGGCCGAGGGCAGTGGGAGAAGAGGGAGGAGCTGGTTTGACTCCCAGGCTTCTGTCTGGGGAATCTGGAAGAACGGGATAGGTGCTCTGACTGAAGAGCCCATGGGAAACCTTATATTTCCTGGATCCTTCAGCCCAGGTTCCATTCCAGCCCCCTTGAACAGGTTCCAGGGTGACCCATATGCCTTGTCTTGATTGGATGAATTTAGTAATAGAACTCACAGTCTGGAACTGCGCAGGCGGAAAAGGCTGGACCAAAGCTGCCCATTGAGAGGAAGGGCTCTCCCTTTTGCTGCAAGGTTGCACCAAGGGTACAGGTGGACACAGGAGTAAAGACCCCTGGCTTTCCTGAAGGACTACCTACAGAATAGTCACCCCAAATCTCCACAGGGTCACTGTGTCCCCGTCGCTTCTCCCTGCACCAGCTGCATGAAGCAGGGTGCCAATGGAGGAGAGTGAGGGCTTCAGTCCGTGGGCAGAGCACCATCCACCCCTGCAGGGAAGGCCACGTCTAAGCCCAGAGTGTCCTCCCTCCCAGAGCCAGGCACAGTCCCCCTTGTCTCCTAGGCCCTTGGAAAAGAGGATCAGTTTGTCACGAGTAAGATGTGTGTCCTGGAGTCAAGCTCTTTTCTGTTCTGACCTTCCTGGTGGCAGATGGACATGGAGAAGGCAGTCACCACCATCCCTAAGAAATCAGTGTGGTAGGTGGCAGCGGTTTGGACGCAGGTGAGTTTCCACTCATGGCTGGAGTGGCAGCAGAAGTCAAAGGTGCCAGTGGTGAGGACAGGCTCCCCCTCACCTGGTCCTCTAAGGCTTTGTCTTCCATGATCAAGTCCGGAGATGCCACAGGAGCAGCAGACCCCTGAGGGGGATCGAAGGACTGGGTTTGCTAAAGGAGAGCCTCACTTCCTTTGGGGTGGTACAAGTCAATGGCGGAGGGCATCTCAGGAGGATGGAAGGGTCCTACTGGATCAGAACGTCAAGGCCAGCTCCTGACAAAGGGTGAGCTGGGGGCTCATTTGAAGTTTAAGTCAAAGAAAGCAATAATAGTGCAAGGGTTGTCCCTCGCTCCATTCGGGTCTAAGATCATTACTGCGCTGAGAATAGCCCCTCCCATTTGTACAGAACTTTGTGATTTGACTTCAAGCCTGTCCACACTCATTTGCTTGTGTGGGAAGCACAGGCCAGGGCAGGAATCACTGCTCTCACATCCCCCGGTGGGAACCCAGTGGCCCCCATGCTTCTCGGAAGTCCCACGTCTTGGAAGGCATGGAGGGTTTCCAGGCTAGGTGGCAGATGAGAGGACACAACATGATCTACTGCAATTGTCTCTCCCCCATCCCTATAATCAGGTCTTGAAACATGGCCCCCAGAAACAATCAAGCTTTTCATTGCATCACAAGGGATCTCAGATGAAAGAGATGCTCTCCCAGGTTAGGGTCACCTGCTGTGACCCTATCTGCCACGAAAGGCTGTTGGCTCAGGTGTATATTGGCCCCAAACCCACTGAGACATATGCATCAGAGAGGAAAATGTTTTAACTCAGCCAAGATGTATTTTTTTAAACCCCAACAATATTAGAGATGATAATTGCCCCCCTAAAAGTTGAGACAGTTTTTCTGGAGTACTTGATTAGTCTTAATAATCAAATCCTATTAAAATTATTTAAACTCCCTCAATTAATTAAGCTTCCAATTACAAGGCAGGTAAAAAGAGGAACTTGCAAGATTTTCTCAATGCCACTTAATAAGGCTTTCAGTTTGAAGAGTATTGTGTCATTTTGTTCCACCACCACAAAAACCTGCCACGTAGCAGATTAAAGTAGAGATGCTTCAAAGGAGATAATTTCTGTTGAAGTGCATAGTGAGCTCTTTATGTGAAGCCTTGTCTGAGAACACTGAATTCATTCTACTTGAAACTTTTCAAAGGAAAAATGGGGTTTGAAAGGAAGAGAGAGGATGGGGGGAAGGGAAGGGCAGAGAGAGAGACAGGACTTGAGACAGGGAGAAGTAGAGGCAGAAATTTCCTAAATTATAAAAGTGATTTAGAGAAGCAATGTGTAGGGCTGGTTGGGCTTGGGGGAGATGTTCAGTGAGAAAACAGGAACAGGGCAGAACGTTCGGTTTTAGATGCCCAAGTTCTAGTTGTGGATCTCTGGTTGTCTTGGTTGACCTTGAGCAGATGCCTTCATTCTGAGCTCTGCCTGGGAAACACATTGGTATTAAATTCCCGTAGCCTCTCCCTCCTTCACAAAGCAACGGGCTTTTGTGGCCACCCTGGTAAAATCAGTGCCTTACGTGTGTACGCAATTTCTATTTCAGACTGATTCGCTCACATTCTCTCTCATTTGATCCCCAAACAACCCTGAGAAATTGGCAGGGCAGGAATCACAGACTCATTTGACAGACGAGGACGCTGAGGTCCCCAGGGTTTAAGTGTCTTGTCCAAGGTCCCCGTAATCCCATTGCAGAAAAGCAAGCCTGGGCGTCAATGCCCTTCCACCAGAACATGCAGATTTTCTTGGGCTGAGGAGTGAACTCGTGCCCAGCAAACCAGGTCTTGTATTGTTTCTCTAACCAAATATCCCCTTTTCTAGATTGTGCTGTCTGGTCGGTAAGGCTTAGATCAGAAGGTTGGAGGCTCTTCACTGTTGGGGGTCAGAAAAGTAACACAGCAGCAGAGCTGGATATCTGTAAGGCTGCGCTGAGTCAGTCTGGCATTTCAGGAACGCGTTTGTCTGCAGAGCCGGGGGGGAACTGAGTCTTGCTCTGTCTGAGAGAAGACCTTGCGGCCGGCCGTGTGCCTATGAGTTTGCTCAGGCTGCCATAACCAAGTACCACAAACTGGGTGGCTTAAAACAACAGAAATTGATTCCCTCATGGTTTTGGAGGCCAGAAGTTCAAGATCAAGGTGTTAGCAGGAACATGTGCCATCAGAAGGGTATAAGGAAGAGTCCTTCCTAACTCTTTCTAGCTTCTAAGCAGTGGCAGGCAATCCTTGGTGGTCTTTGACCTGCGACTGCACCGCTCTGATCTCTGCCTCCAGCGTCCCGTGTTCTCTCTGGGTGTCCCTGTGTCGAAACAAAGGATGTTTTCTTATAAAGGCACCAGTGGGACTAGGTGTCCCTACCCCCACAAGTTGGCATGACCTCATCTGAACTTGATGATAGCTGCAAACACCTAATTTGCGAATAAGGTCTCGTTCACAAGTTCTGGGGGTTTGGGCTTCAACATATCTTTTTGGGGAAGACAGTTTAACACATAACAGCATCTGTGCCCCTAACCCACCACTTCCCAGGGTTTCGTAAATGATTGTTAGGAGAGGTTCCCACCATGGACATGTTCCACGTGTTTTGGCTTTGAAGAAAAATCTTAGGCAACTTCATCGAAAAATATTTTTCTGCACTTGTGCACAGAGGGAATTTCAATGTGCACTAACCAATTTTTCCCAGCGCCGTGTTCCCGAGAGAACATTGGAGCCGCTCCACCGCAGACCCTCCAGGTGTGACCAATACTTAGAGTTAAGCGGGCTTTGAAAGGCTTTCTGAATAAAGTAACTATTTGTTCATGGAATTAGTGGGGCCGCTTTCATTCCACACTGAAGATGCTCATTACGTGTGGTTATAAAAGAAAGCTGTTTTGGTCTGATCCATTTGAATACTTGTCTTAGTTCTTACTAAAAAAAGACAGGGCTTTTTTTAACTTCTTTTTTTAAACTTCTGTCCCACGACTTGAAGTGCATTTTTGCCAGAACTTTCAGAAAGAACAGTGCTTTCCTTACAGGTGACATGGATTATTGGCAAACAAGTAATATAAAGCAATACAAAAATTATAGAGAAGCTGCCCATTCCCCTTTGGGCATCTACCATAATTTCTTGTGCTTCATTTCCATAATTTCTTACAGAAGCGGTTTACCTTTCACCAGTCTACACTCTGGTTGCATGAGTTGCGTTCTCTTCCATTATCTCTTCTGCTTTCATAACCTCCCTCGATTCTTTGTACTTCTCTCCCCAATTTGAGAAAAAAGTACAGATCACAGTAAACAGACAATGCATATTCTCCCCATTCTATTTTGGCTTTTAAAGAACAATTCCATTTGCGGGGCCTCTGGACTTGCCAGAAAACACCATCATTTTTCAGCTGAGAAGAAAAGCCTCCCACAGGAAGGACGTGGGGTGGACGGAGCCCTGTCCTGGGCTGAGTCATGGTGGGTTACACGGAAGAACCGTGGTCCCAATGCAGCTGCTGCTTGGCTTTCTTCCAGTCACCCCAAAGTACCTAGGTCCTGATTCCAATACTTGAAGGAAAAAAAAGGAAGTTCATTGTAAACTCCACTTGTCAATCTCCTTTTAAAGTCACGCCACCCCCTCTCCATCAGACATCTGTGGGTACGTCCTCAGCATCCACGTTCTCCTCTCTCCCCTGCAACTCCCAATTTCTGCCTGAGGATGCATCTGGGCCAGAAAAAGCTTATTCCAAATGACTCCAGCTCCATGGATGGACCACGGGACTAAGCCAGTCAGTGCTTCCCGTGCCCCGGGCCACTGTGATTGGTTCAGGCAGAGGCACGTAGCCTGGACTGGTCCAACCAGAGTGGGTCTCAAGACTGTCATTGAAAATGCTAAGTCAAAGACTGTATTCCTCTTAGAACAGGAGAGAGCAAGATCATTGCTTTGGGAGCTGCCAGAAGCCACCTTGCTTCCACATGTGGTACTAGCTTTTGGATGAAGTCAACACTATGGGTGCATTGAAGAGATGGTTTCTGAGAGCATCGCGGAGTTGCTGAACAAAGCCTCATGCCAAACTCACCCTTCTTTTGGACCACTTAGTTACATGGTTCAATAAACTCCCTTTCTTTCTTTTTTAAAAGATTTTATTTATTTATTTTTAGACAGAGGGGAAGGGAGGGAAAAAGAAAGGGAGAGAAACATCAATGTGTGGTTGCCTCTCACGTGCCCCCTACTGGGGACCTGGCCTGCAACCCCTTTCTTATTAAAGCCTGTTGAGATGGGTTTTATGATACTTAGATCTGAAAGGTCCATTTTTTCCCTCCCTTATTTCTCTTGGTCACCCTTTCCACATACACCATTATTCTTCAGATGATCTGTTGGAGCATGATGAGGCTGAGGTGCTAGCGGAATTTCAGGCAGCCATAGACAGGACAGCGCTGTCCGACAGAGCTCTCTGTGCTGACGGCAGTATGCTCTAGCTGCACGGTCCAACACAGTAGCCACACCCCGCTATCAAGCCCTTAAAATGTGGCTTATGTAAATGAAGAACCAAATGCTACATTTTATTTTAAGATTTTTAACTGAAATAGCCATGTGTGGCTAGTGACGATTATGTTGAACAGCACGGATCTAGAAAGAACTTGAAAACACGGAGCTAAGACACAGATTGGGGGGAGACAGATCTGGAGCTTTCAAAGTTGGCCCGAGTGTGTGGAGTAAGACGACAAGAGAGTGAAGGCCAGCCCTGGAGGGACGTCAACGTTCAAGTTCATTTATTTCATATTGTTTCAAAGCAAAACTGTTGAGAGTCAGTGATGAAAACACGGCTTTTTCATTTAAAAAATTGAAATGTTAGTATGCAAAGCATTCGGTGGTTTCAATATTTCAAACCATAAAATTCTCCTGAAACTAGACTATGATAAATTTAAACTGTTTGACTTCGAGTTTAAAAAGAATATTTAAAATACTAACATTGACTGAATTGTACTTAGAAGCCTGATTATACAGTATTTAATTTCAATTATTTTAAACTATACCATTTTAAATTGTCACTAAATACATTTAGCATTATTGTTAATGTTATTAAATGTGAAACTCTTGAGTAATTTTTAAAAACAGCATTCAAAGGCCCTGGCTGATGTGGCTCAGTGGATTGAGTGCTGGCCTGCGAACCAAAGAGCCGCCAGTTCGATTCCCAGTCAGGGCACATGCCTGGTTTGCAGGCCAAGTCCCCGGTGTTCCTTATTAGAGGCAACCACAACTGATGTTTCCTCCCTCTTTTTCTCTCTCCTTTCCTCTCCCTCTAAAAATAAATAAATAAAATCTTAAAAAAGCAAACAAACATTCAAGTCCAAGTGTCAGCAAAGGGCGCTGTGAACATGGGGATGAGAAGTGGGAAAAGGCATGAGATGTAGGCATCTTGAAGGCTAAGAGAGGCACATGTCAAGCAGGGAGGGGTCGGGAACAGGGTCGCATACAGCAGCAGGAGACAAAATAAGACAGGCGTCCACTGGCAGAACCAGCAAGGAGGCCCTTGGTGGTGGTCAGAAGAGTAGACAGATGCACGATGGGAGAGGCAGCCGATGGTCGGAGGTGTCAGAACGGAGACACTTTCAGCCACGGTCATCACGGAGCATAACGAGGTCAGTCCGTGAATATGCAGGAGGCATCGTCCACGTGGGCACTAAGTTCCCACTTCCCTGGGCCTGTACCACTGTTTACTTTGATCGGTTTCTAGGGCACATGGCAGCATTTGTTTCCCAACCACCCCTTTGCGAGTCTTGTCAAATCAAATACGGCTCCCTGGAAAACCTGGCGGGGCCCCTACCATGCCTGTAACCTCTGGTCCTCACTTCTACATTGTCCATTTAGGCCATCAAGCAATTCATTCCCAATCATCGTTTTCTCTTTTCTACCTCTGATCTAATATTTATTTGGGGCTTCTATTTTTAGCCCGTCTGAAAAAAAAAAAGTAATGGGAATTCACGAGATTTATTACACAAATTACTTCTCTGGCTCCCTCCTACCTCCATCAAGGCTCCTGACAGCAGTATTGTGTTTCTTGTGTATTAGGTTTTTAAGTGCTCTGTTAGGTAGTTTACAAGCTTTCCTTAATGTCTCTGCAATCCAAGAGCACAACAGCCACCGAAAATTGACCACAGGTCGCATCTGGCCCGTCTTTAAATTTAAATCATACCGACTCTTCACCTCTGCGCAGACTTCCAATTGCGAACCTTACATAAACGCCAAAGAGACAAACTTCAAAGTTATTTATAGTACGCACACAGAGCACTGTTCATCCTTAATAGTAAGGGTCAGAGTGAAAGCCAAACAATCTGAATACTCTCTGCAAAACATCGTACTTCCCACAACTAGTTAGAAGACTGTGGTTTCTTCCCTAACCACTATGTTGTGATGTTTTGAACGAACTCTCCCTCAGATAGACTCATTTTTAGGTTCTCTCTGACCATCATTTTATCAGGACACAAGAACAAATAATCGTGGAATTGCTACGGCCATCCTACAGTGCCCTTGGGCATTGGGGGACCCTACAGAGCTGTGGCCCTGGTCCACGAGGACATTGCGTTCCACACTGCTTCTTCCACCCTGAGCTGTAGCTGAGGCTGGATCTTTCCAAGCTTCTCACCTGAATGGCTTTTCTCTGTTTCAAATGCCTTCCCCTGCTTATCCATCAGCAAACTCCTACTGATCCTTCAAGACCCATTTAGTTGTTACCAAGCCCAGGGGGCCCTCCCTGTGTCCCCAAGCACATAGCTATTCCTTCCTCTAGGCACTCACACCGATTTTATAGCTTGACTGCATTGCCTTTTGCTTGTTTATGGGTCTTTCTCCTCTTCTGCATTTTTCCATGACAGTGGCCATGCCCCATCCATCTACCCCCAAAGCCTAGCACGGGCTGGATGCATAGCAAATATTCCCAAAGTGTGGCTGGATAGAGAGTGAGGGAGCGAGGGAGTGAGTGAGTGAATGAATGAATGACTGATGTTTTTGGAATGATGAAATCCAAAGCCGTCCAAGTTCTGTAAGGTCAACGCAAAGCAGACACTTTTCAGCAAATACACAAGAAGTGTGGATTAAAACAATTAATCTCTGAGCAAAGAGGCACTAGCCTGGGAGTGAAAAGACAGAGATTTCAGAATTAGCTGTGGCACTAACTCCCTGTGTGACCACAGAGAAGACATTCCACCCCCAGGTCCTCACTGTAAGAGAGGGTTTGACCAAGTGATCACTACTGTCTCTTCTAGCTCTCACTTCTTTTAATCCTCAGTCACAGGATGAAATTTCTAGGAGCCAAGTGTATGCTGCTGGTGACTTGCCAGATGACACAAGCCAATACATCACATTTAGAGAGGGAGGAGACTGTTTCCTAGGGGTTGGGCCCAGCTTATGTCCACATTGGCACAGAAGTGATATCTATCCTTCTTTGTAAACACCTCATGTTTGCCCCAGCACTTTGCCCCCTCTGCCCAGCACACTATTGGTATAGAAGAGGTTCCAGAACATTGATTGATTGATGTAAATATTTCCACATTGGCTTCCTCTACTTACTGAGTCATAATTTCATTCATCCATTTATCTATTTATTTATTAAACCACCTACCTATTAATCCATTCATTTACCCACCTATCT
This sequence comes from Desmodus rotundus, assembly GCF_022682495.2. Lineage (NCBI taxonomy): Eukaryota > Metazoa > Chordata > Mammalia > Chiroptera > Phyllostomidae > Desmodus > Desmodus rotundus. The sequence continues at coordinate 128,823,133 of NC_071393.1, read as the reverse complement.
TTGTTTCCACCCAATAAATATTTATTGAGTCCCCCTATGTGCCCAGCATCATGCCAAGTAGTGAGGCAGTGACAGCCATCACTCGGAAGTAGAGGGCTGTGGACGGCCGTTGTGTTCCCATCCCAGGGAGAGCTAAGTGAACTATGCCACCTGGGAACTCTCCCCACGTGGCCCATTACCAGAATACCTCTGTTATGTGGGAAAAAGTATAAGTAACATGGGTCCCCATCACCCACAGGGGTAGTGTTCGGGAACCGGGAATGGTTAGCACGAGCCAGGAAAAACCTCAAATCTTTGAAGACTCTCTCTACGTGACGCAAGCAGGCACAAGCGAGGCCACCCCGTAGAAGTGACAGAGATGGGGATGCCAGCTTAACATATGGGAAAGCTGGCTGGCGGAGCAACCTGAAAATAGAGCAGGCTGCCTGAGAAGGTAATGAGTTCTCTGGTGCTGGAAGCAATTGTACTAGGGCTAGACAATCATCATTTGCTGGGAATGTCACAAAGGGAACTCGGGCATGAAGAGGAGGGGTTGGATGAGGTGACCTTCAAAGATCCTTCTCTCCTGGCAGTTTCAGGATTCAAAGAGCAAGACCTTATTGTCTGTGTCCAACTCAGCACTCAGCCAGTCCGCTTAGTGTTCACCATCCTCCCCCCTTCCAAGTCTCTTCATTCTACTGGCAATTAGGTGGCAGAGAGTACACCAGCCTCTCCAGCATGCCAGTAGGCATCTATGAAAGCACTTTAGCAACGGGAGTCCTCAGAGACATAAAATTCTCAACCAGGAAGAACAGAAAGGCAGCGACCTGCACTGGAGACAGCAGACAGGTTTCAACTCCACCTCTTAAGGCAGAATTTGTACCCACATTCACAGTGGCAGGCAGAAGTTCTCCAGCAGTGGCGGGTCATCGGAAATGTCCCCAGCCTGCGTTTTTGCAGTTCGGAATTTGGAGTCTATTGGGGTTTGCTAACAAGCCACCCGTCCTCTCTCCATTCCCCGATGTTAGCCACCCCTTCAGCACATGAACTGAGATCAACTTTTTTCATATTAAAAATTAAAGCAGTCTATAGATCAAAGAAAAGAATTCTGAGGTTTTCTTCCCCCTAAAGAATCTCATTTAACCATGCAAACACAGGAGACGAAGGCCGAGGACATGACCTTGATCAGCCTGGCAGTGACATTGAAAGGAGCTTTCCAGGCCCTTCCTTCAGCACCCACCCCCAGCACAGGGGTTCCAGGGGCACCTGCCACTCCCTCCCGCTCCTCCACAGGAGCTGCAGAGGCATGCGGGTGTCGGACAGCAAGGTTTATTGGAGAAATAAATCTCTGTGGCTAAATATGAACTATGTAGAAGAAACAAAGGAACTGCTTTCTAATGACCGAGGTTTAAATGAAGCTCAGCAGCCTGAGGCAGAAGCCCAATTAAGAAAAGATAGGAAATTAGTCCAAGAGACCACTTAGAGTTACACACATATTTACTGAGCACCCACTATGGACCGGGAATGGTATGAGTTGCTGGGGTTTTAAAGATACATAAACACTCACTCTGCTTACCTCCAGGGGCTGACAGCGTGGGGTGGGAGCAGGCTTGCCAGTGGAGTTAAAGGGAAGAGCACAGAACAGGGCTCGAATGGAAGTGCTATAATCATGGTACGCGCTGCGCGTTGGAAACTAATGCCCAGTCAGGAGGGAGTTGGAGAAGGCTTCCAGAGGGGCCGCTGTGTGATCTTGTCTTCAAAGATGTTTAGGAGTTTGCAAGGGAGAAAGGAGGGAGAGTTCTTCTGGGAAGAATGAAGAACAGTGCAGGCAGAGGAACTGGGAAAGGGCAGGGCCCACAATGCCCGTGAGCACTGACAAGTTCAACATGCGTCTCGTTGTGAAAAATGAGGCTGGACAGGTAGACCACAGTGCAGCTGAGAAGGCCATGGGGGCCATAAAGGCATTTGGCCTTTATTCTGTAGGTCAGGGGACCCCAAATTTAAAGGACACAGAATCACTGAGGGAACTCATATTAAGATACTGATTCCAGGGCCAAATGTCAAGAAATTGTGGCTCTGTAGGTCCAGGGTGGGACCTGGGAACCTGCATTTGACAAGCACCGGTGCAGGGTTCCATGCATTGAGGAATGTCTCTGTAGAAGCTGAGGAACTGCTGTCGGGGACTCTCAGCTGCAGGCTGTGGAGCAGGACCTGGAGGAGCAGGGATGGAAAATGGAGCATCACAGAGGCACAGGGAACACAGGGCTGCCTCGGAAGGGTGTGAGCGGCCCTCTTCTGGCAAAATGTCCGGAGGCCTCTCTCTGGTGGACTTCCCATGTCACCTGGAGCAAAAAGCCAGGAAAAAGTAACCTGGGCCCGGAAGGGAGGTTGGGCAAGATCCGCCTGCTGTGTGGCAGCGCCTGGGGGAGGGTGGCTGTCCCAGGGGAGCCAGACCTCATTTACGTGCTGTGCCACTAACAAAGCCCGAGGCCCCAGGGCTGGGGAGGGGCTGGTACCCAGGCTGGGAATGAAGCTGAACACAAACAAGTGGCAAACAAGTGGCCAGGGCAGCAAGTGGGCCTGCCCCAGGGCGCAGACTGTACCGATGCCCGGCCCTGCCCAGTGATGTCACAGGTGACAACCCAGAGGGCATGGTTCTGTCCCAGCCTGGGCCCCCAGGTGACCCGACTTCTCGGGCTGTTGCCAACTACTTGGCACAGGTCGCTGGGCTCAGAGGAGTTGTTCTTTCAGCCACGCGCCCCACACCCACGGGCTCCCTGTGCCGGGCAGCAGGGTGACAGAAGTCTCAGTGGTGACCAACCCTGTTGTCTAAAGAGGCTGATGTTAGAGGCAGGAGAAATGACAAAAGCAAAGAAGTTCCTTTGGAGGGTGCGCCACCACAATCTGATCACCCCATCTGCGTCAGGCACCATGACGCCAGGAGGCTGAAAAGATACAGAATCCCCAAAATGCCACTGCTGGCCAGCCCGGCAGAAGTTGGCACTCAAGCGGTGCCCTAGGGAATTGCTCAGCCCCTACCTTACAGCCCCACTTAAATATATTGATCACTCCCTTTGATACTGTTAAATGAAACTCATAGATAGGATCGCTACCCAACACATCATTGCAAGAGAATACGTAATGCCCTGGCTGTGGTAGAAAGGATATCAGGAAAGGAAATTAGGATAATGTATTTCACTGCTATGCTAGGAGACATGTGAGGTAGACACGTGTGTCTCTAACCAGAATGGAGAGAGAGCTACTCCTGCAAACTGGCGTATGCAGCATCGATGCCGAAAGCGCCGTGAACAGCGTTGCGTTAGAGACCTGTTTTCTAAATGGTGTAGAAAATGTGACTTTTCTACAGTGATGAATAATTTTTGATAAAGTTCCAAACAAAATAAGATACAGCTAACTGCCCCAGCTGGTGTGGCTTAGTTGGTTGGAGCATTGTCCTGTAAACCAAAATATTGCTGGTTCGATTCCAGGTCAGGGCACATGCCTGGGTTGCAGGTTCGGTCCCCAGTCAGGGCACGTGCCCGAGGCAACAAATTGATGTTTCTCTTTCACATGGATGTTTCCCTCCCTCTGTCTCTGCCTCCCTTCCCTTCTCTAAGCATGTCCTCAGGTGAGGCTAAAAAAAATAATAAGGTGCAACCTTCCCTTGATTTGCCTGGCCGTGCCTTTGTAAAAGGTGTACATTTAAACTTTGCAAAAAGAAGTATTTTGAGTTTACAGGTAAAACAGAATTAGGTGCTGGGTTTGGGTGGTTATGGGTTGTTTTCTCACCTACGTGAAACAAGAGGATATTGGCAAGCAGTGAGTGACAGAGGACAGTTAATGGTGCGGGACTATCCCTTGCAAAGCAGGACTTCTCCCTGGCTCCTGCCCATTAAGTGCTGTGGGGTCCCCCACTATTGTGACAGCCAAAGCATGAAGCCACAGATATCCAAACACCCTCCAGGGAGGGTGCTGTCACTCACACTAGGACTACAGCTAGGCGGTTGACAAAGCACTTCCTTGTACATTAACCTAGCGTGCCTCCCAACTGTGGGAGGCAGAGCAGATGGAAAAACTGAGGCCTAGAGAGAGAATAATGTCACACCTAGGTTCGTAGGGAGCTAGCAGCAGAGAGGGGATTCAGAATCTCTGCATCTTGGGGTTACACGGAGTTAAGGGCTGAGTTTTGTCCCCAGGTCTCCATAGGTTGAAATCCTAACCCCCAGTATCTCAGAATGTAAATAGATTTGGAGATAGGATCTTTAGAGAGGTAATTGAGTGAAAATGACCTCATTGGGGTGGGCCCTAATCCCAAATGACTGGTGTCCTTACAAGAGAGGGGACTAAGGTGCAGACACCACAGAGGGAAGAACATGTGAGGACACAGAGAGAAGGCGCCATCTACAAGCCACGGAGAGAGACCTCAGGGGAAACCAACCTTGCTGACACCTTGGTCTTGTACTTCTAGCCTCCAGGACTATGGGGCCGTGCAATTCTGCTGTTTGAGCTGCCTGGTCTGTGGTTCTTTGTTGTGGTAGCCCTGGCAGACTAACATAGATGGGGCCTGGAAGGTGGTCCAGCCTTACTGCCTGCCCCCTGCAGAAATTGCCACAAGCCAGTCTCGTGGCTTCCTGTCTACTGTCTACCGTTCCCCACATAACACAGGGCTGAAAATCCAGACGCTGCATTTCACTCCACAAAGCAAATGAAGTCATTCACGTCCCGCCAGGTAAACTCAGAAGGAGTCTCCCGCAAGTGGGTCAATAGGGAAACATATAACAACCTCTAATTGTATCTCAAGTGTTAGCAAGACCTGCATAGCACAAATGAGACCAAATCAGGCCAATTAATTACCCAAATTACATTAATTACCCAAATCTCTGAGTCCAGGCTCTGTCTGTGTGGCTGGAGGGGAACTTAGTCACTGTCTGAGGGGCCTTGGAGCCTCCAAAGCGTGCTGACTCGCGTCTGGAAGCCAGAGCTTTTGCCCTCACAGCCTGCCTGTGCTAAGGGTGGGGCGGAAAACCAGGTGCCCCAGGGTGGCCAGACTCCCAGGTGTAACCCCCACCATGTCTGGCACGCCAGCCCTAGCTGCGTAGGACTCTGGCCCAGTCATCTTGACCCCACTGCCCTGGGGCAGCTCTGAGTTGTCTAAGTCAAAACATCTTCTGTTTGCTCAGGCAAGGGGTCGCACAGCAAAGTGACCCGAGTGACCCCATATGTTCCAGCCCCTTTCATCCTTACACCCCCACAATCACTGTCTCCCAAAGGACGTAGCTGTTCAGGAGCTGCTTTGCTGACCCTCCTTCCCACGCTGTCACCTTGGCGCCGAGGCCACCGGCAAGTCCAGAATCCTTGTTTCCCTATGCTGGCTCCTCCTGGGTTGAGGGAGAGGGGGAGCACTGCTGGGAAAGGTGGTCTTTCTCAAGTCTGGCCTCCGAAAGGGGACACCCCAGAGTCTCTCATGATGGCCAGTGGTACCATATTGGTCAGCGCAGCAGGCAATGAGAGGCCGACGGGAAGTTTTAGGTGGGAGGGCATGACCTGTGCTGTGTGTTAGAAGCCGAGGGCCTCCTGACTACCTACAGAAGGAGGTAAATGTACCTCCATTTTGTTAATGAGGAAATCGAGTTTCAGAGAAGAGGAACTGACTTCTTGGGGGTTTCAGAGCTAGTAAGTAGCTGAGGTGGGTCTCGAGTCTAAGGCTTCCAGCACCAAACCTGGCAGCCAGCCAGGGACACTGACACCACGGAGCATGTCCAGGGATTTACATAAATTCTATTATTGGTAACGCTGATGGCACAGACACCCTTTGGCAAGTGAAGCGTCAGTCAGTCCTATGCCAGACACATCCCAAACTCTGCTTTAGGGGCAGAGAGCCAATACTTTGGTATGCGAAAGATTTATACCTGTAGATTTTCCCTAACAGTAAATTTTCTGCTAAATTTTTTTCCTAAGTCCATACAATTGCTTTTCTGAACTCACCCACCATGGGGTCATGATTAGACATTAAAATTCTTATATGTGTCATCAGCTTTTCCTGGTAATCAAACTCTGAGGCAAACAGTGGGTCGGACTGCAGTTATTCATAGGAAATCATGCCATCTCCCAGCATCACTGCAAACAACAGGGAAGGTTCTTTCATCCTCACACGGGGCTCTTAGAGTTATCTTCCTAATGCATGTATTCTTTCTTACCTTGCAGGTAAAATGCTGAGTTGGGAAAAGTCTTTCAGACTCATCCCCAAAAGATCAAGCCATCCTGTGTCACCTTCCTGGACCGCTTTCTCATCCAGCTGACTCAGAGAGGGCCGACTAGGGAGAGGAAGCTCCTGTGCTGGGTGTGAGGTCCAGCTGGGGAGATGAGGCCGGGGACACACAGGCCCTGCACCCTAAGGCAGCTAAGCTGGTGCAGCACGAACGTGCACAGACCTTCACATTCAGAGGACATTTCCAAGGCCTCTCAGTCCTGGAGCACTGCCCACTGGAGATGGGATGGAGAGACTCAGCTCGGCTTCCAAGGAGGCATTTTGTGTTTAGTGCTCTTGCCAATGAAGGATTAATAAAAGTTGCTCAGGGGACATTAAGCATATTCTCCACTGCTCTTGGCAGAATCTAGGTTTGTGTAACAGTCAGGACATGCAGGGTTGTGCTGCAGTAACAAACAACCCCCAGATCTAAGTGACCTAAGCTAACAAAGATATTTCTCTCTCATATTACACATCTATTAGGGTCAGCTGGAGGCTTTGCTTAACATGGTCATTCAGAGACCCAGACTGACAGAGCAAATTCCTTCTCAAGAGTTGCCATGGTCACCTTCACACTCTGGCATGGGAGTGACGTACATCTCATTGACTGTAGCTAGTCACCTGGCCCCACCCAACAACATGGGGGTCAGGAGGTGCGATCCTGCCACTGAGCCGGCGGCAGGCAGCAGGCAGAGAGCTGGAAACGGCTGGCATCAGCACTAACGACCACCTAGCAGAGACCTGAGTTTTGCTCACCTGTGCTTTTCTTAGTTTGGAATTCTGCCCCCCCTCCTGACCACCAGCAGCAGAAAGTGGGATGAGAGGGCAGGTGTCGCGAGATGCAGCAGATCACTGGAGAGTCTAAACTGAACAAGTGCCCCCACCCCCACCAATGTTTTGTCAAATCACAAACTGCTGTTCAGGGCAGTCCAGTCCTGAGGGAGCTGCCGAAGAACAGTGACCTGCACGTGTCGGGGAGGTGAAAGGCCTGGTCACACCCAGAGCTGAAGGGGCCTCGGGGTCCTCTAATAACCCTGTCATCTCTGGGATGGGGGAATCGGGGCCCCCAAAGACATTTTCCTGGGAAGAGATAGAACTGGAACCCAGATCTTCTGGCATCTAGGACTAAAAAAATTTTCTCAGGGGTCACCAATGGCTGTCTGTGCAGAACCCCTGATCCGTAAGGAGTAAAAGGGAAGACAGAGGCTGGAGGGAGGGGGAGAGGGACCCTGGCCCAGGTGCCTTTCTTCAGCAGACCCTGAACAAACGTTGCCTTCCTGAGGTCACCTGATCAGGCCTTACCCCTAAAGCAACATGGCCGGGGGGGGGGGGGGGCCCTTAGTGGCTCCATTTCATGTTGGTGTAAACTGCTGACCCAGCTTTTAACTGGGGAAATTGGAGCTGTGTGAAAGCGAGAGAGGTGCAGCTAGGCTACATCCCTTGCTCCCTTCATCCATCCATCCATCCAATCACTCAGCCTGTGCTCCCTCCCGCGGAAGTGGCGCGAGGTGGGAGATGGTGCAAAAGAGGAAAACTCAATAGACACGTCACCCCAAACTTGCTGTCCACATCTCGGCTTCTGCCTTCTCCTGATCTTGTAGACAAGACTGTGTGGTGGGTCAGTTTAACCCCTGGGCCTCATGCCCCTGCACAGACCCTGCTTCACCCGGTTACTCCTGGGGGGATTGAGCCAAAGCTAGGAATGTAACTGGGACGACTAATCCCCCGAACTGGTCGGACAGGCTAGCACAATGGAGGGCGGACAGGGAGCATTGTTTGGGAGGAGTCTTTGAACCCAAGGTCAGAGTCAAGGCTGACGAAACAAAACGATGGTGCTGGAGACTGAAACTAGACTTCACCAGGCTGGGGGTCTCTGCTCTGCACCCTAATCTCAGACCCCGTGTGCTCCCCTGCTCACTCTCCTCCTCCACCCATCCTGGTCCTCCAGCCACCTCCATTCACTCACTCCTCGCCTCTCCCCTGAGCCCTTTGATCCCATCCATCCTCAGGGAACTCTCGTTTTAGGGGACTGGTTTGGGCTGCAAGCATTTGCTCATCTGAGTCACAGGTCTTGCTCAGTCAAAGGGAATAATCGCTGGAGGGATTTTTATATCCTCTTTGTGATTTGAGAGACCCACTTCACAGATCGCTGGGCCTGCCAGCGCTGCACCCACAGAAAGTCCTCGGGAGCTCCAGCAACCTGTCAGACCCCCCGGGGAAGCCCCAGCACGCAGCACTCTTGGCCTCGGGAAGGAGATAAATATTCAGCATCAGGAGAGACATGCCGCAACCTTGGCAACAACTTTAGAGCGCCTCTAATTAAGCCCAACCCCTAATTAGTCTGTGTCAAGGCATCTTGGCTTAGCTCCATCCCCCAAACCTGAGGCAGATTGAGTCTCTTGGGGTGGACCAGAAGGAGAAATGCTTTCAGGGTGAGGGTCTCCCAGACAGAAAGCAAGGGGGGTAAACAGGAAATCCCAGCTTGAATATCATGTTGCAAACAATAATCTGGCTACTTAAAGCAAAGGCGCAGGGAGAATCCGACTGAGTGTTGTTGACATTCCCATTAACACCAAGAGGGTCCATCATGACTGATGGCTCCAATAAAGAGCCGGAGTCCGAAGTGATTGATTAGGCCACCTTCTGAAAGCATTGCCCAAAACTGCCTTGGAGAGCATACTTGGTCTCCACCAGTGAAATGCATGTTCACGTCATGTGGGCCGGGTTACATCATTAACGCCCCTCCCCCCCACCCGGGTCTGCGCAAAGGGGTCTGCGGACACCGGCCGAGGTGTGAGGTTGAGAATTTTGGAACGTGCCACATACACATATCTGGGGTTAAGCATCTATGCTGTCACCCTTTGTGCTGTCGGGCAGCTCAGGTGGTTAAAGCGGGGGGCAAGAATTTGAGGTCACTGGTGGAATCTCCTGAGTCCAGGTATTTATGCTTTGATCGGATGCACAGCCTGAAGCCGGTCTCGGCCAGCTGACCTGCACAACCATGGCACGCTACTGGTCCCAAGGAGGACCTCTGGTGGCTGTGCGGGGGGGTCAGAGGGGTGCCTGGCTGTCTCCTTCCCATTCCTGGAATTGCCTCTGTACTTTCCTCCTACTTTCCTCCACCTCATTCACTCCCTAGCCACTTGGTGTCCCCTGCCCCTCACTCCATCTGCCATTGACAAACGGCTGAAGTGGCTGGTGACCACCCCCAGTGGACACTCTCCACACCACAGGGCATGACTCACATGGCCACTCCCCCTCTACTTTCTACTCGACATTGCGACTCCCGTGACGGCACGTTCGTCTCGAACGCCATCTGCTGTGTTACTGCCCCTTCTAGTCCTCTCTTGGTGCTGAGTCCTGGCCCCTGAGGTTCTGCCTTGAGCTCTGCGCTGAGCAGACACCTCCAGCCTCCCTACACCCCATGATGTCAGTGCTTAACGTGGCCAGTGCATCACCCCCACCTATGCAGGTGTGATCCCACACACGGTAATTCTACCTTCTGTATCTCTTGGCAAAAGATCTTCTCTCTGTGACCCTTCTCCATCCATACCTGGCCCTGATCATTTATGAGTGGACTGCTGAAATTTCCTCCCAAATGGTCTCTCTGCTCTCTAATCTATCTCTGCACTGTTGTCAGAGCAATTTGCCCAAAACACAAATCGAAGGACATTCCATCCTACCTCATCTCTCAGGGTCTCCCACTGCCCGTGGGATGCACCCCACTTGCAGTACTCCCAGGCACTCTGCATTCCTACCGTGTGAACTGACCCGCGGGCAGACAACTTACCATGCTGGCTCCCTCTTCCACGCCTTTGCACATTCGGTTCCTTCTGATGGATGTTCTCTGCTTTTTTGATTGACAGGCTTTTGTTTATCCCTTTGGTCCTGTTCAAGCTTTCCTTCCTCCATGAAGCCTCTGACCTTGGTCCCTGGAAGCCGACAGGGCTGAGACAGAGTCTCTTGTTCAACTGATTTTACTGGGGTGGTCTCAAGAGAAGGGGGTGAGGGCAGCAGCACTGGGGGAACAAGCTGAGCAGGGACGACTCCGAGGGGGGCCGAGCTCTAGTCTGAGCCTGTGCGGAGCTCTGAATCCTGCACTGCACCCAGAGCTGGCCACTGACACAGAGTCAAGGGCAGCAGACCTTTGTAGCCTCGTTAGTCATTGACTATCATCAGTGAGAATGGAGAATGGAGATACCCTGCCAGGTGAGGCTGCTTTCTGGCAGAGGGCAGGGCTCCAGAGAAGGGGGCAGCTGCATGGGGTTAGCAGCCAGCCCTTGCAGCAGCTGGAGGGTGCTCACACTAATCTCCACAGGGCACTGGAGACAGCACCAACAGCATCTGCTGCCACCGATGGCTCTCCAACTTGAGCGGCTCCAAAATTCTCTGCACAGCTTCTTAGCATGCAGCCTGCTGGGCCCCAGCCCTGGAGAATCTGACGCAGGACATCTGGGTTGGGCTAACAGCTTGTATTTCCACCAAATTCCCAGTTGATTCTGGTGTGATGGTCCAGATGCCACCCTTTGAGAGCCAGGGCTCCACACCCTCTCTTCTGTATCCCGCACCCCATGACCAGGGCAAAATGACCACGCCCTGAGTCAGTTCACCCAACGCCTGGTAGAGGCCACGGCATACGATGGTGGCTGTTGATGGTCTATCTCCCTTACTGGCAGAGAACTCTTAGAGAGCCAGGGTTGATCTGCTTCCTCTTTGCATCCACATATCCCAGCTCAGTGCCCAGCACTGGCAGGTCTCAATAAATGAATCTTGAGTGAATAAATGAATGCCTGCTACAATGATGCAAATTCATTTTCTACTGCTCCGGGGGTCAGAAGCAGGATAAGCTGCAATTTGACTGCCGCTTTGCTCCAGGAATGGCGACAGAAGTCACCACTGGAGGGAAGGAAGCTCTGATTGTTTAGAGAAAACCATTCCAATGAATCTTCTCACTGTGCAGAGGCGAAGCCAAGTTGGAGGTTGTGAGCATTCGAAGCTGAGCTGTGCTGTGTAATAATGTTAGAACCAGTCTCCACTGCAGGGGAGCACCTCCACAAATGGTGGGGATATTGAGTGGGAAGAGGGAAGGATGTCAGCCATCTGGACCTCAGGGCAGAGGGCCATGGCCCGGGTCCTCTGGTGGGGAAAGGCGGGTGAGCACCCCCAGCACGGGCCCCACATGGACCCACACCAAGCAGCAGCAGGCTGGGGGCCGAGGAGAGCAAACCCAGCCTATGGGCTGGGCTCCTGGGTAGCCAGGACCCTTGAGGTCCACTCAGATCTTAAGTTGTGCTCTTTCCCACAGTATAGTCCCCAAGTCTTCAGAGAAATTGCCAAGCAAGAGACATCATGGTTTTAGTGGGGCCTTGGAGAACCATGTAGGATGGGCAAACAGAAAGCCACCTGGATGGGCCAATAAGGAAATGATGAGAGATGACCAGGCAAGAAGCTGACTGAAAGGGTGGCCAATGCCCCCTGCTTGTCCAGGAAGGAGGGGCTTCCCAGGTGATGGGGCCTTTGGTGCTGGCTCTGGGGGAGTTCCAGACATACCAGGGCAAGTTGGTTGCCCTCCTAGATGGGCGATCAGAGAATACCAGTGCCCATTTATGTGGGCATTCCCCCAAGGTCTCCCTGATACGTCAGAAGGGAAAGCAACAGCTGGCCTTCCTTCCACCTCTCAGGAAGGAGACCGGGCTAGTTGGCCATTAAAAGGACGGGTGCCCCTAAAGGCTACATGTGTGGGGGCCATACAGGGTATACTAGTGATCTGAAGGTTTTGTGAACATTCATAGCCTGGCTAATGGTTTTATAGCAGTGTTCATCACAGGACAACCAGCAACTATGCCAGAGTGGACCAAGCAGTGGACTAGGAACCTGAGCTCTAGACCCAGCCTTTCCACTCACCAGCTGTGTGACCACAGACAAGTGAATTGCCCTCTCTGGGCCCCACTTTCCTCCCTTGTAAAAACAAAGGGTTAACGAGGTCCAGGGTCCTTTTATGTACCTTGAATCCCTTCAGCAGTTTGGTGAGGCTTATAGACCCCTTCTCAGAATAATGTTTTGAAGTACACAGTAAAACTGAATTTACAAGGGAAATCAATTATATTGTCATAAAATTAGAAAATTATATTGTCATAAAATTAGAAAAACAACTTTGGCCCCGGCTGGTGTGGCTCAGTGGATTGAGTGCCGGCCCGCGAACCAAGAGTTGCTGGATGGATTCCCAGTCAGGGCACATGCCTGGGTTGTGGGCCAGGTCCCCAGTGGGAGGCGCTCAAGAGGCAACCACACATTCATGTTTCTCTCCCTCTCTTTCGCCTTCTCTTCCCTTCCTTCTAAAAATAAAAAGAAAGAAAAGAAAGAAAAACAACTTTGTTGTCTAGTAACATACATACTTCTTAATAAACGCGGTAAAGAACAAGCCCCCGCAGTGGGTCTAATGCTGTCATTTTAACGTAGTCACGAGCATAAGCGACACTTCAGGATGTCTGTGCCAACCATAATTTGATGTAAGAGTGTTTGTGATTGTCATCGGTGACAGTGTCACGGGTGCTGCTAATGCAGCTGCGGTCTATTGCCCGCACTGGTCACGTACAAAGGAAGTGCCGCGTTTCCGATAGGGTTAGAGCAGATAGCGCAGTCTTCCCTTTCCCTGTCACCCCAGCCTTAGCCACAAACCCAGCTGTGGACTGGATTGCAGCCCCTCAAATTCCCACGTTCAAGTCCTAATCCCAGTGTCTCAGAATGTGACTGCATCTGGAAACAGCGTCTTTAAAGAGTTAGTTAAGTTAAAATGAGGTCACTGGGCTGGACCGTAATCCAGTGTGACTGGTGTCCCCCTGGATTAGGACACAGACACACACAGAGGGAAAACACAGGGAGAAGACAGCCCTCTGTTAGCCGAGCAGAGAAACCCCAGGGAAAAACCAACCCTGCTGACACCCTGATTTCACACTTCCAGCCTCCAGAACGGTGAGCAATGTGTTTCTGATGTCTCAGCCGCCCAGTCCCTGAGCTCACTAACACCAACCTCCAGCCCAGAGTTGCCAGATGAAGCATTCCAGACGGGACAGTCTGCAATGTGCCTTCGACACAGCCCGCACCGGCCCGGTGCTGGGTAACAAGAGCTCTGAGGAAGAAGCTAAATGGGCTTGTTCTTTGGGCCTCTGCAGAACAAGCCAAGATGGGAAGGAGACCCCTCACAGTGCTCCAGGCCCCCAAACTTAGCGTGACCGCTGGCTGTCCCCCGTGGGCTGAAAAGTCTCACCACGTTCCACCTCAGGGTGCACAGCATGACAGCTCTCAAGGACCATCCCTGTGACTCCGCAGGGGATCTGAAGAAACTTTAAGTCTGAGGTCCTTATGACTTTGAACTTGAGACCCCATGGAGGGTGCCTGCTGACAAAAAGACAATTTTGGGGGAGCATCTCCTCTCAATCCCAGTGAGAGGCTGAGGGTGATTTTCCCAAATGCTCACCATTCTGCCACCTCCAGAGGGCCTGTCTGGGGTCCCACCACCCAGCCAGGGGACATTTGCCATAGGGGTGGTGAGAGCAGGCGGGGACTTCCTGGAGCCCCAGAGAGCAGGAGTGGCAGTAAAGGATGAGGGAAGGGGCAGAGGAAGCAGAGAAAGGGAAGACAGAGGAGAAGGGCATGGTGTGGGCAGAACAGAAGGTAGAAGGAAGGAGACGAGGAGAGGAAGGGAGGGGTGAAGGAGGAGAGAGATGGAGGAAGCGGGAGAAGAAAAGGAGGGTGGGCAGGGAGCGGGGAGCCCTCCTTCCTCAGGCAAGTCCCTGCCAGGCTCCCCGGCCCCTCCAGGGGCTGCCAGTGGCACAAGGACAATGAGGACTGGGAGAAGGACAGAGAGAGGACCCCTTCACCTCCCACCCAACCCACGATTCCAACCGATGGGAGCCCCAGCTTCTAGGTCAGCTGTTGTATCAGCAATCTGTGACCGGACACAGACGTGGCCCTGCAGAGCCCCAAATCCTCATTCTGGGGACGCAGGCCACGGGGGAGCCATCTATGAGAGGGGCTGCCTCCCTCCCAGCAGGGAGGCTGGCTGACCCCACAGCCAGCCAGCAGCTCCCCCTCCCCAGCGCGCCTGCCCTTGGCCTGCTCATGGAAAATCGTCGGCAGGGTTTATTTTCCTGATGCTGGTTTGTTTTTCAGTCCTGTCGGCCCAGATATGATGCTTAATACTTCCCTGGGGAGCAGGGTGAAGCTGCTGCCATCTCTGAGGTAAATACCTAATTAGGATGCTTCTGAACAAGGTATTATTTACTTGAGATAATGTAGCTAGGGTCAGCGTGCAATTAGGAAGGTTATTATTTTCTCAAGAGAGGGAGATGGTTCCGGCAGGCCCTGTCCTAAAACGTGTCATTAGGTAGGTGCTGCTTGGAGCATCCGGGGGACCCGGAAGGCAGACCTCGTTTGTTTCTGAGAAACTTGCCTACTGCGGCATCCTCACAGCTGAGCCAGCAGGACGAGGAGAGAGGACTTCTGACTGTGACTCTGACACTGCGGGAGGCAAAGCCCTGCTCTGGGTTACTGTCCAGCTAACCCATTTCAATTAAGGATTGAAAGCCAAACAGGCCTGTCAATTCAACCAGGAATTTAGTTTGTACCTGCACAAAGCTCATTGTTTTCATTTAGGATTTCATCTAATCCTCAGCACTGCCTTCCCAGAAGATATTATTATTATTATTATTATTATTATTAATTATTATTTAGATTATGAAGTGGGCTGAGGGAAGAGACAGGCCCAAAGTCCCACAGCTAACGAGCAGCAAACCACCACCCTGAGAGAGCTCCGGGATAACGACGGTGGATTACCGTGAAGAGAGCTTCCCGACGCAGGCTCGCTCTGAGAAGCAGGGCCTGGGGACAGCCAACTCAAGAAGAGACGAAAACAAAACCACTGGAGGAATTTGAAGACTCTGGAACATACAGCTGCCGCCAACACTGAACACAACTCCCAGAAAGATGGACACAAATTCTCACACCAGAGGCCTATTTACCTCCCCTCCTATTACCCACCACATGTCTGACTTTCCATGAGAAATCACAAAGCATGGCAGAAGGCAAGAGAAAACGGCTGAGGAGACAGAGCAATCATCAGAAGCAGCCTGAGATATGATAATCAGGCGGGACATCAGACAGAGAATGAAAATTAATGACTGATGTGCTGAGGGCTGTAATGACAAAACATATAAGAACATATGGGTAATGTAAGCAGAGTAATGGAAACTCTAAGATAGAATCAAAAGAAAATGCTAGAAATCAAAAACACTATAATAGAAATGAAAAATGCCTCTGACGAGCTCACCAGGAGACTAGGCATGGTTAAGGAAAGAACCAGTGAGCTTGGAGACAGGTGAAGAGAAATCTCCCAGACTGAGATGCAAAGAGAAAAAAGCATGACAAAAACAGAGCCAAACATCTAAGAACCGGGATGACATCAAAAGGTGTAGCATCTGCATAATTAGAACACTAGAGGGACGAGAAAGAGAAAATGGGACAGAAGAAGCATTCGAAGTAATAATGGCCCAAACCTTTCCAAACCAAAGACCTAAGAAGTGCAGAGAACACTAAGTAGAATAAATACCTAAACAAACAAACAAAAAAAGTCCCTACAAATAAGCACATCCCATTCAAACCACAGGACACCCAAGTCAAAGAGAGCCTTGAAAGCAACCAGAGAGGAGAACATCCCTTACCTACAGAGAAACAGAGAGAAGAGTTACAGAGGGCTTTCCAGTATAAACGGGGCAGGCGAGAAGAGAATGGAGTGGAATGTTTGAAATGTTGAAAGAAAAAACCCACCAACCTAGAATTCTATATCCAGTGAAATTATTTTTCAAAAGTGAAAGAGATAGGAGTTTCTCAAACAAACAAAAACAATGGGAATTCACTACTAGCAGACCTGCCCTGCAAAAAATAATAAAAGAAGTTCTACAGGCATAAAGAAAATGATATAGGTCAGAAATGTATTTTTGCATAAAGAAGAAGATAATGTCAGAGAAGGAATAAATACAGGTAAAATAAAATATTTTTACTTTTCTTATTCTTAATTGATCTAAAATGTAGCTTCATTTAAAACAACAATAGTAACAATGTATCATTTCATCAGTACAGAATAGGGAAAAGGGAAGGGAATGATGGCAATGTCATGAGGGGTGGAGCAGAGAAACTGGGAAAAAGTTACCCGTAGTACATGTGAATTGGTGTAGTATCACTTAAAAGTGGACTTCCATTAATTAAAAATGTATTTTTTAACCTCTAGGACAATGACTAAAACAAAGAATTATAATTAATAGGCGAAGAGGAGAGATAAAATAGAATAATAAAAAATGCTCAATTAAAACTAGAGGAGGGGAGGGGAAAAACATCACAGGGGCGAGAATGAGAAGGGTCACTGTACCATCGCCGGTTTGACAAGGAGAGGCCATGTGAGAAGGGATGCAGGAGGCCTCTGGAAGCAGAGTGGCCTCTGGTAACAGGCAGCCCAAGAAACAGGGACCTCGGTCCTACAATCACAGCAGATGCGCTCTTTCAAGAACGGTGGTGAACTTGAAAGAGGAACTTGGGGATGAGACGAAGAGCAGCCACCTGACACCTGGATCTCAGTTTCATGAGACACCGAGCAGAGAGCCTCGCCAGTTCCTTCTGGTCTACAGAAGTGTGAGATAGTAAACGGTGTTGTTTGAAGCCACTGTTTTTGTTACAAACAACAGCACTAGAAGAGGGAGACTTCCAGTTTCTGGTCTTGCACGTAAGAAGCTTGGAATTCACCACCCCATCCTCTCAACAAGTGGAAAGCTGAGCAAACTGAAAAATTAACAGTTCTCCTTGCAGCCATAAAAGAAGTGAGGTCACGGAGCAAAGCACTGCCTCCCAAATCAGAGAGACCAAGAGATAAATACAGAGATCCACAGCGTGTCAGAGCAGAGACCCACAGGCTGCAGCCTCTGAAGGAGCCTGGGTCGGTGGGGAGGGTGGGGGGGACGGCAGGGGAAACTGAAGCCACAGCTAACAAGCTGCTGAAGGCTCAGTGTGGACAAGTCAGGGAGTGAAGGACACTCCAGGACAGCCTAGTCCCAGGGAGTCCCCCAATCTTTCCTGTAGCTCCAGCCTTCCATGTGGGAGACGGGAAACACCCAACCCCAGCCCCTCCTATCCCATCTAAGGGGGAGGAAAAAGTGTATAAATTCACAGTCCAGAGGTACAGGCTTACTGAAAGACTGAGACCTAATCATCAGACTGTAGACAGCTTCCATGCACCCGCCCCCACCCCCACCCTTTACCTCCACATCACTAAAGGCCTGCTCCTTGCGGCAGTTCCTGTGACCTAGTATATTATGTCCAGCTACCAAGAAGCAATTACAAGGCATGCCAAGCACAGTCCGAAGAGACAGAGCCAACATCAAAACCAGATTCCGATATGGCAGTGATGTTGGAATCATCAGATCGGGAATTTAAAATAATTGTTAACATGCGAAAGGCTCTACTTGATAAGTAGGCAGCATGAAAGAACAGATGGGCAGTGTAAGCAGAGAGGTGGAAATTCTAAGAGGGAGCCAGACAGAAATGCCAGGAATAAGAAGCACTGTAACAGAAGCGAGGCCTGCCTCCGATGGTCTTATCAGCGGACTGGACATGGCTGAGGAAAGACTCGCTGGGCTTGGCAAATAGCGACAGCTCCAAACTAAAAAGCAAAGCAACCAAGGCTGAAGAAAGAAGAAGAGCAGAACACCCATGACCGTGACACAACTAGGAAGGGTTATCATGGGAAGACCGGAAGGAGAAGAAAGAGGAAACGGAACTGAAGAAATACTTGACACAGTAATGACTGAGGCTTTTGCCACAGATCCGGGGACCTCAGAGAACGCCCAGCAGGGTAAATGCAGAAACAAAAACACCTTAACCTGGGCATGTCATTTTTAAACTACAGAAAATCAAATACTTAAAAAATCCTCATGGGGGTGGGGGTTAGTGGGCGGAGAGATTGAGCAAAAAGGAGGAAGGACTCGTGGACGTGGACAACACAGTGGTGATTGTGGGGGGTGGGGGTAGAAGGGGATGTAAAGGGGATCCATGGTAATGGGAAAAATACAATTAAAGGAAAAAAAAATCCTGAAGATAGCCAGAAGGAAAAATATTTACTGCAGAGGAACAAAGATGAGAATTACACACGGCTTGTCAGAAGCCACACAGCAAGTGAAACAAGTGTTGAGAGAAAAAACCCGCCAACCTAGAGGTCTGTGCTGCAAAAATTAAGGAGAAATAAAGACTTCGACAAACAAAAATTGAGAAAAAACTGTTGCAGGTAGGATTGGCTTGCAAAATGTTGAAAGAAATTCTTTAGAGAGACGGAAAATCGTACAGGTCAGAAACACAATCCTACAGAAGGGAAGGAAGAACCCTGGAGAAGAAATAATTGAAGGTGAAAACCTTTCTTTTTCTTAACTGATCTAACATAACAACGTTTAAAATAATAGCAACAATGTATCCAATTATGTGTGCATATAGATACATAGATAGATGTAGCTATGTGCTTATGTGTGAGTGCAATGAAATGACAGCAATAATACAAGGGACAAGAGAGGGGAGTTACGGTTGTTTCATTATTATAAGGTACTCACACTACCTGTGAAGCAGTATAGTGTTATTTGAAAATGGACTTGAATTAGTTGTGTGTGTTACATACAAACTCTAGGGCAATCAACTAAAAAAATGTTTTCAGAAAAATACAACTGGTACACTAAGAAGGGAGAGAAAATAGAATCATATAAAATGCTCAATTAAAACCACAGAAAGCAGAGAGGAAGACAAAAATATGAACGAACAAGGGTAACACATAGAAAACAGTAATAAATATAGTAGATATTAATCCAATGATGTAAGTAATCTTTTTGAATGTCAATAGTCTAAATACTCCAATTAAAAGGCAGATTGTCAGAATAGATCAAGAAACAAAACCCAATTGTATGTGGCCTACAAGAAACTCATTTTAAAAATGTCAACAAAAGACCGCTGCCACCAATCAATGCCAGCATGAGTTCCCCATCGGGGTTCAGTAAGAGGAGAGACTTTATGCAGGTTCACAGTTTGCAAACTGGGGAGAGGCAGCCTCTAGTGGAAATCAGAAGTGCACTCGACCAAGACAAAGGAGAGCCTGGTTTATACAGAGAAAGTGCCCACCCTGGTCTTTGATTGGCCCATTTTTATGCAAATGAGGAATCCAGATTTGCAGTTTGATTTGTCCACATACCACTGTTCTGATCAGTCAGAATCTCACACCCTGATTGGTCATGTGGAACCACTCTGATGGGTCAGTAAAGATGCAAATGAGGATACAGCTCCAGTTGGATGGGCAGGTCTGTCCCATTGGTCGAAATGCAGTTCAGGGAGCTCCTTTATAAGGTTTGTCTCAGCCGGTAGGAACCAGAGCTGCCCCCTACCCCACCACCACCACCCCCAAATAAGGGCTGCTAGACTGATTATAAAGTTGGGCCCAGTTAACCACAAGGAATCTTTTTTGACTGGCATATTCCTTCTCAGGGTCAACAAATATAAAGACACATATAGATTAAAAGTAAATGGATGAAAGATATACATTGCTAACACAAATCAAAGTAAAGCAGGAGTAAGCTACATTAATTTTAGATGGAGCAGACTTCGGGGCAGACTTCAGAGCAAAAATAGTTATCAGGGTTAAAGACAAGCATTACATAATGATAAAGGGATCAGTTCTAAGACGACATAATGATCCTTAATGAGAATGTGCCTAACAACAGAACATCAAAAGGCAAGGGGAATGTAGTCAGTAACATTGTGATAAATTTGCACAGTTACAGATGATTACTAGACATAGCATGGTGTCCGCATTTGGTTCAGCCAAGGGGCAATTGCGGCAGATTGGATAGTGGGGGAAGGGAGAAGCGGGGGTATTTTTCCTCCTCCCTCCTTGCTCAGGTAGAATCCTGGCAAAGGGCTCTGTCCTCTATGGTTCCAGACCCACCTTGGTGACCCCACCCCTGGAATGTGGTAACAGCACCTCCTCCCGGGGCCCACCAGCCCCTCATGGTCCTCCTGCTAGGCTCTGGATGGCCTCACCTTCTCCCAATGGCTTCTTAGCTCTGCCATCTGCAAGCCTGATTCCCTGCAGTAAAGTCACTCTGTTTTAAATCCTCAAGGAGTGACACTGGATTTGAACCCCGCTCTGTCTGACTCTGAGGCCATGTCTCATGCACACACTTCCTCCTGCTACCCTTGAACACCCCTCCACCCACTAGGGACACTGGCCTCAGCTCCACCCTGCACCTGTGGCTCATCAGGAATGTCTCACTGCCCTCCCTGGATGGCGGACTCCAGGCAACTTGGCTCCGGAGGCTGGGCTGCCCATTCAGGTCAGATGGGTGGGCCCAGCCTCTGAAGCTCTGTTCCTAATACTGGAAAGTGTCAGCTGTGCTGCTTTCCTGGAAACCGAGGACACACTGTTCCGGTGAATCTTTAAAAGCTGCCTTTGGCTGGCTCACCTCATCATCCCCTCAAAGAACGTCTATCCTGAGAATCTGTCATCCTCTTGCTACCAAGTAAGACTGAGTTTTTTCCAGGGTGTTTCCTGCCCCTGCCCCTGCCCCCAGCCCACAAGGGACTGGATGTTTCTATCTGATGATGTGTTAAATGACCTAGACCTTTGATACTCACAGTATGGTCCGCTGCCTGGCAGCATCGCATGGGAGCCTGTGGGAAATGCAGCATCCCGGCCCCCACCCCAGCCCTGCTGAGTGAGGGTGTGTATTTTAACAAGATCAACATCCCCAGGTCACCCCTGTGTGTGTTAAAGTTGGGCACGCACTGCCCTAGATGCGACAATGGATAGTTCCTGAGCGCCCATTGTGTGTAATTTCCTAACAGCAACACGTACCTCATGGGAACGCAGTGAGAATTAAATGAATCAATACGTTAGAACAGCACCCGACACATAACAAACGCTGGAGGTTTTAGTTTAAGAATCATTAGTAGGATAACTATTTGCTGGATGTCAAGTCAAGCACTAGGGGGCCCAAAGATTAATGGATGAGTAAGACGGAGCCTGCCTCAAGGAGCTCTTTGGCTGTCGGAAGATGTACCCGTGAACAAATCACTCTAACCGAATGCAGCCTGTGCTCCTCCTGTTACACACCCAGCTCCAGGACCCGAGGCCTGGACAGCGCTCTCACGTATCACACCACTGGAGCGTGCAGCAGCTTCATAAAGTAAGTAGGGTGACCATTATTTCTCCATTATTGAACTTGGAGGGCAATGCCCAAGGTCTCAAAGGGACTTGAATGCAAATCTTCTAACTCCAAATCCAGTGCCTTTCTGTTCATCCAACCCCCTCCCCCGCCCTCACAGGTACCAGAGGGTCTTGAAAAGCAGAAGGTGGAAAGAAAACCACAACCAAGGACTAACATCTTAAGCAACATTGGCATGGCCTCCGGCTTTGTATCAGTCCTTAGAGAAGGACAGTGATCGGCGTGGGGACTGAAGTCGCTGCTGCTCAGAACTTACAGCCCAGGCAACCCACACAGTGAGGGTTATTCTGGTGGGTTGGGTCCCACCACCGTTTGTTTTTTAGAAAGCTGGCCCCCGGCTCCTTCTAGGAGCTCAGCTGAGGGAGCTGTGTCCACTGGACACTCCTTCCCGCTGTCCACTCAGAATGGGTGACTGGAGCCCTCCAAGCAGGCTCCCCCAGCAGTGAATGGGTGGCAACGGTTCCCAAAGTGTGGGCCCAGACAAGCCGCTACAGCATCACCCAGAGAAGCGAGGAAAATAAAAAGTCTCCAACCTGCCACTGCAGTCCCACTGAGACAGAAGCTGGGGACCGAGGCCCAGCATCGGGTGTTGTGAGGAGCCTTCGGGGGATTCTGAGCCTGGGAACTTTCTGCGGCAGTGGGGGTGGTCTGCCTCCGCACTGGGCACTGCCAGTGGAGAGGCCGCCAACCACATGAGGCTGAGACACTGCATTTCCAATTTTGTTGACTTTTAGACAATTGAAACAGCCACAGACTAGTGACAGTGCCGGTCCGGAGGACACTCTCCTCACCCCCATGTCACATATTAGAAGGGCCCAGGACTCCCCAGCCAGGGGGTAGGTGGGGAGCCTAGGAAGTACAAGGAAGATATCAGGAGGTGAGACTTCAGTGCCAGGCCAGGGAGAAGCCAGATCCTGCTGAAGCTCAGCTGAGTCGGTGGCAGGAGTGGACATTCCCTAGAGACCCCTGGTCCTTTTGTCCCTGAAGGTAGCACAGGAAAGCCTTGGCCACGTTGTCAAGGAGACACACTAACATGGACATGTAAGGACAAGCAGAGCACAGCTGGGTGGAAGGTGGGAGGGCTCACCGATGCATAAGCTAATGATTCAAATGGACCAGAAAAAAAGGCCTCTTTTCTGGAAGCATTTCTGTTGTGATACCAAGTTTTCAGATGAGGAAACCGAGGATCAGGAAGATTGCATCAGGAAAAGAAACCAGGCCTAAATTAAAGCAGGACAGATTTTGGGTGGACGCAAGGAAGAACTGCTTCATGGTCAGGCTGGTGGAGACAAATCCTGCTGTGGGATCCCAAGGAGCCCCTGTCGCTGCAGGAGAAGGGGAAGGGTAGGGTATGAGAGGGTCCCTGCATCCCAGCTCCTGTCTCATTGACTAGCTTGCAGACGGTGAACTAGGGGCTTGGCCTCACTGGCCTCCATTCCTTTATCTGCAATAGAGGACCCACGAGGCCACCGAGGGGAGGAAGACAGGATGGCAGTGCTATTAAGGCTTCCAGAGCCAGCCAGATGTGGGTCTGACACTCAGTGTGGCCACAGCTGCAGGACCCTGTGTGAGTTGTTTGATATTCCTGTTCTTTAGTTTCTTCACCCACAAAATAAGTCTGCTAATAATAGAGGTGTCATAAAAACTAGGTGGATGCAAAACATAGAGCAAGGTGCTGGGCACATAGTAGGAGTGCGATAATAACTAAAAAGCTTACTAATTGCTCTAAAGCCTTTACAAGTACTCACTCGTTCACTCCGCACAACAGCCTGAGGAAGCAGTTCTGTTGTTATACCCATTTTTCAGAGGGGGAAACTGGGGATCAGAAAGGTCACCTACCCGGCCTATAGCTGAGCCAGAGTACAGACCCAGCAGTTAAGCTCCACAGTCCACGCTTTCGTATGCTCCTCTACATTGCCTTGTATCCAAGCTCACTTTTGTTAGAACTCACTGCAAAACAGCCAGGTGTGGTTAGAAAGGGCAATGTATCAAGAACCAGGAGTTGAAGCCCTGATTCCAGTTGCCATACTGTGTGGCCATGAGCTCCTTTTGCAGCCCTTTCCCCAGCGTTCCCATCTAGACAATAAAAGGTGTGGACTAACTGGACCTTGGTGCTGCAGGGGCCGGGACAGTCCTTGGAAGAAGTGAGACAGTGCTCCAGTCTGCAAAATTTAAATGCACCTTCACTGGCCAAACAGAGGGAGACCTACCTGCCTGGGAGTCCCTGGAGGCTCCTTGCAAGTTGAACACCATTTAAAGGTGTGACCTCATTCCAAGGACTCAGCGGGGTCTAGTGGAAAATGCAAGAGTGTAAGGTGGAACCTAAGATTCCAGTCCTGGCTTAAGCAAGCCACGCCCCTTCTGGTACCTTCTCACAGCCACTGCTGCCTGTGCCCACCCTCCCTGCTGGTTTAGCAAGGGATTTGGCCTTCCAAGTCCCAGGGGTAAAGGGTGACTAGTCTGAGCCAGTCAAGTAACTCCACCCCTCTGTTGGTGATTGGCTTAGACCTGAAAACTGGACTCAACCCTGACCAATGAGGAGAAGCAAAGCACTGCTGAGAGATTTCCTCCCTGATACCAAAAGCCCCACAGGAGATACGAGATACTGCCTTCCTTGATGACACTATTGATGCCTGGAACTACTGCAGCCACCTTGTGACCATGAGGAATAGTCAAGAGAATCACAGAGAAGCTTGGGCCTGGTATTATAACCCCTGAAATAACCAGTCCTGCAGCTAGCAGGATTAATTTTCAAGGGGATAATAAACCTATTTTTTTAAGTCATTTTCAGTCCAGTATTCTCTTTCTTGCAGCCAAAGGCATTCTAAATTACACAGCTAATTTCCCCAGTTGTCAAATGAAGTTAATACCACCGGGTTCTTGTGAGGATAAAATAAGAGGAAAGAAGTGAAATGCCTAAAACCATCTGTGAGAGTGCCTTAGTTTCCATGGTCTGAAAGCTTTACAGATGGGGGTGGAGGGACTATTAAATCATTGAGGAGTGGGTCCCATTGTCACCCACTGACAGATGGCTTAATGCTCGAGGGGCTTTTCTATGGGGGACAGAAACCCCCACAAATGTGTGGACTTTCCTTAATTCTTAATCTGTTACACTTGCATCTAATTAACAGCATTCAGAAAACCAATTGTTCTCGATTATAAATATGATGAATTAAATGTTCTTAAATAACTTAAATTGTAGTTACAAACAATGCATTTGATTCTTTTGAATACTTCAAATACCTCTGATGTAGACTAAACATTCAGAAAGATGATGGTCACACAACTGACAGCCGCACTCTCTCATGCCCACTATAAAACAGACTCACCGTGGTCTTAACTCATCATTCTGCACTGATATATTACCTTCCCTGCATTATTGCTACATTCATTTATGCTTTATTGCCTTTTTTATGTCATCCTAGGGTTTCAGTAACATCTTACTCCTTCCTAGGGAGTCATTAGTAGTCTTACCAAAGCCAAAGACAGAGGACACCTTCTCAGACAAGCTGAGAACATACAATAGGGCTATTGGCTAATGGATTCTTGGCCGAGAGATGGGACCTGGATATACAATGTAAGGTGACTCAAACCTGGGTCCCGGGTCTCCAGGATCGCTTCCTTTGATTAAAAAAAAAAACAACTTTTACTTGGGATGACTTGGAAATTTTAAGCATCTGTGTCTTTGATGGATTTTTTTAACTTTTAAAACTTGGGGACTTCCAGCCAAGATGGAGGCATAGGTAGATACACTTTGCCTCCTCTCAGAAAAGAAGGACAACACCAAATTTAAAAACAAAAAACAACCAGAACTTCCAGAGATCGAACTGTATGGAAGTCCAACAACCAAGGAGTTAAAAAAGAAACATTCATTCAGACCAGTAGGAGAGGTGGAGACAGGTAGCCGCATGGAGAGGACTTGCAGTTAGGCGGTGGCTGGAGGACCAGGGCGGGTGAGGTGGCAGTTGGTGGACCGGGGCAGGTGGTGACTTGCAGACTGGGCAGTGCCACATTCACCTGCAGATAAACTGGGAGAAACAACTGGGGAGCAAGATAGATTGCACAAACCAGGGTTCTAGCACGGGGCAATAAAGCCTCAAACCTCTGAATGAAAACACCTGTGGGGGTTGTGGCAGCAGCGGGAGAAACTCAGCCTCACAGGAGAGTCCGTTGCAGAGACCCACAGGGCCCTAGAACATACACAAACCCACCCACTGGGAATCAGCACCAGAAAGTCCCAATTTGATTGTGGGTTGCGGGAGAAGTGACTGAAAGCCAGCCAAGAGCCGAGCAAGTGGCATCGTTCCCTCTCGGACCCCCTGCCCCCTGACATACAGCACCACAATGAAGCCATGTGGATTGCCCCACCCTGGTGAACACCTAAGTCTCTGCCCCAAAAGTACGGCCCAAATAAAAGAACAGATCAAAGCTCCAAAAATAGAACTAAGCAATGAAGAGACAGCCAAACTATCAGGTGCAGAGTTCAAAACACTAGTAATCAGGATGCTCACAGAAATGGTTGAGTATGGTTGTAAAGCAGAGAAAAAAGTGAAGGCTACACAGAGTGAAATAAAGGAAAATGTACAGGGAACCAACATTGACAGGAAGGGAACTGGGACTCAAATCAATGATTTAGAACAGAAGGTAGAAATAAACCTTCTACCAGAACAGCATGAAGAAACAAGAATTCAAAAAAATGAAAAGACACTTAGGAATCTCCGGGACAACTTTAAATGTTCCAACATCTGAATCATATGGGTGCCAGAAAGAGAGGAGGAAGAGCAAGAAATTGAAAACTTATTTGAAAAAAATAGTGAAGGAGAACTTCCCTAATCTGGCAAAGGAAATAGACTTCCAGGAAGTCCAGGAAGCTCAGAGAGTCTCAAAGAAGTTGGATCCAAAGAAGCACACACCAAGGCATATCATAATTACATTAGCCAAGATTAAAGATAAGGAGAGAATCTTAAAAGCAGCAAGAGAAAAGGAGACAGTTACCTACAAAGGAGTTCCCCTAAGACTGTCAGCTGATTTCTCAAAAGAAACATTAAGGCAAGAAGGGGCTGGAAAGAAGTATTCCAAGTCATGAAAGGCAAGGACCTACATCCAAGATTACTCTCTCCAGCAAAGCTATCATTTAGAATGGAAGGACAGATAAAGGCTGATAAGGTCAAATTCAAGGAGTTCATCATCACCAAGCCCTTATTATATGAAATGTTAAAGGGGACTTATCTAAGAAAAAGAGGATAAAAAATATGAACAGTAAAATGACAACAAACTCTCAACTATCAACAACTGAATGTAAAAAAAACCAAAACAAAAACAAAGTAAGCAAACAACTAGAACAGGAACAGAATCACAGAAATGGAGATCACATGGAGGGTTATCAGTGGGGAGGGAGAGAGGGGAGAATGGGGGAAATGGTCCAGGGAATAAGAAGCATAAATGGTAAGTACAAAATAGACAAGGAGAGGTTAAGAATACTATGGGAAGTGGAGAAGCCAAAGAACTTACATATACGACCCATGGACAGGCCTAAGGTGGGGGAATGTGGGTGGGAGGGGGGCACAAGGCAGAAGGGAGTAAAGGGGAGAACAAAATGGGACAACTGTAATAGCATAATCAAGAACGTGTATTTACAAAAACTTGGTGTTTTCTCTGAGATGATGTCATGAGAAGGATCTGGGAGGTATTCTTTCCTCAAACCTATTACTCTCGTCTAACTGTGAGAAACACACCAAACTGACGGACATCCTATGAAACACCTGACCGGTTCTCCTCAAACCTCTCAAGGTCATGCAAAATGCAAAAAGACTGAGGGACTGTCACAGACCAGAGGAGACTGAGGAGAGATGCGGATCGAATGCAAGCTGAGGTTCTAGGTGGGATCCTGGAGCAGGTAGAGAACATCTCTACTGCAGAGCAGGTAGTAGAAAAATTGGTGGAATCTGAATAAAACCTGGAGTTCATTGAGTAGTAATGTACCAATGGTAACCTTAGTGTTGACAAGTGACAGATGACGAGGTGATGTATGGGAATATAGTTCTGGGTATCATGAAAAATTCTAGAGATCTGCTGTATGAGATAGCACCTAGAGTTAATGACGTGAATCGCGCATTTCAAAAGTTGTTAAGAGGGCGGATCTCATAGGAAGTGTCCTTATTTAGAAAGGGGCGGTGCGGTACAAAGGCCGTTTGGAAGGTGTGGATATGTGCATCATCTCGATTGTGGTGATGGAATCTCAGTTGTTCACATAGGTCCAAATGCCACAAATTGTGCACATTTAATATGTGCAGTTCTTTGTAGATCAATTATACATCAATAAAGCTGCTACAAAGTCAGCATTGGAAGAAACTGGGGGAAGGGTATTTGAGAAGTCTCGGTATTATCTTGGCCACTTTTCTCTAAATTAAAGTTATCCCAGATGAATTTGTTTTCTTAAATGGCACCTGGGTTTGGGCTCCCTGGAAGCGGACACCGAGACGCAGGTGTGGGTGGAAGTGGCTTCTTTGGGAAAGGATGCTAGGCGACTCCAGGCAGGGTGTGGGGGCCTGAGACCAGGCAGGGAGGAGTCAGAGAGGCAAGCAGGGTCCCTCTGTGGGTGACCTGGCTCGGTCCTGACTAGACAGACATCCAGGAGACGGTGTAGATCTTGCCTCAGAGTTACCCCCAGAGGGAGGCAGCGTTGCTAGAATAATTACCCACCCAGGATCTCATCGGATCCTGGTTGAGGGCCGCCCTGGAGGTGGGCACTTCCAGGCAGTCCTGTGGACCAAGCAGGCTCCGAGGCCAGGGACAGCGTAGCCCCTGGGCAGTCTGGAGCTGTCTAGTGTATCTAGTGACAGATGAGGGGATGACGTGTGCTGAGGGAAGCGGGACAGGACGCTGATGACAGCCACCACTCTCAGTGTCTGCCCCAGATCACATTCCACCTTTAAGCACCTGTGGGCTGACAGCAGCTAACCCATCGTCTTATTAGGATATGTGGACCTGGTCTGATGACATTATTTGAAACTTTCATAATTCTTACTAGAATTTGATTATAATTCATGCAAGAGCATCTAAAAATTTCTTCTCCTACTTAAAGGATCGAATGTGCAAAGGGAGCTCCTCTCCTTGGCACATGGGATGAATTTGTCGCTGGGGACATCCCGTTGGGCCCTCTTTCTCTTTGCTCCTTCAGTGTGCCTACCTGTGCCCATCAGCTTCGGGTCCCTTCTGCCTGGACTTTGTGTGACCGCAGTGCTCATCGACCCTTCCTGCCCCTGCTACCGGGTCTGTTTTTGCTGGGATTATTTGGTTTACTAGCAGTTGCTGGTGTTTATTCTTCCCTGCTCCTGCAGATAGAACAGTGACATATTCTACCAGATACTAACCAGGGGACAGAGGAGGGCACGTCAGTCATTTACACAGAGGGAACTTATTGAAGGGCATTGGCCAAATGGGGGACGTCGAGGTCACCAGAGATCAGCAACGACAGGATAGTGCTAGCCCCTTTGGGCTGGTGGGACAAGGAAGGAGAATGTGCTTCTGGGGCCCAGGGGCCCAGGGACGGGTTGCTGTGATGCGGGGGAGACACAGTCTGGCTTCTCCTTGCCTCCCAGTCTCCAGGCCACACCCAGCCTGGAGCCTGGGAAATGGCCTGTGGGCCCGGCCCCTGCAGGAGGCACAATGAAGGCGGAGGAGGGCCCAGAGTGAATGTGAGGCTCATACAAGCCCTCAACCATGAAAACCAGGCACACGCCTTGTATAGTAACACTCCCTTGCTTATTAGAATGAAAAGTAAATACACCCTACTAGTCGTGCCCACCTTAAAGCATTCAACTACCCTTTTGTTCAACATTAGGCTAATTTGTCTTCATTGGCGTATTGTTATAAACTCACAGCCTTTCATGAGTTTGCTCTAATGAACCACATCCTTAGATGACTGAATTGTCAAACTTATCCACGTGAGCATCATCAGGAGGCTCTTGGCATCCTTGAAAGCATTCTTCCTTTCTGGCATCAAATAAGATGCCCCAGAACTTTCCATCCTGAATTTCTCTGGCTGCAACAGAATCGGCTACCCTCCAAGGAGTCCTTATTGCATTACTGAAGAACAACCACCCAGAGGGGCCGTGCACTGCACCATGTGGCCAGGCTGGGGTCCTCCCTGGTCCCCACACACCTCCAATCTACCACTGTGCCTCCCTCCTGTGCTTGGGATGCCGCCTTGACCTTTGTATTCCAGCCACATCTCAACACACATTAGAACCATGCATGTGTGTGCGCATGAATGTGCATGGGTGTGCGTGTGTGCGTGTGTGAGTCTCATTACACCGTAAGCCCCTCGAGGGCCGGTTTTGCATTTCATTCACCCTCACACACACACTGCACAGCACCAACACGCAGGGGGTGCTTCCACCACACTTGGTGAAGGAAGAAAGAGGGAAACCTGACTCAGGTAGCTCAGGGAAACGCGTCCAACCCCTGACACCTGCTGAGGCATGCCCCTCCTCCACAGTCATTTCCTGGTTATTAAAAGCCCCCCCCACCCCCATCTTCAATATGCACCAATATTAGCTGGCTGTTTTTCTTAAAATAAGCAAGTCTTTATCTGCTAAGGAAAGTAGCCTGATGTGCTCCTGTCTTCACGGTTTCAGGTGACAATCTGGGAGGTCCACAAGGAAACCTGGCGTGGGGTCAGGACGAAGGACTCACCGTCCTTTCAGGGCTCGTGAGAAATCACCACAAATGAAGTGGTGATCCTGCCAGCTGGTGCTCAGTGTCTCGTTCTCTGCCTCTCCCCCCTTCCCATTCTCACTCCCTCTCCCTCCCTCCCTGTCTCCACGCCGCGCACACGCTGCCTTGGCAACCAGTGGTTACTAAAAGAGCCCAAGAGCAGCCACAGCTCCCTGCAATGAGAAACCCTCTGCCGATGCGCAGGGCACGGGCGAGTTTCCTCCGCCTGTCCCGTGTGCATGGCTCCCGAGCAGCCGGCGAACCGTGGCAGTCCTGGTATGCGCGTCCTTCCAGTGCGTGCGCTGTGGAGCGTTGGTTGACCGTCAGGATTCTTCACGTTGAAAATCTGTGGACCTCGGGGGCAGTGCCAGGGTCGGTGTGGCCGAGCCTGCTTTCCTGAATGCATAACGAGCGGCGGGTCGTTCTGCCAATGGCCACTGCTGAGTCCTTGCAAACGCCCTGTTCCCTGAAATAGGTTACCCCCCTCCACCGCCTCTGTTACCTCGTTTACACTATTGATTCAGGCACAATGCAATATATGGGAAGAAAACTCCCCAAAGAAATGATTAGCGTTGGCATAGCAACAATATGTTAATTGTCTTGCCTAAAGAGGGCCAGCAGGCCCTCTCCCCGGTGTTGAGTTACTGTGCACTTCGAAACAATAAAACTGCATTCCTTTGAATAGAGGCCATATTTCAGGCTCTCCCCTATTTAACCCAAGTTAATAAGATTTAGGTGATTTTTAATGCTTCCCTGTTAAAACAGACCTAAGTGAAACCCGGTCCACAAAACGGCCTGGATATCGGGCCATTGAAAGGAAAAGGGCCGCTGTCTTTCCCATCTCCTTCCTTTCTCCTCTGCGCCCAGGACCTACCTCTCGGCACCCCTGAGGGTGAACTAGTAGGGAGGGCTCCTGAGGTCAGTGAGGGGGACAGCTTACACTGTCACCATGTTTGGCTGCAAGTTGTAGGGGATCCAACTCAAACTGAATTACACGGTAGAGAAGACCGCCACCTTCAGGAGAAGGCATCCAGACAGGGTGGGCTTGGGGGGGGACTCACTTTTGTGGCTCAAGGACAGAATGAAGGACTTGGGTTCTTTCCAGAGCTCTGTTCATCTATCCTAAGAACTAAGCTCCTTCCAAGTCTGGGGCCCTGCGGTCAGGGCTACTAGCACCCCAGCAAAGGGGAGAGAGACAGACCGACAGAGACAGAAAGAGCGAATCCGGCTTCACATCCCTCCGCAGAAGATAGAACATTCTGCCAGAGACCTTCAGCAAACCACTTCTTCTGCCTGATTCACCGGCAGAATCAGGTCATGCCCGTCCCAGAATCAGTCAGGAGCAAGGTAAATGGGATTACTCTCAAGGATGACCCTGTGAGCTGCCGTTAATACTTCCGACTGACGTTCTGGTGTGTGCTGTGGGAGGGACGAGTGGGCAGTGGGGAGACCATCACCCTGTCCATGGCTGAACACAGGTGAGCCCCACCAGGATACAGTGAGCGCTACTGGGATGCAGGTGATCATCCTAGGACATGGGTAAGCCCTCCTACCCTACGCCACCACTGCTCCTCTTAGCCACCCTCGAGCTGGGGCTCACTAACGAGAGACCCTGCAAAGCAATGGGAACTGGAGGGTGGGGCCCAGTAACCCTCCTTTCATTTGGAAAAGAGGCGCATCCTTCCTAGCTCATCTCTCCTTAATCCTCAGACGTGCTATATGAACAGGAGCACTGGGCTCTGCCCAGGGTCACGGGAGCAGACTGTGTAGAGAGGAGCTTCTGACGCTGGGTGCTCCACCACCGCCGGATCCCTGACCCCCAGCACCTCCCTGGCTGAGTCTTCAAGGGCTCAGGGAGAAGACATTGTGCTCCAGGTTATCGTCGAGACAAAAGAACATAGCTTGTCAGCAAAACCCATTTCTCCGCACATTCCCCTTTAATGTGGGCCTTTTTAATCCATCAAGTACTCACTTGGAAGGAGCAGAACACTGTGCAAATTAAAAAATAGTCATCAGTCACACACCATTCCCAGAAGAACCTGGGTCATCCAAACAGCAATGGTGATTCCTTCCCGATTTCCAGTGTTTCACTTGCGTTTGCCACTTGACGCCCAGAGGGACCCCAGGGAGCAGGTAGAGAAAGCACATTAGCCACATTCAATAAGAGGGAAGGCTCAGACACTTAAATAACTTGCTTAAGCATTCATGGATCTCAGATCTGACAAGGGACCTGCATACAAAACATATAAAGAGCTCTTAAAACCGAACAATAAGAAAACCAACCTTTAAAAAAATGACAAAGAATAGACACTACATCAAAGAGGATGTAAGAATGGCGGATAAGCACATGAACAGATGTTCAACATCCTTCGCCTTTAGGAGAACGCAAATCAAAATCACAATGAAATTCCAATTCCGCCACTAGGATGACTGTAACTTAAAAAGACAGACAACGCCCAATGCTGACAAGGACGCAGGGCAATGGAACATTTCTGGTGGAAATGCGGAACAGTACAAGCCACTCTGGAAAATAATTTAGCGGTGTCTTATAAATTAAATGTGTGCTTTCCATGTTACCCAGCAATCTCACTCCTAGATATTTACCTTAGAGAAATGAAAACTAACGTTCACGCAAAAACCTGGACACGAAAGTTAATGGCAGCTTTGTTTGTGAGAATCCAAAGCTGGAAAACCCCAAATGTTCCTCGCCAGGTGAATATTTAAACAATATAATGGAATTCTACTCAGCAGGAAAAAGGAAGGAACTCTTGACAAAGTCAGCAACTTGGCTGAATCTCAAAGATGTTATTATGCCTGCTGAAGGAGGGAAACCAGTCTCAAAGAGTTACAAACTGCACAATTTCATCTACGTGACACACTCGAAAAAACACAACTGCAGTGAAGGAGAACAGGTCAGTGGTCACCAGGGCTTCTGGGTGAGCAAGGGTCGGCTGCCCAGGGTGTCTTTGGGGCCACGGCACTGCTCTGTACCCTCACTGCGGTGGTGGTTACCCAGATTTGTACATGTGCTAAAATATAGAGACCTGTACACCAAAAGGAGAAAGAGCCAAATTTATTGTATGATAAATTCTTCATTAAAACTTTATAATAATTGGTGATTTGAAACCAGGTCAACTCCCTGCCCACTGCTGTCTCCACCACAATGCACGGCCCACACCAGCTCGAGGCTTTGCTCACGGCACGGGCCCACAGGTTCTCACTCAAAGCCTTGTCTTCCACCGAAAATTCTAATAAGTTTCACCCTCAGGTTTCTCAGCCCATGGAAGCAGGAAATTAGAAGGAAGGAAGCTGGTGGAAGCAGGCAGACTGGCAATAACAGCCAGAGCAGCTGGCAGAGGAAGAGAAGGCAGAAAACTATGAAATGCAAACATTCACATTCAAAACACACCAGTGTCCGGGGCTGTTTTGTTCCAGGGCTACCAGCCCCAAACACGCCCCTGCATGGCTGTCCTGGTTCCTGATGAGGAAAGTGAATCTCAGTTGAAAGGTTACTTCAGGCTCCTGGCTGTCTTTGCTGCACCAGGAAGAGGAGACCCTTGGTGTCTACGCTACTCATGAGGAGCCCTGCCGGTTGGACATGCAGGGATTCTCTTTATAGTTGGGACAAAACTTTGGACACAAAGATGCCTGTTGAGTACACCTGCCAACGGCCAGATTCTGCCCTCAATATGGCCTTGATGTTGGCCACTATCCCCTTAACCAGTAATCATCACCTCTGACATTTATGGACCACCTACTATATGGACCACCTACTATGTGCCAGGCATTTTCTTAAAAACTTGATGTGGATTGTTCCATTTAGTCTTCACAACAGCCCTGCAGATGGTACCAGAATCAGTCTCATTTTACAGATGAGGAAACTAGGGTCAGAGCGGTCCGTGACCTGCTCACAATCATACATCCAGTAAGAGGTAGGGCCAAGACGGTGCGGCTCCCGAGCCTCCCCGCACAACCCTGCGCCCACGGCCTCAGAGACTGAGAGCACCGAGAAAGCTGATTTCCAGAACTGTGACAGAAGTGAAGACAAAGAGGGCAGTGAAGAAATCGGTGCTTCTTGCACAGGAAATAGATGTTTGGAGTTACCTACCGAATGAAGTGTTTCATTTATACAACGGCATGTTTATAAGTTATCCTAACTTTGTTCCTCCTTTTCATCTGAGTTTTTGTCAATTGTATCGTTTTTAGACTGTTTTTGAGTCTATGCTTCCATTGTAGTCACTGCCTGTGTTTTTCCTTAGTCTACAGGGATATCGGTCCAAGGCTCTCTGCCTGTTCTTCGTTGCAGCTTTTCCAGGCATCTCTTGGTGATTATAACTTTATCCTCAAATGGATTCCACTATTTGAATGCATAGGAATTCTCTGATGCCTATGGAATTGTACTTCAGTGATGGTTCAGCTTGGAATAAAAGATAATACTTTTAAAAAGAAGAATAAAAGGTTTAATTCAATGGTGGCTCTTCGCTAAGACATAGCCAAGTCCTTCAGAAACAAGAGACATTGAGTTTTGAATCCCTTTCGAAAGCAATTGCTCTGACCAGCATAATTATTATTTTGTTGAGTTGTACACTTGAAACCTGGATGGTTTTATGGATTGGAGTCACCCCAATAAATTTAATTAAAAAATTGTTAACCAAGTAAGAGAGATTCTAGCAAATGTGTGGAGAACTTCATGAGAAACAGGTGACATTGTGAAATTCTGATTCCTGGGAAATGCAGTCACATATACACATCTTTCTTTTTGTAACCTAGGTACTCCCAATGGCCTCAGGAATTATATGTCAAAATAACATGGGCATTCCTTAGTATGGAAAGAATTTGGATGCTTAAAGAGAAATCCCTCAGTAGTCTGAAAAAAATCTGCTTTGTGGAATATTTATCCCCAAACCATGGAAGATGAGGGCCCTATAACAACTGGAGGTAATTCCCTCTCCAATGCCAAGACTTAAACTCCTGAGAACTCCCTTGCTGGGGAGTTTGTGGTCGAGGAACTTCTAGCCTGAAGGAAAAAAAATGGTAGCAACACCAGGGTAATGATTAAGCCAAAGGAACCCCTGAACTATCTGCAATACTTTGAAAACAGGAAAAAGTAGAAGCTGTGGAAGGCAGCCTTTGACGTGGTCCCCAATATCCCTGCCTCCTGGTTTCCTCCCCTTCCATCAAGTCCAGGCTGGATGAAGTGACTTGCTTCTGACAAGTAGAA
This sequence comes from Desmodus rotundus, assembly GCF_022682495.2. Lineage (NCBI taxonomy): Eukaryota > Metazoa > Chordata > Mammalia > Chiroptera > Phyllostomidae > Desmodus > Desmodus rotundus. The sequence goes on along the minus strand of NC_071393.1, from coordinate 128,787,666 downwards.
TATGGCAGAACTAATGGGACACCACTGTCAAGGTCAGGCTATAAAGGAACTGTGGTTTCTGCCGTGGGCCTCAGTCTCTCTCAGATCGCTCACTCCAGGGAAGATAGTATCACGTCATGAGGTGACACTGTGAACAGGACTACATGGTAAGGGACTGAGGACTGCCAACCACCGTTGGCATGAGCTTGGGAGCAGACCCCCCAACCTCAGTCGGGCCTTCAGAGGACAGCAGCCCTGGCCACCAGCAGGACTGAAACCCCTGGAGACACGTTGAGCCAGAGGCCCTGAACAAAACCACTCCTGATTTCTGACCCACAGAAACTATGAGATAATAAGTGACGTTTTAAGCTGCTGCTTCTGGGGGTGCTGTGTCACGCAGCCAGAGAGGACTTCTACACAAGTTAAACAGGTCGTCGGCGACAGTCCACACGCGATAGGCTGGTAATGAAGAGCGCCTTACCATTGCGTTCCATTTACCGTTAAAAGCTCTCAAGAGCCTCTCGCCATCACGGTTTCAAGAAGATATTGCCATTTGTAACTGGATTTGTGCTGAACATTTGAGTAAAGATTCAGGAGCAGGAAGAAGAAATCTTGCCTGAGGAGAGTGTGTCTAATAAAGAAAACCTTAAGCTCTCCTGGGCTGTGGTACAAGACACCCCAAGGTCCTGTCTCCCAAAGATCATTTAATTTTCACTTTTATAGAAAGTGTGTGCATAGCACAGAATATGATAGGTTGCTAGAATTTTCTGAGAAGGGTGGATTTACCTCGAAAAGGCTTGTGTTTGGATTCCTGGCAGAAAATCTTGCTGCCTCAGGGCCCCAGTCTCCCTCCCTCCCACACGCTCGGAGGGAGTCTGAGCTTCCAGGACACAAGGGACCAAGTTTACGTCTGCAGAACTGAAGAAGGGGACCCCAGAGTTAAGTAAGGACCTTGTGCGGGGCTGTGGGGGAACAATAAACAACCTCAGGGACATTTTCCTTAGGAATTCAGGCTTGGGGAGCTTTCCTTAGCCTCCCCGTCCACACCACAGCACTCCCCTTCTGCTGTCTCAGGGCCTCCATGGAGGCAAGACTCTCGGAGGCCATAGACTCCAGGAAGGAAGTCTATGGACAGCCAGACTGCTTGCCTGGGTCACATCGCTGAGTCTGGTGCCCGGATTCCTCAGGTGTCCTCGGTGGAAAATAAAGGCCAGACTCCTCTTCTGGTGTGGGGGGCCTGGGTCAAGGAAGGGGGGAAGGGGAGCAAGGGTATGACCCCTGCTGGGCCAGGAGACGTTCACTTTCCGCATTTACAGACATGGAAAGAAGCCAGCTCTTGACTTGGCCCATTCATTTCATTTGTTTGGGAATGTGTTTTATTCTCCTCTTCCTTAGTTCAATTCATTTGACAAGATGAATTTCTAGAACTGCCTGATAGCTGTGTCCTGCTTTAAAAAAAACCCGTAAAAACAACAAAAGTCATTCTAACCATCCATGAGCCTAATCATGATGGAACCGCTCTGCCAGCTGTTGCCTGGATTCCGGTCAGTGTGGGGTGGGGGAGGGGAGTAGGTAACCCAGGAAACCGGGGGGCTATTTGGGACAACTCAGATCTCAGAGGGCCATGATGAACTGTCAGAAGAGATGCTTCTAGCTGACACAGAATTCCTGAGTCCCAGTCTCCACTCAAATCATTGACTGGTGGTAGCTACCCCGAGCTCGGCATCGTGCTGGACAGGGCCCTAAAGGGAAAGCCAGGGTGAAGAGTGGAAAGGAACCACTAAGGGGCGTATCAGTTCACAGCTGATTACAAAGAATTTTCCCCGCCTGGGCTCAGCCCTCTGCATTGCAGCCCAGACCTAATGGGTGGGAGGAACTGACCACCTACACATCTAAAGGAAAGAGAGAATGCTGACTAATTTTTATTACACAACTGCATGTGTTCAGAACTGTGCCAGACCATGTATTAATATTATAAGCATGGCTACAATATGATATAGTCTCAGACCATGTATTAATATTATAAGCATGGCTACAATATGATATAGTCTCAGACCATGTATTAATATTATAAGCATGGCTACAATATGATATCGTCTCAGACCATGTACTAATATTATAAGCATGGCTACAATATGATAAATATAGTCAATGTGCCAAGCACTTTGCCTAGGAGCTTGCGAAGCTAGTATATCAACTCTATACTACTTACTTTCAGAGTTTAGGTGAGAGAAAAAACAGTCCTCCATCTTATATGGGCCAATATTATTTCAAGTCTCAGTCAGTAGCAGCCAGAACAAATCCTAAGCAATACACTTTTTTTTGCTGTTGTTGCTTAAATTAGAGACAGTGACTTTACTTCCCATTAGAGACAAAACGGACCCCTTGGAATGAAAGTGTAACTAGGAGCCCTAGAGGCCAAAGGTATCCCTCACAACCTGCCAAGGTAGTTTCTCTCTCTTGAGTAATAAATACGTCTGCCCTTGACCCATCTTGATGAATCCCCACTGGACGGAAGGAGACGAGGCAGGTAAAGGAGAGCCCCAGACCCTGTGGATGTGGAAATAGGTATGTATGTGATGATCCGGGACAGAACCCTTGGAACTCTGCTCACTGGGACTGGTTCTAGAAGGCCATAAATGTGGCCTGTCCTGAAATCAGCAGGCCCGACTCAAGCTCTGGGCCTGTTACTTGCTGCTTCTATGATCTTTACTATTCTTAACTTCTCTAAGCCTCAGTTTCCTCATCTTTAAAATGGGGATGAAGTGAAAATTAGTGAATATAGATAGAAATGCTCTGTAAACCATAATGCTCTTCACACAGTATTGCTATTACTTTTTATTACTTTTGGACTTTAGCTATGTTAGAGGTAAATGGGTTGCTTTTAAAATCCTTCTGATTATTACATTGGAGAATGCCTGTGCTATAATATATTACTCACCAGCTGTTGCGTGTGCTAATGTACACTTAATGATTTAAACAACTTCTATATATCAGGGGTGTCTAACTCATTTCCACCAGGGGCCACATCAGCCTCACAGTTGCCTTCGAAGGGCCGAATGTAATTTCAACTCCTTAACAGTTAAGGAGTAGTTACATGTATACAGTCCTAAAATTTTTGGCCCTTTGAAGGCAACTGCGAGGCTGATGTGGCCCCCGGTGACAATGAGTTTGACACCCCTGTTCTACATTGTTTACCCAGCTGGCTTTCGCAATTCAAAGGTTTTATAAATTCTTGGTTGGATGAAGTTAGGACCAACAACAATGTATTTCATTGATTTTATTGTTCTCAGCATTTATCCCACTGTGCCTATGGCCAAGGCCCATGTAAAATTAGTTTTTCATAAATTGACACAGAAAGTTTTGCCCTACATTTTTTTATTGTTGTTTTTTTAATGACATCCCTTGCATGTGCAAATTTATAATTTCCAAATTGCTTCTGGACCCAGTGGGTCATCCAGACTCACAGGGACAGATAATATATTTCCCATTACAGATGAGCAGCTATTTCAGAAGAATAAACTGAAAACGAAACGATTTTCCCAGCACTACCCGGACACTATGTGGTAGCAGCGGAACTAGGAGGCCCCTCTGCTTCCTTCTATATCCCTGTGATGGGGGCTGGGTTCGTGTGTGATGTTGGCCTCTCCCATTGTTTAGGATGTGGCTGAAATTTAAAAGGCAAAGATTAAGGTTGATCGCTGGCACAACAGCTTTCAAACTTCAGTTTGCCAAAGGATCCCCTGTAGGAATGATGGGGTAGATCTGGGCAGGGCCAAGGAATCCACATGTTAATATTCTAAAATTCTTGCTGCCCAAAGTGTGGTCAGGACCACAGCTTCTGTGGTGTTGAACCTATTCCTACTACTCTGTTAGGGTTCTGGGCAGCCACAGCAGCACAACCTGGGGACTCGTCAGAAATGCAAATTCTCAAGCCTCATCCCAGACCCAGTGTGTAAAAATGGGCACTCAAAGAAGATCCCCCAGGGAGGGGGGTGCACATTCAAGTTTATGAAGCCCTGCCCTGGATGTTTCAGAGGCGGGTCGTCTAGATCCTGATTTCCCAAAAAGAGTCCTGGAAAAATTACACAAATGCACTTGGTTCATTTATTCGATTCCATGAAAAGCATAAGTCAAGCAACTAACACTACTGCCCAATTGACCAAAGCGCCCTTTTCATTGCTGCGACAGCCGCAGACAGACTCCGGGAGGCACACTGGGACCAAAGCTCATGGAGGTGCTTGCGAACATTCTCTCTCCTCTGTTCCTTGACCCAGCACAGTCAGATGCATTATCATCGTTCCAGAGGTGGGAAAACTGGATCTCAGAGACAGGGAGTGACAAGCCCCATGTCGCTGTTCAGAAGGGGCAGAATCAGGTTCAAACCCAAGGACGTCTGACTCTCTGTTACAGGGCCCACATGGTACCCTGGTTTCAGTTTCTCTGTCACAGGGGTTTCCAAGTCTGGTCCTCAGACCTGCAGTGTCAGCAGCGCTTGAAAACTTATTAGAAATGCAGATTCTTGGGCCCCACCCCAGACCCATGGAGTCAGAAAGTCTGGGAATGGGGCCCAGCTAGCTCTCCAGGTGAGGCCACGATGCACTCAAGCTCGGGAACCTGTGTGGCAGATCCCAGCCTGAGGAGATGCGGGGGTGGAAGAGGTGGTGTGACCAGAGGACCATGGTACTCAAAAGTACCCTAACCCTTTATGGCCGCTGCATCCGGCACGGGCACCCTCCCTTAATGTGTTGCAGGGGCCTTGCTGTTCAAAGGGCACGAACAGCAGCACCCGTATCCCCTGAGAACTTGTTAGAAATGCAGAAACGAGGGCCACAGCCCATCAGAATCTATGTGCCAACAAGATTCAGATCCGTATTAGAGCTTGAGAGGTACTGTAGTAGAGTGAGCACTAGGTTTGGAGGCTAATTTCTGAGTGTTTTGTGAATTCCAATTTCACCACCTTCTCAGACCTTTCGTCTGGAACTCCCAACCTGCCCACTTCCTGACAACAGGTAAAACTTTGTTCAGAACCTCAAGGAATGTGTGCCTGAGTTCATTCTGTGAAGCTCAGACAGGTGAGTCTCAGCTGACCCCTCACCCTTGCTGGGATCCTGCCCTTGACCCTGAGAGAAGCTCCAGGACTCTGAATTTACCCTGAGAGTACCCAGTGAGTGGATGAAGCCGAGAAAGAGTGATGAGCGGTTACTTAGCATGAAACGGAGGGACTGAATGAGTGGGGTAGGTAAGCTAAGGAAAAGAAATGGAGAAAACAGAACAAAGGATGAGGTATAATCAATAAAACATAATGTTAAAAAAAGGATAAGGGGCAGAAAGGAGGGAGTCAGTGGCTCTGAAGATTACTCATCTGCAGACACCATTCTGGTCCACCACGCTGGGCAACTAGCATGGGGTGGAATCCATTCCTACTACCTGCATAGGGTTTGCCACAGTTTCCCAATTAGCATTCCAGCCCCTGCCCTAGGCCCGTCCTTAAGAGCCAGCTCAATGACCAGCCTGCTCCCCTTCTCCCCGGTGCCTCATCCACAGCTGCTCTTAGCTTCCTCCTCTAACCTCTGGCCCTTGTTTGCCAGATGCCCTTTGTCTTAAGGCTAAGACCATCTGAAGTATAACCAGACCTTATAGAAGTAAGGCGGCTCAAGAGGGGTCTGGCATATAATCTGGCGGACAGGGAGGGGAAAGGCTGACACAGACATCAGAAACAGCTAAAGAAAAAACCACCCAAGCCAGGGATTGCAGAGAAGACAACGGGAGAAGGGGGAGTTCAATACGGGTAGCAAGGCACTTTGCGGGGAATCTAACTTGCATGTGCCTGGGGGCTTGGAAGTCATCAGATTGCTTCTTGGTGAGAGGCGTTTGGTGTCCAGGGGCCTTGGGGGTTGTTTCAGTAGGTTCTGTGTGGCTCTTCATCTTCAACATCAGGAAGTTGTGTTCTGCCAGGAGACCACTTGGACATCAGATTGAAGCCTGTGAGGTTCCAGAAAAATTTAACATGGCCACACCCATTGTGAGACCCAGCTGGCCGACTTGACCACCCACCCTGGCGGTTCTCTCTGGGTTCTTCTCCATCTGGTCACTCTCTGAATCCAGGCTATTTGTCAGCTTGGGCTACCATAACAGCATACCACAGACTGCGTGTTTTCAATGACAGAAATTCCTTTTCTCACAGTTCTGCGGGTGGAAAGTCCAAAATCCAGGTACTGGCCAGGGTGGTTTACAGCAAGGCCTCGCTTCCTGGCTCGCAGTCAGCCATCTCCTCGCTGTGTCCTCGGATGGACTGTCCTCTGGGCGCACAGAGACAAAGAGAGAGCTCTGGTGTCTCATCTTCTTCTTATAAGGACACCAGTCCTACTAAATTAGGGCCCACCAGGATGACCTCACTCACTTTATTTTAATTACCTCCTTCAAGGCCCCGTGTCCAAATACAGTCATATTGTGGGGGTTCGACTTCAACATGTGGATTACAGGAATGGAGAGCCAGTCAGTCCCTAACACCAGGGCTGAGAAACTAGGCTCCAGTCACTCAGCAAGATGCTGCAAGGGAGGCCTGATGCTGGCAGATGGTGCCCTAAAGCCTACAGCCCTGAGTAGTGGACGTGAGTCTCCTCCCCTCCGCCCCTCAGTGTCCTCCTCCATAAGGAATGACATGAGACATGGCCCTGCGCTGCTGCTGGGCCCCCAGGTTCTGATTCAGGCCCCGCCATCATCCAGCTGAGTGACTTTGGGTACGTGCAGTCTTGTCATGACCCAGTCTTAACTTCTCGACTCAACAGGAGAAAACAACCCAATTTAAAAATGGGCACAGCCCTTGAGAGGACTCCAAAGAGGTTATACAGATGGTTGATAAGCACAGGCAAAGATGGACAACATCATTCGTCATTAGGAAATGCAAATGAGAGCTATAGTGAAATAGAAGTTGTTGAATCACTATATTGCACACCTGAAGCTAATAGAACTAATATATAAGATTGTATACTGACTATACTTAAATTTTAAAATAAAATAAAAACTACAGTGAGATACCATGTCAAAGCCATAGGGGTAGGGAAAAAATAGAACATAACAAGTGTTGGTGAGAACGTGAGCAATTTGTAACGCTTGTACTCTGCTGGTGGGAAGGCCAGATGGCGTGGCCGCTGTGAAAAATACTATTGAAGTTCCTCAAAAAAGTGAATACACACTTACCCTATGATCCAGTCATTCCACTTCTGGGCACATAGCCAGAAGAGTGTGAAGCAGGGATTTGTACAATGATGCTCATAGCAGAATTTTCCAAAAAAATAAAGCGGGAAACCATCCAAATGATTGTTCACCATTGGAGGAATGGATACACAAACTGTGTTCTGTGCATACGGTGGAATATTATGCAGCCTTTAAAAGGGAGGAAATCCTGTCACATCTACAACATGGGTGAACCTTGAGGACACCTGTCAAGTTAAATAAGTCATTCACACAAGGACAAATGTTGTGTGATTCCACTTATATGAGGGACCTAGAGTAGTAGAGCTCATAGAGACAGGAAGTAGAATTGTGGTTGCCAGGGGCTGGTGGGGGGTGAGAATAGAGAGTTACTGTTTAATGGGTCCAGAAGTTCAGTCTGGGAAAGGGGAAATGTTCTGAAAATGGAAAGTAAAGAGGGATCGTTGGATGAAGTCTAAGGTGCCACTCAGCTCTCAAATTCTATGCCTCTTGGTACTGACAGCATAAAAGGAGACTCCCCCTTCCCTTCACCAAAGGGCAGGTTCTCAGCCTTTCCTGTGCTTTCAAGACCTGAAAAACAGACACTTGATGAGAACAGGTTGGTTTGGCTGGTCCGTGCTTTAGCCGAGGGGAGACTGGAAGTCCCTAAAGAAACTTGCACTTGGCGGCAGCTCAGGGCAAGTGTTTTGTGGTCCGAGAGGGATAACATTCTTTAAAATCGGTGTTCTTACACTTTGGGGTGAGTTCTGCTTATTGTATTCCTGAGCTGGGTGAGGTTTCTGGTGCTCAGATTCAGGCAAACTCAACTCAGGGACCATCTGTTCAGTCTTTGGAACAATATCATGGAGAGTACTCAAGATGAAAATTGGTTTGGGGTTCTGGTGGTTGTCTGAAAAAAAAAAAAAACAATTCCTTCTATCACCACGAAGATGAGCGTAATACCTTAAAACACACTGCCTTGTGAAAACACACCAAATATCATCTTCTGCTTTCCTGATCTTTGGGTATTCTAATTTCAGACGTCTGCCCTTCAAACATGACGAGTGGCTATCATTTTAAATGTCAGATGCTTGATTCAGGCTCTCTGTGAAGGACCAGAGGGTTCTGGAGCTATTTGAAGGAATGCCTGCCTCTGCCAGTGCTAATTCCATGGGAATCCCTGGCTGGAATACATCACGAAGTGTGTGGGGTGTGTATGTCTGCAGGTTTTGGCCACCCATGTCCTTCAGACCCCAGGGCTAAGGCTGGGGCTGATCTCCAAGACCATGCACACAACCCAAGGGTGAGGAAACCTGTCTCATTCACCTGTGTACCTCCAGCTGGGGAGCAAAATAGGAACTCAGTCCATATCTACTGAGTTGAATCGAATGTCATCTTGGGAGGTAGAGAAGGGAGCATACAGATCAAACTCTCTCAATCCCAAATAAGCCAACTTAAACACAAATCTTTCATCTTCCCAGCTAGGTAATCAATGAAGAAACACTCAAGATGTGCTTCTTTGTGCAAATTCATACCCAAATTTTAAACTCTGAAATCATTGTATTATTTTTATGACCTGGGATTTATTAACCTTGAGAAACAAAGGCAGTTATAATGAGGTTGATAATTTTTCTCATGTGAGTTTACCCTTCTAGCTAGTAGATGACAAGCGTAGACCAGGGGATCTGTATGCTGCCCAGACAGATCTGCCAACCCTGTGGGAGACAGTACGGCTTGGCACACCCTACCCCCAGATATCAAAAGCCCTGGGTCTTGCCACTAGGTGTGTGTCTAAGGAAGCTCTGACGTAAATCAACTTGGGTAAAACCTTTGCACTTGTATTACACTTTGTACTCTTCAAAGCATGTCTGTATGTACCTGTACCATCTTATTCTCACAGCCACCCACTTAAATCAAAATGATCCCCATTTTGCAGAGGAGAAAACTGAGGCATGGAGAGGTCAAGTGATCTGCTTGCTTGAGTTCATAGCATAGTTTGGATCCTAATTACTTCCCTATTTCTCTGGTTTAATAATTTCTGGTGTGAATGCACCGTTATATGTTTAAAACTTACAGGGCCTTGCCAATGTTTTAAATAGTCTGAGCACCAGCCCTGGAGCACACACCAGCCAGTGCGGACAGCCAGGATGCCTGTCAGCTGCCAGTCACCTCTTGACTTAGCAGGCTTCTTAGACTCCACACTGTCCAGCCAGCTCTTTGGTTGCTGGGCACAGAGTCTGTTTCGGGAATTGGGGATGTAGGTCAGAATCCAGAGGCAGGGTAACTCAGGACATGCTCAAGAGTTGGACCACAGGAGAGTCCGGGAGTCTGGTTCTGGGCCCAAAGTGGCCCAAGTCTGCGTGAGCAGAAGTGTGCAGACCTCCCCAGCCCAGAACTCTCCTCTTCATGAGCCTCAGCTCTCGGGGGGACCATTCAGGGTGTTGTTCTCTGTCTCGCTCCCACTGGCCTAATGCTTAACTGCTGCTTGGGGGAGCATGTGGAGCTAACGTACTGAGGTCAGCACAGGAGATGAAATTCCGGTGGAGTCGAAATTGGCCCTTGAAAATTATTTTTAATCCCCCAGAGAGTACAGTTGATGTGCTCTGATGCAGAAAGCCCCATTCAGTTTTTTTAAGTATATTTTATTGATTATGCTATTATAGTTGTCCCAGTTTTTTCTCCCCTCTATTCCCCTCTGCCCTGCACTCTCCCTCCCACCAGCATCCCCCCTGCCCTTAGTTCATGTCCATGGGTCGTACATATAAGTTCTTTGGCTTCTCCATTTTCCATACTGTTCTTAACCTCCCCCTGTCTATTTTGTTCCTACCAATTATGCTTCTTATTCCCTGTACCTTTCCCTCCATTCTCCCCCCCACCACTGATAACCTCCCATGTGATCTCCATTTCTGTGATTCTGTTCCTGTTCTAGTTGTTTGCTTACTTTGTTTCTGTTTTGGTTTTTTTACATTCGGTTGTTGATAGTTGAGAGTTTGTTGTCATTTTACTGTTCATATTTTTGATCGCCTTCTTTTCTTAGATAAGTCCCTTTAACATTTCATATACCAAGGGCTTGGTGATAATGAACTCCTTTAACTTGTCCTTATCTGGGAAGCACTTTATCTGCCCTCCCATTCTAAATGATAGCTTTGCTAGATAGAGTAATCTTGGATGTAGGTCCTTGCCTTTCAAGACTTTGAATACTTCTTGCCAATAAGATTTCTTTTGAGAAATCAGCTGATAGTCTTATAGGCACTCCTTTGTAGGTAACTGTCTACTTTCCTCTTGCTGCTCTTAAGATTCTCTTCTTATCTTTCACCTTGGGTAATTTAATTATGATGTGCCTTGGTGTGTGCTTCTTTGGATCCAACTTCTTTGGGACTCTCTGAGCTTCCTGGACTTCCTGGAAATCTATTTTCTTCACCATATTGGGGAAGTTTTCTTCCATCATTTTTTCAAATAAATTTTCAATTTCTTGCTCTTCCTCCTCTCCTTCTGGCACCCCTATGATTCGGATGTTGGAACATTTAAAGTTGTCCTGGAGGTTCCTTAGTCTCTTTTCATTTTTTTGCATTCTTGTTTCTTCATTCTGTTCTGGTTGAATGTTTATTTCTTTCTTCTGTTCCAAATTATTGATTTGAGTCCCAGTTTCCTTCCCTTCACCTTTGGTTCTCTGTACATTTTACTTTATTACACTGTGCATAGCCTTCACTTCTTCCTCTATTTTGTGACCATATGGGACCATTTCTGTGAGCATCCTGATTACCAGTGTTTTGAACTCTGCATCTGATAGCTTGGCCATCTCCTTGTCACTTACTTCTTTTTCTGGAGTTTTGATCGCTTCTTTCCTTTGGGCCATATTTTTTCACGTTGATGCACCTGTTACATTGTAAGGGGTGGAGCCTTAGGTATTCACCAGAGCAACCCACATGGCTGCGTTGTGGGGCTGTCTGTGTGAGAGGGGTCTGAGAGGGAACAGTGCTGCTTGTTCAGCTCTCACCCCGAGAAAGCCTGATTTCGTAACACGTGCTACACGCAGACTGTATGGGTTGCAATCCTGACAAAACCTTGGTTTTTGTCTCGCACTGTCACTCAGAGTCCCTCATTCTTGAGCTGATTTGCCCAATGAAAATAGTTCCACAAAAGCTCGAGCATTTCTAGTATCTGATGACTTGCAGTATAAAAAGAAAGCATGGACTGAAATGCTGAAGTATTTTTAAATACTACATCAGCTTTATCACAGCTACTCTGAGTGTATATAAAAATATTGTGATGTTTCACAACTGCAGCTTCTATTTCAGTTGGTGGAGTATCGCAGCTGGTTTGAATGAATTACAAATTACATTTGCATCACAGCCAATTCCAAGGTCATTGTTACTTGATAGTTTAATTTAGTAAACACATCATTTTTGTCATGAAGCTGTGTTTCACCACAACATATATATTTGTATTGAGACTACAGAATTTTATCTTCAATGTCAGATATTTTAACTAAATTTACGGTTGTGTTTATATTAATTTTTGATGTTTTACCTTTGACAGAATAAATATCCTAAAGCTTTATTTTGATCCCATGAATTGGTTGGAAAACAAGTCCACATTGCAGTTAACTAATCTACTTAAAACACCAGATCAAACTGGCATCATTGAACAATCTGCAAAATTGTTCTGCCAACGGAGCCCACGCATTAACTGTTACCACTTCTCTTTGTACGTGTGCAAGAAGAACACTGAGAAACAAGACCCGCAAGATCAATTTTGTATTGTGGTCATATATACAGAACGTAAACTTTATCATTTTTACCATTTTGAAGGGTACAGTTTAGTGGCATTAAGTACATTCACATTGCTGTACAGCCTTCACCACCGTCCACTTCCAGAACTTTCCATCACCCCAAACTGAAACTCTGTACCCACTAACCACCAATTCCCCATCTCTCTCCCCCAAGCTTCTAGTAATCAGTATGTTACTCTACTCTAGACTAGTCTATTCTCTGTCTGTGAAATTCCCTACTCTAGATGCTCATGCAAGTCGATTTAGACAATATGTAGCTTTTGTGTGCATCTGGCTAATTTCACTTAGTATAACATCTTCGAGATTCACTCATATTATAGCATATGTCATAATTTCATTCCTTTTAAAGCTAAATATTATTCCATTGTATCATTTGGTTCATCCATTCACTGTTGACGGGCATTTAGTCTGTGTCCACGTTTTGGCGATTGTGAATAATGCTACCGTGAACACGGCTGTACAGATACCTGTTCGAGTCCCTGGTTTCAGTTCTTTGGGGTTTGTACTGACAGTGAAATTGTTGGGTCACATGGTAATTCTGTTTAACTTTTTGAGAAACATCACACCATTTTTCTATAGAAGTTACACAATTTCCCCTTCCCATGGGCAGGGCACAAGGGTCCCAATTTCCCTGCATCCTCTCCAGCACCGGTAATTTCCGGGGTTTTGATAACAGCTGTCCTACTGGGTCTGCGGTGCTGCCTCGTTATGGTTTTGATTTGTGTCAAAGTGACACTGAGCATCTTTTCATGTGCGTTTTGGCCATTTGTATATTTTCTTTGAAGAAATGTCTATTTAAGTCCTTTGCCCCCCAAATGGGCCAGATGCATTTTAAAGACCAATCATTTGATAGGATCCCAATGTCCTGGGTCACAGAGAGGTGTGTACACATACATTTCTGGAGCTGCGCATGCTAAGTCATCCTCCTTGGGCATCATCTCCCAAAAGACAACCACTGCCTTTCGCAGGGATGCTGATGTGGCGTCAGCACACTGGTGTCGTCTGGCTTTCTTGTGGTTGGTGACAATGGCCCTGGGGCACCCTGTGCTAGGCACAAGTTCATTTTGTGCTAGGCACAAGTTCACCGACTTTCTAGAGGAACAGAAACGTGGCACGTTCATTAAGTGGTCATTAATGCACGTGAATGTTTTTGAGCTCATTGTGGCTGCAAGCATTTTACTGAAAAATGTAAAAAAGCATGACTGAACCATGTGTTGAGTTAAGTAGAGTTACACCACATGACAAGGGACAAGACCACTCTGAAAAGGGCACTTGGGCTTCTCTCAGCTCCACAATAGGACTACTCAGCTTCTAGCTCCCACTCAGATTTCCCAAACACCTAATCTACAATTTCCCATATTTCCCGCTGACACCTTTACCTGGCAGCCTGGTGGCTTCAGCTATTTTGCGTGCCATGTCCCAGCCCGCTGGCACAGGCCATTGGCACAGCTGGCTGGCATGCCGAGGGGCCTCTTGGTCAGCAGCATCAAATATATCCTTTCTCCCACCACCAGACAAGCATGGCAGTGGGGAGCTTTCCCTCGTCATGCCTGTCACATCACACGTCATTTATGTGTGAGTGCCCTGCATGCTGTCCTCAAAAGCAAGGTGCTGTTAAATTGTACAACCATGACGGAGAGGTGTTGCTGGGAAACTTCTGGTGTTAACCCCATGTTAAAGTGTCCGCGTGTGTCACATACGACTAGACGAGACTGTGGGGAAAGCAACAAGTACCAACTAGAGGCTTCCTAAACCCATCCAGTCTGTTCAAGTGGAACTACTCATACAATACACTTGGGTGAAAAATGAAATGCAAAACAGGATGAGACTCTAAGACAAGAGGCCTAAACCGCAGCTGTCAGGACAAACTAGGGCAGGTGGTCATTTACCGGTGGCCCACCACAAGCCTATGGGAAAACCTATGCCTCCTTGTCTAGACCAGCTCTGGTCCCCACACAGCAGCGACTCCCCTTAGCTCTTCCACGAAGACAGTTCATGGGCTTGTCTCTCTTGCCTTAATGACTTCCCAGGCAGGAATTACGTGCCAGTGCACGACATCCCAACTGCTTGACCACAGAACACACACGACAGGGCCCTCATTCCTTTGAGAGACAGTGCATCTCACTGCTATGCGATGTGGAACTGGTCAAGGCTCTGCCGAGACAGATGAGAGGGCGGGTTCCAGAGTCAAACTGCTGGGTGCACACCAGCCCTACTGCGGAGCAGCGGTGTGCACCTGGGTAAGGTACTTCAGTGCTCTGGTTCCTCATCTGTAAACGGTAGTAGAAGCGCTTGCCTTGTCCTGGCCAGGGGCCTTATTTGGTTGGACCGTTGTCTTATACATGAAAAGGCCACAGGTTCAATTCCCAATCAGGGCACATACCTAGGTTGCAGGTTCCATCTCCAGCTGGGGTGTGTGCGGGAGGCAACTGATCGATGTTTCTCGCTCAGGTTAATATTTCTCTCTGTCCCTTCCTCTCTGTTAAAAAAAATTAAAAAACAGTACTTGCCATATACATAGGATGTCAGGTTGCCAGATAAAATGCATTAGTTAAATTTGAACTTCAGGTAACAGGTGAACTTTTAGTAAAAGTATGTCCCCAGTTGAACTGGGCATCCTGGATTTTTGTATTGCTGAGTCCGGCAATCCTATTGGTGCAGCTGTTAAGACAGCGCCCGGTATACTGTAAGTTACACCAAGTTAACCGCTTTGATTGTTAAGCTTTTGGATCTAAGGAAGAGGAAACTCACAGCACAGGAAAGGGGACTGCAGGTATGTGGGGGCACAGCTGTCTCCTGTATTTCTCAGGAGCCTTGTGGCTTCTATTTCCTGTCTCTCAGAGGCCACGTGGACCCTCGCAGCTGGCTTCTCTTGGACCCATCTTTCCGTCACCTTTGCTTCCTGCAAATATTTGCTCCGGTGTGGCCTCCCACTCCACATCTGCGGGACCTAGGAGACCTGGCTATCTTTGTTCGGGCTGTTCCAGGAGCAGACCCTGACAAGAGGATTCTGGGTAAGTAGTTGAATTGGGAGGTACCCCACAAACCGTGTGGGGTGAGAAAGCGAGACAGAAAAGAAGGTATTCAATAAAGAAGCCATTATCAAGCAAGTTACCACCATGGACAACTGACCCTCATCCCACTGGGGAGCTTGGGGACGGAGTTACCCAACAGCAGGCTAAGGAATGTGTTTCTCTCACTGGATCTGCTCATCACGGTCAGGAATGCCTCTGGGATATTCGACTCGGGCACTCCTGGCTTGCCTTGTGCATGGGCCAAGCAAGCTTCCACTGCCAGACCAAAGTCCTCCGATGGAGAGCATGGGTGTGCCCAGTTGCTCTTGTGAGTGTGCAGAGATGGGGTGGAGGAGACATGCCCAGGGCACTGCCAACATCTCCTACAAGCACCCACCCAAGGTGAGGAATATATGCCTCTTAGTACAAATTCTCAAGGGAGAGCACCTGATTGGTCACTGTCTAGCCAATAGGCTGGTTGGCCCAAGGTCAGGTGGTAACCCTCCCTCCAGTAATCTGAGGCTGGGGGGTCAGAGTCTAGGAAAGTGTCATGACCTTCTCCTTCAGCAGAGGCATTGGGCTGGGTAGTTAGTTATCACAGGATCATACAAAGGGTGGGGAAGGCCCCCAAAGCACAACCACGCGTTCTGAAAGGTAATCATGTTTGTGTTTACATCTGAAGTGAAAATCTGTCTCTTGACTCTGCCCCCTCTGGGTCAGGCGCCCCCAGACGAGGCCCAGTCAACCTCCAATGGGACCCCTTTCTCACAGCCAAGGCTGCATTCACGGGCCCTTGTGTCTCCTCCTTTCCAGGCTAACTCAGCACCCCTGTGAGTTCATGTCTTTTGGGGGCATGCTTGTGTTTTCATTTCATCAGAAGAACCCTTAGTCCAAAAAAGCAGGCGTGCGTGAGGGAGGCCAGGGTGGAATGCTTGACCCTCACGCTTGGACTCAGGCTGCGAGTGTGTGGGATGGTTGGTGAGGCCGGCTGGCAGGGAGCCGTGGGGCAGCCAGCCTTGGTCTGAACCATCTTGTTCCAAATGTCCCAGAAGCCAGATGGTGCTGCTCCCTTCTGTGTCCAGGCGGGGAGGCGAGGAGCCTGCTCTGGGCCACCCACACCCAACCAACTGTCCAGGAAACTGAAGTTAATCGTCCTGCTGGTGGCTGAAAGGGACTGTGCCACTGCCAACGGGACCCCCGGAAGGCAAAGGAACTGTGTGAAGAGAATGTGCCCCTACATGGACCTGCCTCTCAATGGGGACGTCTTCATTAAAGAGGGACAGAGTTCATTAGGGATGCTGACTGGTACTGGACAGATAACAAAATAGGATAAAGAGACCAAAGGACCCCTGGCTGGTGCTGCTCAGTGAACTGAGCACCGACCCAAGAAACAAAAGTTCACTGGTGTGATTCCTAGTCAGGGCACGTGCCTAGGTTGTGGGCCAGGTGCCCTCTAACGGGTGTGCAAGAGGCAACCAATTGATGTTTCTCTCCCTGCCTTTCTCCCTCCTTTCCCCCTCTCTAAAAAAATTAATAAATAAATAAAGTCTTTGAAAATAAAGAGAGACCAAAGGAACACAACACCCAGGCTTGGCTAATAACACTCTCTTTCTGAGTTCCATTTTGGGGTTCAGTAGCTCTAATTCTCCCTGGCCCTTCTTAGACCTGAGCCCTCCCAAGTCCAGCCAATGACTCAGTGCCACCTGGAGGCTTTCTTTAGTCGTTAGTGGCGTCTGTCACCATCAGCATTGACTTTTCCTTTAGTGGAAGTTACCAACTCTGTTGGTTTACTGAGACTGCCACGACAAATTATCTGCTTAAAACAACAGAAGCTTATTCCCTCACAGGGCAGGAGGCCAGCAGTCCAAAATCGAGGGGCTGGCAGGGCCACAGTCCATCCAGCAGCTCTAGGGAGCATCTGTCCCTTGCTCTTCTAGTCTCAGGTGAGGTCAACGTTCCTTGGCGTCATTGGCTTGTGGCCACATCCCTCCAATCTCTGCCTCCACCTTCACGTCACCTTCTCTTCCTTGTGTTTATTTCTTCCCCTCTCCTGTCTCTCATAAGGACACTTGACATTGGACGGAGTGTCCACCCATCAAGTCCAGGATGATGTTATGTCAAGATCCTTAACATAATGACATCTACAAAGACCCTCTTCCCACATAAGGTCATAGTCACAGCCTCCCAGGATTCATATGTGGACAAATCTTTTCAGAAGCCACCATTCAACCTACTATGGCAACTAATTGAAAAGTTCCCTCGGGAAGTATTTATTGGATACCAACTCTATGCCCAGCTTGGCGGGGCTGGGTCTCCTTGGCAACAGCCCTCACCTGAGGCCTAGTGGGGATTCGGGGAATTACTACCCTGTGTTCATTTCAATCAGCACCTGGCCAGCCAGCCACTGACCATTGTTGTCCCCAGCAAGCCAGGGAGGGCCAGGGCTTGCCAATCGGGGACTCACTTTTTTCCTGGTCCATCTGGCTGTGAAATTATCATGGGCACCCAGGAAAAGAACCTCCATCAGGAGGCCAGCATGACGTAGCCTGCCCAGCACAGCAGCCTGGAGATGCCAACGCAGGCATCTGGCCCGGGAGGGGAATGGCATTCATCTGCCAGGGCTGCTGTCACCAGTCACCACAAACTGGATGACTTAGCCAATAGATATTCCCTCGCAGTTCTGGAATCTGGACGTCTGAAATTCAAGGTTCTTAGTAAGACCGTGCTCTCTCCGAGATTCTGGGTAGAAGCCTTCCTTGTCTCTTCCTTATTTCTGGGGGTGGCCGCTGATCCTGGGTGCCCCTTAGCTTGCAGAGCATGGCTCCAGGCTCTGCCTCTGTTGTTGCGTAGCCTCCCCGTGTGTCTGTCTTCATGTCATCTTCCTCTTAAAAGGATGACAGTGGGACTGGATGAAGGGCCACCCTCCTCCACCTTCACTTGATCACATCTATACAATCTTATTCCAAACGAGGTTACTTTCTGAGGTACTAGGGGTGGGGACTTCAGCATATATTTTGGATGGACACATCCATTAACAGTAAGCAAAGGGCAACACATAGTCAAACATTTATTTGGTGTGTTTCTTGTGTTTCCCTTGCCTCTAGAATAGACTCCACAGGGAATGTGAGAGTGTTGTCTATTCGTGGGTATATCCCCAGTACCTAGAACAATTCCTAGAACATGGATTCATGGCATTCATTCATTCAGTTACTCAAGAAATATTTATTGCATGTCTGCAAGTGTCAGGCACACAAGCATGGTCTTCACCCTCATTCCTTGCCTTTATATTCTTTCCCATGCCTGGCCTCTGTCTCGCTACTGCCCACACCCTCTGTGTGCCCGGCAGTGCCGACCTCTGGGACGGGATGCTGGGCCCGAGGGCTGCTGTTCCCCGCGGCTGGACTGGCAGGGAGAGCAGGCAGCCCCTTCTGCGTGGCAGGATTGCCAGTGAAGCTCTTCTGACCGCTTCCCACTGCCGCTGTGGCTGTTTAAGGCTGCGCTGCATGAAGCCAGAGTTCCTGGGTGGGCTCATTTTTAAAAAATGACAGTTTATACATTCAGCACTTCTGCCCGGGGCCTTCAGAGAGCCAGCCTCCTCCCGCTCTGACGATTGGCTTCTTTGCTAGCCTCTTTCAGCTCAGTAGGGGCCTGGCAGAGTCTCACCTTGGAAGTCGCTTCATCGCACCTGACAAGACCACGTCCACGTCCCGCAGAGGGGCGAGGGAGTGCCTCCGCATTCTCTCTCCGAACTAGAGATTATGGAGTTCACCAGACACTCTCTGGCAACTTCCCTCAGAGTTCTGGAAGTGTAGCGACATAGAAGCCAAGAAGAAAATCTATGCATGCACAATGACTGGGCTTCAGCAGGCGTGTTGCGTGTGCCACTCTGTAAAAGTGAGGGGACTGTTGATGGAGACTGGGATTTCCACTGGCTGAGGCCCTGGAGCAGCAAACACTCCCAAAGGGGACTGAGAGGGTGAGTTCTTGGACTTGTCTCCAGTCTCACAGAAGTGAGCTGGAAACTGTGGATGGGTACAGCACAGGTGTCCAACAGGGTGGATGGTAGGTGTTTCCCATGCTTTCCACGAGTGGGGCAGGACCTCCAACATATGACTCCCTCAGGCTTCCCTGGTTCCAAGCGACAGAGGGGAGAAGGACAGCACAGAGTATTCTGGGGGTTTCTGCTGGCCCTACTGCTAAAAGACATTGCTTCAATTAGCACATGGAGTGTTTGCATTCTCTCTGGTTGAAGTAAGAAGACAAAGGGAAGGGAAAGATGTTGGGGTCCATGCCCCTGGGGGCCCCCCTCGGTCAATGAATAGGACTTGAAGGATAAACAACAGCCCAGCCTCCTGTCCCGGAGGCCCCCAGCAGGACTGGCCACTGGAGGAGACTACCCATTAGTCTGTCCTGCCTCCTCCCCTTTCTCCTCTCACATCCCCACCATCCCTTCCAGCGCTTCCTGAGGTCACCTCCCAGTCTAGCCGTGTGCACTATCATCTCATGTGAGCACCCACATCCTAGGCAGCCCCCTCTAAGACACTGTGCTCAGCAACTGAACCACCCCAGCAATCAAATGACGGAAGCTGTGCTGCGACAGCTCTTCGGAGGTGAGATGAAAACGCTCTCCCAGAGCTTCTGCTTCCCCCAGAGTCCTTTCCTGCTCCCCATCACCGCCTCCTCTCTCCCCACTCGGGTTTGCCCAAGGGCAGGAACAGCTGCAAATGTTTTTATATATTTGATGGAGGCAATGGGGCAGAGAGCAAAGAGAACACCTGCTCCCGACTCCAGAGCAGAACTCCTGATTTCCCCCCAAGCCCCTTACTCTCTCGTGAAGCGTGAGCATCTGCCCAGCTGCCCAAGCCTCGACCCCAGGGGTCAACCTGTGTTCCTCCCACTTCTGTTCCATGCATGCCCAACCCCCCTGCAAGTTCTGCTGCTGGTGCCTTGGGGACCCGCTTGCAGTCCGTTCACCCCTCTTCAGGACACACCCCAATTCCAAGCCACAGTTACCTCCTCCCTAGGGCCACACCAACAGCATTCCATGGTCTTGCTGCCCCTCTATTACTCCCTACAATCCAATTCCACACAGCCTCCGGAGAGACCCACCCGGAACATAGAGCGGATGCCTCCCCCGCCATGCTTGGAACCTTTCAGTGACTCCTCACCTCAGAATAACAACCAGATCCTTTCCCACAGCCTGCGTGGCCCCAGGATCCGCTCCTGCCTTCTTCCAACCTCGCCCTCTCCACAGTCCCCACGGCCCCCCGACCCCCGCCAACCCCCGGCTCCTCAGGGACCTTTAACTTGCTGCTCCCTCCGCCTGCAAGGCCCTTCCCTGGGTCTTCGAGTGGTGGCAGCAGCTCCTTCGTGTTCATCAAGGCTTCGTTCCGATGTGACTCAGTCACCCCAAAGCCTCACCCAGTCACCCCATCTAAAATGTTCCCTCCCCTCCAACACTTCCCAGAAACCACAGTGGCCTCTCACCTTGCTGCCCCACATGTTACCTTGGTAGCGGTGATCACGAACCTACAGTGACCCTGCCTCTTGGGCTCCTAGTACAGTGCCGGCCTCCTCCGCTGGGCTGCAGCCTCCACAAAGGCTGGATTTGTCCATCCCTTGTGCCCCGTAGCCCCAGCCCCTGCAGAGGGCCTAACGTGGAGTGAGTGCTCAGTAGCTTTTCTGAAGTCACCCTAGCTTAGAGTCTTACCTTGGCACTTAATAGGTGACCCCATGCCACGAGCTTCAGTTTCCTCCTATGTAAAATGGGGATAACGTAGTCATTCCCTGGTAACACTCCCAGCGCCGTCACTCGTGCTGGGCAATTTGGCAAATGTCGTCAGGATGTTGTCTGCTGCGCGGACCAAAACACCCAACTGCAAGTGGCTCAAACAATCCGGGGCTTCGTTATGTCACAAAATTAGAACACCTGCCCGGGGATGGGTCTCGGCATTGTCATCGGGGACCCAGGCTCTTTCACCTTTCTGCTCAGCTTTCCTCAGCATAAAAGCCTAGTCCCAGGCATGTCCCTGTGGCCACGAGATGCTTGCCACCTCACAAGCAGAGGTGACAACATCTGCCTGGGGAAGAAGGACATTTCTGCCCACGCATCTGCTGTTGGTAGGGAAACATTCCTGACCCAGAAGACAGCTCCTCCCGTTGGTCCCATCGCCAGGATTGGGGCACCTGCTCCTACTTTCACTGCCACGGAGATTGGCGAGCTGCATGCCTGGCCACTCGGCCTCCGTGGGAGGAGAGGATTCAGGTGGAGAATGGTGGGGGTGTGTGTGTGAGAGAGGTTCCCTGCATCTTCCTTCCCTTTCCTCTCTGCTCTCTTGGTGCATTTCCTGTTCCCAAGCTGCCCTCCCAGGCTCTGCTCATTTTGAATCAGGGAATCCAGGCCTTTCTCTCAGCTGTGATATTCCCTGTTTGAACAGGAGGCCCGCAGGTGTTGTTGGGTGGGCGTGTGGGTGTTTTGAGGCCGGGTTGCAGGGAGTTAGTAAGAGTGGGGTAGAAAGAGATGCAGATGTCAGTGCAGGTGGGTGGAACCCTGGGCGGGGAGGGTCAGCGGAGGCTGAGACAGAAGCAGGGGAGTGCCTGCGCTGCCTTGGGCCAGACCTGCTCTGGGTACAGGACAAATGGGCCGCAGGGAGGGAAGGGCTTTCGTTTCAGAACCTCAGCTGGATCTCTGCTCTTCCTCCTCAGCCCACTGTTGCCCCCTCTCCTCCTACCTGTCCCCTCTAGACACCGATGCTGCTCAAAGCACCAGTCTCCTGGGGGCCCAGCGTGAGGGAGCCCTTCCTGCTCCTCCTCCTGTTCTCTGGGCACCGTGCTGCTCCCAAGCCAGAAAGGGACACTCCCAGCTGAAGGTGCACGGGGTGTCCAAGGGCCCAGATGGGATCTCGGTGTGGGCAGGGCAGAGAGGAGTGTCTGAAGCCCCGGGGAGGACGCCACTCTCCCGGTGGAGAGCACACGTGTGCATGGCTTGTGGTTGTGGGGGTGGCTGTGTGAGGGGGTATGGTCCACAGTCTTTAACCCACTCCAGCCTAAGTGGTCCTGGATCTTGGGCAGCATTCGGGCACCACCTCCAGACCTGCCGTGGAGGGGTTAAGTGCTTAACCCTGGTTCAGAAGGGTTGGAAACCCAACTTTCCTATGACTAGTTAGAATGGACATTTGTCTTTTTTTGGCCTCTAGCACTGAATCCCTTTATTTTGGGGTGAGCCTGCCTCTGACGATAGAAGTTGAAAATGCTGGGTGTTCCCAGTCCCTGCCTCTCTTGCTGCTGCTGCTGCTGCTGCTGCTGAAGGCCCAGACCCCATGTATCTGTCGTTCAGCCCATGGGCTAATTCCTCTCTTCTTGAAACTCCGGGGTGCTCTCTTTTCCTGACTGCACACTCACGGACACTCGCCGACTCTGACCATTTTTCACGGCCCCGTGTCTCTAAACCAGGTTCTCAGGTCCTCCTAACGGCCCCACCCCCACTTCTTCAGATGTATTTGGGTGTTTTCTCCAGCTTTATTGAGATGTAATTGACACATATCATGGTGTAAGTTTAAGGGATACAATGTGATGATTTGGTACGTGTCTATTTGGGGAAACGTTTATCTCAATAAGGTTCATTAACACATCCTTCACTGCACATAATTGCCACTTTGTTGTTGTTATGGCGACGACATTAAAGCGCCGCCTGACAGCCTCTTTCGAGTATACAGCACAGTGTCGTTAACTATGGTCACCAGCTGGACCTTATTCACCTGACAACGGAAAGTTCGTAGCCCTGGAACAAAGTCTCCCCATTTCCTCCACCGCCCAGGCCCCTGGAACCACCCTTCTCTCTGCTTCTATGAGTTTGATATGTTTATATTCCAAATATAAGTGAGAGCGTGTGGCGTTTGTCTTTCTCTGTCTCACTTATTTCGCTCAGCGTAAATAAAGCTCTCAAGCTCCAGCCGTGCTGCTGCAAGTGACAGGCTGCCCTTAAACTTTTATGGCTGAATAATACACGAGTGGGCACGTGCATGGGAGTGGGTGTGTCTCTGCACGTGCGATTTTCCTTGTCCATCTGTTCGTTGGTGGACATCTAGGTGGTTTCTATGTCTTGGCTATTGTAAAATAATGCTGCAGTGAATGGGGGAGGCCGAGAGCTTTCCAGGTTCGTGTTTTTATTTCCTTCGCATACCTGAAAGTGGAGTTACTGGGTCATACAGTAGTTCTGTCTTTAATTTGTAAAGGAACTGCCACACCCTTTTTCCATAGTGTCTGTGCCAATTTACATTCCCACCAACCCTTTTTCAAAATTGCTTCGGCCGACTTACGACCTTTGTTTCCTCATATAAATATTAGAACCGGCTTGTCGATGTCTCCACAGAAGCCTGCTGGGATTTCGACTGGGGTCGTGTTGCGTCTGGAGATCAATTTAGGGACGATGGTTATCTTCACACTGTTGAGTCTTTTGACCCAGGAACACTGTACACCTCATTTATTTAAGTCTGTATTTTTGTAGTTTTCAGCTTACAAATCTTACCTATTATTTAAGTATTTTATGGTTTTGGTGCTACTGTAAATGGTATCTTTAAAAAAAAAATTCCGTTTCTGCATTGTTAGCATATAAAGGTTTGAATAAATAAATAAATAAATAAAGTGTAGTATATTGACCTTCTATCCCGCATTCTAGCTAAACTCATTTGCTAGACCTAGTAGTATCGTGGCAAGTTTTGGACTTTTCTAAGTAGGCAATCATATTGCCCACAGTTTTGTTTCTTCCCTGTCCTTACGCCTTGCATTTCTCTTTCTGGCCTCATCGCGCTGACCAGGATGCCGAGCAGGAGCGGTGAGAGCGGACGTCCTTGCCTTCTCCGCTGTCTTTGGGGGAAAGTGGCCGCTCTCTCACCATGAAACGGAACGTGAGCCGTAGACTTGTATAGCCACACTTATTCCTGGTTTGCCGAGAGTTTTTATCATGAATAGATACCCAGTGACCTTTTAATACATTTCTTTTCTGCTTAAATCAGCCAGAGTTGGGTTCTGTTGCAGATGGATATACTAGCTGTACAACGTTGGGCAAATTCTTGAACAGAATAGCCTGAGAGCTGGACTGAGCCTGCTGATGAAAATGTAAGTCCTTTTAATTCTACCACCTCACGAAAATAGCCATGATAATCTTCAAGGCTATCTCCTGTGTTGTGGGAAAACCTTGTGCTTAATTTACTATGTTTCTCCCACTCCCCCTTCAAAACCCCTTGCTTATTATACGTAATTATATAAATAACATACACTCATGGTAAAGAACCTGAGCAGAGGTGAGAAGGCCAAGGTCTTGCTCTGAATGGAACTTACTTTCTAGCACGAGCACACAGAGAACAGAGAAGCAAATAAGTAAAGCTAAACAGAAAAAAAAATGGAATTAATTCAATAAATTAAATGCGAGCCCTTGTTCTCCAAGGTCCTGGGAGCTTTAGCAGAACTTGCTTTCTGGCACTGTTTCCTCTGAGCCCTACACTTCGGGGTGATGTCCCAGCTGGTGTCCTCCGTGGGAGAAGCCATGTTCATTCCTAAGGGCTGCGTGGAGCCACATTCGGCAGCGACCGTAGGGAACATGAGGCTGTGGCCCCAGCCAGTGTGTGCTGCTGTGAGAACTAACACAGGCGAGCCTCTTGCAACGGTACGTAGTAGGTGCTTTGTCAGTGTTTGCTGAATGGACAGCCATCTCCTCAAACCTCTGACGAACTGAGTCAGCCCT
Organism: Desmodus rotundus; assembly: GCF_022682495.2. Taxonomy (NCBI): domain Eukaryota; kingdom Metazoa; phylum Chordata; class Mammalia; order Chiroptera; family Phyllostomidae; genus Desmodus; species Desmodus rotundus. The sequence goes on along the minus strand of NC_071393.1, from coordinate 128,762,942 downwards.
TCCACTGCACGTGGATCAGCCACCCTGTGGAGACTTTGGCTGCCACCCACGGACCCCATGGTGGGCCTGCATGGGCGGGAGCCAATCGAATGTGGGCCCCGTCGTGCTTGTTCACAAATAGTCCTTCAGTGACGGTGACAAGCAAGCCTGCTCCAACTTTCAAGTCAGAAGAACTATGGGCTGCAGCCCAGTGGACAGTCACTCACTCATTGGCACAGCCCCAGCAAGGCGACAGACAAGCTAGGCTCACTGCAGAGGCCTAATCATACCCCAGTCAAGCTTCAGGGTGCAGCGTCAGAAGTCAAACTGCATGGCTGCGTGGCCCGGGTCTTCTGACCCGTGAGAGGACCAGCAGCCGCCCTTGCAGGCAGCTGTGCTAGTGCCACGCTGTGGCTTTGGAGCTGGGCCACTCTGTTAAGCCGGCTGGCTTACCTCATGTGCCTTCCAGCCCCGGGAAGTAGGCTAAGGCCGGCCTGGGAAGATTATTTGCAGGGAATTAGAGTGGGGGAGAGCAGGATTAGGGCAACTCCCAACCAGGGGCTCCTCTGTAGCTGCCATCTGCAAGGAACGGGTGTCCCCTTTCGCTCGGGGTGGGGGGGATTGGCATTGGCAGGAGAGAGTCGGTCATAAGCTAGAGGACCCTCTCTGGGGAGGCACCTGTTCCCGCCACCCCCTCCTGGCACCTCTGACCGGCTACACCGGCTTTGTAGAGGACAAGTGGGTGGCAGTTGGAAATGAGGGGATCTGAGTGGGTCCCAGCCCTGTGTGACCTGGGCCAGCCACCTTCCCTTTCTAGGCCTTCGTCCCCTCACCTGGAAGATGGGAGTGCTGGCCACCTAGCTCTGAAGTTCTTGAGATACCGTTCAAAGTGGAAGGGAGGAGGTTGAGAAGGACTTGGGATTCCTACAGGGTTTGAAGGCAACAACAGCAGAGAAAGAGACCGAATTGTCACCTACGTGGAGACAGAATGTGACAAATAAGTGATGAGTGGCGGAAGAACAAACAGAAGAGCCAGTAGGTGTGGGTGGTATACGCGGCTGTTGAAGGGCCGCAGTTTCCTCCCAAGGACGTGGAGACGGTATCACTAAATACACTTGTGAAATTATGTAATCCACCTAAAATCGATTATTCAGGAAACTTAAGTAATATGGACAGTAGCATTTATTGAGCACTAATCACCAGACATTGTTGTGTTTTATAACCACAACCTCATTCAGTCCTCACAATAATACAAAGCAGACACTGGTACAATCCAAATTTACACATGGGGAAACTGAGGCACAGAAATATTCAGGCGAACCCCTAGTCTTACTTCTGCACTTCTGGACCAACATTTCCCACAGCAGCCCAAGTGGCTCTTAGGCCAGAGCAGGCCTTGGCCACAACGGCACTGAGCTGAGGACTGTTGACCCTGTCCAAGGACAAGAGACCTTGACACTGAGTGGGGCAGGAAAAAGTCCGAGCTTCAGACTCTCTGGCTTGTCCAGTTAGAAACCCTTGGGGTCCCCGTGTCCTCTGCCAGCTCTTCCAAGCGCCAGGCTCACAACTCAACCGCTCACTGCTGGGAGCCTGGCCAAAGCGCTCCCTCCCCAGGCACCAGCCAGTGGGGGCCCCAGCCCTTCCTGACCCTGTGCCACACACAGGCCAGGACCCTTGCCCACCCCAGCAGTACCTCTCCTCAGGATGGGTGAACACGGGGGCTGGGGGCTGGGCTCCCTACAGGATGACAGCAGGGGCAGAAAGACCCCCAGTCCTGCACAGTGGCACAGGGGCTTAGAAGTTTGGGGACAAGTGTGTGCTGAGTGCGGGTCCTCACACTGGTTCTACAACTTAAAACATTAAGAGATGTTTATAAACATGGGAACTTTTCCTCTAAAGACACAATGAGAAATTGTGTACCTACCAATTGCATAATCATTTCATTGAAAAAAGATGGAAATAGGCCAAAATGCTAAAAGTACTACATTTAGTATAGGCCTCTTTCCCATTTCTTTTTCTATACCCTCTATATTTTCCATGTGTATTACTTATTAAAGTTTATTTTATTTCTTTAAAGATTTTTCTTTATTTATTTTAGAGAGGGGAAGGAAGAGAGGGAAATATCAATCTGTGGTTGCCTCTAGGGCGCCCCCTACCGGGGACCTGGCTCGCAACCCAGACACGGGCCCTGACTGGGAATCCAACCTGAGACTCTGATTCTCAGGCCGGCACTCGATCCACTGAGCCACACCAGTCAGGGCACTATTAAACAGTTTTTTTAAAAAAGCTGGGGCAGGGGCTGAGGGGGAGTGTTTACTGAATGAAGGGCTCTAAGGGGGGTCTACCAGAAGGATGACACAGGGCCATCGCCATCTTTATTAGAAGCAGTCTATTCATAATTAGAGTCCATTAGTCTATTAGCAATGTGACCTGCAGTTGTTACCTTTTTGGTAATCGTCTTTACAGTCCCGTAAAATGCTTTTATTGTAAACCTGGATTTCTAGGATTTCCTCTCCATTAGAAAGACAGGTGACATTTCATTTTCTTCAGTTTGGCCCATTGTGCCAACCCGTCACGATCCCTCTGAACCTGTCCTCCCGTACAGGAGCTACTTCTTCCAGTGGCAGGCCGTTTGCACATCTTCTTAACCTGCCACCAATATCCGCAACCAGAACATTTATTAAAATGTCGAGTAGGTGCCCCTGATCTGGGGAGAGCTGCACCTGGCGTGGCGGTGCTGGTCTCACATCAGCCAGGGGCAAAGTGACTCCTTGTTTGTCCCAGGTTGGCTTTGGGTCTGTGCTCATGCCTGGCTCATGCCTTGGACACATGGGGAGAAAATAGTCAAGTAGGGTAAAATGAGGACAGAGCCTGCTAATTCTGAGTAACACATGGCCATTAATGAGCACCCTTTGGAAACAGCTTTGGAGGGTTAGAAACCCACTTGACCAAATCCTAACCCAACCCACGTCTCTACTTCTTATCCCTAAAGATTTTATGGGAACGGGTTGGACGGCTTTTTGGAATCAATCAATAAGCATTCTTGGGTAAGTATGGCCCAAGATTCTCATGCAGCCTGTGGATTTTCTCATTTCTGACGAAGGGATGCCTGTTTTCTGTAATTCTATGAGAACAGCATAAAATCAGCAGTAAACACAAGAAAAGATTCAGTATCTCTAGATGAACGGTATCACTTTGACCAAACCAGAAAGTTTGCTGCGTTTAAACTGTCCTAGAAAATGTTTTAGGATGAAAGATGTCGTAGGTCTACTTTGGGCCATACGGTGTAAGCCCCACTGTCAGAAGAAATTACGAGTAACACGTCGGAAATGACTGTGAAGGATCCTCTTCCAGAGGCCTACAGGACAGGTACTAAAGCCCCTGTTTGTGGATCAAGCGGCCATAGGGAAAGTGCCGGCTTCACTACCGACCGGCTGCATGCCTTTGAATGAGCCACTTCGACCTCCCAGGGCCGGTTTCCCTATTTGTAAAAGCAGAGGTGACACCAGCTTTTAGGACTGTAAGTAATAAAGAGTAAATGAGACGACGTATGTAAAAGGTGCTCTCACTCTGTGCCCGGCACTCCAAGCGTTTTGCACAGCTCACGTCAGTTAACCCTCCTGGGACCCTTGTGTTTGTACGCCCATGTATGTGAAGTGCCGATACAGGTGGTCCGATCCACAGAGCGGTGGCTGTGGCATGGGAAGCCCGAGGCTCTGCAGCCCGTGCTCCTCACTCCAAGTTCCATCGAGTGGGTTTTTGCTGTGTCTCTGCTCCTAGCACCCGTTCTCCTGCCTTGCAGTAAGAGCCCCTCAAATTCTTGTGGGTGCGTTGTGCATCTAACCTGGAACACTGACAGTCACGGTGCCCGTGTCTCTAGCCAGGCTCAGCATGGAACCACGCCAGGCCAGCGACGGGTTTCCCTCACGACTGTGTATGGTGAGCGGCCCGAACTACAGCAGACTCACCTCCTTGGTGGCGCCTTGGGGAACTGCTGGGCCTGCTGTCCAGACCCCCTGGGATTAGCGACTTGGTCCACTCCCCTTCCCCCTAAGCTAGCCAGAGAGGGTTTCTTCCATTCAGCACTGAAGAACTCTGATTGTACACCCAGACCAATATACACTGCAGTGCCCAGCACGTGTGAGAACCAGGGGGCTGACAGACCGGAAGCTCCCGCTTCCTCCTCAGTGAACTGGGGTGACTTGGGGCCCACTGCCCCTGGACGCTGTGATTCAAGAGGACGGTGCATGTCAAGTCCTCAGCACAGGGTCCCGTACACAGAACATACTGTGCCAGCTACTATTGCTAGGGGCTCGGTTACTTTTTAGTAAAGATAAACATAAAACCCAAAAAAGCACTAGAGCAATTATTTCCATGAGGTGAACCAAATCTCTAAAATGCAAATGATTATGGCCATGGATTCCCTGTTCCCATGGGCAGGAATGAGTTCTAACACCTACATGGGTCCCCCCATTTGTTACGTAACTGGGCTCCATGCTGCACTTACTGAGGAATCATCTGTCCAGGGGCAAAGGACATTATTCCACCCACTGCGAACCGCACAGACTGGAGAACACCTGACTGTTTAATAAAAGAACACCTCAGCACTCAGAACAGTGAACTTGGTCCTGACACCCCTAAAACTGAAGACTTACGGGGGCGGATGAGCCAAATGACGCATTGACAGGCAAAGTTTTCTCAAGGACAGTTACAAAATAATACTGACAGAGCCCGAGATTTTTTAACTGTGAATGTGTTTTCACTTAGAGGCTCTGTGCGGCGTCCTCCCTCCGTACCCATTTCCCCTCCTTCCTCTGTGTACTCCTCTCCACTAGCCCCACTCCACGGCCATCATCGCTTTGTCTGGCTTAACTGTAGAGTAGAAAGTACAGAGGAAAATATGGTAACGAGATAGTCAAGACAAATACCCGAAGACTACACAGTCCCAGTCAAAGCAGGAGCCTTTGGAATCTGTGGTAGTTTCATTATTGCTAGACCGCCATGTAAATTGGAACAAAACACTCATTGAGGCACTGCCATCTGAGCCACGGGGCCTTCATTCAAACACCTGCTATGGGGTTCAGTAGGCAGGTGCTGCCACAGACCGAGGAATGGGGGGAAACTCAGTCCTTGCAGCAGCCACGGGCAGGGGGCTGGGAGCAAAGCAGCCAGCCCCACGGTCGGGGATCCTCGGGGATCCGTTAGTCACAGGGAGTGAACGAGTAAGTGAAGGTACTGAGGATTATGGGATTTAATCCTGTTTCTTCTGACAGAGGAAGTACAAATGTGGAAGGGGTAAGGCTAGAATAGCCTTGTGGAGTCGAAGTGGAATTGAAGATCAGTGTGAACTGTGGCTTCTAATGTATATAGATGGATGGATGGGGAGACAAGCACCGATGGAGATATTTCTGAATTGTCCACAGACAGGACCTACTAGCAATGACAGCTCAGTGGCAGTGAGCACAACCTAGCACCCGGAGCTGGGTTCCAAATACTGTTCTCCACTAACGTGAACCAGGACTCTGGCAAGATGGCTGGCCCTGGGACTAGTGGGGAAAAACAAGGTGCCTGGAACATTCTGTGGTACTTGAAAGTCAGAAAGTGCTCTAAGACCCATGGGAATGTGCGGCCATTATGGAAAAAGGCTGGATGTTCCTTGAAAAATTAAAAATAGAATTGCCACAAGACTCAGAGGTCCCACTGGTACGCATCCAAAAGAATCGAAAGCAGATCTCAGAGAGGTATTTGCACACCCGTGTTCACTGCAGCATGATTCACAAAGCCAAGTGGTGGGAGCAACCCACATACACACCAGTAAATGAATGGGAGAAGAAAATGTGGTATGTATCCCTGTAACAACAGAGTATTATGCAGCCTTAAAAAAGGAAATCCCGCCACATGCTACAACATGGGTGAACCTCAAGGATGGACATACACTGTGCTAGTGCAAACGAGCCAGTCACAAAAGGACCGACACTGTGTAATTTCACTCATGAAGTACTAAAGCTGTCCAAACCCTAGAAACAAAGCAGAAAGGCGATCACCGATCACCTAGGGCTGGAGGAGACCGGAAGGGAAATTCACGTTCAGTGGGTACAGAGTTTCAGTTTGGAAGATGAGAAGTTCTGCAAGCTCTGTTGCACAACAACGTAAATACACTTAGCACTACTGAACGGGATGCACTTAAAGATAATTACAATGGTAAACTTAACATGTGGTTTTTACCACAAGTAAAAACAAAAACAAGAAACAACCTCAGAGCATGTCAAAAGAACACAGAAGCCAGCTTGAAAGCGCTCCCCCTAGCCAAACCCAGGCCAACTGGAGCATCAGCATAAATCGTGATCGTGTGTAAATTATAAAACAGAACCCATGTTCCACACTAAAATAAACAATGAATAAATAAACGGGGAGAAGAGAGAGTGCCTACACTCAAATGCCAATTAAATGTAGAAGCAACAGCGTGATTAGAGAATCACCCTTTGGCAATAACTGTTTTGGGTAAGAATTGTGAGCAGATGCTAAATCTGGAGGGTAAAAATTTATAAAGAGCAGGATGTTGATACAGTCTCAGTGCAGCTCCCCACAAAGTACTTATTCCTCATTAATTAGCAAGTACAATACACTTACTAACCTCATGGCGGAGAAACCTCGCAGACACAACCTACTGTTAAAAAGGACGTCGCCAGAACTGGGAAAAACGGGCACAATGGAGAGAAGGGCGCCGCGTCACTGCTCTGGTGCTTGTCAAAAATTCATGACCTGAATCTAATAATGAGAAAACATCAGACGAACCCAAAGTAACTGGCCAGCACTCTTCCAAATGTCAATCATGAAAGAAACAAGCACACGAGGGGCACCTGAGAAGTGCTCCGGGTTAAGATTGAAGGGAAAACGAAACCACACACATATACACCATCCTGGGTTGGGTCCTGGAACACAAAGGAAAGATTTTAAGTACATTGTTTGGAGTATTGGTAACATTTGAATGTCGTTTGTGGATTAAGTGGCAGAATTTTATCACCTGTGGTTTCCTGATTTTGATGGATGAACTAGTTATATAGGAGAGGCCCTGTTATTATTATTTTTTAAATACACACTAACGTGTTTAGGGCTAATGGGACATCTTAACTGCAACTTGGTATCACATAGTTAAAAAAAAACATGCATATACAGATAGAATAAGGTAAACATGGCAAAGTGTTAACAACAGAATAGAGAGGAAGGATATACAGGCTCTTATTAAAAGATAAGATACATATAAATGGTCTTTCAGCTATTAGGAATTTATTATACCAGTTTTTATACTACTAGAAAAATCTGCTTAATTGTTTCATTAGCTCAAGCTAAACTACTCAAAAGAATAGTTGAAATAAAATGTGAAAACTTTTCTTAGTTGGCAATAATGTAGATATGAAATTCTGCTTAAAAGTTAAAAATGCACAAAGTTCTTAATTTTCATTAGACATACTTCTTCCTGCAATAATTTTTCTCCTTAAAAAAATCACTACATAACATAGTGAAAAACCTTACAAATTTGAATCCTGTTAATTTAGGATAAGTACATTTTCCTTATCACTGATCAAGGATTTATACAATTTCATTAGAGAGTGATATAACCTTTGATATTTAAATATGAATTTGAACCTGAACCGTGACCTATGGGTGATGTTGGAAACTAGAGTGAATAATATCTCAAATCCTCACCCGAGGATATGTCTATTGACTTTAGAGACGGAGGAAGAGAGAAACATCGGGACATCTCTCAGCTGCCTCCCGTACACGCCTTCCCCTTGATTCCTGCCCAGGTAGGCAGATCTCAGTGTTTCTTCTCTAGTCCCGCTGCATCGCCACCTGTGCATTCCTTCTCTAGTTATTGATGGTTGAATGTTATTGATGGTTGAATGAAAAGGACCCTTGGGGGTACAAGGGAACCACCACCACCACCAACACAAGCCAACAGATCATCAACCTCTCAATCACTGAATCACTAACCACCACTCACACCCTTTGACGTAAGTGGTAATCAGTTCATCGATATTCAAAGGACAATAACCTTATGAGACAGCATCTACCCTTTCTCCCTCCCCTCACTTCACTGACCATCATATATTAATAGAATGGACATCAGTCTCTTTTTAGGATGCTATTGTCCTAAGTACTGGTGAACTGGACATACTTACTCCTAAGCAAAGTGAATGCAAACTAAGGAACTAAAAAAAAGGAGTGTAGAAAAATGTAGTTGAAATGTACAGCTTCAACTCTCCGAATGTAACGGCTGAGCGGGGCTGCAGAACCCATCTAGCCCAGCACCCTGACTTCAGTATTGAATGACTGGATTCTGTAAGGACTCTAGTCACTCCCCTAGTGCTGAATGATGGACTCTGTAAGGCCGAGTTCCAACTCCAACTGTCTCTAACCAGCTCTCTGGCTCTCAAGTAAATCCTTCCCTCCCACAGGTCCATTAATTCAATACTAAAAGAAGGGTGCCAAATTACAAGGCTTCTACAGCCCCTCTCAGCCGTTAACATTCTAAGATGTTAAGCTCTAAATTTCAACCACCTTTCCCCCCCTCCAAGGCTTTTATTGCCAAAATTCATAAGCTGATCTAAAATTCATATGGAAATGCAAGGAAACAAGAATAGCCAAAACAACCTTGGAGGAGAACAAAGTTGTAGGACTTACACTTGCCAATTTCAAAACTTAATATAAAGCTGCAGTAAGCAAGATGCTGTGACCCTGGTGTAAGGGCAGACATGTAAAGCAGGATTTAGAGCTCAGGAACAAATGCACGTATTTACGGGCAACTGATTGTCAACCAGCATGGCAGGAAAATCTGATGAAGAAACAGTCTTCTCAACAATGACACGGGGACCACTGGGCACCCGCATGCACTGGACCCCTCCCTCGCACCTGACATACAAATAAACTCAAAATGGACCCAAGACTCAGATGTAAGAGCGGAAACTATAAAACTTTTAGGAAAAAAAACAGTAATAAATCTTTGTGACTCTGGATGAAGTAATGGTTTCTAAGATATGACGCCAACAGCACATGGAACCAAAGGGAAAAAAGGATAAATTAGACAATCAAATCAAAAACTTTTATGCTTCAGGTGACATCAAGAAAGGGAACACACACATGGAATGGGAGGAAATACTTGCAAATCATACATCTGATAAAGACTTAGTACCCAGGCTATATAAACAAGTCATAATTCATCAATAAAGAGATAAAACCCCAGTTAAAAAAAATAGGCAAAGGATCTGAACAGACCTTTCTCCAAAAAAGATACACAAATGGCCAGTAAGTACAGAAAAGATGCTCAACATCATCAGTCATTAGGGAAACGCAAATCAAAACCGTCACAGGATGCCTGTGCACACACACAGGACCGCTAAGATAGAAAAGACGGCGCGGGACGAGCATGGCTGAGGCTGCGGAAGGACTGGAACTCCCTTCCACCGCGGGCGGGAATGTGAGACGGTGCAGCCACTTTGGAAACCAGTCCCTCGGCTCCTCAACAGGTTACACCACACGATCCAGCAATTCCACTCTCAGAGAGAGGGTTTGGCAAAAGTAGGTTTTGAGTTGTGAGGACGCGAAACACAGTTTATCCTTGTATACTTATTTATTAATTATTGTATTATTTTCCATATGAACAACTGTAAACCTACTTTTGCCCCACCCAAGAAAACTTAAAACATATACCCATACAAAAGCTTGTACATGAGTGTTCACAGCAGCATTATTCGTAACAGCCGAAAAGCAGAAACAGCCCAGATGTCCATCAGCTGACGAGTGGGTGAACAAAATGCGGTCTGTCCACATCACAGAGTATTCAGCCACAAAGAGTAACCGATACACGCCACCACATCAATGGATCTTGAAAGTATTACACTAAGTGGACGAAGTAAGACACAGAAGGCCACATGTTTTATGACTCCATTTTTCTGAAACATCCGGAGCAGGCAAATTCATAGGAGACAGAGAATAGATTAACGGTTTGCCTGAGGCCGGGGAAAAGGGAGAATGGGAACTGACAGCTAATAGGGATGAGGTTTCTTTCGGGGGATGATGAAAATGTTCTGGAATTAGAGAGTGGTAATGGTTGCACAACGCTGTAAATGTACTAAAAACCAATGAACTATGTACACTTTAAAGAGAGAATTTTATGGTATGTGAATCATATCTCGATTTTTTTAAAAAAAGGCAAATGGCTCTTAGAAAATTGGTTTCCTCACTTCTGCTTGAGACCACCTGCTGGCTCATAACAATATTCAATAGTTGGCAATGACATTTGACATTTATAATCCCACTGCAACAAATACAACAAAAAATTATCTTTAAGCTAATTACAGATACCAGCTGATGGTCTAGTTGTGTTGATTTTGCTTCTAACGAGTAAAGAGCTAAAAATTCCTGAGTTCGTGATTTATCTCAGAGTCCTTTTTAAAATTTCTTCAGCAACTGAGGCTAAACAAATGTCTTCATTTTCGAAATGTTAGTAACAGTGTCATCCAGAAACAGGTAAATATGTTGCTCCTACAAGGACATTAGTTAGCACAGCCATCTTCAAGCAGTACTTTAAATTTAATTCTTGTCCACAGGTTAGGCAAAAATCAAATTTCAGCATCAGGATTTCAATGTAATATGTATAACCAAATTCTTTAATCCATGAAACAAATGCAGACTTTGTTTCACCTGGAAAATAAATAGAATTTTAGGCTTACTCCATTCAGTAATAAGAGTTTAAGTGAATTTTTTTCAAAGCTCTAAAGAGAAAGTGCACTCTTCATCTTCATCTTCTGTAACATTGTTTTGTGTATCTGGTTTTCAGTATCAAGAAGCCTATACACTTTGCATTAGCACTATAATCCACAAGAAAAGCTTCGTAAGCATTTGAAATAGAATGAAATTAATTGTAGTCTGGTATCACTGGGTTGTACTGTACATAGTTCCATATAAGTGAAATAAGACTGATCCTTCTAAAAATGCTAATTGTGAAGAGGAGGGCTTAAATACTTAGGAAATAAGCCTCGAGGTCTGCCATGATTAAGCTACATGCTAAAAAAAGCACTGGGATTACAACAGGCTGAAATGATTTCATTTTTAAGCTCAAAGGAAATTGCATATACTCAGTTTTTACTCTTAAATACAGGTGGTGGGTACTGTATCAGCACTGCCAGCCCAAGAAAGATGCAAATACAGAAAAGACGACACTTCTCCATCTTCAACATTACTTCTGTGGCAATGTGTGTAAAAGCCGCCCACTGCTTGGGCAGCCCTAGGAGAAAGCAAGCCTAAGAGATGGAAACATTAACCCTTGTAATTTGATTATACTGCTGCCTCATAACAATGTGAGGTTGTAACTTAATTCCTTGAAAACAGAGCACGAACAGTTCCTAACAGTGATCTGGATGATAGTTAGGAGTCTAAAGTGTACGCGGAGCCCTTAAGACTGTAACACATCAAGGAGTTCTTTTGAATCATGTGTATTCAAATGATGGCATTGTAATTCATACTGAATGACAACAAAATCTTGATAAAACAAGAAATGGGGGAAATAAAAACTGATCAGTTCCTGCTTCACACTAGAGTGAGTCTGGGGAATACAGGCGTGGAGCAGATACGCTGCGTGTGAAGACAACCGCAATTTACAATTCGGAAGAGTTACAGCCCATACTCTTTACTTTTTGATCTTTAACTAAGTAGGATGCAAAAAACTTTCATCAGTTTTTTTTTTCTAATAGCTCATTTTTTCTAAATAATTCTTACTTTGCATTCCAGGAAATGTAAGAAACAGTTTGCAAGAGTTCATGCAAGTATGTTTCTCTAAGGCCATGAACTGGTTTGCTAAGTTGCATTGTTTTATTCAAGTAAAAAGCCCTTCTAGAATAAGAGGTCTGCAAAGGAAAGCCACCAGCTTCGCCTCTCAGGCCCGTACACGGGCTAGGATGTCTCCCACTCAAACTAAAAGGGAGAATGCTCATTTGAGCATTAGCAAAAACTCTAATGCATGTTAGGTTTTTCTGGCAGATTCTTTTTGTATGTTACCGCCCCCCCCCCCCAAAAAAAGCGCAAAAGCTTGGAATAAGAATCCTGTTTTTCTTATAAAGGTCAAACAGATACTTCTTGACATGGTGTCCTTTACACAATGGCATACTGTTCATATAAAAGGTCTCTTATCCTATAAAAATCTTGACAAAGGCAGCCTTCTAATCCAATGCGTCCAGTTTCCGTCTAGAAACCAAGCAAAAAAAAAAAAGATCTTTAGTACATTTTTCTACCATTAATATGCAGACACAATAACCAAAGTTACTTTATGACTGGTCAGGAAATGGGTGGCTCTGAGTCACAGAATAGGGATATATCATTCAAATCATGAGTTTTACAGACATGTAAATGTCAGAGGATACAAATAAAGTTTACAACTAAATTAAGTTGTCAAGTTTTTGAGAGTCACTTTTTAAAGCCTTCAAGGTCATCATTATGAATATAAATGACTGATGTCCAGGTTTGTAAAACTGCCAATTAAGAATTACAGAATTCGAAGAGACAAAACATCAGAAGCATTTGTTCAGTCCAACCCTTTTGAAACACACTTACTCTGCGGACAGCTACTTGATTGTTGCAAACAAGGACACCTCCTACAAATTCAGCTTGAATCCCCTCCCGTAAAAGAACTTGTTTGAAGTCTGATAGTCTTGGTTCATTCATAAAAACTGACTGGTGTCCAGGAACCTTAGATAAGGTTAAAGGGGAAAGAAAAACTTCAACTAGAATACCAGACACATAGTTGTACTGAATAAAGTAAAATAACATAAGATCTTTGAGACAGTTTCTATTATCCCCTAAAGTCCTTTGACAGATCATTTCAAGACTATAAATCACATTCCAAGTTGTTATTCTGAATTTTGCCTCATTACTTAACATCACAAAGCCCTTCGTATTTTCTCAATGTTTCACAATCAATTTTATTAGTCATGCCCACAATAACAGAAAGACGTTTGGTAAAGTTTTGCCTTCACTCACCCGCTTGCCTAACGGGGTCAACTAGAGTGCCAGCAGGCACAGCTGAACCACAAATTCTTTTCGATTCAGGCTCCAGTCCTTGGTTTGGTTCAGAGGATAATTTCCTCCTGACCCTGGGTCCACTTCCCCTCCTCCCTCAGAGCACATGCAGTGGATGCTACAGGTTTTAGAATCGGAAAGGCAAGTGGTTCAACCTAATGCTGCTACTTCGAAATTGCTTTGAAGAGTGTTAGCATTAGCAGAGAGAGAAAAACAACTCGGACATCTCCTGATGTCAAGAGTAGTGCTGGAGAGGAGTCCAGTGACAGAGGCTGTCTCTATTCCTCACTGCTCAGAAGGACTGACGACGTCACTTGACATGCACGTAGGACTCATCGTTTTTAATACGTTGGAAGTTAATTCCATGAAACCTTTGCTAATTAAGGAGGTATCTCTTGAGGACATATCGATACTAGACTAGAATTCCATCTGTGCTAAGTAAAAGCTTTCGAAAAATATCAAAACCAAGAGCAATCTGAACTGAACTGACAGCAGACAAAACTGGAGGGCAGGCGCACGACATTCTGAGAAAACCACACATCTCCTGATTAGAAGCAGGTAGGTGACTCTCACAGTCATCAAACCTTAATACTTTAAAACCCTTACTGAAGAACAAAAGCAAATCATGAAACAATTATGTATCTTGTAAGAAGATCTGCTACAGGTTTCCTTTAAGTCATTATTACGCCCTAGCCATATAGGACACACACACACACACACACACACACACACACACACACCTTGAGTAATCTTCTCTAAAAACTCCAAAGCCAGTTTACATAGGACCTATTTTAAATGGCTAGAAGCATAAAGGACAATTCAAAGGATGACTAATGAAGCAAAAGGCAGAAGCAGCACACGCCCACCTACCTCATTAGGCGGCAAGGGCTCCAAAGTCGGAATAATCTCACTTTCTTCGCCTGTCTCTTTCTCGTCGTCTCCAAACAGGCTTTTCATGGCCTTCTGCTGTGCGATGACGCTAGAATCTGAAGGCGCGTCCACTTGCATTTCCGAGTCTTCGCCATCATCCTTCAGTTCTCCTTCTTCTAAAATAACGCCCGTGTCCACTTTGGAAACCCGCATGTCTAACACACCGTCTATCCAGGCCAGTTCGGCATCTTTCGCCTTACAAAACTGCAGGGAGCTAACGAGTGAGTCTTTCAATCTCACCTAGACGTGCAAAGGGGAGGAAGAGAAATAAACCCACGGAGTATAAATTAATGATTAAATACAACCTATTATTTACTATTATCACGCCCTAAGTCTCGTAATGTGTATTAAATCTTCAAAACCTCTCACCCGTCTGACCTTCGCCAGGACTGGTGAGATCTAATGACCTGTAAGAGTTCTGGGCCCCTGTCCACTTTCCAAAACAAAGGCTCTTAACCCCGGCTGCACACTGAGGCCACACGGCAATTTTCTAAAAGTCTACCAGTGCCGGGCCCCACCTGCAGTGATTCTAATGTAACAAGTGAAACTGAGACCAGAGATTCGAGACCCCCGATTTCCCCAAAGTTCCCCCAAGGACTTTCCTTACAGCCGAGGTTGAACACCACTAGTACCTGCGGTTCTCTGATACTTGAGGGGACTAGAGGAGTACTGATTTGCTTATAGTTTCCTAAAAAACCATGCGGTTTCACACCTCCGTGTTCTTGGAACGCTGCTTCCTCTTGCTTTGCCCAGAATGACGGTTTTGCCTGCTGAATTCCAATCCTTTTTTTCCAAACAAATAGATACCACTTCTGCCTTAACTGACACCATCTCCCACTACCAAGTAACAGTTAATCCATCTCTCCTCTACTCCTATTTTCTGTGCCTGTCTCCATTTCTTTCTATTAATAGAACCCTGACATCTGTGAATTTTTATAAAACTTGAATTCTTGAACCCTCGCCATTCCCTTCATCTGTATATTCTTGCTAATGTTGTTCCCTCCGGAACACTCTCTCCTTCCTCTCTTTCCCATTCTACACACACCCCTGAGACCCCGTCCATAAGGATTTGGCTGAGTTATCACTTTCTCTGGGAAATCTTTTCTAATCTCTAAATTTGGGTTGGGGTCTCCTCCTGTATGTTCTCATAACATCCTCTACTTTCTCTACCAAAGGTGTAACTGTGAGATAAATACTATTTCCTCGTTAAAGGCCCCAGAGACTAAGATCTGCTGGGGCAGGGGACAGTCTTCCTCTGTCTTTCTCAGCACTGTATCCTCATGCATCTGTCTGCCCTAATCGGCAGCACAAAGCACTTACTTTTAAGTGGCTCTAGTGCCGGCACATTTACCTGGTAGATGTGAGTCTCACTGGTGGCATCGACTGTTTCGTGCAGCTTCGGCATGTACACCTTAATGTCTTTCCCACCGAAGGCCCGGCAGCACTCCGCCAGATCCTGACTGGCCTCTGGGGGTCCGTGGACAATGATCAGCTGCCGAGGCTTCATCTGGTTAATGATCTTTTTAATGGAATCCCCATCAGAGCGTCCTTCGTAGTCTATGTAGGTAACCCTGGCTCTGCAATTACACAGGACTATTCAATTTTACTTTTCTGATAAGCTCACAAAAGCTAGGTGCTTAATGGTTTTTATTATCAGGAAAGAAACATATACAGTACATATATTTTAAAAACACTAAAAAAAAGAAAAAATGTATACAGTACATAAAATGAGGGTTTGCAGAAGACTCGTGTTCTATTAGTATGAATTTGGGGGGATTGTGGATTCTTTAATTAAAGTGTCATCAGAAAAAATGGCTCCCTATATAAAGAAAAATAAACCTGGATCCTGACCTAATGCCACATAAAATCGCAGGCGAGTTGAAGCCATTACCAAATAAAGTGAAGATTTACATTACAGAATAAAATGTAAGAATTATCTTTATGACCAAGGACAGGGAAGGACTTCTTAAAAATATAATGGGAAATATTTTATTATTTCCTTACATCAAAACTAAAAATGTTTTTAAACAAAGCAGACCATGGAAAAGTCTGGAAAGCAAGTGGACAGGATGGCAGATGGTTTTTATTTGTATTGTCTGAAGCCAACCACCACCAACATCCAGAATACACAATGAACTCCTGCAAATCGACAACAAAAAGGCAGCGACCTCTAGAGAAAAACGCACAAAGGGAGTAAACATGGACTTTATAAAAACAGAAACAGTAGCCAGCATCTGAAGAGATAATCAAACTTAATAATAATCACAGGAAACCGAATTTTAATAGTGCTGGTGCATTACTTTCTACCTATCAGGCCAGAAAACATCACACAGTTAGACGAGGCCCCGTGCTGGTGGAGAAACAGGGATGAAGGGAGCCCCCACTCTGCTGGTGAAACACCCACTGGTGCAGCCGTCGCGGAGCGCGTTCTGTGACACCATTCACGCGCGTCACTGAGGCCTCAGTACGCCCAAGGATATACGCTGAATGGTGTCCCCGCACAGGTGAACCACTTTGCTCTCTCGTGAGTTTTTTCAAATTCCAAATGACGATTTTCTAGTGCTATTAACTATACCGAAAAGAAAAAAAACCTTAACTACTTCAGGTCACTGAGGTATTTTTAAGACATTAGGGCACTAGAGATGTTTAAGTCAAGGAGTAGACTTTATGAAACAAGCACGTAGGAAAGTTAAACCTATGAACTGTATCCCTCGCCTGCTGCTGAGCATACCAAAAATGCTGAAAGAGTGCTTCTTTATGTAAGTGTGCAATTTAATGTTTAACTCCCCCCGCTCCACCAATTCAAATGGCATTCAGATATAATTAACAAAGAGAAAATATCTCCATACTTCACAAGTCTTTACATGAAAAAAGAAATTAAATTTTAAAAGTGCAAACTTACTATAGTATATTCAGAAATTTCACCTTGGAAACAATGCAAATTATAATTCAAGTGTTTAAAATTCGTATTTCCAAAACGCAGTGAGAGCACTCACTTTATTTCAATGGACTCTGTCATCGAAATGCACTTGGTGGGCACATCAGACAAGTCCTGGTCCATGGGTTCATCTCCATTTGTCAGGCCAGATTCTAACTTGCTTTTTTCTTCCTCAGTAGCTTGAAGTTCTGGCACCAAGAAATCCTCGGGTCTAAATAATAAGCCTCTAATTAGAAGTCATAACAAGTAAGCTAGTATTACGTTACATATAACTAACTAGTAAATTGCATAATTTTTAGACTCCCTGCACATCTCAAGATTTAAATATACACTTGATCCAAAGCCAATGCAACTTCACGGTATCAATGATCAGATGAGTGCACGCATTATGTCCCTCATGACCACTAGGGAGAGCCCTTCACACCACACCCTGTGGGCCGGGGAGAGCCCCTGGACAGACAGATCACTGGAAGAGCTCGGTGGTCAGCAGACACTCCCTGACGACCCAGCTGTGCATCTCTTTCTCCTGTGGCTTCCCTGCCAACTCCCAGTTCTTATAAATCTCAGGCCTCCTTTAATTTCTGTAGGCCCCAGTCCTCCCATCCCTGTTCAAGGAAAGCAGGTAACTCTCTGTTTGCATATTAACAAGAAAGCTTCATCTTTATTTCAACAAACTGATAACCAGAAAAACCAAATTCACTGAGCTGAGATGATACCACACTCGATACCTACAATCTGTAAGAAAGAAAAGCGCATTTTGTTGACGTACTTGATAATCTCTCCATATTCATCCCATTTAATCCTCTCTTCTGGGGCGGGAAACATAGGGTACGACTTTTTAGCCTGTTTGAAGAAACTGCCTTTGCGACTCCCTTCGCCCTTCATCATCAGGTCGTGCTTGGCCTTGTGAGCCGACGGCTGGTCGGTGTCCTCCTCGACGTCACTCTCGTCGCTGGAGTCTATGTCTGCTCTGGGAGGGGTTGGAATGGGTAACGGTCATAAAGTCCCCAAGGACTCTGAATTAGTGCTCATGAAATTATTACTGAAGACTGACTATTAACGAGACGGCAATTCAATAATCATCAACATTACTGGGTTGGTATTTTGTGAAACACAGCATCAACTACCAGTTAATGAATCCATATTAATGTTAGCAGTGGAAGAATTTGGTATTCTAGCACCATCGGAAAGATGAAATGAAAGTAATGAGGCCGAAACAAAAGTTAAATATTTTCTATTAAACATTTCTGTCTTAGAAAGAAGTTCTTCCTAAATTACATATGTAAACTTATGTCTAAAAATAACTCACTCTTTTGACTGCTCAAGTTTTTTAGCAGCTTCCTTCTTTAGTTTCTCCTTTTCCAAGTATTCTTCAAGTTCTTTCCCTTCAAGCTTTACACGCTTCCTCAACTAAAGGAAAATACAAAACGGAAGGAAATACCAACATCAGGGGTTAAGGCAACGGGGTATGAGAAACATCACATCTCTAAATTGATGCATCATCTTTAAATTAAAATTTCCTCTAAAATTGTCTGAGTGCCCATTACATGTACTTACAGATCCTATTTAGAGTAGTATGAAAATTGAGCTTTCACATTTCTAGGATGGGTTTAATTTAAGTCAAACTAGTTCAAAATCGCCAATCAGGAAAAGAAAATACAGCTAATTTCATAATTTGGTGTAGGTAAGGTCAACGTATGACATAAAACCCAAAAGCCCCAAAGGAAAATATGAATAAATAGGGCAACATGAAAAATAAAATCGCTTCAACATTTTAAATCTCACGAAATTAAGAGAAACTGAAAAATGATTTGCAGCACTGTATGACTAGCAGAGGCTACTTTTCCCTAAGACCCCTTCCAAGTCAGTTAAGAAAAAGATGATCCACACATCAGAAAAGAACAAAACAGACATACAGGCAATTTCTAAAATTAGAAAAACAAATTACTGATAGCCATGTAAACATGTCTAATTTCACTAATGATTATTTTTTAAATGCAAAATATTTTAAGTGTAATACCATTTTTTAATCTGTGAGACTGACAACACTAAGTACAATGCCACAGGGGGAAAGGGTACCTTCACCTATTACAGTATCTATGGGGAATCAACGCAAGTATGTTAGAAGGCAATATGCAACACTCAAAACTAAAAACGTGCTTGTCATTTAACACAGCACTTCTACTTGTAGACATTTATCCGACTAAAACAATCACACAAATGCAGCGATGTTGGTAGTGGTAAAAATCTGGACACAATTGAAAATCTATCAATACCAAGTGACCTAATCAGTAGTTCTCGAACTTTCTGATCTCAGAATTCCTAAGACTTAAAATTACTGGGAATACTAAAGAGCTCTTGGTTTTAATACTGTTTTTTAAATTAAGATATAATTGACGCGAAACATTGCATCAGTTTAGGTATATAGGGCTTCTGTTTTCTTGGTGATATTTATCAATATTTACCATATCAAAAATTGAAAAAGAGAAATTAAACAAATATTTATTTATTCATTAAAAAATAATATAGCCATCACATGCTAACATTAACCTTGTATCTTTTACAAAAGATAATTATATTCTCCAAAGAGAAAAAAATTAGTGGGAAACACAGTGTTATTTTACGTTTTTTTGCAAGTCTCTTGAAATGTCTAGCTCAATAGCAGATAGCTGGATTCCCACGTCTGCTTCTGCGTTCAACCTCTTGCAATATTTTGCTTTTGTTAAAGTATATGAAGAAAATCCCACCTCATACAAATGTATAGTTGGAAAAGGGAAAAATATTCAAACAGGGATGTTCTTATGAAGAATCATTCTTTTTATGAATATTCTTCTTGATACTACATTAAAACTCAAAAGGTGTGTTGTAATGAGGAATCCGAAACCATACCAGAAAGTTTTTGTACTGTTACATGAAACGTACTGACTGATCTTGCACTCTGAGTGGGTCTTTCATTCATACATTATTTCGTAACATCATGCATTGGGTTATTTGGAAGACATTGGTTCACCAGGTTATATAGATCTTACAAAAATTGACAATATTTGAAAAATCACATTTGCAAATATCACCACCAATCTCATCAGAAAATCTTTTAAGTTAAGCAGTTAATCTGACAAAGATGGGTATTTAGGTTTTCTAAAATTCTAATTTTCACTTGAAAGTTTGAACTTTATCAGATTTAAACAACAAATACTATCAATTATTTTCCTTAAAGTGAGTGGCTCAATTTATTTGTTTTTGAGAAACTATCTGCCAAACATCCAAGTCTAAATTAGCCATGTCATTATTTCAAGTAAAAACAGTGTTTCAAGAAAAAAGTGCAGCCCAGTGGACTGATGGAGTACCAGCCCGCAAACCAAAGGATCACTGGTTCGATTCCGAGTCAGGGCACATGCCTAGGTTGCGGGCCAGGTCCCTAGTAAGGGGCACCTGAGAGGCAACCACACATTGATGTTTCTCTCCCTTTTTCTCCCTCCCCCTCTAAAAATAAATAAAATCTTTTAAAAAATAAAATAAATATTAAAAAAGGAAAAGAAAAAGAAAAATGTGGCTAGTCCAACTTGCACAATTATATCAATGGTATTCTTAGAGACAACTGTGGTACTTCAGTATACGACACACATGCTTTATGCAAACTTCCCATCTTGTCACCCAGGTTAAAAAAATACTCTATTAAAAAACTTAGTAACATTAATAACGTCTGCCACTCTGCCAAGGACGTCCGAAAGTGAGCTGGACTTCTGGAACAAGCGTGCGGTAATGGCAAACGCAGGGACTGCCGGCGCAGCTGCCTGGATCTGTGCTGAGGCTCCGGTGGTCTCCTGCCATCGCCTCGCTCATCAGTACAAATACAGGGACAGGGAGGAGACACCTTAATACGTTATGAAAAACCCTTTGACCTAGTGGATTTCCCGAACGGGTCTCGGGGACACCCCGGGGGTCCTCACACCACAGTTTTGAGAACCACCGTACCAGATACTCTTCTGTGTGCTAGGGTTTAAAAAAAATCCTTTTTCTCATGGAACTTGTATTCTAGTTGGCAGTGGGCAGAAGAAGACAACAAGGAAAGTAAGTGATGAGAGCTGGGAAAAATACAGAAAGTTAGGTGATGGGTTGGCAACTGAGTAGTCCTTTTCCATTGGGAGAGAAGGCCTCTCTGAGTAGGTGACCTTTGAACTGCAACACAAATGACAAGGAACCGGCCAAGTACGAAGCTGAGAAAAAATGCCAGTGGCAGAAGGACCACCTAGTGCAAAGATCTGGACGCCGTGTGGCAGCGCAGGGCACCGAGCAAGTGGAACGAGACAAGGTCAGAAAGGTGGGCAGAGAGACAGGTCATGGGGATCTTAAAAGTCTGGGTAAGAAGTTTGAATTTTATTCCAATAGCAGAAGGAAGCTGTTGGAGAGTTTCAGGAAGGGAGCGGCATGAAATGGTGAATGTTTAAAAGACACCTTTGGGAGTTGTCCAATGGGTGCAGAGTTTCAGTTGTGCAAGATGAGAAGTTCTAGAATCTGCTGTAGAACAATGTTCATACAGTTAATATAACTGTGCTTAACCCTTAAAAATGGTTAAGAGAGTAAGTTTCATCATGTGGTTTGTACCACGATAGAAAGAGAGGCCCAGACGGAAAGACAGATCTCTTTTGATGTCTGAGAAGAAAGGATGAAGAGCGTATAAAGATAAAAAGATAGAAACCAGTAAGGAAACTGCGGCACAGTCCAGGCAAGCCCATTTCACACGGGCCAGGGCGATGGCCGTGGAGCTGTAGAAAATAGACAGATTTAGGGTGTATCTGCAGGCCACGGCGATAGGGCTTGTTGCTAGGTGGCTGTTGAAAGAGAAGTAAGGAATTGGAAATAAGTTTTAATAATCTATGCATTAGAAGTCAGGATAGTGGTCCCCCTTGGAAGAGGTAGGGAAGATCAGAAGGGGTGTCTGGGGTATTGGTAATATTCTATTTTTTGACCAAGATGCAGCCTGGACAAGTGTGTTCAATTTGTGAAAATTCATCACAATGTATGCTTTTAATATGCACACTTTTCAGTATACAGTCTACTTACATTCTTTAAAATTTCTGGGTTTTGGGCTCGCGTAAACGCATGGAAGGCGCTACTCCCTGGGATGAAGGCGGCTCAGGGAAGGGCGAGTTGGGGAGCAGAGGAGACACGGTGAAAACTGGTTTGGATGTGACCAAGCAGAGGGACGTGTGACAAACAGCGGACAGGAAAGGGGTAACTACAGTGGAGACACCGCAGACGAGGTGAGAGGCAAAAGCGCCCTGAGCATAAGTACTACTTATGAAAAAATAAAAAACCCAGTACTTCAAGTTTCAGCTCCACATCATTTTCCATTTTTTCAAACTTAAACCACTTTTAATATTCTTTTATGAATCCTCAAATGGCATATCCACCTTAATTGAATTTCTAGTAATTAATATTTTCTAATACAGCATTTCATATCTGATGAAACCGTTTCAAGTATTTCTGAGTTCTTTTAATTTTATATTTCTAAGCTATTAAATAACCCAAAAGCCAGTATTTTACTTTAGTGTGCTTGCTTTGGATCTCTCCTCAATGATTCTGTATTTAGAGTGAATATGTGTCAGATTTTAGGTACCACGATAATGCCTTCCTTAAGTGGAGTTAATAAGATACCCCTCATCCTCAGCTTTTAACAAAGCAAACATCCCTTTGAACGGCTTCTATGAGGACAAAATGAAAAGCAGCCATCTAAAAATCTGCACAGCCCTGGCCATGATTAACCTATTCACTATCAATTGCTACAGACTTTAAGTTAATGACACTAGTGTTGGAAAACTGATCGACTTGATGGGTTGGTTATTAGTAAAATTATCTTTGGGCCTAACGGTCATCTGACGAATTGTCCCGCTCCTATAATGAGACAAGGCAGCAAGCGCAGACGCAGGCCAGGTGAGGCTACTTCGTGGTGGGAAGAGGGCATTCCTGTCTGACCTCCACCTCTCAGGTGGGTTTGAAACAAGATCACGGGCCACGGGTGAGGACTGCGATGCAGCTGCAGGGCTTCTGAGAAGAAACAGGGTGTGACGCCGTCTGACTGGAGAGAGCAGAAAGCAGGGGCCCACCGAACGGTGAGTGCTAGTGGTGGGTGCCCCTCTGAAACGTGAGGTCATGTGTCTGCACAACAGTGTGTAGTTCCAGTTACGTAACGCTGCTTGGGTACAGGCCCAAACTAAACAAACAGTTTACCGAGAGTCAAGGCTCGGCCAGGTGATACAACAGCAGAAAGAAGGATGAGATAGTTAAAGGTGTCTGCACAATAATGATGGACCCGTGGCTCAAAGCCTGAGGGATGACGGATGGTAAAAGTGGTGGGGTTCGTGAACTTAAAGACCCTAGGGGCCCAAAGAACTGATGGCACAGCAGTAACGGAGAAGGCCCTCTCCCCGATCGGAGTGCATGGCCTGGGCTGGCGGAGGTGTGGAGGCTGTGCGATCATTACAAGGTTAGTTCAGGGCGTGACCACGGAGCAGACAGCATGAGCGTGGGACGGATGGCTGAGGTGGGGAGGAGGAACAGATCACCGAGAAACAAGAGGTCAAGAAACTGAGAGCCAAGGACTTGGGTAGATAGGAATGCTAAAGGCCTCAAGAATGACGTCCTGAGTACGAGTGGACAGGAGGGCTAGGGACCAGAGCCCAAAGTCGCCGATGAATGACAGAGAATGACAGAGAATGACCGAGCGATCAGTAAATGTGAGGAACAAGGAGGGGTTAGTGTATTGTCAGGCCTGACACATGAACTTCAGAGGGAAGAGAAATGGCTTCGAAGCTGCAACACAGAACAAGAATCCCTACCCCACCCAAAGCGCATGGAACGTGCGAGAGGGGAAAAGAGCACCTACTTGAAAGGGCTACAGGAAATGAGTATCATTCGGAAAGAGCCTGATTCCAGTTACGGGAAGGATGAGAGCGGCTTTCCAAAGAGAAATGAGAATACGGCGTGTACGTGTACCATCTGGGTGTGGTTCCAGAGGGCACCATGAAGGGTTCGAGAACGAGAATTTCCAATGCAGTAGCTCTGAAATTCGTGCTAGTAAAGGCTCTCTACTGTTATTCTGATAAAAATCCTGAAACAATTTTGGGCTTTATTTTTGGTCACTGATTTTTATCCATCACACACAATGTATTGAAAACAGTGTTAAGAGGAAATTCACACACGAGCACTTACCTCTATTTCTGTAATTTTTTCAGAAGGATTGTCAATTAAGAAACGTGCTAAGGTCCCAGGAGTAGTTCTGTAAGTTAGAATGATTGAGTTTTTAGGGTCCTCACACCACTGAATAAAGAGATCTCTTGAAAATCCACATTCCAGGTCAGGCTGGCTGGCAAGTACCACTTTAGGGCTGGGGACTCGGGCCAAGTCAGAAAGACCATGACATAAAGAAAGATGGCGAAACTGAAACGGATTATTTCTTTTGTCTTCGAAACACCTCATCAACTTGTCACTCATCCACTCCACCTAACCAGGGAGGAAAGGGGACACCAGTGAGGAAAGGCTGTGTTATGACTTCGACATATTCTTCAGCAGTCAAGGAGCTCAAGTTCTATCTCAAGTCTCCCCCCCGCCCACCCCACCCCCACTGGCTGCTTAAATTTGGACTTTTTGGACAATTATTTTCTGCTTCTATTCCCCATGAGATCCTGCCACCCCAGAGTTCATCCCTAAAAATCCAATTTTATATTACGTTTCACTTATGAATTACTTTAAATCTATCGAGAAGGTTATGTGTAAGTTCTAAATGAGTATCTTACCCCAGAAATTGCTATTTCAAGGATAAGAGCTTAATTCAAAAAGAAGAGAAAAATGAATTCTAACATTTATAGCCTGTGAAGTTGGTTCAACTTTTGTCCCCATAATACCGACTGTGATACTAAGTATCAGAGGAGCAGCAACTTGCTCAACCTGTGAAATGGGGAAAAAACAGAACGAACTTCACAGAGTCTACAAGGATTAAATGAAATAATACAAGTAAAGCAGAAAGAATAGAAAGTGGTTAATTTTAGCTCTTATTATTGTTGTCATTATCATCAGAAAACCTCTTCATCAGAAAAACAAAATCTAAAGGGCAATGAAAACACTGTTTTCCACAAGCCCCATCTCTGTAGCAAACTTCATCACGAATGATAGTGTAAAGAAACAAACCTGGGACTTAGAAAACTCCACCACGTTGTAACTGACGTTATTCAGGAGCGCCAGTGAGTAAACGCCCAGGCCTGCGTCTTTCGTTCTCCAGATCTGGTCAAGCAGCTGAGCAAGTTCCAGGACTCTGCCTGCAGTGTCCACTGCTATTAACACATTGCCGTCACCACGCAGGGTTTCCAGGACATTTGCTAGAAAACAAGAATGTAAAATCCCTATAGAACACGGCAGTACTTGGCTACCAAATTAACAACGTTTTTACTACAAAAACTATCATTTATAAATAAACCATCACTAGGCCAGGTATGAAA
Organism: Desmodus rotundus; assembly: GCF_022682495.2. Classification (NCBI taxonomy): domain Eukaryota; kingdom Metazoa; phylum Chordata; class Mammalia; order Chiroptera; family Phyllostomidae; genus Desmodus; species Desmodus rotundus. The sequence goes on along the minus strand of NC_071393.1, from coordinate 128,737,526 downwards.
TAAAAGAATTTCATTCAGGCCAGTGCAAATACTTTCTATTCTGTGAATATATCTTCCTAGGAATGAAAAGCAATGCCATGATCTCTCAGCTTTTTTCATTGAAAAACTATAAATCACGGGTTTCCACACCCAAACACCCGCAGTACACACAGACAAGGATATTTTTACAGGACACTGGGAAAACTGTATGTGCAGGTCAAGTGCAACCATCCTGGGGTCTCCGGGTCACTCCAATACTGCCTGTCCACTGCAGTGAACATTGTTGTTATAAACAATTCCCCAATTTAAACACACACGTGTACTTCTTACTAATACACACGTTTTGTATGTATGTATGTCTGCAGAATAAAATAGATGATATTCTCTCTTCAAACAAAAGTATTTTTATAAATAGATTTAAATAGATCCCCTTGCTCTAGCTGGAAGTCTGCTTGAAAATATTTAGTAAAACCAACTCTAGCAAAAACGAGAATTGTACACCTTCTTAAATTTAGTATAACGTAGTATACGTGTTCTACTTTTGTAAGTGGACAAAGGCAGTGACTTCAAACATGTTTAAAAGTGGAATCAAACTTTACCTGCTGAAATCCCATGTAGCTTCTAAAAAGGAACATACGGTGAAACCACTGGAGACAAGGCAGAAGCAGCCAGGGATGGCCCAGAGGCACCCTTTAGAGCCCAGATGCCTAGGTTAGCACGTCAAACACCCCACACCAAAATCAGCGAACTGTATGCACCCTCGTTTATCTCCTTCATTCATCTTTCTTGCAGAGTGTGTTTTCCTAACCGATTTACGTAATAGCTTCACATCCGGCATTCCCTCGACCTACACCAGTGAACACCAGGCAGAGCTATCTCTGTGCCGAATGGCAGGGAGAAGCCAATCTTTGTACCTATCCCACAAAAGTTAAATTAAAACCAGCAAAAGCTTCTTTCTGTACAAAATATTAATATGGTTGCGCAGTACTTTTTCAAAAAGTACTAGTTAGCCAATCTCTTAGACAAGAGAAGAGAAGTGTTAGCCAGGACAGAGTAAGCAGAGAAGCAGAGTAAGCAGCACGGAGTAAGCAGCAATTCCCACCACCATGCTCTTCACAGCTCTTTACAGAGGACATCACGCAATACGTACTCAGCAGCTGCTCATCTCTCTGTTTTCTCCTGGGCTGCACATACGTAGCATTAAATGAATCTGTGATAAGCAGGGAGGGTCTGCTTAGCATTTCCAGGGAACATCCATTTAAGTGGCTATAGAAAATGTGAAGAAGAGAAATATTTTATATCACTTCAAATTAACAACAGTTTATCTTACCTAAAATTAAGCAACCTCTTTTATAAGGTTTTTTCCTTTTCTAAGTATAAAAGTATACACACATGCTCACTGGTAAGAAAATCTGGTAAATTTGAAAAGAAAGGAAAACCAGGATCTTCCAGAGTACCACCATTCAGATACACTTGACACAATGTGCTCTGAAGCACTCAAACTCTTGTGTGTCCTTTTAAAGGGAGTCTGACTTTACATATAGTTGTATTAGACGGTAATTATTACTGACTCTGATAAAAATATCACAAAGTTCCTTTAAATAACAGGTCAAGAACATATAAGGTACGGTTTGACATACAAAAATTAATCTCCTTTGCAAATCTCCAGGGAAAAATCTATTTTATACAGTGGATAGTAACATGTAAATTTCAAATATATCTTTTATCTCTTCCATCATAATTTTCTCTTACAATGTAATTAATTAATTAATTAATTCTGAAAATATTCACTAGTTGGTACTTTTAAATTGCTTTAGATTTCTGGTTAAAAAATACCTTCGTTTCAATTTTCCCTCCGAAGTACAAAATAACACCAATTGTATTTCTATCATCTTTTTTCTTTTTTTTTTTTAAATTTTTATTGTTATTCATTTACAGATGTATGCCTTTTCTCCCCATCCTTCCACCCCACCCCAGGTGAACCCACCTCCCTCCCCCACCTCGACCCTCCCCCTTGGTTTTGTCCATGTGTTCATCTTTTTTCTTGATATACCTACATCTCCCTCTTGTGGTTGAAGTCAACTGCATAAACAATTTCTTCTTCGCCATCTTTGACTATTTTCCATATTGTTCCACCTATCATGTGACCAGCGGGCAAAGGTGTGATGGACAGGCCATGCCCTTTACCTGTATCAGCAAGATAACGGCAATGTTCAGATTCCTTTTAATCCCTAAGGAAAGGCTATTTACTTGTCAGCTGCTTTTTAATAGGTAATACAAACAATGATACAAAATTCAAAAGTAAAAAGGCGCAGAGTGAAATGCTAGCGCCATCTCCTGCCCGACTGCTCCATCCCCTCGTGGAGGCAAATGCTCTTGTCCCTCTGCTAGGCCTTCTTGCAGACGTTTTGTGCCTGTGAGCGAAAGGCTGGCGACTAGACTCCGAGTTACTATTACTACTACCTTAATTAGTATGGACTAGTGCATTTAAGAGCTGCACTGTACACGCAATTACCAGGTGTTCCCATTTTTGCTAACCTCTAACTGATCATCCCACTCTCATTACTGTGAAGAATCTGCCCTACAGAAAATTCAGGGCATGCACGACTGCTGAGGCCCGTTACCTCCTGGCCAGCCCTTCCTCCAATTGCACTGCTGCACCGTTTTCTCGGTGCGAGCGTTCGTACCTGAGTCTTTACTACAATTCTCTCCATAGATGACACAGACATGCTCAATATGTGACTTCCTGACCTAATGAAAGAATGAACTTTTTAATGCTCCATTCTCGGATTCAGTCATTTTGTCCTCTGTGCTGCTGTCAGACTCCGTGTCCTTGGGTCACGCCGTCCGGCCGTCTGAGCGACTCTATGCCCCTGACCGACCCGGGAGCTCCAGCAGGGCGCGCCTGGCCACAGTACCTCTGTGCCTTGTACAGAGCAGACAATAAAGTCTCCCCCAAGTTAAAAGCGAAAAGGCTTGAGTTGTTCACATTTTGTTAGTATTTCATCTGGAATATCTTTCCATCTACGTGATCTAGGGGAGGTTCAGAGTTCTTACTAAAAAATGCTAATTTTCTGTCCCTCAGACCCTAATGCCTCCAATTTTTATACAAATTTCCCCTGTACTTTTCAGTACGTTCAACCCCGTTAGTCCAAGTATGCACTTGCAGAAGTACTTTTTACCTTTCAAGTTCACAATCTGAGAGAACTTCAACTGCTGGATTTTATCAAAGGCCGCGTCCACGTCGTCGAGCGTGAAGAGCGTGAAGTCTTCGGTGTTGTGCCGAGACTGGAGAGCAACACAAACAACGGTCAGCCGTGATCGGGACAGGAGGGCGCGCAGCTCTGCGTCGCTGAAATTACCTGGTAGAGATCGTACATGAACATCTGCCCCATTTTGTAGACGGGGATGGTGGCATAGATGGCGCAGTTCAGGCCCAGCTTGCCCACGGCGTAGGGGAGGGCCCCGAGGTGGAGTGGGTCGGGGTGCGACAGCAGCACTGCGTCGATCTGGTGAACGTGCCTGGGGGGACAGACACACAGAATGAGCACGTCCCGGCGCGTGTTTTAAGGGTGAAAGCGGAGAGTCAACTCTATGTCACCAATTCTGACTGCTCTCAGTGTTCTGAACTGAAGACTGTGCTGGAGTAAAAAAAAGCTAGAAGTATGATGCTGACACATTTCAATTATCACTACCCCTGTCAAAATTATTGTATAAGTCACACATAAATATATAGTGTCTAGACACATTTAAAGAAGAAAAGTAAAAGAAACAGTAGACACAACATGTAAGCTGATTTCAAATGGCTATCTTATATACTATTAATGTAAGTTCAAGAACTCAGCTTGGAATTTCAGAAATTAAAAAGAAGATATTTAGCCCTGGCCAGTGTGGCTCCGTGGATTGAGTGCCGGCCTGTGAACCAAAGGGTGACCGGTTCAATTTCCGGTCAGGAGAAGGTATTTAAATGGCCACATATTTATTATGGATTTTTGGCCCAGCTTTTTATCATGGTAACTGACAGGCATATTCATTATAGTTAAACTTCAATTAATCACCGAAGCATGCTCTCATTGACAAAAGAAAAAAAAATTTGCTATAAGTTCTATGTTTTTTAAAGGTTTAAGTCCCCTTTCCTCCCACAATTAGTACAATACTGCGAACATAACTGAATTTTTCTCTGATGGGTTGGTATTGCTCTGCATCTCACGGGCATTATTCTGAGCACCGATTCTCAACGTCTAGCATCAAGAGATGGAAAAGTAAGGTAATGTGGTCCAACTGCAGAACTTTCACATGGAAAGTGTTTCCGCCCTTCACATTCCTACATACTCAACCTTGCTCTCTTCTAAAATTTGAGTGCAAAAACTTCTACTGAGATCCATTAGCTAAGGAATGATTAATTTAAGATTTTTCTGAATTTCAAATAACACAGTTTATACGTCAATGAAACTTTACAAGTGAAAACAGTCACTCTTTGGCTCTTTGGCATAAAGAAAACTAACTCTTGTTGCAAAGTAAATTACAGCAAAAAAGAAACACGGTGTGGCGCGACAAAAGCGCTACACTGTGAAAGGAAGAGCGGACTGACTAAACGTCTGGAAACACCACGCGTAAACCTCACTTCCTCAGCGAATCGATGATGTCCATGGAGAAGTGCTCGTCCCAGCCGCAGTCCAATAAAAATCGAAACTCATCAACTTGGAGAAGGTAACAAAGAGCAGACTCCTCTTGAACCCCAGACAGGGTCGTTAGTTTGATGATAGATGTCATTTTTGGTCCAATAACAACAGTCCAAAGGTTCTTTCAAAAGAAATAAAAACATAATTAAGCATAAAAGTACGGCCTGACATACATAGTGACAAATTAATTTCTAAGTGGGAAGAAATTCCATAGCCATGGAAAGCAACATTTTAAAGACCTATTTCCACCCCTGCTGGGTTTAAAAGGACAAACATCTTACACACTCCTGTTCACACACGTCCCTCAGTGGCTCCCCAGTGTGATCTGTTGACATGTAGTGAACTCTGGAATCAGACGGGACTCAGATTTGAGTCTACTCCTGCGTGGTTCTGGGCAAGCTAATTAACCCTTCTTCACCCATGTATCCCAGTCTATAACACGTGAATAGTAATGTATACATAAAAAGGATGTTAGAATGTCTATTGGGATGCCTACTACATATATTCAAGAAGATATACCACGAACACTGCTGCTATAAAACTAGAATTGTGGGCTATTAAACAGATGTTGTAAAAATATTCCTTAAGAAAATAGAGCTCGCCCTGGCTCGTGTGGCTCAGTGGATTGAATGCCAACCTATGGACCGAAAGACTGTTGGTTCAATTCCCAGTCAGGGCACATGCCTGGGCTGCGGGCCACATCCCCGGTTGCAGCGTGCGAGAAGCAACCAATCAGTGTTTCTCTCCCCCTTTCTCCCTCCTTTCCCCCCTCTCTAAAAATAAGTAAATAAAATAATTTTTAAAAAAGAAAACACAACTCTACAGAAACATTCCAGATCTTAGCTCCTTAAAATAAACTGGCCTTTCCTGGCTACCTATGCAGGTAGGAGAGGTCACTGCATACCTGAAAACACGTCACCATCTACCTGCCCACGGTCACACGGACAAACCAGGGTACGCTGACTGACTGCCCACCTTTCGCGACAGGCTGTCAGGGGCTAATCCCACCACACCTGCCATCTGGTTCTCCTGGGCCAGAGCCAAAACTCAAGAGTCCCACTCGTTCATGATCACCGATGTGCACACGTCCTAGTGGGACCCAGGCCCCTCCCTTCCAGCATGCCTCTGAAACAATGACTATTCACCTGGTGCTTCAACCTCTTCTTCGAAGGTTCTCTTCTCCTGCTTACCATCAGAGACCTGACTGGGTGCTCTCTATTGTCAACTTGCCGTTTCTTAATTTCCTCACTTTGTCCATTCCCTTCTCCCCTCCTAATCCCGACACTAGAATACGGACTCTGTGGAAGTAGAGACCACGTCTATCGTGATCACGATTACAGTCCAATGCCTCCACCGTGCCTAACTTACAGCAGCGGTCAGTAAATGCTTCTTGAACGGGTGAAGCACGGCCAGTATTAAATGAGCTTCATGCCCTCATCACGCCATTAACAGTTCCCTATTTACATGCATTTCCTCTTGCTTGGGAGATGTCTCTGAGTGCTGGGCGAGGCTTGATCTATTTTTGTATCCTTACTATAGTAGCACATGACTTAATAGCATTAATCGCAGTGCCTTTTCAATTAGTAGTTGTTGAAACAAGTTAAAATTAAAAATTTATTGACTTTGCGTGTTCCTATTTGTAAGGTATGAGAAGTACAAAGATGCTAATGCCCTGCTTGATAAAAAACGTGCATAAATACAACGTTGGAAGGGAGCTAAGAGACTCTCCCTGCCAAACAGCTTCTCGTACCACAATGGTTCCTGCAGGGGCGCTACATCTCGTAGGCCTTCGGTGGTGGCGACACCGCGGACCCCAGTGCAAGTGGTGGGGACCCACACACGACACAGCAGAAGGCGATGGTGAACCACTGCTGCACTTCCTTTTCTTTTTTTATGTCTATCATTTTACCTAAACAGCCCTGCGATGAGACCCTCTGAAATATGAGACAGTGCTGAAAAATGAGACTCCCAGGTCATTACTGGGGAAAAGCAGAGAACAAGCACAAATAGCACTGTTGCTAATGACGCAACTGGACCAGAGCCAGAAGCACTTCCAGCAGCTGATGTGCACAAAGGCAAGTACGATGCTGCACGGCACACGTAACCGGAACGTGGAACCTAAGAAGCATGAACCAAGGTCAACTGGAAATTGTAAGGATCGGAACATCTAAACACGCAGTGCTTGGCGTCAGCAAATAAATGTACCAAGTGGGACAAATGCTAGTGTTCTGCTCTGGGAATGACACGCTCAGAGGAGACAGAGTGGCTTTCATCCGGAGACAAGACGGAGCACAGGGAGTTAGGCCTACAGTGCAGTTTCTGAGCAAACAGCATCTATCAGACTTCTAGGAAAACCTATTGACATAGCCATCGCTCAAGTCTACGCTCCAAGTGCAGAGGCTGAAGAAGATGAAATTGAAAGCTTTTAGGCAAGCACCCGAGAGGAAATTCATCACACATCAAAATGAGACACATTGGTAATTACAGGTGATTGGAACATGAAAGTAAGAAATAAAGGAGAATCAAATGTCGTGGGAATATTTGGACTGGGGATCAGAAACGAAGCCGGAGACTGGCTCGTGGATTTCTGTGAAGCCACCAGCTCGTCCATCACAAACCCATGCTTCTAACAACTGATGCCCGTGTACAGGGACATCGCCAGATGGCCAATATAGAAATCGATACACGATGTAATTAGAGGGAAACGTTGTATTCTCTCTGCGGAAATAAGACCAGGAGCAGACTGTGGTTCTGACCACGAACTGTTAATATCAAACACAGAGTAAAGCTGAAGAGCACAAAAGACTCAAAGTAACAAAATAAAACGTAAATAACATCCTGATGGATTAAAAGTCCACATAAAAAACTGTTTAACTTAATTGACTGAGAACCAGAAGACCTGTGGACGAAAACTAGAAAATTAGAGAATGGGAAAAGACAAAGGAAGAAGCAAAAAGGAAAGAAAAATTGAGATAGATGACAGAAGAAACACTAAAAATAGCTAGACAGGCAAGAGGCAAAATGAAAAGGTGACAGACAAAAGCCAGTTAGAATCCTGAACGGTTTTTCAAAGACTACCACAAAGATATAAAGAGAATTATAGGAGTTAATGAAAGAGCTAGAAGAGAAAAGCAAAACAGGAAAAATAAGAAATCTCTACCAGGAGATTCAAGAAATAAAAGGGAAATTTAAACCTGGATTAGGAGAGATGAATGACCAACAAGGAAGCACCGTATCTGACCAGGAGCAAATAAAGGGAAGGTGGAAACAGAATACTGAAAACCTACACGGAAGAGACCAAAGGACGACAGGTGCCTTGAAGAAGATTCCTCCTCTGAGGAAGAACATGTCATTCTAGAAGGTACAGGGAAAGCTTCCCTGAAAGTTTCCCCTTCTTCCCTGGGAAGAAATAAATCACCAGGGGTAGGTGGGATACCAACAGATTTAATTCAACCCGTAAAGACCGAATCTGTTAAAATCCTAGCAAGAGCTTGTCAACAAACATGAAACATTCAACACACACCCAGCTCTTCAACCAAGGGGACGCCGAGGAGAGCGGTGACTGCCGGACCAGGGCCCTGACTTCCCACACGAGCAGTGGGACACTCGAGGGGTTGCAACAACAGTCTTCTGCCCCACAGGGAGCCGGAAGGGCCGGGTGTCGCGGCTGGGTTCAGAAAAGGAAGAGGCACTTGAGATCGAACTGTGAGCGTTTCTTAGATGTATACTGAAGTGCTCAAAGGCTTTCAGAAGGTTGGTCCACGTATTACAGACCACAGTAAAGCCTCTCTGCCTGTGTGGACCATGAAAAGCTGTGAGTCGCTCTGGAAGAAATGGGCGTGCCTTGGCCCTGGCCAGGTAGCTCAGTCGCTTAGGGCAGCGTCCCGATACATCAAGGTTGCAGGCTTGATGCCCAGCCAGGGCACGCACAAGAGTCAACCAATGAAGGCATGAGTAAGTGGAACAATAAATTGATGTTCCTCTCTCAAATCAATACATTAAAAATTTTTTTAAAAAAGGGTGCTCCTCAGCCCTTGACTGTCCTCATGCATGACCTATATAATGGACAGGAAGTCACCGTAAGGACAAAATATGGAGAAACAGAAAGGTCTCCTCTCGGCAAAGGTGTCAGACAGGGGTACACTCTCTCCCCCTATCTGTTTAATCTGCACACAGGACACACCACATGAAAAACCGGGCTAGACTCAGAAGGAGGAGTGAAAACCGGTGGAGGAAATATCAATAACTTTAAGATATGCAGACACCATCTTCCTGGCAGAAAGCAGCCATGATTTGGGATGACTTCTGACAAAAGTGAGAAGAAGGCGCCAAAGCAGGGCTGCTTCTGAACATCAAGAAGACAAATGTCACCACTAAAGAAGAAATTCAGAACTTTAACACAGACATGAAGGCATTAAAATGGTGAAATGTTGTGCTGATCTCAGTTTGGTCATCAATTCAAATAGGCCGCAGTTAAGAAACCAAGAGGAGGCTGAGACTCGGAAGAGCAGCAATGGGAGAATTAAGAAAAACGACCAAGAGCAAAGGTGTGTGATTAGAGACCGAGGCTAAGATGACCCACGCCCTGGCATTCCTAACTACGATGCACAGATGTGAAAGCTGGGCAGGGAAGAGGGCTGAGAGGGAAAAATTGATTCATTTGAAATAATGGTGTTGGAATAGAACTTGACTAATACCTTGAATGGCCAGAAGATGAACTAGTAGGTCCTAGAACAAATTAAGCCTGAAACATCACTAGAGGCAAAAAAACAAACAAACAAACAAAGACAAAACTAAAGCTGTTATACTTCACACTCTCCGTGAGAAGGCAAGGCTCTTTGGAAATGGCAATAATGCTGGGAAAACAGAAAGCCGCAGGAAGAGGAAGACCAAGTAAGAGATGGACTGACTCCACACAGGAAGCCACGGGCAGGCCTACCGGAGTCGAGCAGGGCTGCTGAGGCCAGACTTGTGGACGTCACTCACCCACAGAGTTGCCAGGAGTGGGAGCCAATGAATCGGCACGGAACATACACACCACGATTCTATTTAATGGCCTAAGAGAAACTTCTCAAATCTACCTTACCTCCCACTTCATTTACATCATGACGTGAAAATACCAACTACCCTGCAGAGAGAATGGAATGAGTTCGTGATAAAATATTCTTGCAGACAGACCCAGATTTCGACACGTGGTAAGTATTTTTATTACAACTGCTCAGAATATAATTACTAGACATTCATTACTTACTGATATCTCAGCCGTATATAGGATGAAAGACGATGACTTGAAAGGAAGAGTTCTTTATAGACCTAAAAAATAAAGAAGTAAGAGTCTCACGAGCCCTGGCCGGGTAGCTCAGTTGGTTAGATTATTGTCCCCATACACTAAGGTCACAGGTCGACTACCCAGTCAGGGCACAGGCAAGGATCAACCGATGAATATATAAATGAGTGGAACTACAAAGCGATGTTTCTCTCTCCCTCTTCCTCTCTCTCTCAAATCAATAAATAAACATTTTTTAAAAAAGATAAAAAGAGTCTCATGAATGTGGCATAATGACTTACTTCAGTTTTAATTATGCTGTTTAATTTCTATGTCTTTGCCACTGTGAGTAGCAAAAGATAGCGTACTACATGGTATTTTTTAAAGAAGAAACTTGTCATAATTTTAGAAAGCTTAAGCTTACGTAAAATAAACAAGAATAAGATTTAAAATGATATAATAATAAAAGACAAAAGTAATAATATACCAAAGTAATAATCAGGGGTTGAAATATGCAGTTTACCAACTTCTGGCCAAGATGGAGGCATAGATACACTTTGCTTCCTCGCACAACCAAAAGGACAACACAAATTTAAAAACAAAAAACGACCAGAACTGCCAGAAAATCAAACTATATGGAAGTCTGACAACCAAGGAGTTAAAGAAGAAACCTTCGTCCAGACTGGTAGGAGGGGCAGAGGGGACCGGGGGCAAGGCAGTGGGCTGGAGGACCAGGGTGGGCAAGGCAGCAGTTGGTGGAGGAGGGGGGACGTCCCCACATTCATGTGCAAAACCCAGAAGGAACAACTGGGGAATGAGACCGCGCAACCCAGGGTTCCAGTGCGGGGAAATAAAGTCTCAAAACCTGTGGCTGTAAAAATCTGTGGGGGCCGCGGTGACAGTGGGAGAAACTCCCAGCCTCACAGGAGAGTTTGTTGGAGAGACCCACAGGGCCCTAGAATGTGCACAAGCCCACCCACCTGGGAATCAGCACCAGAAGGGCCCAAATTGCTTGTGAGTAGGGGGGGAAGTGACTGAAAGCCAACTGAGAGCAGAGCAAACAGCACTGTTCCCTCCCAGACCCTCTCCCACAGACAGCGCCACAACGGAGCCAGGTAGATTACTCCAACCTGGCAAATACCTAAGGCTCCACCCCTTACAACATAACAGGTGGATTCAGACAAAGTCATATGGCTCCAATAAAAGAACCGGAAAAAACTCCAGAAAAAGCCCTGGCTGGTGTGGCTCAGTGGACTGAGTGCAGGACTGTGAACCATAGCGTTGCTGGTTGATTCCCAATCAAGACACATGCCTGGGTTTCAGGCCAGGTCCCCAGTAGGGGGCACTGGAGAGGCAACCACGCACTGATGTTTCTGTCCCTCTCTTTCTCCCTCCCTTCCCCTCTCTAAAAATACATAAATAAATTCTTAAAAAAAAAAAAACCCCTCCAGAAAAAGAACTAAGTGAGGAGATAGCCAACCTATCAGATGCAGAGTTTAAAACACTGGTGATCAGGATATTCACAGAAATTATTGAGTACAGATACAAAATAGAGGAAGAAGTGAAGGCTATGCAAAGTGAATTAAAGAAAAATATACAGGGAACCAGCAGTGAAGGGAAGGAAACTGGGACTCAAATCAATGATTTGGAACAGAAGGAAGAAATAAATACAGAATGAAGAAACAAGAATTCAAAAAAAACAAGGAGAGGCCTAGGAACCTCTGGGACAACGATAAACATTCCAACATCCAAATCATAGGATATGATTGCCAGAAGGAGAGGAAGAGCAAGAGCAAGAATTGAAATCTTATTTGAAATGCAAGCCACAAATGTATTTGAAAATTTCATCACAGCCATGCTTAAGTTTTACAGGTGAGATTAATTTTAATATATTTTTATTTAACCCAATATATCCAAAATATCACTTCCACACATAATCATTATTAAATTGTGAGATATTTTACATTCTGCTTTTTGCACTACGTCTTTGAAATCCAGTGTGTACTTCCTATTTACAGCACTCTCAATTTGATCTAACCACAATTTCAAGTGCTCAAGAGCTACCTGTAGCTCCTGGCTACTGAAATAGTGCAGCTCCAGACTCTAAAATCTATGCCTCGGAGCAGGCGCAGTGTTCCGCCACTCCCACAGGGCTGCTTGGCACCACTCTATTTTTACGTGCATGTCTTAGGCTTGATTTTAATGGTATCACCAACCACTCAGTCTCCCAGGCTAAAAATTCTGGAGTCACCCTCTTGAGGGTGACTCCACACCACACAATTGGCTGCCACAAGTTGAATCCTATTTGATTTCGGAAATGTCTTTCTTACATCCTTTACTATCATACCTCAATTGAATGAGTGCAATTTCCTCTCATCTAGTTTTCCTGTTCCAAGTTGATCCTCCATACAGCTGCCATCCTAAAAAAAAAACACCAAAAAAAACAACTATACTCATGCCCCTTCCTTGTGCAAAGTATTCACTGGCTTCCTGCAAACTATGGAATGAAATCTCAAAACTTCTCAAACTTTTGCATCCCTGTTCTCGCTCCAGGAATGACCTTCTCGAGTTTAGTAAATTCCTTTTGACCCTTCATGACCCAGCTCAAACTTTTACTCCGTAATAAAGCTTTTTTGGTGTCCTCAGGCAGTATTTTATTCTCACCTAGAACAAACTGGGCACAAGGAATATTTGTTGAATGGGTGTTGAATGCACAGGTGGAGAGTAAATGTGAGCTCACCTTTGCACCGTCAGTACAGAGCACAGCATTCAAAGCCACATTAAGTGTGTGCTGAGGGAAGGAATGAACGTTAATCGTATCCTAAGTTCCTTCTGGGCAGTGACCCTCACCCATACTACAATACTTCATCACAATGACCTATCATAGTTACTTGCTCTCCATTAATAACCCTGCATGTTAATGACAATTAACGGAAATTCTGCAAAATGCCAGGGAAAAGGAACGGGTCTGGATTGGCCTCTGAGCTCAGAAAGTGGAGTGTCTTCCGGGTCAGTTCCGCAAAGGCAGTGGTTTTGTAAGAGGATTGAAGGGGGTGGGAAAAAAGAAAAAAAAAAAAACCCTACGAGATGGGGAATTGATCATACAGGTTCGCCAGGCCATAGGAGACCAGACTTGGCGGGCTTCCGGCTAGTCTGACCTCCTGTTTACTGAAGAGTCTGAAATAGGTTGGCGGTGGCTGGGGCGCGGGAGACAAGGAGGGCCAAGACCATTTTAACTAAAAGAGACGCCTATTTTCTTCCCAGTGCTTAGTAGCCTCCTGGTCTCTCAGCCCTAGACGATGGGTAAACCTGGAGCGAGGAGGCTGAGAACAAGCTAGCCACGACATCAAGGAGCCAGAGCTGGCGTCTGATTAACCCCTCCGGCGTCGCGAGCCCGCAGAGGCAGAGGGAAGCAGCAAAAAGGGAGGGAAGGAGAGCGAGAGAGTGAATCGTGTGAACTGCCACACAGGACCGGGGGCTTGAGACCCACGGGGAGGTCACTTTTTCCGTCGCTGAGCACCTTCGCCAAGAAGGACCAGGGCAGTCGCAACCGAAACCCCGGGAGCACGTTCCAGCGGCGTCTGAATCGGAGCTGGAGCCAGGCTGGCCCGGAGCGCCGAGGACGCCCCCTCCCCCAGCCAAAGGCTCGCTCCTGTCTTCCGTCCTCACTTGCCTCGTCCTTCCTCCCCCAACGCGGTCCACTGCCCTTCCCAACCCCTAGTCGAAACCAGGTTCAAGAGCGAGGAAAGCTGGCGCTTGCTCAGCAGCAGACGCGATTATCAGCCAGCAGAAAGTCCGCAATGGCGGCCGCCATTTTGAAACCGGAGACCGAGCGCGGAGGCGGGGGAAACCCGGGGCGATACCACCTTCGGGGGGGTGGGGACGAAGTTTTAGGAAGGAGACGGCCTTTACGTCAAGTCTCGTCACCCGGGACCTAACTTTTATTTTTAAATTACTTATAATATGTTAAATATAACATAAATGTGAGAAGAGTCGAATATTAAAAGGTAAAAGGAGCATGGTGTCGCGGTGTCACCCCTGTCTTGGAGCGGGCGCGGCGAATGGCGGGTCCCAGGGCCCCGGCTTCCGCTGGAGCTGGAGGCTGGGCTCGCCGCTGTCCTTGGTCGTGGGGTCGTTTCTGGTACCGGGACCGCAGGTAGGTGTAGGGTGCGGGGTGGCCGAGGCGCCGCGGGCCACTGCTGTGCAGGCGGGGACGGTGCGCCCCTAGGAAAGCCCTCGATGATGGAGTGTCGGGGGGGGGGTGGTCTGGGCCTCCCCCGGGTGCAGAGCGAAGGAGACGGGAAGAGGACAGGGAAGTGGGGGGTTTTCCTGGTGGACGGCTGGGCTCTCGTTCCCAGTGTGGTGGCTATTCGAAAGCGTACCCTGAGGCTGTCCTAACTGGGAATAGAGATCACGCGGTGACCGCCCCCGGCCGGCCCGGAAAGGAAAGCAGCAGTGACACCGGGGTGGGCTGCAGCTGCGAGGGAACATTTGAGATGCGACGCGGTGCCAGCGTCTGTCTTCCTCGTTGCTCACCACTGGAAGCCGACCTCGCCCTCGCTTCTAAACCTCAAGCCTCCTGATCCCACCATTACACAAAATGCGCACTGTTTAAAAACGTTTCTTGGGTGTCTGTGTCATAAGACAGTGACTTCAGGAGTTCCGTTTCTCCTGCACGCAGCACTCCTTTCCGTGGGTATGGTCGACACTTGAGTAATGTATTAAAAATGCTCTGGGGACCAATTAGAAAGTAGAAATACATATATTTAAATGTCTAATCATCTTTATTTTTCCAGCCTGAATTCGGAGTGACGTGCAAAAATACACACCAGATAGTTTTCTTTTTAGAAGTTGAGTGAGAAAAACTGGGTTGAAGAAAAACTAGTATGTACTAGGAAACAATATAAAGAGTGATATTGATATAAATATTTATCTCTGTACTTAGTTTAAGAGACGGTAAAGCACAAATAAAGAGTTTGGATCCAGGAGCCAGACTGCCTATTAATCCCGGCTCTGCCACTTACTGCATCTGTGACCTTAGGCAAGTTGATTGTCCCTGGATTCCCTCACCAGAAGACAAAGTCTACTGCATTAGTAGCGAATACTTGTATAGTACTGCGAGGGTTACGTGAGTTGGTGATTATGAAAAGCATTAAGAATAGTGCTTTACAGAGAGTGCTGTAAGAGTCAGCTCTTTCTAGAATTAGGCAAAAAAGCTTTTGTCGATTTTATGGTTCCTTGAGTCCATAAGATAAAAACCAGTTAGTTATTTGGGGTTCCCCCCCCTTCTGGGAATACCATAGCTACTCCTAATTCTGAAGTATTCAGGAGCAAATTTTTCTTAAGAGTCTTCATGTAAAGAAGTCACTAATGCCAGAATAGGTTCACAGTTGTTCACCTGTAAAATAATACAGTAATTAAAAATAATGCCAGAATAAACTTTCGCATACTCACAACTGTGAACTTACTTGTGCCCACCCCCGTATATGCAGCAGCCTCGTGGACACCCATGTGGACGGATGTCACTCATCATCCAAGCCTAGGCTTGGCTCATCAGAGCCTGACCCGGGTCCTCACTGCCCTGTACCCGTCCCTTGCGGTCTATGGCCCATGACCAAGAGCCTGAAAGCCCGTCTGTGCTCCCTCCTCTCTCCATTCTCCAGGGAGTCTTTCTAGCTCGGTTTTTATGTCCATAAAGCTTTGTCTTCCCTGGTCATCCACTCAGTGGAATAAGCAGGAAAAATTATGTTTAGTGCTACTGCTCCCAAAGTTCATTGAATTGTGGATTTCATCACTATAATATGAAATCACCCTGGGACGAGGATTGTCATTTACTTCTTAGGGAGGGAATCAGGCTTTCTTCGTGGTGGTTGAATCCAACTCTGTGTTGTAAGTGTACAGAATCCTTTTATCTGTCAGTCCCATAGTCTTTCCTCTGGAATCTCATAATACCTTTATTCAGCAGAGCCTCAGGGGCTTGTCTGACCTGTCTGCTCTGAGTGGAGCCAGACAAAAGTAGTTTCCAACAGTAGGTGGCTGATAGCCCACAGGTGGCCGTGGACTTATTTAAAACCAGTTTTGAGTTGAGAGCCCCCACGTACATTTTTGCCGTTGGTTAATGCAAACAGTATCTCACAGATGTGCTGAGCATTAGAATTGACACCGAATCAAATTTAAGGAACTTAATGAAGACATTCGGCAGAGGGATGATGACTGGACTTCTACAGAGACCTACATCGTCCTGTATTTGTGCAGTTCAGTGCTTTCAAAGTTACATTTTCCCGTTTGACTTGGGCATGCATTGTTATTCCAGTACTGGACTGGCTCAAGTTTGGAGAACAAGTGGCTAGCTTGGTGGGCATTGGTCAGAATCGTAAAAAGTATCCCAGTGATCTAAATGTTCATCAATTAGTACTTGAGGATCTAAATTCCAATAACACTGATAGAAGCACCATCTTCTAGGAAATAAGGTGAGGGTAGTCACCTGCACATTCATATGTCCAAGGACTATTTCAGCACGTCATCTGGAGAGTTCTCCCAACTCGACGGAGTTTTCCAGCTCAGCCCAGACGGAGGGCCAAGGGGGCCCTGGTTTGAAAAAGGCTCCCCGGGTGATACTGATGTGCAGTCAAGTTCGAGGATTCCAACTCTAGACAGTAGACTAAAACCTAAAATTAATTGATGACTACATCTTAAATTATTTAGTTTAAATAGCTTATTACACCTTGATTTCCTAGATCAGTGACAGTCAGACTGGGACCTCCTGTAATATTGCACTTCATGAAAGACAGCACGTAGTAGGGCCATACCTCGTTTATTGCACTTGGCTGCATTGCGCTTCACTGGTGCTGCGTTTCTTACCAATTGAAGGCCAGACCCTCCAACCAGCAGAGGAATTGACTCACTTTATTGGACACCTGCTCTATTGTGTGGTCTGGAACCAAACCTGCAATATCACCAAGGTATGCCTGTAATTATGAAATTTTTAACTTCGTGGCCATTTCCTAACCCAGTGCTTTTAAATAGAAGTCAGTGATTAGAGTTTGAGAAGGAAGTCAGGGTGTGTAAGTGTGACAACCAGTGTCTTAGAAGGAGAGGCAGGAATCCAGTCTGCGTGATTCTAGCACAGTTCAGGGCTAAGCACTTCCTGGGCCAGTGAGGTACAGTCCCGCACCGTGCCATGACGTTTCAGGCAGCCGCAGACCGCGGAAGCAGTGGTGGTCCCGTAAGATTATGACGGAGCTGAATGTCCTGGGAGAAACGGAAGCATGTGTGGTTCGGGAGGAATCTTTTCCTCTGATGGGATGAGTATCCCTGGGACTTGGCCACAGGTTCCCTGCCACTCACAGCAGCTCAGTTTCAAGTGCACAGGTGACATCCCAGTCTGTCAGCACAGCGACATGTTCAGAGGGCGCTGTAGCCCTCCCAGGTCCAACTGGGTGGTCTCCAGAGAACATTGCTGTAAATTCTTCGTTGGGGACCTTCAACCCTGTACAAGGACATGGGTCCACAGGAGCTACCTTAACAAGTACTCAGTTCTACCGCCACTTGAGTAAAAGCTGTCTGTGGTAGCAGAGAGCCAGCCGATTTGGGGACTTTGGAATATCTTCAGGTTGTAATGATGTAAAGCATAGATGAGTTATTTCCTCCATCAGCTCAGCACCAGAGAGGGCCCTTTGGGCCAGACAGTCGTTGGAACCAAAAACAGACTTCCAGGGTCAAACCCTGGTGTCCTGCATGCTACACCCTGTCCATATTAAACGCCTTTTTTATGAATACCACAAAGTTCCTCAGTCTCATCACTGCTCCAACATGCATTAGAAAACCACGTTGCCATGGCCTCATGTTCCTTCATCTCAATCGTGATTTCTTATTCCTGCTGATCCTCAGGCTGCCTTTTGCTCCCTCCTGATGGTCACTATTACAGTGACCTATGCTCTACCCAGCCAGCTTCTCCCGGTTCTTCCCTGCAGTGCAGCCCTCCTCCCTGTTCAGGGAGCAGCCCCGACAGCTGCAGCGTTCTGTTTCTGTCCCTGCTGCCAGACGGGCACCGGGGAGGGCTGGGGGGTGGAGCAGGGGAGGACTGTGGGACAGCGTCTGTAAAGTGTGTGGTCGTGTCCAGGGACATCCTGGCCCTTCACACTCACTCACCACCCACTCACCGACTCAACCCAGAGCAACTTCCAGTCCTGCGAGCTCCGTCCACGGTCAGTGCCCTGGACAGGTGCACCATTTTTATCTTTTATATCAAGTTTTTACTGTAGCTTTCCTATGTTTAGAGACTCACTTCCCACTGCGTCACAGTTGCCTGCTGCTTTCAGTGCGGTAGTGTGCCGTGCAGGTTTGTAGCCGAGGGGCGGCGGGTTAGACCGTACACCCTGGGTGGGTGGTGCGCTGTGCTGTCTAGGTTTGTGTCAGTGTGCTCTGTGATGTTTGCACAATGACAATCCCCTCGAGATGCGTCTCAGAATGCATCCCTGTCACATGCTGAATCTCCTTCTAGGGTGTCATCAATGTCTTCTGAGCCATTCTCTGTGATTTATTCATTTTTTTAATTGATTATTTAGGGGAGGGAGAGAGAAACATCAATTTGGTGTTCCCCTTTATGCATTCATTGGTTGATTCTTGTATGTGCCCTGACCAGGGATTGAACCCGCCACCTTGGTGTACTGGGACCACATTCTAACCAACTGAGCTGCACCGTCAGGGCCTGATTTATTCACTTTAGATTTATGCATGTAGGATGTATTTTGTTCTTTGGTTCATTTGTTTATTTGTTTCAAAGATTTTATTTATTTTTAGAGAGAGGGGAAGGGAGGGCAAGAGAGAGGGAGAGAATCATCGACGTGAGAAACATCAATCAGTTGCCTCTCGCACTCACCTGGCCAGGACCTGACCTGGCTGGACGACACCAAACCAACTGAGCCACACCAGTCACGGCCAAGGAAGTATTTTAATTTCATCTTTAGGTGCAAATTTTTATAGAAAATTGACAATTCAACTGTTTTTATTGAATTAGTACAAACTTACTTTCCATATGATGACTTCTAGTTCTCATATTCCTCCTCCTTTGCCTTTGGAAACTTTGGGAACTAGAAGCTCTCAAGTACCAGAAATATCAGTTCGAGAGGAGTCTCTTCAAGAGGTATTATGATATGATAGAAGGCATCCAGAGCTTTGGAGTGAACCTGAGTTTGATTTCCACCTCTGTACTTAAAACTTTCTTGGGTTAAGCTGCTCTTTTATTTATAATGAGGATAATAATAGTTACTTCATGCGCTACATAGGACTATACTACGATGTCTCTGGTACCTAATAGTCGTTTTATAAAAGTAAATTCCCTTCTCTCCATATCTGCTTATAGAGTCCTGTAATTGACATTCAGACCTACTGTGATATTATTGAATATGGTTGATTTTTAAAATTTCTCTCAGATCTTTTCATTTCCTTTCAAAAATTAGTTTGCAGCTTTGCACTGTGCCAGTATGATAGCCCATGAGGTTATTCAAGACAAGATTATTGCTAATTGAAAAATTAACATTCAGTAATTAGAGCTTTATCTAAAGAGTTCTGCTTCTGCCCTAGCCAGTGTGGCTCGGTTGGAATGTTGTCCCGTACACCAAAAGGTTGCTGGTTCAATCCCCCATCAGGGCATGTATGGGAGTCAACCAATCGGTGTTTGTCTCTAACGTGAATGTTTCTCTCTCTTTCCCCCCCCCCCTCTAAAATCAGTGAACATTAAAAAAAACAAAATGAAGAAGAATTCTGCTTCTGGCAAAATAGTATTGTTCTATATTTGTTTTAGCATTGTGAGAGGTGCTAACAATATTTTTCACACTTAAAAGTCTTAAGTCAATTCTAGGTGGATAGCAATACTCAGCTTTTGTTGGTAGAATTTTTTATACTCTGCCTTTCTCTACACTGTATCATCAGATCACTGATGGAACTGGGAAAAAGTTAATAAGTTGACTTAGTGCATTGTAGTGTTTATATTAATCACTTAATCATTGTCACCTATATAATCTTCAGGTGGATTTGAAGTAGTACTACATTCTGATGCCAAGCAAATTGAGAGAGACTTTTCACATCTGTTCTTATCTTCCTGTCTCAGTTGCAACTTAAAAGATATTTCAAAGGCAGTTATATTTCTGACAACTTTTCTTTATAACATTCAGGATGAATTTAATTCAGCTTGTGCGTGACCACTGGGTACATATACTTGTCCCTATGGGATTTGTCTTTGGATGTTACCTAGACAGAAAGACTGAGGAAAAGCTAACTGCCTTCCGGAACAAGAGTTTGTTATTTAAAAGGTTAGTTTGGGCGTTTTTTAAATCAACAATTAACTAGCCAGCTTTTGGAAGTATTCCTAATATCATATATGCCAAAAATAAACAGAAGGGGTAATCCCCTATCCCAAGGACTTAGATTTAAGTGATACTATTTTGTAGTTTTGTTGTTTAATGCTTGCATAAAACTGTACGATTACATTTAAAATGTAAACAAGTCTTTACTTCATCACTTTATGAATAGGCTCTTTCAGATCTTTGAGAAACTACCCCCCCCTTTTTTTTTAATTCGGGATGCATTTTTAACACAGAAACAATGTTTTAAATTAAACCAGCTCTCCAGAGCCTACTTTGTATACAACTTTCACAAACATTATCGTAGTCTGTTTTACATAAGCCATTGTGTAGCTGAAATAAATGGTAGTGGTTACAGCTTTGTGCTCTGTTCTCAGCAGCACAGCTGGAGAGCTTTGGACACGGTGGCTGAAATGGCAACTGGTAGTCACCTGGTTCTATTGCGTCTCTGGAGGTGGCTCCTCTGGCAGCAGAGAGAGTTAAGGAGTCAGGCTGTCTGCCACTGGACGTGCAGCTGGGTAGAAGGAGGCTCGAGGGAGAGGAGAAGTGAGTAGCAGTCACAGTCATCACAGGGGAGGTCCACAGTCAAGGGTTGCAAGAGAGATGAAGTGAACTGGAAAGGGTCTAGAAGCACTACGTGAGCCCCTTGAGCTTTCACATGAAGATCGACTAAGAAATTACAGCTCTTTAATCTGGAAAAACAAAATGGAAAAGGTGGTAAAAGTTTAAAATCATGAGAGAATAGAATGAATATATTGAATCAACATAAAAATTTTTAATGGGTCCAAAATTAGTAGAATGTAAAATATGAATTCATATTAATCTAA
This sequence comes from Desmodus rotundus, assembly GCF_022682495.2. Taxonomy (NCBI): domain Eukaryota; kingdom Metazoa; phylum Chordata; class Mammalia; order Chiroptera; family Phyllostomidae; genus Desmodus; species Desmodus rotundus. Next base: position 128,716,408 of record NC_071393.1, on the reverse strand, counting down.
CTTTCCCTTTTATCCCCTCATAAAAGTTTTATTTATACTTTTTCCCTCCTTTTTTCTTTCCGCACAGGGAACTGAGACCTAACGAAGAAGTCACCTGGAAGTAAAGGCTGGGGCTGAACTACACAATGTTCACCTTTTTAAATTATGAGATAAATAAAAACATTTAATTTAAACAGTTTGGAATGTGATTCTTTTAATGCTGAAGTAATCTTTCACATTTCAAGTAATAAGCACACTAGCTTTAAAAATACTGAGTGCCTGATTGTGTACATTTGATGTTAACTTACTATTAGCGTTTAATTTGCTGTTACTTATTTTAGATGACAATACTGTTAACTCATGTAGCCAGTGTTTTCCTCAGATGTTTTTCAGGAAAATTGTTGCGAACCATTTGCTTCAAAGGAGTTTTTAAAGGATGATGCTAAGGGGGGGGGTTGTTTGTTGTTTTTTTGTTGTTTGCTAAAAATCACATAGCCAAGAATTGTAGTTATGCTGTGTTTTGCAGGATTTCTTCAGTGTAACACATAACACATGAACTAGTTTTAAAAACCAAGAAATTGCACTTTGTTGAAATTTAAAACTTTTGCTCTTTGAAACACATTGTTAAGAAAATGAAAATGCCGCCACAAACTGGAATAAAATATTTGCAAAACAAAGGACAAAGTATCTAGAATATGTTCAGAACTTTTTTCCTTTAAAGAATTTATTTACTTATTTTTAGAGGGGAAGGGAGGGAGAAAGAAAGGGAGAGAAACATCAATGTGTGGTTGCCTGTCACGCACCCCCTACTGGGGACCTGGCCTGCATCCCACGCACATGCCCTGACTGGGAATTGAACCAGTGACCCTTTCACTCACAGGCCAGCACTCAATCCACTGAACCACACCAGCCAGGGCAATAAGCAAAGGGTTTTAACAGTCACTTCACCAAAAAAGATAGGAGAGTAGAAAATAAGCACATGCAAATCTGTTCAATATCAGTAGTCACTAGGGAAGTGCAAATTAAGAGCCATGAGACACCACTACCCGCCTATTAGAATGCTTAAAATTTAAAAGATCGGTCTTATCAAGGGTTGGCAAGGGTGTGGAGCACCTGGAAATCAGGTAAGCAGTTTCAAATTAAACATACACCTACCATGTAACAAGCCGTTCCACCTGAGGTGTCACCCAAGAGATGGAAGCACAAGGCCACACGGAGGCTGTGTCATGAATGTTCATAGCAGCTTTATTTGTAAATTAAGAAGGAACCAAAATGCCCGTCTATGGATGAATAGATAAATGTGTTAAATCCATAGAATTGAGTACTACTCAGCAATAAAAGGAAATGATCTATTGATACAACAGAGATGAATTTCAGGTTAACCTGAATGAAAGAAGCCAAACAGAGAGCACCTACTATACGATCCCATTTATATAACATGTTAGAAACTGTGAACTCGTCAGTAGTAGCGAAGATCAGTGGTTGCCTGGGGAACCAGGGTGCAGAAAGTGGTCAGAGGGAAGAACGCCGAAGGGACACATGGAAGCGTTTGGGTATAGTTCGTTCATTTTCTTGACTGGGATGGTTTCGTGAGTGGATATATATGTCACCTGTTATATTCAACTACCTCTCCTTGGGGAGTTCATTTGCTTTAGGTAAGATTGAGTGTAGAAGTAAAACTACAATGAAATACTCCCTAATTATCACTGATTCTTGCCAGAACTCAGGACATGAACTAACACATAAATTTTTGAATGTTAAAATTCCTAAACTATTTGGGATTTAGGAACAAAAGGCCAGTTTAAAAAGTACTGTGTTCAATAAGATGGAAATGTATTTGTACAATCTTACTTAACATAAAGGTTCAGTGAAGTGGATTAGGGAAAAGCTGAGTTGTGCAAGGTGACAGGAAGTACCGGAAGTACCTATATTCCATTTTCCCTGTCTCCAAACCTCTCCTGATTAGCTTAGTAACCTCTGTTCTACTCAATTACTATTAATACTTTTTTTTGTGCCAATAAGTCAAAAAGAATCCATGCATTTATTGTTCTGTACCAACCCTTATATAATGAGCACGAGTCCTGTGACCCTGTACACAGACACAATTAAAAAATCAGAAAAAATGTTTTGCATATTTTTTCACTCCATGAGACCATGATTTGCTTCCCCAGTTAGGCCACAGTTCCTTAAGAACACCGCCTGCTTCCCCAATACCGTACAGGACTGCGGACTGAGCACGCGAAGACGTTCAGTAAGTGGTCATGGAACCCTCCCCCTGAGCACTTGGTCCTCACTAGCAGTCTCCTTACCTCCCGCTGCCTCTTCTGTTCCCCCGAACCCGCACTCGCTAGTCACCAGTGGTGTCCGTAGCAAAATTTGGTGGGCCCTTGATCTTATGTGGCTGGACCTCTTGGCAGCAACACGACTGCTGTGTGACACGTTCCTTTCTTGGGGCTTTCATACTACTACTACACACTGCGGCTCTACCTCCCTTCTCCTGGGCTAGTCCTCTGCTCTCAGGGCTCTGCTCTAGGTCCTCTTCTCAAGCTCTTCCTTTCCTGCCTTGGTGATTTTACTCACACTTGTGGTGTCCCCCAGCTTTTCTATGTCAACAACTCCCGGTCCACAGCCAAACCTCGTTATCCTCATTACTCAACATAATTACTTAACCTCGTTTCAAGATGTAAGCTCTGCCCCTATTCTATGCCTTCAGCTTCATCAACACCCCGCCGCCCCCGGAACTTTACTGAACTTTCCGCATCCCTCAGCTGACACCCCCTCTTCAGGGCCCCCATACATACGCCTGTAACAAACTGGATTTGGACTCCAGCCCAGAACCTTGGACGTCGTGCTGTTCACATCTCTCTGTGTCTCAGTTTCCTCACGTGTAAAATAGCGATAATAACAATGCCTGCATCAAACATTGTATTAAATTCATTAATATATGCAAAGCTCTTAGAAGAGTGCCTACCCTACTATGGTGAGCCCTATATAAACTAGTGGTACGTATTGGGAGATGCAATGATGCCTGTTTGTTTTTTTTTAATTATTGGTTTTAGAGAGAGAGGAAGGGGGAGAAAAAGAGAAAACTTCCATTTGTTGTTCCATTAATGCATTCTTAGGTTGCTTCGTGTATTTGCTGTGACCAGGATGGAACCTGCAACTTTGGCGCGTGGGGGCGACGCTTTAACCAACTGAGCTATGGGGCCAGGGCTGATGCCTGTTACTTAATGAGGGTGGAGGAGGAAGACATTAAATCATTGTAATCAGATATCGTAAGTAGAAAATACAAAGTGAAGTGGAAAATGAAAAGAACGTAGAACCCGGGAGGTCCTTAAGAATCTAGAGCAATGGGTGGGAAATGGAGAAGATCCTCCAAACGGCAGGTGACGCTGCAGCACCTCCCCAACCTGCCAGCTAACTGTGAATGAGTGGACGTGCTATAAAGGTCACGTGTCTCCGCCTTCACAGCCCCAGCGTTCCCTCCCGTCGCTCCACGTGACTCTCATCCTCGGGGATGATTGGTCTAAGAGAGACACGTGGCTAGGGGCGGGCCAAGGAGGGGCGGGGCCGGTGTGGGAGGA